>NC_090438.1:381643351-382872751 GCF_031143425.1 Pleurodeles waltl
GCTAGAACCTTCAGGTGTTTTAATTGGTCATTGTTTTAACTGCATTCTTTTTCCTGTAAAAATGTATACCTTATTTTACTTTTCAAATCTCTCATTGGCCGTTATATGTCCAGTTTGTCATAATTGAGAGTTCTAAACTTCCCTCCTCTTAAATTCAGTCTTGACGCTCAATTTGGCTACACTTGGAAAGGGAGTAACTTGGTTATCTAGTTGAGTGCAGCTGTTTGTTAGGCAACTTGGGATCACCCTTGCAACTAGAATGCTCACATTTTGAATACAGGGTGCCCCTTGCTGCACACATCTTGGGTGTGGGTGTAATCCTTCTAGAGCACGTTATGTCTTGTGTACATGGATATAGTAAGCTTGTGCTATTGCAGTGGACTTGCATGAACTAAACTATCCATTCTATCACTTAATTCTAAGTATTACTGGCAGAAAGCGCCTTTTCCAGTACAGACCCCTCCCACTACAGACCTTTGTTTAACAAGTAAGAAACGTTTCAGATGACCTTTTGTTCTTCCAGTCTCTTTCATGACTGAAGCAAAAGCATTCCGTTAATGACTCATTTAAAGGAAAATGTAAAGGATGAGCTGGAAAAAAAAAAAATAAAAATGGGAACATTCCACAACATGGTACTCTGTCCTGCGGTTTGTGCAGTGCAGGCCAATCACATGGAACTGTTAAATGGCTGGTTTTTAGAGGCACATTGCACCTCTTTGGGTCAAAAGAAATGCTTTTCTACAAATCTGAATGTTCATATGAATCAACTTAATTTGGGATGAGAAGATTTTGAGGCACACAGTCATTTAATCTGCCTATGTCCGAGTTACTATATTGCTCAACCAAACACATTGTTTCATTACAGACTCATTGATTGCAGTTGGGTTATTGGTCTCCAGCCACTGACCTTGGGTCTGAGACCATTTTGGAGAATGTGAAGGCCAGTTGGGACCTTTTCTAAAGTGGAAGCAGTTTATCCCTTCTTTTGCACCTGTTCAGTTTGAACTTTGCCATTCCTCTTATTGGGACTTTTCTTTTTCAGAGTATTGCAGTCGCATTTCTGTTTAGAGGCGATTTGCTAGTAAACTTCAATTAAGCACCTCCTTAAGACACAGATTCTACCAAATGCCCCATTTTAGGTTTTGCCTACACCTACACGCTTGTGCACCGTTTGCGAAACCTTTTGTCAATTTGAAGGAAAAAAAAACTTTAAAGGGGCTCAGAACCCACCCCCTACCTACTTGAACTTACCATTGGCTTAGTTCAACGTCGCTCTAATTTAGGCACTTCTGATTGGCCAGCATGTCGTCTGCTTTAACTTACTGCTTTGCCGTAGTATGGAGCTGGGACCAAGTAATCCCTCTGGCCACTGCCACTGCCACTGGCTAATGTCGTGTCCTTCCACCTACTTGTTTACTTTCACAGTGTATGGGGTTACTTGAAGTACATCGAGAAGGTGCTCAGACCCTCCTCTGGGCTGCTCAAGACATTGTCACACTGCTCAAGACAGTTCAGCCTGACTGCTCCTGAGGCTATGTGTGAGAGAAGCACCCCTCCTGCTCTGTGAGGTGAAAGTACCTCAATCCTCCCACCCACCAGGCCTTCTGCCATCATCTGAGCTTTTCTTTTTAACCTGCCTACTGTCCATTCTTTTTAACCTCCCCGCTACACATTCTTTGTTTTTCTACCTTTTTCTTGCTTTTGTTGCAGAGCGAGTACCTGCACTTCTTAGTTTTCATTTAAAGAACTGAGAGGACACCCCACCACTGCATTCAGGGGGCATTTAATTAGTGCAGTAGGTGCCCCGTTTCCAGACTTGCATTAGGAACCATTTCATCATTGTTGCGCCAATCTCCTGATCCTACTCCCCAAGAAGAGCAGTGAAATGTGTGAGTTGGGGTGGGGGGTAAGTTGCTGTGTGCATTTTAGAGGATGAGAATGTGTGAAGAAGGATCACGTGGTATGACTGAGGCTGAGGAATTTGTAATACTAAAGTGAGAAAATGGCAGATGCTGTTTCCTCCGTGGCGCTGACACACTAAGAACAGGTTGCCTTACTTTGCATGGCTACAGAATGCTGTAAATCTAACCTGTGCTGCATTTCCCCATATTGAAAACTGGGTACTCAAGCCTTCATCCCGTGGTACTCTCGTGTGTAGACAGATTAGTGGTCTCATTCTGTCTCTGGGAGATTTTCACAGTTTGGTATGCAGAGACACGTGCTATGTACAAACTCACTCAACCACCCCCTAATTATGCTGGTTGCAAAGGCAGAGAGGTGAATTGCGTGCTTTATGTAAATGTGTAGGTAAATTTGTTTTGAAAGTACAGAAAATTAGTTAATGCTCTATGCGTCTTAGTTTCAGAGATAGGATCACATACCCTTACACGCCTACATTCCGGACAGACAAGAGGGAGATTTAGAAAGAAATACTTGAAGTAGTGAATTCCTAAGCTGGAAAAACCTGCACATCTTCATCTCAGATAACCTTTCAAACCAAAGTCGGTCTTTCTATTTTTTTATTTATTTTTATTTTTTAGTTTTTATGTATTATAGAATGCCTGTATGTCTCAACTCAAGCACCACAATTGCAGTCAGGTAAGTGCAAACATACACATGGGAAATATCCTAGACAATATATATTCACAAAATAGACAATCTACACAGCCCATAAACAAAAAGCGATATGGCGTGGGCAGTGTGGACCATGCAGTAGCGATTTGTTTTTATTTCCTTTTCTCCGTGTTGTGTAGCTGTGTGTGCTGCTGCACAGCATCTTTAAAAAAATAAAAAAAATAATTGAAAATGCCAGTAGGTCTTGGATAGGTGAAATCTATTGGCATTGACAGTACTTGTTGCTTTAGGGCCGCTGTTTAATATTCGTCTGGGCAATATGAGACTCTGCCCCTAAACCAAAATGCCATGTGATAGTTTTTCTGTTTCTTTGAGAGGTCCTTCGTTAGATCAAATTTCTCAAGCAAATTGCCTTTAAAGAAAAATATGACTGCAGTACCCTGTCACATTACTTATTTGAGTACTGTCACCAGCCTGAGCAAAAGGGCTCTCCTAATACCAATGTTTTATGACACATTGGAAAATCTGGGGTTGATTATTTATATATATTTATATATATATATTTTTTGCAGTGACTGTGTCTGATAGAATGTCTTTGATAATTGGGAGCTTCAAGCCTACTCTCCTTGCCCTTCCGTAAGTAGGATTCGTCAGTTATGTTGGATAGGGGAGTTTCAGCTGCACTGCTTACAATCTGCTTTTATCGCTTCTTAAAATCGGAACATTATTCCAAAACGAGCATTTGCAATGCAGTGGGTCTCGCATTTGCTCAAGTTAGAGCTATTAGCATTGTAAACTCCTAACCAGACATTTCTTGCCACGTAAAATGAAAAGTTAAACGGTTTTACATAAGCGAGCTGACGGCCACCATAAGTGTGAAGGAGACACACAAAAGGAAACGGAAGTTCACTTGCAGTCAAACGTATCAGCAAAAGTGCAATTATGCATGTAACTGGCAAAAGTGCACTTATCCATGTAACAGGGTCGACGTAATGCAAAGCGCTCGACTACTCACAAGCGATCGTACTGCATAGGAAAAAAAAATAGTCCAGAAAGCATGCTGAAAACATAGAGCCTCGTATGTTTTCAGAAGTTTACTGGTGCGCTTGAGGAGGGCTAAACACCTGAAAAGGCATGACGCATGCATGCCTTTCACTAATGAAATCAAGCTAATTTTAAAAGGGAAGCCCGCAAACCAACCAAACTGATGGGTGTGTGGTGGGTGTGGTTAAAAGCACACACAGAGATTACAACAGGGGCCAGAGCGCTTGTGCGCTCGAACCTCAAAAAAAAACAAAAAAAAAAACAGGAATGGCAAGCTGCAGACATCTGTCTTCTGTCGTACCTCCACATTTCTTCTGATACGTTAAGATTGAGACCATCTGCAGAATTGTCACAAATGCTTCTACTCTTAGCAGAAGTAATTTCATGCTAAAATACCTCTTTCTGTTTATATATGTTTTGATACAGTCTGCGCTAGACATTGAGAGACATAGAAACTACAGCTGAAGTTATGAGTTTAAAAAAAACAAAAACTTTGTTTTCAAACAAATATTTAAGTGCCTAACAACCCTCTCCATAAGTGGAAGTTTTCAGCTTGCTACAAAATAATTTACATCTGAACTTAATGTGTGAAATATTTGTTTATGAATTGCTACCTCTTCACCTGCTGGGTAGGCATCGAGACTAAACTAATGTTTTTAACAAATGATAGTGTCTTTCAGGATATCACCTGAAGCATTTTGCAAGTGTGAACAGAAATAGTATTTTTTTTTTTGTAGTATAAGGAGCTGGGTAACCATGATCTGCCTTATGCAGACCTTCTTGGTGCATGGTCGAGAAAAACCATTTGCCCAGCTCTTCTGCTACACTGTAATTCAGCCTGACTCTTTGAAGTTCAAAAGTAAATTAGTTGAATGCTAATTGGACATGCATTCACTACTACTTCTCGTTTTTTAGTCTGTTTGGGTTAATTTTGGCTCTTATTGGCCATCTGTAGTGTTGACTGTGCAGTCACCTAAATGAATCGTTGAAAAAATTAAATGTTTAATGTTTATATTTGCAGAGTGTTTGTTATGACCTTGTGTGGTGTCTTGTCATTTAAATGCAACCTCTATTTGGAGGGAAGTTATTGTTGGACTGATTGTATGTTATAGATGTCCAATTTAAGGACATGTGAATTGTAAAGGGATTTGCTTTGACTAGAGGAAAGAAACAAGGATGTTGTGTAGCCTTAAATTACATTTTGATGGGGTTTGAGGTAAAGTAAATGTTGATTCACTGAAGCTTGATTGTTCACAGAATTCACCTGTGGTTAGGCCATTCTTATTTACTTCCCTTATAGAAGAGGCATATTTATTTATGGATGTCTATCAAGATTAAAACCTGACTCTTGTGCATACATTTGCATCACTTAAACATTTTTGGCATGTCCTCTCGCAATAATGACTTGTGCATCTCAATTAAGTAGTTTGATACTTATTTCCATCCTCTGGGGGGGGGGGGGGGAAGAGGGTGTCTGTTAACTAACCCAACTGTGTTCTGGCCTAGTTGTCTGTATGGTAATTTATTTGATTTAGCAGTTTAAGGGTACATGTTAGCAGGCGACCTCATCCACAAAGTTTAGGCTTTGCAATTCTGGTATACAAAAACCTCTTCTTTTATGTTGTGGCTAGGGCATTTAGAAGATCTAGGGTGTAATATTTGTTCCTTACTGTGTCCAGGATTATTTCTAAGCCTTTTAAGGGATTAGAGGGCCTGCTGTGTAGTCAGTTGCTGCTTGACAACCTATTGTGTCACATGAATAGGCCACCGGCCTTGCTTCCTGGGCTTAGCCTTAGGCTTGCAGGCCTGTGCCCCCGTCACCTAGCGACTTTTAACCTACTTAGCTTGTGCTGTCTTAGTTCATTTATTTTATTATTTCTTTTAAGATGGCTGCTATTGTTTATAGTTGATGCAAATCGAAACATTTCTCTCAGTGCCACTCTGTGAAGACGTCACTATTGGCACCATAATCTATGATGTACGTAGGTATTCACATCATGTCCCTTTCTCACTTGCTTGTGGCAGGAACATTATGTACACTTGTTGGGTATTGTTTACATAACTGCTGCCTCAAGTCTGCTTCCTTATCAGTTATTTGGGAACATACCTGCGTCAGGGGTCCTACAAGATCTGAATAAGTACATCTCAAACAGACCGGGTTATCAGAGTGATTCCTTCCAGATGCCATTTATGCTGCACGTCACCTCGCTGCAGAACTTCGCCTTCGTGTCCCCATGGAGTCTGACTTGCAGACCTCATTCAAAGGTAACCAGGTTTTGGGGGGGTGCTTCTCATAGAAATGGTACTGGCAGATTAGGTTTCACACCTAGCTTTCATTAGGTTAGGGATTAGGTTCTCTAAGCTAGGGAGTTTTCATTTCATGTTGATTGCAAGATGGTGGGAGTCTTAGCATTCACGACTCATCTACACAATTATGCTACTTTTATTGTTCATTATCCTAATCATTGCCGGTCATGCATTTTACCCTAGATAGCAATCTTTTCAATTAATACCCGTATCTCCTTTTATTGGCCATATGTGATTGAGACTTATTATTATTATTATGTGAGAAATGGATAACTGCCGTTGCACCACGACTCCCCTGAGATGTCACAGTCTAGACTCTATGCATAAGGCTGCCAGAAAACACCTTTTCTGTTTGGGTTTTTGGTGAGGTACTTACTGCTTGTGAGCTGGGAGGGTTGGGCCGACAGTTGCGACTTGTTGTAGGGGTGACCTAGTCGCCTACAAACAAAAGTGCTGTCATCCCTAAACCAGCAGTCTCACCTAGGAGCGAGTGTCCAACTATGACATGGCGCCGCCAGCGATGGTGTTTCTAATTTATGGATATGCTAAGTATCTCTGTCTCACACAGAACAGGTACCCTAAGTACCAATAAACGGAGATGTCTGTGGTGTTAGGGATAATCCTTCTCAGCTGAATAGGGAGCACCTAAGTAGGTTGTTCAAGCTTGAACTCTTAAAAGGCTTTCTCCCCATTTGGTGTTCAATCTCTGTTCCCAGTAATCAAGATGGCTAACGCCATTGACCTTCCAGAAATATACATTACACACATACAAAATAGCAAACGTACCGCAGCGGTACTGAGCATATCCGTATCTAGAGATACTCCTTTCCTGTCACAAACCTATTTGTTCAGTGGCGCCCTACCAGATGTTATACAACCCGTGAGATTAGGTCCCTTAAGTAATGACGGACCAATGTGGCCCACGTTGGCATATACACACACCCACCACATCCTGGCTACAGGCACTGCAAATAGCTGACATAAGTACATTTTTTATAAAGGGCTAGTACAATTTTACAGACAATTAGTACAATTCTGTATGCAAACATTGAATACTGCCCCAGCATGGGCTGCACCAGCTGGTCACCAATTAGCCGTTACTGGTTTAAACCACAAATGATAAATTCTATCATTGGCGAAGCTCCCACAGATTCCATTCTGACTAGCACAAACAAATAACCAGCTGGAAGCAGTGTTTCTCCAAATGGGAGCCCAAGATAAACATGGAATTCCCACAATGTGCTTGCCATTCGGAATGGTTTCTACGGTGGACGACTGCACCTCATTCGGTACAGTCTTTGCTGCAATTTACACTACCACGCATGGTACTCCGGCACTTGCCAATTTACCGGAAGTGTTAAAAAATTTTTAAAATGAGCACTGGCTGCTCCAACCATGGATTTGGGGATGAAACTGATGCATAACTTTGAGACAGACTCATCAATAATACTAAGTAACATTAAAAGGGAAGCTGTAGTGAGTTATATGCCAGTGGCTCCTGGATATTCCACAGTTGTGACAGGAGCATCAACTACTGAAAATTTCTGACACCTATACTAGTAATAGGACAGGATAATTTGGAAGTCAAACTGAAAAAGCCTGAAGTTGAGTACCACCCCTAAGGATGGTACTAAACATGCCCAAGAGCATTCTAACAAAAAAAAACCAGTAGGATAAACAAAATAAAGACTGTCCAAGAGTGGCTTCTCAGCTTCAGGAGAGCTCTGAAAGGAGGTATTATCTCAAAAATAGAGCAAGTTTGAAGGCTTCTGGTATGTATATGTGTGTGTGTGTGTGTGTGTATGTGTATATATATATATATATATATATATATATATATATATATATATTACACTACGTAAAGCAGAAGAAAGACAGTGGTCTTCGGACACGAAAGAAGACACATCCGCAACAACAAAAGTCACAATTTAAAAAGAAAAAAGTGGCAGCAATTACAAATAAACTTGCTAGCAAGCTTGATAACATTGCTTAAGAACAAGATGTGGGCAGTGACCCTGCTAGATAGCATGGCAGAAGTCACAATATGTTGCCATAGTCTGAAAGATCATCTAAATGTGACAGCAATTAACAACTTTATTGCAGTCGAGACCGGGGTTATGATTTAAATATCCAGATTGAGGGAGACCGAGCGCAGTGTAATTTTCTGGGATGAACTTAATTGTGATATCCTATTGACAGAAAGAGACTGGCCACCCGAACACGTTTGTAAGCTCCCACTTGGGGAAGATTTTTTTTTTTTTTTTTTTTTGCTTTCTTTCTCAGATCTTTTTCTAGAAGCGGTTAAAGAAGCCTGTGCTGTTGACTCTGCTTTGATGCAGACACCTGCGCTAAACCTAAACCACGTAGGTTGGTATAGAGATTCCTGCTACCATGTAATACTTATCAGATCTGCACCCCATTCTCAGCCCCAATACCCTGATAAACACAAGGCTAAAGCTCCAGTGAGAGAGATCCTCACTCAGTTCGAGTACCAGGGAGTAATGTAGCCCTGTGCTTCTGCAATGAATAACCTGTTATTCTCCGTTGCAAAACCAGGCCATTCATATAGAATAGTCTTAGATAACAGACACTTAAACAACTATACACTCACATATAACATAGCATGTAAACAAAATATAAAACAACGTTGGATATTTCTCACAGCTTTTTCTGCCAAAACCTAGCGCATGAAAGTCGGGACCTGAGTGCATTCTCATTTGGCTCACAAAAACGGTTTTGCTGTTTACCCCATGGCTATAAGAACAGCCCAGGGTTGTTCTAAGCCCTTGTAACACCAGTATTGCATGATAATGATCCAGAGGCACCGTCTTATGTCGATGACATCTATCTCAGATGACAACCACAACATTCATCTTGCCAGGGACGATTGGATTGTTCTAGGATTGGCATCCTTGACTACAATTAAATTTCAAGAAACCCAAAATAGCCTTTCTCAGTGTATTGTTCCTGGGATACAAGCTATCAAACGAGGGCTTTAGCCTGGCCCAGACTTTTTAGAAAAATGTTCTCAACATCAACCACCAAATACAATCAAGAAACTTCAGTCTTTACTTGGTTTAATTAACTTTGGCAGAACATTCATACGAGTATGCACAACACATCAAACCACTCAGATTTAATTCACCCAGATTTCTCTAGCAGACACTGTACAGTTGAACACACTTGCATCCTTAGAGGATTTCAGTAAGACATGCGAGAAGCAAAACACTTACACACGTGTCAAAAACACTTGGTCATCAGAATAATTGCTGGTGCCATTGGGTACACCTGTGTCACCTTTAATGATGGCAACACTGTGCCCATTGCATACAAATAACATTTATATTCCAATGTAGAACAGCGCTTTGCACCCACAGAGAAATTCAGACTGCTGTACAGATGGCTGTCATCAAGAAGTGGCAGGTTGGCCAATGGGAATGCATTATTGTTGTTACCCCAGTGCCGACTTTAGAAGCTGTCACCAAAGCAAGCGTTCCTAATGCTAAAGCACTACATCCACAGTGGATTCAATGAGCAACCTCCTGGAATGCCACTGATGTTGATTACATCTTTGACCCAAAACTTCAAGCACAAGAATTCTCCAATATGAATAGGAGTACCCCTGCACCTCTTAACATCTTGTCACTTGACAGATAACAAACTGTCATTTACACTGATGGTTCAGCTCAACCGGCTGTAGGTACAAAACAATCAGCCGCTTGTGCAGCTCTGAGTGGAGTGATAAAGGATGGTGTATTCTACCCTCAACATACCTACACGCAGACTATGGGGGACTTCACAGCACAGTTAGCTGAACTTAAAGCTCTTATCTTTGCACTGTAACATACAGATCCAGGACAGCTCGCATTGTGATTTGTAGCACTGTGACCAGTCCTACAGGGATTATCTCAATCATTGGCAGTTCTACAGGTTCTTAAAGTCAAAGGGGAACACCATAAAACAGAACTCTGTGGGGGACGGTGGCTAATCTTAAGGATAAGCTACCAGAGGCTCATGTGTGAGCCTCTGGTCCATACACTGGGCCGTCATCGTGTAGGAGTACACGTTATTGAAAAAACCTTGGCTGATGAAGAGGCCAAATCCACAGTAGTTACAACTTCTGTTGCTGCAGTGACTTATTCTCATATGAGATAGGATAATGAAATTCAGGCTGCTGTGAAAGCTTCAACTGAGGGTAAGCCTCTTCAAAAAGCATACCCTAATAAATGTTCCTTCCATATCAGTGCCCAGAATGTTGCCTTTGTGACAATTCCTGGGGTTGGAGATAGAGAGATTTTAAACCAGGACCAAAGATTAGATCTCATGAAAGCAGCACATGAGGGTGTTGCATCTGCTCATGCTTGCGTCACTGCCACCATATCACTCTTACAGAAATGCTTCTGGCGGCCAGGTCTATACAAACATCCCAAGCAGTATGTCCTTTGCTGCGACGTTTGCCAGCAAATAAAGGGCTCAAACATTAAACGCCTATCGCAGACATCCCGCTTAGTGTACAATAGGTCACTACAATGTGTGTACTTGGACCATTGTGGTCCCTTACAACCTGATGGTGCATTCAAAAACATCTTAGTCGCTGTAGATTCTTGTTCTAGATTGCTGTGGATATGGCTGCAGCTGTCGACTGACACTCACTGTTATGAAAGACTTGCTGGTCTTTATCTGTACATATGCGGCTGCAGCGTTCCACTCGGACCAAGGCCCTGATTTTGCCTCTAAGGCATTCAGGGACATCATGAGGATGATGGGTGTTGAACATCATTACTCTTCTCTGTATCATCCAAAGAGTAATTCTGTTGTGGAGAGGAGGAATTGTGAACTAAAGCAGTCCTTAACAGCAAGAGTATTAGGTTCAGGCCACAGTTGGCTTCATCACCTATGTAGGGTCCAGAGAGCAGTGAATAATCTGCCATGACGGTCCTTTGGAGGACGCACTCCTTAGGTCCTCTTTGGGATACCTATGTATGTCCCAGGTCTAGATGGCCCTGGTATGGTGGCAGTAGACACACCTTTTGACATAAATGTATGTCTTGCTGTCCTATAGGAGCTTCAGCAATTTTGTGATAATTCATCCGCCAGTGCTGCAACCTTAGGAATAAGGGATTTGCCAACAACTTCTACAGGCTGGATCCCTAAAGTTGGGTGTCTTGTTTGTGAGAAGATTACTGTGAAGGAATTCGCTCCATATTATAGAGCACAGGTTCCAGTCCTGGGAATACAAGTCATCAGAACTGTCATCCTACCTCCGGTGCCAGGTTCCAAAGGGAACAGATTTGTCTCCATCGACAACATAAAGTTGCATCAGTTGGTGGATCCTGCCCAGTAAACCCAGATGTCCGTTGGGCAGTCCCCAGTCAGCTCTCACTACCTATCAGGATATACCTCTTCAAAGAAGAAAGGACACTCCTGAATTTACCAGCATGTACAACAATGCTACAAATGCCTCCTCGAGCATGGAGAGGGCGGAAAATAAGCTTTTGCTGATTCCTGTTACCACTTCACCGACAATAACTGTCCATGATGTGGCTGTCTTTTTACTCAAACGCAACACAAAATGATGAGACGGTCTACTACTAAACCACCAGTAATACACTAGCTCCTGTATTCACAGAGACTTCTGGTTACTTCATAGACATTGTTGACTTTTCTTTAACTTCATCTGCACCTGCAATTGAAACTGTTTCAAAGACACGTAAGCTGTATATATGGCTTAAAATAATGATTTGGCTTATACATTGTATTATCTGTCGGTTTTTCTGACATTGCTTGCCTTTCTGTTATGGATTGGTTTTGTAACTGTTTTCTTTCTCTTGATAAGTGTATATTATCTTCCTGAATGCTTGTCTGTTAAGCCAGTGGATGAAGTGTTAACATCCTATCTTTCCGCACATAAGGTCCAAAGAGACTTGTTCCTTGTGAACATTTAAGCAGGACAAATTACAGCTGGAATTATTTGGGATGAAGTTCCTTTTGATATTTAGTTGATTCCATGCCTACTGAGCTGCAGGACTGCACTATATTTGCTAGTGATGATGTATACATTAATATAGCGAATTTCGGGGAAATGTTTGGTTATAATCATTGGGGGACATTACTATCTGCACCAAGCAACTAGACACAGATCAGTGTTTAATTACACACAGTGGAAAGTTGTTCAACTCCACTTGTGGGGAGTCCCCAAACATATGTAGAC
This sequence comes from Pleurodeles waltl, assembly GCF_031143425.1. Lineage (NCBI taxonomy): Eukaryota > Metazoa > Chordata > Amphibia > Caudata > Salamandridae > Pleurodeles > Pleurodeles waltl. The sequence goes on from NC_090438.1 coordinate 381,655,488, forward strand.
AAATATGCATACTTTTCTGGGCATGACATTACAAATGTAGAGTCTTGTTACTTCAAACTACCATCATCCAAAATGCTGCAGATTTTGCTAACTGACACCAGATTGATCTATATAGATTCATTTGTTTCTTGACTTGCTGTTGAAGGTTATGAATACTGGAAGAGCACTATCTATGTAAAATGTGTATGGGGAACATAAAGCTTTCCTACCCTGAATTTACAAATCTTGTTTAGAGCATGCCTTATTCCTATCCAAATTATATTTGTAAATAACATGGTTCAACAAATATCCTGCCTAGGGTTGGCAAAAATAAAAGAAATGAATATGCCCAGTATCTCCACACCTGCCAAATTCACCAATTGGCAAACTTTCGTAAATGTCATCGAGAAAGAACAAAATGCTTGGGTTCAGGATGGTACCGATAATTTCACACTTTCAAATACCGGCAGTTTTTTTTGTCGCCAATAGACACAAATGGGTGTCAAGCCAGTTTATTAATTTCTTTTCAAGATTCGCTATGTCTCGGGTCAACACTTGGCTATAGTTACCACATGCAGTGTGGGTAAACTGTGCCAACAATGGGTAGGCACTAACACCTTAGCAGCAGTTAAGGAATATCTTAGTCTCCTTCTTGCTAGGTCCAAGAAAGCCCAGCTGTAAACAATTTTTCTATGCCATATACATTGAAATATGTAAGCAGCTGTACGTTTAAGGCAGATAAGGAAAATATGCAAAAGGCTTTAACTGTTGTCTATAATGGCATGAATGCTGTGTCCAGTAGAATTTATACACTCAATAATATTGTGTCATCTGCGATTGACATCATTCAGAATGACATGTCCCTCTTACAACATGGGCAAAGTCAACTGCATTCCATAATGCAGTTGGTTTGGACATTACAGATTCTGAAAAATGGCTGTGTCCCATGGGAAAAACATCAACAATAGTGACTTTTTGCTGCTTTTAATTTGTCCAGGAGCAACCGATAATGGCTAAAAAGGAAGTGAGTTAAACCATGCTCAACAGAAAAAAGTTAGAAAAGCTGCCTTTCTCAGTAGCAAAAAGTCCTTCAACAGTATGGCTTGTATACGGTATTATAAATCTGGCAATATCCACCTTTTGTTTAACAACATGCTTGAAACATTTTTGCTTTGGGTAGATAGGAGCGGCAAGGAGATAGCTATATAAAAGAAGAGTGGCAGTTGCCTTTCGAGTTCAAATGTCTGAATGGTTGGAACAGAGGTCTTTCTTGAGTGGACTAGAATGTGACACTACTGTTAGTCATTCAATGATCTGCAAACCGATGTCACTTCGGCTTTTGCAATGTGGGGGTCACAAACTTGGCATGCTTTCTGAAGAGTACTCCCATCCCTTTGATTTGTCCGGCACTTCATATACTTTTGGGTGGAAGTTTTGTGATCTTGAACGATCAGAGCTGTTGTGGAATGAGACCAGGAATTTCCTACGCAATTAGTCTCTCAAATTGTAACTTGTTGTGGACATGTTCTGCTGCCCCACCCCGCCATACAAGTATAGCAGAAATGTGTCCCAAAATTGATATGACTAATGTAAATTATGATAAACTGTGCAGACTAAAGGCACCTCTGTTCCAGAAACAAGTTGCGTTGACATTAGCAAGAGACGTATGCTCTCCAGATAGCGAGATCATCAGCCGAGACACAATCCCTATTAAATACCAACTTCCCCAAGCACTTTAGAGAGCTGGTCTTCAGAAAATTAAACGCCTTGAGCACTACAGGGATTGTACATTTCTTTAAGGCTGTTGGGTCTGGATTAGTTTCCATCTTCCAGACTGTCTTTTGAGGTATTCCATCAGCTATCCATTCACTCTTTTCAATCCTGTGTCTTTGGCACCAATTGGTGTACTTCTGCTGCTATTCCTAATACACAGTGGTTGTGCTTTCTCAGCGAAGTAGTGTGATGGAGCTACTACCACCAGCCCAGCTGTGCAATGATCGCATGGTACATTTCTTACTGTACTGTTGCTGGAGGAGTTGGTGATGCGTGCAACCGGTCTTTCATTGCACTTGGTGCCTCATCGATATGTCATGCTGTCCAGCCAGTACCTCCTTGGGACCAGGAACTGCTGATGTTCCCGATGAGGGTTCATTCATGGTCGTGGCCATGAGACTGCGGTTGATTTGCGAGACCACTCAAGAGCCACTTCTTTTTTTTTTTTTTTTTTTTCTTTTTTATTTTATTGGTAGTTTTAACAAAACACACAGCCACCCCTAGGGACCGACATTACATTTACAGTACCCATTCTAACAGTATATGTTACTAAGGGCCAGATGTACAAAAGGATTTTACCCATTCTGTGTCTATGGGGAAAAGCTTTCATACATATGGCCCAAAGTCCTGTGCCCTCAGTCGGAAATGACCAAGTAACTTCATGATGATTCTTCCTTAACACCCCTTCACCCCCACCCCCCCCCCCCCCACCTCATCCATATCTGCTCATTCCATACATCCCCATTGCTGAAATATTATGACGACCGTGGTGTGGACTCTGGTTTCGAAATCGGCAGTTTAATTCTGTTCTTGATCCCCTTTCGTTGAGCCCTACTGATCCTATTGTGGATGAGTTCAGCGATTTACATTCTGGCTCTTTTAGGCAGTCTATCAAACGGTCCCAGTGTCTAGCCGTCTCTATTGGTCTGCAGTCCCTCGCTGCCTCCAGATGTAAGGTTCTTGCCTCTTATCTGTGTTTCCCTCCATCTCCCAAAGTGTGGTCCCCCTTGATCCTTCCAATGTAGGGTGATTTCTCTCTGTGCTAGGATTGAGGCTAAGTCTATGTATTTAGTTGTTACCTTTTTAGCATTGGGGCAGGGAAATTCTCCCAGTAGAGCCACCAATGGCGAGACAGACAGTCCTCATTCTGTCGCCTCTGCAATGGTTTGGAACACTCCCTCCCAGTAGTGCTTACTTTGTGGGCACTCGCATAGCATATGTGCGAGGCCTATCTCCTGCTCTGTGCAACAGGGACACCCACTATTTACCGCATCAAACATCGTAGATATCTTTTTGGGTGTGAGATATGCCCTATGGGACACATAGAAACTAATTAGTTTGAAGCATGCATTTCTAGGGACAGTATAGATGTGTGAGGTGATTCTGGCCCACTGATTCTCATCTAGAAGTGTCCCAATGTCTCCCACCCATCCTACCCTTAGTGTCCAGTGGGAGCAATGTGTCTTTTCTCAGCACTCTATACAAAGTGGATACTGCCTTCTCTTCCGTTCCCCACTAATCGTGCAAATAGCCTGCCATCCCACATGTGTAGGTGGCTCCACTGCCCCTTTTTTCCAATGTCATTGTATGATGGCTATCAGTGATCTGTGTAGTAGAAACAGATCTGGGGAGGGGTCGTAACTGTCCACAAAGGCTTCAAAAGACAAGAGCTCCCCATTTCTGTGCAGATTCTCTCCCCCCCAAACCCCCCATTGTGGAGATATTGTACTCCGCAAGTCGCAATATTCTCACTAGAACCTGGCCTCCCGGAAGTGTGGAGAGCCTGGGTATTTTAGGAGCATAAGGCAAGGCAGTTCTAGTGCACTGTAAACCGTGTAATCAACAATTTGTGCAGTGTGTGCATGTCTGGTGAGCTCACAGGGTGTCTCCCTCTAGGGTTGAGGTGAAGCAGACCATTTCCAGAATCCTCCATTTGATGCCCCACTTCTGGAAGTGAAGTTGCCATGCGTATCTCCCATGTGAGCCATTGTAACTGGCACGCCAGATAATAGAGTTCCACATTGGGCGCTGCCATCCCATGCTCCCCTCTCGTCGGTGGGTCACTGGAGTTTAGTCAGGGCCACTCTGCGTCTGCCCACACTCCAGATGAGGCCGATCATTATGGAGTTAATCTTCTGAAATAGGGAGTGGAAAAGAATTACTGGTAGAGTTGTAAAATATGTTAATCTGGGCATGGCCACCATTTTAACCAGGGCAGTCCGCCCACCACCGACAATGGAAGCGTTTTCCAGAACAGGGCAATCCGCTTTTAATTTCTGAATCGCCTGAGCCACATTGCCCTCTAGTAGATCCGCTCATGGTACATTTGTACTCCGAGGTAACGAAAGGTAGAGGCCACCCACATGAGACCACCGGAGGTGCGCCTTTCCACAGTGGAAGGATATGGGATTTCTGCCAGCTAATCTGTAGCCCAGGGAGGTCACCGAATTTCCCATGGAGCTCCATCGCACCGGTCAATTCTTTATCCGCATCGTGGAGGAAGAGCACCAGATCATCCGCATATAGCGCAATTCTGTGAGTTCGACCCTTAATGCTTAACCCCCTGAAGTAGTCACCTGATCTTGCAGCTTGCGCCAGAGGCTCTAATGCTATGGCAAATAATTGGGGTGACAGAGGGCAACCTTGTCTGGTCCCCCTGCCCACTGCATAGGTCTCTGATATCGAACGACCAATCCAGACAACGGGCGTTGGATTTGTGTATAGTAATTTCGTCCACTTGAAAAAAGTAGTCCCACCTGGGTCTATTGAAGGCTTTCTCTATATTAACTGATATAATCACTGCTTTCTGCAAGTATGGGGACTGATTTTGGAGGACAGAGATTAAGCGTCTCATATTAATGGCCGTATTACGGCAAGGAATTAATCTGGTCTGATCTGGATTAATCAACTTGATCATACAAGGTAGAAGGCGCATGGCTGGGATCCTACTTAATATTTTGTAATCCATTGATAACGGGTGGTATGATCGCACATCTGTAGCAGGGCGTCTGGGCTTTAGAAGTGATATAACTACGGCTTTGTTTGTGGAAGGGGCAGTGTTCCTGTGTTCAGCGCCTCCGAATAGAGTGTGCTAAGTTGAACTAGTAAATCATTATACGTGCTGTAAAATTCCACCAACAGTCCGTCTGCCCCTGGCACCTTGCCCTTAGCTGTTACCTTCACAGCTGCACTAATTTCTAAGGGGGGAAATTACATCTCCCAAAACCTGTCTGCGTCTTCTAACTGTGGAAGTTGAAGCTCTTCCAGGCTTCTCAGCTGAGCGTGAGATATGTCCTCTGTCAGAGAAGCATATGGCAAGGAATAATCATCTGTAAATCTGGTATTTATTTGCACTTGCCAGAATAGCCGGGCACCCCTTTTGTCCTCAATCTCCATCATCAGTGAGTGTTGTCATGGATCCAGGTCGTGTAATTTTTATGATCAAAACATCTGTTCGATTACTACTGCAACCTTTTCCCTAGCCTCTATGATTAAGGGGGATAGTTCCGGAGCACCTGGTCTCTCCTGTCCGAGCGCTCGGAGCCTACCTTCACCGTCCTCAATTTCTTTCTCAAGGGTCGTCTTGACCCTTACTACCCTGGTCATGCACTGACCCCCTGATCAGTTCTGAAGGCCTCCCATTCCACCGCGTGAGAGGACGCAGTTCCCTCATTGTCCACAAAATAAGTCTGAATTGTCTCGCCAGTCAATTGTCGGAAGGCTCCATCATCTAGTGTTTCCACTCTGAGCCACCAATCTGGTATTCGAGGGTGCTCCCTGTTCCACGCTAAAGTAAGCAATAAAGCATTGTGATCTGACATCATGCGGCAGAGGTATTCTGCAGCGTGGGCAGTGCTGTTGACTTCGGGTGATGCCAAGAAAAAACATCCAGTCGGACATGCAGATCATGTAGGTTCTAATAAAAGGAGTAATCGTGTTCCAGGGGATGAATATATCTCTGAGTCTTAGGCCCCAGTGTTGCCAATCAGTGAACGACTTGGCTGATCGATGTGTAGGGTAATCCTAGCAGCAAGGAGTGCAATCTATCAAGTTCACTGTTCATGGTTGGGTGCATTATACCCCCCCCCCCCCCCCAAATTGTGAATTATCTTCCCTCTAACCTATACATAGTGCCCCCCCTGGTCTATTGTTTCATTCATCTTTTGAAAGGGAACCCTGGGCCGAATCCATAGGAGGACTCCCGGCGAGTGCTGTATATGTTGTAGCATGTACCTGCCCACGCCATCTCTAGGCTGTAGCCTTGGCCTCTGGACCTGTAAGCTGTGTATCCTGGATGACAGCTATATGTATACCTTGTCTCTTGAGTTGGGAGTAGACTTTATAGCGTTTATCCGTGCTGTTCAATCCACGGACGTTCGTCAGGAAATTGTAGGTTAGTGAGTGCACTGTGTGACGTTAGTTGACAAATGTGTGACCCTCGTACCTGTGACTTAAGTCTGGAAGTCTTCGATGACGCACTCATGTATAGAAATGGATGTGATTTGAGCACATACAAACCATGTGTTTGAACGTGTGACTATCAAAACAAGTAACCAAACATCCTAACTCCCCTTTGCCAGGACTGGCATCACAACCATCCCCATTCAAACTTTCAATAAGGTTTCTAACAGTTCAGATAGGTGGATCAGCGCGAGAAACCCCAGAGCAGACTCCCCCGAGCATGTTCTCCGCCTTCCGATGTACCCTGGCCGTTGTGAAGGTTGACCCAGCGCTGATTATAACACCCTGGGGGGCTGATGTATCAGCCCACTCCTCACAGTGAGACACTTGATGGTCCTCCACACTAGTGCGTCGATAATGACTCCTTCGGCTCAAAGCCATCACCTACCACATTGGGCAGCCCTCTCTTAACCTCCAGAGGTGGGCTGATGAACCAATGTGGTTTAGAACAGGATTCCGCTATATTATCTCATCTGATGTGCCAGGGGTTACTTTGGGTGGAGGGTCAGATTTGTCCTGGGATGAAACAGAGGCACTACCAGATAGTCTCGGTCCGATAAAATGTCTGAGGGGTGGGATGAGCCCGGTCTCTGTCTATTGAGGGACCCCGCTATGTTCATTGCCTTCTGCATCGCTAACAACGTCAGTGTCCATGGCCGAGTTGCAGCCCTAGTTGTTTGTTTTTAGGTTTCTTTATTGGCCTCTCGTGTGAGTCTTGGTGGTTTCACTGTGCCTTCGCCAAAGCTGGGAAAGTTGAATCCAACCATTCCCATACTTGTGGAGAGGTGAAAAATAGTACATCATTGTTGGTAGTGATCCGTAGTTTGGCCAGGAACAGCACAGCATAGCATACTGAACTCCCCATTCCCTGAGCTGTTTTTTGGCCTCGGCAAATTATTCTGTTTGCCTCTGAGGGTCTCTGGGAAGATTATTGGTCTCCTATCTTTATCTCTCCCCTCAATCTGGCCTGAGTGAGGATGTGGTCCGGTCTTTAAAGTGGAGCAGTTTAGTGACCAACGGCCATGGTCTTGCACCCGGCGGCGGTGGCAGAGATGGCACTTTATGGGCACGCTCAGTCGTGAAGTATGGATAGGGTCCTTCAGGGTCCACTTCCTGGGGTATCCATTGTTCTAGGAATGCCATATATTTGCCGCTTTCTCTTCTACTTTTTCTGGGAGACTCACTAGTCGCAGATTGCTTCTTTGTGCTCTGTTTTTTTTTGCATCTTCCACTCGTATCTCCAAGGTTTTTATACGAGCTATCATTTCAGACAAGGTTGTATTCAGCTGCTGGCGACTTGGGGTAGGTTGTTCCAGGGCAATTCGTATTTTCAGGCACTCATCCAGCTACTCATTTACAGTTCGTATAACTCACAGTACATAATCAGTGTTCAGCAAATTTTTTTGTACAGTATTTATTGTAATTTTCTGCACAGTCCATATATGTGGCATCCACTGCGATCCTTTTAGTTATTAATAGTCCAACATAAATCCATCAAATATTCATCCAAGTTATATGGATTTCACATTACATCTCCAATGTAATAACAGCCTTATCAATTTAGCCATCAATTTAGCCAACACGTGTTTCGTCATGGGTATCTCCCACAAGACTACATCAGGGCTGTGATAATATAACAAAGAGTTTAGTATAGAGTATCTGATTGGTTCTGTTAGTTTAACTCTCCATGCGGTGTTAAGTGGGTAATAATATATCATCTCCAAAATTCTGGTTAAAATTATGTGTATTATTACACCCATGTATAACTTTATAATGAAATGTAAGATATTATGTGCTATAAGGTAGTCATATTGCTGATATCTTAAATTGCATAGGGTGAGAATTGTACTAGTTTCAATGCAGATAATCACCCTGTTTAAAATATATATATATATATATATATATATATATATATATATATATATAGCATACCCTGTGTACATGCACACCCATGTGAATATTGCCCAAATTATAATGTAAACTGACCTTTATTGATCATACGATTCTTTATTTTCAAGAATTGATCCTTAAATTGTTTTGACTTCCTTATTCATAGATAGTTGGTCATCTAAGAGCACCATTGTTTGTACTCCAGCCCTCTAAAATGTCAATAATAGTATGACTTACTTGTGAAGTATGTTATTAATACTCCTTCAAATCTCTAACTAAAATGGAAGTCACCATCTAATTAAATAAATAAGATTATTTATTTATTTATTTATATGTTTATATTCTTCGTGCTCTGTTTTCTGCATCTTCCGCTTGTATCTCCAAGGTTTTTATCCGAGCTATCATTTCAGACAAGGATGTATTCAGCTGCAGGCAACTTGGGGTAAGTTGTTCCAGGGACCTTTCGTTTGCGGAGACTGTCCGATAGGTGACGATGATCGCCCCTTAGGAGGTTCAGATCTATGGTGATCGTGTCTAGTTTCAGCTCCAGGGCCTCCCTAGATGCCGCTATAGCCTGGAGAATGGTGTTGTGGATTGTTTCTGGAGGCAAGTCCCAGTTTGGAACTCTGTCCAGCAGGCCCAGCGTGGCACCCCGGTCCGTGCCTTCTCTCTTTTTCATCTTGACCATTGTACACATGTATTAACAATTGCATTGTTCAGATGACTGCGCTGGTTGTTCTTATTTCAGTATTATTCTTTCTCGGGGGAGGGACTTTGCTGGTTGTTGCTTGACTTTTTGTGCATACTGGCAGCTACTTTGATGTATGGCACTACAGGAGAGTGGTGCCAGATTCATGGATCCTGTCCCGTTCTTCTCCCAGCGCAACTTCTTCCAGCCCCTGTTTGTCCAAGGAGATGGGTTTCGGGGCTTTGCCTCAGTGTCCAACAGTGGTAGCACTGTGAAGTCTGGTCAGTCTCTCGGTGTCACCCCCCCACTGGCGCAGTTGTTCCACAGGATACCCACTTAGCTTCTGCCCTCTCCCCCACTTCGCCCTAAATTCAGATGTTCGTGGGAGTGGGGTGGTGGTCGCCAGTCATCTCCTTTCAGGGCACCCTTAGAGTCCAGACCTCTTCCCCCAGAGTATAAAGTGGCGGTCACGGCATCACTCCTCGGGCCAGTGCTGCTGCGCCACCCACCCCCACTCACCCAGAGTCCAGCACTGGTCACACTGCTGGTGAACAGAGGAGGGCATTCAGCACTGCTTGCCACTCTTGTCTCTGCGTCCCGTTCCTTGTGCCACTCTGCTCCCTCACAGGCAGCTCTCTTCTCTCAATTTGCGGCCTGTCCTCCGTTCTGATCCGGAGGGAAGGGGAGAACCGCCACGTCCCTCCTTCACTGATCTCGTCTCCGTCACCTTTACTCTCGGGTGTGCTGGCCTGCCGCATGGCTTGTGCCCATGTGCCATCACTGTTCTCGCCATCCTCCTTCAGATCTTCTCCGGGCCGCTATTATGTGTGACGGTCGCAGGCCTTGCTCGATCCACGCGCGTCCAGACACTGAAACTGCGCCGGAAGGACACAGATTGTATCTTTTGAGGGAACCGGCGGTCCGGATCGGCCGAGGGCTCAGGATTTTGGCTAATGTCCACCAGGAGCCTCTCCCTAAGCGTGCTACTCCATTGGCTCCAGGCCACGCCCCACACACCCCCTTACGAGCCACCTCTTGTGAACTAGTTGGCTCCATCAGGCAGTATGGATGGTATTGCCTTAGCTGGCGACCCTACACTTAAGGCTTCTGCGCACTTCTGCTCCGTGGATCCGCCTGCCAATCCTGTAATTCATCTGACGATGTGGAGTCATTCCTGGATGCGCTCCCATTCGATGACTTCGGAGAAATTTTTCAAGATCTCATGATTATTGTTAAATGGTTTGACCATTGGGCTTATTTTAATTTTAAAAGTTCATACCAAATTGCCTTAATAATTGGATTTGCATTTGGCCTAATGTGCTTGTCATGGTTGACATTTTGTCTCTTTGTATGTGTTTAGCTTGGTTTTAATTAGTTTTAGCTTGTTGTTAACTTAAAGCATTTTAGCCTGGACTCATGTACCTTCTATAGTGTATTAGCATCCTTGTTCCGACAATCGAGAGGGTGTAGTGAATCTAATTTAGCTTTTATTGGGACTCTGGAGATTAGCTTAGCATTTGGTTTGTAGATATGTACCTCCTTAGTCAATGTATTATATTTCCTTTTAAGATGACTGCTATTGTGTATAGTTAGAGAAATTTTTTGGTTTGCATTTTCAGTGCCACTTTGTGATGAGTCACTATCTGCGTCCTAATACAGTGATGTACGTAGTTATTCACATCATGCCCCTTTCTCAATTATGTGTGACAGGGACATAATGTACACTTATTGGGGATTGTTTACTTAATTGCTGCCTCAAGTATCAGTTGTTTGGGAACATATATGCGTCGGGGGTCCTACAAGATCAGTATAAACACATCTCACATAGACCAGGTTATCACAGGGATTCCTTTCAGATGCCATCTACTCTATCTATACTGCACATCACTTTGCTGCAGCAATCAGCCTTTGTGTACCCAAGGAGTCTGACATAGATACCTTATTCCAAGGTAACGAGGATTGAGGGGTGCTTCTAATGGACATGGTACTGGAAGATTAGGTTTATCACACCTAGATCTCATTAGGTGTGGGATTAGGTTCACTAAGCAAGGGATTTTACATTTTATATTTGTTGCAAGATGGTGGGGGTCTTTGTGTTCACACCTCATCTTCACAATTTGCTACTTTTATTGTTCATTATCTTAATCATTGCAGCTCATGCATTTTACCGTAGATTGCAGTTTTTTTTCAATAAATATATTGAAAACTTCCTTGCAACTCCTTTATTGCCTATGTCACTGAGACTTATTGCTAATGTGAGAAAAGGGTAACTTCTGTTCCACCACGACTCCCCTGAGATGTCGCAATCTAGAGTCCCTGGGTAAGTCTGCCAGAAATCACTGTTTACTGTTTTGGTTTTTGATGAGGTCCTGCTTGTGACCCGGAGAGTTGTGCTGACAGTTGCGACCTGTTGTAGGAGTGACTTAGTCGCCTACAAACAAAAGTGCTGTCATCCTCAAACCAGCAGTCTTGCCTAGGAGTGAGAGTCCAACTATGACAGGTGCAGTCGGTTTGTGGGGCTGGTTGGGTTTAGGGTATTTTTGCAATATCTCTACCTCTGCTTGTTCTGTGCAACTGGCCTCCTCTGACATTCTTGGCCTCTCCATGCCCATCCTCCCCCACCTGATACTGTCCCATGTCCGATGGTGTCAGCACTCTCACCACAGATACCCAGTGAAAGCCATCTTCTGCTTTTTGGTGTCCCTCATACTACCCACACTGAGCTTGTTCTCATTCACTGGAGGTTCTCCTTCAGTTGATGTTTCAGGCTTATTTGGGTCACAGGTACACAAAGCATCTTCAAAAGCATGCCTTTCTTCTTTCAGTTTGGAAATTCTTGGTTCCGTTTCGGTCCAGTTTTGTTTTTAAAGCCCTAAGACCCAGGATAGCTGGTACATCATTGCTGTGTGTGAAGCAAGCTGGTGCAGTGTTTCCAGCAGCATTTTCATTGCCGACCTTCCTAAACTGACAGATGTTTAGGTCTCAACCTACCAGACAGCTCAGCTGTCTGGTTTGCTAAAGACATCTTGGGACTTTCAGAAATTTGACCTAGGAAAGCATTTCACCCATTATTTACCACTGAATTTGTGGTTTATAGCATTTTTTAGCTCTTTATTTTGGGGCTTTATTTGCTTTAGGCTCCTCGAGTTCATTTTGTCCCTGCCATTGTCTTTAATGTGTTTACTGCATTCTTCCAGGAACTCTTTCGGTAAACAGGTCTTTAAATCTTATTTCTTATCTTGTCACCTTTGCTGTGCATTCAAAGACAGAGGTCAAATGGCATGTGCTGTCTTCCGAGGGCCCTTGTTTAATTTTTAATTTCTCTGATTTCAAAGTGAGAGGATTTATGTGACCGTCTTGCTGGGGACAGGAAAGAGTTTGCTAGCACATGACAACATTTAAATGAATTGTGTAATTATTTCAGAATTAGGAACACAAACGAAGCACATTGTTATTTCTGAAGTGGGCTAGAAACAAATGTTTCAATATGATCAAAACAAATCATTAAGTGAGGCAATTTTCACAAATTTCTGTTTGTGCATTATATAGCTTTATTAATAAAACTGTTCCTGTTCAAATGTCATGGTTGTTTCAGTTGAAAATGTGTTGTCTAATGGCAGTGCTCAACCATAATATGCATCCTCCACTCAGCACCACACCACTCCGCTTTATACCACTGCACACCACGCCACTGCACTCTACTTTGAAACAATCTACTCTACCCCACTGCACTCACTCTACTCCACTCTGTACCACTCCGCTCTGCCACTGCATTCTACGCCTCTCTACTCTACCCTGTACAACTCTACTCTGTGCCAATGCACTTTTCGCCACTGCACTCTACACCATTCCAGTCTAGACCACACCAATCAACTCCACACTGCACTCTACGCCACCGCACTCTGCCAGTTACTCTGTAACACTCCACTCTATGCCCCTGCACTCTAGGTCAATCCACTGAACAGCACTCTAATCTAATCTGCACTATTGGACTCTGTGCCACTCCACTCTACACCATTTTACCCTGCGCCTTTTCATTCTCTACTCAAATGTACTCTTTCCAGCACCACTTCACTCTATGCCACTTCACTCTTCTCTGAAACAATCTTCTATATGCCACTACAGTCGACGCCAATCTACTCTTAACCCCTAGCACTATATGCCAATACACTCTCCACAAGTGCAATCTACATCACTGTACTTTACGCCACTTTACTCCACTGTACTCTGTGCTGCTCCACTCGGCACAGCTGCATCTGTGGTGCTTGACTCTGCGCTAGCTGTGTTCTACAACAGTCCACACGACTCTACGCTGCTGCATTCTACATCAGTCCACTCCACTCTACTCTGTGCCACTCTATGTGACTCCACACTATGCCACTCCAGTACACAACTCTCTGCCATACCACTCTACATCATGCTACTTCACTTTGCCATTTTGCTTTACGACATGCTACTCCACTCTTTGCCATTCTACTCTAATGCTCGTCTCCACTGTTCTCTACACCACTAACCTTTTTAGCCATGCTGAACAGCAGCCACGCTGGTGTAAAACCTGGTTAAAACACATTAGCAGAGAAAATAGCTCTTGCTACGGGAGACCTATTGGCTTTGCCAGTGCTTGTTTTTTTACTTATATTTTCATGGATTGCCATTTCCTTCTAGACAATGGTCAGAAGGGGCAAGATGGGAGCATATGAGGTACATAGCATTGGCAAAATAAGCATAACATTCCATACGGAGACAGCAGATTGGACTGGAGTCTCATGGAGGGTACTTTTCGTGTGAAGATGCTGCCACGTAGCAGATAAACCAGGAGCTAGATTGTTTTGCCCCTGAATCTTATGGTATGACCTATGTTGCCCAATTTCATAGCTGCTAAGTGACCCTATATCATTTATTTTAGCCAGCAGCAGCTTTTTTTTTAATACGTTTGAGATCCTACTAGTACAAAGGAAACAGTTTCCAGGATGCAGTGTGACATGTCGTCTTTGCATTGTCCGCATCTGAGAAAGTGCTCTGCTGCGGAGCCACTAATAGCAGGGATCGGGTCAGGACAGTAGCAGACTTTGGGGTCTGTAATGTGCCCCCTCCACCTCCCATTCTATCTGTGGAGAGTAAATGCCTATCTGCTACTGGTCACTAGTTCCTCGTGTCAACAACCCATATGCGTATAAGAGGGGCACGTGTCTCTCTTTTAGTCGTTCTGGATAATGCTAGGTATTTGCTGGCTTGATGGTGAGACGTGGAAAGATGCATCAGCCTACTCTTGTTAGAATAGGTTCACTGCTAAGAGGAAGATGAACACTCCATTGGTATCCGTTGTTCCAAAGGGCCACCACATCGGTTTCCTGTGTCCACGTCATTAAGCAGCAAATCAGAGCAACATCTGTAATGTAGCACAGTTTACATGTGTTGATAAACTAAAGGATACAGTACTTAACAAATACATAGTATGGTATGATTGAAAGCTAACACAATTTAATCATACTTTTGTTTGAGTTCTAATTTCTGACTTTCTTCATTAGAGAACTAAATCCTTCAAATGCAAAGATTTAACAAAAGCATATGTTAGAGGACTATACGAGGACCCTGTCGATTGGTGCTCCATCATGCAGAGGCCAGCAGGAGAAGAATGTTATTGAGTAGCAACGAGGCAAGGGAGAAAGGAGAAGAGGAAAAGCAGAGGGACAGAAGCTGGTTTAGACGAGAACTATTTAAGGTGCACCGAGTTCGGTCTGTCTGTACATTCAGCAGCGGAGAGTATGTAGAAGCAAGATTGACAGAGGTATTGTGAAGCACAGTAGTTATTAGCCTTTTGACTTCAAGTATCACTGCCTTTTGAATCATTTGTGGAACTTTGGATCTCGGTCCAAGCCATTTCTGCAATTAAAATCTCAAAACAATACCCAAAAAATAACAGAACATTTCGACATCAAACAAATATACAAATTTTGAAGTATTTTATTTAATTCACAAACAAAAAAAAGAAATCGAAATTTTTAACTTAATAATAAGGTAGGGGCTTTCCAAAAGTTGTTTTTATTTCAAGATGAAGCAGTATTCTACATTCTCGCATATCACTACTGTTTTCGCTTGTAATGCATGTTATTTTTGCTGATGAGTGCCGGTGCTTCAACAGAAGCTGCTAATAATCAGTACTAAATTCTGTTTTCCGTACTTGTGCTGCTCCCACAAATCAAGCTAAGGATCGAGGTTTAATTTTTAACCTCCATTTTGGGATTCCTTCAAATTAACAGCGCATTTTATGAGTATCAATTTAAATGTGTGTGTGTGTATGTATATATACATACACAAACACACTCTTAAAACAGAGGTTAGGGGAATATTATGGTTGGGTTCTGAATTTACATGCCAAAACCATAGAAATTCAGCTGTTATAGTTTGGGTATAACTTATAGTTTCTTGAAATAACTAAGATAACTATAACTTGTGCCCCTACCGTGCAGTTTTCTCACCATTCATTTTATTGCCTATGTTGCAGTTATAAAATTAGTGATGCCATAGATGCCATGAATGATATAATATGTGGATAATTGGCTGTGCATGGTGAGGGTGCGAGTTAGGGCATGAGTTATAGTTACTTGAAATAACTCTAACAGCTGAATTGCTATGGTTTTGTCTGTGAATTTCTATGTTTTAGTTAAACAGAGCAGGGGGTTGGCTGCAGGGCCTGGCCTGTGACCAACTCTTCTGTAGGCATCCAATCCCTGAACTGGGCACAGCTTTTGGCAGTGCGCTGCCGGCGTTGGCAGCAGGGCCTGGGTGCAGGCACCCTGGACGATGGGGTTGTTCAAGTTTACTTTCTGTGAAATTAGCATCTGTGCCAGAATGCATTTTTGCCTGCTTATTTATCCGAGAAGCGGCTACAGAAATAGCGCCAAATGTCTACCCAACAGTAGTACTTTCCACTGGATAATTAGTAAGTGCTACCTTGTTGGGTAAATGTATAGTGCATATTCCACACTACAGCTAAAGGTACCAAAGATAATCCCTCCAGTAACCCTGCGTGTCTGTAATTTTGGCACTGTGATTGGCGAGCATTATCATGCAGAAATCTGCAGTATCAATCCTCATGAAGAGGACGTGACTACAATGTGTTGGTTTTCTTATAAACAAGGCTACTTCCTCTTATTATATGTAGTAAGTGCTTCTTTGTTTGGAGATGTGCTCCTATTTCTCTGCATCTAGAAAACATCTACAAAATTGGGGGGGGAAAGGCCTAGTAAGCTGTCCATCATCCTGGAAAAAGGCAGGAGTACGTTGCATACCACTAAGGTATATGTGTCCGGGCCAAACGTCCAGGGCTTCTAGGTTATTTTACACAACAGTAGTGATTAAAAATGAGAAGGGTGATGTATTGTCTCAACAGATGACAATAAAGAACCCACTCTTCTCCTTTATTATTGGGGACTGTGGGTGGGGGGGGGGGCTGGGTGTAAGGGGACTTCGAGGCCCCCGCGTTCCCTGCCGGCTCCCCAACTTTGCACAGAGGGAGCAGCTAAAAAAAAAACTAAAAGTGCTCCCTGTGTGAAGGAGCAATCATTTCATCTGTATTCCTGCTGGCTTGACAGCAGGCAGGATAATGGATGAAAAGTCTGCTCCCAGTAACGGGGAGCAGTTTTCCTGCTCCGGCTTGCTGGGAGCAGACATAGCTTGCTATCCCTTGTAGTGTAACCACTACATAATACAGTAGAGGCTAAAAAGTTTGCCATCAGGTTTCTTGCACCCTTTCTGAGTGCATGCTTACAACATTGTTGAATGAAGTTTGGTGTTATCAGATCACATATGTGAGGTTCAAAGATCTGCTTTAAGTATGCTGCTGCAAACATTGCTGTTCAAAAGCGTGTGATATTCCAGAAGTGTTTCAGTATTTTCAGTCATGCATGCCCACCATTTTGTGAATAGTCCGTATCCTAATAGTGCTGCAGTACAGGAGCATTGCAATTTTTGGCCCAGTTAAGTAAAGCTGGTTCACTATCAATACAAAATTGCAGATGGCACTGAAGGGGAGTTTAGAGGCATGGAGGTTTTAGGTGCAGTGACATAGCATGGAGCATGTAATCGGCAAAAGAAGTAGTTGAAATCTTGACATTCTGTCAAACTGCAATGAGGAAGCGCTCTTAGTGCAGCATAACGCTTGGTATTCGCCGAGCTCAGACTAGTTGTTCTTTCAAGATTCAACTGTTGCACTGGTATTGCTAGTAAATTTAACTGTCCAGCCGCAGTTGATGTCAGCATTTTATTTAGATAAGTTTGGGATATGACACATTTGTATTTGGAGTGCTCAGATTTTGTTGTTCGAAACACTGTCAGGGGGTAAAGATCCTCTGCTGCCACTTGCTACGCTCAGGTTTACAAATTTGAATCAACAGAGATCCTGAAACAAAAACAAATAAGTTACCAATATGATTGCTAAAATGCACCATTATAGAGCCACTATTTTGGAAAGTGGCCGAATGGTAGATCTGAGGAGTTATATTATGTCTCTGTAAGACTAGTTGAACCCTGAAACCTGTTTTGACACCAAAATGAAGTATACATGTCTCGCGGTTCCTGAAATATTACATCATCACTGCAACACATCCGTGAGGCTAAAGTATTTCTCTAATGATCCAAAAACACAAATCAAAAATAAAACTTTCTGGACAACATTTCTTTTTTTTTTTTTTTTTTTTTTTGTTGGGAGGGTGGTATATCGGGGGTTGGGGATTAGTAGGTTTTGCATTTTCAAGAATCTTTTGTTATACACATAATTGCATATCCCACAATAAACACCTAATTTCACTACCCTTTTCCCTATCCCTGCCTCACTACATGCTTTGCTATTTCCACTAGCCACCTGCCCTTCCCTTCACGAAATGTTTCATAAATTAATAAGTGACATTGACAAGTGGTCCGCAAAATGCATTTGTAAAACTGCTTTTGTTTCTCACAAGTTTTGAAGGAAAGCATCCTGAATTTGATTTACTGACTTTATTCCTTAATTTTAATTATATTTAAAACGAAAGGGGAGCCTGTTTGGTTCATAAAGGTTTTCAGTTTGCAGAGACCAAAGCTTATAGTCATTAAGTATGAGTGCACGCTCCTATTGTCTCTGTGCGCAGCATTAAGTGTCAAGCGGGGCGGCTGCTCACTTTCACAGCCTAGAGGTAACTGTGCTCTTAACTATAAAACATGACTTTTTTTTTTTTTTTGTTTTGTTATGAAGCGCATTCTATTTTTGTATCTTGTTATGAAAACTGTAATTTCTGTCTCCATGCTGTTTTAGAAACTTTATACGTTCTTGGCACTTTCAGATTGCAGCTACAAGGAATTTAGAGAAATGTTGGAAGATAACTCCTCGACTAGCAGATTTTGAGACAACTCTAACTTGATGTCAACTAAATTTAGGCTTTATTGGGAACTCCACCTGCTAAAATAGTACCTGTGGAATACATATGTTGATAGCACAATTATGTGCATTGTTTTGAAGAGTTTTAGGACCATTGATTTAAATCTCGATTGTACTAAATATATTAGAGACATGTCCTTGTTCATGGGCACAAAAAAATGTATGTTTGAAGAGTACAAGAAAGAAGTTCCGGTTATGATTAATTTGCAACTGTTGCGCCATGTCCTAGTTTTGGCTTTCACTTTGTCTAAATTGAGCCTATTCATCAATTACACTTTTTGTCTGGTGTTGTTAAAACCTTTTTGTTTTGAACAAATACACGGTGCAGGTTTTAGGCTATCCTTCTTCAGCCACTGCTTTGGCACGTTATTCACATCTTCAGTCTGCCCAGAAGAGAGAGTTCAACTCTGACATTCTGTTGGTCACCAGGTATATTATTCTACCTTTTTATAATGTGCTTCCATTACAATTCATGAAGTGCCTTGTTTTTAGGAGCAGCAACAGCTGGCAGGGACTACTAATTAATATACAAGCCATATTGAAAGGCAGGTTTCTCTCACTAGAAACAAAACATTTTGAGTGATTGAAGATTGCGCGAAATAAGGATATAAGTGCAGTGTAATTTCAGGTGTTTTTTCACTAAAATTTTTCGTTTTCAGAAGAATGCTAAACAAAAAAATAGAAACAATTGAAAAATAATGTATGAGAAATATTGTTTTACGTTTCTGTGTTTACTTAGATAGTACTTCAGATGTTTCTTATTCAGTTTATGCTTCATTTACTTTTCTCATTAAGCCAGTTGTTTTTGTCTCTTTCATTTTTATGCTGCCGCTTATTGGTCCCCTTTCAAGGATCGCATAAGCTGGCCTTGCTATTCCTTCTTTTACCCATGTTGAAACTATGCCAATTTCAAGGACTACGTCACCAACTATATTTTTACAAGGATATTGGCGTCCTTTAGACAAGAAATGTTTGAGCAAAATGCATTTGTCACTATTGTAATCTGCCTCCTAATTCTGCTCTGCATTTTTCTTCGGGAACAGGCTTTTTGAGATTCTTTCGACCGATGGAGACTTGTTTTGAGCTTGCATTAATTGAGCATATTACTTACCTCTAGCTTATAGCATGATCTGGGCTTGTTTTGAGCGTTCTTCTAGCTGCAATCGAGTTTTTTTTCCTTTTACACCTACTTGTGTTACGCACTCATGCTGACTTAGTTGCAAATATATACATGGTGCTAAGTGCTTCCACGCACTTGTGGGTGCACAAAATGTTGTTTTGCAACTAAATGGGAGTTTGGCACCTTAAATTCTTTCTATGCAAAATGTGATTTTTGCACCACAGTCCATGGTCAACCAAACAATAGTTCAATCAATATAAGGGAGCAAAGAAGCTATATAGGAGTTTTGATTCAGCTTCCCAATGTGTTGAGAAACCAAGAGATCTCTTTATCTAAAAGAACTCTCACCCACTGGTAATTACAGTGGCATGCTTCATCACAGTGTTATCCTTGATACAAGCTGTGTCAGGCGTGCGTCCTACCTGGGTGGAGATATAAACTATAAAACTGCCAGTGTGGCACCCTGGTCTTTTTCTTTAAAGAGGGTCCGTATGGGAAGAAAAAAACAACTGTGCTTTCGAGCTCTAATCACGCAAGCATCTCTAACAAACACAAAGTTTAAAAAAAGAAAAATATGAAAATAACAATAGATCACAACTACGAGAATTTGGGTAATTAATGGATCTAAATCGGTCCAAGGATAAGCAACAAGATTTTTTTTTTTTTTTTGGGGGTGGGGGGGAGAGAGAAGGTGACCAACTTGAATAACGAACTAGATTTGCTCTGGTGATAAACCCTTATTAAAGACAAAGACCGTTGTAGTAATGTTTACTTTTTAGATTGCACCAGTGCTTCCTCAAGGGCCTAAGTAAGAAGCAAGCCAGATACAGCTTGAATCAGTGAGACCTCTATGATAAAGCATGCCACTGTAATTGGCAGTGAGAGAGTTTTTACGTTAAGGAAGATCTCTTCTGGGTGGAATTAGGGAGTTCCCATAACCCCCAGGTCCCTCTAGTCTTCATCCCGAATTGGAGATAACTAGCTCCACAACAGAAAAAATAACATGAGGAATGCTGGGGATATTCCCTCCCCTTCCCCTCCCTCTGGTAGTACATAAGCCGTACTTACTCGGCATTCTACCTGTTCATTTTTTTTCTCTTTTTCGACAGGACAAGGACTTGGGGATGTTGTCCTTGCCGGGCTTGGACGACTGCTGTTCCTGGGGAGTTTCCCTGCAGTCGCTGGGCTTACAGCGGTGGTGCCGCTGTTTGTCTCTCAGTGGCCTCTAGTGTGATGGTCCTCTGTGGCTCACTGGCAGGTTGCTGGTGGCTGCAAGGGCGCAGCCCTTCCTTTTGGGAGCTGAGGATTCCGGTCCATTGTCCACTTTCCTGCAGTAGCGGTTTGCTTTGCGGGTCTCCTGGGCAGCTGGGAGCCTTGCAGAGGAAACAGGAAGCCGGGCTCTTGCCTGACTTCATCCTTGGGATGCTGTTGTTGCTGAGCATGCATGGGAGGTGTGCTTTTGGCTCAGCTGCTGGTGTGTTCCTGGGCTGAGTACCGCTTGGCGATTTCTTCGCTTTTCTGTGGACCGTGCTGCTGTTTGGTAAAAGATGAAGTATAGAAAACATGATGCAGCAATCGGGCCTGTTCTCTGGTGCTGGGGGGGGGGGGGGTGCAGTTGTTTGGTACTTGCACTTTGTGGCTGTCTTCTCCGTGGCAGGACAGTTCCTGGCTCCGTTTCTTGGGCTGGAAGGTAGAAGGTGCTTCCCCTGCAGCAGCTCTCCCCTCCCCCACGGGGTGCAGTGGTTCGTCCCGATCAGGCACGTGGTTCCCCCCCCCCCCCCCCCTGCTCTGCAGGTGCAGCACTTCCACGCAACATTGGTATGATCCTATGACATGCATGGTGGGGCTGTTGTGGTGCCTCCCTGTTCATGCGGGGTTACGCTGCATGCTAGGCGGGGATTTTGCCGTCCTGTGTGTGTGTGTGTGTGTGTCCGGGTGCTTGGCAGGGGTTGCTCGATCTGCACTGCTTCTTACATCTCTGACGTGTCTGGTTCTGTTGCTGCACCCCTCCTTTTTGTTCCAATCTGTTGGTTCTTTAGGGTGCCTTCAGCTTTCCCTTCTGGATGACACCTGCTGCACAGTGTTTGGGGGGGGTCAAGTCTGGTGGGTATGGGTTTGGGACTCTGCCTGTGCATGCCTTAGGCCAGTGGTTCCCAAACTGTGCGCCGCGGCTCCCTGGTGCGCCGTCAAAACTAGCCAGGGGCGCCGCACAGTCTGGAAACCACTCGGAGGTGCTTTGAATCGGTAGCTTTTCCTCGTGGTATTGGAAAAAAACACCCTGCATTAATTATTCTGACCAGCGGAGGGCGCCAAAGTACCATTAATAATATCCCTGTAACAAAAACTGTTTCCAATAAATGGTTTTCAGCAACGTGAAGGAGAGAATAAAGAAGACAAACGGTAAATAGTGTAGGTACAGGTACAGGCTGGGATTACGTTCCCCCACCCGCCAAAAAAAGTAACATAACGGGGAGCCGTGGCCAACACGGCCAATAGGTCAAAGGAGCCGGGGATAAAAAAAGTTTGGGAACCACTGCCTTAGGCTCTCGGCCTCCCTTGGCGTTTTTGGGCTGGTACCCTGCTGTCTCAGCTTCTTCTGTAATGTTTTGGGGGTGCAGGTTTTGTTTGCAGTGGCTTTGTATGTGGCTGTTGTGGTGCCCTGCCGTTTCCTTTCTCTTCCAGCCTTCTTTGCCTCCCACTGGAGTGGTATGGCTTCTGTCCTGATGTTTGTTGTCTCTTCTTCCTTTTTGTGGGGTGCTGTCAGATGTTCGCCACTCTGCGTGGCCAGGGTCCAGGTGTTTGTCTGCATCCTCTCCTTTTCCTCCTGTTTGTTCCGGTGCTGACTCCTTCGTGGTCCCTGTTGACATTTGATGATGTGTCAGGGTTTCGCTTTACTTGTCTTTCTGGCGATGCCCCACGGGTGGTCCCCTTTTCAAGACCTTGCTCGGAGGGCTGTGGATTATGTTCCGGATTTGTATGCCTCTGTTCCCCTCTTATCAGGCCTTCGTAGGCACTGCCTTTCATTTATTCCCATAGGTAGCACTGCCTCTTTTTATTTTATTTTTCCTGTCACTGGTGGTGTTTTCTTCCTCTTATGGCTTTGGTTCTGCTGTGTCTTCTTTTCCTGGTCTGTTCCAGTTTTGGTCCCTCATGGTTCGAGATGAGGGTTCTGGTTGACTGGTGTCTGCTCTTTGTTGCGGTTCCTTGCACGCTGCGCTGCCTTTTCTTTTCTGTGTGCAGCCTTGTTGTCCTGGTTAGAGGCTCTCAGGCCTGATCTGAGGTTCTCCTCCAGTGGTGGCTGTAGTCTTTTCTTTATGTAGTTCTGTCTCTTTCTTGTGCCCGTCCTTTCTCCTGACTGGATGTGCTCTGTGGGACAGCCGTGCTGCCGATTGGTGTTTCTTTTCTGGCTGGTTCTGTCATGGCCAGTCTGGTGGGCGTTCTTTTGGGTCTTCTTCGGGGTGTCTCTCCTCACGGTCTGCTTTCCAGGCGGTGCTTGCTGCATGCTCTGGGTCTGTCGTGGTCACAAGGGTGGTTTGTGGCTGCTTGAATGTCCCACACACACCCTCCCCCCAGTACTGAGTTCCTGCCCCATGTTGCGGCCTGTTCGGAGGAGAAGAGGGGGCGTTCTGCCTACCGGGTGCCGGTGTTTTTGTCTTCCAGGGGCTGTTTGTTTCCTGGTCCCTCTTCCGTTTTCCATTTTTTTTTGGATTGGGCGGGGGGGGGGGGTGTTGTTGTCTTTCTTTCTTTCTTGGTGGTGCAGCTGCCAGGAGCTGACTAGAGGATACCTGCTATCAGGGCTTTCCTTCTTCCATGTGCTGATTTCTTGCCTGCCGGGCCTCAGCTACTTTGTGATTGCTGTGGTCTCCTCTTATTTGCTCTGCTTGCTTCTGGTCTCCAGGGTCTGCTTCCCCTATTGTGCCTGTTTGTTCAAGGGGTTTGGGGGACCCTGTCGGCCCCCTGGCCTGGTGTCTGTTGGGCATCTTTCCCCTGGGGGCATTGTTCTCCTGTTTCTGTCTTGCTTCCGGGACGAACTCCAGGTGGCATTTGCTTGTTTGTGGTTTACTCCGGAGGTTGTGGTTTTACATTCCCATGGGGTTGACTTTGGTGTGGCCTTAGTTGCTTCCCTTTCCTTCTGCTCTGGTCCTGTGGCAGCTCTCTGTCTGGTAATTGTCCGGCATGGGCTGTTGTGGTTGAGCTTCCCTGGTTTCTGGCTGTAGCTGGGAGGTGTTTTGGTCTGTGAGCCTTTGGTTCGGCTCCTGTGTGTCTCTGGAGGTAGCTGCTGTTCCACTTTCCTTTTCTCTGTGGTCTTTCGGTTGGACCCTCCCTTCGGTTGGGGGTCAGGGGAGGATATGGGTCCTGAGCTCTCGTGGGGCTGTGGCCCCCGCCTTGTCTTTTTCAGCCTAAGGGGTGCTTTTGGTGTGTTGGCTCTACCTTGTTCCCGTGGTTCCTTTTTGGTTCCGTTGATTGCGAAGCCTTGGGTTCTCAGGGTATGAATTTCTCCGGTCAGCCTCTTCCTTCCAGGCTTTGCCTTGGTCTTTGTGGTTATGGTTGGATCATGCCCAGGAGGGTTGATTGGTGGGTGTGTGTATATATATATATGTGTGTGTGTGTGTGTGTGTGTGTGTGTGTGTGTGTGTGTGTGTATATATATATATATATATATGTGTGTATGTATATATATATATATATATATATATATATATATATATATATATATATATATATATATATATATATATATATATATTATTTTTTTAAGTCCATCTCCCGAGTTGTCTGTTGCACTGGCTTTTATGTGTCTGGTCTTCCTCCTCTGGTGGGGATCTTGTGCTGGTCTCCGTGGATGGTTGCGGTCTTCTGGGATCAGTCTGTCTGTTCCCCCTTATTGTGCTCTGCTGTGATGCTGGGGGGGCGGTTCCTCTGCTCCTTGGGGTCTGGTCCGGTCTCTTCCTTTCTGGTTTGCGCTCTGCCTCTGTTTTTGACTGGGTCTTCGGTATGGGGTCTGTTGGCTTCCTATTTGTTGGGATTCCTGTGGTGTTAAGTTTGGTTTCCCTTCTTGGGGTGTTGCATTGGCTCTGTCTGGTTTTCAGAAGGCCGGTTTTGCCTGCTTGTGTGCATCAATTAGTGATGAATGGGACGAGGACTAGAGGGACCTTGGGGGGGGGGGGGGGGGGGGGTAGTGTTCTATTACTTACTGGTAATCTCCATTACTCCTGGTCCTGTTGTCCTCCTCCCATTCACCACGCCTTTCCCACCCTCCCGTGCTGCCGGCCTTCTGTTGGGGACATGGTAGTGCAGGAGGAATGCTGGGTAAGTAAAGTTTATGTACTACCAGAGGGAGGGAATGGGGGAAAGGATATCCCAGCCTTCCTCATGTTCAGTTTCTTGTGTTTTTTTTTTTTTTTTTGCCTGTTGTGGAGATATCTTCAATTAGTGATGAAGACAACAGGACCAGGAGTAATGAAGATTACCGGTAAGTAATAGAACATTACCTTAATAGTGGGTCAACCAAATGATATATTGATGATTTACTCCTAGTTTGACTTCTTGCTACCCTATTTTCTTTCTGAACTGTGGCATTTGTACCTAAATGTGATACCCCACTCCTGCTATAACTTTGCACATAGATATCTTTCCCCAACAAATTGTGTAAGTGCATACATGCTTTGATTATTATTTTTTTTCTTTTTTTTTCTGTCCTCCTTCCTTGTGTATCTAAAATTACCTTCAAATATCACAAACATCGAGCTCTGACACCCAACTCCGAAAGCCTTAATCCATGACAAATTCCATAATCTCAGTATTCTTTTGACTACACTAACATATCATTAGTGGACATACATTTGTCTGCTAGAGTGCACATAACCAGAAATAAGATTAAAAACAGGCTAGAGCAAGGGACTTTGGCTGTATCCATTTTGTTCATCTTTCTTACAGCATCTTTCTTACAGCATCTTGTTTGTGTAACAGGTTTGCGAGCCAGCCTATGTAGTAGTTACATTGTTCTTGACTGATAGATCTAGTTACTGCAGAGCCAACAAATACAGTAGTAAATGATAACCTTAGAGGAGGTTTAGTTTGAGATCTCTGTGCCAAACACCCCAGGAAGGGGGTTTACATTGTTTAACAAAACCGTGGGTCCTCCTTACACCGATTCTTAGTTTAGGAGGGTTTATTGAGGTTCGTATTTCTTTGTGTTTTGTAAACTTCAATTTTGCGTGTATTACATTTTCCCTTTTAAATTTAAAAACCCGGGCTTTTTGTCTGCTTAGTTGAGTTTGTGCCTCTCACCACCACTTTTGGCACGCTTTGGCATCCACTGTAATTATCCAGTGGTTAAGTCTCATTAAAATGTTTTTGGGGTGGTTTTCATATCAGTTTGGAAAAATAGGACTGATGCCCCACTTATCCCTTGCATTCTGGCAAAGCTGTGACGAGCAGCCCTGCAGGGACACGGTATAAAGCCCTATTCTTGCAACCTATTTCTCAAGGTCGCTCCTGACAATCTATTCTGGGCGTCGACAGGCTTTGCTTTCGGTAAACATGAGTGAAGCTTTGCTTTTGGGTAGTTGGGGTAGGAATGTGCTGTACTTGAACATTGGCGGCTGCGTCCTGCCGTTTTTCATTTTGCGAACACCGTAGGAGAGTAATGTTTTTGCCGCGAATATTTTTGTAATCCCCTCCTAGAAATGTGACGTTCTCAAGTTAAATCCTGTTTGATAATAATAATTTGTTTGTACTTTGAACTTGAATATTTTATCCTTTATGCCTGCTGTTGGATGCCTGTGCAAAAGTCTTGTCTGTTCTCGCGAGAAGTCTAATAATCATTGCAAGAAGAGTGTTTGACCCGTATCACATCTGCGACGTGGCTTACTCCACCATAGTTTATAATGCCCCTCTGTAATAGGACAACTACCTCTGATAACTGAAGGGCCCAGGCCCGCGCATGCTTGTTTGATAACGCAGGGTGGGCTGCGCACGAGCACGGGTGATATGGATGTTTCTAATTGTATTTATTTTTTCCTTCCAGGGGCTCAAGCTGTGCTCTACGAGATGTCTTGCCCTGCTCAGACGACGACGCAGGGCCAGGAAGGGTTCAGGGTGGTGTCCCCTTTGTAGGAGCAGGCCTGCTAGGCTGATTTTAAAAGGAAGCCTTGCGCAGAGAAAGCGGAACCATGTCGGTTATGATGGTGAGAAAGAAGGTGACCCGCAAATGGGAGAAACTACCTGGAAAGAACACCTTCTGCTGCGATGGAAGGGTCATGATGGCCCGACAGAAAGGAATCTTTTACCTGACCCTGATACTCATCCTTGGCACCTGCAGCCTCTTCTTTGCTTTCGAGTGAGTTCGAGGGCCGGCTATTTGGGTCTTGTGCTGGTGTCACCTAGCGGAGTTTAATGCTCCGACCTTAGGTTTGGTTACTTCTCTCTCCACCAAAGATGACAAAGGTGCAGGAGTCAAAGTTTTATCTATAGCTTGCAGGGTTTGGGGTATTGCAGGGTTTGAAATGGCTTTGTTCACGGCGCCCTTGTTAGTTTTTAGAGGGTCCAGAGTGAATGCTGTCACAATAGATCTCACAACCCCAACCGACATTGTCAATCAGTCTCTCGAACTAGAATAGGTCTAGAATGCCTGTTTTTTGTTGCTTGTTAGAGAGGCAAGATTGGGTGAAAGCCAGATATTTGAATTCTACTCTGCATGCCCCCCTTATATCCTGTTACACGAGGCACGTACTTTGTTTGCTAGAGATGGCAGCTAAGACTTGTGATGCCAACAGAGGTTACTTTATTATGTGTCGTTTTCCTTGCATGCAGAACCGGATTGTCTTTTTTTTTGGGGTGGGGGGTCTAAACTTTCCAAATGTGTCATAGTCGGGCCAAAATAAGGTGTATTGGAGTCTTTTGGAGAAGGATGGAGATAGCCCAGTGAGTTGAATCTCTCTCATAAGGCTTGTACGCTCTGCAGGTCATGGGTTTGAATTTTGGCAGGTCCGCTTAATATTACTCCCACTGAACCTCCTTTTAAAAGAAAAAGGAAAAAAAAAAAAAAAGTACTATACCATTGAATTTGCTAGTCATACCAGGTTTTATTGAGAGTGCTACGAAATGCTATTTTGTGATATCAGGCAATCTAAAGAAACGTTATTATGATTTTGACCTCAACTGTAGGTCGCCAGTTATTACAACTTTAAAACGCAAAATTTAAAGAATTAGTTTCCCCTCCATCTTCTATGTCTTTGTGGTGCACTCTGTGGAGCGATGTGTGTGTGTTGTGTTTTTTTTTTTTTTTGTACACTCAGTCTACAGGCTCTTTTGGGCAGATTGTGTCCAGTGAGTTGTAACAGCGTGGGTTCTGGGATGGAGCAATCTTGTCTTTCAGGATTTTTGTACGGGAGTGGTGAGAAGACTATCCTGGCACTTGAGAAATATGTCAGACATCTGGGTCATACATTCTTAAGACTTGTGCTCCCGTTCCTTGAAGAGCATATTGATAGCTACTTAGTTAATTTGAAATCATGGTAGAGGCAGGTTGTTGACATTAAAAGTGAATTTCTTTTTTATGATGCTAGACTGCTTGCCATTTCAAAAACTACAGTTTATATTATGTACATGTTATGCTTCTAGATTTTTTTTTATTTCCTCTTCAGTTTGTATATGTCATCTTTATACTTTCTATTGTACTGAAACATAATTTATCTGAGGCACCCATACAAATTATGGGTCTGCTAAAGGTTTTTAGCACATAAAACATACCTTTTCTGCTGCTTCTTATGGAATCCGTCTCCCCCCCCCCCATTGGTCTCTGCTTCGGCTTTACCATCTGCCCCTTTTTGGTTTACGTGACAGCTCATAGCTTTTGCATGGAAACCTCCCTGCCAGCAAATGATCATTGTGTGCACTTTAAATGTAGAAGTGTCCTCTTTCTATTTCAAGGTAGCGTTTGGGTGCTCCATAAACAAGCAGCTACGTTGCTTCTCACTGTAAACGAGCTGGGCATGCCACAATCTGATCTGTAAATAATCAAATCTGAAAGTATGTAAATAGTACCACCAAAAGGATGTTTTGCTTATATTATGATGATCTGATAAAAATGGCAACTGCTGATCATGAAAAGCAGCGGACCATAACGCGCTCCTCGGATTGAAGCAAGTGAGCCATTGTTTTTCAGTGGGATTCTGGGATTATTCTCTGAAGGAAAATTAACAAAAATGTCAGACTTTATAGTACATAAATGTTTTAAAGCTGCATGTTCTGAAAAGGGCACTCAAATATTCCAGTTTGTGACTAAGGGTTTGATTTAGAGTTTGGTGGACAGGTTACTCCTTCACATATGTGACGGATATCCCATCTACTGTATTACGATCTCCATAGGCTATTGCGGGATCGTAAAACAGCAGACTGGATATCTGTCATGTTTGTGACTGAGTAACCTCCCCAACCATGAAACTCTTAACCAGGCCCTTAGTCTGAACCTATTGGAGTAATGCACAGCTGAAATAGTTTTAGCTAAAACTAAACAAATTGTCCTGCTTGTTAGACCTTACAACCATTAGGGCTGTCTTCCCCAAACATTTTGTCTGCCTTCCTCACATTTTTGCTGATTTCCTTTTGTTTGCCTTAGGACTCTGAGCACTTTACTACTGCTGTCCAGTGCTAACTTGCATGTGCTCTCTCCCTAAAACATGATTTAATTGGTGTGTTCCTAATTGACCTATTTAATTTACTTTTAAGTCCCTATAAAGTGCCCTGAATGTTTCTAGGGCCTGTAAATTAAATGCTGCTAGTGGGCCTGCAGCACTGCTCGTGCCACCCACTTAAGTAGCACTTTAAAACATGTCCCAGGTCTGCCATTGCAGCCTGAATGCAGTATTGCACTACCATGTCGACCTGGCATTTAAAACCCCTTGCCAAGCCATAAACTCCCCTTTTATTACATGTCACTCCTAAGGCCCTAGGTAGTCAAAAGGGTAGGGTCCTATGTAAGTAAATGGTAGGACTTTTAAGTTTTACATGTCCTGGTAGTGAAAAACTCTCAAGTTCGTTTTCACTACTGTGAGGCCTACCCCTACCCCTGCCATAGGATCAAATTTGGGATTCCTTATTATATTAAGTTATAATTCCTGATAGAGAAGGAGTAGTCCTATCTTGTTTAGTACCTATGGAATTGTAATTACATATATCCTTTTTAATGGTAAAGTCGGATTTATTATTATAATTCTGAAAATACCACTTTTCAGAAAGTTTGCATTTTCCTACTTTTTGACCTGTGTGCCTTCGGCCTGTCTCCAGTACACGTCTGGGGTGGGGTGGCAGCTGGGCTTGTGCATTCTCTCTACACAGCCACACAAGGGGCGCATTGGTGTGATTGATGGGCAGGATGGGAGTGAGGGGGTCTGACCTAATTGAATAGGCAGTGTCCTGTCCACAAAGGGTTGCATACCGCCCCCCCCCCCCCTGTAGTAAGTCTGGGGCCAGGGACGGGGAGGTAAGACCTCTGTGCACTTCAGAGCCCTTCTTTGAAGTCTCCTACCCTCACTCTCTTCCCCCCCCCCCCCCCTTTCACTTCAAAGGCACCACTAGGTATAAGAGGCCTTCTGACCGCACCAACTCATTACACTTACGGAACTATGGATATTCTGCCAGGAAGGACTGCTGTGCTATAAGGACTCCTATACTGCTGCTGTAGAAGAATTGCTTTCTTGCTGTGCTCACCTCCTCCCTTCTTTGTCTGGGTGAGAAGGACTGGGCCCACAACTCTTGAGCCCAGAGCCAGAGTGACTCCAAGGGCTTGCTGATGTGCTTCCTATTCTTCTGAAATCTCAGGGACACAGGAGTTCCCACTCATCTCCTTCAACACCTGGATTACGATTGCAGGTTTTACCCTGCCAAGTTGTTCAATCAAGTGCTGGGTTTGTGGAAGTGGGTATAAATTGCTGCCCCAGTCCAAAATACATGCATCGACACCATTGCACTGCACGGAATTGGCACATCGCCATCGACGCATCGCTGCTATGAGGATAGGGAGCACCGCATTATTTATTGTTTTTTTTTTTTTTTTTTTTGGTCTTATTTTGTTCATTAAATTCTTCTATATATCTTTTCTTTCTAATCAGGTGTGGTATCTTTTTGTATGGGGTTTTCAGTTTTTCTGTTTGAAGTTTTGCAAAAATACTTTACACATTGCCTCTTAAGTTAAGCCTGCCTGTTCTGTGCCAAGCTACCAGGGGTTGAACACAGGTTTATTTGGGGTGTGTTGGGGACTTACTCTAGCTAGGATTGTAGCTTCTACTTGGATAGGGTGCATACCTCTGCCAACAAGAAACCCAATTTCTAACACTGTCATGTAGCTGCAGCTTTGAGTAAAATATGTTGGGAATATGTTCCTTGAAGAGACCGCAATCAATCAGATTTTCTGAAACTGCCATTTCATGTAAACTACAGCTGTATTAAACTTATGTAGGCTGCCACTTGAGTTTTGATAAACATATCGTCATTGTCTTCACAATAAGATGAGATATAACACACTCTGCAGCTAGTGACACAACTGTAAACATCCTGGCTTGATAGGAAAAAAACCTATGTAATTTCAAAATCAGGTACTCTCCATCTAGTGGTCTTATTTTCTAGTGAGGAATTAGCCTGGGTATTTCATTGTGTGCAGTTTTCAAATTCCTGTTTGTAAAAAATTGGGCTGTTTGAAGGGAGTGTGAGCCCTTCTCAAGCAGCAGCCACAATTCTTGTCTGGGTGAACCACAAAAGTCAGTAAATTATAACCTGTGGTAGTTTGGCACAAAAGCAGCCAGTGTTGACTTAGAGACACTGTGTTAAGAATTGTTTGCAGCTGTCAAACTTTATTAAAGTGAAAACTTTAATAATAACAAGAATAATTGCACACCAATTTGGAAAAATAGAGTTCAATGTACTAAATTACTTGAGACTAAAATGACAAAAATCCAATCAGAACAGGAGATGTGCAACTTAGACCTATGGTAAGTAAATCGCCTAAAAGCTCAAAGCCCCACTCTGTTATCTGGTCTTGCACGACCAGGTGAAAGTCAAAAGTTCACGCCGACCGTGATAGAGTGCAGGCTAGATGCATGGACCAGGTTAGTCCTGCTGAAAAAGATACCTTCTCAAAGTCTGGCGTGAAGAGTCCAGTCCAAGGTGTAAAAATTGGGAGGAGCATGAAGAGTGTTGTGGATGGTTGTTGCTGTAGCAGGAAAATCTGGTTAGGCTTTGCAGTTGTTGCTGGAGGTTCATGTTGGTGGTCACCGCGTGCTGTTGATGCTGTAGTGCAAAGGGCAGATCTCTCATTGCCTGTAGCTGTAGCATGAAGAGTCTGGTTCACCAGAGCTTTGAATTGGTGAACAGTGCCGGCGGCAAGATCTTGGCGTGACAGAGTCAATTTTTAGTTGGGAAGAGAGGCTCGTTCGTCGTCACAAAGAGCTCAACACTTCAACATTTCTCCTCCTCTTCCAGGTAAAGCTCAACTGGTGCCAATTCCAAGCATCCAGGACCTGGGTGGCACTTCTTAGAATTGGGAGCTCACTCCAGCAAAGGCCAGCTTGGCTCAGGTCCAGTGGATCACACAGGCTGCACGGTTGCTGGGAGGCCTCTGGAGCTTGCACCCCTGTAGCTCAGAACAGAATGCAAGGTAACTAGCCCTTGGAGTCACTCAGGTTGCCAGGGAAGAAGGGAGTAGGTAGGTCCAAGGGAGCAGGGCAGTGTTCCTTCTTTAGTGTCTACAGGTTCAAGAGTATACTGAAGAGAGGGTAGACTGGTACAGTTTTTATACCTAGTATCCTTGTTTGATGTGGGAGAAGCTTCTGGTGTTTTATCACTAAAAGTGGTTTCTAATTTCTTACCTCCCTGTCCTTGTTCCAGTCTGCCTGTAGTCCTAACACACTAGAGCGAAGTTCTTTGTGCATGGGCTGAGGCAGAGTATTTGAAGTGCAGATGAGGCTCTACACAGCTCCTCTCCCTTGATCGTGCCTTGGGTGGCCCATCATGCTAACACCCAGGTCCTCTATTGTGTAACTGTCTTGGAGGAGAGTACACAAAGGCCAACTACACCTAGTAATGTGACCCAGGAAACATGTTGCAGGCACCAAATGGCAAGGACAAAAAAGGGCAATTTTCTAACTGTGGCATTTTCAAATTGTGACTTAAAATGTCTTTACCAATAAAGATTATTTTAAGTTACAATTCCTCAGGTGCCAAACATGACATTCCTACCTGCTCCCAAACAATTATACTTATTAAATGTAACAAGGTAACCCAACATTATCCTATTTGAGAGGAAGGCCTCCTAGTAGTGAAAACAATTTGTCATTTATTTTTGCTACCCAGACATTTACATTTTAAAAATACATGTCCATCTTTTTAAACATGATGCACCGGGCCGCCTGAGACCTGTTCTAAAGGGCTACTTTAAGTGGGTGGCACAATAAGTGCTGCAGGCCCACTAGTATAAGTAAAAAACAAAGTAGTACAACAGGTAGTCTGGGTCTGTAAATTACATACTAAGTACATTAAATGTGCCAGTTGGGTGTCAGCCAGTGTTTAACGGAGAGAGCACAAGCACTGTGTTTACTTTACCAATGATAACCAGTGCTAGAGTACTAGAGCCAACAAAAAACTCAGCAAAACAGGAGGTGAAGACCAAAAGTTTGGGGGCTACCACCCATAGATGTCAAGTCTTCAAATGCTTGCCAGGAGATCACCAGTTCGCTAGCTATGGCAACATATAATAGTTCTTTCAGGATTTGTATAGGTTGGTTGTAGTTTTGGTGGAATGTGGGTAGAATGCAGGTTACCTCAGTTACTAATAACACAAGGTCCACAAAACAGAGCTCTGAGTAATACAACTGTGATGTGTAGACGTTATCGTGTCCCTGCTGACTTAGAAGCTAAACCTTGATTAACTTACACATTTCACCTGATCTTAGCAAGCAGTCTGACTAGTCATCCCCTATTCCACCCAGAACACACCCAAGAACATAGATGCTTTGCCTGCTTGATTAAACAATCAGGATTGGCTTTTACCTACAAAACCTGTCATCATATTTACTACATCTGAATCTGTGTATTGAATGGCAGTTTGTTGCCAGGCTGAAAATGTTGGTCTGTGGCAGAAGTTGTCTATATGTGTGCGTGTTTTTTCTTTTTCCATATGTTTTTCAAATACAGTATAACGTTTGCATAAATCACGTTTACCAGTTCGCAGATCGTTCCTTATCGAACTGTAAACAAAATGTTTTCTTAGTCACTTCAAAATATATATTTATTTTACTCTGCATCTCACACTGGAACATGGCATGAAGAAACTGTTCGGCACATCATGATTGCAACTTCATGTCGCCACCGATGAGAAATTTGTATTACAGGTATGCAGTAGAGGTACATGGGAATGCGTTTTCTGCAAGGAGTATTTTTTTTATTTTATTTAAATGAAAATGGGGTGTGTAAGCTTCTCTTCCTTTTATAGAATTGCTGAACTCCGGTGTAGTGCTACCCATATGCTGCTCGGTGCTTTGTGATGTGCTTTACTTTCTTCACTATTCAAAGCAATTGATTCTGCTAGATCTCGTGCAGCTTTCTCCCTCCACCAGAGGAAAGCTTGCTACAGATAGCTGTTCACTGTGGAAGGAATTTGATTCAGAAACTGAGATTTATACCCAGTGTATGAGTTAGGAGCCTTGTATGGGACATTCGTTTTCCTTCTCTGAAGGTGGGTTTTTTCAGGATTAAATAGATATCATCACTCCCTCCTAATCCCTCTCTACATCCTCCTGTATTTCAAGCCCTGACTGAATATGCAAAATGTAGTCTCGTAAATCATGTTTAGGAGTTGTAGGATGAGGAGCTGAATAGGTCAGTGGAGTTGTGAGACTAGGTGGGCGGGGAAGGTGGGGGAGAGGAACCTGGTCGCTAGGTGACCTATGTCAATTTTGGGACTTTTGTCAGCGCAGGCTTAAGTTGAAACATATGCTTTAGTAGTTGTTTTGAAGGTATGTACCGAGGTGGCCTTTGATGGACCTGGGGAGCGTGTGTCACTGAAGGGTTATTCAGAGATGCAGCTTTCTATATGTTAAGGTGACAGAGGAGGTTTAGTCATTTATCTGGCTATCACTCCAGTGTGGGCAGGAGCACTCTGCATTTGAAAGGAGATTTCGGCTGTTAAGAAAGCCATTTTTGGGCCTGGGCTACATGCTGCTTTCTTTCAGCCAGCTCCTGTAATAAAAAAAAAAAAAAAAAAAAAAAGAAATCCTAAATGAAAGTCATATCTACACATACCTAAGGGTTTTTTGGTCACCTCTCTGTATCCATAGGTCTATTCAGCTGTCATTCACATTTTTGCCTCGGTCACCACAGCATGGGGGCTCTGTCAGCTCACTTCAGCCATTGGCTCATCTACACTAAGAGCAACCTCAGTTTCTGACTGTGCACATCGACCTAAAAAGAAGGGTAGAAGGGTCTTCAGTGCTATTGATGACAGAGCTATACATTACGTGTTCTTTATTTTTACCTTCTCATCCTGGTGTGTAACTTAAGTCTTTGACTTAAAGGAAATCAAGGACAATAGGTATATAGTTTCTTAGTGCCAGTAAGAATCCCATTTTCCTGGATTTCTAAAATTGTTTTAAGCAGCTAGGAATCGCTTGTACAATTATAATAGAATTGCGTGCATTAGTTGAATTTACATGATTATTATTTTTTTTTTTTTTGCAAACAGGTAGCTCCGCTTTTTGCAGCTGCAGGCTTTCTTTTTTTGTATAGGATGGTTGCAATATAAACAAATTACCAGCTGCCCAAGACCAGGCTTATTTGCTTTAACAATATTTGCATATCCTGCAAAATTTGCTTTTGTACCTTGAGGATGGGTAACACAGCCATGTTCAAGTCTTGGACAAATCATTGTTTGGGTTGATGACTGGGGTGTGGCTGTTACTAGAGTTTGAAGAAATAGATGCTCTGCTGGTGAGATTTGAGTTCTTTTTTTTTTTTTTTAGGTTTCACTTAAAGGGGGCTTAGAACCTGCCCAATACTTACCAGAACTTACAAATTGTTAATTTCAAAGTTGCTCTAATTGACATGCTTCTGATTGGTCAGCATGCCCTCACTTCCTGCTATGCTTGCCTGTCCATGCTATGGAGCTTGTCCAAAGTACAGCTTCCGGTCCATGGTTACCGGCTATTGTCCTTCCACTGGCTACACACTCTAAAGCAGGGGTCTTCAAACAGGGAGGCAGGTCCCCCTACGGGGACCTCTAGTGATCCCTGGAGGTAGGTGCCAGGCTCGGACCCAAATATGTATTATGTAGATAACAGTGGTTTGGTTTTTAACCAGAAAACAATTTATTGCATTTTTTAAAATGGTAACAGAACTTAACTGCAGGGTTTAAATAAGTCTAGACATATTTAAACGTTGTCAAATAATTGTTGAATTCTGACCATTTTGATACCAATTCTGCGTCACAGTAGCGACTTATCTGTTTAAAATATTTTACAGTATTTACTTGAGCTGCACCATAGTCCACTTAAGTGTGTAAGCTCAACATCTTGAAATTACAGTATTTTATTGCATCCTATTGAATTTTATTTAATGCTTTGTCCAGCCTCTGCTTAAGCTTAACATCTAAAAATGACGGGCAGATCACTAAACCTTCCCATGCTGGCCCACATTTGTTGGTTGTTGCCGGTCCCAATCGTGCCTTCTTGCACCCTTCTCACCTCCCATTGCTGTTCAAGTATCCCCTTCTCTCACGACCTTGCTTTTTCCATTGTTGGCCTGGTCCTCAGCTCAATATCTTGTGAATATGGGCAAATCATTTAATTTCCCCATGCCTAAACACAAAAGCATTAGTAAGGCAAATAGGTTTTGCCTGTGCGAAATATATTGGTTTTGACAATGTTTTTTAAAGACCTGTTGCAAAGCAGTGCTGGCAACTGTACAACTTAGCCAACATTTTTTTTGTTGTTGTTGTTTTTAATAAACTATGACGGGAACCGCATTGACTGGGTCAGCTCTTTTTCTTAAAACTTTAGAACGTGCTGCACAGTAATATGTTGGAAAAAACATTAACAAAACACAGATTATGCAGAGGAGAACCTATTGGCTTTGCCAATACTTGTTTAACATTGCTGTTTTGCAATCTTGTAGCTGGTCCTGTCTCCATATTGAGCAAGGTCGAATGCCGAGAACAGTCTCAAGTTCCATTGACTACTTTGAAATCTTGTGCTTGCTAGAGAATTCACTAGAGAACCCAATGACAACTCCTTCCCCATCTGACAGATTAGAGTGTTTTACCCTTTCTGGCTAGAGTGACGTCACGTGTGTCACGTGAATGCAAAGTACTTAAGACTGATCATTTGCTTGAATGGTGCTTGGTTTATTGATGAGTACTTTGAGAAGACGGTATCTTAATGTTTTATTAAAGATGGCTTATTATTTGGTAATAGTATCCCAGTTCTGCCATCATAAAATATTATAGCACAGGAGATTGTGTTTAGGAACAGCCATTTAGAAGAAAATACAGGCTAGCAAAACATTGTGAATTAATGACAAATACCTTGAGATCCAGTGGTGACCAAGGTGTTTGATATTCTGACTAAAGTTAAGATGCAAAGATGACCATGACTGCTGGTAAAGCGGTTCCTGGGTTTCATATATATCAGATTTATTTAGAGATACAATATATTTTCATCATATTGTGGTCCGTTATACTCCTATATCAGATACAACATTCCATATCAACTAGAAGTGGAAGTAACTGCACAAGACCCAGATGATTGATCAAGTACTCCTCTAAAGATCACTGTTGATTGGTGGGTTCCTCCGTGAGCCTCATCTTACAATTGTATTCTAGATAACCGAAAAAATACATTCTAGAAATGTGGAGGGTGCAATATTGGTGGCTATAATTTAAAGGGGGATAAAAATAGATCCTAATAATTAGTCCCAGCGTCAAAACATATTCCAGGTTCAGTTTTAAAATACCCAGCACTCATTGAAAACAATAAACTAATCCCACCTTCTCTTGCCAGATATAGTAGGGATTTGTCTGTGCTCTCAGAAGCTTCCTTCTCAATAATTGCTCTTTATACGAATTTGTGGACTTAGCTTCCCTTTAAAGCCTCTAATTTGACGAAGATCAATTGTTTTTCTGGGTTGCACCTTAGCTTTCAAGTTGTTTTCCTCGGCGATGTTGAGCAAATGCTGAATCAGTCCTCACTGGATCGACCAAGTGTGGAAAGCAAGCAGATCTTTGCATTATACTAGTGTTAGAAATGGGGTCTTTGGTTGACAGTCAGGTTACCCCCTGTTCAAGCAAGGATCCTCACTCTAGTCAGGGTAAAAGAGAATCACCCTCAGCTAACCCCTGCTTACCCACTTGGTAGCTTGGCAGAGCAGTAGGCTTAACCTCGGAGTGCTAGGTGTAAAGTATTTGTACCAACACACACAGTAACTTAATGAAAACACTACAAAATGACACAACACCGGTTTAGAAAAATAGGAAATATTTATCTAAACAAAACAAGACCAAAACGACAAAAATCCAACATACACAAGTCAAGTTATGAATTTTTAAAGATTAAACTCAAAAATAGCGTTTAGAAGCAAAAATGCTTCGATGAGATGTTAACACGGCGTCGTGACGGAGTTGTTCCCAACAAGCCGACACCAGCGGCGCTGGACACGTAGTCGTGTAGACCCCCAAGTACAGTACCTTTGGTGAAGAGTGAAAACAAGCCGATGCACGAAGTTGGGAGTCGTGGCGTCTGTGCGAAACGTTGAATCCGTGCACTTCGAATGGCGTCAGTCACAACGTGGTGTGGCGACTTCCCCGGAGTCGCAGACTTCAGCGGGGCTGCTGCTGCGGCGTCGGGCCTGCGAAGAGCGTCACGTTCCAGCGAAGGTCACGGCGTCAGGTGCAGGCTGCGTTACCGGATTCAGCAGCGGCGTCGGTCCGAAGTAGTCCGAAGTCGATTTCCTTGGATTTCCACCAGCTTTCCTTTCAAGGGCCCAGGTGCTGGCAGAGAGAAGTCTTTGCTGTCCCTGAGACTTCAAACAGGAGGCAAGCTCTCAATCAAGCCCTTGGAGATTTCTTCACAAGATGGAAGGCACACAAAGTCCAGTCTTTGCCCTCTTACTCTGGCAGAAGCAGCACTGCAGGAAAGCTCCACAAAGCACAGTCACAGGCAGGGCAGCACTTCTTCCTCAGCTATCAGCTCTTCTCCAGGCAGAGGTTCCAGAAGTGTTTCTAAAGTCTGTAGATTTGGGTGCCCTTTGTATACCCATTTTAGTCTTTGAAGTCACCTTTCTTCAAAGGGGACTCACACCTACTTGTGAAATCCTGCCTTTCCCAGGCAAGGCATCAGACACACAGCAGGGGGTTGGAGCCGGCATTGTCAGAGGCAGGCACAGTCCTTTCAGATGAGTGACCACTCCACCCCTCCCTCCTAGCAGAGATGGCTAATCAGGAAATGCAGGTTACACCCCAGCCCCCTTTGTGTCACTGTCTAGTGCGAGGTGAAAAACAACCCAACTGTCAAACTGACCCAGACAGGGAATCCACAAACAAGGCAGTCGCAGAATGGTTTAAGCAAGAAAATGCTCACTTTCTAAAAGTGGCATTTTCAAACGCACAATCTTAAAATCAACTTTACTAAAAGATGTATTTTTAAATTGTGAGTTCAGGGACCCCAAACTCCACATGTCCATCTACTTTCTAGGGGAATCTACACTTTAATCATATTTAAAGGTAGCCCCCATATTATCCTATGAGAGAGACAGGCCTTGCAACAGTGAAAAACGAAATTGGCAGTATTTCACTGTCAGGACATATAAACCACATTGCTATATGTCCT
The DNA here is from genome assembly GCF_031143425.1 of Pleurodeles waltl. Lineage (NCBI taxonomy): Eukaryota > Metazoa > Chordata > Amphibia > Caudata > Salamandridae > Pleurodeles > Pleurodeles waltl. The sequence goes on from NC_090438.1 coordinate 381,694,685, forward strand.
ACCTTATCCATACACTGCACCCTGCCCCTGGGGCTACCTAGGGCCTACCTTAGGGGTGCCTTACATGTAAGAAAAGGGAAGGTTTAGGCCTGGCAAGTGGGTACACTTGCCAAGTCGAATTTATAGTGTAAAAATACACACACACAGACACTGCAGTGGCAGGTCTGAGACATGTTTACAGAGCTACTTATGTGGGTGGCACAACCAGTGCTGCAGGCCCACTAGTAGCATTTGATTTATAGGCCCTGGCACCTCTAGTGCACCTTACTAGGGACTTACTAGTAAATCAAATATGCCAATCATGGATAAACTAATTATTTACAATTTACACGGAGAGCATATGCACTTTAGCACTGGTTAGCAGTGGTAAAGTGCTCAGAGTTGAAAAGCCAACAGCAACAGGTCAGAAAAAAATAGGAGGCAGGAGACAAAAAGACTGGGGATGACCCTGCATAAGCAAAAGTCCAACAACTAGTTTACAATTAAAGGGCCACTGAGTACTTTATAATTGCAGCCGCATTTAGCCTATGTCACTGTGAACTAATTGTAGAGTAGGTAGGGGTGGGTGTTGCATATAGTGCATAAGGATTACTGTAGAGGTTGAACGGGGTATTGATACTAGGAACCCTGCATTCTAGTTGCCAGTCCTTGATTCCACTGCGGACTATAATAGCTAGTGCGTTCGCAATGTTAAAGTTAATTAGGTGAAGTGATAAGAGCATGTTAAATTTTTAGCCCATGGGCAACAATTAAATTATTGGACAACAATCTTTTATGCACCTCAGGGCTTTTCCCCACTCTCATCCACTTCAGAATTTAATTGCAACGAAAGGTGTTTTGATGTGGTGAGCACTAGATTCTTGCTGAAGTTTTCAAGCAAAAAAGGTCCTTGTTTGTGAAGACATGAAGTGTGCTGACATAACCTGCTCTGGTGAATGAATGAGACTGCCAACAGTACACCTCACTCTGTTCTTTGTCACTGATTAGGCTAGATAATATCTCAGGTAAATGATCAGTATTATGATATTATATGGATGTTAGTGACCGTAGATGGCACTTGAGGCAATGAAGGGTGCAAGCAACATTTCAATATTATAGTCCACCTATAAGTTTAGTGTCTGCTGTATATGGCAAGAGTTTAGAGGTGCTACTGTAGTGAGAAGTTGATTGGAAATGGTGACCTTCTTCAAAAGTGGGAAGTCTGGCAGTGTTTGGCTATTCCATAATAAATCAGTAGCTCTCTCACTTCTGGAGTGGGACCTGCATAACCTTCATACAATGAGAACGTGTTGACAAAGCTGTAATTTTTTTTTCTCAAACATATTTTATTGCATTTTACGTCAGAAAACAGTAATGGCATTTCGATGTTGGTTACATCACTTTTCAGGTAAGCATATTGTTTTCGCCCCAGTGCGGCCTTGGGTATCCAGTATTGATACATTATACAGCAGCAAAACCAGGCTATCTGGTAATATCCTTCTGTAATAAGCAACGTGTTATAACAGCATCAAGGAGGCTTCTAATTCTACTATGCCCCCCAGCCCCAACCCGGTAACGCTTGCATATTGTTAAACCATGTTCCCTACATCAGTTATATTCTGCAGGAAGTTTAAAGAGTGTGCCACTTACTTGAGGAGTGCAGTATCTAATACTAGAGGTTGTAGTCAGAGCGGAGCTAATAATATTTGTGTGGGATTTATGAGAGCCATATAGACCTTAACTGGTCTCCTTCACCTGAACTATGAATTGTTCTAGTAGGGCGTCCCAGGTCATTGATTATGGTGTGTTTACGCAGTCCCTTATTTTCCTCCCTCCGAAGTGCCAACCCTTCGGCTGAGCCCCATTTATGGCCTTCTTCACGGTAGTTCATTATAAGAGGTGAGGTGGGTGATTTCCAACGCCTTGCCTTGTGACATGTCGCTTGGCCTGAAGGAGTGCCAAAACATTAAAATGTGTTTCAGTCTTAGACGTTTTGGGTTTGATATATAATCCCAGTATGTAGTGTTCCGCAGTAACATAGTGGCACTTGTCTGTCAAGGCTGTGAGTGAGTTGATTACTTCTGCCTACTAAGAGGGCAGGGAGGGGAACGACCACAAATGTAGTAGATCTGCATCCTTAATCCGTCTTTGAGGACAGGAAGAAGTAGGTGCAAAAAAAATTCTCTATTCTAACGGGTGTTAGAAATGTAGGATTGTAAATTTGCTAAATTTAAACCATGTGTTTCAAGGTTTTATACTTGGGTATTCTAGAAGAAACTGCCATTTTTGTCACTTAATCGATGCCCAATGTCCACTTCCCGGTTGTCCGCAGTGTGGGCAGTAGTGTTTGCAAATGAGAATGCAGACCCTGGTCCTAGCATCTAACCAAGTGTGTCCTGTGCCCATCTCCTCTACTGCCTGTACTTGATAGTGGGTGTCTGGCTCCTCGCTCGTCTGAGACCAGTGTTGTTCTATATAGTGTAGAATATTGGCATGCGCCACGAAAAGAGGGCCAGGCAAATAATGTGATTTGATTGTTTGTTTGAAGTCCCTGTGTCATATCAGTGTCCCGTTCTCAAACATATCCCCTATGGTGGAGACTCAACATTTGTCCAGGGTCTAGTGCAGCTGTCATGAGGGCCCCTTGTGGGGTAGGCAGACCAGAGAGTAGGGGAGTCTTCATGCAGTTTTCTGGTATGAGTGTTTGGTAAAAGTAACGGCAAATTGGACGGTCTCCCACACCCAGGTTGTAGCAGTGCGTGTAGATGCCCTGTGCGCAGTGTAGATGTGTATCCTAATTCTTGTAAATGGAGACTCTCTAACCAATGAGAGAGCCACAGTAATTGGACTGCTGTGCAGTAGGATTGGACGTCCGGTGCACCCAGTCCCACCTTCTCATGTGGTAAGCATAATTTAGCAAGGATAACCTGACGGTGGCTCGCTCCCCATATAAGGTCAGACAGAAGAGAGTCTAATGTCTGAAATAACAAACGTGGAACAATTATGGGGGAGTTAACAAAGAAGTATAACAATTTAGGGAGCATCACCATCTTGGAAAGGAACAATCTTCCAGTCACTGAAAGGGCAAGGGCGGTCCAGAACTTTACCTGGGGTCTCAGTGTGGTGATGGCGTTAGTAAGGTTGCAATCCAGGAGGTCAATATGCATCTGATAAAGGTGGATGCCCAGGTATCTAAACGTTTCACAGGCCAATGGGATAGAGTCTGCTCCCAGAAATATTACATCTTGGTCATCAGCATTCCTAAAGAATGCATGGGATTTGCTGTGATTGACATGCAGATGGGAGAGATCACCAAATTTCTTTAACAATATGGAGATGGGTGTAAGGTCCATTATAACGGATGGTGTGTAAATAATCAGGTCATCTGCATATGACACTGCATGTGATTGAGGGTCCCTGGAATACCCCAGTCTGAAGGCCTCTTTGTGAGTTTTTTCTTCCAAGGGTTCCATTGCCAGCACAAATAGTATTGGTGACAGCGGACATCCTGGTGTGTGCCGCGGCCTATGTGGTATTGTGAGGAAATGTGTGCTTCTGTCTTGGCACGTGCTGTTGGGTTGGTATAGAGCACCTTAATTCAGCGGGCAAATGTGGAAGGAATATTAAATTTGCGCATCACTGCGAACATATATGACCAGTTTAGGGAGTCAAAAGCTTGTTGTAAATCCAAGGAGAGGCGTCCTGCATTGGGGAAGGTGTCACCTGCCGTCTCCATTGCTTGGTACAGGTGCCTTATATTCAGTGAGGTTCTCCTTCGGGGTAAAAATCTGCATTGATCAGTTTATTAGTTCTGGGAGGAAGGGGAGCAGTCTCTGGGCCAGTAATTTACGGAGTATTTTATATTCTGAAGTTAGAAGTGAGAGTGGCTTAGAAGAAGAGAGATCTGGGGGCCGGTTTGTTTTGAGCAGAGGTACAACAAGTGTTTGGATGGTAGTAGAAGGTAAAGCTTCTTCCTCCAGGAATGCTTTATGAAATGCCTCTAGCTGGGGAATCAAGCACGTCACAAACATTGAGTAAAATTCAATAGGCAAACATTGATGCCTGGTGTTTTTATTATGTGCCATGTCTTTAATAGCTTCCTTGAGTTCCCCTGCAGTCAGGGGAACTCCTAGGGTTGCAAGTGCTGCCTCTATCTGTGAGAGTCATGGGACCCTCAAAGTTCTCCCTTTCATTGAGTGGGGGTTGGTCTGGCTTTGTAAAGGTCAGTGTAGTACACACAAAAAGGTGTAATTAATATCTAATTGTGTACCAATGGGTGTCCTGGAAGGTGAGGTGATGGAAATGATCGATGTGAGTGTATGGTGGCGGCCTTCTAATACAGGCAAGCAGTTCTCCAGCTCTGTCTCCTTCAGAATGCAGTGTCTCTGTGTATGTTGTTTGATCAATAAGCCTCAGGTGTTCATGGGCTTCATCGTGTTGTATCCCGCCATCTTGAAGAGCTTAAGAGCGTGTTTGGTCATGTGCAGCCTCCCTTTCGACTAGTCCCAGCTGGGATTTCAATTTATTTCAACTCGTGAAGCACAGAGGTCAGACTCCCACTGTTGTGGCTATGGACACCCTCCAAAATCGCAACTTTTTAATTCCTCCCACTCCATAAGGGGCCTTATTCTCAGTAAAATAATTGTCAATGGCAGTGCCCAGGGTTTTAACAACCACATCCTCTAGAAGGGTTGGCCGCATGCGGCATATAGGTGTCTTGGAGGGGGGCTTTGCGCCAGGACAGTACCAACTCAAGTGGGTTGTGATCTGATTATGTTTTATCCAAATAAGTCGGATCTGTGAATTTTTTTCATGTCGTGTGTTATGTTATGTTATAGAGGTTTATATAGCGCCCAACTGCCAACGGCCTCGTAGCGCTTATACAGCCATAGTGATGACATACTGCCTAAAAGAATTATTCAGAGGATTTTAGTTTTAAATAGCCAGGTCTTCAATTCTTTTCTGAACAACAACTCTTGAGAATTGACTCTCAACTTGAGAGGAAGGTTATTCCAAAGTAACGCGCCTTGATAGGCTGCCGATCTTCCTCCCCATCTGGCTTTCCTCATGATTGGAACTTTAGCCAGATTAGCTGAGGAGGATCTAAGAGGTCTAACTGGAATATAAGCCTGAACAAGAGTTTTCAACATTTCAGGTCCCTTCTCAAATATAGATCTGTGAACATGGCACAGGGTCTTGAACTGAATCCTTTCTGCTACCGGGAGCCAATGTAAAGAAACAATTCCTGGCCGTATTGAGTGATGTTTAGGGATGTTTAGTAGCAGACGAGCCGCTGCGTTTTGTACTCTTTGCAGTCTCTGAATTACATATTTCGGGGAGCCAATGAACAGCGCATTTCCATAGTCAATCCGGGCCCCAATCAGTGCCTGGATAACCATTCTCCTCGCTGTGAAAGGTAAAATAGTTAACACCTTCCTCAAGGTCCTTAGCAGAGCAAAGGCCGTTCCTGCTACTCTATTTGCATGTTGGGCCATTGAGAGAAGGGGATCAAGCCATACCCCGAGGCTTTTAATCAGGCCTTTAGGGGGGGGAGGGTCGATATTCCTCTCAATATGCTAGAGTTAGAAGGGGGAATTTTATTTCCAAAGAACATAACTTCCGTTTTATCATCGTTGAGCTTTAGTTTACTATCAGCCATCCAGGTTGCAATTGCTTTCATACAAGGGCCTAAGGCTAGGCCCATATCCGGATGGGAGTTCGAGAAGGAGACTATCAGCTGCGTATCATCGGCATAAGAAACTATGTTCAGTCCGAAGGGCTCAACTATGCCTGCTAGTGGCCTCATGTAGATGTTAAAAAGCAATGGACTCAAGGCCGAGCCCTGGGGGACACCACAGCTGCTAAAAGTGCTCCTAGAGATGCATTCTCTGTCAAGTACCTGAAAAGACCTTCCATATAGGAAGGAGCAAATCCAATCTAACGCAGACCCGTCAATCCCACATCCTTGTACCCTTTCTATAAGGATTTTTAAATCAACTGTATATCAAAAGCGGCACTTAGGTCAAGGAGGATAATCGCGGTTTCCATACCTAAGTCCATCCTCTTCCTTGCCTCTTCTGTTATGGCAATCAAGGCAGTTTCAGTACCATGTTTAGGTCTGAAACCCATCTGGGTCGGATGTATAACATTATTTTCTTCCAGGAATGAGGATAACTGAGAGTGTACATGTTTCTCAGCCAATTTGGAGATTAGGGGCAACAATGAAATTGGTCTATAGTTACTCAGTATTTTAGGGTCCAGGTTGGTTTTCTTCAGGAGTGGCTTGACAATGGCTTGTTTCCAATGATCAGGTACTATGCCGTCACTCAGAGAATTATTAATAAGATTCTTTATTATCGGCCCTACTACTGAGATGCCCTAGGATAGGACCTGGGGAGGGGCCGGGTCAAGCGGAGAGCCCGATTTTGTTGATCTCATTAGATTGATAACACTGTCCAGACTGATAGGAGTAAAATTAGTAAAAGTAATTACTTCCCCGACCTCATGGTTTATTCTCTCCTGTCCTATATTAGGGGTGTTAGGAAATGCACGGTAAATATTCTGGATTTTGTCCAGGAAAAAGCTAGCCAGCTCTTCAACATGTTGTTGGGGGGAATCTCTACTTTCTACTTCCTCTCTTGGATGGATGAGATCTTTTAGGGCATTAAAAATCTCCTTAGGTGAGTTGGCCGCCGCTTCGATTTTTCCTGCATAATAGATCGCCTGAGCTTTTTTTATTTCCAGGTGATAATCTCGGATCAAATTTTTATAATCCTTTTTCATGGATTCATTTTTGGTGCAGCGCCATCTCCTCTCAAGTTTCCTACACTCTCTTTTTTTCTCCAGTAGGTCGGCATTGTACCACGGAGGTGACTTCTTACGCCGGGTACAATTAGACGAGGAGAGAGGTATAATCTCATCTAAGCTGTTCTCTATCCATTTATTAACAGAATGCGAAAAGACAGTTATATTATTTGTATTTATGCTCCCTGGTCTATTTTTCTCCAGTGCCGAAACAAAATCTACGGAGTTTAACCTATGCCATTTTCTCTGACGAGGGGGTGCCCCCCTGTGTGGGGTCTTGTAGTGCGTAAGATGTAATTCCATTTCTACAAGAAAATGATCTGACCATATAAGCGGAGAAGATTGTAAAAAATTTAAATTAGGACTATTAGAGAAAGCCAGGCTGGACTAAGTACAGTCAAGGCGAATGTTAAGGCCATGTGATGGTGAGAAAGGAATATTCTTGCGTAGTCCTGTTCTGGGGCCTCCAGATGTCTACTAAGGACCAGTGTACGAGGCAATTGGGCAGTGCCTGAGCCTGTTTGGTTGATTTTAGTTTTTGGTATGGGAGGGTGTGATTGATCTAGATCGATGTCCAATGTTGCATTGAAATCTCCTACTAAGAACCATGGAAGGTGGAACCATTCCAATAGAACAATAGAGATGTGTTGCAGAAAATGTCATGTTCAGAATTAGCTCCGTATATACTATCCAGAACCACCATTTCACTATCCAACAGGCCTCTGATAAAGACGTGTCTTCCTTATGCATCAAGTTGTGCCTATACATTAAAAGGGACCTCCGCCCCCAACCATATACCTGTCTTGGCAGCATATCCTGAAAAAGATGTGGCAGAGAGCTGTCTCCTCCACCTCGTGTGAAGTCTTACTACCTCTGGAGATGAAAAGTGGGTCTCTTGGAGACCTACTGTTTGTGCCCCGGGCCTGTGTAATTGTGTCAAGACTTTCTCTTATGGGGAGATCCCAAACCCCTGAGGGGAGGGGCGTGGGGGTGAGAGAATCAACTGGAGTCTAACCCTGTTAGAAGGGGGTGTTTGATATCTCCTAATGCTGTATAAGGGGCAGCCCAGGAATTGCTGAAAGGAGTGAAACAAAGAGGAGAAACAGTAGGTATCTAAGAGACATTAAATGTTCTGCAAAAAGAGGACCAAAAGTGTGTAGTCCTCTGGGGAAAGAGGAAGATTCTCATCACCACACAGCTCCGGCAGTGCAGTCCTTCAGCAGCATAGTCCTGGGCAGTAAAGGAGTCCTTAGATTAGGAAAAGAAGGGAGGGGGGAGGTGGGGCGGCAGCTCAAGTAAGCACTGAATGACTGTGGAAACGTTAGCAGTGATGTACTTGGGCCGATCTTTCGGCATAGATTCAGGGAGTACACAGTAGCTGTAACACTTCAGAGGTCAAATGACTATCGGCAGTCTGTGGTGTTAAAGGTGAAAAGAGCACTACGCTTGCATTTGAGACTGAATCTGAATCAGTGCCAGCTTAAGGACTGGACGGAGGCAATCTATATCGCGGGGTAACAGAAGATAGTTGCCAGTACTGCTTGTCTGTCCTCTTGGACCTGTTGAGCTGATGGTGCTGCACTCGACGCCAGTCGCCTAGGAGTTCCCGGGCATCAAGAAGGACTGCGCGCTCTCTTCTGGGGTGTGTCAGAAGGGGTGGGACAGCATGCACCTGGGCACAGCTGCTCCAGCCAGTCCTATTCAACGTCTGCCACCTGAGATCTTCGGCCGTTGCGGGCGAGTGACGGCATGGTTCAGAATGAGCCAGACGCACTGTCCCAGTTCAGGATGCCGTACTTTACCCATTACAAAAGTAGGCCCAAGTCAGCTGCAGCGGCCCCCTCTGTTCAATGCCGGCGGCAGGTGCAGTGGCCACTCTAATGCGGTGCAATATGTGGCAATTTCAGTTTCAGCCCAGGATGATATAGGGCGATTCTTGGGTGTCTCACAGAAGCTTCAGTGAAGCACGTCCGCCATCTTCAGCTGTTGGCCACGCCCGACAATGCCGCAATAATATAACAATACAGAAGAGGCCTAGGATTTGGTGAAGCCTGCTTTCAAAGTGAAAGGCCAAAGTTCTGCATTAAATTCAAGAGGGAAGTGATTTGAGGTGTAGTTGAATTTTTACAGTGTGGTTGGGGGCACTTTTCAGTATAGTGTGCTGGGAAAAAGCTCTGCTAAAGGGATTCCAAAGGTTGTTGGCAATGGTGTCACAAATTCGAAAACCTAAGGAAGAATTGATAGTTTGAGAGCCTATATGTTTCAGACAGAGCATTCAGGCAGCTGTCAAAGGCCACCTTCACCCTCATTTCTCCGATGTAGGAGGAGAAATGGCACAGCTCCTAGCTGTCTGGTAAACCTATCCCCAGTTGTACCACTAAACTTATTTTTGTTTTAATTTTTATAAACTAGGTGTCCCCCGTTGTCAATTGTTATCTTTCCACCCTTTCCTATGTATGATGGGTGTGAAGAGAACCCCAGCACTATTCTTCTCCCTTCTAAGAAATGCCTTTGCCATAAAGATATTTTATCTTCGGTCCGTTGTACAGGGTGGTGATGTGGGGAGAGGGCCAACAGCCAGCTTGGCCCTTGGGTCATGCCTCCCTGACCTCTGTCCCTGTACTGAGGAGAAACTAATCTGTTTCTCTTCGTATTGCGCTGACTTCACTTGGAGGTGTCGGGGTGGAAGGGGAAGCGATTTCCCCTTCCATCCCTGTCTGGGATAAGGGGATTGATCATGGAAGGGGGGGGGGGGGGGGGGGGGAGAGAAGAGGGCACTAGTGCTCCCCATGAGCTGGGTGCAGGACAAGCTGCTCTTGTCCTCTGCACACGGTGACCGTGGCCAAGGGTGAGACCATCTCGTCCATGGCACCTGAGGGGTTAATGTTTGTTAAATGCATGGATCCATTTTTACCTGGAAACATTGTTTTCATTACAGTCGGGCAGATTTAATTCTGTTTATGCCCACAAAAAAAACATCCTTACCTGGAAAAAGTTTGAGGGTTGAAATGGGATGAACGGTGAAAACTCCATACGAAATACTAGGAGTAGACCAGCTAAGTTGGGTTTTACAGCAGGTCCCCCTTCTGCCCTCCGCTGTTCATAACCCTACTTTTCACCCAGAAAATACATTACATAATTGATGATGAGTAAAATACGACTCATTTTTTAGGAGTAAATATAATTTCACTTCACTTAAAAAAAAAAAAAAAAGTGAAACAGCAGCATGCAATACTCGAGCATACAGTGTTATATTACGAGTCCTTATTAATGTAGAATGACGCATCAGAGACGCACAAAGAAATGGAGGCGGCATCCTGTGATCCCACCCCAAACACACATGCGATTAGAATTTTTTTTTTTCTTTTTTTTTCCTTTCTTTCTCACTCCACCAGCATGATGATTGAATCCACATAGCAAGTAACAGACTTCGTGTTTTAATGGTGTATAATGTGTGCTATACCAATCAAAATAAACATGGTGAAGTCAAACATTGTTTAGAGCAAATGTAATATACGCACATTCACACCATTATTACATTGCAATTGCCACATTCGATGTTATTACTTCTGTAGAATATAACTAACATGAGAAAAATGGCTTTTGCCTTTCAGAACCGAAGTTACAATCTCTTGGCAGAGGAAAGTAATTCTAATTGTGACCAGGCCTGTTCAATGTGATTTAATCTCAGTGCATGCATTTAACAGTTTGTGTTGGTTCTTTTTTTACTACTCTGCGTGACAGAACAAAGTGAATGTATCTTCTATATAGGGTCTATATGCTTATGTATGCTATTTATATATACAGAGGTAATATGTAGTAGTATGTATGTGGGTGTGTGTATATGTGCATGTATACATTTTATATTAACTAAAACTGAAAAACCGTTTAAGTGAAGTTACGGTTACAAATCCACACCTAGAAAATTGCTAGTTATGGCTAAGTAAACTAACCACAACTCGCACCCCTATCATGCACTGCTAATGACCTCACATGTCATCATAATCACTCATTTCTCAATACATAAGAGACTTTATTGATCAAGATGATTGGCCTTTACTTGATGCTATTTTGTGCTGCATGCAGCTTGTTGTCCAGATGTAATGGTTAGCTTTCTCAGTACCCTTCGTGTGCGTTAGCCAAGACCTTTCGGTTTTACTAAAATTATGTGTATAACATGTTTAATTATATGGGCTTTCAGACATTTCTCTTCGTGTGTGTGTGTACACCTGCGTACCTGCATTCTGCCTTTTCAGAGGGAGTCCTTCAAACGCAAAGTAGTTCCCTTTGTTGCCAGGTATCAGTAGGTAATTATGTTCTTTTTGAGACCAGAGGATTATTTTTGCTATTACACCATGGCATTATTTTTTTTTAAATTGATGATGCCCAGCAGCCTGCCCACAATAAAGGCTTACACATACCATGAAAAAGAAAGTCAGCACTGACGAAGCCAAAAGAATGGCATGCAGCACCAGACCTGTTGGCTGTCAATGCTTGATAGGTCAGAACGTCTGCCCATCCTGGTTTATGATCACCCTTTTTGTTTGAGGCTCATTGTTACTTTTTTGTTGGTATTGTCACTCCCGAATTTTCGAAGCCAGAACTTTTTTCTGATAACTACAATAACAAAAATAAGTAGCCAAACCTGTTTTTCATTTTTTTTGTTTGTAAAGTTGCTTGAAACGAGCACTCACTTTAATACATAGCTAGAAAATAAGCTCAGTGTCGGAAGTATTAGAATCTACTAGCTATTTGAGTTTCATTTTGAAAACTTTCGACATTATGGAAGGTTTTCAATACCAGGTACCGGTATGATTCCTCACGCAACTGCCTCCACCCCTGCCTCTTTTTCTGGTATAGCAATGTTTTTGCCAAACCTCATGTACCGTTGCAGAGGTTTGATTGGTTTCTGAAGAACAATCATCTCCATCCAAATAGAAATTGGGTAATTAAGTCAATTTATTAAATTCCTTGCTATTGCACAGGAAACCACCCTAATTATTTTATTTGCTATAGCTGTGTATTTTGGGGAACCAGAGCATTTTATATTGCTAAAATTGCTTTTGGGCAAAAACAGGAGGGAACACAGTCAAAGAGGAAGACGTTATTAAATGTATTCAAACTGAAGATTCTAAGTTGACTCTGAAATCGATTGTTTGGAAGTTTTGCACTATTGCAGCTTATGAAACAACTAGCTTCCAAATATGTAACTTGTACATTGTGCAAAGGAAAGCTGGGCAGAGACAACCGAAGTAAATACAGCTTTAAAATAACCCCTTCGTACAAATGCCTTAATGCCTGGCATTAGAAGCAGTTCCACCTTTTGTATAATTCCGACCAGCAAGTTTTTCTTGTGCAGAGCAAAGATTCTAATAGAAATTAAAATTGGAAATGTCCCCTTTGACGTCTGCTCCCTTTTTGGGGGGGTGTAGAGGGGGTCCCTGCTTGATGGAACTGTATAAATCTTGATATGAAGAAGCCAAAGTGGATGCACGTTTTCATTTGAAGCTTCTGCATATTCATTGACCAAAGCCTAGGTTAACCCCTTCCCCGCCACGGACGTAACCATTACGTCCTGAATGCTTCCCTCGGGAGAAGCGCTAGCGCTCCTCCCGAGGGCCGCCCCCCCACCCCCCTAGGTCAGGGCTGACCGGGGAATCCCTTCCCCTTCCACCCCTGACCCCCCCCCCCCCCCCTGTGACGTCAGCGCGCGCGCTGATGTGTCACAGGGGCCTCCCTAGTCGCGCTGGAAGCTCTGCTTCCAGCGCGATTGAAAAAGAAATGCAAAAGCATTTCTTTTTCAATCACTTGGGAGGCCCGGAGGGGCTTCAAAGGGAAGGAAAAGTATTTCCTTCCCTTTGAAGTCCCTCCGAGGGTTTCAAAAGCCGGATTGCTTGCAATCCGGCTTTTGAAACCCCACTAGACACCAGGGATTTTTTTTTTTTTCATTGAAATTGACCAAAGGGAGCGACCCCTTGGGCAAGGGTCGCTCCCAGGGGGGGCATTTTTTTTAAAAGGCCTTTTCTGCCCCCCCCTGGGGGCAGATCGGCCTTACTAGGCCGATCTGCCCCCAGGGGGGGCAGAAACCTCTAGGCACCAGGGACCATTTTTTTTTTTTTTTTTTTTTCATTTTTTTTTATTGAGGTGGGGAGCGACCCCTTAGGCAAGGGTCGCTCCCCTTGGGGGAAAATTATATTTTGGCCATTTCTGCCCCCCTTGGGGGCAGATTGGCCTATTTTGATGAGGCCAATCTGCCCCCAAGGGGGGTAGAAACCACTAGACACCAGGGTTTTTTTATTTTTTATTATTGTTATTGACAAAAGGGAGCGACCCCTTGGGCAAGGGTCGCTCCCAGGGGGGGCATATTTTTTGGAAGGCCTTTTCTGCCCCCCCTGGGGGCAGATCGGCCTATTATTAGGCCGATCTGCCCCCAGGGGGGGAAGAAACCTCTAGGCGCCAGGGCAAATTTTTTTTTTGTGTTTTTTTTTTTTTGTTCTTTCTTTTTTTTAGAGATGGGGAGCGACCCATCAGGCAAGGGTCGCTCCCCTGGGGGGCAAATTGTATTTAGACCATTTCTGCCCCCCTGGGGGCAGATTGGCCAATTTTAGGTCAATCTGCCCCCAAGGGGGCAGAAACCACTAGGCACCGGGGATTTGTTTTTTGGCGCCAATGTCACGCAGGGGGAGCGACCCCGTAGGCAAGGGTCGCTCCCGGCGGGGGAGGGTGGGGGTTGGGGGGGCAAATTTATTTTAGGGCATTTCTGCCCCCCTCCCCCCCCCCCCCCCCTTGGGCCGGCTGAGCTACAGGCCAAACACCACAGGTAGGCACCTTGCAAAAAACACCTCTGTTTTCTGTGAAAAAATATGTTGTGTCCACGTTGTGTTTTGGGCCATTTCCTTTTGTGGGCGCTAGGCCTACCCACAGAAGTGATGTACCATTTTTATCGAGAGACTTAGGGGAACGCTGGGTGGAAGGAAATTTGTGGCTCCGAAATGAGAGGAAAAAGTGTTTTTTGGGCCAAATTTTGATGTTTGCAAAGGATTCTGGGTAACATAACCTGGTCAGAGCCCCGCAAGTCACCCCATCTTGGATTCCCCTGGGTTTCTAGTTTTCAAAAATGCACTGGTTTGCTAGGTTTCCTCAGGTATCGGCTGAGCTACAGGCCAAAATCCACAGGTAGGCACTGCTTTTTATAAAAAAAATGTGATGTGTCCACGTTGTGTTTTGGGCCCTTTCCTTTCGTGGGCGCTAGTCCTACCCACACAAGTGATGTATCATTTTTATCGGGAGACTTGGGGGAACGCTGGGTAGAAGGAAAATTGTGGCTCCTCTCAGATTCCAGAACTTTCTGCCACAGAAATGTGAGTAACATGTGTATTTTTAGCCAAATTTTGAGGTTTGCAAAGGATTCTGGGTAACAGAACCTGGTCCGAGCCCCGCAAGTCACCCCTCCTTGGATTCCCCTAGGTCTCTATTTTCAGAAATGCACAGGTTTGGTAGGTTTCCCTAGGTGCCGGCTGAGCTAGAGGCCAAAATCTACAGGTAGGCACTTCGCAAAAAACACCTCTGTTTTTTCCCAAAATTTAGGATGTGTCCACGTTGCGCTTTGGGGTGTTTCCTGTCGCTGGCGCTAGGCCTACCCACGCAAGTGAGGTATCATTTTTATCGGGAGACTTGGGGGAACGCTGGGTGGAAGGAAATTTGTAGCTCCTCTCAGATTCCAGAACTTTCTGCCACAGAAATGTGAGGGACATGTGTTTTTTTAGCCACATTTTGAGGTTTGCAAAGGATTCTGGGTAACAGAACCTGGTCCGAGCCCCGCAAGTCACCCCTCCTTGGATTCCCCTAGGTCTCTAGTTTTCAGAAATGCACAGGTTTGGTAGGTTTCCCTAGGTGGCGGCTGAGCTAGAGGCCAAAATCTACAGGTAGTCACTTTGCTAAAAACAGCTCTGTTTTCTGTGATGTGTCCAGGTTGTGTTTTGGGGCATATCCTGTCGCGGGCGCTAGGCCTACCCACACAAGTGAGGTATCATTTTTATCGGGAGACGTGGGGGAATGCTGGGTGGAAGGAAATTTGTCGCTCCTCTCAGATTCCAGAACTTTCTGCCACAGAAATGTGAGGAACATGTTTTTTTTTTAGCCAAATTTTGAGGTTTGCAAAGGATTCTGGGTAACAGAACCTGGTCCGAGCCACACAAGTCACCCCTCCTTGGATTCCCCTAGGTCTCTAGTTTTCAGAAATGCACAGGTTTGGTAGGTTTCCCTAGGTGGCGGCTGAGCTAGAGGCCAAAATCTACAGGTAGTCACTTTGCTAAAAACAGCTCTGTTTTCTGTGATGTGTCCACGTTGTGTTTTGGGGCATATCCTGTCGCGGGCGCTAGGCCTACCCAAACAAGTGAGGTATCATTTTTATCGGGAGACTTGGGGGAACATAGAATAGCAAAACAAGTGTTATTGCCCCTTGTCTTTCTCTACATTTATTCCTTCCAAATATAGGGGTGTGTGTAAAAAAGACATCTATTTGAGAAATTCCATGTAATTCACGTGCTACTATGGTCACCCCGGAATTCAGAGATGTGCAAATAACCACTGCTCCTCAACACCTTATCTTGTGCCCTTTTTGGAAATGCAAAGGTTTTCTTGATAGCTATTTTTTACTCCTTATATTTCAGCAAATGAATTACTGTATACCCGGTATAGAATGAAAACGCACTGCAGGGTGCAGCTCATTTATTGGCTCTGGGTTCCTCGGGTTCTTGATGAACCTACAAACCCTATATATCCCCGCAACCAGAGGAGTCCAGCAGACGTAACGGTATATTGCTTGCGATAATCTGACATTGCAGGGAAAAGTTACAGAGTAAAAAGTAGAGAAAAATTGATGTTTTTTTCACCTCAATTTCAATATTTTTCCTTTTTCAGCTGTTATTTTCTGTAGGAAACCCTTCTAGGATCTACACAAATGACCCCTTGCTGAATTCAGAATTTTGTCTACTTTTCAGAAATGTTTAGGTTTCTGGGATCCAGCATTGGTTTCATGACCATTCCTGTCACTGACTGGAAGGAGGCTGAAAGCACAAAAAATTGCACAAATGGGGTATGCCCCAGTAAAATGCCAAAATTGTGTTGAAAAATTGGGTTTTCGGATTCAAGTCTGCCTGTTCCTGAAAGCTGGGAAGCTGCTGAGTTTAGCACCGCAAACCCTTTGTTGATGCCATTTTCAGGGGAAAAACCACAAGCCTTCTTCTGCAGCCACTTTTTCCAATTTTTTTGAAAAAAACAAAATGTTCCCTGTATTTTGGCCAATTTCTTGGCCTCTTTCAGGGGAACCCACAAAGTCTGGGTACCTCCAGAATCCCTAGGATGTTGGAAAAAAAGGACGCAAATTTGGCTTGGTTAGCTTATGTGGACAAAAAGTTATGCGGGCCTAAGCGCGAACTGCCCCAAATAGGCAAAAAAAGGCCTGGCACAGGAGGGGGAAAAGGCCTGGCAGCGAAGTGGTTAAGAGAACTAAATACATATCCCCATCTATGTTTAAGACACTTTCTCTCTCCTCCCTCCTGTGGCAACCTTAATGGTAGTAAATAAAATACTACACTCTGTACATCTGCTTATGCCATGGATTATTTATTGGTTTTTTTAATTATAAAAAAAAAGGTATTTACAAAGATGCAAGGCACTAAATCCATGCAGAAAAGTAAAATCACACTGAAGAGGCCTTGTGATTTTGGACAAACTTGTCTGTGTAAAGTCATTGTAACATGTAATCTTTTTTTTAGTCTTGTAGTCCTGTTATAAAATGGAATTTAACCATTGCGCTGTTGTAATAATTGTGTGATTATGCTTTTATAAGTAGAGTTGCTCTAAAGTACACGCTTTTTTGCCACATTTATTTTGACATAATTTTTTTTTTTTTTTGCTGAACCTTACCGTGCATGAATGTTCATATTTGTTTACTCAAAGTGTCCAGACGCAGTGTTCTGCCGTACTCTGTTTCAGATCTATGGATCTCATCTAATACCAGGGTTGAGTAAATGTTAAAATGGACTCGGTAAACATTGCTGTTCGTTCCCGTCATTGTGTCATATAATTGTAGCACGTCTTATCTCGTGCGCTGTTACTCTAGCGTTAAGCTTTTGTTATATGTCTGATTTTGAGACTGCGCGTTCTCCTTTTTTAATGATCTGTTAGGAAATAGATTCAAAGGGGCGTGTTTGCTCACTGGCATTTTAATCTGATCTGCTATTCTTGAGAACGTGTGACTTCATCTGTGACGCAAATAAAATTGCGATCTGTTGGAGTTGTTTTTCATTTGACTTGAGATTTTCCCCCCTTAAGGTTTTTTTTTTTTTTTTCTTTCAGCACCTTGCTCTCTAAACATGGGCTTTAATTGAGATTAAAGAAACTGTACTGTAAGTAGTCTGGAGAGCGTCAGCCCTCCAGAGCTTTCCCCCTACTAGACTGAGGATGTATGCTGCCCTTCAATCACAGGAGATAGAGGCAGCAGCATTATTCTAGTCCATGGGTACAGACCTTTTTCACCCATGGGGATAACGGCATGATTGCCTGCTCGTTTCTTTGTAGAAGTCTGCCAAGTTGCCAGAATCTTCTCCCCTTGCTTATTAATCTTCTGTTTGGGACATTTATGGATAGTGTGTGCTTGTAATTTTTTATATTTATATAATCATGTGTATCAAGCTATGTGGTGAATGGTGATATCAGTTTTTGGTGATGTCAATTTTGGACACTGCGCCTGCTGCTCAGGGTGGTGGTTTTGCTGGCAGTCTACTAGTGATGTGCTCTATTGATGTGTCTCAGGCCAATCTGCATCAAACTTAACAAATCCAACGTAGTTTTACTTGGGATTCTGTGCTTTGAATGCTCAGAGAAATAAGAGAACAAATAGGCAGATGCACTTTTACAGTATTGATTTTTGTATTTGGGTGACTTTCCTTCTGTATGCCCCTAGTGGCTTCAATTCTGAACCTCTGGACCCTTTGTTGTATATCATTTGGGTATTTAGTGAACTCTGCATCACCCCAGAACAAGCTCGTTACCAGTAATGGAAACTCTGCCAGTTGCAGGTCTGTACAGGCTGGGGACAAATTCTGAACTCTTGGATGTCTTGCTCTTGTGACCTGTCATGAGAAGAGGAACTGTTATTTCAAGAGAATCGTTTTGCCCTTGTAAACAGATGCCTTACACCCATACAGGCCTGCCCAAGGTCACTGGCCAGTCTCCCTGGCCTTCCCAAGGCTACTGGCAAGTCTCCTAGGAGTCTAGCTTAAGGAAAGCACTCCATTCTCTCCGTCACTTTCCTCAAAGGCAATTGGCCCACTGAATAAAATTCAAAGCATTGTGATGGTTAAACAGCTGCTAAATAATTGTTCTTTAAGGTTATTGGGGAGCATGCACTTTAATCCTTCCATCCATTTAGAGTGCTACAATTTCTCCCTTCTTGAGACCCAAAGGGGTCCTCCTCAGTAGTTTTATGGCTTTCTTTAAGTGTCTCAAAGTCCATGCTCCTCAGTGTAACCTTCTCTTTTTGGCTCCAAAGCTGACATTTTCAGTATTGAAAAAGATGGCGCTGTGGATGGTCTCCGCTCCGAAAGGGATTTCTCAAATTTCGACTCAGAAGATCGGTGTTTGCTCGAGTCGGAAATGGAGCTTTCGGTAGCGTCCGATGGCTTCGGAGGAGTGGCCTTTTTTGGTGCCACACTAGGGCTTTGGTCACCGGGTGTCTTCTTTCGGGTTGAGCCATGGCCTTCCGGCAGTGGTGTCCCCAAGGCCTTATGTTTCAGTTTGGATGGTACAGGGGTAGGCGCACTCGCGTGTTGTCCTGCCGTGACCGGTCTGTCCTCCTCGGAATCCTGGTCGGAGTCAGATCCTTGAATGGAGACTGAGGTCTGCATGATCTCTTCCTCTTTGACGTCGAGATGTTCAGAGCTTTTTGACGCCATCTCGAGCCTTCGTGCACTTCTGTCCCGTAATTTTCTTCCCGATGATCTGGGGAAAGATAAAGATTACAGATGAGGTGTTGGTCTGTATAAGGGAATTTAGCGTGGCACCGAGGACAAAATCTGAAAGGAGTCCGATCCATGAGGCTTCCACGTGGTCAGCCCGACCAGGCCCGAGTTGGGCGCGCGCGTCCCGAAGGACGAGTAGAGATGTTTTGTTCTGACAGTATCGAAGTGTCGATAGAAGATGTAATGCGATCGATACGATACCAACGAGAAATGGAGCGGTTTCAAAGTTTTCCCGAATCGAACTATCGAAGCGAAAGGAAGCACGTCCGAACCAGACGACGGAAAGAAAACAATCTAACATGGAGTCGATGCCCATGCACAATGGAGCCGAAGAGGAGTCACTCGATCTCTAACACTTCTTCGAAAAACAGTGTTACAAGTTGTTTTTCTTCGAAGAAGTTTTTTCGAGTCACGGGACAGAGGGACTCCTCCCTTTCCACTCCATTGCGCATGGGCGTCGACTCCATCTTAGATTTTCTTTCTGCCATCGGGTTCGGACGTGTTCCTCTTCGCTCCGTATTTCGAATTGGGAAAGTTAGCTAAATTATCAAAAATTCGACAGGATTGTTCTCGTTCGGTACCGGGTTAGTGTTATTGTATCGACACTGACAGCAAGGGTGCCCCGGCGGCCCTTCGGGGCTTCCGTACTTCACCGGGGCCTGGTCGGCCCGACCACATCCATCGCCGAAGACTAATGGACCGGACCCCCTTCCACTTCAGCCCGAAGTATCCCTATACAGACCAGCACCTGGTCTGTAATCTTTGTTTATCACCGGAACACAGGGAGGATACTTGCGAGGCTTGTCGAGCTTTTCGATCTAAAAAGACCCGACGAGATCGACGAACAAGAAGACTGCAAAAGGCGTTGACACCGAGAGAGCAAGTCAACGTCTGAGAGGAGGAAAGCATTTCCATCCAGGGATCGGACTTGATGAATCCGAAAGTGACCGAACCTAGACGGTGCAGCGAACAGTGAGTAAACCTGCCCCGTCCAAAACTCACACAAATATCTTTAAGGCCAAGGGGACGCCATGGCTTAACCCATCGAAAAGAAGGTGAACAGACATCGGCACCGAAAAAGGCCAGGGATTTGCCGAAGACTTCCGACTCTGGTTGAGATTCTGGCACCGAACGCTCTTGACACGAGAGTTCGACTCACCCAAAGTGAGAAAAATCTCATCGGAACCGAAAAAGACCATATCTGAATCCTCTGTACCGAAAAAAGCGGCTTCGGAGCCGAAAAGAAGCTCTTACACAGAAGAGGAAGGACTTTCCAGCCAAATGAAGGAAAGACATAGGTTTGAGCAGGAAATAAGTATGGACGAACCGGACCATACACAAAGGAGGTTGCATATCCAGAAATAGACTGGAAAAATACAAACTCTCCCTCCAATCAAGTCTAAAAGAAAACTGGCATTTCAGGAGACACAAATGCAGCCTAAGGCGAAGGTGGCTAGAGAAAAAATCCCCACCACCAAGGTTTTCACCACAACCGTCCCCACCACACTCGCCACAACTGTCTCCAGTGGGAACACCTCAAATGCAGTCACCCACACAAACAGGGATGACACAGGATGATGCTGATGCATGGGACTTATAAGATGCACCAGTATCGGATAACAGTCCGGATTGTTATCCAACAAAGCAGTCACCTCCAGAGGACAGTACTGCATATACACAGGTACTATCCAGGGCAGCTACGTTCCACAACGTAGCAATGCATTCAGAGCCAATAGAGGATGATTTCCTGTTTAACACCTTGGCATCCACCCACGCTTCCTATCAGAGTCTGCCAATGCTTCTGGGTGTGCTCAAACACGCAAAACAAGTATTCCAGGAGCCAGTTAAAGGAAGGGCTATCACGCCTAGGGTGGAGAAGAAGTACAGGCCTCCCCCAACGGATCCTGTGTTCATAACACAACAACTTACACCGGACTCCGTGGTTGTAGGAGCAGCAAGAAAGAGAGCAAACTCTCAATCCTCAGGAGACGCCTCCACCCCTTGACAAAGAGAGCATAAAGTTTGACGCAGCGGGCAAACGAGTGGCAGCACAAGCAGCCAATCAATGGCGGATCGCTAATTTGCAAGCCCTACTTGCTCGCTACAACAGGGCATACTGGGACGAGATGCAACACATTATACAACACTTGCCCAAAGAACACCAGAAACGTGCCCAGTAGGTTGTGGAAGAAGGACAGCCATACCCAACAACCAAATAAGGTCCGCACTAGACTCTGCAGACACGGCAGCACGAACGGTCAACACGGTGGTAACCATTCGCAGGCATGCATGGTTAAGAAGCTCTGGATTCAAGCAAGAAACCCAACAAGCGGTGTTGAACATGCCATTTAACCAAGAACAATTGTTTGGGCCGGAAGTGGAAACAGCAGTTGAAAAGTAAAAAAAAAAGACACGCCCAAAGCCAGGGGCGTGCTCTACTCCCCACAAGTCAGAGGCACCTTTTAGAAAACCACAATTCAGAGGACGTTTTCACCAGCAAACACCAGAGCCTTCCACCTCTCAAACCAGACCCACCTATCAGGCACAATATCAAATGGGAGGTTTTCGTGGTTCCTACAGAGGACAATTCCCGAGAGGAAGGGGAAAGTTCCAGGCAACAAAAACAAGCCAGACCAAATAGTGACTTCAATGTCACAAAACCCCAACACTTATCACCAGTGGGGGGAAGACTAACCGCATATTATCAAAATTGGACACCTATTACCACAGACGCATGGGTCCTATCAATTATCCAACATGGTTGTTGCATAGAATTCAGAAATTTCACGCCAGATGTGTCACCAAGGGCACACAATCTATCCAAACAACACCTATACCTATTACAAATAGAAGTGCAAGCACTATTACAAAAACAAGCAATAGAGCTAGTACACAACCATCAGAAAGGAACAGGCGTCTACTCACTATATTTCCTAATTCCAATAAAGGAAAAAAACGTTAAGAGCTATCTTAGATCTCAGAACACTGAATCTCTTCATCAAATCAGACCACTTTCACTTGGTAACACTTCAAGACGTGGTTCCCTTACTAAAAAAGGAGGACTACATGTCAACCTTGGATCTCAAGGATGCGTATTTCCACATATCCATCCTTCTCACAGAAAATACTTAAGGTTTGTAATGCACGGCGTACACTATCAATATAAAGTGCTACTGTTCGGGATAACAACGGCCCCAAAGGTATTCACGAGATGCTGAGCAGTAGTAGCCGCTCACATAAGGAGACAGCACATGCACGTATTCCCATATTTAGACGACTGGCTAATAAAAACCAACACTCAACAAGTGTCTTCTTCACACGCAATACATCATAGAAACTCAACACAAACTAGGGTTCTCTATAAATTACCAGAAATCACATCTGCAACTATCCCAAAAACAACAATACTTGGAAGCAACACAACACACAAAAAGGCAATTGCCACTCCAAGCCCACAAAGGGTCCAAGCGTTCCAAAATATAACATCAAGCATACAGTCAAACCAACACTACCCAGTAAGGTTTGTAATTAAACTTCTAGGCATGATGTCTTCATGCATAGCCATTGTCCCAAATGCAAGATTACACATGCAGCCCTTACAACAGTGCTTAGCAAAACAATGGACAGAAGCACAGGGTCAACTTCAAGATCTAGTGTTGATAGACCGCCAAACGCACTTCTCGCTTCAGTGGTGGAACCCTGTAAATTTAAACAAAGGGCGGCCATTCCAAGACCCAGTGCCTCAAGCTGTTATCACAACAGATGCTTCCATGATGGGGTGGGGAAGCACACCTCAACAAGCACAGCAAACAGGGTCAATGGGACAATCAACAAAAACAACTTCACATAAATCATTTGGAACTGCTAGCAGTGTTTCTAGCATTAAAAGCATTTCAACCACTGGTAGCCCACAAACACATTCTTGTCAAAACCGACAACATGACAACAATGTATTATCTCAACAAACAAGGAGGGACTCACTCATCACAACTGTGTCTCTTAGCACAAAAGATTTGGCATTGGCCAATTCACAATCACATTCACCTGATAGCACAATACATACCAGGCATTCAAAACCAGGTAGCCGACAATCCTAGTCGATCACCAGCAAACTCATGAATGGGAAATTCATCCCTAGACCCCACAGGATCACTTCCTCCACTGGGGAACACCAAACATAGACCTATTCGCAACAAAAGAAAACGCAAAATGCCAAAACTTCGCATCCAGGTACCCACACCCTCAGTCCAAGGGCAATGCACTATGGATCAGTTGGTCAGGGATATTTGCTTACGCTTCCCCCCCCCCCCCCCCCCCAACTCATTCCTTATCTGGTCAACAAACTAAGTCAAAACAAACTCAAACTAATACTCATAGCACCAACCTGGGCTTGCCAACCGTGGTACACAACACTGTTAGACTTGTCAGTAGTACCTCACATCAAATTACCAAACATACCAGATCTGTTAACACAACACAAACAGATCAGACACCCGAATCCAGCATCGCTCAATCTAGCAATCTGGCTCCTGAAGTCTTAGAATTTGGACATTTAAAACTTACGCAAGAGTGTATGGAGGTCATTAAACAAGCTAGAAAACCTACAACAAGACATTGTTACGGAAACAAATGGAAAAGATTTGTTTGCTTCTGCCACACTAATCAAATTCAACCACTACACGCCTCCACAAAGGACATTGTAAGCTACTTATTACACTTACAAAAGTCTAATCTAGCATTCTCTTCCATTAAAATACATCTCACTGCAATATCTGCCTATCTGCAGATTACACATACAACATCGC
Organism: Pleurodeles waltl; assembly: GCF_031143425.1. Lineage (NCBI taxonomy): Eukaryota > Metazoa > Chordata > Amphibia > Caudata > Salamandridae > Pleurodeles > Pleurodeles waltl. Next base: position 381,718,299 of record NC_090438.1, read on the forward strand.
TTTTTAGAATACCAGTCATTAAAGCATTTATGGAGGGACTAAAAAGAATCATACCCCCAACGACACCACAAGTACCTTCGTGGAACCTCAATATTGTATTAATACGACTCATGGGCCCACAATTCGACCCCATGCGTTCTTATGAAATGCAATACCTGACTTGAAAAGTAGCATTTCTAATAGCTATCACATCACTTAGAAGAGTAAGTGAGATACAAGCATTTACTATACAAGAACCCTTTATACAAATACATAAACATAAAGTGGTTCTCCGTACAAATCCCAAATTCTTACCAAAGGTCATATCACCATTCCACCTAAACCAAACTGTGGAACTCAGTCTTCTTTCCGCAACCAGACTCTGTAGCCGAAAGAGCCTTACATACATTAGACATAAAAAGAGCACTAATGTATTACATTGACAGAACAAAACAATTTTGTAAAACAAAACAATTGTTTGTAGCCTTCCAAAAACCTCATGCAGGTAATCCTATATCCAAACAAGGCATTGCCAGATGGATAGTTAAATGTATTCAAACTTGCTACATTAAAGCAAAAAAAGATTTACCTATTACACCAGGAGCACATTCCACTATGAAGCAAGGCACCACAATGGCTTTTCTTGGGAATATACCTATGACAGAAATTTGTAAGGCAGCCACCTGGTCTACTCCTCATACATTCACTAAGCATTACTGTGTAGATGTGTTAGTAACGCAACAAGCCACAGTAGGACAGGCTGTATTAAGAACATTATTTCAGACCACTTCAACTCCTACAGGCTAAACCACCGCTTTTGGGGAGATTACTGCTTGTAAGTCTATGCACAGCATGTGTATCTGCAGCTACACATGCCACCGAACGGAAAAGGTCACTTACCCAGTGTACATCTGTTCGTGGCATGAGACGCTGCAGATTCACATGCGCCCTCCCACCTCCCCGGTAGCTTGTAGCCGTTATTAGTTGAATGAAAATTGTAAATTTGTAAATAATTATTCTTTTGACACACATTAAGTACATACATACCTACTCCATTGCATGGGCAAATTTAGTATACTCACAACTCCTACCTCACCCTCAGCGGGGAAAACAATCTAAGATGGAGTTGACGCCCATGCGCAGTGGAGCCGAAAGGGAGGAGTCCCTCGGTCTCGTGACTCAAAGACTTCTTCGAAGAAAAACAACTTGTAACACTCCGAGCCCAACACTAGATGGCAGGATAATGCACAGCATGTGAATCTACAGGGTCTCATGCCATGAAGAGATGTACACTGGATAAGTGACATTTTCCATATATGTGTGTAGTGCAGTACTCCATAGTACCCTTACCCTGAAGGCCCCAGTGCTACAATACAGAATACATCAAATATAATATTGATAACATAAAATTTGATTCAAGTTAAAAACTGCAACACTGTCCTCACCAGTTTCAGTGCAATGCATGGTCACCAGCAGCTTGCAACAAGAACTAAAATCTGAGGTAAAGACTCCAAGGCCCTCAATATCTTGAGCAAACACCAGTTCTAAAAGACCGTTCCAAAGCACTTAAATAGAGTTAGAGGACACCATAGTTAACTTCTTTGACCCGTGAAACGCAAAGCACCCTACTAACCCCCCTCCCCCCCCCCCCCACCTCCAGAGCTTAAGTCCCAGAAACCACTTGGGCATTCACTACCTTCAAACAATAGAATGTAAATATGAGTGTGAGCTACACCAGCTGAAAAAAGCTATAGAAGATTTGGAAAATAGAAACCACATGTGCATTCTTGGAGTACAAGAAAGGAAGGCATAATCTGAGTGAGTGTCTTTTTAGAAAACTTTCTCAACGCCTCGAAAACACACACACACACACACTCACTCACTCACTCTGCTAAGCCTTTTTAGGGGGGGGGAGTCCTGTTTTGAGTGGTTTGCTCTTAGGCATCCATATGGGTTAAAAGTGCTCTATAAGTAAGTGTCTGTCCCACCTGCAAATGGAATCAGCAACATATTTGCAGTGCTAAAATTACCATCTTCCCAGATTTCTGGAACAGGTAGACCTGATTCAGAAAGGCAAAGTTTTTTTTTTTTTTTTTTTTTCTTTTTTTTTTTTTTTAACCACAGTTTTGGCATTTTACTGGGAGATGGCCCATTTTTCCTGTTTTGTTTGTGCTTTCAACCTCCTTCTGGTGGAAACTGGTGTGAGAACCATGGTGGATTCTGGTAAACAATACATTACTGAAAACTAGACAAAGTGATTGTTCGTATAGATCCTTCAAGGTGTTCCGAAAGGAAAGAAGTGTTGAAATAAAAAGAAAATTATATTAAAAACTAGCAGGGAAAAACCGCATTTGTGATGTTTTCATTTGTAACTTCTTGTCACGATGGCAGACTTACAAAAGCAGTATACCATTACATCTGCTAGACCCCTATGCTTGTGGGGATATATAGGCTTTGTGGGTTTTCCCAGAACTCTAGGTACCCAGAGCCAATAGCCGAGCCTTGCAGTGTTTTTTTTTTTTATTGTGTACTGTGTATATCCCATGGTAAATTATATAAAGAGTGGAGAATGGGTATCAAGAAAACCTATATATTTCCCAAATGGGCACAAGATATGGAGTTTAGAAGCAGTGATTGTTTGCACATTTCTGAATTTGTGGGTACCCATACTAGCATGTGAATTAGGGGGCATGTCTCACAATTTCGTCTTTCTTACACACTGTCTTACATTTGGTAAGTGCAAATGTAGAAAAAGACAATTGGTAATAAGACTTCTACTATTCTCTGTTCTCCTCCAACCCCCCCCCCGTCTCCCGATATAAATGATTACTCATTTGTGTGGGTAGGCATAGTGCCCACGACAGGAAAAGGCCCAAAATGCAACATGGACACATCACATTTTTCCACTGAAAACTTTTTTTTGTTGCAATGTGCCTAATTCTGGTTTTTGGGCTGTAGCTCAGCTGGCACCTGGGGAAGCCTTGCATACATTAACATTTTTAAAAACTAGGCACCTAGCGGAAACCAAGAAGGGGGTGACTTGTGTAGCTATCTCCAGGTTGTTTCCCAGAATTCCTTGCTAACCTCAAAATTTGACTAGAAAACACATTTTTCCCACATGCCTTCCAGCCAGCATTCCCCAAGTCTTCTGATTTAAATAAATAAAAAACAAAAAATAGTACCTCACTTGTGTAGCTGGGCCTAGTGCCTGCGACGGAACGAATCAGACCAAGGTCAATGAGTGTCCCTTTGCCCCAACTCCCATTGATGTTAGTTTGATCTGTTCCTCCCGCGGGCACCAGGCCCAACCACACAAATGGGGCAGCATTTTAATTGGGACAAGTGGGCAAACAGTGGGTGGTAGGAATTTTGTGGTTGCCTTCTGATTCTGGAAGAATACGGCATATAAATGTGAGGAAACTATGTGATTTGAGTCACATTTAGAGGTTTGCAGGGGATTGTGGGTAAGAAAACCTGACAGGATCCACGAGAGGCACACCACCCAGAACCCCAACTCGGTGTCTGGTTTACGAAAATATCTAGAGTTGGTAGTTTTCCCCTTTAAGACAATGTACACCTGGGCAGAAAAAGACAGAAAAGACCTGGTTGGATTTGGCGCAAGGTTGAGTGAAAGGTTTGAAATGAAAAATTTCCTAACCGATTTCACAAAAATGAAATACACTGTTAATAATTGAATGTTAAAAAAACCTGAACCAATGAGTTGCAGCTTGTGAGCTGTAAAGCCATGACAAGGCACCAACTGCTTTACAGACCATTCCCACACCTTTCATAAGTGACAAACACAAAAAACATTCACACCGCCAGCAGTGGGCCTATCACATTGCAACGCTCACATCAACAATCTGTGTCTATTAAAGGGCCTGTCGCTTTCATACACCCCGTGACTGACACAGCAATCACACCGGCTGCGGCTGATGGAATGTGTTGACTGACGTTTGGCTGCAAATGTGTGTAGGGACCCGAGGCAAGTATATACACTCCCTACCCAGCCCCCCCCAAGCGCATGTATGTTTCCTGCCAGCCAAGTTCCAGTCCACACGCCCTGCCAGCCAAGTGCAGTCCAGGCACCCCGCCAGCCAAGCGCCAGTCCATATAGGCCTAACTAAATCAAACTACTGCCAACTGTGAACCTGAACAAAAAATATAAAACGGCACAGACCAGGTAGTTCACTTTTACACTCACACTTGCTCCCAATAGTTACTTTGCTTGTGGTACAATTTAAAGCGTGCATGCACAGAGAGCCCGGGATTAGGACACTCAGTGCAGTACATACGACTCTCCTTCCACACTCCTCTTCGGACACAGAATACATCACCTGTAGGGAGGAATGTAATCACAAAAGTGGATATCTTTCAATCTAGCCATCCTCCACCCTTCCAACTTTAGGAACACTCACCACTACAACAAGGCTGCCTATCACAGACTGCTGAAACTGAACAAAATCTGGAAAACAATACTTGAATACAACAAAAGCATTGAAGGTTGCTAAATAAAACAAATGGATAGCCAACTGCGTATACCAAATGTAAGCCTTACGAACATAAGTGTAAGGTTCCAACCTCTGATCCTGTCTACACCATCTATGTTCTTTTTGTAGTGTAAAATGTACACAGGTTTGCCCGCTTCATCAACCTGAGCCCAAACAGTCAGTGGTGAAGAGCTTACAGCATGAATGGTTGTCAGCATGTGAACATCTCTCCTGTGTGAAAATTTCACAGCTAGAAGTTCATCACTACGCAAGGCACTGCCCTGCCCCCCCCAATGAAGCTTTTTACATACAAGCTCTTTACAATAACCTTTACAGTTAGGCCGAATTGCGCTACAAGCAACAGTGTCCACCTTGAACAATTCCTTGAACAACTGCACACCAATGTAGAAGTTACCTCCGTATAAATGGTGACCTTTGTTAAAAAGTCCTCTACCATTTTCCCCACATAACGTTCTTACTCTCTTCAAAAGTGGACTGGCAATCTGTGGGGTCAATAGAACAATCGCTGCTAGTGCATACCCCAAAATAATAGACCTATCTAGTAGTACTGTTGGAGCATATTCATCGTATTTCCATAACGTGCCCTCTTGCTAGGAATGTACTGCCTAAAAAACAAACCACTGTTGAACAGGACAAATACTCAACGGCTGTTTCTTTCCCTGGAATATGGTTCTCTGAAAAGTGATCTACAGAGTGATCCAGGACAGGCCAAATCTTGAAGAGATGGTCAGAATCGGGGTGATCATGTGGCAGTGCTGAAGCATTATCAACAAAAGGCAGCATCGAAAGCAGAAACAAATGCCAATCATGACTCATGGTTGCAGGAAAGCTAGCCGTTACCATCAAGGGACTAGGAGACCAATATGAAGACCGACAGCTTCCTTATCAAGCAAGTTAAACCCAAGAACTTATTTAATTCATCCATATTTGTGGGAGGTCACCAGCTACCTCTGGAGTAGGTCAGGCACTGTTGTCCCTCAAATATAAATTAGTCCATAAACAACTGAAACAAAATATATAGGCAAAATGTTTTCAGTATTCACACTACACCAGTAAAGGCTGGCAACACAGGCTGCACCATGTTTGGGGCAACACAGAGTTCAGCACTTACAAGAAGGTTTTCAGCCCCAGGCTGCAAACAAGATGCCTTTTGCTGCCCTATCGGCACACCAGTGTCGTCCTCCAAAAGAGGCACTTTTTTTTTTTTTTTTTTGCACTGAGTGGCTTCATCATCAAATGATTCTTCTTGGACAGAAAATTCACTGCCAGCACTATTTAATAAACGTAACTCTACAAATAAGTTAACAATAACTAACACTGTGTAAAATAAGTAATAAAGTGTGTTTTTTATCAAACAAAGTAAATCTACTGGTATAAAGTAATCTGGAAGGAAAAGTCAATTAATACAAAGTACACAAAGACCTATTTATTAAAAAATGATACCACTCACTTGCTAGAGACGGGAAGACTGAAGATCAACTGTACCTACTCTGCACAGACACAACAAGCCACAAAAGTCCCACTGGAATGAAAAAAAAAGAAAAACATAAATTACACATTTCACAAGACAGTAAAAAACATGCACAAATCAATGTTACATTGAATGACAATCACACAAAAAGCTTACGATTCAAACATTAGTATAGCAGTAAAAAAAAAAATATATACAAACCGGCAAAATATACACATTAGATGAAAAGGTTACAAAATGAGTTGCTTACCAACCACACCACACTACAGATCTGCCAAAGCCGAAGAAGCAAACCTGATTCACCAACAAGACAAAACAATTGGCTCTACGTTAAAAATGCTAAAAAAGAATCAGTCAAAAGACACTGACATAAAAGCCCCCACCAGATGGAATTAAACCTTACCCCAGAAGCCGATTTCCCCCAACACATACATAACCTTATTCCCAAGTGACTCAATTGTTACCACCCACCCTGAGGCCCAAGTCAAAAAACAAACATCCCCCGAATGAAGTCGACCCTTGCCCAACGCTTCCCTCTCTGCAATTTCATTACATAAAAGCCCTGGTGTCTAGTGGATTTTGGGGGGCAGATTGGCAGAAAAAAGGGCCAAAATAAGCCCAAGGGGGGACCAAAACGCAGATAAGAAAATATTGCCCTCCCAAGGGAGCGACCCTTGCCCAAGGGATAATTCCCTGCACATTTATCAAACAAAATCCCTGACGTCTAATGGGTCTGGATTCCTGACCCTATACTCCCCTCCCAAACCCCCGCCTCCCCTTGGGGTAGATCAGCTGAAAAAGTGGCTGAACTATCCCCTGGGGAGGGAGGTGGTCTAGTGGGTGGATTCCTGCATCACAATTGTGTCCCCCACCTTCGATCGTGGAGTAGGAATCGACTCAAAACAGACACAGGCAGAAAGGAAGACCTTTTTCCTTTACACCTGTGTCTGGTTCCTGAAAAAGAAACCCCGCCCCCACAGAAGGATTCACTGCAATAGCATTATCTCTCCTGGATGCTGTGGAAGCAAATAGCTTCCAGCAAATCCCTGGCAGTGTCTGATGTTGGTACACCGTGTGTATGTGCTGATGTCATCAGATCGCAGAAGAAAGGCTCAGGAAGCACTACTGCTGCCATCTCTGGTGGGGGCATCTAGAGAGGCGGCCCATTGGAGGAGATCCAGCACTTCCCCTGTGGGTGGATGCCACAACTGCTTGGAGCTGTCCATTGCACACTCCTAGTGTGGGTGAGGACAGCTTCATGCAGTCTTCAGCCTACAAGGGGTTAATGTGTGATAGATGAAATTGACAAATTGTTTTCGGTAAAGAAGAATAAAAACAATTGGAGAATAGCTGAACATGTTAGTTGTTTTTGTGATCCATTTATTGTTGGAACCCTCAAGCTTTCTAAGGGTAGGAGTTGCCGCTTTCGTATATACTTTAACAATTGCAAAGCAACAGAAAGGTTCATCTATAACAAACCAAATACAAAACTGTTAGATAACTTCACTAGTGATTGTATCACAAAGAGTTCTAGGCTATTGGAAATCTACAAAACCCTCCAGCAGTGGTGGAATACAGTATGTTCTTGCCACTTACAGGAATATAACATAACATTTGCAGTTTAATGAACTGAAGAATAACTGGCATTTTTTGGAATTCTTGAATAAATATCCTACTTGGTGTTCCTAATAAAAGGCAACTACAAGATAGCTGTTGAAAAAGCTCCATAAGAATCTGGCAAACTTGAAAATTCGTAGATCTGATCCTCACGTTAGACAGTGTATGTTCTTTTTTGCTTCTTGCCTAAATCTCCAACAGCATAGACGTATGTCCATGACCTTTTATCTCCATTTTATTGTTAATTTTTATTGATGCCTATATACCACTGTGACTTGATTATCAACTGATTGTGTGATAAGTAGTTTTAGAATGTTCATACAAAAGTCAGTTCAAAATATTATGTACAAAAAATTGTAGAAAACCATTTAGCAGAACCTGACCAGCCATGAATTGCCCCAGTGTTCCACGTGTCTGAGTGCAGCTGTGCCGCAAACCAGAAGCTAGAAAATCATGTGCCTAACACACACATGCTTTGAAAACATTTGATGTTATATCTCAACCCCAAAAGTGGCAACATCTTCTGATTTTTGTTGATTTTATATTTTATTAATTTATTACGTCCATGTAGTTTCTAAAGTTAAGATAGCATTGGGTTGACCCAAAGTTTTAATGTTATTTTCTTTCTCTTTCTGATGTGTGTGTGTGTGTGTGTGTATATATATATATATATATATATATATATATATATATATATATATATATATATATATATATATATATATATATTTATTTATTTATTTTTTTTAACCCTTCCCAGTGCTTAGCGTAAGAATTTAATGTTAGTCTTCCCTATGCCAGAAGGGTGAAGTGCCTAAAGGTTATAACTTGGTTATCCAATCTATATACAATGGTAGTTGTGGCTTTGGGCCATCGGCAGTAAACAGCGTTATTCACACAGTGTGCCATGTCCTGTCATAGGTCTCAAGTAAAGTCCTCCACAATATACCTTTATCATGTGGTGTTCTTTAAAAAAAAAAAAAAAAAAAAAAAAAAAAAAAAACTATTTGATTAATGACAACTTTGCTGGAAAAAAGCAAAACTTCAGAAATTGGCAGAGCAGAAGGATGAACTGTTACCTCTTCAGTTACTCATTTATATTTTTGTTGGTTTTGCTAAGAGAAATTGAATATTTTGGCACAATGTTTCTAGTCCTGGGCTTTAAATAATTCATTCTCGGCCTTGTTAGACATGGTCTAACAATGTGGAAGGCAGTATTTTGAGGAAGAAGGCCAAACCACAATGTTGGTGCCTTCCGGTGACATGAAGTGATATGTACATCTTATCCCTACAACATCTTGAGTTTCCCTTGTGTGGAAAGTTTTCGGAAATGCCCCTTATAAAGATATTTAAAAAAAATAGCAGTCTTTGGACATTTCATTTGATTTTACTTGAAGAACAAAGGAAGTAGATTTTAAAATGAATGCACTAGCTATACGTGTGTGTGTATGTATGTGTATATATGTGTGTGTGTGTGTGTGTGTGTGTGTGTGTGTATATATATATATATATATATATATATATATATATATATATGTGTGTGTAACTAAATGGGCACTTTATAGCAAGCAAGGTCAGTCACTGTGCTGTAATTTTGTAATGTATAGTTTCACATTTTTTACCTCCTTTTCTTTACAGGTGCCGCTACCTTGCTGTCCATCTTTCTCCAGCTATCCCAGTCTTTGCTGTTGTTCTTTTCTTCTTTGCCATGGCAACGCTCCTGCGGACAAGTTTTAGTGACCCTGGGGTGATACCGCGTGCCCTACCCGAAGAAGCAGCCTTTATCGAGATGGAGATTGGTATGTGGACCTCATTTGGCAAATTTCCTAGGGCATATTAGGTGGAGTAGATAGAGGGGAAGAAAAAGGTGTAACTTTGTCTTGGAAGGTACATGCAAACACATACCCTGGAGAATTTTCAGTCTTTCAGGAAAAGCCTAATGCTTCCAATCGTCAGACACAAGAGAGAATTTTCTCCTAATTGAGCATAATTTTAGCTTCCTTGTCTTGATGGTTTTTCTCAAATTTCATTTAGCAAAATGATGCTAAACTGCATCAGTCCATCTCAAGTACCTTGGTATACATTACTCATCTACATGTACTAAGTGTGTGAGCCACTAAAATGGACAAAGGTGATATATAATGAACGCAAAATGAACAAGTGATGGACGGAATGCTGAACAATGTCAAACATTCACCCCCAGTACAAAGTTCTGGGCCTAAATCCATCGTTTGTTTTTGCTGCCCATTCCATTCCAGTTTGGACCCAGCCATATGCAAATCAGTCTTGACCCTGTTCCCCAAGGGAACATTCCAGCCTGAACTGCCAGGCCAAGTCTTGCCAGGACTAGAAACAAGCATCCTGGGACCGGTTTCGGGGTTTCACCCCTCCTCAGCCAGGCTAGCTTGAATCCAGTGGCATGGGAAGCACGGGACCCATGTCTGGGCATACCATTCCAACTTAAGGAGACAAATGCAAAAAGAACAAGTGATGGACGGAATGCTGAACAATGTCAAACATTCACCCCCAGTACAGAGATCTGGGCCTAAATGGTGAGCAAAAGAACGATGGATTAAACCCAGATCTGTGACTGGGGGGTGAGTGTTTGCATTGTTCAGCACTCCGTCCATCATCCTTTTGTGTCATATAATGAACTACATGCGTCTGAATGCATAGATACCTAATAGAATACAAAGATAAATTAGTTGTCTGTGTAAATCCATCTTTGGGTGTTTATTGTAAATTACCTGGCTTGCATAGGGATGCCTATAGAAGAACGAGTTATGAAGGATGGCTGCAGCTTTTGTTAACTTGCAGCTCTATGGAAGTCTCCCTTGTCCAACACTTTGGAGAACAAGTGTCTCACTTTGTCTTGCGTGCTTTTTTAATACTTAGAAATCACGGAGCAGGTAACTATCATTTGAAGTTGCAATACATTTTAGAAGGAGTCCTCACCAGTGAGAAGCTTGATGCTAGCTTATGACATGGTTCTAGCTTATGAACTACATATATTGTTCATTTTATCCAGAGGTCCTGGACCTTCCCATCTTGGGTTAACTCTAGTGTTTGATGTTCATTGATTATAGTGAACCGCTCACCTTTCTTATAAACCTCTTTAATTGTAACCAGATTGTCTAAATTGCCTTATCAGACACATTTTCATTATTGCTGCTTATCTGTTCTCTGTTCACAAAGCCTGTGTTTGCCTCCCATGCTGGAGTTTCACTGCTTTTCAATATTTGTGTCACCCCTTGACTGTCCACAGCCTACTATGTAGGCCAGCTTAATTCACTAAATGTCTGGGAAGGCCGAATCCATGCCAGACTTTCAGAGTAATAATATAAGATACCTTGACATTCATCGAATCTAAAGGGAAATCTTGTATATTGGTTGATGGCCCCTGTAAATAAATTGGACAGCTCTGCTTAAACCATGCTAGTCACATATTAGGTCTGGATAGAGACCCCTTTAGAACAAAAAGTAATGCAGAGAAAGCATGGGTTCTGGATCAATCCCCTTCTTCCGTGTGCCCTGTTTTGGCATTCACTTTTAAGGGTTATCCTTCAAAGCACACAGCATCTCGCAGATGTACATTTTTAAAAACAATTATTTTATTATGTTTTTTTTTTTTTTTTTTTTACATTTCCATGACCAGCCATTGGTGATCAGGGCTAAAGAGTCCTCCTAGGCGTACGTTTTTAAAGATAGCTGTAGCATCATTTTTTTAAAAAATATATAATTCTCTGGCCATCTAAAAAAGGAGACCTGATATTCGGGGCACACAGTCTTCGTGATGCTGCCACCAGAACACTTTTCACTTGGGGCATGTTGCCTATGCTTCACATATAATGTGTATCCGTGAGGGAGGGTTGTTCTGCTGAGGTCTACTGGGAAGCATAGGGGCTTGAGTACTAAATGAGCAGGATTGAGTCTAGTACCCTGCGTCCACTGCTCTTTCTGCAATTTTGCAAATGGTCTCCATGGTGCTCCTTACAATGCTATTCCGTCTGCATTCTGAGCTCTTGGCAACTTCTCTGCCTTTGCCAGCAAACAAGCATTTTCTTCATACATCACATTGTGCCCTGTTAACACTGTTGGTAGGCAGTGAAGTTCACTAATCTAGCCATGGCAGTTGTGCTGTGGAAAAGCATTTGAAGAGGTGCTCGCTGCACAGCTATTGAACTGCATGCAGTGCTTCTACTGCTCCCACATTCAGGGAGCTTGGTGGCTCCATTGAAGTTCTGCCCAGGGTTTCATAGCAAATCCAGAGCCCTCAGCTTCTCTCAGTGTTGGTTCAGAGCAGTCAATTTTGCCCTGTAGCTTAAAAGGTCATGCCCTACCTAATGCATTCTTGTGTTTGGCTTTATAACTGGCACTGCATAACATAACAATGTGAGAAGTAGATTTTGCATTTGTCACGTTTCAGAATTGGAGGTAAGCTTCTGCACGATGGCGATTATGTGCCATATTTTATCTTTGAACCGTTATAAAGACATGCAGTCATCAAACTCTGACAGGGTATTTCCTGAGCAAGGTTCAACAAGTCACTTATGTGTTCCTCATCTCACTGCAAGTTTTATTGCTTGGGATACTTTGTGGTAGAACTGAAATGCAAATGTTACCTGTACAAATGTCTGAGGAACAGAGTAAAAAAGTAAGTGAAATTACTTTAGACCCTTTTCTTCAAAGAAAAAGAAGACTCTAGAAGCTCTAGGGGCAGTCTCAAATATTTGGCTATGTTCACCCAATATCAGTTTGGGGGTGACAGACAATGCGGACTATCCAGTGTAAGGTTGTAATATTCACTCAGTAATTTCTACAGCTACTGTTAGCACAATATCCTTGAAATAAATCATGATAAAACAGAGGTTTTAACTGTCTTAAAAAAAGGGAAATCCTAAGAATTCGCAAATTAGGGCATCATTTGATCCCAAATATGTTATTCTATAAATACCTAGGAGTGATATTTGATTCAAAAGGACAACATAAAGCCCAGATGCAAGAATTGAAAAGAAGAGAGGCAGGCTTAAGATTAACTTTGGAAAAAATAGGGTGTCATTTGACTTGACCGACCCTAAAACCACCACGAAATGTATTAGAAGTGAAATAATTACAGACATTAATATACATATTTGCAGCCTTTCCTGGCAAATTCGAGACCTGGCTTAACCAACCACAGACACAATCATATTGCGTTATATTCAAACTACTGAATTCTGTATGCCGACCCCAAATCTGCTTGGAATTCAGTCTTCTGGAACAATCCTTGAGACTGAAGGCTACACTATTTACGCTTTGTGTCAAGCTAAAACAAGCATATAAAGGCTCACCTTTCCAATAAAATTGAGCATACAAAGATTACCTCATGGCCAACATCCATAGTCCATCTTGACGAGTCTTCAGATGACACCACCATGGGATTGCAGTATATCTTATTGAACTGTTAAAACAATTCTTAAGAGAGGCTATTACAAAATCAAGAGAAACAGATATGCTTGCGATCCGATTAAAGCAGCATGCCTAGTTGATAGTGGTCACATATATAAAGCATGCTCTGCAAGTGTATGTGAATCTTCCACTCTAATTGGAAACAAAAATACAATTCTTTGTACTACCTTGTGGTCTGTTTATGGGTTAAATATGGCAAAGCTGGTAATTCAAGAGAACGAATCGGGCATGTCGGGTCTCAATTTATCATAAAGAGCCATTAGCCCATGTTCTTTGCATTTGCCCCACTTTTGAAACCGAAAGAAAACTGCTCTTTTGTTCCAACTTTCACTAAGCCGATATAAAACTGCCAGTTCTCAATTCTACTGTGATTTGGCTGTGACAGTGGTATGCTGATCAGCAGATTCACGAAATATAAAGAACATAGTCTAAAAATCCATAGAACTGCTGCCGATGTGATTATGTATTAAAATCAAACCCTGTATAAATGCAATTAATAATCAAATGGGTTGTTATAAAGTTGTGATCAAAGCAGTACTTAACTTCTAATAACATAAGTGCTGGTGCCCAATGGGGGGGCGTGGCCAGCCGCGAAAGCAGTAGGGAACGTTTCTCTGGCGCTCCCGGTGGGGCGCTCATATCCAGCCCTATCCTGCCCTAATATTGTATCCCAGAGAATGCCAAACCCGCAGTGGCACAGGTGAAGATTATAGGTGAAGATTGAGGTAGCCCACCCTCTCAGCCTGAGGGTGCTTTGGGGCGCCCTGCTGGCCTGTGAGACAAAAACGGGCCTGACTGTAATCTGTGGTGTGAAGTAAAGATGGCAGCTCCCATTCTGGGCCTCCAATTTCAAGACATTTGACGGATGGACGAGTGGTGACGCAACTAGGGTGACAGGGCCTTAGCAAGCCCGCAAGGCTGAGCGACCCCGGGGTAGACAGCATAGATTGTCAAAGCAAAAAGAAGAAAAAAACATGGTGGACTTTAATAGAGCTTGTGACGGCAAGCTGGACGTGGACTCTGCCACCTTGCTCTAGCCTCTCTGCTGGGACCCTGGAGGGCCTAATATGTTTAGGGTGTGAATGGGTGTGGTGAGGAGGAGCCACTGCCACCTACTGGGACTATCTGTGGCCTCCTGCAGAAGTGCGTTGGAGTACGCTGCAGACAATATTGGCCCCTTCCGGTTGCTGCTGCCCTCCGGGGACCATGGGGGACTTCATGAGTTGCTAAGGCTTTTTTTGCTACTGGCCGCAGCTCCTTACTTCGATGATCGGTGGGCGGCTGCAGTGGTGTCCCATTGCCTGGAATGTCACCTCCAGCTAGTAGTGGACTCCATCTCCATTAGTTCACCCACCTGCAGGCCGCGCCATGTCTGAGGGAGAGAGATGAAGGGGATGGAGAATATCCCCATGCCCCGTGATGAGACTGACCCGCCTGGATTGCTGGGGTGCACACCACTGGATAGCTGCTTTCTATCCTGCTAGCCATCAAAGACTCAAAGGAAACATTAGTTCACACAATTGATATAGTGGTAGATCTTGGTTTCCTGATGGCAGATCACTGTAAACTGAGTGAGGCTTACTGCTACCAAACTTACCCTACCAGAGGTGGCCCCCATAACCGTTGACCTACAGGCTCAAGTGGCTCAAGTTCTGGGATGGGTCTGGGTACTGGAGGCCAGAACTGAGGTCTCTGAAGCTTGAGCTTTCTGAAACATCCTGAGTGGTGGGAATGCTGTAGAAAGTGGAGGGTGCGAACATGGTGTCCTTTCTGGAGACCTGGCTATGGACTGTGGTGGCACTGAAAGACTTGCCCTCCTCTGCTTTGGAGAGGGCACAGGGGGAGCCGAGCTGTTGTCACTGATCAAGGGGCTAAATTCTTCTCAGGACCAAGCAAAGTATGGGACTGGCTGGGCATGCAATCTGGGGTGTGGGAGGAAACTAGACTGCCTCGCGCACAACCTGAATACAGGCAAGGACAAAGGCTTCGGTAAAGCAGGTGTGGCAATATCACGAGAGGGCAGTGGAGACAGCTGCCAAACATACGGACTCAGGCCCTGAGCGATGTCCACGGGATGATGGGACAGCCTTAAGTGGGTGTTAGACTTTTTTGCTTATGCAGGGTCATCCCCAATCTTTTTGCCTCCTGCCTCCTATTTTTTTCTGACCTGTTGCTGTTGGCTTTTAAACTCTGATCACTTTACCACTGCTAACTAGTGCTAAAGTGCATATGCTCTCTGTGTAAATTGTATGTGATTGGTTTATCCATGATTGGCATATTTGATTTACTCGTAAGTCCCTAGTAAAGTGCACTAGTGGTGCCAGGGCCTGTAAATCAAATGCTACTAGTGGGCCTGCAGCACTGGTTGTGCCACCCACATGAATAGCTCTGTAATCATGTCTCAGACCTGCCACTGCAGTGTCTGTGTGTGCAGTTTTACCTGTAATTTCGACTTGGCAAGTGTACCCACCTGCCAGGCCCAAACCTTCCCTTTTCTTACATGTAAGGCACCCCTAAGGTAGACCCTAGGTAGCCCCAAGGGCAGGGTGCAGTGTATGGTTAAGGTAGGACATATTGTAATGTGTTTTATATGTCCCAACAGTGAAATATTGCTGAATTCATTTTTCACTGTTGCAAGGCCTGTCCCTCTCATAGGTTAACATGGGGGCTACCTTTAAATCTGATTAAAGCGTAGGTTCCCTTTGGGAGCGGATGGACATGTGGAGTTTGGGGTCTCTGAGCTCACAATTTAAAAATACATCTTTTAGTAAAGTTGATTTTAAGATTGTGTGTTTGAAAATGCCACTTTTAGAAAGTGAGCTTCTTCTTGCTTATACCATTTCTGTGACTCTGCCTGTTTGTGGATTCCCTGTCTGGGTCAGTTTGACAGTTGGGCTGGTTGCACCTCACACTAGACAGTGACACAAGAGGAGCTGGGGTGTAGTCTGCATATCCTGATGAGCCATCTGTGCTAGGAGGGAGGGGAAGAGTGGTCACTTACACCTGAAAGGGCTGTGCCTGTCCTCACACAATGCAGTCTCCGACCCCATGGTGCGTGTCTGGGGCCTGGCCTGGGCAAGGCAGAGGATTTCACATTCAAAAGAGACTTTACTTTGAAGTAGGCCTACTTCAAAGGAGAAATTGGGTATAAGAAGGGCACCCAAAACCAGACTTTAGAACACTTCTGGAAACAAGAGGAACCTCTGCCTGGAGAAGAGCTCAAGAGCTGAGGAAGAAGAGCTGCCCTGCTTGTGACTGTGCTTTGTGGAGCTATCCTGCAGTTGCTGCTTCTGCCAGAGTAAGAGGGCAAATACTGGACTTTGTGTGCCTTCCTTCTTGGGACGAAA
Organism: Pleurodeles waltl; assembly: GCF_031143425.1. Taxonomy (NCBI): domain Eukaryota; kingdom Metazoa; phylum Chordata; class Amphibia; order Caudata; family Salamandridae; genus Pleurodeles; species Pleurodeles waltl. The sequence continues at coordinate 381,734,672 of NC_090438.1, forward strand.
TCTCCAAGTGCTTGATTTAGAGCTTACCTCCTGTTGTTTGAAGTCTCAGGGACAGCAAAGACTTCTCTCTGCCAGCACCTGGAGTCTCCTGCTCTGACAAGTGGTGCCCTATCCAGGCCCTAGGCCCTTGAAAGGAAAGCTGGTGGAAATGCAAGGAAATCGACTTCGGACCGACGCCGCTGCTGAATCCGGTGATGCTGCCTGCAACCGACTCTGTGATCTTCGCTGGAACGTGATGACCTTCGCAGGCCTGATGCCGCTGCAGCCCCGCTAAAGTCCGCAACTCCATGGAAGTCGCCGCACCACGTCATGACCGACGCCGCTCGAAGTGCGCAGATTCAACGTTTCGCACAGACACCGCGATCCCAGACTTCGCGCATCGGTTTGTTTTCACTCTTTACCAAAAGTACTGTAGCTGGGGGGGTCTACGCAACTCCGTGTCCGGCGCCGCTGGTGTTGGATTGTTGAGAACGACTCCGTCACGACGTTGTGTTAACATTTTGTGTTTCTAAGCGCTATTTTTGAGTTTAATCTTTAAAAATTCACAACTTGACTTGTGTATGTCGGATTTGTCGTTTTGGTCTTGTTTTGTTTAGATAAATATTTCCTATTTTCCTAAACTGGTGTGTCATTTTGTAGTGTTTTCATTCAGTTACTGTGTGTTATAAATACTTTAAACCTAGCACAATGAAGTTAAGCCTACTGCTCTGCCAAGCTACCAAGGGGGTAAGCCAGGGTTAGCTGAGGGTGATTCTCTTTTACCCTGACTAGAGTAAGGGTCCTTGCCTGAACAGGGGGGGTAACCTGACTGTCATCCAAAGACCCCATTTCTAACCGTGGGCAGGACACAGTTTTGGAGTGTGACTCTACTTTAAATACTGACCAGAGTGGAGGTTTACCGGCGACCACACCACAAACAGCTGACCATGTCCACTGACCTGTGGGTCCAAGAAGTGCTCTCCTCCTGAGAGGAGTGGGACTTTCTGTGTTTTTCTTCTCATGAGTTGAATGGGGGGGGGGGATGGGGTGGTATTTCTTGCCTGATGATTGATTGGGGAAAGCTGTCTTTCTCTCCTTCCTTGGCTGGGTGCAGAGGTGCCTAGTGAGGCCCCTTTCCCCTTTTTGGGAGCCTACTCCTTGTCTCCACCATGCCTTGAGAGGTGCTGTAGGGGTGTCTTAACTTCTTAAGTGTAGCAGTTTAAATGGGGAGGCGGGGTGTTGACTTGCTATCCTGGGGAGGGGGTGTTGGGTTGTTTTTATGGCTGTTTTAGTCTGGAACCTGCAACTGTTTGCCTGTGCCTTTCCTACTTGGCTGTGGAGGCTGAAGCCTCCTCTCCGGCTGCTGTGTCCGAGTGGATTTAAGGGGGAGGTGATGGGTTTGAATGGAGGATAATATGCATGTATACAAACTCATATCCTGGAATGTCAGGGGTTTGACTAATGTGACTAAGCGCTACAAAGTGTTGGAATATCTGAAACATGTGGCACTGCTACAGAAAACCCACATGAATGCTAAGAAAGAGGTGGACCTGTGCAAAAGATGGAGGGAGGCATGGGATCTATAATAAGTACTCCACATTTGCCAGGGGAATGCTGATTTGGGTGCAACCAAGCATCCCATTTCAGGCCGCCAGTACACGACGGAGACAGAAAGGCACTATTCTGTCGTAACGGGCAGGTTAGACGGCCAGGATACCTCTTTTGTCAATGTCTTAAGTCTCTAATGTTGATCAGCCTACCTTTTTCGATGTGCTCGTGTGGATTTTGGCTCCCTTGCCTCCGCATACACTTTGTTTGTGGCACCTTTAACTGTGTCACTGATATCTATCTAGACTGCTCCCATCTTTAACTTCAGGACTCCCCAGCCGTGTGCCTGGCCAGGAAATTCTCTACTTGACAACTCCATTGGGGGGTTGTTGGGTGGATGCAGTACCGCCACTTCCACTCTGCCACATATGCAATATATGTACTCCTAAACACATTTTCATGGTTGCAGGATGTTGAGTGTCATAGCAGATATTTAGTATTTAGCTAGGATAGTCTCCGACTATTGTCCCTTATTGTCCTTCCATTGGGTGAGAGCACGCACCTGTACACCGAGCTGATGACTTAAGACCAACAACTTGGAGTACCCAGCCTTCTGCAAGATGAGTGGAGAGGGGATCCAGGCATACTTCCCCGAGAATGCAGGCTCCGCCTCGTCCCCGTTCACTGAATGGGAGGCATTCAAGGTGGTCATGGGGGTGTCAATGCTTGTCGGAGTCCCCGGGGGTGCAGTGCACTATTTTGAAAAAATCAGACCTATAGCCAGAGCTGTTGGAGGCAAAGGAGAGGGTTGCGGAGCATTTGTTATTTTGACTGTAAAGCATATATGGGTATGACATGTTGACGGAGAGACCGGAACTGTAGCCAGAGCTGTTGGAGGTGAAGGAGAGGGTGGCGGAGCACATGGACTGCCTTTGTTGTTTCGACTAAGTCGCATATGGTTAGGACTCATACAGAGGGTGACAAATCTGGCCCATCTTGGTTTGGCTGGCTAACGCCGCTAGGTGAGGCTTGCCGACTCCTGAGGGATCTAGCCTGCATACACGGGGTGGGATTAATCAAGTCTTTACTGATTACTACTTTAGTCCTTATGTGGCGAAAGAGATGCCTCAGGAGCAAAGCATCCAGGGGTGGCTCACTAACCTCCCTCCTTGCTGCCTAACGCTGAAGGCTGTAGAGGGACTGGGAGAGGACGCGTCCGAAGAAGAAATCCAGACTGTAGTCTGGTGGCTGGCCTGTGGGAAGGTACCTGGTGCGGATAGCCTCCCAATTGTATTTTATGCTGCATACCTCAACACCCTGGCCCCCTTCCTGGCTGAAATGTACCAGCAGGTGATTGCGGCAAAGGTACTACTTCCACCCGGAGAGAGGCACTGATTATACCCATGCTCTCACTAGGGAAGCTGGCTACGGATGTGAGGGCATACAGGCCACTGTCAATGCTGTATGTCAACTTCAAAAATCTTAGTGGGATCCTGGTGCAGCACTCACTCTCCCACATGACTGGGCAGATCTTTACCGACCAGTCAGAATTTATCCCTGGCCGCTGCATGGCTCTTACTGTCTGACATTTATTGGCGATCTTGCAGGGTGGCCCATTAATCCCGGAGTGGAGGGAATTCATATTTATAGACATCAAAGGCTTTCAATAGTTTGGATTGGGGCTTCCTGCATGCTGGTTATGATTCGAATGGGCTGCTGCCAGTGCTTTGTTGACTAGAACTTTTTTGCCGTACTCAAGTCCACAATCCAGGATCTGCATGAGCAGCCTGATCTTTGCACAGTGCAATATGTGCCCATCAGTGGTGCCCATTATGCACCCTACTCTTCCCCCTAATGGTTGAACCCTTAGCATGCAGGCCCCACAGCGAGGTGCCGTATGCCAGCATCCAACACCCTGGGATTTCCCATTACATCTCACTGTTTGGATGGTTGTATGCCAGATTCACACATGGCTTAACACAGTCTGAACCACGACCGCGTCTTTACCACGTAAACAACAAATGTTGTTGTAAAAGCGTGCTTAGTAAAGGTATGTGTGGTAACGCCATGCGTGGTTGTGACACAGGCTCTTCCCAACCTAAACCCTAAAACATACCCTGTCCTAAAACCTACCCTACCCTGTTTTAAAAATGACCCTGACCTACCTGCCCTAAACCCTAAAAGCTGCCCTGTCCTAAAACCTACCCCGATTTCGTCCCCCCCAAAAAAAACCTACCCTGTCCTAAAAACTAACCCAACCCCGCGCCCCTGCTCTAAACCCTAAAGCTCAGCCTGCCCTGTCCTAAAAGCTACACTGATCCCACCCCCTCCCCATCCTTAAAAGTTGCCCTGCCCTAAAACCTACTCCACCTTGTCCTAAAAACTATCCTGCCCCACCCCGCAGTAAGCCCTAAAACCTACCCTGTCCTAAAAACGACCCCACCCTGTCCTAAAAACTATACTAACTCCCCCCACCCTAAGCCCTGAAAATCACCATGTCCTAAAAACGACTTTGCCCTGTCCTTAAAAACTACCCAGACTCCTCATCCCGCCCTAGAACCCTAAAACCTACACCACACTGTTCTAAAAACTACCTTACCCTCTCCTAAAAACTACCCTGGCTCCCCCGGCCCTGAACCCTTAAACCTACCCTGTCCTAAAAATTACCCCGAACCTCCGCACTGAACCCTATAACATACCCTGTCCTAAAAACTGCTCTGCCCTAAAAACTACCCTGACCCACGCCATGAACCCTAAAACCTTCCCCGCCTTGTCCTTAAAACTACCCCAAGCCCCCTGCCTTAAACCCCACCCTGTCCTAAAAACTGAACCAACCTGTCCAAAAAAACATTACCCTGACCCTTCCGCCCTGAACCCTAAAACCTACCCTGCCGTGTCCTAAAACCTACCCCGTCCCAACACTAAACCCTAAACCCTGCCCTAAAAACTACCTGCCCCAAACACTAAAACGTATCCTGCCCTGTTCTAAAAACTACCCGCCCTAAACTATCAAAGCTACTCTGCCCTGTCCTAAAAAAAAAAAAAAAAAAATCACCCCTATCCCTGCCCTAAAATCTATCCTGTCCTAAAAACAACCCCATCCTGTCCTGAAACCTACCCTGACCCCACCCTAAAACCTACCCCGTCCTAAATACTACCCTCCCCTGTCCTAAAAACTACCCTGCTCCCCCGCCCTACACCCTAAAAGCTACCCTGCCCTAAAACCTACCCCGCCCGGGTCTAAAAACTACCCTGCCTCCCACCCTAAAGCTTATCCTGTCTTAAAAGCCACCCACTGTGTCCTAAAAACGAACCTGGGCCCCCTGCTCTAAACCCTACCCTGTCCTTAAAACTACCCCATCCTAAAAACTACCCCCTGCCCTAACCCTAAAACCCATAGTCCTAAAAACGACTCCAGTGTCCTAAAACCTACCTGTCCCCCCCCCTCACCCCGCCCTAAAACCTACCCTGCCCTGTCCTAAAAACTACTTTGCCCCCCCCCCTACCCTAAACTCTAAAACCTACCCCACAGTGACCTAAAAACTACCCCGACCTCCGCTTTAACCCTAAAACCTATCCTGTCCTAAAAAGTACCCAGGCACCCCTGCCCTAAACCCTAAAACCTACTGTATCCTAAAAACTACCCAGCCCCTCTAAAACCCACCCCACCCTGTCCTTTCAAAAACAAAAAAACTACCCTGACCACCACCTTAAAGCCTAAAACCTGCCCTGCCCCCAAACCTTCCCCACCCTGCTCCTCTGCCCTAAACCCTAAAAAGCTACCTTGCCCTGTCCTAAAACCTACCCCACCCTGTCCTGAAAACTAACGTTGCCCCCCCGCCCTAAACCCTACCCTGTCCTAAAAACTACTCCGACCCCCGCCCTAACCCTAAAACCTACACTGTCCTATAAACTACCCCTACCCAGTCCTAAAAACGACCCCACCCTGTCCTAAAACCTACCCCAACCCCCCGACCTGAACCCTAAAACCTGCCCTAAAAACTACCACACCCTAGACCCTACCCTGTCCTAAAAACTACGCCCGACCCCAGTCCCCGCCCTAAAACCTACCCTGTCCTGTTCTTAAAAAAAAAAAAACACAACCTGCCCCAACCCTGAACCCTAAAACCTACCCCATCCTGTCCTTAAAAACTCCGCTATTCTGTCATAAAAACGACTCCAATCCCGGCCCCACCCTGAACCCTAAAACCTACCCCACCCTGTTCTTACAGCGACCCTGCCCTCAACTTTAAAAACTTACCCGCCATGTCCTTAAATCCCCACACTTTCCTCTCCCTGCTGTTCCTGGAGTGTGCCTGAATCACGCATATGCATGGTGCCTTAACAACACATTTGCGTGGTTCAGGCACATGCGGGGCTGAGGCAAGTGTGGTAACGCTATGCATTGCTCCGGTCGTGTAGAAAAGGCCATTTCCATTTGCGGATGATATGGTACTCTACCTGCATGCTTTGCGCACAGAGCCTGGGAGGGCAGCACAATTTCTTGGGATTTTGGAAAGTCCTCTGACTTGTGCATGAACTGTCTCAAAACCATCCTGTTTCCGGTCCCCTGTTTAAAGTTGCGCCTCCTGATCTGGGGGGAAGATGAGATGGGAGCCGCTGGTGGTGCGGTATCTTTGTGTTTGAGTTTATCGAAGGGTTCTGGAAGACCCTGCCCTCTCTATGGCAGGCTGCATAGCGGTGGCCAAGATGGTGGGCTTGCCTCATCTACTCTGTTTTGTGGTCCTTTTACTAGTGATACCGCAAGCTAGATTTGGGGAACTGGACTTGATTCGAACTGATTTAATTCTGAACAGGCGCCAGTGGAGAGTGGCATTGGCCAAATTGCAACAAGCGTCCTCGGATGGTGGGCTGAATTCTCCTGATTTCGATTCTTATTACCGAGTGGTGCAACTGCAGTCGTGTACGGGCATGTTTTCGGGTCAGGGGGTCACCCAGGCTGATAAGGCTACCAGATCCCCTGACGTGGCACAGCTGTGGTCCCTTTTGCTTCGACCACGGAGGGCTCACTGTGCAGGGCGGCATGTCATCTCAGTGCTTAGAATCTGCTGCCAGAGTGTGCTCAGACGGGCACAATGAGGGGCCCTGTATTTTCCGGGTATCCCACTTTGGGCCCTGGTTGCATTTAGAGGGAGTGGAGGAAAGACACCAAGGAATGGGAGGCAGGAGGACTGGACTCTGTGGGAGTGATATATATGGATAAAATGTTACAGCCATTTGAGGACTTGTGTGCAGACTTTGACCTTCCAGCTGGTCAGTTTCTCCTCTATGGCACCCTGACTGTGGGGATAGGATTTGGGGGAGAAGGGGAGTGGAACCCCGCCTACTCCACAGCTGTCGGCTTCTCTGTGCCTCGACTGGTGCTGGCTGCTCTCTGGGTTGTATTGGGCATTGCAGAGGGACCTGTGCTCTTGCCCTTTGTTGTGCACACGTTGGTAAACTAAAATGGACTGCCTCCTGACAGAAAGAGACTGGGCTTAGATGTGGGAGGTTGAGCCCAATATCTCTTAAAATGCCAGGCCAAGGCTCATACTCTTCTGTGTACTGCATCAAGCATACCTTGCGCCCCTACAACTCAGCATTTATTTCCTGCTGACCCCACTGGACTGCTTCTGAAACCATGGCGATCATAGGGGTATTCTTCACATGCTTTGGAGCTGCCCTTGCTTGGTCTCGTATTGATGTGAGGTGATGTGCACATTGATGGAGGTTATGGAGTGGCTCTTGAACACTTCACCTACGCTCTGCTACCTGGGTTTATATCCCAGACCTGCCAAGCATAATGTCACTAATCGATTTGTTGACCTGGCACTGGTGCTTGTGAAATGCTGGATTACAATGCACTGGAAACGTACTGAAGGACCCCGGGCTGAGGGGTGATGTCCTATGCGGAGGGTGTTTGAGGCACCGCAGGGGAAGGGTAGGGGAGTGAAGGGGCTGCAATTTGGTTGATTGGGGTGTGAGATGACTCCGTGGAAGACCTCATCTGGTGGCTCTAAGTACTTCGGTATGTTAGAGGTGTATTGAGTGAGCACACTTACTAGGCATAGTGGTACATAATTTGCAAGTCATTACTAGATTTTAATATGTTCTGTATTTTGCTATGATGCCTATACCACTTGACTAAAATGGCAATTGCATTTTTGCTCCCAATTTCTGAACTGTGACGCAGAAATTAAATGGCACTATAAATTGGACTTTTCACACACAACCAAAATACTGTAACTGAATGGGTCTATTAACTGCATTATTATATATCTAGATTGCGTTTTTAATTTTAATGGTTTTAATTATCAATAAAATCTGTTAGTTTAATACATAAAGTATTTTGATTTTCAACATCATAAAAAGGAAATGTTGTCCGACACCTTCTGCGGGTGCTGGCTTTTGGATCACAGAAAGTTACCATAACCATTATATGTATAGTCTTGTGAATACCAGCATACCAAAACTGAGGACCATTTAAAAGGTTTCAGACATTGCACAGCCCTCGTGCAGATGTGTATGGGAAGCCATATCGGATTCCTCCTGAAATGCATAGCGTGCAGCAAAATGAATGTGGCACACACCAGAACGCATGTGATGTGTGCAAATACATGATACCTGTCAGAATGAATCTGACTTGAACCAAGACACATGTGAAACCTAACTGAGTGAATATGCTACTTAGTGAATACTATGAATAACACACACTCTGAATTAAATAAGAGATACTGAAGTATAGATCAGTTATATTGAATTTAATGTGGACCTCACTGTAAACAGTATAGCAATCACTGAAATGAATGCAATATTCTTAAAGAATTAGATCTCTTGAAATGACTTGCATATTTCAAGGGGAATATGACTCATTGAAATTAATCGATAGATTGAAATGAACATAAAGTACTTTAATGAAAATATTATATTCTGAAAAGAATAATACAATTGTAAATAACACACTGAAATAAACATTACACATTTTGCTATGATTATGAATTGTGTTGAAATTAATATTACCCAGATTGCAATGAATATAAGATATGCAGAAATGAAGAGAAGATAATGTAAAATGAATATAGCTTGTGCTGAAATTAATATAAGCCCCTCTGAATTTGACATACCTTTAAATGAGTATGACCAAAGCTGAAATTCTCATGACATTTGTCAAAATGAATATGGCATGCATTGATTGAAATTAATGATGCATTTTCAAATGAAATGATATGTTAAAATGGTTCAGTTGCATCTTACATTTAATATTGCAAGTGTTAATATGAATATAGGATCCATTGAAATAAACATACCATTAATTTAAAGGAATATAACATGTTAAAATAAATGAGATGAGTTGAAATGAATGAGCTTCATTGAAATTAATTTGAAATGTTTTAAAATGAATGACATGTATCAAAATAAATATGCTTGCATTGAAAGTAATATGATACACATTGACATGATTGATACATTTTGCAGTGGATATGATTCATGTTAACATTCATATGATGTGTTAATATAAATGGGACATCCATTGAAAGGAATAGGACACATGCTAAGATTAATAAATGAATGAACTGATGTAGGAAGTTGGCTCTGTATGTACTATTTCAAAATAAGAAATAGCATGCACAGAGTCAAAGGGTTCCCCTTAGAGGTAAAATAGTGGCAAAAAGCGATAATTCTAATGCTCTATTTTGTGGTAGTGTGGTCGGGCAGTAGGCTTATCAGAGGGTAGTGTTAAGCATTTGTTGTACACACACAGGCAATAAATGAGGAACACACACTCCATGACAATTCCAGGCCAGTAGGTTTTTATATAGAACAATATATTTTCTTAGTTTATTTTAAGAACCACAGGTTCAAGATTTACAAGTAATACTTCAAATGAAAGGTATTTCACTTAAGGAACTTTGAATTAGCAAAATAGCATGTACAGTTTTCACACAAATGGCAATAAGCGATTTTAAAACTAGACTGTGCAATTTTCAACAGTTCCTGGGGGAGGTAAGTGTTTGTTAGTTTTGCAGGTAAGTAAACCACCTACAGGGTTCAAAGTTGGGTCCAAGGTAGCCCACCATTGGGGTTCAGAGCAACCCCAAAGTTACCACACCAGCAGCTCAGGGCCGCTCAGGTGCAGAGGTCAAAGTGGTGCCCAAAACACATAGGCTTCAGTGGAGAAGGGGTGGAGGGTAGACCAGGGGTGTTTTGTAGGGCACCGGGGGGGGGACACAAGTCAGCACAAAAAGTACACCCTCAGCGGCACGGGGGCGGCTGGGTGCAGAGTGCAAACAGGCGTCTGGTTTCCAATAGGATTCAATGGGAGACCCAGGGGTCTCTTCAGCGAAGCAGGCAGGCAAGGGGGGGGGGGGGGGCTCCTCGGGGAAGCCACCACCTGGGCAAGGGAGAGGGCCACCTGGGGGTCGCTCCTGCATTGGAGGCCGGATCCTTCAGGTCCTGGGGGCTGCGGGTGCAGTGTCTTTACCAGGCGTCTGGTTCTTTGAAGCAGGCAGTCGCTGGGGGGATCGGGGGGTCAACTCTGGCTACTCACAGGGTCGTAGTCGCCGGGGAGTCCTCCCTGTAGTGTTGGTTCTCCGCAGGTCGAGCCGGGGGCATCTGGTGCAGAGTGCAAAGTCTCACGCTTCCGGCAGGTAACGTGTGTTCTTTAAAAGTTGCTTCTTTGTTGCAAAGATGTTTCTTCTTTGGAGCAGAGCCACTGTCCTCGGGAGTTCTTGTTCCTTTTAGATGCAGGGTAGTCCTCTGAGGCTTCAGAGGTCGCTGGACCCTGTGGAACGTGTCGCTGTTGCAGTTTTTCTTGAAGTGGGGAGACAGGCCGGTAGAGCTGGGGCCAAAGCAGTTGGTGTCTCCGTCTTCTCTGCAGGACTTTCAGGTCAGCAGTCCTTCGTCTTAGGTTGCAGGAATCTAGTTTCCTAGGTTCTGGGGAGCCCCTAAATACTGAATTTAGGGGTGTGTTTAAGTCTGGGAGGGCAGTAGCCAATGGCTACTGTCCTTGAGGGTGGCTACACCCTCTTTGTGCCTCCTCCCTGAGGGGAGGGGGGCACAATCCCTATTCCTATTGGGGGAATCCTCCAAAATCAAGATGGAGGATTTCTAAAGGCAGGGATCACCTCAGCTCAGGACACCTTAGGGGCTGTCCTGACTGGTGGGTGACTCCTTGTTTTTCTCAATATCTCTCCTGGACTTGCCGCCAAAGGTGGGGGCTGTGTCCAGGGGGGCGGGCATCTCCACTATCTGGAGTGACCTGTGGCATTGTAACACGAAGCCTGAGCCTTTGAGGCTCACTGCTAGGTGTTACAGTTCCTGCAGGGGGGAAGGTGTGAAGCCCCTCCACCCAGAGCAGGCTTTTGTTTCTGTCCTCGGAGCACAAAGGCCCTCACCAGATGGGGTCAGAAACTCTTCTCTCAGCAGCAGGCTGGCACAGACCAATCAGTCCTGCACTGAAGAATTGGGTAAAATACAGGGGGCATCTCTAAGATGCCCTCTGTGTGCATTTTTTAATAAATCCAACACTGGCATCAGTGTTGGTTTATTATTCTGAGAAGTTTGATACCAAACTTCCCAGTATTCAGTGTAGCCACTATGGAGCTGTGGAGTTCGTTTTTGACAGACTCCCAGACCATATACTCTTTTGGCTACCCTGCACTTACAATGTCTAAGGTTTTGCTTAGACACTGTAGGGGCATAGTGCTCATGCACCTATGCCCTCACCTGTGGTATAGTGCACCCTGCCTTAGGGCTGTAAGGCCTGTTAGAGGGGTGACTTACCTATGCCATAGGCAGTGTGAGGTTGGCATGGCACCCTGAGGGGAGTGCCATGTCGACTTAGTCATTTTCTCCCCACCAGCACACACAAGCTGGCAAGCAGTGTGTCGGTGCTGAGTGAGGGGTCCCTAGGGTGGCATAAGACATGCTGCATCCCTTAGAGACCTTCCCTGGCATCAGGGCCCTTGGTACCAGGGGTACCAGTTACAAGGGACTTACCTGGGTGCCAGGGTTGTGCCAATTGTGGAGACAATGGTACATTTTAGGTGAAAGAACACTGGTGCGGGGGCCTGGTTAGCAGGGTCCCAGCACACTTCTCAGTCAAGTCAGTATCAGGCAAAAAGTGGGGGGTAATTGCAACAGGGAGCCATTTCCTTACAACTGAAATGAATGAACTCCATTGAAATTAATTCAACGTGCCTTAAAATGTATATGACCAATGCTGAAATTAAAATTAAACTTGCCAAAATGGATATGTTCTGCATTGAAATTAACATAATGAAGATCAAAGTAAATATTGCACATATTGAAATTAATATGGCATGTTTAAATGGATATGATCCATGTTAAAATTATTATGACCTGTGTTAAGGTGAATATGACATCCATTTAAAAATGAATGACCTTCATTGAAAATAATATGACATGTTAAGATTAATATGAACCACTTTGAAATTAATATAGCACCTGGGGACATTAATATGATCCACATTGAACTTATTATGACATTCACATGAATATAACACTTTTTGAAATTAATTTGAAACTATGTGAGGTAAACGTAGCATGGTTTGAAATTAATAAAGTACATATCGAAATGAACACAAGCCATGTTTAAATTAATATGACCTCTGTTTACATGACTGTGGCTTGCATTGAACTTATGTTGATTTGCTTTAAAATAGATATTGCATATTAATATTTATCCTGAAAGATATGATATGGACTAAAATGAATAATAAGTTATTATGCCACATATTTAACAGACTATAAAACAAGGAACTAGCCTTTACCACACGTCCATTACATGCGTCCATTTACAACTCGGGTAAGTATTTCTACGTTTGTCACACAGTACTTTATCACACAGATAAGTATTTTTGTAAATCACTTAGGGCCAGATGTCTGAATCCTTTTTACTGGTTGCAAACGGCCCATTGGTTAAAGGTTTTTTGCCCTGTACTATCCCTATTTTGTGTGTTGATAACCTATTACGACTCACAAAATAGGGTTTGCGAGTCGCCAATAGGAAGGGGTGTGCCAAGGGCATCCTTATAGTGAGTTGCAGAGAGATATAAGAATGTTTTGCACCTGGAATGTTGTTGCAAAATATTCAGTTACCACCAACTTCAAGTTCCGGTGGTGTTGGTTCAAGTAGGTCATTGGACGTGAGCAGCGATCCCTGCGTAGAGCATTGCAGTAGCCCTGCGGTTGTTGAAGTTGGTCTTGGTGGTGTCTTCGTAGAGTGTTGTCTTTGTAGAGGGAGAGGAAGAGTAATGGGTCAACAGCATAGGATAAGCTGTTGAATCCATGGGTTTTGGCGATGCTAGCCAGAGGTGTCCTGCAAGTGTTGAAGAGGGTGGGGCTGAGTGAGGATCCTTGGGTGTACCCTACAGATGATTTACTTACCTTCTGAGTAAAAGGAGGAAGGTAGATTTTTTGCATTCTTCTGGTGAGGAGAGAGGTGAGTCATCGGAGTGTGGCTCCTTGGATGCCCATGTTATGCAGCCTAGTGATGAATGCGTGGTCGGAGACCATATTGAAGGCTGCTGAGAGATCTAGGAGGATCAGAGCTTCAGTCCCTACTTGGTCAAGTAGGGCTCGGATGTCGTCAGTGGTTGCAATGAGGGCTGTCTCTCTGCTGTTGTTGCTGCGGAAACCGGATTGGGAATAGTCGATTAGGAAGTTTCGTTCCAGATGTGAGGAGAGTTGTTGGTTGATGTGTTTTTTTGTTTGTTTGTTTTTTTTTTTTTCTTTTCTTCTAATAACTTGGCCAGGAACAGGGAGATTGGTCAGTAGTTGAGCTCGCTGGGCTCTGCCAATTTTTTTTTTTTTTAATACGGCGTTGACATTTGTGTTCCCTTTCCTCAGGGAAAGTAGACTGGACAGTTGGGGTATTGAACAAGATGGTGAGTACATGGTTGAAGGCACGGTGAGAGCATGGGTCGATTGGGGTCTGAGTGGAGGAGTTCATGATGGCAGTGATGCCCTGTAGAGCAAGCTGGACTCCATTTGGATAGTCAGTTGTCTGTGGTAGTAGCGGGGATTGTTGTCTTGCTTGTAGAAGTCAATGGCATTTGGCTTGGGTTTGGAATTTCTGTAGATGTTTGCGATCTTGTCATGGAAAAAGTTTGCATGGTTGTTGCAGAGTTCCTGTGTGGGGGGTTATGTTGGTTGTGACTGAGGGGTTGGAGATTCTTTGAATGTGAAGAGTTCAAAGAGTTCTTTACGGTTATTGATGCTTGATTCGGTGTGTGAGGCTTTTATTTTTCCAATTCAAAGTTGTGATACGGTGCATGGAATGGTAAAAGGTGCTTGTAATCTTTTAGCTCAGCATAGATGGCACTAACTAGTCCTATGCTTAAAGACTTTGCTGTAAAAAATGGCAAAAGACTTTGGGCCTGATTTAGATCTTGGTGGACGAGTAACTCTGCCACAACAGTGACAGATATCCCTTCCTCCAAAGTATAAATCCTATAAGATATAATGGGATTTATATTTTGGCGGATGGGATATCCATCACTGTTGTGACGGAGTAACTTGTCTGCCATGACCTTAATCAGGCCCTTTGTAATTTTCTAGCTTGGAGTGAATGGAACTGTACAAATATTGTGCTTAAATACTTTGCTAGAAAAATTGACATTTGAGGTGAGCTGCTTTGGAGTGTCTGAGGTGTTGTAGGGTGCTCCATAGAAAGGAGCTGCTCTCCACCTAAACGTGGTAACTACCCAGAGTTCCCTCATTCATTTTATTTTTTTGCATAATTTGAGTCAATATAATCCTGCAATGATGAAGATAGATACATGTGAATGCATATATGTATTCATCTTAGCATGTCATATTTCTTTCAATGGATGTCTTCATATTAACACATCATATTAATTTTAACATGAATCATATCCTTCGCAACACTATCTTAATCATGTCAATATATATTATATTACTTTCAGTTTAAGCCGTATTCATTTTGATAAATGCCCTGTTCTTTGTAACGTTACTTATTCATTTTAAAACATGTCACATTTCTTTCAATGCTATATTTATTTCAATGAATGTCATTCATATTAACACTTGTCATATTAATTTTAAGATGCAACTTATCCATTTGAACAAATATTAGTCATTTCAGTATGTATCATATTAATTTCCATGCATGCCATATTCGTGTTGACACATGTCATGAGAATTGTATCTCTGGTCATACTCATTTGAAAGCTTGTCAAATTCATTTCAATGGTGCTTATGCTCATTTCAACACAAGCCATATTAATTTTAAATCAAACCCTATATTTCTGTGTATCTTATTTATTGCAATCTGTGTAATAATTATTTAATCACAGTTCATGTTCATTGCAACGTGTAATGTTTTTCAGTGTTCATTATATTTTCAGAATATAATATTTTCATTTCAGTACCTTATATTCATTTTATTCTGTCATAATCATATCCAAATGTCATGTTCCTCTTGGCATATGTCAGTCATTTCAAGAAATGTCCCATTCTTTAAGATGAATAATGTATTCATTTCAGTGATTTCTTTATTTTTACAGTGAAGGGCAAATTTATTTTCAGTATGACTGATATATATTTCCAGTATATCTCTTATTCAATTCGGAGTGTTATTCACCATATTCAATCTGCCAGGTTTCATATTTATTTTGGTCCAAGTCGGATTCACTCTGCCAGGTATCATACTTACATTCGTTTTGGCGTTTGTCATATTCATTTTGCAGTACACTATGTATTTTAGGAGGAGCCCTATAGGTAGCTGTAATTTTGACATGAGCAACTTCCCATAGCTGTGCATATCCGTTAATGCTCCTGTCTATATGTGTCCCTTTTTGTTATCTGTACAAATCACTCCATTTGCTTTAACAGACCATATGGCTTTCTGCCCTTCAATATAATCACTCCAATGCTTTATAAAAAATGTTTTTTAAAAAAAATAAAAATTCTACACTCTGTATTCCAAAATAATTAACATCATTAATTTATGTGGTCCTGATATTGTTCTTTTCTTTGCATTCTATTAGTGGTATTCCTGAGTTTTAGAATAGGAGGAACACTTTAAAAGGTGAATTTTGTAAATAAAATCGGACTGGGTGAGCTGAGACATTTAGGACTATTTTGAACGGACTTGCAATGTGCCCCCATAATGTGTACACCCTTCTGAGTATAAATAGTACATCCCTTATGCTATTACGCATGACATTTGGTGCCTGTCTTGATCTATGGGGATCCATATATGTATGCTATATATACCGCTGTTTGCGTTCAGTTTATAAAAAATGTTTTTCTTTCTCTTGGATTTAAGCTACTTTTGTCTGTTTGTATTCTCAGTAGCCCTAGTTTCCGTGCCTGGTCCCATGTGTCCTTTTCTGATCTATGCGCGATGGCAGAGTATTTCACTCTCAATGCCTCCAGAACAACTTGCTGTCTACTATAGCTGTGTAATTCATGCATGAATGCATTGCTGGCGATTCAATTAAATTGTTGTGCTTAAATGACAGTCTTAGTCCCACCAAGTGTGTTTGGGGTCTACTTGTTGTTGGGTAGTGAGAAAGATGTTAATCAAATGAGCAAGTTGCAGCAGTATTGTTATTCACTAAATAAATGTCTCCCCCTCATGTTCCTATTAGTAGAGAACTTCTTTTGTTTCCCTCCTTCAAGCAGTGCTTCTTGAGCCACCACTGTCTGTTTATATTCGATCTTTGCTAGGGTGACCACCTGGCATTGATGCAAATTCTGGACAGGACTGTAAAAAATTCAGGACAAAGGGTCAAAATGCAGGACAAAAATTCAAGAACAAACTGTAAATGTGTAAGTCCTTATTGTAAACATGCATACAATAACTGGTCAGGGATAGTAAACACTGTATAAATACAATTACATCATATATAGGCTGCTACGAAATGTGCAAATACATTTTGGTTAAATTAAAAAAAAGTGCTTCTCAAATACGGATTTGAATAATACACAGTTTATACCTAGTACTAACATTTTTTATTACACTCCATTAAAACCACACTCTCCAGAACTCACCTTGGAACACCATTGCAGTACCTCTCTAAAAGAAAATATATTTGCCATCAGAAAGGTTCAAGTGACTCCTTTGGTTAAAGTGGTTGCAGGTTTTCAAGCCCCTTTACATTTGCAGATTTACCAGTTGCCCGCATTTGCATTTCTTTATGGGAAGGAGACACCCTGGCAAGAAGGTCTGTTTATCTGCCTGCCCCTCCCTCCCTCCGAGCATAGGAGACTCCCTGCCTCCCAATCCAGCTGGGGAAACTAATCTGCCCGTAATTTCGCCCTGCCGTCCTTTGTCTTTTTGGCGAAAGGCTAAAATTACGGACAAATGCCGTCTGTTAAACCTTTCATCACGGACAACGGACGGCAGGGCGAAATTACGGGCAGTTCGTGAAATTTACATACGGGTGGTCACCTATAGGGCCTATTTTATGCTTAAATAAGCAATGCACGTTCTTTCACAGACTTGTATCCCTTTTCTTTCCTCATGCTCCTGTGTTTCTATCTAAGGAAGCGGGTAGGAAATCGGGGTACCGGAGTTGAGAATGGACCAATCACTTAGTAAAGAGATGCAAGAAACGCATGTTCTGGTACAAAAGGTTCTCTTGTGGTGACTTGCATATCACAGTTCATTTCGAGAAAGAACTATTAACATGGTATTTTCGTCTCCCATGTTTACACGCCTGCCTGAAGTAACTAACACATATACCTACAGTTGTATGAAACCAAATGTTTGCAGCCTTGTTAGCACACCGTTAAATAGCTTTTTTCTTATCTAGTGGTAGCTTTTTCGATCCAGTCTTTAGGGTCAGGGTCCTTCTTTCTAGATGAAAACAAAGGTGGACATTGGCCGGTCTCAGAGTAAACATTCAGTACTTTTACTGTTGGCAGTTTTGTGAAACGGGGTTGTTTGTAGCACAGGGAGAGGTTCTTTTCTTGCTTTAGGTAAGCAAACGGTGCTTTCTTGTGTTTTTCAGAGGCAGCTAACGGGAATGTTCCTCAAGGTCAGCGTCCACCACCACGTATTAAAAATGTGGAAATCAACAATCAAATTGTGAAGCTCAAGTACTGTTACACATGCAAGATCTTCCGCCCACCTCGTGCGTCGCACTGTAGCATCTGTGATAACTGTGTTGGTGAGCAATTATAATGATCATCGTTCTCCCTGTCTGTTCTTCATTGGTTGCCCCACTATTATATACCAGATAAGTATTCGATTCTACCTGTTAAATGGCAGGAAGGGTTCACGGCTTATTTAGCAAGTGTAAAGAATGGAGTAAAGTGGAAAATGTATGCCCATATGTGTATATCCTTTCAAATCAATTTATTACTTGGTTTCGGTGTTTTCTGACTGACTTCCTGTTGAAACTCTGCAACATCGGGACAAACTGTATCATATGCACTATGTTATCTCTGATTTTAGTATTTATGTGATGGCATGGGGGACAAAGTTCATTACATCAAACGTGCACAGACCCTACTGCTTTACATTTGGGCAAGCATTAGCTTTTTTTTGTGAGCTTGGATAGAGAGCATTAGTAGTCGGGTTAGTAGAATAAAAATAGCTATTTCATTTCAGACTACTGCATCTGTGCTCGTCACTGTAGAGTTTGATACGCAATGTGGTACCCGTAGCCAACGGACTACAGCTAAACCTCAGTGCATCAACCATTTCCAAGGTTGTTCTCGTTTACTAGCTATCAGTGATTGGTAACTACACAATTTATATATTAATAATTTAAAACAATTTAAATAATTGAAGATGTACAAAAAACCTGCAATTCAGAACTCACAAAGTTAACGATGTTTAGACTGTATTTGCATATTTATTTTATTGATCATTTATCAGTGTTGCAACTGCACAGAGTGGTATTAACACGTTATACATAACAACCTATTACAATCTATTGCAGATAAT
Source organism: Pleurodeles waltl (assembly GCF_031143425.1). Lineage (NCBI taxonomy): Eukaryota > Metazoa > Chordata > Amphibia > Caudata > Salamandridae > Pleurodeles > Pleurodeles waltl. The sequence continues at coordinate 381,753,144 of NC_090438.1, forward strand.
CTAGCAGTGAATAGCAAAAGGTTGAAGTGCAGGGAGGTAGAAGAATCCCACAAATTCAGTGGGGAGCAGAAGTTCAATGTAAAACATAGTTTAGAGGGGATGTGCAGTAAAAAAAAAAAAAAAAAGTTCCTGTCCTTTGTATTTACAAATGATAAGCATTTTAGAATGTTGCTTTGTTTAAGTCTGCTGATGGCTTGAGATGTAGTATTCTTGAGCCTAAAGACCCCTTGAAGGCAATTGGCATACAAACTGGAGTCAGTGATACAGTAGCAACTAAAACATTTAAGAGCTCATATTATAGAGGGTGACTTGAAGGAAAAAAGTGGAACATCGAGGAGGTGGGTGTTTTGATTTTGTCATCCTAGATACATCTTGATTAAATATAACTGGGTTCAAAGGACCCTTCTGAAGATAGAATGTAAGGTGTTTCCTTAACTGAACTGGGAGAGAATTCCATGTGCTGGTAGTGGCTCCTGAGCAAAATGCTATTGTATTGGCCACAGAGTTCACAATATAAAAGCTCCTTACTGTGATCATTGCAAACAATTCACAGTGAAAATGATCTTCCCTATTGTATTTGTTACTGAAATTACCATGCAAACCCCATTGCTTTTGTATTGAACAATTCTAGTTTGCGATGTTTCAAGGACCTGTTAGTTACTTGATTCCATTGTGTGAATGAGTCTTTTACTTGTGGTGACCTCAGTACCCAAGACCCTCAGAGTGGGACCAAATGCCCCTTTTAACGCTTGGCTCTAAGGATAAAAGAGTAGAGCAGTCCCAATGCTGACAGAAACTCTAAGTACTGCAACACACAACATCATACCTCAATAAAACAATGACCAACCAGTGTTTTTTTTCTGAAACTGGGAGAGTTCTTTAATGAAAATGTTTAAAAGATTTCCTCTTGAAGTAAAAATACAAAACCCTAAAGCTGCTTTGCAGATTAACTAGGGTGCAGATCACATACACTAAATAAATATCACAGTAGGCAGCTAATCCTGTAGAGCTGGTCTGCTTCCATTACCTGTGAGTTACTTAGTGACAGTTTGTGCACAAGTAGGCTCCGATTGTGGAAAATCGCAATGGTTGATCAGTATTTATTTCGATGGGAACACAAACATACATAAAAAAAATAGATAAAATACATACAATTATTATATATGTATATACAATATAAATGGGTGACCTTCAAAATTATATTTTACTAACATTTTAAAATATAAGCCCTAACTGTTTCCTGCAAAACCATACATCATATAAAAACTTGCTGAAACCTAAAACAATGGGTGCACTTAAATCAGACCGGAGCCCTTTTGAAGAAATAAGAGAATGCCAAAAACACTTATTTAAGCAAGGTGATCTTATCCATTTAATTCTTGTAAACCTATAAGCTGGGCAAAATAATAAAATATGGTCCACGTCTTCCCCAACATTATTACAGATCAAGCAATTCCCAGTAGAGGTACCACCATGCTTCCATTTAGATATAAAACTGTTAGTAAATAGAGTTTCCAGTCTCAATTTGCTATACATGGATTTGGCCTGGTTCTGTATCATCTATGTGGGCTTCGAAACAGGATGAGGGTTTATGAGCCAAAAATGTAGCTGTAACTTCTCATGAAATTGATGATATTGTTCAGAAAAGTGGCTCCAAGAGGCAGCCTTTACCATCCCTTTTGTTGCTCTAGAAATACTTGCTGTGTCATGCCATACAATTGTCAGCTCCAAAGCATCCAACAATGGTTTTACATGGAGCAACGACAGCAAGGTTAACGCCTTACCTAATGTAAAATTCTCTTAGAGGCCACATCTTTACAAGGATAATTATGGTGTAGACCATAGTCTTACCGATAAAGTAATGGCTTGCTGGCTGCTGAACCCCCACCTTTTTAAGGCCAGGGTCAAAGTAGAGTGGTAAGGAGAGGGTGCTGTGTAGTACATTTTCATGATTTCAGAAAATAAGTCTCCTTCTGAATTATATCTGTTAACAGTACTCCATATCGTCGCTCCAAATAGCACAGAGGACTGGTCCTTAGTTCTATAAACCTCAATGGGTGGTGACTCTGATGTACCCATTGTGGGAGTATGCATTTTTATGACTGCTGTGTCGCTCTGTGGGTCAATAATGCACTACTCTTCTTCTTAACTTGGACATTCCACCAAAATAGATTGTCTACTTAAACCCCAGGTAACCAGATTGATTGACCCTGTCAAATAACACCCCCCACCTCATACCACACCTAAAAGACTTTTGGTCTTCAAGTCATGCTTTTGGTTTTAGAAACATTAGAAACATTAATCCCCAGGCTCCTCGTACCACACATCGTTACATTTATTAGGTACGTTTCGTAGGCCCTTTGTGGGGCAATATTTATTAGCAAATAGGGGTGCTGGAACAAGATTGTTGTCTAATGTGGGTGGATCATGGGCACAATTGTTTGAAAAGTCAATGGTGTTAATATAGAAGGGAAAACTTTGTTGGAGCCAAAATGCACCCTTGTAGTACCTTGTGTTTGAGCAGAATACCATCAGTAACTTTGCCCCATCTCACATGCATGTAGTTATGTTCATGAGGTTGAATTACAGTATTTTATAGATTGTCTGGAATACCCATTTACCTTAGTGTCTACATTTTGTTTCTAGGGACGAAGTCAAATGCAGCTCTCAAGTCTACAAATGCCAATTTTTTTTTTTTTTTTTATAAATAAATGTATTTCAACAAATAAGGCTTTAGACATAGTGCTGGCCTTTTCTCTACAACCAGCTTGATGGGGCAATAAAGTTTGTCTCTCCCATCCATTCAAGAATCTTATTAGGAGTTTTGAAGCATTCTTGGCCTTAGTCAGGGAGAAAAGAGGAAAATCACTGACATGGCGATTTTGGTGAATGGGGTTCTGAATCAATACGTACTAGCATACCTGCAATCTGTGTTGTGTTTTTTTTTTTTAGTTTTTTTTTTATACAAGTTAATTATGATCAAGTCTGGATTGAACACTTCACTATCTGCTGTAGTGTTCCCATGAAGATTGTCCTGTGTGATAATATGGCAGAAAGCTGTGTGATCCTTTCTTCTGCACACGTCTAGCAGATCCACCCAGTTTGAAGTCAGTAAAAAACGGTGACAATATAATTTCATGTTTATAGTTGAATCTTGCTTCTCCAGTAGAATGCAGCTTACACGATTTAACTGCAAAAGTAAGTGTGGATGTGGCCTTCCATCAAACACTTCTATGCCATGTGGTGGGCCTGAATAATGGCGAAATTAGTATTTAGGGAGTTATGTAGTTCAGCACTGGATTTCATGTTTAAGGCAGTAGATGTAGGGAGTTGGAATAGTATTATAAGAGTTATAAATTTGTAAGGGACATTTCATTGACTTTCTAGTCCCAATAATTAAAGCTATGGTAGTCAATTGACTAGGTTATGATAGTTCACTACTCATACCACTCAGAGTAAGTTGAAGGGCATAATAATCTCTCTCCTCTCAGCATAAAGTCTTGAACCCGACCAGTTAATGCCAAAGTAGCGTATCCAGAATGAAGTAGTCCAATCTGCTTCTGTAAGGCTCTCCAATATATACGTAAGTGACCTCTCCCTATTAGATATGGAGCGACCTTTACATACACGCAAACCATATGTTAGTGTAGCTAGTTGAATGGCTGCTGTTGATGGAGCCTTAACATGTTTGGTACCAAGCCTAGGGACACCAAATGCGCCATTCTCTTGATCTGTAATCGTATCCATGCATTCTAGCAGTTCATAGGTAACGTTAAAGTCTCCAGCAAGCATGATGAAAGGTCTGTTAGCTGTGCTAGTTAAGTGCTGGTCAAAAGTGGCTAGAAGAATATTTTTTTTTTCCAAGGAGTGAGTGTTCATAAATGTTATATAGGTTCATACGTAAACCATTTTTGACAGGTATTCAAAAGTAAAATATCTGGCCTGGGGAGTTAATTTCCCCTTTTTTTAAAAAAAATTTTTTTTTTACTACAGTTTAATGAGATCTTTACGCAAACTAAGCAGAGCTCCCGAAGGGCGATCTGAATTAGATGGGAGAGCTTCATTGCTATACGTGGTAAAACCCAGGTTCGATGGCATATGTTGCTGCAGATACACATGTTTGGCACAGTCCGCTGCCTGGTGTTGGGCTCGGAGTATTACAAGTTGTTTTTCTTCGAAGAAGTCTTTTTGGTCACGGGACCGAAGGACTCCTCCCTCTTTGGCTCCATTGCGCATGGGCGTCGACTCCATCTTAGATTGTTTTTTTCCGCTGTCTGGTTCGGACGTATTCCTTTTCGCTCCGTGTTTCGGTTCGGAAAGTTAGTCAGAATCTCGGAAGAAAGCGTCGGTATTGTTCCGTTCGGTATCGGGATAGTTAGGTAGGTACATCGACACCGATCATCGGAAGACTTTGGGGCAGTTTCGATCCCCCATCGGGGCCTGGTCGGCCCGACCGCGTGCGACATTGAAGCCGATGGAACGGACCCCGTTTCGTTTCTGCCCAAAATGTCACAGTAAGTATCCTTATACAGATCAGCACTTGGTCTGTAACTTGTGCTTGTCCCCCGAGCACAAGGAGGATACCTGTGAAGCCTGTCGAGCCTTCCGGTCCAGAAAAACACTCCGGGACCGAAGAGCCAGGCGTCACCAAATGGCGTCCACGTCGACAAAACAACGTTTCGACGACGAAGAGGAAACATTCTCGGTTCCGGAATCAGAATCCGGAGACTCCGACGTCGAACAACAGCAACAAACTGTGAGTAAGACGTCGAAAAGTAAATCCATCGACAAACCGAAAGCCCAGGGGACGCCACTGCCAACAGGCCATGGCTCGACCCATAAATCAGGCGACCCGTCGAAGGGGCCGAAAAAGGGCACGCCCATAGCGAAGACACCCGACTCCGGTCGAGGGACCGCCATGGAGCAACCTCGGAGCCGAGAAAGCGGCTCCGAGAGACAAAAACAAGATACCAGCACCGAAAAACATCGGCACCGAGAATCCATGCCGAAAGGAACAAAACTTCTGTCGGTGCCGAAACCGAAAAAAGATTCTCTCTCGGCGCCGAAAAATACCACACCTTCATCCTACTCAGAGGAACAAGGACTAAGTGGCCAAATGCACAAATTTGGACAAGAGCTCCAAAGTGTAGAATCGGACTACACACAAAAGAGACTGTGCATCCAGCAAGATACAGGGAAGATATCAACCCTTCCCCCAATCATGAGGAAAAGAAGGATCGGACTTCCAAAGGATGACACACAACCACAAGCCAAAGTGGTTAAAAAAGTCACGCCTCCGCCCTCTCCTCCACAGGCATCGCCGGCACAAACACCGCCACAAATGCACTCACCAGCGCAAACTACCATAAGTCATGACGATCAGGACGCAGACGCCTGGGACCTGTATGACACCCCAGTGCCGGACAATGATCCCGAGTCATACCCCACAAAGCTGTCACCGCCAGAGGACAGTACCTCATACTCGCAACTGGTGGCTAGGGCTGCAGACTTCCACAATGTCCAACTGCATTCCGATCCTATAGAGGATGATTTCTTATTTAACACCCTCTCGGCTACACATAGCCAATATCAATGTCTCCCAATGCTACCAGGGATGTTACGGCACGCGAAACAAATTTTTGAGGAGCCCGTAAAATCAAGAGCCATCACCCCAAGGGTGGATAAGAAATACAAACCACCACCCACAGACCCAGTGTTTATTACTTCGCAGTTACCACCCGACTCTGTGGTAGTAGGGGCAGCTCGCAAAAGAGCAAATTCACATACATCTGGCGACGCCCCACCTCCGGACAAAGAAAGCCGAAAATTTGACGCGGCAGGGAAAAGAGTGGCGTCACAGGCAGCCAACCAGTGGCGCATCGCAAATTCACAAGCGCTGCTGGCCAGATATGACCGCGCACACTGGGACGAGATGCAACTTCTCGTAACTATCTTCCCCAGGAATACCAAAAAAGGGCGCAGCAAATAGTGGAAGAGGGACAAACGATCTCAAACAATCAAATCCGCTCTTCACTAGACGCAGCCGATACTGCAGCAAGAACAGTCAACACTGCTGTCACCATAAGGAGACACGCTTGGCTACGCACTTCAGGCTTCAAACCTGAAATCCAGCAGGCTGTCCTTAATATGCCCTTCAACGAGAAACAACTGTTTGGCTCGGAAGTGGATACAGCCATTGAAAAACTTAAAAAGGACACAGACACGGCCAAAGCCATGGGCGCACTCTACTCCCCGCAGAGCAGAGGCTCTTTCAGAATAACTCCATTTAGAGGGGGGTTTCGTGGCCAATCCACAGACACCACCAGCCAACAATCAAGAACCACACCATATCAGGGTTCCTTCCAAAGGGGTGGTTTCAGGGGATATCGGGGGGGTCAATTCCCAAGGAGTAGGGGAAGATTCCAGACTCCAAAAACACCTCCACCTAAACAGTGACTTTCAAGTCACGCAACCCCTTCACTCAACACCAGTGGGGGGAAGACTAAGCCAATTCTACCAATCTTGGCAACAGATTACAACAGACAATTGGGTATTAGCAATAATCCAACATGGCTATTGCATAGAATTCCACAACTTCCCACCAAACATCCCCCCCAAAACACGCAAAATGTCACAACATCATTTAGAACTTTTAGGACTAGAAGTTCAAGCACTACTGCAAAAGGATGCAATAGAATTAGTACCAGTACAACAAAAAAACACAGGAGTTTACTCCCTGTACTTTCTAATCCCAAAAAGAGACGAAACATTGAGACCAATATTAGATCTCAGGACACTAAATACCTACATCATATCGGACCATTTTCACATGGTCACACTACAAGACATCATTCCACTGCTCAAACAGCAAGATTACATGACCACATTAGACCTAAAGGATGCGTACTTTCATATACCAATACACCCTTCTCACAGAAAGTACCTACGGTTCGTATTCAAAGGAATACATTACCAATTCAAGGTGTTGCCATTCGGAATAACAACTGCACCAAGAGTGTTCACAAAATGTCTAGCAGTAGTAGCAGCACACATCAGGAGACAACAGATACATGTGTTCCCTTACCTAGACGACTGGCTAATCAAAACCAACACAGTAAAAAAATGCGCAAACGACACCACCTTTGTCATACAAACCCTTCACAAACTGGGGTTTTCCATCAACTACACAAAATCACACCTAGAACTGTGTTAAACACAACAATATCTAGGAGCAACCATCAACACATCAAAAGGAATTGCCACTCCAAGTCCACAAAGAGTGCAGGCATTCCACAAGCTAATAAGTGCTATGTTTCCAAACCAAAAGATACAAGCAAAATTTGCGCTAAAACTTCTAGGCATGATGTCATCATGCATAGCCATTGTCCCAAACGCAAGACTACACATGCGACCCTTACAACAGTGTCTAGCATCACAATGGTCACAGGCACAGGGTCAACTTCAAAATCTGGTGTTGGTAGACCGCCAAACATACCTCTCGCTTCTATGGTGGAACAGCAAAAATTTAAACAAAGGGCGGACGTTTCAGGACCCAGTGCCTCAATACGTTATAACAACAGATGCTTCCATGACAGGGTGGGGAGCACACCTCAATCACCACAGCATTCAAGGACAATGGGATATACACGAAACAAAACTTCATATCAATTACCTAGAACTGTTGGCAGTATTTCTAGCGTTAAAAGCCTTCCAACCCATAATAACACACAAATACATTCTTGTCAAAACAGACAACATGACAACAATGTATTATCTAAACAAACAAGGAGGAACACACTCAACACAATTGTGCCTCCTAACACAAAAAATTTGGCAGTGGGCGATTCACAACAACATTCGCCTAATAGCACAATTTATTCCAGGAATACAAAACCAACTAGCAGACAACCTTTCGCGAGACCACCAACAAGTCCACGAATGGGAAATTCACCCCCAAGTTCTGAACAAGTACTTTCAAATTTGGGGAACACCCCAGATAGATTTGTTCGCAACAAGAGAAAACTCAAAATGCCAAAACTTCGCATCCAGGTACCCACACCGCGAATCACAAGGCAATGCTCTATGGATGAATTGGTCAGGGATATTTGCGTACGCTTTTCCCCCTCTCCCTCTCCTTCCATATCTAGTAAACAAGTTGAGTCAAAACCAACTCAAACTCATACTGATAGCACCCACATGGGCAAGACAACCTTGGTATACAACTCTACTAGACCTTTCACTAGTACCGCATGTCAAACTACCCAACAGGCCAGATCTGTTAACACAACACAAACAACAGATCAGACATCCAAACCCAGCATCATTGAATCTGGCAATTTGGCTCCTGAAATCCTAGAATTCGGACACTTGGACCTCACACAAGAATGCATGGAGGTCATAAAACAAGCTAGAAAACCTTCCACTAGACACTGCTATGCATCTAAGTGGAAAAGATTTGTTTACTACTGCCATGCCAATCAAATACAACCAGTACATGCCTCTACTAAAGACATAGTAGGATACTTACTACATTTGCAAAAAGCAAATCTCGCTTTTTCATCTATAAAAATACACCTCGCAGCTATATCTGCTTACCTACAAACTACTCATTCATCGTCTCTATTTAGAATACCAGTTATTAAAGCATTCATGGAAGGGCTAAAAAGAATTATACCACCAAGAACACCACCAGTTCCTTCATGGAACCTTAACATCGTCTTAACAAGACTCATGGGTCCCCCTTTCGAACCCATGCATTCCTGTGAAATGCAATATCTAACCTGGAAGGTCGCATTTCTCATTGCAATCACATCCCTCAGAAGAGTAAGTGAAATACAGGCATTTACCATACAAGAACCATTTATTCAAATACACAACAATAAAATAGTTCTAAGAACAAATCCAAAATTTCTGCCAAAAGTAATCTCACCATTCCATTTAAATCAAACGGTAGAATTGCCAGTGTTCTTCCCACAACCAAATTCTGTGGCTGAAAGGGCACTACATACATTAGACATCAAAAGAGCACTAATGTATTACATTGACAGAACAAAGCTAATCAGGAAAACAAAACAACTGTTCATAGCTTTTCAAAAACCACACATAGGAAATCCAATCTCTAAACAAGGCATTGCTAGATGGATAGTCAGATGCATTCAAACATGCTATCTTAAAGCCAAAAGAGAATTGCCTATTACACCAAAGGCACACTCAACCAGAAAGAAAGGTGCTACAATGGCCTTTCTAGGAAACATTCCTATGAGCGAAATATGTAAGGCTGCAACCTGGTCTACGCCTCATACGTTTACTAAACACTACTGTGTAGACGTACTAAATGCACAACAAGCTACAGTGGGCCAAGCTGTACTAAGAACATTATTCCAAACTACTTCAACTCCTACAGGCTAAACCACCGCTTTTAGGGGAGGTAACTGCTTTATAGTCTATGCCAAACATGTGTATCTGCAGCAACATATGCCATCGAACTGAAAATGTCACTTACCCAGTGTACATCTGTTCGTGGCATTAGTCGCTGCAGATTCACATGTACCCTCCCACCTCCCCGGGAAGCCTGTAGCCGTTTAGAAGTAGATCATGAACCTTAAACATCTGAACATTTGTAAATAATTATTAGAAACTCTTATCATACATACATATTCACTCCATTGCATGGGCACTATTTATACCAAACAACTCCATCCTCACCCTCTGCGGGGAAAACAATCTAAGATGGAGTCGACGCCCATGCGCAATGGAGCCAAAGAGGGAGGAGTCCTTCGGTCCCGTGACCAAAAAGACTTCTTCGAAGAAAAACAACTTGTAATACTCCGAGCCCAACACCAGGCAGCGGACTGTGCCAAACATGTGAATCTGCAGCGACTAATGCCACGAACAGATGTACACTGGGTAAGTGACATTTTCATTTCTGCACAGGCTACAATGCCCAAGTTTCGTGGAACATGCAAAACTGATGCTTGTCAATAAGATTACCCCCATTCTGGATCATCTGATTTCTGACGCATTCATGTTATATTCCAAGATAAAATCAAAAGACCCTCACTGTCTGTGGAAGAATCGGAATCACAAACGTGTACTTATTCCATACTGAGGTCTTCTAGTGCAGTGAGATCTTGTACACTCTTAATATTTAAATTAGTCTCAACAAAATTATTTGAAGTGTCTGCTTTCCCATTTAGGTCTGGCCATCCTGGCGTGGAGTTGTGCATGACCTGTAGTTTGGAAGTCTGAATGTCCAGTCTTCTTTTTTTTTCAGTTTGGGGGTGGGGGGTACTCATTTTGTCACCACATTTAAAAATCCATATAGTAAGCCTCTTGACAGTAACATGAACCTACGCATGACTGTGTGGACATTGTGTGTAGAGAGAGACTCCTCAGACCTTTTCGGCAGGCCCCAAGATATGCATTGAGATGAACATTACCACTCCTGTAAGACACCAAACATTAACTGTGGTCAGTCCTAAAATGGGATAAAAGTACTTTATCTCTTCTTAAAGCATTTGTCAGTTTACAGTGTAAATCTTTACTATTGCTGTATCCAGAGCATTCAGTATGAAACCCCTGCCTGGTGTGGTTGGCAAAGTTTACAGTTTACAACCCCTTCATGTTGTGTTTGTCAGAGTTCAAAATACAAAACCACTTTGTGTAGTTGTTTGGCAAAGAGTTCTGTAGAGTTTTTGGGCAGCCAACCAACACTATTCATCCCTGCAACCAAAAGAGTCTGGCAGACATACCCTTATAATACTTTTGTAGATCAGCCATTTGGGCGAAAAAGTATAAATGAAAACATTGTCACAGATTTCTATTTTTTCATACTTACTTTCAATACTTCTTGATTTCGTTGAATTTTCCCTTACCCCCCGCACCTCCACTGTCCCGTTAGAAAAAACTTTCTTTACCAGTGACCTTTTGTTGACTTCAGAATGTTGTCTACTTTTCAATAATGTACCGCTTTCCCAGTTCATCCATCGGTTCCATATCTCTTTTACCCTTAAACTGCAAAGTATATATGAACTGCAAACATTGCCAGATAGCTAGGAAGAGAGAAATCTTAGCACAGAAAACCTTTTACTACTGCTATTTTTAGAAATAAATCTTGCACAGCACTTACTGAATAAACTCAACTCCCAGTGCAATAGCCTCTTTTTTATATAGATACATAGGGTTGATGTAGTCTTTAAGACCCATCCATAAGTTGCCTTTAAACTTAATTATTGACTTGACCTCTATGGCCACCATCTGTTCCACAGAACGAGAGGGAATAAGGGTTCTTAAGCTAATATTGTATTTGTATAACACATTAATGTGTTACTCATGAGCTCAATGTACATTGCATCACTAACTGTGCACACAGAGGGGTTCTGCTGGCTAAATCAGGCTAGCGTATTGCAGGTGCTTGTTACACTGCATTTGACTGCATTTGGCATTCTGCTGATATGTTTATTTTTCTTACAGAACGATTTGATCACCATTGTCCCTGGGTTGGGAACTGCGTCGGCAAAAGGAATTATCGTTACTTCTACCTCTTCATTCTCTCCCTATCCTTTCTTACCATCTACATCTTTGCCTTCAACATCGTCTACGTTGCCCTGAGTAAGTTTGATTTTCTGTATCTCTCCACTGAGCCACAAAATCTGTTGGCTGATTGTGCTATAGCAGCTCAACATTTGAAACTGGTTAAAAGTGGGGTTGCCGGTGTTATTTAATGTAATTGAAATACCTGTAAAAGGTCACCGCTACAGGTTTTTTTTTTTCTCTGAAGTCCATCATATGGTATTTTGTGTGACTGAGTCACACGTGGAGCCTGGAGGTCTTTGGGTTACACGGTCTGTCTGAGGTGTTGCATTTTTAGCTTTAGGTTAATGAATGCCACTCGCAGCACAAATTTGCACAAGGTTGTATCTGCCCGAATGAAGTAAAGTCCTCACGTTTAACATGTGAACACAAGACAATAAGGTTTGATATTGGCTGTTGAAATGGAGTCCGTTCATGGCTTTGGGCAACTGTGCTGTCCCATGCCATTTTTCTGTTAACTCTGTTGATTTTCCCCCTAGTCAGTTGAAAAGATGCAGGTTACTAGGGTTCTTTCATTAATTGATCACAAGGCTTTCACGTTGTGGGGACACGCAAAGCGTGCCCCTTCCTTAGGCAGTAACTACTGTTGTCTGTGGGGCAGATTTATAGAGTGCACTTTCACCAGGGTGGAGGGAGTGGTATTGTGGCACTGAGCAGGTACGAGTCTATCCCACCTTGGGCTTAGTGGGACTACTGGAAAAGCCAGGTCTTCAGCTTTTTGCGGAATTCAAGAAGTGAGGAAAATGCTCTTATGTGCAGTGGCAGGTCATTTCACACTTTAAGAGTGATGTAGGAGATGGATAGTTTGCCAGATCTGGGTTTCCGTATGCTTGTGGCATGTGTGCAATTAGGAGTCTGGAAAAGCGGAGGTGTCTAAAATGTTAAAGTAGATACAATTTTTGGAGTATGCTGGGCCAGTGTAACATAGTTCCTTGAAAGTGTGGGTGGGAAGTATGAATTGTGCTAGTTTGTGGACTGGGAGCCAGTGGAGCTTAATGTCGCTGAGTTCTGACGGGTCTGAAGCCTTCTAGTGAGTTTTTTTTTTAATTGATTCCAGCATCGAGGATACTCTCTATGAATGGTTAACTGTACTGACTAATTGTTATCAAGAGACTCTCCTTATTATGGGTACTGTTCAGTGGGAAGACTAGGTATTACCCACAATGGACTAGCCTATTCAGTAGAACATGTCTTGTTAACAGATACAGTCTCTTTATTTCAGAAGAGACTGTTTGCTTGCTAGGCTTCGGTGGGCATTTTCTTGATTTGTAGTGAAGCTCCTGAAACCAGAGTCACTGCTGTGAAAAAGATGTTTGCCTCTTAAAGTGTCACATTCCAAACATGTACCACTGGATGTACTTTTGAGACCGGTTTTGGTGCTGCTATTTCCCTGATCCCTTTGATTGGAATGCAGGCTGTGATGTTCTCAAGCCCTCACTTGGCTCTTGCAGACACTTTAGATTGGAGGACCTTGTCTATGGGCCACGTCAATATGTTTTTGTGTGTGTGCACATGCAGTTAGTGGTTGAACACTGTAATAGCATTGGGTTTGTATCGATGACCAGGAAGGAGTTAGTCTTCTGGTTTCCTTTGTTATTCCATCTTTGATATATAGCACTTTTTCTTGTGTGAGTACTTTTTTTTTTTTCATTGTATGAATTAATGACTAGATGTTTAATTACTAAAGTGTAATTTAGTGTCATACTATATTCTGAGTGATTAGCCCCCAATATATCACCTTCCTAAGTAAGCATTGCTCTATCCTCGTACCTTGAGTCTCCAGTGCCAAAAGGGAGTATTTGTTGCCTAGCAACCTTTTGAGTTACTTGGTACCTAGATTCTCACATTTGCAGTAAACAAAAAAAAGTTTTGTTTAGTGAGCTTGCTCTTTTCATTTATGACCTTGAGAAATTAAACTTCAGTCTTTCTGCATAGGTACATATTTGACAATTTGAGGACACAAAATGTCTATATGTTTGTTGGTAGGTGTGTATTAGGTGCTTTGATCAATACTTCTAACCACAGACTCCTGACATTTAAAATAATTCCCCTGTCGCCAGACTGGATTTGAAACTTTTTATAGCAGTGCTCCCATGCTCCGTCATTTATTTCACTCTAGACATGTCTGATCTGAGCAACAAAAAAGTCAGTCCTGTGCACAGACATCCGTTGTTTTCTTTGCCTTTGAATACAAATCCCACTTTCATCTGTGTTTTTTTTGTTTTGTTTTTACGGCCCCCCCCAAAATGAAGCGTGCAATGGAACAATGTCTCCTCCTAAATTACAGGCTTCAAACCTGGCTGCAGAAAACCTTGGTCGTTCATTGACCAACCTGAGGTGTCTTTGGTGCTTGGGTTTGGGGCACGACTCCAAGTCATGCTATGAGTGCACTCTCATTCACCCAAAGGTGATCTGAGACCACAAATCTGTATGTTGCTGAATGCAGAAAAACATTATGGGCCTTGTTTAGGTCCCACTCCATGTAGAGGGCGTGGACCCACTCCAAAAGCTGCTCATGTGCAAAGTCGCCTTCCCAGTCAAAGTCCTCTAGTAAGTCAAAGTGTAAGAAAGCGAAGCGAGACTCAACCACATCCTGCTACTCTTTGTCAAAAGAGAAGTTGCAATGGTATAACGGTGCCAATCGATCTAGCTCAGGATCTCCGATTGAGAAGGCGATGCCCTCGTTGGTCCTGATTCATCCCAGGTGATCAGCAACACCTCAGCAGGTTGAGGTCTTTATTGAGGTACATTTCTCATCCTGCTGGTGTACCTCTGGGCCCCAGTTATTCTCAGGGACTACCAGTCGAATTACTGCTAGTGGATACATCTGTGCTATCTGAACACCTTTGCACCCATTACCTGTTAAGCTCAGTCTCTGGTGCAGACTTCAACGCCGGCTCCAATATCCTTTTCACTCCTACGTCAACTCTGGTGCTGTTGCTAGTGTTGATTTGGATACCTACTGTCATGTCCAACCCCGACTGAGGTCACCTTCTAAATCTCTTGTTGGGCACCAAGTCCCCATACAGCTTAAGTCTGGTCCTGTGTTATACAGTATTGGATCTTTTATAGATTCGCATACTCAAATCTTCCCTGTCAACATGGTGGGAGTCCACTGTAACAATACTAAAAGCAGTACTAAAGCCTTAGTGTTTCTCTCCAGTGTAAAACCAATACTATTGTTAGCCTATTCACATTGTTTTAATACACCCAAACTTCAACCAATCAGACCTCATCCCCTGCAGAACCACCATACCTTAGATTTTCTACCACACATGTGCTCAGTCAGTGTTTCACTGCTAAACTTTTTTGACCTACAGCTCTTAAGTTCATTTTCAAACCCCCAAACAATATTTGTGGGTACAGTCTAGGAGTGTGTTTGTTTTTGACAGAATTACCGCGGCTAAAAAAGGATGTTCAGACCTTGTAAGACTTGTGGAAAGTCTAGGCTCTATTCTGAGGACCATCACAAAGAGTGTTCATATTGTCTATCTTCATTATAAGCCTAAAGATTGCAAATAAGGCCGTACCTTCTCTGCAAAAATCCTCAAAGATTGGGACGGTAGTTTGATCATGTGGCTGCAGAAAAAGGAGACACATTCTGACTCCGAATCAGAGTGTGAGGGGGTTACTGTTCGCACTGCCAATTCTTGAGTTTTTTTCTGAAGAGCAGGAGGTCTTTGGCTTTGCGGAGGTTGGTGGGGAGGGAGTTCCAGGTTATGGGGGCGAGGTAAGAGAAGGCCCTGACTCTCCTGTGGTGGCAGCTGATCGGAGGTTACGGGTGGGAGTGTGGAAGTTCACTCTTTCGGTGAGGTAGGTTGGGCCGGTGTTGTGGAGGGATTAGTGTGCATGGATGAGGATCTTGAAAGTGATTCTCTTGTCTATAGGGAGCCAGTGAAGGGATTTGAGGTGCAGTGAGATTCGTTCGTGGCGGGGGAGGCCAAGGACGAGGCGTGCGGCTGTGTTCTGGATTCTCTGGAGTTTGCATTTGAGTTTGAGTGTGGTGCCGGCGTAGAGGGCGTTACCGTGGTCTAGTCTGCTGCTGATGAGTGCATGGGTTACTGTCTTCCTAGTCTCTGGGGTAATCCATTTGAAGGGTTTTTTAGTGTGTGGAGTGTGTGGAAGCAGGAGTGCATTGATTTGCTGATTCATGGAGAGAGAGAGGTCCAGGATGATGCCAAGGTTGCGTGTTGTTTGCGGGGGGTGGGTGCGCGGGGCCTAGGGCGGTGAGCCACCAGGAGTCGTCCCATGTGGTTTTGTTGGGGCTGAAGATGATGATGATGATTTTGGTTTTGTTGGAGTTAAGCTTGAGGTGGTTAGTTCTCATCCAGTTGGCGGTGTCGAGGAGAACAGCGTGTATGTTGGTTTTGTCGGTGGTGGGGGTGAGCGAGAGGATGAGTTGGGTGTCGTCTGCGTAGGAGAGAGTAGTGATTTCGTGTGGTCGGAGGATGTTGGCTAGGGGGATCATGTGTATATATTGAAGAGTGTGGGGCTGAGAGAGGACCCTCCGCAGATGATTTTGGTAGCGGTGGAGTGGAAAGGTGGAAGGCGGACTTTTTGGGTCCAGTCGGTGAGGAAGGAGGTGAGCCAGTTTAAGGCTTTGTGAGGAATTCCTGTGTTGTGGAGGTGTATGCGGTGACAGACCGAGTCAAAGGCTGCGGAGAGGTCTAGGAGGATGAGTGCGACAGTTTCGCCTTTGTTGACTCTGGTCCTGATGTCATCAGTACATGCGATGAGGGCGGTTTCCGTGCTGTGGTTCTTGCGGAACCCAGATTGTGAGGGGTCAAGAGTATTATTTTCCTCGAAAGTGCGATAGGTGGGCGTGGACTAGTTTCTCGGCGACCTTGGTGGGGAAAGGGAGGAGTTAGATGGGGCGATAGTTGGAGAGGACCTCTGGGTCGGCTTTGTATTTTTTTTTTTTTTTTTTTTAGGAGAGCAGTGATTTCTGCATGCTTCAAGGGGTCTGGGTAGGTGGTGGAGTCGAAAGAGGAGTTGATTTTGTCACGGAGTATGGGGGCGATGGTGGGGCTGGCTTTGTTGTAGATGCGATGAGGACAGGGGTCGGAGGGGTATCCGGAGTGGATGGAATTAATGTTTTTTTCGGTTTCTTCGTGTGTGGTAAGGGCCCAGGTGGTAAGTGTGGTGGGGGGTCATGAGTGGGGGTTGAGTTGGGTGAGTGAGGGTTGTGTGAGGTGGGTGTGTGTTCGGTATGAAGCTGTTATGAATGTCCAGGATTTTGTGGTGGAAGTGGTTGGAGAGGGCGTCACATAGGGGCTGTGTGTGTGTGTGGGGGGTCTATGTTGCTGGCTTTGGGTTTGGCTAGCTCTTTAATGATTGTGAAGAGTTCTTTGCTGTTTAAGGAGTTGTTGTCAAGGCGTGTCTTGTAGTGATCTCTTTTGGTGGTGCGTATGAGTTGGTGATGGGTGCAAACGGAGTTTTGAGGGTGGAGAATTTGGTTGTAGAGGGTTCTTGTCGCCATCTTTTCTCTGCTTGGCAGCATTTGCGCTTGGAGTCTTGGAGTTTGGGGGTGAACCATGTGGCGTTCTTGATGTTGCGGGTGGTGATGTGTTTTCTGAGGGGTGCTAGTGTGTCTGCGCAGGTAGTGATCCATTTGGAGAGGTTGTGTGCTCCTGTGTTGGGGTCGTTGGCGTGGGGGGGAGGTTGTGAGCCAGTTGGGAGTTCAGGCGTTCTGTGGGGATCTTGTCCCACATGCGGTAGGGTGTGGTGATGGTGGTGTGTGGGGGGTTTGGTGAAGGAGAAGTGGGCGCAGTGGTGGTTGGTCCAGTGGAGTTCGGTGGTGTGGGTGTAGGTTATGTGTTGGCTTGAGGTGAAAATTGCATCAAGCGTGTGTCCTGCTGAGTGGGTGGGTGCAGTGACCAGTTGTTTCGAGTCCGAGGTTGGTGGGGTTGTCTATGAGGGAGGTGGAGTTGCGGTCTTGAAGGTTCTCCAAGTGAAAGTTGAAATCACCGAGGAGGATGTAGTCTGTGGAGGTGAGGGCGTGCAAGCTTATGGTGTCAGCGATGGTGTCGCAGAAGGCGGGGCGTGGTCTGTAGACTAGTGTGCCTCTGAGGGTGGAGTTGTTAATATGGATTAGGAAGTGCATGTGTTCTGTGCTGTCGATAGTGTCTTGGGAGTTGGTGACTTTAATGGTGTCTTTGTAGGAAGGCGATGGCACCACCTGGCTTAAGGCAGTCTTTGTGTTGGAGTTTGTATCCTTTGGGGATGGCAATGGCTATGTCAGGTTCTGAGGAGGGGTTGGTCCAGGTTTCCGTGAGGAAGACTGTTGGGTGCGTGTGATATGATGAGATCCCATAGTTCTATGGCATGTTTGTGAAGGGAGCGGGTATTGAGGAGCAGGCAGTTGAGGTGGTTGTGGTGGGTGGTGTTGGTGTGATGCATGAAGGTGTTGTTGCGGGGTGTATTCTGGTTGTGAGGTGGTGTGCGGTGGGGCTGGTTGGTGGGGGTGGGGGCAGAGCCGGTGTGTATTGCGTTGGGGGTGTTGTGTTTGTTGTTGGGGGGCGGGGAGGGTCGCAGTGGTTGGTGTGTGGTGTTAGGGATGTGGAGCAGGATAAATGACACGTGTAGCAGGTGAAGGGGCCAGGAGTGTGTGTGGGGCTGGAAAGGGTGCAGGTGGGGCCAGGGCCTGGGTTGAGTGAGTGGAGGGTGAGGGGTAGTAGTGTTGTCTGGGGAGTCTATGGGGTCTGGCGCTGGGCGCGGTCTTGGGGCGGACGGGCTGGCATAAGAGGGGAGGTGGGAGGGAGTGGCAACTGGGAGGACGGGCGCAGACGGGCTTGCCTTTGGCGCACCTTCGGCACGCGAGCGGCATGCCACGCTGCTGCCGGCATTAGAGGGGAGGTGGGAGGGAGTGGCAGCTGGGAGGAAGGAGGGTTGAACCAATGAGGGAGCGGGGGGGTGGAAGAGTGGGGCTGAGAGGCGGATCCATGTCATCAAAGACCCTGTCAACATCGTTGACGAGCCTGTCTATGGCGAGAAGACACTTTTTACATATCTAGTAAGGGCACAACATCTTCTCTGCCCCAGAATATTTCACAGATCTCACACCTGCCTCCAGCACATTCACTGCAGTTTCAAGAATCCAGGGATGAAGGTATTTTGAGTCCTGTGTATAGCCACTCCCAGTTGAAAGTTAAGTCTCAGAAGGCAGAGGATGAGGAAGCAGACCATGACCATTCAATATATCTGGAGGGCGAATATTCCTTCTTTGCAGGGGTCATCCATCTGCCCAGGAATACAATACACCCTATCTGTAGGAAGAGCAGGAGGAAGAGCCACACCAGGGGTGGGAATTGGCTATCACAATCCCTGTCACACTAGTCACAGACTTGTGCATGATGATAAAGGACTAATACAAGAGGGTCCCATATGCTAATGCTGCTCACCAGTCTACACCTAGGCAGGAAGCCTTTGAGACTACTCCTGCACCACAGAGCACAACTAGGCTACGAAAAGAAAGGCCTCTAGCACCCCCGATCACTATGAGATACTTTTCGGGACCGTGATTGTGGCTAGCAGCTGGAAGAGGGAGAGATACAATTGGATCCTAGTGACCATCCTGAGTGGTATGATTGTGACACCCATGCCAGCATCTCCTACTTCTCTTATGGCAGATTCTCCACTGGCAGACATTGGTAGTTACCTGCTTGAAAGAGCCTCCAAATGCTTTGATCTTCCTCTGCCAGCTAAAAATAGAAAGCTTCCTCTATGATTTTAAGGCAGGAGCTGAGCGCATATCTCGAGCTATCCCTGTTTTTGACTTTATCTGGCAAGAGGGCTTAAAATTAAAAAAGACCCCAGTGTTGGTTGCAGCTATTATCCTGAAGCTAGATTAAAAAATAGGTACATAGATCCAGAGAATTCACCTACGAATCTCATTGGTCAACCTAGACCGGACTTGCTCATTATGCAGGCCACTCAGAGAAGAGTGAAGAACCCTTCCTCTCTGTGCACGGCTTCTCCAGATAAAGGGAGATTCCAGTCAGATGACCACGACTGTATGCTGATTGCTTTGCTACAGCTGCTTATGTAGACTACAGGCCTCTCCTGCTCAGGTATGAGGGATATCATCTTCCCAGGGGAACTTGAAGGGCAGTACTAGAGCTTAACATGCTGTGCTCCAACATCGCCTAGGTAGGAATTATTTCAGTGATTCTAGTGCCAATATGGTAGCGTTATTTTTATGCTTTACTCTCCTAGTCACTATTTTAATCCAGTCATATTTCATCGTCCTAGTTATTGCAGTACATGCTGTATCTAAGATGCAGTTGCTTCATTAAAACCTTATTGAAACATATACTGCCTCCGAATGTCCTTGTATATGTGAGACTAATGTACAGAGAGAAATGGATGCGATCTGAGTGATCTCGATATCCCTGAAGAGTCAATTGTCTCATGCGCTCAGCTGCCCAATCATCCTTGCCCTTGAGTGGAGATGAGGCACTGCTTGTTGGCCGGAGCAAAACCCAGGTTAGGCTGACAGGTGTCACCTATAGTGGGTTCAGTCTCCCACAGTGCAAGCGATTCTGCCACCCAAATCCAGTAGACTCATTAGAATGAGAGTATACGCAACATGGTGCAGTTGAAGTAGTTGTCTGCCATATCAACTACTTCAATAAGGGCTTCCAGTGCTCTGGCCATTCTTGTGAGCTACTGCTGTCAGATGTGGTCAGACATTTCATCTCTGTTGGAGTATCTCCTAGAGGATAAAAAGAAGCCAGCTCTGGAAATCCTTTATGGAAGTGGGGAAGACCTAGTCTGAAATTATTGATGTGGCCATGGATGTTTCTTCCACAGCCTTTAAACAAATGACTGAAGTGGCAGTATTGCAGTGCCATGGATGGCTTAAAGCAGCTGTGTTGCGGCAGGAGGTGCAAGATAGAATACTCAACATTCCTTTTGGCAACTTGTTTATGAAACAGGTTGACAAGGCTTTGCAGTCTATCAACGCAGATACTGAGCCTGCTAGACCGTTGGTCACCTTCTAGCAGATGCCATTCCATCCCTTTCGAGGCATGGGTAGAGGCCTGTTTAATACCCAGCCACAGTTCCAGCAAAGCTTTCAGCCCTTCTCACAACAGGGTTTTCGACCACAATATTCAACTTAGTCCTACGGACCAACAACAGCGTCTTTGTATTCCAGACAGCCATTTTGTTGCTGTCCTTTGGCAAAAAGAAAAGCATGGGATACTAACAGGATGGAGTAATGTGAAACAGACTCCTGTCCCCCTCAGTCCCACTTCAACTTGGCAACCCTTGCACAAATTCTTCAATCACTGGATGCTCATCTCGTCTGACAGATGGATGTTGGACGTAATCCAACACAGTCACACCTTGGAATTTGTTCAAAAGCCTCTTAATCTACTTCTGCGCAAGACCTCTTATCTTCCCATTTTGAAGAAAGAAATTTGATTACTTCTATCCAAGGGGGCAGTAGAGGAGGTCCCATTCAATCAGCTCAACCCAGGTTTCTACTCTAACTTCTTCCTATCAAGGAGTAGTTAGGAAAGTGGAGGCAGTTGATGGATCTGAGGCTCCTAAACAAGTTCATCAACAAGCAGCCCTTAAGGATACTGTATCTTCAGATTTTGCAGCTGGTGGAATTTGGAGACTACTAGATCTACTGGACTCCTATTTCCATATTTTGATAAACCCAACGCACTAAAGGTTTCCCATGTTCAAGGTGGCAGGGTGCCATAACCAGTTCAAAGTGATCCTTTCGGGTTAAGGTTGTCTCCCAGAGAATTTACCAAATGCATGGCGCCGGTGGAGGCCCTAGTCTGACTTTTAGGTCACCAGGGTTCCCGTACCTGGACAACTGGTTGATAAAGGGTCCCTATTTTCATTCATTAAAGAGGTTGACAGAGGCCTGTGTGGGGTATGTTCAAATCCTTAGGCCTCAAACTCAACAAGGAAAAATGCTCACTCATTCCATCCAGGTGGGCGGTGTTCCTAGGAGCAATCCTAGACATGAGATTTGTCAAAAGCTTTTCCCACAGATGAAAGGATTTGTTGCTTACAAGCAGTCACACAATCCCTGTCCTCAGAAGAGTTCACTTCAGTAAAAACATACACGTCCATGTTTGGGATGATGTCATCCTGCATCTTGCTGCCTCCGCCTCTTCAGGAACAGCTTGATGCACAGTGAACTCATGCTGAGAATCTTTTGAGGACAGGATTTCAGTCACTCCAAAGATGAGGTTAGCAATGTCCTGGTGGAGTGTAGGAAACAATGTCTCACAGGGTCTCTTTCCTTCCTGTAATACAACAGGTGATAATGACAACAGATGCCTACCTTGAAGGGTGGGGAGCTCACCTGCAGAGAGGTTCACAGCAAGTGGTCCAGTCAGGAAGCATTGTCTCGCATAAACCTTCTAGAGGTGAAGATGTTTTTTCTATTACTTCAGGACTTTCTTCATAGAAGCTGCAACTCTACAGTACTGGGAGAACAGACAACACTACCACCTTGCTTTATCTCCCCAAACAAATAGACGAAATCACAGGTTCTGTCATCTCAAGCACAACAGATATGGTAATGGTTGTTAACCAACATCTTGTTGAAAATAGAGCATGTTCCAGGAGCACAGAACGATTGGGTGGATTCCCTCAGCAGAACAGACGAGCAGTCCCATGAGTGGGAAGTCAACAAGAGTCAGTTACAGAATGTCTTCCTGTCTTGGGGTTATCCAACCATAGATCTTTTCATCACTTCTCTCAACAAGAAGTGCACAGTTTTTTGCCAGCGGATACCCTCAACTAGGATCTTGGGGGAATGCCTTCATCCTTTGTTGGATGGGGATGCTCACGTATGCATTTTCCCCATTTCCATTCATTTAAAGTTCATACAACAAATATAAAGAGAACCGTGCCATCACCTTCTCATCACCGTAGCCAAGAAAGTATTGGTTCACCAAGCTTCTTAGCCTATCAGAGTGCTCACGCATTCAATTCCAGCCGCAAGTGGATCTACTATCAATAAATAAGACACAAGTTGTTCACCCACAGATTCAGTCGCTCAGCTGGTTGCCCTTGCTCCTCACCACGCTGAATTTGGAGCTCCTGGCCTCTCTGAAGAATGTGCTTCGGTTCTCCATAATGCTCGTGCTCCTACGAACAAATGCTACTCTGCAAAGTGGAAAATATTTGCTCATGGTGTGCTTCTCAGTCTTACCATCTTTTCTCATCTGCACCTGAGCAGATCCTCCCTGATCTGATGCATTTCGCCAAATCAGGTCTCATGCATGCATCCATTCGGGTGGATCTAGCTGCAATTTCTAGAGTCAAACGGCGCTCCGGACAGTTATCTTTATTGTCCAAAAGACTGGTGTAGGAGTTTATGAAATGTCTATTCCGCACTTACCCTCCAGTCAAGCCTCATCCTGTTATTTGGCAGCTAAACAGTCTTACCACAAATCATGAGATCCTCTTGAACCCATTCACAAGTCTAAATTGAAATTTCTTTATTGGAAGGTGGCCTTTCTGTTGGCTACCACATCTTCCAGGTGGCTAAGTGAAATTCAGGCTTTCACAATTAAAGAGCCGTAACCACAGTTTCAAGAGGACCATCATCCTGCGCACCAATCAATTATTCATCCTGAAAGTGCCAACAGATTTTCATCTCGATGAGCCTGTCATTTTGCATTCTTTCTTCTGAGTCGTCATCACCTGCAGAAAGAGCCTTACATTCTCCGAAAATTAAATGCTGTTTGAAGTTCTACCTACAAAGAACAAAAGCTTTCTGGAAGTTAAGTGTCAACTGCTCATTTCCTTTTCATCTTCAAGAAAGGGTGAAGCCTTATTGCGGACTAGAATTTCTCGCTGGGCCATCTGTCATGAAAAGGCAGGGTGTCTGCTTACTACTAAAGTGAAAGCTCATGCAACCAGAAAGGTCGCAGCATATTCAGCCCTTTTGAGGGTGTATCACTACCAGACATCTGCAGGGCAGCGAAGTGGGTTAATGCCCACACCTTCACAAAGCACAACTGCTTGGATTCCTGGAGTAAAGCTGATGTGGTAGTGGAACAGGCTACTCTGTGACACCTGTTTTCGTAAAGTATGCAACCTTTAAGTTCCACCCATTATTTGTTACGCCGTCTGTTTACTTGAATGTTTCAATTCATGTTTATTGCCCGCTGCTGTGCTGCTTCTTCAATGCTTCTTTACAGTTTCAATGTGCGTGGTTTTACTTTTCTAATTTAAGTCTTCCATGGTGGAATGGTTCTCCTTACCCACCACCATGGTTAAATTGGCGCTGCTAACTAGTCTGATTCAAGCATGTTAATCCGTAAATGATACAGTACTGGAGAACCATCCAGAACTTACCTGTACACTGAGGTCCTCCTGTAGTGATATCTTTTATAGATCCACGTGACCCTCCCTCCTCCCCATTAAGACTCACCATTTCAGACTGCTTATACTTGTATTACACTTGTGTTTGAAATATGAGGTATGGTGGCTCTGCAGGGGATGAGTGCTTCTGTGTCTGAGGTCTGATTGGTTGAAGTTTGGGTGTATTCAAATAATGTGAATAGGCTAACAAATGGTATTGGTTTTTACATTGTAGATATATGCTAAGGCTTAAGCACTGCTTTTAGTACTGTTACCATGGAACTCCCACCATGAGGACGGGGAAGATGCAAGCATGTCACTGTATAAATGATATTGATGCTGGAGAACCACAGTGTACAGGTAAGTAACTTGTTTTTCTACAGCAACCTCAGGGGCTCTGCCATCCTTTACACTCTCTCGGCCAGTGGACTTGATACTTCCCTTGATACAGGTTTAAATTCGCCTCTAGGGCCTGAAGTTGAAGAGTATACTGCGTTTGCTCCTGGACCTTAAACTGTGTTCAGTTGCAGTACAGACTACTGATCTTTTGCAACCTAGGACAGCCTCATCTGAACCCCTGCTTCTGTTCAATGAAGCCCTTACTTAATGGACACATGATCCAGATGGTTCAGACCCACTGATGAGTGGACAGATTGCCGGATGCCAAAGACCAGCTCCTGGTGACCCTGATTTCTTTACACATCATCCTACTCCAAAGAGTCTGCTGGCCCAGGATCCACCTGCAAGGTTCATTTCCTACCACTGCCCTGGGAAGGGAGTCTAAGAGGACTGAGGCGTTTGGGGAAACAAAGGTTCTCCAAGATTAGTCTGACCTTGGGGTCAGTCCATGCTGTTTATTTATTGGGCCGACATACATACGCCTTCCAGTACATGGCCAGCAAGATCTTTCTGGCAGCCCTGAAAGAACTTGGGGCTTTCTTGGCTCAAACCAATCAAGATGGCCAGGATGCAGCTAAATATATGAATTGTGGCTTGCCTTGATACTGATTGTCTGGGTCAGGTGGCTGACACCAGTGTGGTGCTCTGCTGCCATGTATGGGTGTGATCCATAGGTTTCTCAAGAAACGTAAAAGCCTCCATTTTAGATATGCCATTCGATGGCTGACATCTATTCAGTGTCAAATTTGATTTGCCTGTTGTAAGCTACAAGCAAAGTAGGGCCATAGCATGCTCTCTGACTTTCGACCTACTTAGTTTCCTCACCAGATCAGGACATTAAGACTAATCCAGGCTGGTGGTGTACAGGCAATGTTAGTCCCACCCACCTATGCAGTCAAACCAGTCTTTTCATGGCCAACGAAATGGATGTGACAGGCAGTCCATGTTATCTCAGGCACGGGTCCCCTCTTCTCTGTGGAAACAGTCTACAAGCTGCTCTAGCTTGCCCTCCAGCCACAACCAACCTTATCCCCACCCAACGGATGGGTTCTCCAGATTGTTCAGGATGGTTGTACCCTCTTTTTGCCCCACAGCACTTTACTTCTACACAAGACCAGCTCTCGAAGGAGTACCTGTCCATTTTAATGCAGGAGCTTTCCTAGCTTTCCTGCCCAGAGGAGCCAATAAGAGTTCTGGATTCAAACATGGACAGATTTCCTTGTGCAGAAGGAAATTGCCTTAATATGAAAAGACACATCCTAAACGTTTATGCTGACCCAGGGTCTGTGCGCTCTGGATCTGAGTGACTGGATGATTACCTTGGACTTGTGGGACATATGTATTCTCATATACCTGACATGAAGTCACACAGACGTTCCCTTCGGTCCACAGAAGTCCAGGAGCATTTTCAGTTTGCTCTGCTCCCCTTTGGCCTGGGTGCAGGTGGAAGTCAGATGACTTTGCTATGGAACAGTGTGTTCGATGGCATCTGTCGCTGTAGATACGCATGTTCTGCAATAGCTCGCCATCTGGTGTTGGGCCGGAGTGTTACAAGTTGTTTTTCTTCGAAGAAGTCTTTCGAGTCACGGGACCGAGTGACTCCTCCTTTTGTCTCCATTGCGCATGGGCGTCGACTCCATCTTCGATTGTTTTTTTTCCGCCATCGGGTTCGGACGTGTTCCTGTCGCTCCGAGTTTCGGAACGGAAAATTAGCTAATTTCGGAAGATTTTCGTCGGTATTGTTGCGTTCGGGATCGGCGTACTTAGATTTCACACCGCATCGAAGATCGAAGAGCTCCGGTGCCCTTCGGGGTAGTTTTTCGATCCTCCGTCGGGGCCTGGTCGGCCCGACCGCGTGCTGAAGAACGCCGATGGAACGGACCCCGTTTCGTTTCTGCCCCAAATGCCACAATAAATACCCCTACACAGACCAACACTTGGTCTGCAACCTGTGCCTGTCACCTGAGCACAGCGAAGACACCTGCGAGGCCTGTCGTGCGTTCCGGTCCCGAAAAACACTCCGAGACCGTCGAGCCAGAAGACTTCAAATGGCGTCCGCACCGACAGCCCAACGGGAGTTCGAGGAACAGGAAGAAGAAGGTACCTTCTCGTTCCAAGACTCAGACTCCGAAGGATTCGACGACACACAAACCGTGAGTAAGACGTCGAAAACCACACAAAGAAACATTTACAAGGCCCAGGGGACGCCACTGCCACCAGGCCATGGCTCCACCCATAAATTCGGTGACCGACCGTCGGCACCGAAAAAGGCCAAAACAGTGCCGAGATCGTCCGACTCCGGTCGAGACACCGGCACGCAGCCTTCTCGGACCGAGAAAGTGCTGGAGACAAGCCTCGACACCGAGATGCCGGTGTGGACACGGCTCGACGCCGAGACAGCGGCACCGAAACAGATCGACGCCGAGAGGTTTCGGCCCCGAAAAGGAAAAAAGTCACCTCGGAGCCGAAAAAACACGCAGACAAAGTTTCGACGCCGAAACAAACTGCAAGCGACCCAGCTTCAGGCTCTTATACAGAAGAGCACTCGCTAACCTCCCAAATGCAAAAGCATAGGTTTGAGGAAGAGCTACAAGCAACTGATGTGGACCATACGCAAAAGCGTATCTTCATTCAGCAGGGGACAGGAAAAATAAGCACCCTTCCCCCCATTAGGAGAAAGAGAAGGTTGGAGTTCCAGACGGAACAAGCACCACAACCAAAAGTGGTTAAAAGAATTACACCACCACCCTCTCCTCCGCCCGTGATTAACGTTTCACCAGCACAAACTCCATCTCACTCCCCAGCTCACACCACCATGAGCCAGGGTGACCAAGATCAGGACGCATGGGACCTATACGACGCCCCAGTGTCAGATAACAGCCCGGAGGCCTACCCTACAAAGCCATCTCCACCAGAAGACAGCACCGCGTACTCTCAGGTGGTGGCTAGAGCAGCACAATTTCATAACGTAAGCCTCCACTCAGAACAGGTCGAGGATGATTTCTTGTTCAACACACTCTCCTCCACCCACAGCTCCTACCAAAGCCTGCCTATGCTCCCTGGTATGCTCCGGCACGCAAAAGACATATTTAAGGAGCCGGTCAAAAGTAGGGCAATCACACCAAGGGTGGAAAAGAAGTATAAGCCGCCTCCTACGGACCCGGTTTTCATCACTACACAGCTGCCACCAGACTCTGTTGTTGTAGGAGCAGCTAGGAAAAGGGCCAACTCTCACACATCTGGAGATGCACCACCCCCAGATAAAGAAAGCCGCAAGTTTGATGCAGCTGGTAAAAGAGTCGCAGCACAAGCTGCAAACCAGTGGCGCATCGCGAACTCCCAGGCACTACTTGCGCGCTATGACAGAGCCCACTGGGACGAGATGCAACATCTCATTCAACATCTGCCCAAGGACTTCCAAAATAGGGCGAAACAAGTGGTTGAGGAGGGACAGACCATCTCCAACAACCAGATACGTTCCTCCATGGACGCTGCAGATACAGCTGCACGGACAATTAATACATCTGTAACTATCAGACGGCATGCATGGCTCCGAACGTCTGGATTTAAACCAGAGATTCAACAAGCAGTTCTCAATATGCCTTTTAATGAAAAAGAACTGTTCGGTCCAGAAGTGGACACAGCGATTGAGAAACTCAAAAAAGATACGGACACTGCCAAAGCCATGGGCGCACTCTACTCCCCGCAGAGCAGAGGGAATTACAGCACATTCCGTAAAACGCCCTTTCGAGGGGGGTTTCGGGGTCAAAGCACACAAGCCAGCACCTCACAAGCAACACCGTCCACTTACCAGGGACAGTATAGAGGAGGTTTTCGGGGACAATATAGAGGAGGGCAATTCCCTAGAAATAGAGGAAGATTTCAAAGCCCCAAAACCCCTACTACTAAACAATGACTCACATGTCACTCACCCCCTCCACACAACACCAGTGGGGGGAAGAATAGGTCATTATTACAAAGCATGGGAGGAAATCACTACAGACACTTGGGTTCTAGCAATTATCCAACATGGTTATTGCATAGAATTTCTACAATTCCCTCCAAACATACCACCAAAAGCACAAAATTTAACAACACACCATTCCAATCTCCTGGAGATAGAAGTGCAGGCACTATTGCAAAAGAATGCAATCGAATTAGTGCCAAACACACAAATAAACACAGGAGTTTACTCACTGTACTTTCTGATACCAAAGAAGGACGAAACGCTCAGACCAATCCTAGACCTCAGAGTAGTGAACACTTTCATCAAATCAGACCACTTCCACATGGTCACACTACAAGAAGTATTGCCATTGCTAAAACTACACGACTACATGGCAACTTTAGACCTCAAGGATGCTTATTTCCATATACCAATACACCCATCGCACAGGAAATACCTAAGGTTTGTATTCAAAGGAATACATTACCAATTCAAGGTACTGCCTTTCGGATTAACAACCGCACCAAGAGTCTTTACCAAATGTCTAGCGGTGGTCGCTGCACACATAAGAAGGCAGCAAATACATGTGTTCCCATATTTGGACGACTGGCTAATCAAGGCCCATTCGTTCATACAGTGCTCAAATCACACAAATCAGATCATACAAACCCTCTTCAAACTCGGGTTCACCGTCAATTTCACAAAATCCAAAATTCTGCCACGCAAGGTACAACAATACCTGGGAGCCATAATAGACACATCAAAGGGAGTAGCCACTCCAAGTCCACAAAGAATTCAAAATTTCAACACCATCATACAACGCATGTATCCAACACAAAAGATACAGGCAAAGATGGTATTACAACTCCTAGGCATGATGTCATCATGCATAGCCATTGTCCCAAACGCAAGACTGCACATGAGGCCCTTACAACAATGCCTAGCATCACAGTGGTCTCAAGCACAGGGTCACCTTCTAGATCTGGTGTTAATAGACCGCCAAACTTACCTCTCGCTTCTGTGGTGGAACAACATAAATTTAAACAAAGGGCGGCCTTTCCAAGACCCAGTGCCACAATACGTAATAACAACAGATGCTTCCATGACAGGGTGGGGAGCACACCTCGGTCAACACAGCATACAAGGACAATGGAACGTACATCAAACAAAACTGCATATCAATCACCTAGAACTTCTAGCAGTTTTTCAAGCACTAAAAGCTTTCCAACCAATAATAGTTCACAAATACATTCTCGTCAAAACAGACAACATGACAACAATGTATTATCTAAACAAGCAGGGAGGGACGCACTCCACGCAGTTAAGCCTGCTAGCACAAAAAATTTGGCATTGGGCAATTCACAACCAAATTCGCCTAATTGCACAGTTTATACCAGGGATACAAAATCAACTCGCAGACAATCTCTCTCGAGATCACCAACAGGTCCACGAATGGGAAATTCACCCCCAAATTCTGAACACTTATTTCAAACTCTGGGGAACACCTCAGATAGACTTGTTTGCAACAAGGGAGAACGCAAAATGCCAAAACTTCGCATCCAGGTACCCACACAAACAATCCCAAGGCAATGCCCTATGGATGAACTGGTCAGGGATATTTGCTTACGCTTTTCCTCCTCTCCCTCTCCTTCCTTACCTGGTAAACAAACTCAGTCAAAGCAAACTCAAACTCATATTGATAGCACCAACTTGGGCAAGGCAACCCTGGTACACAACGCTGCTAGACCTATCAGTGGTACCCTGCATCAAATTGCCCAACAGGCCAGATCTGTTGACACAGCACAACCAAAAGATCAGACACCCAGATCCAGCATCGCTGAATCTAGCAATCTGGCTCCTGAAATCCTAGAATTCGGGCACTTACAACTTACCCAAGAATGTATGGAAGTCATAAAACAAGCAAGAAGGCCATCCACCAGGCACTGCTATGCAAGTAAATGGAAGAGGTTTGTTTGCTACTGCCATATTAATCAAATACAACCATTACACACAACTCCAGAACATGTAGTGGGTTACTTGCTTCACTTACAAAAATCTAACCTAGCTTTCTCTTCCATTAAGATTCACCTTGCAGCAATATCTGCATACCTGCAGACTACCTATTCAACTTCCCTATATAAAATACCAGTCATTAAAGCATTCATGGAGGGCCTTAGGAGAATTATACCACCAAGAACACCACCTGTTCCTTCATGGAACCTAAATGTTGTCCTAACTAGACTTATGGGTCCACCTTTTGAACCCATGCACTCCTGCGACATACAGTTCCTAACCTGGAAGGTGGCATTTCTCATCGCCATTACTTCCCTGAGAAGAGTAAGCGAGATTCAGGCGTTTACTATACAAGAACCTTTTATACAACTACACAAAAATAAAGTCGTCCTAAGGACCAATCCTAAATTTTTGCCAAAGGTTATTTCACCGTTCCATCTAAATCAAACAGTGGAACTTCCAGTGTTCTTTCCGCAGCCAGATACCGTAGCTGAAAGGGCACTACATACATTAGATGTCAAAAGAGCATTGATGTATTACATTGACAGAACAAAAAACATCAGAAAGACTAAACAACTCTTTATTGCATTTCAAAAACCTCACGCAGGAAACCCAATTTCAAAACAAGGTATAGCCAGATGGATAGTTAAATGCATCCAAATCTGCTACCTTAAAGCTAAACGACAGCTGCCCATTACACCAAGGGCACACTCAACCAGAAAGAAAGGTGCTACCATGGCCTTTCTAGGAAACATCCCAATGCAAGAAATATGTAAGGCAGCCACATGGTCTACGCCTCACACATTCACCAAGCACTACTGTGTAGACGTGTTATCCGCACAACAAGCCACAGTAGGTCAAGCCGTATTAAGGACATTATTTCAAACTACTTCCACTCCTACAGGCTGATCCTCCTCCACCGCTTTTGGGGAAATAACTGCTTACTAGTCTATGCAGAACATGCGTATCTACAGCGACAGATGCCATCGAACTGAAAATGTCACTTACCCAGTGTACATCTGTTCGTGGCATCAGTCGCAGTAGATTCGCATGTGCCCACCCGCCTCCCCGGGAGCCTGTAGCAGTTTGGAAGTTACCTTCAATTATTTATATATGGATCATCTCAACCTTAAATAGGTGCATACTTAGTCACTCCATTGCATGGGCACTATTACTACAATTCAACTCCTACCTCACCCTCTGCGGGGAAAAACAATCGAAGATGGAGTCGACGCCCATGCGCAATGGAGACAAAAGGAGGAGTCACTCGGTCCCGTGACTCGAAAGACTTCTTCGAAGAAAAACAACTTGTAACACTCCGGCCCAACACCAGATGGCGAGCTATTGCAGAACATGCGAATCTACTGCGACTGATGCCACGAACAGATGTACACTGGGTAAGTGACATTTTCATTCCACTGCATACCAATCTGTTGAAGTTGTGGTCCATGTGTCGTAGCTGAAGACCTTCCTGCTGTCCATCAAGGGAAGGCCGGTTCAGGTTCTCAAGGACAACCTCACTGCCTCACTGCAACAAGTAGGGTGGAGTTGGTTTCTGGGTCCAGTGATAAGAGACTTTGCACCTCGAAATTGGATGGAGCATCGGAGCATATCCCTGATCGTGAACATCCTGGTCGGATCTTTGAATGTCAGGATGGACGAGCTCAGCCAGCTGCCCCTGGTTGATCACAAATGGCGTCTACATCCTGAGGTGGCACAGGGCATCTTCCGATGGTGGGGCAAACCCTGGCTAGATATGTTTGCCACCATCAAACTTGCAGTGTCAAAACTTTTGTATGTTGGAGCTTGTGCAAAAACATAAGCTTGGAAACATGTTCTGGCTAGTTTAGAACACTGGACTCTTGGATAGCCTCCTGCCGTTGCCTCCTCTGCTCAGTGTTCTAAAGATCAGGTGCGACAAGGCCGAAGACATCCTCGTGGCTCTGGGTAGGGCCAGAAAAGTGTGGTACCCATTACGTCTGGGCATATAGCGTCTGTCCCCTGATCAGATTGCTACTCCGGGAAAACCTTCTGTCACAGCAGGAGGGCAGGGCCCTGCAACTAAAACTGCGCAGCATACCCCCCCCCATAGTTGAGGTTTGAGCAGCAGTAGTTTACTGTGTTTTTAACTAGAAATGGAGAGTGCGGGTGTCATCCTTGCTATCGTGTCAGTTTGTGAAGTCCTTTTAGGCTGGGTGCTGGGACAAGTCTACAGCTGAGTGTGGAGTCTGCAAAACAGATCCGTTGCTATATAAATTGGTGGATGTTCTATTTATTGTATCTGATGGAGACTTGTAGTTGCAGATTCCTTACCTTAGAATTTCCTCGAGGCGTCACACTGGATCCTGAGATTTCTCTTTGAGCAGTACCTTTGCATGCCATCAGGTGGAGTCAGTCGACTCTGTGCCTGTCGTTGGCATTATAGTCACTGTGATGATGTCTTGGTCGTACATAAGTGACTCCCAGATGCACTGACATCAGTTCTTTTCTTTCTGCGCCATGCGCAAATATGGCAAGAGCTACCCTGGTTATTTTTTGACAGAATTAATCCTTTGTCATCTTCTTAACTTCTTTCATGGGTTATGGGATGTCTTGAAAGACCACTTCAAACCTTGCGACACCTGTCACCGCATGATGTCATGACCAACCCGCACCCAGTATGTTTGTGGTGTCTGGAGCGGGACCATGACCCAAAGTCATACTCTGAGTGCTGGGCTATGAACCCAAAGGCTTTGAGGGATTGGTACCTAAAGCTCATGGTGGCCTGGTGCTCTACTCCGCGTCGCTCCCGCTCGACCACTCCTTGTCCCATTCCAAATCTTTGGGACATTTGAGTCGCAAGAAAAAGATTGAAGAAAGCTAAACGTTCTTCGACTTCATTCCGTCTCTCTGCCGATGCGCTGCGGGAAGAGCATCAAGGCCTCCTTCCGCTGAGCCTACTTCTGGGCCTTCTCCACGCCTCCCTGAGTTTCTGGGAGCTGGAGCCACCCCTGCCCAGCTCAAGGAGCTTTATGAACTCCCTGCAGGGCCTTTGGGGCCTGGGGGCTGAGATGGGCGCCCTTCGAGTTCTGTGCTGGTGGCTCGGGCCCCGGCTTCCGAGGGTCCCTCCGGATCTGTTCTTGGATCCGTGCTGATGCCGGTTGTACCAACGTGACCTTCTCTGGCACCCGCTAAGACGTTGACACTACTGTTGTCAGTTGGACCCACAATCAACATTGACTCAATCCTCATCCCTGACAACCCAGAGCCAGAACTGCATGAATTGACACCGCTTCCGACTTTGAAGGGGCCTACTCACCCCAGGTTGGATTCTGACCCCTTTTTATTATGGGTACTAATATGAGGAAAGATTGGAGGGGACGCTGGACCCTTGAGAATACAAGCTTGACAGCCCTCAATTGGACTGGGCACAGAAATTGGCTGAGGCTAGTGGTCTGGATACTTCTCCAGGTGCTGGCATTCTTCCTCCTTCTACCGTGGCTACGGCAAAGAGAGCATCTTACTCCATGGTGGTCAGTAGGGCAGCTGAGTTTCTTGGTATTGAGCTTCTGTGACCGTCAGGACTAACCTCCTCACAGAGGTACTTCATTCTGGGGCTTCCACTTCAGAGCCTTCCCTACCATTTAATGAAGCCCTCACTGATGTCTTTCTGGGTACTTGGTCCAGACCCACCACAGAGCTCCTGCGAATAGGACAATCACCTGCTGCCATCGGCTTGCTCCAAACAACCATAAATTCCTGTCCCAACACCCCACACCTGAGACAACCATAAATTCCTGTCCCAACACCCCACACCTGAGAGCCTTGTCATCCAGACTTAATCTTCCTCTGGCACATTCCCATCTGCTTCCCCCCATCACAAGAGACAGGTGGGTTTTGGAAATAGTTAGTTAGAAAGGGCTACTCCATCCCATGCGAGACTGCCTCGCTGGCCATGCCGCCATTTTGTTGCCATTTTCCCCTAAAATCATCTGGCACTTCTCCCAGAGGATGGTGTGGCTCTCTTGGCCCAGGGAGCCATAGAGAAAGGTCCCTGCATCAGAAGTAGGTTGTTATTCCTGCTTCTTTCTGATGCCCAAGAAGAACAAGGACCCATGTCCTATCCTGGACCTTTGGGCCCTTAATCTCTTCCTCAAGAAGTTCAAAATGCTTACTCTGGCACAGGTCCTATGTTCCTTGGACCCAGGAGACTGGATGGTAGCGTTGGACTTGCAAGACACTTACTTCCATATACCCGTCTTGCCCACATGCGCTTCGCGGTAGGTCACAAGCACCTCCAATTTACTGTGCTCCCCTTCATCCTTACCAGCTCCCCTCGGTTGTTTACAAAAGTGATGCTGTGGTTGCAGCTCATCTGTGGAATTTAGAGGTTTCAATCTTTCCCTACCTCGACAACTGGCTGTTGAAGGCGAACACACCCCAGAAAGTTGTCTCCCACCTTCAGACTATGGCAAGCCTTCTGCACTCACAATAACCATGCTGAATTCACACCAGACTCCTTCTCAGATGCTCCCTTTTATTGGCCCGGTTCTGGACACAACTCAGTTTTGGGCCTATTCTCCCGAGAAGCGAGTCTAGGATATTCCGGCTATGATTACCATGTTTCAGCCTCTATCCTGTACTTTGGCGAGAATGACTCTGAGGCTGCTGGGCCTCATGGAATACCTGCATTCTGCTGGATACACATGCCAGATGGCAGATGCAGGCTCAGCAGTGGGACCTGAAGTTCCAGTGGGCGCAGCATCAGGGAAATCTCTTTGACATGCTCCAGATTTCGGAGGATACTACGAAAGACCACAGTGGTGGCTTTCGAATTGTGAGTGGGTCAGCGGCAGATACCGCTCTTCTCCAACTAGATCTTACAGTAGTGACTGAAGCGTCACTCCTGGGATGGGGTGGCCACATGGGAGAGCCGGAGATCAGAGGTCTCTGGCTGCAACAGAGGCCAGACTCCACATCAGTCTTTTAGAGCTCCAGGCTATCAGGCTTGCATTGAAAGCATTCCTTCCCTCTCTAAAAGGGAATGTGTTGCAAGTGTTCATGGACAACACTACCGCTATGTGGTACTGGAACAAACAGGGCGAAGTGGGGTTGTGAACTCTTTGTTCAGAGGCTCTACGCCTCTGGACATGGCTGGAACATCAGGGCATAATCCTGGTGGTTCAGTATATGGCAGGCTCTCAATGTCTGGGCTGACCAACTCAGCCATAGTTTCATACTTTATCACGAATGGCATCTTCATCTGGAGGTGGCGCAAGGCCTCTTTCAGAAGTGGACAGAGCCTTGGTTAGATCTGTTGACCGCCACAGAGAACGTGCAGTGTCCACTGTTTTGCACGTTGGAGTTTCCAAGGCGGCACTTCCTCTGTGACATTTTTCATCTTGAATGTAATTCAGGCCTCTTTTACACCTTCCTGCAAATAACACTTCTGTCCAGAGTTTTGAAGGTCAAGAGCGACTGGGCCCAAGTAATCCTTGTGGCTCCGGACTGGGCATGAAAAATATGGTATCTAGAGCTACTGAGCATGGCTACAGATCCTCCAATCAGCCTACCCTTTCGGGAGGATCTTCTGTTGCAGCAGCCAGGGGACCGTTCTCCACCCGCACCTGTCCAGTCTTCGCCTTCTTGCGTAGAGATTGAGTGGCAGCAGTTCACGACTTTCGACCCTTCGCCTGAAGTCTGTAATGTTATTCTGGCAGCCAGGCGTCCCTACACCAAAACGTTGTATGCCTGTCATTGGCATAAATTTGTGGCATGGTGTACCAACAGGTCTGTTGATTCAACCTTTCTGCACCTCTCTTTGAGGTTCTCTTGTTTATCCTTTCTTTGGCCAAGCAGTGCTCTGCGTTGGGCACCCTTAAAGGTTACTTGTCTGCCATTTCAGCCTTTCTTAGATTGCCAGACCACCCTTCCTTATTCAAGTCTCTCATTGTTGGAAGGTTCCTTAAGGGACTTATCCATTTGTTTCCTCCAACTTCATTCATTATGCCCCTGTAGGACTTGAACCTGATCCTAACTCACCTTATGTGTGTCCCTTTTGAGCTGCTGCACAATTGTTCCCATGCGGCTGCTAACAATCAAGACTGCTTTTCTTACTGCCATCCCCTCTGCTCGCAAAGTGAGTGAGCTTCAAGCTTTTTCTTCCAAGCCACCATTTTTGTCTGTCCACTCTGACAAAGTGGTGTTCCGTACACGGGCCTCCTTCCTAAGGTTGTTATGCCTTTTCACGTAGGCCAGTCCATCGCTTTGCCTACTTTTTACGCACCTCCACATCCCTCTCATGAAGAGGAGACACTCCACCGTCTGGATACAAAAAGAGCATTGGCATTCTACCTCAATCATACTAGAGATTTCCAGCTGGATAAACAACTCTTTATTGCATATGTGGGTGCAAAGAAACGGAAGGCGGTGCAGAAGCGTACCATCTTGCGATGGGCACTGCTTTGCTTCAAAATGTGGTACACTTTGGCAAAGAATCTACCCCCTGAGGGCTTGTGTGCTCACTCCACCAGAGCAGCTGCTGCTACCACTGCGTTAGCATGCGGCGTTCCTGTCCTGGACATCTGCCAGGCAGCAATGTGAATAGCCCTGTGCACATTCACAAGACATTACTGCCTGGACAGTCAGGTCCTCAGAGACTACTACTTTGGTTGTTTGGTCCTGCAGAGCTTTTTAGTATGATCTTGGTTCGCAGTCCACCACCAAGGATGGTATTGCTTGGGTATAAATTCTAAGTTAAGGAATCTGCAACTAGAAGTATCTATCAGATGAACAATTTACTTACCTTCTGTATTGATTTATCTGGTAGACCTATTCTAGTTGCAGATTCCTTACCGACCCACCCATCCTCCCCATTTGTGATCTAATTTCTAGGGATATGGATTCCTGTTTCAGGCCCTTCGCTCTGTTGCACCAGTTTCAGTGTTCTTCATGGCTCTGTGCTGCTGGCGTGGAAAGTTGTGAAAAGAAATTGACTTCAGCGTGCCTGGGTGGTGCCTATGTACGAAGTCATCACAGTGACCAAGACGCCAAGGACCAACACGGAGTCTACTAGCGCCACCCTACAGCTCACAAGGGTCCTGCTGGAAGAAAAATCTCCAGATACAGAATGACGCCTGGGGAAATTCTAAGGTAAGGAATCTGCATCTAAAATACGTCTCGACCAGATAAATCGTTACCAAAGGTAAGTAACTTGTTCTTTATTTTTTTGTGTGTGTTTGTGTGTGTGTGTGTGTGTGTGTGTGTGTTCCCTCCCAAAACGTATGTGATGCCACAGTGGGACCTTAAATCTTGTCTTTATCATTGTGATTGCTTCATCTCCTCCCATGAGTGAACCCCAGGCTCTGTCAGTACAAATGCCTTACACTAGTGGTTCCCAACCTTCTGACTTCTGTTGACCCCCACTTCATCATCACTGGAACCTGGGTACCCCCACTGAATCATTATTGGAATCGGGGACCTCTCATTGAGCCAATACTGGAAGCTGGGGAACCCAGCCTAAACATTGTCGATGATTTGAAATGCAAAACAATCTACAAAAAAATACAGAAACAAACACTCATCAAACACATACACAAATGTTAACACATTTTATTTAATTCACAAATATAACTTAAAAAAATAATTTCAATAGGTAGGTTGGAGCTTTTCTAAAATCATTTGAAGCCACCTGTTGTCCATATTGTATTCTTTTTGATGCACCTGCACTGCTCCCACGAATCAGAGGATTCTAATTTAGTTTGTACCCTCCAATTTCAAATTCCTTGACATTAAATTATGTTTTAGAATTTTCAGTTATACATTTAGCCACTTAATTTATTTACACTCTAATCTCTTAATATTATTTAATTTTCTAAGCAGTCGTGGACCCCCAGAGGAGGCTTTGTGGACTCCTAGAGGCCCCTGGGCCGCAGGTTGGGACCCACTGCCTTCCACCTTTTTTCCAGACAAAGTGGTGCTGAGGACCTCTTGCTGAAAGTCGTGACTTCTTTCCACATTAGGCAAACCATCACTTTCTGCGTGTTTTTTGCCCTAACTCATCTCTGGAAGGTGGAGTAGAGGTTCCTTCAGCTGGAACCCAAAAGAGCTTCTGGTTCTTATATCTGTTGTACAAAAGAACTTTAGGTGGATGGTCAGCTTTTTGTGGTGGTCTCTGGGGCATAGAAAGGTAAGCCTGTTCAGAAAGGATTCTGTCTAGTTGAAATGTCCTCTGCATTAAGATCTACTGCTCATTGGCAAAAAGCAGCCCCCAGGAGGTCTGGTGGCCAATTTCACCAAGGCTAAGGCCTTTACACTACCTATATTTTTTACCTTCCAAAAAGGTCTCAAGTTATAGATCAGCTCAAAAGTTCTTACCTTTTTTTGTGTGTGTTGTGAGGGCAAGGAAAGAACCATGCAAGAAACTGATAGGCTTATATATGGTTCCTCATTCACTTCCTAGATGGACCAAACCCTTCGTGGAGGTGCATGGCGCCATCTAGTGGCTCGCTGGAACTTTGCTGTGAAAAGTTTCCAGACCCAATTTGGTGACTGGGGAAAGTGATGAGACTGCAGCCGGAGTATTCACCAGAAAGAAAGTTCTTCTCTCTTTCAGTCCCCAGCCTAGCACATGTATGTCTCACTTGTGTTTTTGTAATGCCTCTCACTTCGTAGGAGATAATTCTTTATGGAGAAGACAAAGGTTATTACTCATGTCCCCACTTTAAATTTGATTTTCACCGCAGGCTAAATATTGTCTGCATCTATCTAGCACAAAATGCCTGTCAATTAACGTATCTATCCCTTTCTCTTTTCATTGCCCCATAGCCCGATTTTGCCCGTATGTGATTTTGGGTATTAGGCACACGTTTGTCTATGTGGGTACCAGCATGTCGTTTTCTCATTTATGCTTGAGTGTTTATGACTGTTGCTCAGTGTGCTTAGTTACATATTTTTCTAGAAGAATGTGTTTTGTTGCGATGAAAGAAGCATGTGGATCTGTGTTCCAAAGCGCCTGCTTATCTGATGTGTGTAAGTGTGGCATTTATTTTGCCTCTTTGTGCATTGATGACTGTTGTAAATAGATGTTTTGCCTTCCAGTTGGACACCTGTTTGTTGTTACTGTGAAGAGTTACTTTGATGGTGAAAATATGTGCATTGAAATGTTGTAAGGCAAACGTGAAAAATTCCTTAACATGCTACTGTTTACTTGGAGACAACACAAAGGAATTGAGACATTTATAAAACGGAGAGGTGGGACGAGAAAGCCAGCGGTTAGTTAAGCTTGACTAATAGGAGTATAGTTATTTCCAATTGGGTAGGGACGTGATCCCTGGGTGATCTTGGTTTATGACGAGGAAGCAAGTTCACTGTAGCTTGCCATATGTGTCACAGGCAGGTATTTCAGACCATCCCGGATTATAGTTAGTAATGACAAGAATGTTGTTGTTTAACCTCGAGTCTGGATCTTCTTCATTCTTGTTTGCGGGTCTACTCTGTTTATTGTGAAAGGTTACAACAAAGACAGTAGGTTTGATTTATGTTTTGTGAAAATCGCGTGTTAAAGCAAATCCGTCTTTTAGGTGTGGATTGTTGTTAAATGTGTTAAAGCCTGATGACAGGTATTTTGTCACATACAGCCTTAGAGATCACCGTAGTAAGCAATAGATAGTGTTGCTTCTCCCTATGGTTAACCCTGAGTGTAGAATATTTTTAATGTGATAATCTCTTTAGGCCCTTGTAAGAGGTCTTGTATATTTTGCGAACTTTAATTTGGTTCATATTGGTTATTTTGTGGCTGAGTTCCTGATTTTGGTGGAGGGGGGGGGGGGGGGCTTCAAGTAGAGCTTAGTTTTTGTAATGTTGGCAAGCCATTGATGAAGCCGTATTGTTACTTTGGCAAGCATTTTAGGATGTATTTTATCTGATCTGTAACGAAAAGGTATGGTAGTGGCCGTAGGCCGGACGTTTTTTTGTTTGAGATGCATATGTTAAAGACAGTCTGCCTTATGTGTGCATTTTATAGTGGTGGGCCTGTTGACTTCCTTTTGAGAGAGGTTATGCTCAACGCAGTACGCCTGAGTTGGTCATAGTGACGAGACAATGGTAGAATAGAGGTCTGATTCATCCATTGGGAAAACTGTGTTGATGTCTTAGACCTGATTTGTTGACTACAAAAGGGTGCGATAGAGGTACTAGTCACAGTATATTTGTAGTGAAAAACTTGTTAAAGACAAAAGGCCTGTGGGGACCGTTATTGCTTTGTCAAAGGGAAACTTGTTACAGGGAATCTGACATATGACATTAGTAGGCCAGGACTGTGGTGTTTTTAATCCCGCAAACTACCCAACAAGCCCTGGGAGTAAAAGATTTGCATTGGAGAATCATTGTTAAGCTTCTTGGGGGGGTATTATTGTTTGTTTGTGAACTGTAAATGTTTACTTTTGTAATGTTATGGTTAGCGTTTAGTGGTGTGGGCTTTAAAGCACTTTTTAGATCCAGTGTGACATCTTTAATTGCCTGCCAGGCTCTTGTAATAGCAAACGTTAATAAAAATACATTTGCACATACATACATAGAGGGACTTTGGAACAAACCGCTTCAGCCATTGGTGTTTCTGATGGTCAATCACGTTGTTTCCAACAATCTGACAGCATGTAGGGTGCAGCAATGGACCAGCCCACTTCAGCCTTTGTCTCAGTAGTCCTTGGACATTTTGCCTGATCCCATCTTCCTGAATCGGAGTGTGCTTGAGTGCCCCTCTTTTTTTTGTTTAATACAGTAACTAGCAGCTCCGTAGAAAATGCAACTTAGCTGCTCGTTTTTTGATAATTTCATCTGCAGTGGACCACATCCTATATAGCCACTACCTGTAAACAGCAGCCATCTTAAACATGCCACCCACCTTCAGTTGGTGCACCACTTAATCGCAGTACTATTTCAAGATAGTTACTTAATTAGGTTTTAATTTTTACTTGTGTTTAATTGCAAACACATGCCCACCACATTTATAGGATACTGTTTTTCCTTGTTTTCTACTTTTTTTTTCCTTTTAGTTTATCTTGCGCGTGCTTGTTGAGGTTGTTTGTGCTTTTTTCACAAATTGAGTGAACAAATGTAAGAATGAGTCCGTGACTGGATGAATGGTTTCAGGAGAGCACAGAAGAGTGACAGTGCCTATATGCATGTATGGTGATGTATTGAGTACCTACACTCAACGGTAACTGAAGAGGCACTTTCAGTTGTAAGCCCGGCCTATATACATTGCAAGTTCTTTTCCTATATTTATACATTATTTTCTTATTTACAAATATACATTTCTGCGGTGTTAATTCCCCGCAGCAAAATCCATTTTAGTTACCCAATATATTAAAGAAAGGGACAGTGAGGCCCTTTTCGTTCGAGAAGAGGGCCTAATTTCACCTGCTGCAGTATGGCCTGGTTATTACCAAACTGAGGGAGCACCTCGGCAAGGAATTGTAAAAACACACTTTTTGCCAAGGTTTGTAAAGTTTTTGCCAGTGTGGTGGTGTTTGTCATTGCTGCTGTTTGTGTGGTGTTCTTTCAGGTTATAATATTTACCTATACTCTCAGCTCTGTCTGCCTTTTAAGCGTTCCAGTCTTCCTGCTTATATACACTTTCCAGGCTTGCTTCTATATGTAACTTCAGTTCTCCTTCTGATGCTTTCTTGTCTCCTCTGTACACGCCACTGCCTTTCTCTTCTGCCATGTTTCACAGCCATTTTTCCGTTGCAGTAGGTTATGAAACAAATTGTCAACATTGGTCAACTACATGTTTCTGGAAGTGCCCCATTTTTGAGATAGTTAGATTGTTTTTTTCTTTTGTGTCCCGCAGATACTGTAAGAGTTGGCTTCGTTGAAACATTGAAAGAATCACCTGGAACATATCCTTCCTCTGAAGAGTTAAAATATTGCTTTAAAACATGTTCTCAGTATTTTGGTGATACTACTGTCCAAAAGATTTGATTCTTTGCGGGCAGCAGGAGAGGTGAAATGTATTAAGTAATATTTTTGGCAAACTCAACCACACTTAGAATCAACTTTTTTTTTCTTTTTTTTCCTAACTATCAATGCATAGATCTAATACAACTTGGCCATACTAAAAAAAAATGTATTTTCAATATAAGTATAGTCTAGAGGTAATAATACTGGGCCAGAGATTTCCTGACCGCCTTAATGTGGTGCTTGTTCCAAACTCACCAATCAAGCGCATACTTTCATTTCCACCTTTCTGCATTTTTGCTTTGGGGTTGAGAGCATAGCCTTGACCATATTTGTTCTGTTAAAGCAGTTGTTAACTTATGCACCAGTGCTTCCTTCCGTGAAACCAAAGGAAAGACAATTTTATTGTGTTAAATTAAGAAGCAGATATGAGCAGCAGTGCTATCCTGTGCTTGAAAAGTCCAA
The DNA here is from genome assembly GCF_031143425.1 of Pleurodeles waltl. Lineage (NCBI taxonomy): Eukaryota > Metazoa > Chordata > Amphibia > Caudata > Salamandridae > Pleurodeles > Pleurodeles waltl. The sequence continues at coordinate 381,795,841 of NC_090438.1, forward strand.
TCATAAATGCTAGATGTTTTACTTTCTGAGTTGAGGTAAGTTTCAAATCCAGAAGGGCGCAGTGCGATTTATTTATTTATTTATTTTATTTTTATTTATTTTTTATATACTGTACTTTTTTGCTTATGTATGATTATTCTGACTACGTTTTAATAACAATCCTTTATCCAGGCTTTGCTTTAAACTCAGGCAGGAAAATATAATTGACTATCCTGATCAAGACCTCGTTCTAGTTTAATGCCCGAGAAATGCTTGTCAGAACTGATGTCAACCTTGAGGTTGTATCTCCGTGGGAACTCTGTTCACCAGTGTGGCAGGGTCACAGCATCCGGTGCGGTTGATGAGTCCACCTCATCCATCAGACCAGTATGCTGTTAACCCACAATGTTTTTCTGTGTCATTTCAGAATGTAAATAAGTCAGATTCATCCCATGCCAAGTTCTCACCCTGTCTGAAAATCCTTTGATGGAGGCAACCCTGCAATGTCAACTTAGCTTAGATACAACTGGAACAGTAGTAGTTGGGCAAACAGGAGTCAGAACATTAGTATCAAAGGTAGATTTGTTTTAATTATGTGGTAAGTAATCTAGTGCTTCCTATCGTGACTGAACAGGCCTTCAGTAATCAAAAGATGGTTTGTTTTTTGAAGTGTGAATCTTTTGTGGACTCGCATGCTGTGTATTCTGCCATATTGTGTTTGGGTCTGGAATTTTGTGTGTTTGTCCCCTCCCCCCACCCCCTTTTGAGGTGGGGGGGGGGGGAAATCATGCTATTCCTCTACCACCATGTGGTGGAATGCCAGCCTCCCAGTGCTGTCATATGTGCCCCAGAAGCCCTGTGCCTGGTCACTATATTCAGAATCTTTAATCCGCTGTTTGGTTCATCAAAAATCATTTGTGGAAGAATTGATGGATTGTCATGCAGAACTATTTGGATATGTTTGGATATGTTTGAAAGGCACAGTTTGTGGAAAAAAGTGTTCGAGGTGAACTAATAATCACTGAGGAAGGTAGGTGCTCCATGCACATAAATAGTGGGGTCAAATAATGGGCATCTGGGAGGGCTCGAATAGTCGAGGGAAATGGAGTAAACCCCCTTTAAGTTCTGTCCAAAGTACCACCATAAATATATACATAAAAAGGTAACCCGAAGCTCCAAAGGCTGCGACCTGTGCACAGAGTTCCAGCCATGAATGTTCTGGGCTAGGGATAAGCACAGAAGTGCACATTATGCCATATTGCAAAGGCAGAAAGAGGGCCAACCTTTGCTCAGGAACATCTGTAGATGACGCAGAGAGAGACCAACAGGAAGTGTCCAACATCGTCCAACCGGGAAGAAAAGTGCTATTGAAGAAAACTCTAAAAGAGGTAGAAAACAAAGTCTATGCAGGTAACCACACAAACAGTGGGCCAGAGCCAAATTATTCATACTCTAGGACCATGAAGACCCCCTCAACGACAAAACACTCAACAAATAAAGGAAGGTCAAAACAAAAAAACTCCCATAAGCTCAACACAAGGCTCATTGGAGAACGTTCCTCAGATGCATTAATGCCAAGAGGTGACCAAGAAACAGAGGAGGAGTTGTGGCAAGACACAACAGTCTTAAAGTGTAAACCAATGGCCCCTATAGATGACAACAAAAAGCATTGAAGATCAAAATGAAAGGGAGACCGGCAAGACCTTAACAGATTTTTCCAGATTTTCTCCAGAGGATGGTATAAAATCATCAACAAAGGCCTTCACTACAAGATGGCCTCACAGCGTTCAACTTGATGATTAAAAGAGCCTCTGACTGGTATGGTGTACAGCTAGGAGAGGAAACTTTGCAGGATTGTTTTCTTCTAGAAATACTTTCTCTCACAAAGGAAGGGCCCGTATTCTCCTGTGCTCCGAAGCATTCTTGATCAAGGACGGGGAGGAGTTCAGGGAGTCAGCAACATGCAAGCCAGAAAGTCCAAGAGACTTGGGAAACAATGCAGTTCAGCCGACACCGTAGAAGGGGAATTGCTCTAACAGAAACATCATGAAGAGCAGGCTTTCAAACTTTGATGTCCGAGTAATTGCCATCAAACAACTACACAGCAATGAACACCACCGAAGTTGATATTCCCCTCAACACCTCGACGGTCCTTACCATGCAGGGCCATGGGAAGAGGTAAGTTGTCAAGGGGTTGGATGGGGGCAGGGGACAGATTCATTGAGCAAATGACCACGGAACAACAGTGGGTTGGCAAAATAGGTGAAAATGGAGGCTTCCTTTGGGAGTGGATGCCCATCACCTCTGACAAATGAATATTGTCCAACACTGTTACTACATCAGACTCCAAGTGTCAAGCCACAAAATATAAATAACACATACAAAGGAAGAGCTAAGTTTGCAAGTAAAAGTGGAGGAACTCCCACTAAAGCAAGCAATGAAAACTGCACCAAGGGAAGAGCTAAACCAGGGGATCTGACTTCAGTTGCCAAAGCTAGACAAAACGCTGCAACCAATTGTGGGTTTCTGGATTTTAAACCAGTTCATAAAAACACAAAGTTCAAGGTAGCAGCTGTTCAAGAGGTCATACCGCAGCTCCAGGAAAACATACGTTATGATGAAAATAGACTTATAATGCCTGTTAGCGTGTGCCAGTGATCAAGAAGTACAAAAGATTCCTTCATTGATCATCAGTTAGATAAACTATCTGTTCAGAGTACTTCCCTAAGGTGTATAAAATCAGCACAGGGGTGTTTACAAAATGTCTTGCTGCGGTTACAGCACGTCTACGAAGACGAGGAATACATGTCTACCCCTACTTAGACGACTGGCTAGTAAAGGCAAGCTTGTTCGTTCAGGCTTGTTCACACAATGCCAAAGGAGCATAACAACAGTCAGGCAGAGACACTACAAAAATCTGAGTTTTCAGTAAATTTAGAAAAATCTTCCCCATTACCACAGAGGGTAGAAAGTATTTTTAGTACCAAGACTCCAACTAGGCCAAAGCTTTCTGCAGTATCAAAAGGGTCCTGGCAGTGACATAGCAAGCTTATCTTTACCAAAAGGGACAACCTCAGACTGTAGGGACATTTGGGAAACTAATGGGCACGATGGCTTCCTTCCATTAATACCACATGCCAGACTACATATAATACCAATTCAAGAAAGCATATGGAGTCACTGGTCACAAGGAATGAGAAGTTGAAGACTCTCTAAAGGTACTAAAAGAAATGGCTTGGTGGACATTTACCAATGTAGCAGTAGGCAGTCCTTTTGTACTACCAACTTCTTCAGTGACCATCACCACAGATTCATCCCACTTGGAGTGGGGGGGGGGGAGGTGGCAGGCAGATGGATAACCTGAACACCCATGGGTTTCGGTCATCAAGAGAACAGTAGTACAACCCATAAATGTTAGTCTTCTTGTCTGCAGAAGGCTTTCAACTACAGATAAGGGGAGGAGACCGAGCAAATTCAGATGGACAATAGAACCACAGTGTTTAACTTATCAAGCAAGGCTTGGCTGGCGGCAGAGGGATATGGCCTATGGCCTTTATAAGCTGTGAAAGCTGGCCCAGGACATTTGGAAATGAGCCACTGAAAGATAAATACCCTTGATGGCAATACATCTTCCAGGTGTATAAAAAGTAGAGGCAAGCAGACTATGTAGACATGTAACAGTCCTGCACAAATCTGAGCTCACACAGCTAGTATTAGGAAGGGATTTTCAGCACTTTGGTACACCAAAAATAGATCCAGTTGCGACAACCGAAAAGGCAAAATCTCAAAACTATGCACTGAAGCACATATGCCTCCTCACCAGCCCAGGGAAATGTCCTATTGATAGACTGTTGAAGGAGATTTGCATACGTCCTCGACCCCTTCCCAAATACCACTGATATCGCTGGTAGTAAAGTGCACAGTGTCCCCCATGACCTTAATCTTAAAGGCACCACAATGAGCTGTGCAAGCATTATACTCGGGCCATGTGGAGATGTTGCAGCAGAAAATGAAGCTACCAGCTCTGCAGGATTACCTGGGGGCAGATTTCTCCTCCCCTCTCCCCTAGAGGCAACCTGTCTCGGCCTATCAGCATGCCTTCTGGGGACATCGAATTTGTAAATTTGGCTTTTCCTCAGTGTTATGAATGTTGTAAGGAAAGCTAGAAGGCCAAGCTCAAGGAACATTTGAGCCAGGAAATGGACTAGAGATTTCCATTGGTGCAACAAAGTAGCTTTTTTATTGTGGAACATAGGACACCACCGTCTTTACATACCCAGCCTAGTCCACCTGCCAGCCACAGTTGCATACACAAGGATAAATGTAGGTTGAACTTTCTTCAACATGCTAGTCATCAAGAGATTACTAGAAGGAGCAAAGGGAGTAGCACCACCTGAATCTTCACCAGTGTCCATGTGAAATCTTCATTTAGTACTGACTCAGTCGGGGAATTAACTTTCAAACCATTGCATAAAGCAACACAAAAAGTGTTAATACTAAAATAATGTTCTTATTCTTAATAGCAATAACATTATGCAGGGTAAGAAAACTACCAGGGCTAATCACTCAGGAGCCTTACTTGCAGATGCTCAAGGGCAGAGTGTTCATGAGGACGAACCCAAATTCACTGCCCAATGTTGTATCACATTTCCATGTGACCCAAACCATTCCAATGCTGTCTTTTATTTCTTTTTCAACAACCAAAATACAAGCAAAGTTATCCATATGTTTGGTGTCTGTATTGCAGTCATGTACTACCTGGTCAGAACTCAACAAGTCAGGAAAGAAAATTATTTGTCTCATATGTACCGGTAAATAAGGGCTCACAATTTAAAAAAAAAAAAAAAAAAAAAAAGGGATGATATTGCACTATAGAGATTCCATATACCCCAAATGTGCTACACAAAGACAGGAGATCAGTTAGAAGAGAATCCTGGCGTCCATTCTACAAGCAAAAAGGAGCAACTCTTGCCTGCTAAGGAAACATTTCTGTTAACGTGTGGCAGTCACTAGGCTGTCCATACACTTCATAAAACATTATTGTGCAGACATCGAAGTTAACAAGGAGGAACACGTAAGAGTAAAGGTATTAAGAAAGCATCTGTTTGCAAGCACAAGCTCATTTCAACCTAGCCTCCGAAAAGAATACCTCTATAAAATCCGTGCACAGCATGTGAATCCTGAAAAGATTCACACTTCAGAACTATACCTACAGGTAAGTAACCATTCAGTTAAGTTTGCAAATTGTGGTGGCATATTCCTTTAATTTACCAAAAAGAGATTTTGGCGGTATATTCCTTCAAGAGCCATGCAAGGGCTAATACAGATTAGAATGTGTTTGCTTAAATTTAGATGGAGAAGTACAATTAAAAGCTTTGGTCAGCAGTTGAAGTATAGTGATTGGGACCGCCTTCCTTCATTTTTATTAACAGTTAATTAACATTTTAAAGACCCACAGCAATATTCAGCAGTATCTCTCCCAACCCCCACCTAATCCATCCTACCGCTTAGATGTTTGTAGTCCTAGTGGTCAGTCCATAATACGCCCACTGTTACTCCCATATCTTCTGGTGTTTCTTGTGGCATCCTCAGGCCACATAAATAGGTTCCTCTAGTTTTTCATAGTTGTCTGCGCCCGACCTCCATTTCCTGAGGGGTGGAGCCTCTTGTGACTTCTAGTATTTGGCTACATATCTCTTAGCTAGTAAATTACCCAAGCCCACCAGTGCGGTCTCCCCTTGGCCCGCTCAGCTCATCCCCCAAGGCCAAGGAGCACAATGTTGGGGGAAGCCACCAGGTTCGTACCTAGCGCTGCTGACAGGGCTGTGAAAATGGACTGCTATTACTGGTGAATAATGGGACACTTCCAGACCATATGTTAAAAATCACCAACCTCCCCATGGCATTTTGTGCATGCGCGGTCCGGTAATCTGGCAGCTTTCCACAGGTGCTTGGGTGAAGGAGGTGCGGTATAGATAATTCAGTTGAACCACACGTAATTTGGAAGAGATGGCAAGGGTTTGCGGTGCTATACATGCCTTCCTCTACTCCGTCTTGCCCAACTGCCCAGCCACTCCTAGCTCTTCCTCAAAGATGCTGGTGTGCATGGTGAATGGTTGACCAAGGCTTTGTAAATTTGGGAGATGCCACCGGTGATCAGTGGATTCTTAAGTTTGCAAGCCTCCAATAGATTGAATTCTGGAGGGTTTGCAAGTGCCTTCTGGTGTCCGGATGGTGCATGCCGAAGCCAGAGATGCTGTAAAAATAGTGAGCAGTATATGAGGAATTCCTTTTGGAGGGTCTGGAAACTTTTCATATGGTCCTCCTCCCAAACATCACCCAGCCAGGATATGCCAATATTAGCCTGTTCTCTGAAGCCCTCATGGTGTGCCACTAGGCCCACCCATCCACGGTTCCACCTCCGTCCAGCACAGTGCTGCTCTCTGGGTTAAGAAGACGGACTTGGTGATCTCTGGAAGTAAGCAAGGGATTGGGGTACCGCATGGCACACCTTAGAAGTCATTGAAGCCGGTCGCCACTCCCCCTTTAGTCCGTTCACTACCAGGGTGTGTCCTATATAGGCGCATGTCGGCCATTGCCAGCGCCAGCCCCGCGTCGTAGGTGGATTGGACGCATTTATTATGAGATCTGTGGGGCTTGTCAGCCCAGAAGAATTCCCGCGCCCGGGATGCAAAAAGAGTTAACCAGTGTCTGGAGATGGAAAAGGAAAGTTGTGTACAACACACGGAAGCTGTGGGAGGACAATCATTTCATAGAGAGCCACCCTGATAAGTATTTTGAGGGGCAGGTTAGCCCAGTGCTTAATTTGTCCTTGTTTCCGGTGCTGAGCACCGGCACTTATTTTGGGGGGCCGGCGCTTAGTCCTCTGCCTCAAGCATTTACTACGAGCAAAAGACACATATGGGAAAGACGGAGGAAGAGAAAAACGAAAAAGCGTCACGATGAGAGAACGCATAAAGCTGCTAGAGTGAGCTGAAGGGGCAGGGAGTGGCATTATATGGATTGAAGAGGCCCGAGATGGCGGCGGGATTACGCTGCCTCAGTATTCCATGTTCACACATTTAATTACAGCACCCGTGTGTTTAAGAGGAGGGCTTTGAGCACCGGCACCTTTTTGTTTACAAATTAAGCACTGGGTTAGCCCCCTTCCAAGTTCAGTCTGGATTGTGCTGGGGAGAGGGAGAGGCTGAGGCTACAGGGGGGGGGGGGCGGGAACAAGGTAGAACATTTTGACTTCATCGCTTTTCAAACCTCAACCCTCTTCGTAGAATGTTTTTCTGAAATAAGAGGTCGATACAACGTTAGTAATGACTGTCAAGCTATCTTACCTTGTGTTATAATAAAACCACTGATAAAACCCCGTCGCCACCAGTACATCTGAGGTTGCTGACAGAAAAACTCTCCTTGCTGTATTTTATGCAGCCATCTCGATTTGATCAAAACGGCTTGCTTAGTTTTTGCCCCCTTGATGTTGTTGGGCATTGGAGATTTTGACTTTTGACCAGCGTAGAATTCAAGGAAAGCCGACGGTTTTGAAATTTTCATTGCATCCTAGCATTTTTAGCCTTGTACAGTGAGCTCCTGACTTCTGGCTAGATTTGTGGCTTTCAAATACCACATAAGCACACACGTGCAGTTTTAGGGGGCCTTTTCCTAATTCCTTCCTACAAACTGGTTGTTTTTTTTGTGCTGTACCAACCATTTGTCACAGTACGGTCGAACTTTCTACAGGGAGTGCAGAATTATTAGGCAAATTAGTATTTTGACCACATCATCCTCTTTATGCATGTTGTCTTACTCCAAGCTGTATAGGCTCGAAAGCCTACTACCAATTAAGCATATTAGGTGATGTGCATCTCTGTAATGAGAAGGGGTGTGGTCTAATGACATCAACACCCTATATCAGGTGTGCATAATTATTAGGCAACTTCCTTTCCTTTGGCAAAATGGGTCAAAAGAAGGACTTGACAGGCTCAGAAAAGTCAAAAATAGTGAGATATCTTGCAGAGGGATGCAGCACTCTTAAAATTGCAAAGCTTCTGAAGCGTGATCATCGAACAATCAAGCGTTTCATTCAAAATAGTCAACAGGGTCGCAAGAAGCGTGTGGAAAAACCAAGGCGCAAAATAACTGCCCATGAACTGAGAAAAGTCAAGCGTGCAGCTGCCACGATGCCACTTGCCACCAGTTTGGCCATATTTCAGAGCTGCAACATCACTGGAGTGCCCAAAAGCACAAGGTGTGCAATACTCAGAGACATGGCCAAGGTAAGAAAGGCTGAAAGACGACCACCACTGAACAAGACACACAAGCTGAAACGTCCAGACTGGGCCAAGAAATATCTCAAGACTGATTTTTCTAAGGTTTTATGGACTGATGAAATGAGAGTGAGTCTTGATGGGCCAGATGGATGGGCCCGTGGCTGGATTGGTAAAGGGCAGAGAGCTCCAGTCCGACTCAGACGCCAGCAAGGTGGAGGTGGAGTACTGGTTTGGGCTGGTATCATCAAAGATGAGCTTGTGGGGCCTTTTTGGGTTGAGGATGGAGTCAAGCTCAACTCCCAGTCCTACTGCCAGTTCCTGGAAGACACCTTCTTCAAGCAGTGGTACAGGAAGAAGTCTGCATCCTTCAAGAAAAACATGATTTTCATGCAGAACAATGCTCCATCACACGCGTCCAAGTATTCCACAGCGTGGCTGGCAAGAAAGGATATAAAAGAAGGAAATCTAATGACATGGCCTCCTTGTTCACTTGATCTGAACCCCATTGAGAACCTGTGGTCCATCATCAAATGTGAGATTTACAAGGAGGGAAAACAGTACACCTCTCTGAACAGTGTCTGGGAGGCTGTGGTTGCTGCTGCACGCAATGTTGATGGTGAACAGATCAAAACACTGACAGAATCCATGGATGGCAGGCTTTTGAGTGTCCTTGCAAAGAAAGGTGGCTATATTGGTCACTGATTTGTTTTTGTTTTGTTTTTGAATGTCAGAAATGTATATTTGTGAATGTTGAGATGTTATATTGGTTTCACTGGTAATAATAAATAATTGAAATGGGTATATATTTGTTTTTTGTTAAGTTGCCTAATAATTATGCACAGTAATAGTCACCTGCACACACAGATATCCCCCTAACATAGCTAAAACTAAAAACAAACTAAAAACTACTTCCAAAAATATTCAGCTTTGATATTAATGAGTTTTTTGGGTTCATTGAGAACATGGTTGTTGTTCAATAATAAAATTAATCCTCAAAAATACAACTTGCCTAATAATTCTGCACTCCCTGTATGTGATGATACAGATTTTTGGTTACTTTGAAGGTTCACGTTATTGGCTTTGGTTAGAAAGAATGGTGACCTACAGGTAACTCAGTGGATGTTATGGTTCTGATCTCTAGGAGGATGCTGTTCCACAGCCTAGGGCTTTACTTAATAAGCATTGGCACAGACAGTAGGTTTTGCCTGTGTGAGATCTGTTGCCTTTGTCAGTTTTTTTTGGTTTTTACTTGTTACACAGCAGCACGAGAAGCACTGCGCACCATAGCTTAAAGAAGAAAAAAAACAGCGCTATGACACGGTCAGTGATGGCTGCGTCATAGTGCCTTTTTTATTTTTATTTTTTAAAATACTTTAAGCCATGTTGCACAGCAGCTTAGCTTGCACTGCTGTGCGATGTGGAAAAATAAAATTGACAAAGCCGATAGAGCGTGTGTAGTCGAAACCTATTGGCTTTGCCAGTGCTTGTTTTCTATCAGCACAAGGACATTAAGCGATTTCCGAGAATCAAAGAAGAATGAGCTGTGGCTAGGAACCTAATCTGGCTCCTCAGTTCTACGGTCTGCACTGTGCATATCTAGCCGAAAGGCTCTTCTCCTTCCTCGGAGGTCTTTTCTTTGAGAGCTTTTAGCAGGCAGTCCAGCACTGGTATCCCTATGGATAATGGCTGAAATTGAAAGCTGTCTCCCCGACAACTTTCATGGATCCTAAAGCCATCAGAACGAAATGATAGCATTCAAACCCCAAAAAAAAAAAAAAATCAAAATGGCTTTTTTTGTTGTTGCAGTTTTACTTAGAGCTAACTCTGCACAAAGGCACTGGAATGCTTAACATGAGCCCCAGGCACATTACACAGTCACTTTTTTTTCTCCCAGTTATACTTCTACATCGTCTCGCACTGTTAAAACACAGTATTAAATATGACAGTATGCCCTCTTTCAACCATCACTAAAATGAAATGGTGGATTGACATGTTCTGAATGTACAGTGAGAACCTAACGCATATATATCAACATCACTGAAAAATCAAACTCATGCACTCTCCTAGAGTACCTTCAGGAGCATGCAACCAATGAAAGGACACTGGCTGCATGGTGCTGTAGTTGATCCATTGCGTGCTCCTCGTCACGGACATTACTGAAATAAGTGAAGTGCAAGCGAAGAGAAGCAGGGAGACACTAATCCAATGAGAAGCAAGGAAATGAATGTTGTCCTAGTCATCCAGTGGTAAGTAATTGGTGGGCTGTAAGCCCATGTTACGCTTTTTTACGCTTAAGAGATTTCACAAGCACTGTGCAGGCGAACCTTAAAAAAAAAAAAAAAAAAAAAGACAGTTCCTTTTTTATTATGTTTCTTCATATCTGAAGGTTTTGAGGAGTGACTGAGCTCATTAAACGCCATTGCCCACCTGATGCCTGTGGTTTTCTCGTTGGAAATCCATTCTGATTGAATTAGAATTTTTCGTAAAGTGGGCCTTCACTGAATTTTTAATATGGTCCTTATCTTGAGTTTTTTATTCTCTAAAATCATTGATACCAATATTGCTCAAGAGGTGCCATAAGGTGAGTAATTCCAGTGGGATTGGACACAGTTGGTAACTACTTGCATAATTGGGGCACTGAGAGAGGCATAAAACGAAATTCAGTTAAAAGCATATGCCACCAGTGCTTACTAGTAAGCATCTTCAATACTGCATTCTATGTAATGCATTTGCACTTTAACAAAAAATCAAGATGTACTGCACAGTGAACCTTAAAAAAAAAAAAAAAAAAAAAAAAAATTAGGCTGGGGGTGCAGGCTAGATGGCATTGCTTGAAAGAATCATGCTTTCTGCTCAAAATGTTTTTGTTGTCGTTTTTTTTTTAACTGCCTTTCCCTCACTCTTTACGTTTACAGTTTGGTTTATTGATATTTGGGCTCCAGTATGCTGCAAGGGGTTGGAAGCTGCTACTTTGACTGAATCCATGCTCCCTGTGTGGCGACTCAATTACTGAAATGGCTCCTGAGGTGGAAATTACTGTTTTTTTCCTCTCCTCTTTTGGGAAACGTATACCCAGAAGCAGTTTATCCTGTGTGTTGTATATTTTTAGAGTCTTTATTTCCTTAACCATGTCCATACGGTCCTTGAGGTGATAATCTGCTTTTTCACCCTCTGGTCGGTTGTTGGGTTGACCGGTTTCCACACATTCCTGGTATCCTTGAACCAGACCACAAATGAGGACGTAAGTATTCCAATTTTGCTGTTCTCTATATTAAACCACTGGATTGTAACACTGAAAATGTCTTGATTTTTAGACAGTTCTTGAACTTCCCTGACTGTCTTCCAGGGTCTTTATTGTATGACATTTAATTTCAGTTGTATTTTAGTGCTTTCAACAGTTGCCTTTCGCATGCACGGAGTAATTAAAAGAAAAGAAAAAGATGGATACAAAAACAAACTACTTAAACACGAATAAAGAGTATTATCGGTTTTCTGATAGTTATATCCTCAACATTGTTTTAGGAATAGAATGTGTTGGACAAGTTAACATACAGCAAGACAAAACACATTGTATGTTGTGGAGGGGGTAATGGGTAGCAGGAACAACTGTACACATGTTTAACACTATAAAAATAGATCTGTGTTTTAACAATGCTTTTCAAGCATAGTGACAAACAGGAGCATTGATAGGAGCCAGTACAAATACAGCACAGTGAGGATCCAACGCACTATATGTATGTGTTGTGCCACCAGAGCACTTACACCATGAAGATCAAAGGGCCCTTGGGAAATGGGTGGGTGGAGGCACATGGATGCAGTAGTTTGAGAGGAAAGGGCACTGTTTGTTTCATTGGTGCCCATACAATAAAATACAAACATTGGCAAAGCCAATGTGAAATCTGTTGGCTTTGTCAGTGTTTTTTTTTTTTTTTTACATGGTAAACAGTAGTGAGATACTGTGCAACATGGCAAAGTTTAAAAGAAAAAAAAAAGCTATATGATGCAGGCAGCGTTGACCGCATCATATCGCTATTCTTTTAAGCTATATTGCACAGGGGATGTTTGGTTGGAGGTATCCAGAGAAGGGCAGGGGTAGGTGAAAAACTGTGGCGGGTGATGAGAAACATGGGCGGGGTGAAAGCCAACTTTGGACATGCAGTGTATGTTTAAAAGAGGAAGGAAAAAAATAAAGTACCCATAGGACGCAGTGGCCAGTGGAAGCACACTGGCTGCAGGAAGCCATACATGGTCCATGCTCCAGAGCACCAACTAAGACTCCAAGCCCAAGATGAAGCCAGATGTGAAAAAGGAGTTGCTGACCAATGGTAAATGAAGAAATAAGAGTGACACAGGACCAAAGCAGTGCTAAGTAATGGGTGGGCTGTAAGCTGCTTTATTTGTTTATTTTTTAATTTTTTATTTTAAGAACAGTAGCTTTCACTGACAGCGCTTGCAATTTGTAGGTGTAGGCACGAACAAAAAATGTATTTATTTTTCAGTAATATATATGGGACTGTATCTACTGGGCACTTCAAACAAAATATCAGCTGTTTGTAAATGGGATACTTTGAAATGGGAGAAAATTAAAATGAGCGATTGACTTAAATAAGTTAACTCTTTTCGTTTTTCTCCCATTTAAAAACATTCAGAAACCTCATTTTGTAGTTAAATGCCTCTGTGCTTGAGTTCTTCACCTCTGTTCCCCACCCTGGGGTATAAAGCTGAGTGAGCACTGTTCGTTGTCGGGCCTTGCTATCTGAAGCCTGTCAAAAATATGTAAAATAAACATAGCCTTCCCTTAAATTTAAAAGGAAAATGTAGCACTTATTTATTGACCTAGTGCCTATTTAAAAATTAACTCAAGGCTGCAAGCTACTCTGAAGGTATCTGCGTGCTACTTGTAGCTCACGATCGAATTGTTGGAGACACTTGCATTTCTGATGGATACAACTACCTGTGGATTCCTCACCTCATGAATTCTCCCAATGCGCCAGTATTTAATGGAAGTTTTCTTCCCAGCTCTGCACGTCGACGAGGATGTCACAATTACCGAACTCCGTCTGACATCCTCGACGGCTTGCTGACATCAGTTCCCTTTTTTCTGTGCCGTCAAAGCATAACGGTTTTCTCCTAGCTCTTGGGAAAGGCTACTGTTGTCGAAGGTGTTGATTGTTGTTACAGTTTCTCCCCCCCCCCCCCCCCCTTACGAAATCAGGTTTTAAACCTTGTCTGGTCAGGAGTGCGGGGGTCGCATGTCTGTGACCGATCCACACATTGATTGCCTGTAGTGCTTGAGTTCAGAGCATGACGTGGAGGAGTGTGGGTCCTGTCAGAATATGAACCCGAAGGCGCTCAAGAAGAGGGAGGCCAAATTATGTTGGCCAAGGCGAAGGACAGGAGTCATCGGAGGTCTTTTTAGGAAAATCCTCGAAGTCGCACAAGAAACGGCGTCAACATCATTCCTGCCATCGTTCGGATAGAGGTCGGTCTCGGTTGAGGTCTCCAGCCAGTCGGCATCGTGGGAGGTGAGTGACGGAGACTCCACAGCAAAGTCCTCAAGCTTCTCCAGTGCCATCAGTCTTTGAGGTGGTTGAGCCTCAGGGAAGTCCTCGCTTCTCACCTGGAGCGTAGTCGGATGTTCCGGATCTGGCATCAACGCCGCAGGAGGAGCAGCAGTATGCTGCCTTCCCTGCTCCGGGAGCGGATCTGGCGGCATTTCTGAATGCCATGTTTAATATCTTTAACAGCATGGCTCCTGGTGGTGCACCGCCTGGTCCCATTGGTCCTTTGGCCTTTACATTGGGCACTCTGGCTCCATAAAAGCCGGCGCTGTTTATGCCCTTTTATCCTGCGGAGGATGTTGGTCCGGCGCCGATGGTATCGCCTGGAAGATCTTTGACGCTGATATCTTCACCTGCTGGACCAGTGGAGCGGATGACGTCGCCCCAGGTTCGATCGACACTGGTGAATCGGCCCTTAAAGTCCACGGCGCCGATGGATTCGGTTCCGGCGCCGGATGAATCTGGAGATCGGGGTGTGTCTGCTGGTCATTCGGTGGTACGAAAGGCAGCAGAGTTCCTGGACCTCCCACTACCTGCTGCAGAGGTTAAGACCAACATCTTGACTGTGGTCCTGCATCCTGCTTCAGCTGCTGAGGAACCACTACTTCCTTTTAACAATGCTCTTACAGAGCCCGTTCTGAAAGTCTGGAAGAAGCCTGTGACGTAGTCAGCTGTCAACAGATCAGTGACAAGAAGGTACAGGGTGGCTCTGGGCGATCTGGGGTTCATGTCACAACATCCGACTCCGGAGAGTTTGGTGGTCCGGGCTTCTTGCTACTTTCGTTCGGCTCCAGGTTCCTTCACTGCTACACCTTCAGACAGGGAATCCAAGAGGATGGAGCAGTCGTCCAAAAATACCTTTTTATCCTGCAGCATGGCCCTCAAATCTGCCAATGTGACTTGTGTATTGGGCAGGTACATTCATGCCCTGGTGGACGCAGCTAAAACTGTGGTACCTGATCTGCCTCTAGTATTGCAGGGACTCCTGTCGGATGTGAAGGCTGCAGCTAAGCAAGTAATCCAGTTGGGCCTGGATACTACAGACTCTTTGGCCAGGGCGATGGGCACTTCCATTGTCACCAGGAGGCATGCTTGGTTCAGATCTACAGGATTCTCTACGGATGTCTAGATGACTCTTGTGGACCTACTTTTTGATGGGGACAAATTATTTGGAGCTAAAGCTGACTCTGCCTTAGAGCGTTTTAAGGAAAGCAGGGCTACTGCCAAGTCATTGGTCCTGCAGGCTTCCACTACCACCCCATTCAGGTCTTTCAGAAGGTTAAGGGGGTTTGGGAGAGGAACTTCCCTTCGTGGGAGCCCTAAGTCGGAAGCCCAGCAGCCTTCAAGTCTGCCCTATAGGTCCTTTAGAGGGTGGGGTAGGGTTAGAACAAGAGGGTCCACCCAGCAGCACACTGCCGCCTCCTCTTCCTCAGGGGGGAGGCAGCAAGGAAAGCAGCCCTAGTCCTCCGCCCATTATGTCTCATGCTTCTCCAGTACGGGGAAGGTTATTTCATTTTCTCCGCGAGTGGGAGTTTGACTCCTGGGTTCCCAACATTGTGGGGAAAGGTTATGGCCTTCCTTTTCAGGAGTATCCTCCTCCTTCCCCTCCCCGTCCATCCTTTTGCACAGAAGACCATCTCCTGCTGTTGCAGCAGGAAGTTCTAGTCCTTTTATCGAGAGGGGCAGTGGAGTTGGTTCCAGAGCAGGAAAGGGGTCAGGGTTGTTATTCAAGATATTTCCTGATTCCCCAAGAAGGATGGTCGTTTGAGGCCTATCCTGGACCTGAGGGTTTTGAATTGGTTCCTCAAAAAGGAGAAATTCAAAATGCTGACCCTAGCGCAGGTGCTTCTGACGTTGAACAAAGAGGATTGGATGGTGTCCGTCGACTTACAGGATGCTTACTTTCATATCCCTATTCTGAAGTCGCACACAAAGTATCTCCGGTTTGTGGTAGGGTCGCAACACTACCAGTTTGCGGTCCTTCCTTTTGGTCTTACTTCAGCACCTCGGGTCTTCATGAAGGTGATGGCGGTGGTTGCAGCAAATCTCAGGAGGAAGGGAATATTGGTGTTCCCTTACCTGGACGACTGGGTAATCAAAGCCAAGTCTCCAGAGCTTGAGCTGCATCACCTGCAGATGACAACCCGGTTGTTGTTCGATGTGGGTTTTTCGGTAAAAGTGCCCAAATCTCACGTGGAGCCCTCTCAGCGCCTCCTGTTCATAGGGGTAGTACTGGACACAACGTTGGATCTGGTCTTTCCTCAGCGGATTCAGGACATTCAGACGTTGATTCCAATGTTTCGAAATGGAGCGGTTGTTCCAATCCTCAAGGTCCTACGTCTGCTCGGTCTGTTCGCTTCTTGCATTCTGTTGGTCACTCATGCACGCTGGCACGAGGGCTCTTCAGTGGTGCCTCCGCAGACAGTGGTTTCAACACAAAGGTGATCTCGAGGAGTCGATAACTATGTCCAGAGATGCTGCGGCGGATCTACGATGGTGGGCTGTGGACAGCAATCTTTCACAAGGAAGGCCGTATTCACTACCGCCTCCGGTGGCCACGGTCATATCAGATGCCCCCATTCCAGGGTGGGAGAAGCACATCTGGGGGACCTGGATGTCAGAGGTCATTGGTCTCCTGTGGAAAAGATGTTTCATCAATCTGTTGGAATTACGGGCAATATGTCTGGCTCTCAAGGCCTTCCTCCCCTCCCTTTGCGGTCAGTCGGTCCAAGTCCTGACAGACAACACTACCGCGATGTGGTACAGGGAGAAGTAGGGTCGTACCTTCTCTGCAGAGAGGCTCTGCGACTCTGGTCCTGAGCTCAGGACCATCGGGTTTGCTTAGTAGCAAACCATCTGGCTGTTGTTGTAAACGTACGTGCAGACAGTCTCAGTCAGCATTTCTCAGCCGGTCATGAGTGGCGTCTTCATCCAGACCTGATCCATTATATCTATCAGATGTGGGGTTTCCTCAGGTAGACCTGTTTGCCACTCGGGAGAATGCGCACCGCCTGTCATTCTGCAGCCTCCAGTATCCGGTGCAAGGAGCGCTGGGGGACGTGTTTCAGATGTCCTGGAACGGCCTATTTGCTTTACGCATTCCCCTCCACCCCCCCACCCCCATACCAGTGTTTCCTCGTGTTCTGAGGAAGATTCGCCAAGTTATCTTAATAGCTCCGGATTGGCCGAGAAGGGTGTGGTACACAGACCTTCTCCAACTCTCACTTTGTCCTCTGCTCCGTTTCCCTCACAGGATAGACCTCCTCTCGCAGTTGCAGGGGCAGGTTCTACACCCCCACCTCCAGAGCCTGCACTTACATGCCTGGCGATTGAACGGGGCAATCTGAATTCATTTTCTCTTCCGCCAGAATTTATGGACATTATCTTATCGGCCAGGCGACACTCCACCAAGACTGTCTATGCCAGTAGATTGTCGAAATTTGTTACTTGGTGGGGAGAGAGACAAATTGATCCCTTAAAGGCCCATTTATCTGATATTTTGCTTTTTGCACTTTCATTGACACAGAAGGGTTGCGCAGTTGCAACAGTGAAAGGCTATTTTTCAGCACTGTCGGCTTTTCTTTGCCTTCCTGATCAACCTTCCATATTTAAGTCCCCTATAGTTCTTAGATTCCTTAAAGGGTTAACAAACAAGTTTCCTCCCACTCCGTTTGTTATACCTCAGTGGGATTTGAATTTAGTTCTCACTTTTCTGATGGGTTCACTGTTTGAACCTTTGCAATCTTGCCTGTTAAGGCTATTGGATTTGAATGCAGTTTTCCTCACAGCCATCACGTCTGCTAGGCGTGTGAGTGAGCTACAGGCTCTTATTGTAAAACCCCCTTTCACATCCTTTCATGCAGACAAGACGGTGCTGAGAACCAGGGCGGCTTTCCTACCAAAGGTAGTTAATCCATTTTATATGGGGCAATCCATAACACTCGTGTCCTTTTACCCTCTTCCACATCCATTGAAAGAGGAGGAGAGACTGCATTGACTTGGCCCAAGGAGGGCTTTAAGCTTTTATATTGAAAGGACCAGAGATTTTTGAGTGGACAATCAACTCTTCATTAGCTATGTGGGGGAGAGGAAAGGAATGGCAGTCCACAAGAGAAAACTGTCCAGGTGGGTCATTCTTTGCATTAAACTCTGTTATTTTTTTTGGCAAAGAAGGTTCCTCCTGTTGGTATTAGGGCTTATTCCACCAGGGCTAAGTCTGCCACTTAAGCCTTGACAAGAGGTGTTGCGGTTGCTGAGATCTGTAAAGCCGCAAATTGGGCTTCCCTCCACACTTTGGCAAAGCATTATTGCTTGGATTCGGAAGTTAGAAGGGATGGCCATTTTGCACGTTCCTTGCTGTAGAATTTCTTGGTGTGACCATTGAGGCACCCGCCTCCTAGTGCAATACTGCTTTGGGACACTCTTCATAAGGTGAGGAATCCACAGGTAGTTGTATCCATCAGAAGCACAAGTTACTTACCTTAGGTAACTCCTTTTCTGGTGGATACACTAGCTACCTGTGGATTCCTCACAGTCCCACCCGCCTCCCCGTTGGCGGTCTGGTCATACCAAGATTTCTTTGGGTGTATATGTATATTCGTTTTTGCTCTTTTTATTTGAATAAATATTAAGTATTATATTTGATTGTGTATGTGTGTGTGTGTGTGTGTGTGTATATATATATGTGTGTGTGTGTGTGTGTATATGTGTGTGTGTGTGTGTGTGTGTATATATATATATATATATATATATATATATATATATGTATGTGTATATATATAATATAGAGTTTGTGAAGTCTGTGATCACCTGTTCGCCTCAGAGGCACGTAAAAAAATGGTGAAAACTAACGTCAGCACGCCGGCGAGGACCTCTGATTGCCACGATGACGTCCGACGAAGTTGCGTGGAGTCGGGCAATTGTGATGTCCTCGTCGACGTGCAGAGCTGGGAAGAATGTTTCCGTCGAATGCTGGCCCATTGGGAGAATTCATAAGGTGAGGAATCTACAGGTAGCTAGTGTATCCACCAGAAAAGGCGTTACCGAAGGTAAGTAACTTGTTCTTTAGTAACAATGCTGTAATATACCTTGTCTTTGTGCGGATCCTTCTGTATTTAGTCTGCCGTATTAAATATTAGAGAAGGTCAGTAGAAAAGCTGTAGGAATAGATTATGGAAATTTTGAGCTGTCAGTCCAGGTTCAGTTTTTGTTTTATTTAAACTGTTTGTCCACATAGAAGTATACTTTTTGAAATACAGTAGTTATCATTTTTTTTATCATGTTAAAGTTACATACTCCCAATATATGGAGTGAAAAAGAAATAACCCTTCATTTTTTATTTTTTACTTTGGATTGTGAGAAATTCTATTAGTTTGTCATGCTCCCTAAGGTTTCCCACTTTTTGGACATCAGGTTTTGATCTGATTTTTACATCATGCGGACCACAAAAGCTCATTTTCTTAACCTTCTTCTCACTGCTTCAGTCTTTTCTTCTGAAAGCTATATCCTATTGTGGGTTTTTTAAAGACATTTACAGTAACATGCAGCTGATCTACATGGGCAATCAATAGCTGAAGTCCTGGATCATTAAATTAAGATAATTACAAATATTAAGTTGCTTGCTCATAAAAGTATATTGTACTTGCAACCTACAGCTCTTTTTTTTTTTTTTTTTCCCCCTAGCTCATCTTCGATGTTTAGTTTCTGATAATTCAAGGAGGCCTGTTAAGGAGATCTATGAGTTTTAGTAAGCATATCTCCCCAAGTTAATAAATTATCCATAACTGTCGTTGTTCCGGAAAGCTTCATATGCTGTGTAGGAGGCTGGCCTGGCTTATAGTGGGTACCTTGTGGTACTTACACCTTGTGCTAGGTCCAGATATCCCTTATTAGTAGATTAGAGGTGTTCTAGCAGCTTAGGTAGATAGAGGTAGCTATAGCAGAGCAGCTTAGGCTGAACTAGGAGACATGCAAAGTTCCTACTATACCACTTATATCACTTAGTACTATATCATAAGAAAACACAATACTCAGAGTTATTAAAAATAAAGGTACTTTATTTTAGTGACAATATGCCAAGAGTATCTCAAGAGGATATACTCCCTTAGGAGGTAAGTAATATACACCAAATATACACACACAAACCAAATCAGGTAAATAAACTGAAAAGTAGTGCAAACACTGTAGAACACAATAGAATGCAATAGGATGCAATAGGCCTAGGGGCAACACAAACCATTTACTCCAAAAGTGGAATGCGAACCACGAAGGGACCCCAGGCCTAGTGTAGTGTGTAGAGGTTCACTGAGAGTGTAAGAAAACACTAAGGGTGTCCAAGATACCCCATCCCAAGACCCTGAAAAGTAGGAGTAAAGTTACCCTACTACCCCAGAAAGACAGTAAAGTCGAGATAGGGGATTCTGCAAGAACAGCAACTGACTGCAAAGCACTGAAGACGGATTCCTGGACCTGAGGACCTGCAAAGGAAGGGGACCAAGTCCAAGAGTCACGCAAGTGTTCGGGGTGGGGGGGGGGCGCGCAGGAGCCCACTAAATCCCGGATGAAGGTGCAAAAGGGCTGCCTCCGGGTGGAAAAAGCTGAAGATTCTGCAACAACGGAAGGTGGCAGGAACTTCTCCTTTGGTCAGAAGATGTCCCACGGCATGCTGGAGGATGCAGAGTTATTTCCACGCAGAAAGACTGCAAACCAGCCTTGCTAGCTGCAAGAGTCGCGGTTGAGGATTTTGGGTGCTGCCAGGGCCCAGGGAGGACCAAGAGGTCGCCCCTTGGAGAAGGAGACAGAGGGGGCGCTCCGCAACACGGAGAGCCCATGCAGAAGCAGGCAGCACCCGCGGAAGCACCTGAACAGGCGTTCAGAAGATCTGAGCATGACGATCGACTCAGCACAACAAAAGAGGGTCACACAAAGTAGGAGTCCAAATCAGCAAGTTGGGCAATGCAGGACAGAGTGCCGGGGACCTGGTTTAGGCTGTGCACAGAAGCCCGAGCAGCTGCAGTTCACGCAGTACACAGGATTACTGTCTGGCGTGGGGAGGCAAGGACTTACCTCCACCAAATTTGGACAGAAGGGCCACTGGAGTGTCTGGGACACTTGGATCCAGCTCCTGTATTCCATGGACCATGCTCGTCAAGATGAGAGGGTACCCAGATGACCGGTGATGCAAAAGTTTGGTGCCTGTGTTGGCAGGGGGAAGATTCCGTCTACCCACGGGAGATTTCTTCTTGGCTTCCAGTGCAGGGTGAAGGTAGACAGCCCTCCGAGCATGCGCCACCAGGAAACCGTTGAGAAAGCCGGCAGGATGAGGCGCTACAATGTTGCTGGTAGTCTTCTTGCTACTTTGTTGTGGTTTTGCAGGCATCCTGTAGCAGTCCGCAGTGGATCCTTGACAGAAATCGAAGAGGGAAGTGCAGAGGAACTCTGGTGAGCTCTTGCATTCGTTATCTGATGAGATACCCACAGGAGAGACCCTAAATAGCCCACAGAGGAGGATTGTTTACAGAGAAAGGTAAGCACCTATTAGGAGGGGTCTCTGACATCACCTGCTGGCACTGGCCCCTCAGAGCTGTCCATTGTGCCCTCACACCTCTGCATCCAAGATGGCAGAGGTCTGGGACACACTGGAGGAGCTCTGGGTACCTCCCCTGGAGGATGCTGGTCAGGGGAGTGGTCACTTCGCTTTCCTTTGTCCAGTTTCGCGCCAGAGCAGGGCTGGGGGGGGGGGGGGGAGGGGACGGGGGGGGGGGGGGAGAGAGAGATCCCTGAGCCAGTGTAGACTGGCTTATGCAAGGAGGGCACCATCTGTGCCCTTCAAAGCATTTCCAGAGGCCAGGAGAGGCTACTCCTCTTAGGCCCTTCACACCTATTTCCAAAGGGATAGGGTGTAACACCCTCTCTCAGAGGAAATCCTTTGTTCTGCCTTCCTGGGACTGGGCTGCGCATCCCCAGGGGGCCAGAAACCTGTCTGAGGGTTGGCAGCAGCGGTAGCGGCAGAGAAAACCCTGGAAAGTTAGTTTGGCAGTGCCCGGGCTCTGTGCTGGAGACCCGGGGATGAATGGAATTGTCCCCCCAATACGAGAATGGTATTGGGGTGACAATTCCATGATCCTAGACATGTTACATGGCCATGTTTGGAGTTACCATTGTGACGCTACATATAGGTGTTGACCTATATGTAGTGCATGTGTGTAATGGTGTCCCCACACTCACAAAGTCTGGGGAATTTGCCCTGAACAATGTGGGGGCACCTTGGCTAGTGCCAGGGTGCCCACACACTAAGTAACTTTGTGCCTAACCTTCACCAAGTGAGGGTTAGTCATATAGGTGACTTATAAGTTACTTAAGTACAGTGTAAAATGACTCTGAAATAACGTGGATGTTATTTCACTCAGGTTGCAGTGGCAGTCCTGTGTAAGAATTGTCTGAGCTCCCTTTGGGTAGCAAAGGAAATGCTGCAGCCCATAGAGATCTCCTGGAACCCCAATACCCTGGGTACCTAGGTACTATATACTTGGGAATTGTAAGGGTGTTCCAGTGTGCCAATCAGAATTGGTAAAATTAGTCATTAGTCTGCAGTGCCAATTTTAAAAGCAGAGAGAGCATAAACACTGAGGTTCTGATTAGCAGAGCCTCAGCGATACAGTTAGGTACCACACAGGGAATACATACAGGGCATACTTTATGAGCACTGGGGTCCTGGCTAGCAGGATCCCAGTGACCCAAACAAAAACAAACATACAATAAAAAAATGGGGGTAACATGCCAGGCAAGATGGTACTTTCCTACATGCTGCTTATCAGAGAGCGCCCATTCCACCCAATCTTTTTTTTTTTTCCAAGCTGTAATATCTGGGGCTTGAGATGCAACCCAGTGTCATTCGGGCTTTCATTTTAAAACATTTTCATCTTGGCTCTGCACCCAGGAAACACATTTTTATTTACCCTTCCAGTTCCAACCCTACAACACACGAGACAACCTGCACCATCTCTTCCCAGAATTTAACAATCGCAGACAGACCCATGTTCTTTACAGGAAATCCATAGAGGGAAAATCGCGCACAATATTTTAGAGTGGTCCTCCAATGCTTAATCTTGCTGTTGGTTTGCAAACTCTTCCAAATCTATATAGATACAATAATATACATAGCTCTACTTCTATGTAGTTCAACAAAAGATGAATGTGTGAGGATCATTTTCTGCTTTTCTATTCTGATTTTATATGCAAATGCGAGACATATTGCATTGTAAATGCTTGCTATGTGAAGGGGAACGTTGCCCTTCAGGTCAGTTTTTGCAAGACATTGGGCTGCGGGTGAGTTAATACGTGATGGTTGCATGCAGTGTACTCTGTAGATGGTGAATCCTGAAAGCACCTCATGGGGGATATTATTGGTACGAAATGTGAAGCTGGACTGGGGGCTTCTCCCTTGAAAGATCACCTGTGTTTTTTGTGGAGAATCCTCTCTATATATGTTTAATTAAAACACATTATTTAACCCTTGTTCCTCTAGATTAAAGGTTCTTGGACGGGTAAAAACAGAGTGCAGAATCCCTACAGCCATGGAAACCTCCTGAAAAACTGCTGTGAGGTGCTGTGTGGACCTGTGCAACCCAGGTAAGGCTCCTGACGAGAACAGCCCATACTTGGACATATCTTATTGCAAGCACTTTTGTTTCCTAGAGAATTGTTGTTTGCCTGGGCGCACTTCTTTCACACTGATATTGTTGGTCGTTTAAATTTATGCACAAATTGTGGCTTATGATGTGACCAGTTGATTCTGAGTTATAAGTCTCTTCGTGAGATCTTGTTTTAGTGGTTGGCACTTCAGAATTAAAATATATATGTTTTGATGGCATGTGTAGCTGCAGATACACATGCTGTGCATACGTCTGCCATCTAGTGTTGAGCTCGTAGTGTTACAAGTTGTTTTTCTTCGAAGAAGTGTTTTCGAGTTACAGGATCGAGTTACTCCTCTTCGGCTCCATTGCGCATGGGCGTTGACTCCATGTTAGATTGTTTTCTTTCCGCCATCGGGTTCGGACGTGTTTCCTCTAGCTACGATATTTCGAGTCGGAAAAACTTGAAAACTATTTCTCGTCGGTATTGTTTCGATCGCGTTCCACCTTCTATCGACACTTCGGTACCGTCGGATCAAACATCTTTACTCGCCCTTCAGGGCACCCATGCCCAACTCGGGCCTCGTCGGGCCGACCGCGTGGAAACCTCATGGACCGGACTCAATTCAGATCCTGTCCTCGGTGCCACGCTAAATTTCCTTACATGGACCAACATCTCGTCTGCAATCTCTGCCTTTCCCCAGACCATTGGGAAGAAAATTGTGAGGCCTGCAGATCCTTCCGATCCAAGAAAATGCTCCGAGACAGAAGAACATGGAGACTCGAGATGGCGTCTAAAAGCACCAAACGTCTCGACGTCGAAGAGGAGAAGATCATGCAGACCGCTGTTACCCGTTCGAGGACAGACCGGTCACGGCAGGACAGCACGTGAGTACGCCTGCCCCTGTCCCATCCAAGCCGAAACATAAGGCTTTGGGGACGCCACTGCCTGAAGGCCATGGCTCAACCTGAAAAAAGACCTTCGGTGACCAACCCACAACTTTGGCACCGAAAAAGGCCACTCCTCGGAAGCCATCGGACTCGAGCCGAGGCTCTGTATCCGAGCCAAGCAAACATCGCTGTTTCGAGTCCAAATCTCGAAAATCGTTTTCAGAGACGAGGCCAACTTCAACCCCTACTTTTTCGATACCGAAAAAAACGCTTTGGATCCGAAAAAGCCTATTAATACTGAGGAGCATGGACTTTCACAAGTACTTAAAGAAGGCCACAAAGCTACTGAGGACGACTCACAAATAGAGGCAGTGGATGAAAGGCAAGCCAGGATTCACATCCATAAAGAGACTGGCAGAATTTTAACCGCACCTCCTCCAAAACCAAAGAGCAAATTATCCTTTCAAGCGGAATTGGACACTACACAGCCTCCAGCTAAAGTGCTAAGAACAAATGAGAAACCTCCACCTCCTCAATTTTCTCCTCCTCAGTATCCTTGTCTCTATCCACACTTGCATATTTCTCCGCCTACCAGTCCTACACCTATGCAGTCACCATCACACATTTGATTCGCACCAGGACAGTGTGGATCCATGGGATCTTTATGATCCAGACCCCGTTCCAGACAATAACCCAGATTGCTATCCCTCTACGCCTTCACCACCAGAAGATAGTACAGGCTACACTCAAGTCATAGCTAAGGTGGCATTGTATCACAATGTCGTCATGCATACTGAGCCATTAGAGGATGATTTTCTATTTAATACACTCTCCTCTACGCATGCAACATATCAGTCGCTTCGAATGCTCCCCGGCATGCTAAAACATGCTGACCAGATATTCAAGGAGCCAGTAAAAGCAAGGATAATTACTCCTAGAGTGGAGAAAAAATATAAGCTACCTCCTTCCGATCCTGTCTATATTACCAAACCATTACCTCCAGACTGAGTAGTTGTAAGCGCTGCCAGGAAGAGAGCAAGTTTGCAGTCGTCAGGTGATGCACCCCGCCAGACAAAGAGTAGGAAGATTGATGCTGCGGGGAAAAGGGTGGCATCTCAGGCTGCCAACCAGTAGAGAATAGCCAACTCTCAGGCATTGTTGGCTAGATATGACAGGGCCCACTGGGATGAGATGAAAGACATAACCCAACATCTCCCCAAGGAACAGCAAAAAAGGGCACAACAGATAGTAGAGGAAGGGCAAGCCATCACTAATAATCAGATCAGGTCAGCCCTAGACTCTGCAGATACAGCAGCCAGAAGCATCAAAACTGCTGCAACCATAAGGAGACATGCATGGCTTAGGTCTTCAGGATTCAAGCCTGAAATCCAACAGGCAGTGCTCAATATGCCGTTCAACCAAAAGCAACTTTTCGGCCCTGAGGTTGACATTGCAATTGAAAAGATGAAAAAGGATTTAGACACGGCAAAAGCCATGGGTGCACTGTATACCACACAATACAGGGGATCCTGTCGTAAACCCCAATATAGAGGTGGATTTAGAGCCCAAACTGCAGAGGCATCCACCTCACAGCCAAAGTCGGCCTACCAACCTCAATACCAACGAGGTGGTTTCAAAAGCACTTAGAGGCCAGTACCCCAGAGGTAGGAGAAAATATCAAACGTCAAAAGAAGCCTCACAACAAACTAAGCAGTGACTTGTGCCATTCCTTCCCAATTCACACCTCACCTGTTGGGGGGGAGGAGAGACTGCAAAAGTTCCACTCCACAAGAATTGGCAAGGCATTACGACAGACAGCTGGGTATTATCAATTATCCTCAATGGCTATTGCATAGAATTGACACAAACTCCACCAAATATTCCACCAAAACCACACAAGCATCACTCGGTTGCAAGAAGAAGTCAAATCTCTATTACTCAAACAAGCAATAGAAACTGTGCCACAAAATCAAATAGGGACGGGAGTTTACTCACTGTATTTCCTTATTCCCAAAAAGGACAGGACCTTAAGGCCAATATTAGATCTCAGAACCCTCAGTCTTTACATCCTGTAGGAGCACTTTCACATGGTGACACCACAGGATGTTATCCCACTACTTCAACAACACAATTTCTTGGCAACATTAGACCTCAAAGATGTGTATTTCCACATACCCATCCATCCAGCGCCCAGAAAATATCTCAGGTTTGCCTTTCAAGGAAAGCATTATCAGTTCAAATTGTTACCCTTCGGAAAAACAACAGCTCCCAGGGTATTCACAAACTGCCTGGTGGTAGTCGCAGCTTACATAAGAAGACAACACATTCATGTCTTTCTATATCTAGACGATAGGCTAATAAAATCAAACAGTCCTACACAGTGTCCAAACCATGCGCATTATGTCATAAAAACCCTGCACACCCTAGGGTTCTCCATAAACTACAAAAAGTCACAACTACAACCTGCGCAAATTCAACAGTAATTAGGGGCGATACTAAATACTCAAAAAGCGCTTTCAAGCCCAAATACACAAAGAATACAAGCATTTCACAATATATTAGCACAAATACCGACAGGCCAATAGCACACTGTCAGATTTGTGATGAAAGTATTGGGCATGATGGCATCCTGTATTGCGATTGTTCTACATGCAAGACTAAACACGCGGCCCTTGCACAACAATGGTCACAGGCACAGGGTCAACTTCAAGATCTAGTGCTGATAGACCGACAAACATACATGTCCCTTCAGTGGTGGAATTCCACAAACTTAAACAAAGGGCAGCCATTTCAAGACCCTGTGCCTCAGACCATACTTACATCAGATGGATCAATGATTGGCTGGGGAGCTCACCTCAACAATCACAACATTCAAGGACTATGGGAGGCCGAACACAAGCAGCCACACATAAATCACTTAGAGTTGTTAGCTGTCTTCCTAGCACTCAAAGCTTTTCAGCCTCTTCTCACTCAGAAGAATATCCTTATCAAAACAGGCAACATGACAACCATGTATTACCTAAACAAACAAGGAGGGACACATTCGTCCCAATTTTCCCTCCTAGCCCAAAAAATTTGGAAATGGGCAATCCACAACCAAATTCACCTGGTAGCACAATACATTCCAGGGATACACAACCAATTGGCAGATGTTCTCAGCAGAAATCATCAACAAACACCCTCAAGTACTTCAAAAATACTTTCAACAATGGGGAGCACCAAACATAGATCTGTTCGCCACCAGCGAAAACGCAAAATGCCAAAACATCGCATCCAGATACCCACATCCCTTATCCAAGGGCAATGCTCTATGGATCAATTGGTCAGGGATATTTGCTTGCCTTTTTCCTCCTCTCCCACTCATTGTATTTCTAGTCAAGACGCGCTCAATCTGATACTCATAGCACCAACGTGGGCACGTCAGCCGTATGTGTGTGTGTGTGTGTGTGTGTGTGTGTGTGTGTGTGTATGTATGTATGTATGTATATATATATATATATATATATATATGTGTGTGTGTGTATATGTGTGTTCGATGGCATGTGTAGCTGCAGATACACATGCTGTGCATTATCCTGCCATCTAGTGTTGGGCTTGGAGTGTTACAAGTTGTTTTTCTTCAAAGAAGTCTTTGAGTCACGAGACCGAGGGACTCCTCCCTTTCGGCTCCATTGCTCATGGGCGTCGACTCCATCTTAGATTGTTTTCTTTCCGCCATCGGGTTCGGACGTGTTCCTCTTCGCTCCGTATTTCGATTCGGGAAAGTTAGTTAGTTATCGGAAAATTCAACTGTATTGTTCGCAATCAGTACCAGTTTAGTGTTAGCACATCGACACCGAAGAAAGAAGCGCTCAGGTGGCCCTTCAGGGCTTCCAACCTCAAGCGGGGCATGGTCGGCCCGACCGCGTCCATCTTCAAACCTCATGGACTGGACCCCCTTCCGCTTCTGCCCCAATTGCCACGCAAAGTATCCTTATACAGACCAACACTTGGTCTGTAACCTGTGTTTATCTCCAGAACACAGGAAGGATACTTGTGAGGCCTGTCGGGCATTTCGATCCAAGAAAACACTAAGAGATCGAAGAGCTCGAAGACTCCAGATGGCGTCAACGCCTGCCGAGCAAATCGACATCGAGGAGGAGGAGAGGTTCTCCATTCGAGATTCGGACTCTGACGAGTCCGAAAGTGAGCAGCCAAAGACGCAGCAACCAACTGTGAGTAGACCAGCCCCGGCAAAAACTCACTCAGAGATAATAAAGGCCAAGGGGATGTCACCGCCAACAGGCCATGGCTTAACCCGAAAACACGGTGACCAAACATCAGCACCGAAAAGGCCTCACAGCAGCGGAAGACATCCGACTCCGGTCGAGATACCGGCTCCGAACAATTTCAGCACCCCTAAAGTCAAGAAGGTTTCCTCAGAGCCGAAAAAGACTGTACAAAAAGCTTGGGTGCCGAAACATGCAGCCTCTGAGCCGAAACCAGGCTCCTAAACAGAAGAGCAAGGCCTTTCAAGTCAGTTGCAAGGGCACAGGTTTGAACAAGAACTGGGCATGGGAGAGCCAGACCATACCCAGAGGAGGCTACACATACAGAAGGACACGGGGAAAATCTGAACTCTTCCTCCACTAAAAATCAAGTGAAAGCTAGCATTCCAGGAGACGGAAATGCAGCCAAAAGCGAAAGTGGCTAAAGACAAAACACCACCAAGGTTCTCGCCACAGCAATCTCCATTGCATTCGCCACACCTGTCCCCGGTAGCAACACCCCCAATGATGCAGTCGCCGACGCACATGGGGATGTCACAAGATGACCCGGATGCATGGGACTTGTATGATGCACCGGTCTCAGACAATAGTCCTGATTGCTACCCGGCAAGGCCCTCACCACCTGAGGACAGCCCTGCATAAATGCGGGTGGTTTCAAGGGCAGCTACATTCCATAATGTAGCAATGCATGCAGAGCCCATAGAGGACGCCTTTTTGTTTAATACCTTGTCATCCACCCACAGCGCATACCAAAGTTTGCCAATGCTGTACCAGGACCCAGTAAAAGGCAGAGCCATCACGCCTAGGGTGGAGAAGAAATATAAACCTCCCCCAACGGACCCTGTGTTTATCACACAACAATTAACTCCTGATTCGGTGGTAGTGGGAGCAGCCCGAAAGAGGGCAAACTCCCAATCCTCAGGAGACGCCCCTCCGCCCGACAAGGAAAGTCAGAAATTTGATGCAGCAGGCAAGAGGGTAGCAGCACAGGCAGCCAATCAATGGCTGATTGCCAATTCTCAGGCTCTACTGGCTCGATACGACAGGGCACATTGGGATGAAATGCAACATCTCATTCAGCACCTTCCCAAAGAGTACCAAAAACGTGCCCAACAGGTTGTTGAGGAAGGTCAAACTATTTCGAACAACCAAATAAGGTCGGCAATGGACTCAGCAGACACGGCGGCAAGGACAGTGAACACTGCAGTAACCATTCGTAGACATGCATGGTTACGAAGTTCCGGATTTAAGCCAGAAATCCAGCAGGCTGTGCTGAATATGCTGTTCAACCAAGAATAGTTGTTTGGGCCGTAGGTGGATACGGCAATAGAAAAACTCCAAAAAGACACGGACACGGCCAAAGCCCTGGGCGCGCTCTACTCCCCACAGAGCAGAGGCACTTTTAGAAAGCCGCACTTTAGAGGGGGTTTCGTTCCCAAACCACAGAGCCTTCCACCTCACAAGTCAGACCCACATATCAGGACCAGTATCAGAGAGGAGGTTTTCGAGGAACATACAGGGGTGGACAATTCCCAAAGACGAGGGAAATTCCAGAGCCCAAAAAACCCTCAAACCAAACAGTGACTTCAATTTCACAAACCCCCACCACTCAACACCAGTTGAGGGGGAGACTTACCGCATATTACCACAACTGGGAAAACATAACTACGGACACATGGGTCCTAGCCATTATCCAACATGGGTATTGCATAGAATTCCTACAATTGCCACCAGATGTACCTCCAAGATCACACAATATGTCCAAACAACACTTTGACCTGTTACAACTAGAAGTCCAAGCATTGTTACAAAAACAAGCAATAGAACTAGTACCCAATCATCAAAAAGGAAGAGGTGTCTACTCCCTGTATTTCCTAATTCCAAAGAAAGACAAAACACTGAGACCCATATTAGACCTCAGAACACTGAATCTTTACATCAAATCAGATCACTTTCACATGGTAACACTTCAAGACTTGATTCCCTTGCTCAAAAAACAGGACTACATGTCAACATTACATCTCAAGGATGCATATTTCCATATACCCATACATCCTTCCCTTAAGGTTTGTAATCCAAGGCGTGCATTACCAATTCAAAGTGTTACCATTAACAGCCCCAAGGGTATTCACCAAATGCCTTGCAGTAGTAGCCGCTCACATCAGGAGACAGCACATGCACGTATTCCCTTACTTGGACGATTGGTTAATAAAAACCAGCACTCCGCAACAGTGTCTTCTACGCAGACAATACGTCATAGAAACCCTACACAAACTAGGGTTTTCTCTAAACTACCAAAAATCACATTTACAACCGTGCCAAATACAACAATATTTGGGAGCAACAATCGACACACACAAGGCGATTGCCACTCCAAGTCCACAAAGAGTACAAGCATTCCAAAATATAATATTAAACATGTACCCAAACCAGCACTATCAAGTGAGGTTTGTAATGAAACTTCTAGGCATGATGTCTTCATGCATAGCCATTGTCCCAAACGCAAGACTACACATGCGGCCCTTACAACAGTGCCTAGCAACACAATGGACACAAGCATAGGGTCAACGTCAGGATCTAGTGTTGATAGACTGCCAGACACACATCTCGCTTCAATGGTGGAATCCTATAAATTTAAACCAAGGGCGGCCATTCCAAGACCCAGTGCCTCAGTACATAATCACAACAGATGCTTCTATGATGGAGTGGGGAGCACACCTCAACCAGCACAGTATACATGGACAATGGGATGTTCAGCAAAAACAACTGCATATAAATCGTTTAGAATTGTTAGCAGTGTATCTAGCATTGAAAGCATTTCAACCACTAATAGCCCACAAACACATTCTTGTCAAAACAGACTACATGACAACAATGTATTACCTAAACAAACAAGGAGGGACACACTCATCACAGCTGTGTCTCTTAGCACAAAAGATTTGGCATTGGCCGATTCACAATCACATTCGCCTAATGGCACAATACATCCCAGGGATTCAAAACCAGTTGGCCGACAATCTCAGTCGAGCTCACCAACAAACACACGAATGGGAGATTCATCCCCAGATACTACAAACTTACTTTCTACGCTGGGGAACACCAGAAATAGACCTATTCGCAACAAAAGAAAACGCAAAATGCCAAGACTTCGTATCCACATCCTTAGTCCAAGGGCAATGCGTTATGGAACAGTTGGTCAGGGATATTTGCTTACGCTTTTCCCCCTCTCCCACTCCTTCCTTATCTGGTAAACAAATTGAGTCAAAACAGACTCAAACTAATACTAATAGCACCAACCTGGGCTCGCCAACCATGGTACACAACACTACTAGACCTGTCAGTAGTACCTCACGTCAAACTACAAAACAGACCAGATCTGTTAACTCAACACAAACAGATCAGACACCCGAATCCAGCATTGCTCAATCTAGCAGTCTGGCTCCTGAAGTCTTAGATTTGGACATTTAGACCTTACACAAGAATGTATGGAGGTCATTAAACAAGCTAGAAAACCTACTACAAGACATTGTTACGCAAACAAATGGAAAAGATTTGTTTATTACTGCCATAATAATCAAATTCAACAACTACATTCTTCCGCCAAAAACATTGTAAGTACTTATTACACTTACAAAAATCTAAACTAGCTTTTTCTTCTAGTAAAATACATCTCACAGCAATATCTGCCTATCTGCAGATTACGTATTCAACATCACTTTTTAGAATCCCAGTCATCAAAGCATTTATGGAGGGTTTAAAAAGAATCATACCCCCGAGAACACCACCAGTCCCCTCGTGGAACCTAAATATTGTATTAACACGACTCATCGGTCCACCATTTTAACCCATGCACTCTTGTGAGATGCAATACTCAAACTGGAAAGTAGCCTTCCTAATAGCTATCACATCTCTCAGAAGAGTAAGTGAAATACAAGCGTTTACTATACAAGAACCCTTTATACAAATACATAAACATAAAGTGGTTCTCTGTACAAATCCCAAATTCTTACCAAAGGTCATATCACCATTCCACCTAAACCAAACAGTGGAACTCCCAGTCTTTTTTCCACAACCAGACTCCGTAGCAGAAAGAGCCTTACATACGTTAGACATTAAAAGAGCACTAATGTATTACAATGATAGAACAAAACAGTTTTACAAAACAATTGTTTGTAGCCTTCCAAAAACCTC
Source organism: Pleurodeles waltl (assembly GCF_031143425.1). Lineage (NCBI taxonomy): Eukaryota > Metazoa > Chordata > Amphibia > Caudata > Salamandridae > Pleurodeles > Pleurodeles waltl. The sequence continues at coordinate 381,828,645 of NC_090438.1, forward strand.
ATGCAGGAAATCCAATATCCAAACAAGGACTTGCCAGATGGATAGTGAAATGTATTCAGACCTGCTATATCAAAGCAAAAAGAGATCGACCTATTACGCCAAAGGCGCACTCCACTAGGAAGAAAGGCGCCACAATGGCTTTTCTAGGAAATATACCTATGACAGAAATCTGTAAGGCAGCCACATGGTCTACGCCTCATACATTCACAAAACATTACTGTGTGATGTGTTAACACAACAAGCCACAGTAGGACAGGCTGTACTACAAACATTATTTCAGACAACTTCAACTCCTACAGAATAAGCCACCGCTTTTGGGGAGATAACTGCTTACTAGTCTATGCACAGCATGTGTATCTGCAGCTACACATGCCATCAAACGGAAAATGTCACTTACCCAGTGTACATCTGTTCGTGGCATAAGACGCTGCAGATTCACATGCGCCCTCCCTGGGAGCCTGTAGCAGTTTTAAGTTGAATAAAACTTGTAAATTTTGTAAATACTTACTAGTTTTATACACATTATGTACATACATACTTACTCCATTGCATGGGCACCGTTACTATATACACAACTCCTACCTCACCCTCTGCGGGGAAAACCATCTAAGATGGAGTCGATGCCCATGCGCAATGGAGCCGAAAGGGAGGAGTCCCTTGGTCTCGTGACTCGAAAAGACTTCTTCGAAGAAAAACAACTTATAACACTCCGAGCCCAACACTAGATGGCAGGATAATGCACAGCATGTGAATCTGCAGCGTCTCATGCCACGAACAGATGTACACTGGGTAAGTGACATTTTCCATATATCTATATATATCTTTAAAAAAAAAAAAAAAGCATGGGTTTAGACTTTTATTTGTTCCTGGGGTTCATTCCTGTTCGAAGCTCTCTGAAACGCTTCTTTAACCCTTCTGTTTACTGTAAATCTCCCTGGCACCCAAACAAATCAATTAGCCAGTCTGCAGAGAATCTGTGAAGAATTTTGTCCGCTACATGCCTGTTTTAATCCCATTATGTAATACTGCACTGCTTGTATGCCTGTACAACTAGTGTGCTGTTGATCAAACTATACTTTTAACACTCAATTTAAAAAATGTTAGCCCTGCATCTGTACTGGCACCTGACGTGTTCAGCTTCTTAACCCTTAGTGAGGTTTTGTTTACCTGGCTAGATAACCCCTGTTATAAACTTCATAGTATAAGGTGGCCCATGCGCTAGAGATTGCTATTCAAGTGAGGGTAAAGCTGGTGACAGTGTAGCTTCATTATCACTTTGTCATTCTACCACTTCGGCCAATAATAGATCTGTTCCTTTTGTGTCATCCCTGGACTGAGCAGTCATCTCTTCTCTTATGGGCGTGTTAGATCTAGTGTATGCCATCTGGGCCTCCTGTCCACAGTACCATTTTAGTATTAGTTTTGCATGACTATTGGGCGAAGGGAAGGGGCAGGAGACAGTTAGGAGGGTGGTTGCTGTTGTGTCTGAGTTTAAAGTCCGACATGAATGCAGAGTTGTATAATGTAGGTGCATTCGCTGGGCTTTCGTAGGCATTATTTAGCTTTGCTTCTAGAGTGACCGTGGTGGGTAGAATAATTTTTATGACTGGAGTATGGCTGTTGTTTTTGCTGTTTCATCATAATCTATGCACAATTTCAGTTTTCACAGCTAAAGTGAGGCATCACAAAACTGGAATTCTCAGAAATCTGAAAGAGCAAATGTGTACAGCGTGAACAGATTACATTGTTGCATTTAGCATTTTGTGAGGCAGTTCTTCTATCCATCAGCATGCTTGAGAGTTTTTCCGAATGGTTAGCAAACCTTTGGGCATTCAGTCACAAGCGCCTTATTAGTGCTCCCAGATGAGCCCTATTTGTAAAGATTTTATTCCTGGTAGATATACACTTGCCTAACAAACATCCAAGGGAAACCACAGACCCATTTTCCACAGGCTGCTGAAGACACTGATGACAGAAAGGGATTTTGTTCACCACCAGTATTGTTGAGTATAAGCTGGTAACCTAAAATTTGCCTTACCTTGTCGGGAGCCGCAGATGGCTGTGTGCTAAAATGGCTACTTCCGGCTCTGTGTAGGACGTTCCGACCACAGATTTAAATCCCAGCAGCATCTGTTAGGTCTGTAACACTCCAGAGACTGAACATGAGTAGTCAGTCTGTTGGGTGACAGTAGCTCTCATGATAAATGTTTAAACAATCTAGACACCCTGAATAGTGAACTGTAACACTTTTATAGTTAGAACAAGATGTTGATTAATTGCTACCCTGCTCATAAATACTTGTAAGCAACGTTTTGGGAATAATCCAAATGTTTTCTAGACTCTGCTACCAAAGTTTAGGATACAAGTGAGGTTTGTTGAGTACTTGGTCACACTCAAGACCTCAGAACAGACAAGTCTTCAAACATGTTAATATTTTTGGGGTCCTCCAAATGCCAGAGTGTACTCCAGAACCTTTGTTGTAGGAGATTCATCCTCTGGCGTAAGCTCCTATTCAATAGGTTTTTTCATGAGGTAATGAGTAGGTAGGTTTTAGGAAGAGCAAGCTGTGCTATAAAAGCACCTGGAATTCTCCATATGCAGCCATATCACATTGGAAATGCATTAACTATAGGGTAGACTGCTAGGCCTATGGACCCTTGTTATCTGCCTTCCCAGCAGTTGAGCAGATTGGGACCGTGGTTTGTGTCAACATGTCTGTTAGACCCATCAGCCTTAGAGTCGTCTACCCCAAACCTTTTGCCTTCTTGCGTCAAATTATGCTGAATTCGTTTTTGTTGGGACTGCTAACCAGTGCTAAAGTGCTTGTACTCACTCGCGTAAACATGGTTTGATTTGGTATATACCTAATTAGCTTAATTAATTTCCTAAAGTCCCTAGTAAAGTGCACTACATTTGCCCAGGGCATGTAAATTATATGTTACTAGTGGGCCTTCAGCACTTAGTGTGCCACCCATGTAAGTACCCCTTTTAAACATGTCCAAGGCTTGCCATTGCAGCCTCCCCCCCCCCCTTATTACATATGTCACTGCTAAGGTAGGCCCTGTGTAGCTCTCTATGTAGCAGGGTACAATGTAATTAAATGGTAGGACATGTTGCTTTCAGTTTTATATGTCCTGGTAGTGAAAAAACTCCAAAATTCGTTATTCACTACTGTGAGGCTTACCCCACTTATCTGAATCACCGCAACTCCTTGGCATTCGTTAACGTTATCGCATCTCGGCTCCAAAGCATTTCCTCAACTGCGTGGGGAAAATCTATGCATCTCCTCAACAGCAGGGTTCTGAATCAGCGGAACACTCCTGCTCAAGGATTTAAGGTACTTTGGTTCAGCAGGCCCAACATGGTCCCTGTAGCTGGCCCACCATCCATCGTGGTCAGCCTGAAGTTTTGACTTTGTCCCAGTCCGGCACAACCAATAGCCCTGGTTGGCTCTTTTTGCTTCTAAGTACTTTTCTACAGTTTAGTCTTCAGAAATCCATAACTCAGGTTCGACTTACTGGATTTTTGTTCTTCTTGTTTTTTTTTTTTTTTTTTTTTTTTTTTTTTTTTTAATATAAGCTCTTTTTTTTTTTCTTTCTAAATAAGTATCTTTTGTGTGGTGTTGTTACTGTTTTACTATTTGAAGTGTTGTTCAAATACTTAAGCCATTGCCTCTTACATTAAGCCTGCCTGCTCTGTGCCAAACTACCAGAGGGTGTGCACAGGTTAATTTAAGGTGTGTTAGTGACATACCCTGTCTAGGATGGTGGTTCCTGCTTGATCATGGTGCATACCTCCGTCAACCAGAATCCCCATTTCTAACAGTGCCCATGGGCTTATTTTTACCTTTCTGTGGTCAGTGGTCTATTTGAAAACGTTTCCCATCACTGGTTCAGTTGTAATTCCAGAATTTCCCCTCTTTTTGCAGTATCGTCTAAAAACATTTTGCCATTTTTCCAAATTTTTTGTGGTGCATCAAAAACTATACCTCGCAATTCATGTGTAGCTTACAACATAATCCATTACTTCATAGTTGTATTATTTGTATTTGCATTTGAGAATGTGGTTACCCAGATGCTGTCCGCTTGTAGCAAGAAAATGAAGACCGAATATGCTTGAGCTAAGAATAAAACATCTTGTCAAGTATTATAAAATTATGGCCAGGCAGGAGAAAAGAGATCAGATTGTGAGCTAAAGTAACTGGCCATGTAAAATAAACTCAACCTTGGGATTTCATCTCCCTGGAAGTTCCTTGCTCTTCTAAGCATTTTATTTTATATGTGAGCCTTAAACCTTCCATGTATATACCTAATGCAAAAGTGTAATCTATTTTGTTTCTTCTGTTATAGTATGCTGGATAGGAGGGGCGTTTTACCAGAAACAAATGGGATCCAAGGGACAACCACTCAGGAAAGCAGCACTGTGCCACAGAGTTCGGTATGTCGGTGTTCATTGTCTGTTTGCTGCATAATCCACGTCCAGAGAATGTAGTTGGGAGAAGATATTTTAATTTCTGAGTGTTGCTGCAGGGTGGCCCTTAAATACATTGGACGCACTTACGATTCAATGTTGTGTGGAAACAGATAAGAGTGAGAGAGATGGGTCTAGTCAGAAATGGTTACATCTGCATTGCATAACTACAATATCTAGTATGTTTTTTTGAAATTGGTAGCATATTTACAGTCTGACCACAATCTGTCCTAGTGGAGGAGCCGCCCCTGAATTTAAGTAGCTCACTACTTCTCTCTGACAGTGGAGTGCAGGCTCATGCAGCTAACCTGCAAAGGCTACGTCCTAGCCTTTCTGTCCCTCCCAACAGACCGCTCCCCCTCCATCTGGACATGCTGTCTTGAATGTCTCAATTTTGTAGACCGATGTCTTTGACGTGCTTAGCATTGTGCCATAAACGTGCTGCCTCTGGAAGAAAGTAGCCATTGAATCTTACCTGCTATACCACTTAATCCCCAAGGGAGACAAAGGTCTGGGACCCAGCCTAGATCTCCAGTTTTTGAACTTAAGTTGGCAGAACAATTTTAGGGTACTGTCCCTGTGCCAAAACGTTCAGTTCCTAAATGCAGGAGATGGGTTGGTATCCCTGAATCTGCAAGGCACCTATTTTTTAATCTTCAAGCTCTCCCTGCGTGCAAACTTTATAGGAGGTTCTCCTTGGGATCCCAACACTATTGGTTCACTGTCCTGGCATTTATCCTGACTATTGCACTTTGTGTATACACAACAGTGCTGCGAGTTGGAGTTAACAACACTGACACTGTTAGGAATCTATGTATTTTCAAACTTCGACTGGCTAATGAAAGTCTAGTCCCCTACATTTGGTTGAGGAACACTTTCAGTGCACAATGGCTTTCCTCCATGAGTTAGGATTCACTGTCAATGTACAAAAGTCTCACTCGAGTTCAACACTGAGATTAATCATCACAGGAGTTCTACTTAAGACGATCCATATAAGGCTTCTCGTCATGAGATTTCAGCTATTCAGACGATGACTCGGATTTCTGACTGGGGTTTCCCAGTCATGCAGGTTTTGCATGTACTTCGCCTCTTGCCTTGTGCATACGGTTAGTGCTAGATGCCAGACAGTAGATCAAGGCTCAGCAGTGATGTCTGCAAAAGGAGTAGCTCCAGCATCAAGGCAACCTATTTTCTAAGCTTGGAAATGTCCCATTGGTTCTTGCATAGCTACAATGGTGGATATACTCCCTTTAACCTTGAGGCGGGTCCGTTTATTTCATCCCTCCACAGGCACAGGCTACCTTCGTCACAAATTCCTTCTATCCAGTTTGGGGATTTCCTATGTGGACCACTTTTCTTTTTGCTTTGGAAGTTCTTGGTTTTATGACATACATTTTCCTATGTAGTATTGTCTGGAGGATGCCTTCAGGTTTAGCTTTTTCTTAAAAACAAAAATCAGTGTAATGTACGTGTTTACACTGATTCTTCTTCTTTCACAAATTATCTGGTAGGATTGGACACAGTTGGTCCTGATGACAACAACTGATTGAGGATATGGTACACATCTATTGGCACTCCATATTTCGCCACCTCTTTCTTTCTGCACAAGAAAGACATCAGCACGAAGCAGTGATCACCACATTCCCCAAATGAAGTGGCTGCACGTGTGGTGATTGAGCTACAGTCCTTTTTCCTTCATGATGAGGTTGTGGAGATTGTCTTGGCAGCCAGGCAACCTACTAAGAAAATAATCTAGCAGGTTGCTGAAACAATTTCTTTCAGTGTTGAGTGTTGGAAGTCCTGCATCATTTTAAATCCTGCCTTTCTTATGCTCAGAGCTTCACATTGTTCTGTCTACTGCAGTCTGGCTGTGGCTACTGTTAACGGCTATTTGGCTGCCCATATGCATTCATATGTCTTCTTGTCCAACCTTCCCTGGTTTGTTAGCCATGGCACCTTTTGGAATATTTGCTCTGCTTACTTTCTGCTGCTCTATTTATTATTCCTCAGAGGGATGTGAATCTGTTTTTTAAACCTTCTTGATGGCAAACCCATTCAAATTGATGCACTGCCTCCCAGTTCAACTTCTCCCCTAGAAAACAAGACTACTTTTGGCAATCACTTCAGCTTATAGGGTCTTGGAGCCTACATTCCTCTGTCATTGTTTTCTACCCAAATCATTTTTCTGCACACCTGCCTTTCCTACCTAGTGTGATATCTGTATTTCATATGTGCTAATCTTTTACCCTTTGGCTTTCTTTCTTCCCTTATATCCAACCAAGGAGGAGGTCGAGGTGTGTAGGCTGCACTCCAGATGTTTAGAGTTATTTTAAATTAACCACACATGATAGAAAAACATAATCACCTCCTTATTGGCTTTACTAGAGCCAAGATGGGAAGATGCTAAATTTCCTGTTGGGGCATTCTCTCTATTAGTAGGCAGTGTTGTGCATGTATGTGCCACCTCTGCTGTTTGGCGTCAGTTCCTCTATGTACCTGCTGACTTAAATCTGGACCTCCACTTCCACGTTTGTCGTTTTTTTTTTTTTTTCTGACACTGTTTCAACTGTGTGCTAGATAAACCTATCCCCTTCCAAAACAACAGGATTCAAACTATGCCACGACTGTAGGAAGCAGATGTTGGTCATTGTCCTGCACAAGATGTGCTCTTGTTGCCTGGGCACAGTGTACAAGTCTTAAACTGTGTGACAAGTGTACCCTCATACTCCAGAATGCAATTTTTAAGCACAGGAGCCAAAGTTTTATGGTGACTAACACAAGAAGTCACTGCCTTTGTGTAGATCCTGCTCCAAGTTGCACTCTTGAATTGGGCCCTGGTTATAGGGTTGTTCTCATTCCATGTCCTGCTCAAAGTTGTTAGGTAATTCGAGATACAGGTCAAATGCAAGCAAAAAAAAGCAAAGTAGGACTTGATCTTATGTCGTTACTCTGACTACAAAGAGAATGTTCAAGAGCGCTGAGCTGTAAGTCAAACTCAATCGATATCACTGATCATGGAAAACACACCCCTAACACCCAAGTAGTTCACCACAGCAGATAGAGGTATTCAAAGAGACCATGTTGCATATTTTCAATGGGCTTGTTGTTCCCTCTGGCTTGCCTTTGAGTGCATAGAACCACAGTGGCCTCTAGTCATTTTACTGCCAGCAGCTCGCTCACGGTCAGTCTGTCCTTGTGGAACCAGTTACCAGGCATGTACTGATTCTGGTACAGATTTTTACTCCTGCCCAATCAGGTCTGCATCCTGGCAATTGGATGGTATCCTTGGACTTGCAGGACACGTATTTTTGTATACATATCCTGGTGTCCCACAGGTGTAACCTGCAGTTCAAGATGGACCCAGGAGCATTTTTAGTTTGCCATGCTCCCTTTCATTCTCACAGCGTTCCGCAGGTGTTCATAACTGTGATGATATTGGTCACTGTCCATCTTCAGAGTTCAGGAGCTGCTGTATTCCTGTACCTCAAAGACTATCTTTTGTAGGTGGGCTCACAGCAGTTCGTAGTGGACTACCTATCAATGACGGCAGACCTTATGACATTGTTGGATTTCATCGTAAACAAGCCAAATTACTACCCGATTCCCTTTCAGACTGCCGTGTGTTGAGGCAATCCTAGATGGAATGGGGGTTCAGGGCTTTCCCTCTGCAGCAATGAGTTTAGGGCATTTGGGCTATGGTCCAATGTTTGACTCTTCTCTTGATCCAGGGGAGGATAGACCTGAGATTTCTTGCCTTCTTAGCTTTGGGCATCCTCCTTGTCAACAATGCCCAAGGGTCAAATGCAAGCCCTGCAGTAGAACTTTTAAGTCCCAATGGGCCCAGCATAATCTTATTAGAGAAGACAGTTCAAGATCTGTAGTGGTGGTTGGCTGATTCATTTTTGTCCTGTGGCAGCTCATTCTTCCTTCCCCACTCAGAGTTAATGGTGCTGACGGACACATCACTGCTGGGGTGGCGGGCGGAGTGGGTGTCACCTAGGAGAGGTGGAGATCTGAGGTATCCATTCAAAGACTGTCTCGGAATCTATTGGAGCTACAGCCCATTTGCCTGGCCCTGAAGGCCTTTCCGCCTTCCATTGAGAGAAGGCTGTTGCATGTTCTCACAACACAACACCTTAGCTATGTGGTATGCAGTGAGCAGGGCTTTTGGGCGGTTGCTAAGAGTCTTTGCGTCTCTGCGGGTGGCTGAAGCTCCAGGGCATATTTCTTTTCACCAGTCACCTGGATCATTCCTAAATACCAGAGTGGACAAACTGAGCGGACTTCATATGGTAGATCTCAAATGGCACCTTAATCCTGAGGTGGTGCAGAGTATCTTCCACCACTGGCAAGAACCCTAGCTAGATCTTTCGCCCACTGTCCGGAACATGGAGTGGCAACAATTTTTCATGTTTATTCAAGAACGCTCTTAAGGAGATGGATTCCACCTAAAGAATTGAACTTCCGTCCTCCTTCCTGCTACTTCTGCTCCTGGTCCAGTCTCTCAAGAACGCCCAGGCCCAAGTCGACATGGTGGCTTCAGATTGGGCCATATAGTGTTGTACCTGGAACTCCTTAGCATCTGTTCTCCAATCAGGCTACTACCTTAGGAGGACCTCTTGCCTCAGCCACAAAGCAGGATCCTCCTCCTAAATTTGCACAGTTAGTCTCGACAAATGACCATGCAAAGCATCTGCAACTAACTGCATTTGAATTGGACTGGCCATCTGAGTTGGTGGATGTCCTCCCGGAATTTATGCTCCCCTCCATAAAATCAATTTATGCCAGGTGATGGGACAAATTTGTAACCTCTCAGGCCTGAGACAGATGCCTTACATGCAAAGCTGTTGGTTACCCTTTTGTTTGTTTTGACTTTAGCCCCGCAAGTTCTTCAGTGGCACTGTAAATGTGTTTTTGTGAGCTCCTTCATCCTGTCTGTTTGCTGGACCAACCAACCTTGTTCTAATCACTTGTTTTGATTGTCCAGTTTATAAAAAAGTTTGACAAATGGTTCAATCTAGCAGTTTGTGATGCCACAGTTGGACATTTGCTTGGTATTGCTAGGTCTCCTGACTTCGAAACGTGTAGCTCATTGGCTGAATGACCCGTAGGCACTCTGTGAAGCTGACCTACACCATTTTATTCAGACAAATGGGTCCTTAGAACTGGGGTGGTCTTTCTTCCAAATGTTTTTGACCTCTTTCATGTTGAGCAATCTTTCGCTCTGCCAGCGTTCTTTGCTCCCCCTCACCTTGTGAAAGAGAAGGTTCATCACTTATGCCCCATATGGACTTTAAGCTTTTATGTAGCTCTACCAAGCACCATTGAGTGGACAATCATTTTCTTTTGGGGTGGGGGGGCAGCGGTTTGCAGGAAGGTTCTCCATTATGAAAAAAGGGAATGGTGTGCAGAAAGAGCCGCCTGTCATAGTAGATAGTCCTCTGCATTAAAGATGTTACATATTCGCCTAAGGTGAAGAATCAGGTTAGTGTCCACCATAACTTGTTCACCTATGCATTACTCAAGCCGTCCACTCAGACAGTATTGTTTTAAAACTTATGGATAAGATGAGGACTCTGCAGATACATTTTGCTATTAGAAGAAAGTTACTTACTTTTGGCAGTGGTATTTCTGGTGGATACACAGCCTTCCAACAGGTTCCTCATCACTCTCCCTTCTCCCCTGTAAGTTGGTGCTGTGATTAATTATATCCAGAGATTTATAATTATGTTCACTGTTTATTGCTGTTGTGGATACCCTTGGTTTCTCTCTGCTTGCCTCAATGGGTTGAAGAAAAATGTACCAGAACTCACACAAGCTTAGTATGGTACTTGTTAAACAGCTGCATGACACCCACCACCTGGCTGCTATGGAAAGATGTTGCTGATGAATAGTTTTCCAGACTAATCTAAAACCTGGATTAAGATGATTCTTAAAGTGAGTAATCTGCAGGAAGATTGTGTAGCCACCAGAAACGTTACTGAAAGTAAGTAACTTATTTGTGTGTGTGGGGGGGGGGGGGGGGTTCTTTTTTTTTTCCATGAGGCTTTCTAAGGTTATTGGCTCTACATTCTTCCTCAGGGTTTGTAAACTGGCCTTTGTGGTTTGGTGAAGGCATTGCCCAATGTGCAGATGCTTCTGGGACTTTGTTGCTTCGCTAGAATTTTGATTCTTCCTGATCTGTCACCAATGTCCCAGTTTACTCTTTATAACTTTGTTTACAGCCTTAGATGTTTCTCAGCTGGTTTTCTATGACTTAAGACACAGTTGCTCTGAAAGTAGCCCTAGACATTTCCTTCCCCTTTTTGGTCCATTTTCAGTTGTGGTGTTTTATCCTTCATAAATCCATTTCTTATTCCCGACAATCTTACTTTTCGGTACTTATTCATTGCTCTTCTGGGGTACACATAATAAGAAGCTATTCTTATGGTGTGTAGTGGCTTTACTTTGACCTTACAATTTTCAGAGGTTGGGTTTGATCAGTTTATTTCTGAACTTAACACTTGGGATCTCTGTTTTAGTGGTCATTCTTTGTTTCTGGTCGGGGAGCTCTGCTGGCACCTTTATCTCCTGCTGGTCCTTTTAAAGTCAAATGCACATAGTCATATTCTCTTCTTTGGCCCTTGTACCCAAGCAGTTGCTCATAACGGTGCGTTGCCAACAGTGAGAAAGTATTGCAATTACCCAGAGATCTCTGGGCTCAATTTCAGAAGGGTCTCCTGGTAGTCCATAATGTTGAAGTGCCCCTGATTCAGTTTTCCTTTGCATGTGTTGCTCTCTTAAACTATTTTTTATGTAAAACTTTTTTTTTTTTTTTGCTTTTTGACTGTAATTTAGGTGAACCTGTCGTTTTGTATAGTGGCTAGGGCCTTGGATGTTGTTCAGTAACCAGATGCTACATAACAATGCTTACGTTATCCAATTCATGGTTTTCCTTTCTTTTTTGGTAGGTTGCTACAGCACCACTGATCTCTAGCGAGTCTCCTGTGAAACTTGCCACACCAGAGGAAACGCATGATCCTCTGGAGACACCATTGCAACCACCAGACCACTCTGGAAAGGCCGAAGAGCAGGAAAAAAAATAGCATGTATTAAAAACGAACATTTTCTTTTGTTTTAAATTGAAAACAAAAATCATTTAAAGAAAGTGGACAAAGAGCAGGAAGATGAAGAAGTTGCGGGTGTCCTCTTACTTCAGTATTTACTTGTATTGCTTATGAACTTTGATGACCCACTTGGATGCAAGATGCCAATAGTTGCATTGAGGCAGACCATTTGTTCTAGTGGAATGTGCCAGTCGTATATGTAGGAACCAATACATCCAGGAATTATCTGTTTCCCGATTGCTGGCCTGATCTAAAGTAAAATTACAGGCGTTTTGGAAGTAGGGGATTGCTTAGTCTTCAGTACATTCCTCTCTCCGGTGTGCCCTGCAAAATGAAGAATAGTGCAGCTTTGCATTGGTATGGACTTTTCTGCCTCAAGACTAGACTGGGACACTATCTGCTGGAAATGAGCAACTCTTAACGGAACACTGGCTTTGCCTCCAGCAAGACGTGCATTGTGGTATGAAGACTGCAATCGAACACTGCATAGATATTGGTGTTCTACTCATGGCGCCCATCCCCTGTGGAGCTGACATAAAAAGTTGGACTGCATAGTAAGATTGCCTGCAATAGCTTTCCTAGCATCTGCAGAAATAAGTAGAGCTCTACAGCACGGAATATGTCAAAATGAGATGCAGGTTCGCTTGGGAATGGCAAAGGTCACATACTCTTTTGCTCTGTGCTGTGCAGGCAAAACCAATAAACAAGGAAAATGGGTCTACTGCAAAACCTTCTTGCATATAGTTTAATTTGAATCTCCTCTCATTACCGTGAAAATACCCCATACCCTTATTTTTCAGTCATATCGTAGCTTTTGAAAGACTAGTGAGATCGGTGGTGAGTGAATTGAATGCAGCTTGCCACGATACTATGTGTAATTGTATTGATTCGTACCATCCTTTCATCCATCTCATCTAGGACGATATATCCCCAACCCCTGTCCCCTCTTCCTTTAGGTACAATTGAAGCTTAAAAGCCGTAATCTAGTGAACCATGGATCCTTCTGGTGAGACAGCTACACTGTTGAATGATGTATGACTGTATCATCTGTAGATTTTAATCCTTTGAAACTGTCCATACACATGTTTTGTTTAGTACAGATCAGACAAATTTGTATTTGGATGATACTGGTTTAACTGAAGTGCAAAGTGGCTCGGTTTTCTGTGTGGTAAAGAATGATTTCCAAGATATTTAGTTTGAATCATGACAACGCGGCATAGACCTCTGAGTAGGACCATGATACAAGGAAATGCGTGCTTCCTGTGTAAAGTAGAGACTTTGCAGAAATATTTTTGATATATTAATGTACCCAAACCAACGCCGAAAGTTGATTTTAGCAAAATGTCCACACCGCAAAAAAGAAGAGGTCTTTACCTCCATCATCCTCGGGGAGGAGGGGAGAAACATTTTTAAAGAATTATCTTTTAAAGTTATCTTCTTGAGTTCTGTCAAACACTCTTATAACAGCATATTCCCAGTGTTCCCAAGCTTGATTGAAGCACGTTTTAATTCAGGGGTGTCTTGATCAGAAAGTGTAATGGAAGTATGCACCCCACTAATAATGGTTTAAGGACGTCCTCTTCCCTTGTGGCTATGGTGAATAAGAGAAAATTCAATCTGAGAGATGTCAGAGGTCCATAAGGTCTATACACTTTGGTACAGAGCCTGTTCTATAAACTAAGATGTGGAGGCTGTGCGGGCTTTGAATTTGGCTCTGCATAAAGATCACAATGTTTAGTTACGTGGAAAAGGCGTCATGTAAGGAATATACATTTTCCTGGGTTATTTCTCTCTGCCTGAAGTATTTGAACCTTTCAAGTGTCTGAGAGCTTTTCCTTGGATATTTTTTATGTATGCCAATCACTTATTGCCATAATGTTTTTTAAAACCTTACTTACAGAATTTGTCCACCAGAAGTATGAGATCCTACTTTGTGGCATATTTATTCCAAAATCATAGCATCTACCGTGTGTCAAGTCATTCAACCTGCTATTGACCAAATCTCTGTAACTTTCAAACATGTGTGTTATTTATTTAAAACCTGTGTATAAATCTGCACTTTTTAGGTGAGACCACACCAATGATTAATATTTTTATTATATCATTTTCAATCTTTAACTGGTATTTTTAGTTTCATAATGAAGCAGTCGATCTGTATAAGAAATGTGGTGTCTTGTACTTTATTCCTTTGCACTTGACTCTTTGCGTGTTTCTTCCGTTGTATTCATTAGTTGTTTATGCTCTTGATGTTTTTATAGACAGCATTTATACCTCTTACTCCAAAACCCTAGAACTGGTTCTGTTAGTTTTCAAAAGACTTGGGTGGTGCCATGGTTTGTTGCTGTGTCATTACTCAGGCGTTTCCACGTTCTGCGTTTAGCATTTTGTTAATACACAGCATCTAAGAATGGTGGAAACTTAGTGACGTGTGCTTATGCACTCATGGTGTAGAATGTTGAACAGGCAGTTGTGCACAGAGATTACTAAATTTGTTTATAAATACTCACTCTTCTCCCTTTTCCCAGCAAATTTCAGTTATTTTGGTCACTAAGTTTTGAAGAGACATTTTTTTCAATGCACATTTATGTCCTAAATATCGCTTTTTTATTTGTTGTTGGGTATCAAAGTGTTAGTCTAGCCCCAGGGTAAAGTATAATGCTCCTATTACTGAATATTTTGTTCTTGTATGCCTGCTTCTACGCACATTGTCCTGCCACATGATTCTGCATATTAGTCCTACTTACTCCGGCTATCTGTATTGAATTAGAACCCGTTGCTCTTGCTTGGGGACTTCCCCTGTGGGGGCACGGAATTGGATTTTCTCCAGAGTCATTGGTTGTTTTCAGTCTACGGACTCTACCTTCGTGTTTCCAAACCATTCCAATTTTAAGCCATGTGCATAGTGCCAGTGGCTGTTTGAAGCACCTGACACTCCTACTCCCATGTCTTCTGTCTGGGTAACACCCATGTGGTTCATGCCTGTGCTCTTGCATCCTACCATTAGTGCAATCTGTTGTGCAAGGCATCCCTATCAGGAGACATTTTTCCCTTTAATCTGATCCTTCGTACGGTGAGTACTCGGGTTCATGTTACAGAGATCTGTTGCCAATGAGGCATCCTGTTCTGAAAGCCCTGCCTCTTGCATGGAGGTCATTTTCACATGTCCTAGATAAGTGATGCACATAGCCATGGAAGATCCTGAGTAGCACTGGGAAGGGTGACCGTTTTCTTCTATCTAATCACCTGGATCCAGTTTTTGAGGTCTAGGAAATTAGCACCAGTGTGTCTTGGAGCAGAGAGGTATCATTTGGACCAAGTCGTAACCTTATCTTCTCAACAAAATTCCACTGCTGCTGCATTGAGGCAAGCATGCTGGTCTTTGCAGTGACTATATGGAACACAATTGATAACTAGCTGCAGAACTGCTTCTACAAACTAAAACAATCTAGTGCTTAAAAATGTAACCGCAAGGTTCTGAGCGGGATCCTCCGGTTTACCTTGGAAGCTGTGGCCTAAGCAACTGCCTTCCCCAGACAAAGTGCACGTTGGATATTAAGAGCAGTACCAAACAAATCTTTAAAATTGAGAAGTGAACCAAATCTGATGTAGTAATTAGGAGAGAAACTGAAAAGAACTTCTTTGTATTCAAAACACTTTCTGATGTATTGCATAAAGTGGTGCATTCTCTTCGTTGAGCTTTTCAGAACTAGCATTAGTGGCTTTTTTTTTTTCTTTTTTTTTCTTTTTAATTATTTATCTCAAATGAGTAAAAACCTCTGAAGACAAAGAATTATATATTTATTTGGGGAGGGGGCAGTTTTGGGTTTAGTTGTAAGAAATTGGATTAGCCTTTACCCACCTCAAGGAACACAGCTCTTGTCAGGGTGCAACCTAAGTCTCTAAACTAATCCTGAGCTCCACGTCTGGCAGTTATGGCACAGAAGTAGACGTGCCTAACTTAGATCAATGTGTAAAGAATGTATGCACTACTAAAAATGAACAGTCAAAATACAAAACAATACACATCCCAAACTGAATTAGAGAAATAGAGTAAAAACTTTATTAACAAAATGACAAAAATCAAATAGGGGCAACCACAGATATATATTTTTTTTTTTTTAAGGTTTTGCTCAAAAACGTCTCCAAAAAGCACAAAGTGGAAATTAATGTCAAAGGTTGCTGCAGACTGGGACCTTGAGTAATTTGAGACTGAAATTGATTGGGTTGTATACATCAAAGAGGTTCGTCCTTGTCAAAGATTTTACCTTCTGACTTAGTCCTCCAATTCCAAATCCACCACAGGAGTATACTTCTAAGGACCACAGGACCATTTTTTTTGAGGGGGGGGAGGGTTAGGTGGGCTGTCTGAGGTCCTGCACAGATCCAGTATAGGTCTATTTGTTATGATCAGCTGGGTACTTCCAGGAAAAGGCATCATCTAGCTTGTTGTATCCCTGTAGCTTGAACAAGAGCTCAGGCTTATAACCCTTGGAGTCCAGTTCTTTGTCCTAGGTCCATGAGGGAGTAGGCCCAGCCTTTTTTGTGCGCCAGTAAGTGGGGCTGTGCAGCTCCACACTGATGCCGTTCCGCTCTGTAAATTGTGCAGATACTGTATAGGTGCCACTTCTGTGCGCTGACATCTATTCCTTTCTGTGCCACCAGACATGGATCCGCAGGTACATCTTGTCATTTGAGCCCCTTAACTCGATCAAAAATTATGTTCCATGGCATGTGTGGCTGTAGATACACTTTGCCATTTATTGTTGGGTTTGGAGTGTTGCAAGTTTTTCTTTGAAGAAGCATTTTCAAGTCACAGGATCCACTGACTACTCCTTCTCAGTGATACTGCGCATGGACATCGACTCCTTTGTTATACTGTTTCACTCCGCTGTCTTGTTTGGATGTATCTCTTTGCTCTCTCTTCCCTTCGCTCCGGTTTTGAAACCTTTCTTTTCATCGTTTGCACCATCAACTGTATTCTCAATTGCGTTTTGTTACATTCTTGCGCTCATCTCACTCTGTCGGTCTGAGAACTGACCGCACGCCTTCTGGGGCACCCTCACCCATTCGGACCTTCCTTAGTGCATGGCATTGACCAGTATGCTTTGCTGATGGAATGGATGCATTTTCGATACTGTCCTCAGTGCCATGCAATATTCCCGCACACAGACCAACACCTGGTGTGTAATCTGTTCCTCTCCCCTGACCATCAAGAATCCACCTGCAACACCTGGAGATCCTTCAGATCGAAAAAGACCCTTTGGGACCTAAGAGCTTGTCGACAAGAGATGGTGCACATGAGTCCAGAAGACACTCTGGACTTCTTCAGGGAGGATCACGCCCAGGAGGAGGCCTTCTCCATTCAGGGCTCCAACTCAGACATTCAGTCGGATATCTAAAGCCACAAGGTGACATTGCCCCTTCTAAGACTGCCAATAAGACCCTTACCGAGGTTGCCGGACTGCCCCTGCCACCAGGTCCTGGTCAGTTCTGTAAAACCTCCACTGCGGCTCCGACAAAAGGACACTGACCGAAAACCTCTGTCGAAATCAATATGTGGCCACACCATCTCCCGCTGAACCCATTTTGGAGACCATGGATGCTCGTTAGTTCTGCCTCCACATCCAGGAGGGTACAGGTCCCATTATTGTTTCTCTTCTGACCCTGTCACCTCTGGTCACCTTCCAGAGGAATCTATCCTTTCAGGAGGCTCTAGGTGCTTCACCACCTCCAAAGAAGACTAAGGACAGGGCTACCACCACTATTTAAAAGCCTTTTTCTCTTCCTCATTCTCCTTCTCAAACACCTTCACCCACTCCTCGTTTACCCGCCTCTCCTACTGCAGGAGATCCAACACCACAGGGTTCCCCTTTATTCATTAGAGGAGATTTGGGTGAGACAGCAGGACCCAGATCCATGGGACACATATGATCCTGATCCCATGATTTCCACAGATCTGCTTTTATACCCCGCACAACCCTCACCGCCAGAGGATGCCACTTCCTACCAGTTGGAAATAGCTCGAGCTGCTGCTTTCCACAATGTGTAGCTGAACAAGTTCCCTATTAAGCAAGACTTTCTTTTTGTTACCCTAATGTCCACACATGGGAATATACAGTTCCTCCCCATATGCCCCTTTATGCTTAGTCATGCACACAATCTTTAAGGAACAAGTCTGCTCTAGGGTTATCACCCCTAGAGTAGAGAAAAAATACAAAGCTTCTCCCTCTAATCCACCTTACATAAAATCACAGGCCCTGCAAGATTCTATTGTGGCTACCACTAGACGCAAACGAGACAGTAGTCAGGCCACCGGGAACTTTGCTTCCCCAGACAAGGAGAGCCAAAAGATTGCTGATGCAGGTAAGAGTGGCTGCTCTAGCAGCCAGTCATTGGCGCATCGCCAGTTCACAGGCTTTACTTGTGAGATATGATCAGGCTCACTTGGGTGAGATGGAGGAGCTCCTCCAGTATCTCCCAGAGGAGCACTGATAAAGGGGACAACAGATGGGCACACAATCAGTAATACCGCCATCAGATGTGCCCTAGATGCTGTGGACACAATTGCACACAGTATCAACACCAGATCCTAGAAAGGAGACATGCCTGGCTTCGATGCTCTGGTTTTAAACCAGAGGTACAAGAAGCGGTGCTCAGTATGCCCTTCGACAAGGAGCATTTTTTGGCCCTCAAGTGGACTCCACCCTTGAAAAGCTGGAAAAAAGACACAAACACTTCAAAACCTATGGGTGCTTTACAGTCCCCATCCCAAAGAGGTACTTTACCTCATCCCACATTCAGAGGTGGTTACAAACCAACAAGCACCATTGCCCCCACCTCTCAGGCCAGACAGCCTTCCAGTTCATACTCTGAATGCTTCTACAGAGGTGCCGATAGAGGTAATAACACCTGAGGTAGAAGCAAGAGTGCCACCACCTGCACCTCTACATCTAAACAGTGACTACCTATGTCTTCCCACTCCACACCTTTCGGGGGTATGACTTCAAATTTTCCACTCACAGTGGATCAACATAATTTCAGACCAGTGGGTCCTTTCCTTTATCCAAAAGAGTTACCGTCTGGAGCTCATTACCACTCCTCCAAACATTACTCCTCGCTCTGTCAAGAACACCTTCCCAAACAAGAGGTTCTTCTCAAAAGGGCCATCGAATCAGTTCTGCTACAACACTAAGGAACAATAGTATACTCCCTATAATTCCTCATTCCCCAAAAAACACTGCTCCCATTCTAGACCTAAGGCCCTTAAACCACTACATTCTATCATAACACTTTAACATGGTTACTCAAGACGTTCTTCCACTTTTACAACAGGGCGACTTTGACAGCCCTAGATCCGATGGATGCCTACTTCCATATCCCCATCCACCTTGCACACCACAAATATCTCAGTTTCATAATTGCAGGCAAGCAGTAGCAAATCAAGGTTCTTCCTTTCGGAGTCACCATAGCTTCCAGGATCATCACAAAGTGCTTAGCAGTAGTAGCACCACATCTTAGAAGACACAAAGTACATGTATTCCCCCACCCAGACGACTAGCTCATCAAAGCTAGCACTTTATCACAATGTCAACGTCACACTCGGATGACAGTGGAACTTCTGCACAAGTTGGAGTTCACACTCAACTTTCTCAGTTCTCACCTTCAACCTCTTCTGATACAGCACTATCTAGGAGCTATTCTCATTACAGAATTGGGGATAGAATACCCCAGTCCGGCTCGTGTTTACAACTTTCAGTCTCTGCTTCCTCAGTTTCAAGAGAATTCATCATACATGGCCAGGGCTGTGATGGGCCTGTTAGGGACAATGACCTCCTGCATTGCCATTGTTCCTCATGCCAGACTCCATAAGCTTCTCCTACAGCGGTGTCTGGCTCATCGGTGGGCTCAATCACAGGGTCACTGGAAGATCTAGTGTTAGACCGTCATAATCACTGTGTTGGTGAACACCACCAACCTGTTGAAAGGGCAGCCTTTTCTAGACCACGTGACTCAAATCATTCTGACAACAAATGTGTCACATACAGTCTGGGGTGCTCACCTTCAAGAACTCTCAGTACAGGGTCATTGGGATCCCTGTCATCAGTCCCTACACATCACCTTCCATGAGCTTCAGGCAGTATTTCTAGCCCTGAAAGAATTTCTTCATCACCTACTTTATCTGTTTATTTTCCACGCAGCGCGATCACGCTTCATTTTACATAGTGCGATCGCGCTGCGTTTTTTTTTTTTTGCTTTACAACGCTAATAGCTCTAGCTCTAGCTCTAACTCAAACAAATGCGAGACCCGTTGCATTGAAAATGCTTGTTATACATATGTCATCTCTGAGGTAAGCCCTAAGTAGCCCCATGGGCAGGGTGCAATGTATGTTAAAGGTGGGACATGTACTGATGTCCTAACAGTGAAGTACTGCCAAATTCGGTTCTCACTGTGCAAGGCCTATCTCTCTCATAGGCTAACATGGGGCTGCCTTTAAATATTATGAAAGTGCAGATTCCATCTGAGAGCAGATGGAAATATGGAGTTTGGGGTTTCTGAACCCACAATTTAAAAATACATCTTTAAGTGAAGTTGGTTTTCAGATTGTTAGTTTGAAAATGCCACTTTTAGAATGTAGGCATTTTCTTGCTTAAACAATTCTGTGACTCTGCCTGTTTCTGGATTCCCTGTCTGGGTCAGTTTAACAGTTGGCTGTTTGTGCATCTCCTCTAGACAGTGACACAAAGGGTGCTGGGGTGCAGCCTGCATATGAGCCATCTGTGCTAGAGTGGAGGAAGGAGTAGTCACTCACACCTTAAAGGGCTATGCCTGCCTTCACACAATGCAGTCTCCAACCCCCTGGTGTGTCTGGGGCCTGACCTGGACAAGGCAGGATCTTGCAAACAACAGAGACTTTTCTTTGAAGTTGCGCATCTTCAAAGGTAGAAAGGGGTTTAAGTATTGGGCCCAAAACCGCAGATTTTAGATCACCTCAAGAACACTTCTGGATTCAAGAGAAACCTCTACCAAGGAGAAGAGCTGAGGAGAAGTTCTACCCTTACCTGTGACTGTGCTTTGTTGGGCTATCCTGCAGTTACTGCTTCTGCCTGTGAATGGGAGCAAAGACTAGACTTTGTTGTTCATTCCTGCTTGAGCAGTATCTCCAAGGGCTTGGAGTAGAGCTTGCCTCCTGTTTTGAAGCCTCAGGGACAGCAAAGGTTTCACCATCCAGTTTTGAGTCTGCATCCTCTGGATTCTAGCTTGCCAGAGGGTGCCATTCCAATTCCAAAGCCCCTCGAAGTGAATTTCTGAAGAAAACCTGTCTAATGACGCTGGATAACATCATGTGACTTTGCTAAGGATGCTGCCGCCTGCAAACTGTGACGCTGCCTGCCCCAAAACCGTGGACTTTGCAGAAGTGTGACGATCACGACTCCGCAGTCCTCAGCTGCTGATCCCACATGACCTCGCTGAGATTGGAGTGCCTTAAGTCTGGCGTCCGTGACTTCTGACGCCATGGTAGATCCTGCGGCCCTGTGACATCATTGCGGCCTGTGAGGTCACCCCGCAACATCTTGACTTCATCTCTGCCGGAACCAAGGGACCGATATCTCGCACCCGACACCATTCACCTCCACCGCTCTGCAAGGACTCGCCTCCACCGATCTGTAGGAAGGACCCGACCCCTCTTCGCGACTCCTCTGCCCAGTAGCACCGGAACAGATGCTGCATCGGATCCAGCAACTCCTTGCTCCCCGACTCTGCATCGGCCTGTTTTCTAGTAGTTTATAAAGGTACTGTTCCTGGGTGTCCATACAACTCTGTAAACGGTGCCAATGGTGTCGCATGACAACTCGTCACGATTCAGCTTATCAAATTGCAGCATTTGTGCCTTTAGGGATTATTTTAGTGTTTTTAAGTGCTAAGATCATATTTTTAATGGTGTATTGTGGATTTGTATCGTATTTGGTCTTGTTTATTTATGGATCAAATCTCTTTATTGGTATTTAGAATAAAATAACAAGTTACACAGCCGTGTGCCTACAACCACTCGGGCTGCAGCATATCATATCTAAAAAAAAAACGCAAGCCCCGGCAGAGGCTCCGGTGTGGGAGCTGTGCATCCACAACTAAGTTAAACTATTCCTTCTCATACAGGGACCTCAAACCCCAGAGTCTCGTCAGAGCTGAGCCCCCTCTTTAGATAGACAAGAGACACAAAGGAGACAACAAAATACAACCAATCATAACAACAACAAACATAACAACCCCTCAAAGCCATATTCAGTGAGATCACTCCTCACGCCCACCCCAGCCCCCTGACCCAGGCCACCTCCGCCCCCCTTCCCAGAGCCCCCCCCCACCCCCCTTCCCAGAGTCCCCCCTCCCCCAAACTCAGCCAATCATTCCTCAAGAGCCGCAGATACACAGGGCACATGATTTAATTAAATTCAGCAGATAGAATCTGAATGAAAGGTTTCCATAGCTCCCAATGTTGAACCTGATAATAAGGCAGTCTATCAGCTTCTGTTAAGCTGTACATCTCCCGGAGCTGTTCAAAAGGAATAACGCCCTCCTCGTCGAAGAGACACCCCACCCGTCTACATCCTTTCGCGTGCAAGCGCCGGAGACCCTCCGAGCCCAGACCCGGCGTAAACTCTGGGTTCGCGCATATCTGCGTCAACGAGGAAGGGTAAGTTGGCAAACCGCACCTGACCGCCACCGCATCCCACACTCCCAGAGTTGCCCCTGTAATAGGGGAGGAATAAAGACCCACCACTCTATGCCGACGCCGCAACCAGGGCTCCTTCCAAATATGAGAACCAGCCACGGCCTGGTCCATAAAGCACCAATGCTTTTCAGTCAGCGGCCGACTCCACTCAACTAAAAAACTGAGCTGAGCTGCCTGGTAGTATTTTAACAAGCAGGGGGACCGTCAAGCCCCCCTCCGCCTTGGGGCGGAACAACATAACGCGGTAAATCCGCACCGGCCTCCCATCCCAAACAAATTTCCTAAGCGCAGCCTGAAGCGACACCACAGTATGAGGACGGAGCCACAGGGAGCGCCTGGAATAGATAAAGGACGCGCAGCAGGATCGTCATTTTCATGGCAGCTATTCTGCCAAACCGCGACAACTTGAATTTCCTCCAGGTGTCTAAGTCCCAAAGCACCTCTCTGGTGAGAGCCGCATAGTTCAAGCGGCCTGTTCGTGCCGCTGTCTTCGCCAGAACAATCCCCAGATTGGGAATCTGCATCGCACCCCAACTAAAAGGAAACCGGGAGCACAACTCCGCCGCATGGGCCGGCAGCACAGAAAGATTCAGGATCTGCGACTTCTGCATATTCACTTTAAACCCTGAAATCACACCAAATGCATCTAACGCCCCCACAAGCGCCGGGAGTGAAACCATGGGCTCCGAAAGAGTAAGGAGCACATCATCTGCATACAAGCTAATAAGATGATGGTCCCCCCCCCCCCCCAAACTTGATGCCCGCAATCTGAGGGTCAGCACGGAGCCGCTGTGCCAACGGCTCCATAAATAGTGCAAACAAAAGCGTGGAAAGAGGACACCCCTGCTGCGTCCCGTGACCTATCGGGAATGGCAAGGAAACCGTACCATTGACCCGCAGCGCACAGTTGACTATAGGCACACCGAACCCACAACATAAACCTCAGCCCGCCTCCAAAAAGCTCCAGCACCCGGAACAAATACGGCCAATGCACTCTATCGAACTCCTTTTCAGCGTCAATAGTAAGCAGGAGTGCCTCTCTACGTGACCGATGAGTCTTATCAATCAGATGTAGGATCCTCTTAGTGTTGTCCCCACACTGCCGATGTGGTATAAAACCCGCCTGATCAGGGTCAACAAGCCCGGGCATATAAGGATTCAATCGCCGCAACAGTATGCCCGTAAAGAGCTTGGCGTCAATGTTAAGAAGAGAGAGAGGCCAGTAAGAGGTGCAATCCTCTGGGCACTTGCCGGGCTTAGGTATAACTGTGATAATAGTGTCAAGCATGCTAGGGACAAGAGTGCGCGTCTCTGTGAAAGAGTTAAATAAACGAGTTAACACAGGGGCCAACTCCAAACAAAAGGTTTTATAAAAGAGCGGAGTAAAGCCTTCCTGACCAGGTGACTTCCTGGTCTTCAGACATGAGATAGCTGTTGTCACCTCTTCCAACCGAATAGGTTAATCGAGATAGGCCGCATCCTGCTCCCGAAGCAGCACTATGGCACAATCAGTAAAGTAAGGGGAAGGATCTCCTACAATCGCCGCATCTGCCGCATAGAGATCTCGATAGAAATCAGCAAAAGCCTTTGCAATCATCTGTGTAAACCTCTCCACGTAAAGACCAACGCACCATCTTCACTGCTGAGGCATGTCTCTGAGCCCTCAGCCTCTGAGCCAGTAGCCTCCCGCTTCTATTGCCCCCAACATAATACTTATGCTTGAGGCACGCTAATGCATATTCCACCCAATCCCAGTCCAACCTCTTCAGCTGTAGCATCGTCCGTTCCAGCTCGTTGCCTTATGGGAATGCTCCAGAGCGGCCACATGCCTCTTCAGGTCCTCGATCTTAGCCCTTCTAGCCTTGTTCGCTTACGATGCAAGAGAGATCACCTCCCCCCGCACAACTGCCTTATGCGCCTCCCAAAGAATTCCTCTGCTAGTCTGTCCGTCGTCATTCTGTTCAAGGTAGTGGTTTTTTTTTTTTAACTGCGCAGAGAGTCCACCACCTCCCCAGACTGCAATAGCATCTCCCGGAAGCGCAACCCCAAACCCTGCACAGCATTGGCTGCTGCGCAAACTGTCACCGTGATTGGAGCGTGATCTGCCATAGCGCAAGGTTCAATCTCCGTCCCCTGCACATGTGCACGAAACACCAAAGAGGTCAGAAAATAATCAATGCGCACATATGTTCTGGACGCGCCCGAATAGAATGAATAGTCGCGCTGACCTGGGTGGGCCTCCCGCCAAATATCCTCCAGATCGCAGTCAGCAAGCCACTTAAGCCCTGCCGGGGATAGAGCCCCTGTCTGCCCATACTGCTGCCCGGACCTATCCATATCATTATCCAGAACAATATTAAAGTCTCCGCCAACTAACAAGGCCCGGTCGGAGACCGCAAACGTCGAGGAGAGAGTCTGCTCTATGAAGCTTTCCTGCTGTGCGTTAGGGGCATAAATATTAGCTAATGTAAAGTGGAAGGTGCCCACGCGGAGCTTCAGAGCCAGAAATCTACCCCGAACCTCATGAACCTGCACTAATACCTCCCCCCGAAAGGACCTTGAAAATAGGATTGCAACGCCACCCCCGCTTCGTGGACATGGAGGACCAGAACTGCTGTGGAAACCATCTAGAGCACATAGGATGCGTGTCCGCGGCTAGCAAGTGTGTTTCCTGCAACAGGCATATCTTACTCCCAGAACGATCCAAAAAGGACAGAATCGCTAGCCTCTTCGAAGGGTTTTTGAGGCCATGTACATTAAGACTCAAACATTTAACGAGGAGACCCATGAGAAGTTAACACAGCCATTGCCAGATTCTCACCATGCGGCCCGATGCAGGGCAGCACGGAGCAAAGCGATCAAAGCGTCCTGCCCTTCCTCCCAATATCACATCAGTAACCTGTTGAGGGGTACAATACAACCAAACAGAAAGGCACAACAGGTGCGACTCAACCAATATGCAAGTCCTCCGTGAAGCATCCACAGTGAGGAAGGTCCACATGTGATCGGGGACACACCCTCGAGCACACGCCGAACCCCCGGAGCCCCACCACCCGGACCCCGCTGCAGATCAATATCAGCTCTACCAGACGGGCCGCCCGCCCCACCCTGCACCAGTACAGTTCATCCGGGCCTACAAGCCAGCACCTGCAGCTACTCTGTTCAAGACTGCTTGCCTCTCCCGTCCTCGTTCTCTGGATGAGGACTGCGACGACCTCCGTCTCTTCTCTTTTCGACGCCATCCAGGTCGACCTTAAACAGGGCCCCCTCCCGGGGACCCTTCCCTCTTCTCTGCCTCATCCATCCCCAGCAACCGCCGGGCCTCCTTGTGTGATCTCACCTGTCGCAACTGATCTCCCCATCGGAACACCAGGCGGAAGGGGTGGCCCCAAGTATAGGACGTGGAGGTCGCCCGGAGATGATCCATAAAAGGCGTAAACTCTCTGCGCCTCTGCAGTGTCAACACAGATAGATCTTGATAGAGCTGCAAGGAGTGCCCCCTAAGCTGAATCTGTGGCATGTTACGCGCCTTCTGAAGTATTGCTTCCTTCACCTGAAAATTATGGACGCAAGCCAAAATGTCAGGCGGGTGCTCTCCAGCATTCCTCCCCCCCCCCCCCCCCCCCCCCCCCCCCCGGCTGACTCTATGGACCCGATCTAGCATGATCTGGCGAGCCGTCCGTCGACAAGGAGGTAAACAAGGCCGTAACAAACTCTCGGATATTGTCTCCCTCAGCTTCCCGCAGAGCCCCTCTGATGCAGATATTGTGACGCCGGGAGCGGTTTTCTAAGTCTTCAGCCATTAGTTGCAACTGCTCCTGCTGTTCACGCAGACAGAGTACCTTCTGCTGAAGCTGCTCAACCTCTTCCCCTCTGGAGATCTCACTGTCCTCAATGGTCGACACCCTTTCCCCTAGAGAAGTAAGGTCAGATCTCAGATCCCGGACTTCCTGAGAAATATCCTTGCGCAGTTCCTGCAGGTCGACCTGCAGCGAGTCAAACAGAGAAGTAAGGAAACTCTTTGTAACTGGGGGCTCACCCTCCACCTCCGTGTTGCCCGCCTGAGCAGCTCCCCTCGTCAAAGCCTTGGCCTCCGCTCTACGGTTTTCCACGGGGTGCGATCTGGCTCAAGGGTGCTAAATGTACACTCCAACACTGTCCTTCACCCCCAGTAGCCGCCTCGCCGCGGGCCACCACGTCCCGCCGAGTACCCAGCGCCATCAGCCACACCACCAGGCCTTCCTGGGCCCTCCCAACCACTGCCTCACCTCCAGGGGGCCCACGCTGCTGTAACACTCAGACAGCCTCCTCCTGCCCTCCCAAGTCCCGCTGCCACGGCTGTGCTCTCCAGTAGTCACTTCCAGGCCCTCAAAAAGCCCTATTACCGGCTATGGCCAGCCCACCAGCACCTCACTCAACACAGACCGCAGTGACCACACCGTGCTCCATCCAAGCACGCCGCTCCCAAAACTGCGTGGCGTCACCCCGCGGGCTGAGCGGTCCCGCCGATCTCCCGTGGGGCAGGCGCCGCCGTCCGCTCGGCCCCCCTGCTCACCGTAATGCAGGGAGGCCAAGCAGTCTCCGTAGCGCCCACCTCTTCTGCTGCCTTCCGGGTGGCACAGTCCTCACGCAGCGTCCACCGCAGGCCGCGGGGCCTAGGCCGCACTCCTCGGCCATGCAGCCCCTGCGGTGCCCGCTCTTCACCTCAGTCTCGGCCCTCAGCCCGGGGCTCTTCTTCGCCCGCGGCGGGCTGATGCCCGGCCGGCCCCACCACTGGCCGCCAATCCAGGCCCGACCTAACCCGGCCGCAGCCTCCAGCCTTGTGCGGCCCGCTGGCTCCGCCTCGCGGCCTGGCCCATCTAGGGGCACCCCCCAGACTCAGTGTGCCCCTTGGACCCCCAGATGTTGCTCCCCTTCGCCAGCACACGGGCCAGCCCACCACAAAGGGTCGGGGGCCCTGCCTCTGTGCTTTGCCTGGGTCCGGGCAGCGGAGCCCCGGACAGATGCGTCCGCTCACTTCACCATCTTAACCACGCCCGGGGTCTTGTTTATTTAGATAAAATATTTACTTTTTTTCTAAACCTGTATTGTCATTTTGTAGTGGTTCACGTTATTACTGTGTGTGTTGGTACAAATACTTAACACATTGTCTCTGAGTTAAGCCTGCCTTCTCGTGCCACGCTACCTAGGGAATGAGTGGGGGTTAACTGAGTGTGAGTCTCCTTTACACTGATTAGAGTGAGGGTCCTTGCTCAGACAGGTGGCAATCTGACTGCCAACCAAAAACCCAATTTCTAACAGTGTGGCAGCCATGGTTCACCACATTATTGGACCTCCCAGTAGTCCCCCACGAGAAGCTTCCCAACAAGCTCAACCGCCTCACTCGATACCAAGGTCAGAGACCCAGACCCTGAATCTCACAACCTTTCAATATCGCTCCTGGGGTTATAGTTTGGTTAGATTTGCATGCAGAATGTATGAACCTTCTCAGAGAAGCTTGTAAACCCACTACTAGAGCATGGTATGCTGCAAAGTGGAAACGCTAATCCCATTAAAGCTACTGTCAAAGATATTGTCTGCTGTTTGCTTCATCTACAAAAAGTAAATTTAGCTTACACCTCCATTCGCTTACATCTCGCAGCTATAGCTGCATATTTGCACAACTGACAACATAGATTCCTGTTTAGAGTTCCAGTGATCAAATCATTCATGGAGGGCCTTAAACAGGTCAGTCCACCAAGAGTGGCTCCTGCACCATCATGGCGCCTGAATATTGTCCGTACCAGGCTCATAGGACCTCTTTTTCAGCCACCTCACTTGTGTCCTCTTCAGTACCACTCATGGAAAGTTGCTGTTCAGTGATGTGTGGCTGTAGGTAAACGTGCTTTGCATACGTCCGCCATCTAGTATTGGGTCCAGAGTGTTAAAAGTTGTTTTTCTTCAAGAATCTTTTCGAGTCATAGGATCGAGTGACTCGAAAAGATTCTGGGTGATATTGCGCATGGACATCAAGTCCTTTTGTTAGATTGTTTTCTCCCTGCTGTTGGGTTTAGACATGTTTCTCTCGCTCTGGTATTCCTCTGCTTGGTCTATTCCAAACTGCTCTTTTTTTATCTTTCTTTCATGATGGTATTGTAATTCAATTGTGGTTGCTCTACCTGACATAGTCAAACAGAATTTCTGTGTCAGGACTCTGCTCATCACCCTTCGGAGCGCCATTGCCTTTCTACGGGCTACTCCTCCACATGGTGTTGAGGCATGCAGGCTGTTGGAACTGCCTCCCTTTTGGTTTTGCCCTTGATGCCATTCAAAATTCCCCCACACCGACCACCACCTGGTGTGTAACTTGTGCCTCTCCCTGGACCATAAAGAAGAAAGCTGTGATGGCTGTTGGTCTTTTTGATCCAAAAAGATCCTCCGGGACCGAAGGGCGCATCTGTTGGAGATGACGTTAGACACCAGACGACACTCCCAATATTACTGGGGAAGAGCACGGCCAGAATGAGATCGTACCTTCTCCATAGAAAAGGGAGTCGGACGTCCAATCTGATGTAGAAAATCAGCCCCTCACCTCACCGCAACCCATGAGTACATCAGCCCCCACCGCCCATACAAAGACTTCAAAGGAGACCCACAAGCAGGTTGTGGAACCGTCACTGCCCTTGGGCCATGGTCGGATCCGAAAGAGGCCTTCCAGATTGGGTCTGAAGAAAGCCAAGACTAAGGTGTCTTTGATATAGACTTCAAGATTGGCAGCATCCCACACAGTCTCGGGATCACCTTGAGACTTCGATCAGAACGTTTCGGCACAGATCAAGAAGCCTTCCACGTCATCTTCGGAGCTGGCGGCTTTGGTTCAATGCAAGGTTTCGACTCCGAAAACTTTAGAACCAGAGACTCTAGTCACTCCTCGATAGCAGCCTCACCAGTGGAGCCCATCTTAGAAGTAATGGATGGTGGTCAGTGCCAGCTTCATATAAAAAAAGGAACAGGAAGACAAATTTTTTCCCCCTCCCCCTGTCATTCCCCTCCACCCCCCAGTTCCAATCAAGAGAGAACTTACTTTTCAACAGGCCTTAGACACTGTTTCTCGACCTAAAAAGGTCTCCAAGGACAAGAATCGAATTCAACCTCAGCCTTCTCCTCCACACTCTCCTGTTCTCCCTATTATCCCTCCCAATCTCCAACACCTATTACAGAACCATAATTTTCTCCACAAGGTTCACCTTCACCTCAGGTAGATAATTTAGGGGATATGCCACAGGATATTGACCCATGCGACTCCTAGGATCCAGATCCCATTTTACCAAATGACCCTGATCTATATCCTGTATGCCCACCTCCTGAAGATGCAACTTCATAACAGCAGGTCATAGCACGGGCAGCTGCATATCACCGTGTACAAATGTGCACTGACACTATTGAAGAGGATTTCCTCTTTGATACACTCACTAATACTCATAAGGAGAGTCAGTCATACCGACTCTCCTTATGAGTATTAGTGAGTGGCTTGATGCTACCAGGGATGCTTAGACATGCTACCGATCTTTTTAAAGAACCTATTAAGTAAAGAGTTATCACCACAGGAGTAGATTAAAATAAATAAATAAGGCGGCAGCCACAGACCCCATATTAGTTCGGGAATCCCTCCTGACTCATTGTCAGCACAGCACAGAAACATGCTAACAGCCAATTAACAGGAGATGCACCTCCCCCTGATAAGGAGAGCACAAAACTAGATGCTGCAGGGAAAATAGTGACTGAAAAAGCTGCCAGTCATTGGCGTATTGCCAACTCCCAGGCACTTCTGGCTCGGTATGACTGGGATAAAATGGAGGATCTTTTCCAGGACCACCTAGAGGAACATTGAAAAAGGCGACAGGAGATAGTTTCTCAAGGTCAAACTATTTCCAACAACTCTATCAGGTGTTTAACCGATGCTGCAGATACCACAGCACATGGTATTAGTACAACATAATTAACAGAAAGCATGTGTGGATTCGGCGCTCAGACTTCAAGCCAGAAATTCAGCAGGCAGTTCTCAATATGCCTTTTGACAGGGAACACTTGTTTGGTCAGAAGGTTGATAATACCATAGACAAACTTGAAAAGGACTCAGACAGCAAAGGCTATGGGGGCACTACTCACCACATGGGTAATTTTTGTCGCCCCCAATACAGGGGTGGCTTCAAACTGAAGCTTCCACCTCTAAGCAAACAAGACACCCATCTCTATAATAGAGGTTCCTTCAGAGGTGCAAACAATAAAGGTAGAGGAAAGGCATCTATTGCCAGAGGATCTACCTCTACCACATGACCGTGACTATTTACACATTCTATCGGCTCACACTTCTCCAGTAGGGGGAAGACTATTTCATTTCCACCCACAATGGTTTAATATCACTAATCAGTGGGTTCTCTCAATTATCCAACATGGTTACTTTTTGGAGCTCCCTCCACCTCACCAAACATTTCCCCCATGCACTCACAAACTCTCACAAGACCATCTTACTCTTGAAAGAAGAGGTACAATCCCTTCCTCTCAAAGGGGCTACAGAGCCAGTTCGCCTCGCAGCAAGAGTTTGGAATATACTCCCCATATGTCCTCTTACCAAAGAAGGATGGGTCACTAAGACCTATTCTAGATCTCAGGCCACTTAACCTATACATTCTCTCAAAGCATTTCCATATAGTCACTCTTCAAGATGTCATCCCACTCTTACAACAGGGTGACTTCATGAGAGCTTTGGATCTGAAGGATGCATACTTCTACATTCCCATTCATCCAGCACACCACAAATACCTTAGATTTGTCATTCAGAGTCTTACTTTTGGAGTCACAACCGACTACAGGGTCTTCACAAAATGTCTTCCTCCTACTTGTACGACTGGCTCATCAAATCCAGTACTATTGAACAATGTCAACGTCGTATTCAGATCACAGTAAATCTCCTGCACACCCTGGAATTCACGATCAACTTTCTCAAATCCCATCTCCAACCATCACAATTACAGCCTTACCTGGGAGCAATGCTTACTCATTGTTGGCATATCCAAGCCCAGCTTGAATTCAAGCTTTTCAAACTTTCCTTTCCCAGCTACACGAAACCACACTTACACAATGAGGTTAGTGATGCAGCTACTAGGGATGATGGCATCCTGCATTGCCATAGGTCCCCCTGCCCCCTTTTGCAAGACTGCACATGCATCCCTTACAGCAGTATCTGTCTCACCAGTGGTCTCAGTCATAGGGTCATCTCCAAGATCTAATGTTGTTGGACTACAAGACTCTCCGCAGTGGTGGAGTCCCAGCAACTTTTCCAAGGGGCCGCACTTTTAAGACCCTATGCCTCAAATTATTCTCACTACAGACTCTTCACAGACAGGTTGGGAGCCCACCTCAAAAACCTTGCAATACAAAGTATATCGGATCCCATTCTACAAGATTCTCACATCAACTACCTGGAATTACAGGTTGTCTTCCTGGCAGTCAAAGCCTTTCTACCACAGCTTTTCCATCCACAAGGTGGTTGTAGTCTATACAGACAGCATGAGAGCCATGTATTACCTACAGAAATGAGGCGGGGGAGGGAGGAGGAAG
Source organism: Pleurodeles waltl (assembly GCF_031143425.1). Lineage (NCBI taxonomy): Eukaryota > Metazoa > Chordata > Amphibia > Caudata > Salamandridae > Pleurodeles > Pleurodeles waltl. Next base: position 381,860,551 of record NC_090438.1, read on the forward strand.
GGGAAATAATTGGACAGGTTCTTCTCAGTTGTCCCTTCTTGCTCAGACAATATGGAAATGGGCAATTCACCATCATATTCAGTTACTGACAGAGTATCTACCAGGCATAGACAACTAATTTGCAGACCTTCTCAGCAGGATGCAGCAACAAGCCCATGAATGGGGAAAACACACACACACACTCTCTATCTCTATCCAGCAAAAAATTAAACATGCCAAAACCTTTGTGTCCAAATAACCACATCCTCAGTCCAAGAGCAATGCTCTATGGATGAATTGGTCAGGAATATTTGCTTATGCTTTTCTGCCTTTCACTTATTCCGTCTCTAGTTTGCAAACTGATGCAGACTTCACTCACCATTATCCTTGTAGCTCCCACATGGGCATGTCAACCATGGTTCACAACAGATCTGGATCTGTCTGTAGTTCCTCATGAGAAACGTCCCAACAGGCTGGACTTTCTTACTTCAAGTCAAGGTCAGATCACACATACCGATCCCAAAACACTCAACCTTGCGATGTGGCTCCTGAAGTCATAGAGTTTGTTTACTTAAATGAGAATGCATGAACGTTCTTAAACCTACAACTAGACAGTGTTATGCTGCAAAATGTGAATGTTTTGTATGCTACTGTTGACTTAAACACACTGACCCACTAAAAGCTTCAGTACAAGACCTTGTTTATTTGCTGCATTTACAAACTTCAAAATTAGCATAATCATCCCTTTGTCTTCATTTAGCAGCTATAGCTGCTCACCTCCAAAATAGATAACACATCTATTTATTTAAAATTCTGGTTATTAAAGCCTTCATGGAACGCCTTAAGAGTCATTCCACCTAGAGTTCTCCCAGCACCATCCTGGAACTTTAATGTTGTACTGACTACGCTCATGGGTCCACCGTTTGAGGCCATGCATGCATGCCTATTACAATTCCTTTCTTGGAAGGTAGCCTTTTTAGTAGCTATTACTTCCCTTAGAGCTGTAAGTGAACTCCAAGCTCTAACTTTAGAAGAACCATTCTTCCAGCTACACAAAGACAAGGTAGTTCTCAAACAAACCCTAAATTGCTTCCAAAAGTAGTTTCACAATTCCACATTGATCAAGAGTTACCAGTCTATTTTTTCCACACCCAAACTCTGTTGCAGAGAGAGCTCTTCACACACTAGGTGTTAAAAGTGTTCTTATGTATTATATTGACAGGACAAAACAGTTTAGGAAATCCAAACACATTTTTATAGCATTTTCAACCCCTCATAAAGGTAACCCAGTATCAAAAAATGGTATAGCTAGATAGTCAAGTGTATTCAAACTTGTTATACCAAAGCCAAAAGGCAGTTACTTGTTACTCCCAAAGCTCATTCCACCAGATAGCATGGTTCTTCTATGGCCTTTATAGGTAACATCCCAATAGCAGATATATGTAAAGCTGATACTTGGGCTGAACCACACACATTTACTAAACACCATTGTGTAGATGTTTTAGCATGTCAACAAGCCAATGTTTGCCAAGCTTGGCTCAGAACACCTTTTCAGGCAACTATAACTCCTACAGACTAGCCACTGCTTACTTTGAAGGGACTGCTTTACAGTCTGACAAGCATGTGTATCTAGAGCCACCCATGTCATAGAACAGAAAATCTTACTTACCCAGTAAACATCTGTTCATGGCATGAAGTGCTGTACATTCACCCTCCATCCTCCCCAGAAGCCTGTGACTGTTGTAGTTGCATCCTTATGTAAATATTTTATATATGTCAATACATTGCATGGACATCTTTTTTTTTCCCTATTACAATCTATACACTCCTTCCCTCACCCACCTTCTCGGAAAGAATCTAACAAAGGACTTAATCCCCATGCGCAATATCACCAAGAGGAAGAGTCACTCGATCCTGTTACTTGAAAAGATTCTTCGAAGAAAAACAACTTGTAACACTCCAGACCCAACACTAAATGGCAGACTTAAGGAAAGCATGTGAATCTACAGCACTACATGTCATGAACAGATGTCTGTTGTAATATAAGTGACGTTATTTTTTTCTAGTTGCGATCACATCTCTCAGAAGTGTTAGTGAGCTCTAAGTCCTAACCTTGGAAGAACCATTCTTCCAAATTCATAGGGACAAAGTGGTTCTTTGCACTATTCTGAAGAGGTCCTCCCTAAAGTGGTCTCTGAATTCCACATTAATCAATCCTTTGAGTTACTAGTCTTCTTTCTGCAGCCTGACTCAGTTGCCGAAGGAGCCCTTCACACTTTAGATGTTAAACTTGCATTAATGTTCTACATTGATAGAACTAAAGAATTTAGAAAGACTAAACAGCTCTTTTTAGCTTTCTCACTACCTCATAAGGGCAATCCAGTATCCAAAAGCACCATAGCTAGGTGGATAGTAAAATTTATTCAGACTTGTTATGCTAAAGCAAAAAGACATCTTCTTGTCACTCCCAGAGCATACTCTACCAGGACGAACGGAACATCTATGGCGTTCCTTGGAAATATACCCATAGCTGATATTTATAAGGCAGCTACATGGTCTACAATACATACATTTTCAAAACACTAGTGTGTAAATGTACTTGTACGCCAGCAAGCCAATTTAGACCAAGCAGTACTAAGAACACTTTTTCAGTCAACTGCAACTCCCTCAGTCTAGCCACCGATTTCCTGGAGGAACTGCTTTACTATATGTGCAGAGCACGTGTATCTATAGCCATACATGCCATAGAACGGAAAATGTTACTTACCCAGTAAGCATCTGTTTTTGGCATGTAGTGCTGGAGGTTCATGTGCGCTCTCCCTCCTCCCCGGACACCTGTGGCTGTTTCAGTTACTTTATATTTGTATATAGTTGTACATATATATTTACATTTGCATGGGCATCTTTTTCTATACTTCCTTGACACTCCTTTTCTCACCTGCCTGTGGGAAAACAATCTTAGCAAAGAAGTCAATGCCCATACACAGTATCACCAAGAAGGAGTCACCACTTGATCCCATGATTTGAAAATGTTTCTTTGAAGAAAAATAACTTGCGACACTCCCAACGCAGCACTAAATGGCAGGAGTATGCAGAGCATGTGAATCTACAGCACTGCATGCCATGAACAGATGCTTACTGGGTAAGTAGCATTTTACTGTACAGTGTGTAAGGGATATGTCCCTGCCCAAAACCACAGCTTTTACACCCTGTAAGGATTGCTTCAAACAAATGCCTAAGAGATCCTCACCACATCTGTCTGTGGAGGCATGACTCTAAGTCCTGCAGTGACTGTACATTGATAAACCCAAAGGCTATACGAAACTAAAAGGAAAAACTCGAAGCACCGGAAGACTCCTCATCGAGACAGGCCCAAGTCGAAAGTTCAGTCCTGTTTGAGATCCAGAAGCTGGAGGGGTCATTCCAGGGGTCGTTCTTCCTCTCCATCCAAATCTTCAGATAGGTCAAGAAAACCACACAAGAAATCTAAGTGGGACACGGGCCCCTTCCCTCCAGTTGCACTCCCCTGAACAGGTGCAGGGATGGCACCATACCTCTCAATTTTATTCCCCAAGTCGTTTGACTTTGGAGCAGATCCTGCAACTTGTTTCGGCACATCCTGAGTTTCTGGGACCATCCACCACTTCTTAGCAGATTGAAGAGTTCTGCAATGCCATGATCCTTGCACAACTCTAAGTTCTCCACCAGGGTTAGCACTGTCAGGTGCACCCTCTGTGTTAGCTGTACCCTCTGAGCCCATAACAGGGCCACCTTCTGCACCACTCTTGACTAAATCTCCATCACCACGGCCCATACTTTTCCCTGGTGCATAACTGCTGACTCAGTTGACATGGAAGGTGAGGCCCAAGTTGCAGGGAAACTGCATACTTATTGGGCTTATCTACTCCAACTGCATCAGCCCCACTATTCCTTTTGTGGCATCAGCAGTGGTACCCCATACCATCAGACAGTCCTACACCAGCACAGTTCCCAGCATTTTCATAGTTGCGGCTGCGGTACCCACTGCACGCATCATCAAAGTCAACGGCCATCCAGTCCTCTGTCCCCCTACAGCTTTTCCTCTAAGCCTGTTCAGTGTGCTCATAGTGAAGCACAGCCAACCTTCAGGAGGCAGGATTCACATAACTTGAGGGGTTGGCAAGCCTTCAGACAGGTGGGTTTTGCAAATTGTACCGGAGGGCTGTTCCCTACTTTTTCTTTCTTCACCACTGCACCTTCTACCATACTCTCAGCCACTGATGGAGGAGCATCTTTCTGTTTTGCAGCAGGAAGTGCAAGCCATTATGGCCACAAGTACTGTAGAGAGGGTGCCTGTGTCAGAGGTGGACATGTTTGTTGTTTTTACCACTGTCTGGTGCCAAACTAGGACAGCAGTCTTTGGCTGATTATTAGACCTGTGCCCTCAGCGCCATGCTCCAGAAGGAAAAGAAAATTCAAAATCCTCACAGTATCCCAGGTCTTTTCTGCCCTCGACCCTGGATATTGGATAGTGAACTTGGATCTGTAAGATGTCTATTTCCATGGGGACTGTTCACACCCTACTTTCAAAACAGAACAAATGTCATACATACTCCCCTTTGTCATCCAAACCGTACTTCACAAAAGCAGGGGTCCGTCAAGACTCAATCATTTCACTCATGCTTTTCAACATCTACACAAATTCATTACCGGCAATGATCAATGAATTTCAGCTCACATGCTACAACTACGCAAATGACACAAAAATGAGCCTTCAGCTGGAATGTCCCAAAGACATTGGAAACTCACAAATCTTCAGTTGCCTCAGAACTGTTGATCAGTGGATGACATCAAGCCATAGCGAACTGAATGCTTCCAAATCAAGAATAATCATATGTGGTGATTGAAAAAAGTATGACCTACTCTGCACCTGGCCTATTGATCTGGGACCACCTCCTAAAGTATCTAAGGTAGTGAAACCTTGGAATTACCATGGACTCACTTAACAATGAATTTCCAAGTGGACAAATTAGAAAAATCAGGCTTCATCACCATGAAAACTCTGCAATGCATCTTCCTCTTCCTGGGATTTCCACACAAGGTACAGGCTATTTCTCTTGTACCATCTAAACTGGATTATGCCAATGGTCTCTACCATGGATCATCTCTGCTTATTATGAAAAGGATACAGCTGATTCAGAACTCTGTGCCAGATGACCCCTACATGTAAAGCCACACGACCACATCTCCCTTGCTGCGAGGGCCATACATTAGTTACCGGTTATCAGAGCATTCACCTTCAAATGCTTTGAATCCCCCACAAAACAATACATGGAACAGGACAGTTTTTCCATCAGGAATACAATTACAAAATACATTCAACAAAGGAACCTCCTCTCAGGATTGGCACTGCACCTCAAAATCCAACCATTAAAGAACTGTGGAATTTATAACCCCCAAATATAAGATCCATGGATAATTTTCTTATTTTCAGAAGGCTACTGAATAGTTGACTCGGACCACCTCTCAGGATTGGCACTCACATGTCCACCGCTCAGATTAACTCCTATTTCTCTATAGTAATGCTATACTCCTATTTCCCTATACTAATCCTTTTGGGTTCTGGAGCAGCATGCTACTCGCCAAAAAGTGTTTTGATGCATTGGGAGGGGTAGTAAGTGCTATATAAATACAATTACAGCATACCTGTCCTGGAGGCCCATCGCAGCTACCTTCTGTTCATGGTGAGACAACAGCATTTTCAGTTTGCTGTGCTCCCCTTTGATCTCACCAGTGGCCCTTGGATGTTCCCAAAAAGTGGTGGCAGCACATTTCAAAGATCAGGGGTGACAATCTTCCCCCTACCTCCACAAAGGGCTGTGGAAGGTGGGCTTGCCGCAGGCTGTAGCAGACTACCTCTCAACGATGTCAGACCTTTTGTCTTTCACTGTAAAGCCAAAATCCTACCTCCTGGCTATAGGGAACCCTTTGTCATCTTTAGGGTTCACAATTTATGTACTGAAGTCACACCTTTTCATGTGCTCCTATTAATCTGAGCTGTTCTGTACACGGTTTGGCATTGCGTCTTTCCACCAGGAGAGAGAGTCTAGGACTTTCAGGTTATGATCCTGATATTTCAGCCTTTGCCCTGGATTTATGTAAGGTTGACTGAGGCTACTGGGACTGACTGCCTCCTGCATCTTGCTGAATGAGCAGGTGGTATATGCAGGATCTACAGAGTGATCTGAAGTCTCTGGGCCCAATGTCAACTGGACCTCTCCAGACACTTTCAGATTGCAGAGGAGACTGTAAAAAACCTGCAGTGGTGGTTACTGAACAATGATTGTGTAAGCGGCAGACACCTCTCCCTGCATCGCTTCTGGGTTGGGACTGCCACTTGGGAGAAGTGGAGATTAGAGGCCTCAGGTATCCAGTGAGCCTCTGTTCCATATCAACCTTCTGCAGCTGAGGGCCATCTGCTTGGTTTTGAAAGCCTTGTTTCCATCCATCAAAGGGAGGCTTGAACAATTGCTCGCAGACAACACCACTGCCCTGTGGTACTGGAACAAACAGGGCATGGTGGGGGTCACAGAACCTGTACCAAGGAGGCACTTCTGGGAAATGGCTGGACCGCCATAGAATCTTCCTGATTGCGAGCCACCTGGCAGGGTCATTGCATGTCTGGGTTGAGGAGCTCAGCTGTCTGTGCCTAGGAGATCACAAGTGGTCGTAACACCTGGAGATGACATAGGTATGCTGCGAATGGGGGAGAACCTTGGCACGATCTGCTCACCGCCCCTAAGACCTTGCATTGTCTACACTTCTGTATGGTGGAGTTTCCAAGTTGCCTCTCACTTTGAGGTGCATTCCTCCTCAAGTGGAACTCAGGATTTCTGTGTACCTTTCTGCTAGAACCAGTCCTGCCCAGAGTTCCCAAGAAAATCAGGACTGGCTAGGCCCAAGTTATCCTGGTGCCCAAGTCTAAACACTGAAAGTATGGTATTGAGCATCTGTCCTCTGACCAGGCTGCTCCTCTGGGAGGATCTGCTGTCTCAGCAGCAGGTCAGCAGTCTCCACCCGGCAAGGGCTTGCTCTGGGCCGTTAAAGGGTAACTTTCAGCTTTTTTGCAGTTGCCAGATAAGCACTCTCTGGTTGTTATTCACTTTTTTGTATCCTCCCTCTCCCTTTGTCATGCCACAGTGGGACCTTAATTTGGTTGTCATATTTCTGATGTGCACTTTATTTGAGCCACTTTACAGCTGTCCAGATCTTTATAACTTTTGCATGTGAGTGAGCTTCAACCTCTATGAATCAACCCACTGCACACCACCACACGCTGGTTTTGCAGACACAGACCTCTTTCTTGGATACAATTGTGATGCTCTTCCATGTCTGTCAAAACATCACCTTACCAATGTTCTATGCACTGACTCAGCCCTCTGCGAAGAGAATTTATCATGTGGACCCTAAAAGAGCACTGAGCTATTACGGAGATGATATCAAGGAATGTTTGGTGGACGATTAGCTTTCTGGAGCGAAAAAAGGAAAGGCTGTGCAGAAGAGAACCATCTCCAGCTGAATCGTGCTCTGCTAAGCACTGGCTAAAATGAAGCTTCTGGAAGGACTGTGTCCTCATTCTACCATAGCCAAAGTGGCTATCACTGTGTTAGCAAGTGGAGTCCCCATCCTAGGCATTTGCCTGGTGGCAGCGTGCGTGTGCCTCCATACATTCAGGAAGCACTATTGTCTGGATTGTACAGTTCATCATGAGGAACATTTTGTCTGCTCGTTCCTGAGGACTTTCTGGTTTCAGATCAACATCCAAATAGGTATTGCTTTGGTATCTATTTATTAGGTGAGTAATCTGTGGCTAGAAGTCTCTATCAGAAGAACAAGTTACTTAACTTTGATAACCCTCTTTCTGGTAGAGACTCTGCTTAGCCTCAGATTCCTCACCGAACCACCCATCCTCCCTATTCTGTGGTTGTCCTCTACCCACTTATAAGATATTAAGTCTAGAAATCTGCCCACTGTTCACACCAATTTGCTTATGGGGGCTGTGCCTCTGGGAGCACCAAGAGTCTTGAAAGCAGTTGAGGTCTGCAAGTGGGAGTGGTGCTCATATAGGCTCCACATGTCATTTCTGTAGTGCAATACAGTCATTGCAGAGCCACATGGCACCATCTACTGGTACACATTGGTAATGCTGACTAGTTTCTGTATCTAGTCTGACTCCTATGAAGTATTCATAAGATGAGGAATCTGCGGCTAGATGGAATCTCTCCTAGAAAGACTGTTATCGAATGTAAGTAGCTTGTTCTTCAGTGCTAGTCTCTGGTCACAGATCAAAGGTCCAGGAATAGTTCTGTAGTGGGTGCCTGGAGGTGCTGCATTTATACTTGTCATTAGCTAACAAGTTGGAATGACTCCTGGACGCGTCCTAACCAATGGGTTAATACTACCCGGGACCAACCCTATTCACTTTGAGCATTTTCAAGATGGTGAAAGGCATCAGCCACACTATACTTGAGCTCTGAGGGCTGAAAGGGTTTGTGTGGGGAGTGTAATATGGTAATCCTAGTTTACTCCCACATGTAACTCTAAAATCTAGTTTGAGGCAGCCACTGTTCTGACAACAAGACTAAAAGTCTGGTTGGACAAAAGGAGAGTCTTTCAGCAATCAGACAGTAGATCTACAAGAATTGTCTTAGCATCCTGTTCTCTTACCTTTGGAGTGTTTCCCAAGTGTTTTATGTGAACCCAGCAGACCTGTCAAGTAGGATTTGATACTCAAGGAGGACATGACAGTAGTGTCAAAAAATGAAGCCCAGGAGAGTTTTGGCGAGGCCGAGCATGGAGTACAACACGCTTTCTACCGGCTCCTCTGGCTCAAACTCCTCTGAAAGTACCCCTATCCGGGGCATTTAGGTTGTTTATTTGCCTCCTGGGAATGAGAAACATGCGTTACCTGAAGTGACAGAGGCAGCTCCCGGGGCATGAAGTGGTGGTAAGCTGGTCCCCAACCTTAGCTTGAACTCGCACCAACCATCTTGAGGAACACGCAACAAGCAGTGCCTTTTTGCCCCAAAAGGAAGCATCACTGAAGAGGACAGTGGCCGAGATCCTGAGCCCATTTATTGAGGGGCAGCAGTAGGAGATAAGTGAAGAATCTTCCAAAATCCTAAGTGTAAGGAGCAGTGAGGCTCCTTGCATGCCGGCAATACCCATGAGGTCTGAATAACTTGTCGCTTAACATGCATTCTGTGCCAAGCTGCGCATGGAAGACCCCCCCATAAACATAGCATGGCCTCAGCAGGATTAAGGGCACATAGTGGTCCTCTTTTGTACTCCTTAGTACTTGGCAACCTGATAATTTCCAACTCCTGGTGGTGTCAGTGGGAACTGAGGATCATGTGGGACAGGTGGTGAATTTGACAGGGGAAGAGCACGGCCAGAAGGAGATCGTACCTGACCCTGAGTGACACCTACCCCTCCTCAACTATGCAGCACAACAGGTGACCACTCTATCGAACTGCCTGCCTCAAATCAGATTCCTCTTGTTGCAGCATAGCTGGCCTAATGGCACTCTCATCAACACTGACTAGCGGACTTCAGGATGGATTCCTTTCTAAAAACTGACTAGCGGACTTCAGGATGGATTCCTTTCATAGAATGCCTTGATATAGGGGGTCACCTCTATAGATGAAAAGTTCAGGCAGAGCAGAAAGCGATGTGTGGAGCGCGTTTAATGGCCATCACATCTCTTATGCACTGATGACCCCAATGTTTTATAGTGCTGAGATGGGATCATTTGCTTGGGATCTATCAACTTTGCCCTCCGTTGCTCCCCTACTTGGGGATTAGCCCCTCAAACCATTGGGCTATGCACCCTATTCCCTGGCGGCCTATGCAATTGGCCCTCTTGCTGAATAATTACTAAACCACCACTTTACCATGGAGTAAATGGGAGCCCTCTTGCTGCCCACGTGCTGCCCACGTGCCCTGTCAATATAATGAAGAGTTAATCCCGGAAAGAGAATTTTGTGGCAGAGTTATGGAGCCAATCTGCTGTTGGCGGGAGAGTGGGGAATCAAGACTAATGCTCACAGGAGTCTGGAGGAACTCCTTCAAACCCCATAACTCAAGACTCTTTGGAATACTTACTTAGCAAAATTCACATATCAATTATCTACATTAAGACCTAGGTTAAATCTTGCATTCCAGAGGTGTGCAAAGATGTCACTAATCTTGGTAGTAGAGTAGACATTGAATACTCTTTGGATACCTGCAGACCAGGAGATGTTGGGATGCAAGTGTACATGTACTAGAGGAATAACATGTTAAACTACAAACTAAATGGGAAGATCTGCAAAGTAGAAGTAGGCACAATAATATCTGGATTTAAGGAGTTCCTAAAGGTACAGAGGGAAAAAAACAACAATACAACCTTCAGCAAGGAACTTCTTGTCTGTCCAGTACAGGCACATAGTGCGCCACAGCCACTGTTTCCACCTTCCCTCTCCCCCAGAGGGGGCTAAGGGATTGGCCAGGGAGAGTGTCTGGGATTATGATAATTTGTGCCATTGAAATATGGATACTAGTACTTCACCCTCCACTTCACTACATTTACCCGGCTTGCTCTCACCTCAGACTTAATTCATATCCCTAACCACCGCTAGGTGGGGTAAATAACTTTATCGCCCACTTTTAATGAATAGGGATGTTTGATTATAGGTGTTTGGCCTTATGTTAAGTTTTGTCAAATAGTTTTTCTTCCTTTGTTGGTTTTGGGGAGGGAGGGAAGGGGTGCAGGAGAACATGGAGGGGGTAGTGGGTGTTCATTCTTGTTCCAGAGATCTCCAAGGGTGGTGTAATTTGCATGAACCCCATTCAGTTATCCAATGCCCTTCAAACGTCCAACGTTCCCTAATGTCTAAAGTTACAGTCACTCACATTTCTGTGAAGGGCACTTTCAGAATCTGTGTCTGTTCACAAAATACCTACTACTCAGTGTGTCCACCCTTGTCCTTATAAAAATGCTAACCCCATGTATTACTTGGCATAGTGCCTGTGACACAAACAGTCTTAAAAGGCAGAGTGTAGTCATTGGTTATAGAGATAACTGCTGTATTTTGGTCTGTGCTTGTTGGCCTCCCATGGAAACCTACCAAACCCACCCTTTTCTGAAAATGACACACCTGGGGGAGTCCAGGGTAGTGTGCCCTGCATGGATCTCAAAACGTGTCCTACCCGCAATTGTAGCAAACCTCAAATGTTCCTTACATTTCACTGATGAAAACCTGTGATTTTGGCTAAGGTTGAGGGTGCTTTAGGGCCTTTTGCCTCACAGTCTCTTGGCCCACCCACACAAGTGAGGTAGCATTTTTATTGGGAGAATTGGTTGGGCGGTATGACATTTGTGTCCCTCACCCTCAGATTACATAACTTGTTGTCACAGAAATGTGAAAAAAATGTGTTTTTAGTCAAAGTGTGAGGTTTGTAACGGCTTGTGCATAAAAGTATCTGGCTAGAGCTGTGCAAACCACTCCATCCTTACCCGTCCTGAATGTCTAGTTTCTAGAAATGTGCAGGTTTGTTAGGTTTACCTGGGTGCCGGCTGAGCTAGAGCCCAAAATCCGCAGCTCCCGAAATTGCATAAATATGGACAGTTTTGGTGCAAAAAAAGGTGACACATTCATATTGTGTTTTGGACCCCTTACTGTGATGGGGGCTAGGGCCACCGTTACGAGTGAGGTACCATTTTTATGGGAGGAATGCTAAGTAGTAGGAAATTTGTGGCACCCCTTAGATTCCAAACTTTTTGTCACATAATTGTGCGGAAAATGTGTATTTTTAGCCAAAGCTTACAGTTTGCCGGGGCTTCTGGGTAAAATTACCTGGTGACAGCCATGCAAGGCATCCTGTTCTGAGCTTCCCTGGGTATCTAGTTTTCAGACACAGGCTCCATTCATACAACTATGGTACCATTTGTATCGGGAAATGTGAGGGAACGCTAGGTGGTAGGAAGTTTGTGGATCCACGCTGATTCCAAAACTTTCCCTCACAGTAATGAGATAAACGTGTGTCTTGAGGCACAGTTTGAGGATTGCAGGGCTTCTGGGTATTAAACACCTTGTTAGAACCACAGTTGTCACACCATTCTGGACTTCCTGGTGTCTTGAGTTTTAAAAATGTCTGCATATGGTAGGGCTTCTTGGGTGGCGGCTGAGCTAGGGCCCTCAATTTTCAGCTAGCCATGTTGTAAAAAAAAAAAAAAGAAAAAAAAGGCATGGATTTTGCTAGGTAAAATATGATGCCTCCTAGTTGCATTTTGGGGTGTATTGTATTGCAGGACCATCTACACAAGTAGGGTACTATTTTTACTTAGAGACATGCAGAACCACAGAATAGTATAACATTTGTTATTACCAATAGGATTTGTTTGTATTTGTGCCTTCCAGATGTACGCCAGCGTGTAGAAAAAACAACATTTTGCAAAATGGCCTCTGATTCACATGCTAGTATGGGTACCCACAAATTCAGAGATGTGAAAATAGCCACTGCTACTAACTCAGTATCTAGTGTATATTCCAGAAATACATACCCATTCTTCTCTCTTTACTATATGAACTGCTCTCGACTCAGTACACAATGAAAATCCATTGTAAGGTGCAGCGGAGTTGCTGGCTCTGGGTACCTCTGGGTTTTGGAGAACCTACAAACTCTATATAGCTCCACAACCAGAAGGGTCTAGCAGACATACTGGCGTATTGCGTTTGTGGCCATTGTGACAAGATGTTACAGATCAAAACATTGACACAATTGGCTGTTATCTTCTTGCTTATTTTACCCACTTTTTTATTGTAACAGTTTATTTGGGAAAATCTTGCAAATCAATACAAAAGACCCCTTTCTGAATTTACAATTGTGTTTGCTTTTCAGAAACGTATACCTTTCCGGCATCACCCACAGGTTTCATGCCTGCTCTCACCACAGACTACAAATAATAGAAAACATGGGCTAGCTGTAAGAAAAATATCAAATCTGTGGTAAAAGATTTTTTGATACAGTTCTGCTGCTGTTGAAAGCTGAGAAGAGGGTGATAGTAGCACAGCAAATCTTTAGTTGATGCCTGTTAGAAACAGGGTTTCTGGTTGGCAGAGGTATGGAGCCCGTCTCAGCAGGAACCACAATCCTAGTCAGGGTACGTCAGATACACACCCTAAATTAGTCTGTGCTCACCTTCTGGTAGCATGGCGCAGAGCAGACAGGCTTAACTTAGGAGGCAATTTGAAGGGTATCTGTGCAACACTTCAAGACCGTATACCAGTGAAAACACCACACAAAAATAATCCACATCAGTTTAGTGAAATAGATCATAAACAGAGCTTAATTTAATGAACAAACCAACCAAGACCAAAATCACAACAATCCAATAAGCAGAAGTCGAGTGTGGGGAAACTGGCACCATGGTGTAGTACTGACCCCTCCCCTTTTTGCTTCTGGATGCAACTGGAGCGCACTGGGATGCTGCTAACCAGATCCCCTGTGCCATTATAAGTCCCTAGTAAAAGGTTCTTAGGTATCCAGGGCATGGGTTACTAAAGGTTGGCCCCTGAGGGCAGCAGAACCGATTGTGCCACCCTCGGGGACCATGCATCCACGTGCACCCAACACTCCCATTGCAGGCTGAGTATCCTGCTGCAATCCTAAAATGTAAAATTGACATGGCACACAGTTTGTGTGACCTGTCCACTACACACTGCATGCCATATAGGTAAGCCACCTCTCTGGTAGCCCTTCCAGCCCTAAAACAGTGTGCACTGTACTGCATGTGTGAGCATAGATGCAAAAGCAATATGCCCCTAGTGTGTCCCTGGGACATTGTAAGTGAACAGAGCAGTCATTTTAAATGCATGTGCTGGACACTGATCAGTACGAGTTTCCCAGGTACATGATGGCCACTTTCAGCCCTGGGTTGTTGGGTATCAAACAACTCAGAACAATAAATCCAAGTACCAGCATTGGATTTATTGCAAAAGGTATGCAGGGGACACCTTAGGGTGACCCCTGGAAAAGCTAACTAACCATGGCATGGGAGCTGGCTAGTCACAACCAGCCCGCCACCACCAGACAATATTCTGGTACATTGGGGTGAGAGCCCTTGCTCCCTGGGTTCAGAAAACGAAGCCCTTTCTAGGCAGAGGTGTTACGCCCTCTCTTCCAGGAATGTGCACTGCCCTGCCAGTAAGCTTCATAGGGCTTGCAGCCTTTGAAGCTCGACCCCAGCCCTGCTGCTTGTAGCAGATGGCCGCCCCGGTTGCAAACCACAAGTGTTGGCGGGAGCAACGGTGGGAAAATGCACAAAGGACAGGAGGAGTGACCACCCCCATCCTGCACCACCCCTAATGTGTTGCAAGCAAGGTGACTCCTCATTTTATTATCCTCCATCTTGCATGGTAGGAAAATAGCCTATCAAGGATGGTGAAGTGACCTCTGCCCACAGGAAGTGGTCACATAGTTGGGTGTAGCCACCCTAAGGTAGATGACCCATTGGTCACCGCTAGGGGCTCCCCTAAAAGACCACTAAATGGAGTATTTAGTGGGCACCCCTAGACCTGCAGATCAGATTCCAAGGACACGAGAAGGCCTGCAACAAAGACGACCCAAGGCTCGAGAACTGCATTCCTGCTGCATAAAGAAAAAGGCGCCAAACCCTGCCTGCTGCACATAGGACTCGACAATCGCCACTGAGGGGTTGCATGAACATTGGGCAGACTCATAATGTTCTGAAAATCGCCAAAGACATCCCTCCAGAGTGAAGGCATCACTCTCTGCAATAAAGAAGCAAAAGGCCAGTACAGTCCAGTTCATTGACTGGCCGCTGACCAAGGCACGGGACGAAGCAGCCAGACCAAATTGCACCCAACAGACCCGGAGGACAACTCTGCAAGTGTGCCAAATTTGGACTCTCAAATGACCAGGAGCAAGCCCCAGTCAAGGGTCTTCAGGACACGTAAGAACCACCCCCCCAGAGTGGCAGTGCTGACCTGCAATCCACCCTCAAAGTGACCTGCCTCCTGCTTCCAAGAGCATATTTGCGCACAGCTCCTGGCTCACCTATCTGCTCCGCACCCGGTATTAACGCTGAATTTTTACTAATGAATATTCATGTATTCTGTATGTTAAATCTGCAAAGAAAATGAATTAACAGTAATCACGAAGTGTACTTATTAAAGCCTTTTAATGTAAAATTTCAACCTTATGTTTGGTTTAAGGTAGTAGTATGTCATATTAATGGTTATGTATTATGTACTTGCTTTATTAATCATAGGCCTTAATTTAGCGAGGTCTTGGGCCTAGTTGCATTGACTCATGTCAAAGTTACATTGCTTAGACGAATCATAAAGTGGCTGCTTAGAGAATTAAATAGTCATTTTCAATTGCACTGACCGAATGTTAGTAGCTAGAATCCTTTCCCATGAGAACTGTTTGCTAAAATATGTTGTACTAGCTAAGGATACTTTATATAACGTAGTGTGTGTAAAGGAAATGTTCCCAGGAGCTAACAATGGTTGCACTGCCTGGAGAATAAGCTAATACCAATTTGTTAACTGACGAGCCCAGCGACTGGAACAGGAGAAGAGGAGCCAATCATCGACATGTGTACAACAGTTTAGTAAATTCTTAGATTTGAGGTTCTTCTTTCATTGGGCTAAATGTAAACGTATGATTCTTTGACCAATAGCAAGGTGGGAAGTAGTTTTAGGGAATCTAACTTAGCCAGACTGCACCGAGAAGGGCGAGGCCATTCGCCCCGGTCTTTCCTAACCATCCTGAGAGGATAGTCCTTATTCTTTCCGAACTGCATGAAGAGACATTTCCTATCTTGATGTTCAATTGACAAAGACAGTCGCAGCTTGCTGCAAAGCAAGGTATAAGACTATGTTACTGACTGCTATGTCTATTTGCTTTTGTTCTTAAGTACCAACCGCTAATTTTGATAGAGCCATAGTTAGATGTTTTTCTTAATTTATGTTGACTAAATTGTTTTGCATGAAGCCCAAAAATGCTATTATAATCAGAAAGTTAGGATACTCACTGATTGATGCCTGTACATGTAACAACATTTGATGTCTTTTCTTTGCTGAATTCTAAATGTATGCCATTTCTGTTGCGCAGTTATTCTTGCTATTGATTTGTACTGTAACTTTAGAATGTATAGTGATCCAAGCTTTGATTAATTTGAGATTCTTTAGAAGATTTGGTCAACCTGTATTGTTTCTGTATGCTTACCATTTGATTTTGAGACTATGTTATGTGATATTAGATTTGTTAATACAGAGAAATAAACATTCTAACTTTTAGATGTGGTTATTCATGGCCAAGGGGTCATGGTGCGTGGAAATTATTGACTCTCAAGATTGTTAATGTTATTGAATGATATTACTATTGATTTGTACCGGAACTGAGTTTATGGTGGGAACTACTCTAGGAGCAGTCAAAAGGTCCACCGAACCTCTAATGCTTCCCCTTATGAACTAATGTTAAATAACCAAATAAGGTCACACATTGACAGTGATGGTAGCAGAGTATGATGGTTAGTACATCATAAAGGCCCAGTACAAGGTTAGTCCCATAAAGAGAAAAGAATTTGCAGAAAGTTTAGATTCCAGATTGTACAATACAAATTGGAGAGAAAAAGTATCCCTAAGTACTTAGAATGACTTTGCCAGAACTTTGGAGCTTGCCAATGATTGATTGAGGATGTTCTCAGCGTTCTAGTGACCGTGTGAATGGAATAGGTTTTGCGCTTGCACAGCTTATGCAACTCGCAGGTAAATTGTGATGTTTGTGAGGGTTAAAGGAGTTTGTGTCCTCCAAATGAAGTTGTTGAAGGGGTTTGGGTATTCTAAAGTGTGAGAGTAAGGAAGTCGTCGAACTTCATATGTGTGGTGCTTGGTGCTCAAAAATTGTCCATGTGGTTGTTGGTATACGGTCCCTGCGAGGTCTAAGACTCAGGAGTAAATTGGGAAAAAAATAAAGTAAACAAAAAATTTATATATATCCCTGGTGTCTCCAGCTTAATTAGCCTAATTAGCGCTCCCCCTATGAGCAGGTCCAAGGACGTAACGGTTACGTCCTTGGTGCCTCAGCACCACAGCCAAGGACATAATCGTTAAGTCCTTGGCTGCCCACGGGCTAAAGATGGTTTCTTCTTTCTGTGGTTGGACAGGTCTGCTTTCCACAGGGGTTCTTGATCCTTTGTAGTTGCAGGGCAGTCCTCCGAGTCGGCAGAGATCGCTGGGCCCGCAGATGGGGTGCAGGTTCTCTGAAGTAGGAGACAGGCCGGTAGGGCTGGGGCCAAAGCAGTTGTCATCTTCCTTCTCTGTGGGGTTTTTCTGCTTAGCAGTCCTGTTTTGTAGTTCATCAGGAATCTAAAATCCTCGGTTCAGGGTCACCCCTAAATACTGAAGTTAGGAGTGAGGAGAAGTGTGGCTCAATGGTTAGAGCGGCAGACCCTAAAGCAGAGATCTGGCTCAAGACCAGGGTTCAAGTCCCGCTTTGGCAGGTCTTGGGCTCAATTCCCCTTGACCAGATAATTCTCGCCTCAGTGCCTAATCTAATTCATGGGTCCCACTCTGCAACTCTGGGCAATAGCTTGCTTAATCTCCACAACGGCCCCAACAGCGCTTGGATGCCTGGCTTCACCCTGGGGGTGCTCAGGAGTGGGCGCCTCACAGGGAAAAGCCAGGAGGGGTTCCATAGCAGTATGAGTACAGCGCCTTGAGACCCTAACGGGTGAGTAGTGCGCTATACAAGTGCTAATTTACAATTTAATTTACAAGTTAGGGGCGTGTTAGGGTCCCAAGGGAGTAGCCAATGTCTACTGTCCTTGAGGGTAGCTACACCCTCCTTGTGCTCCCTCCCTTTGGGGAGGGGAGCACATCCCTATTCCTATTGGGCTAAATCCTCCAAAACAAGATGGAGGATTTTCCAAGGAGGGGGGTAACTTCAGCTCTGGTCACCTTAGGGGTGGACCTGGTTGAGGGGGTGACTCCTCCTTGTTTTTCTCATTATCTCCCCAAACTTGCCGCAAAAAGTGGGGGCTGTGTCCAGGGGGACGGGCATCTCCACTAAGTGGAGTGCCCTTGGGTCAATCAAACACTAACAGTAGAGCTGGCATACAGGGGGCACCTCGAAGATGCTGTCTGTGTGCATTTCTCAATAAATCCCACACTGGCATCAGTGTGGGTTTATTGTGCTGAGAAGTTTGATACCAAACTTCTCAGTATTCAGTGCAGCCCTAATGGAACTGTGGAGTTCGTTTTTGACAAACTCCCAGACCATATACTCATTTTGGCTACATTGCACTTACAATGTCTAAGAATTGACTTAGACACAGTAGGTGCATAGTGCTCATGCAGCTATACCCTCACCTGTGGTATTCTGCACCCTGCCTTAGGGCTGTAAGGCCTGCTAGAGGAGCGACTTACTTATGCCACAGGCAGTGGGTTGTGGGCATGGCACTCTGAGGGGAGTGCCATGTCGACATAGCCATTTTCTCCCCACCAGCACACACAAGCTGTGAGGAAGTGTGCATGTGCTGAGTGAGGGGTCTCCAGGGTGGCATAATACATGCTGCAGCCCTTAGAGACCTTCTCTGGCAACAGGGCCCTTTGTACCAAGGGTACCTTTTACAAGGGACTTAACTGTGTGCCAGGGCTGTGCCAATTGTTGAAACAAAGGTACAGTTTAGGGAAAGAACACTGGTGCTGGGGCCTGGTTAGCAGGGTCCCAGCACACTTACAATCAAAGCTGGCATCAACAAAAGGCAAATGGTTAGGGAGTAACCATGCCAACAGTGGCATTTGCCTACAGCTGGTGACTGCACTTGAGGCAGTAAGAGTGGAGTTGGCTCTGTCTGAACTAATATCGGTTTCGGGAAAACCTGTTGTGTTGTACTATCAGGTTTGCACTAGTTTCCACAATGGGTACCTCAGGGTAAATTCTCCGGACCATTGGCTGCGGCATCCGATTTTGAGCTGTCAATGTAGTAGGCAGATTAAGACTGCTCTGCACTGGGCTGTGTCATGCTAGGATTATTGTGCACTCGTCGTCATGTTAACTGGTGTCAGTGCAGAAGGGTTTACACTAGTGCTCGGACCGCTCTCTTGTGCTGCATATGCTGGGGGACAATTTCTCAGTAACTGAAAAATGAACTTGGCTACTAATTCCCAGATTGGTAATGCCTCAAACTGTGCTAGTCTCGGAGGAGGTTTCAAATCATATAGCATCCTCTTCAAATTCTCTAAGCTCCTCAAATGAAATGTTCTGTGGGCAGAAAGCGCTAAACTCCCATCCATCTCTTTCACTTTGCACCATTGTTTCAGCCAAAGACAAGGCGTAGCACCCTTTTCTTTGATTACAATGTAAGCTGGTGTACCTTCTGGCAGTGCAATATCTCCTATACTCGTTGAGATATATGTATATCCCTTTAATGAACTCTAAAGTTTGAAAAATGTCATTTCTGTGACATTTATGTTATTCTCAATCAAATCAGTAAGTGACTTTCAAGCCCAGAATCCTTTTCACCGACCTTGTCAACCAATGGTGCTTCACGGTTGTTTGTCAATTAGTGCACGATCCTTTTCACTAACCAACCTATCCTGCGCAGCTCCGATGACGTCACACTCACATGTACAGTGGCTGACAAAAGTCTTGCGGCTTGTCCTCGTAAACTCAGATTCACACTCAACTAATGCAAAATTATTTCTAGCACTAAACAAAATCAAAACCCAATTTGTTAGTTTATTACAAGTACAGTACAGCCATTGCTTCAGAAACCGGACGGATTTGTCCACTAACGGCATTTCGCTCTAGCAGCTACTCCTTCTTTCTCAGTTTCCCTGGTTCGCAAGCAAAATTTGACAGGCAAATTTTACTCTCAACTGATCAGTGGGTTTCTCCTGGTGCACATAAGACTCTCCAGATCTCAGTCATATTTTTTTTCACTCTCTTTGACTCACACTCTGACTTGTCGACCACACCCGATCGACTTATTAGACCAGACAAATTACAACAAAGTGAATTTAGGCTGATCTGCCTAAAGGTCACATTACAGTTGGCCACCTATTTTTGGAAGGACCATCTGCCCCCAAGGGGGGCAGAAAGCCCAGCAGAGACCAGGGAAGATGTTTTTTTTCCAAAATAAGAGGCTGGGGGTATGGCCATATCCCCACCCAAATAAATGGGGCCAAAGTTGTTCTGCCCACCAGTGGGCAGATTGAGCAATTACCCTCGATTCACACCCTGGGAGGAGGGGGAGCAGAAAGTCTACTAGATGCCAGGGAATAAAAAAATACAAAAAAAAATAGTGTGGTTACTGGGAGACTGAGGGGAACGTTGGGTGGTAGGAAATTTGTCCCAGTGCGGTGCTCCCACACAGAAATGTGGTAAAAATGTGTTTTGTTTTTTAGCTAAATTTGAGGTGTGCTGAGGATTCTTGGTAAGAAAACACTGGGGGATCCACACAAGTCACACCTCCCTGGACTCCCTCAGGTGTCTAGTTTTCAGAAATGTCTGGGTTTGGTGGGCTTCCCTAGATGGCTACTGAGTCCAGGACCAAAAACGCAGGTACCTCCTACTCAAAAACAGGTAGTTTTCTATTTGATAATTTTGATGTGTCCAGATAGAGTTTTGGGGCATTTACTTTCAGCACTAGGTCTACCCACACAAATGAGGTACCATTTTTATCAGGAGACTTGGGGGAGTGATGGGTGGAAGGAAATTAGTGGCTCCTCTCAGATTCCAGAACATTCGGTCACCGAAATGTGAGGAAAAGGTGTGTTTTTTGGCAAATTATGAGGTTTCCAAAGGATTCTGGGTAACAGAACCTGGTGAGAGCCCCACAAGTCACTCCATCTTAGATTCCCCTAGGTGACTAGTTTTCAAAAATGCACATGTTTGGTAGGTTTCCTTAGTTGCCGGCTGAGCTAGAGGCCAAAATCCACAGCTAGGCACTTTCCTAAAAACAGCTGTTTTCTTTGGGAAAATGTGATGTGTCCACGTTGTGTTTTGGGGCATTTCCTGTCACAGGCGCTAGGCCTACCCACGCAAATGAGGTACCATTTTTATTGGGAGACTTGGGGGAGCACAGAATAGCAAAACAATTGTTATTGCCCCTTTTGTTTCTCTACATGTTTCCCTCCCAAATGTAAGACAGTGTGTAAAAAAGACATCTATTTGAGAAATGCCCTGTAATTCACATGCTAGGATGGGCACCCCGAAATTCAGAGATGTGCAAATACCCACTGCTTCTCAAAACCTTATCTTGTGCCCATTTTGGAAATACAAAGGTTTTCTTGATACCTATTTTTCACTCTTTATATTTCAGCAAATGAACATCCACTGGGTTGGAACCAGGGCTCACCGATTAGCCACACCCTGTGCCTCTGTAGTTGGGCCATCACATTAGGGATGCTGCTATTCCTCAGGATAAAGGCATTATGCACAGACCCAGGATACTTAGCATTGACATGGGAGATGTACTGGTCTACCAGGCACACCATCTGGACATTCATGGAAGGAGAACTTTTTCGATTTCGTAATACCTGTTTATTTTGTAGGGGGGGGGACAGATGCAATATGTGTTCCATCAATTGCCCCAATTATGTTGGGCATTTGTCCCATTAGAACTCAGCCTTTACTGTGGCCAAATCATCCACTTGGAGGAAAACAATGTAGCTATACATGTGTTTAATCAGGGCAGACGGCACTCTGGTCAGCACTATTGAGAACATTGGCTGTGACATTCCTGCTGCCAAGCCCACTGTCACTTGGAAAGAACCAGTTGCCAAGAAATGGAGCACTGATAGAACTTGCACAAGAGGGGGAATCCCAGTGGGGTGACGGATAGCAGATATCAGGTCAGGCTCCAGTTGGGCACACAGATCCGTTATTGTGGCCCTGTCAAGTCTGTAGGTGAGGATAATGTGCCTGTCCTCCATTGTTGCCAAGTCCACCAGGGATCTATACACGGGGGTATGTCTGCATCACCTATTCATCCGCAGTGGTTGCAGTCTAAGGGACAAAGGAGTGAGGAGCCGGTCACAAACTGAACATTGTAGCCACAACAGTTCAATGTATGATGTCAATTTTAAATGTATAAGTGGCATTTGTCCTGCATGTCCAATTGTTAACTGTGACGTAGCTATAATCCAGGGCCTGCCCCCCAACCCTGAAATGGCTTCCGCCTGTCCTGTGTGGAGGGACAGGTGGAAGTGAGGTAATTCCGCTGACGTTATGTGCCGTTGCGGGAAGCATTTCTGCATTTCTGGAGGGCATTCACACTGGCTTGGCGGCCCAACAGAGATTAATCCAGGCTCTGGCCTCCTCTCTGATGGCAGCCATTGTCCCTGTTTCCAACCTCCCCCCTCCAACTTCCTCTTCCCAATTCCTTTCCCCTCAAGTCCAACCTATCCCAAGGACACAGGCAGACGAGCATGTACACAGGACAATACACAAGAGTGGACATGGCAAACACAAACACAACACAACATCCCAAAGGTACTCACACAAACATCATCCAGATGCAGACATACCAACATCCACTGCCTCCACTGAGTCCCCCTTCTCCTCCTCCACCTCCCTCCCAGTTGCGTCTACACTCGCACATGCATGCACTACACCATCATCCACTACAAGCATCACCACCACACCTAGCAGAACAAACATCTCACTGGCAGACACCTCCACAACAGCAATGCACACGTCCCCTGTGTCCTCTCCCACTGTGTCTGTCCCCCCTCTCAAGGTGCACAAACACAAGCACTCAGACACCCAACAGCCATCCACCTCACAACAGCATCCAGCCTATGCACCTGCACCCAGACACAGCAGATGGACACCTCCTACAACCACTCCCTCTTCCTCCACTCCCAAACCTTGACCCTCTTCCCACCCCAGTGTCCCTAAGTAGCTTTTCCTCTCCACCATTGACCTCTTCCCTCCCCCTCTCCCCCTGTCCACGTCTGTCCAGGGTGGCAAAAACCCAGGTAAGCACCTCAGCCACCCAGTCCACTGGCACAGTAGTGTCCACAAGGAGCCTGCCCCAAGTGCTGCAAAGAAGAGCAAGGAGCAATCCCCAGCTGCTGCCAGGAAGGGCAAGGGGCCTGCACCAGCAGACAAGAAGGACAAGGGAAGGGGCCTGGTGCTGGGACTCAGTCGGAGCCCCCACCACCAACGATGGTAGTGCAGCCGTCCGAGGCTGCAGGGGATGGGCTGGAGCTTCCCCCCACCACCGGCACCACCAGCAGCAGCACCACCACCTCCACCTGTGGGCAGCCATCCGAGGCTGCAGGGGTTGGACAGGAGCTTCCCCCACAACCGCCAGCAGCAGCACCACCAACACCAGTGGTCAGCCATCTGAGGCTACAGGGGATGGGCAGGAACTTCCCCCCACAACTGCCACTACCCCCAGCAGCAACAGCACCACTACCAGTGGGCAGCCCTCTGAAGCTGTAGGGGATGGGCAGGAGCTTCCCCCCCACAACCGCCACCAGTAGCAGCACCACCACCAGTGGGCAGCCATTCGAGGCTGCAGGGGATGGGCAGGAGCTTCCCCCCACCGGCAACTGCAGCAGCACCACTACCACCACTGAGCAGCCATCATCGTTGACAGACGGGCTGTAGTCCTGCCTCCATGGGCTGTTGTGCGGCCTGCCCCTCCAAATCCTGTGGGTATTGCACCCACCTGAGAGGCTGTGACCTTGCACTCCCAGGATCAGAAGCACAGGGCACAATACCCCCTCCAGAACCAGTGGGTATGCCACCCACTCACCCTATCCTCCCCAGGATCAGAAGCACAGGGCACGTTGCCCCCTCTAGAACCAGTGGGCAAGTCACCCACTCACCCCATCCTCCCCAGGATCAGAAGCACGGGGCACGATGCCCCCTCCAGAACCAGTGGGTATGCCACCCACTCACCCCATCCTCCCCAGGACCAAGCACAGGGCATGATGCCCCCTCCAGAGCATGTGGGAAAGACACCCACTTGAGAGACTGTGGCCTTGCACTCCCCAGGACCAAGCACAGGGCATGTTGCCCCCTCCAGAGCATGTGGGAAAGACACCCACTTGAGAGACTGTAGCCTTGTACTTCCCAGGACCAAGAACAGGGCATGTTGCACCCTCCAGAACCAGTGGATTTGTTCCATCTGCCGGCTGAGGTGCCCCGCCGTTCCCCTTCCCCCTGAGGTGCCTGTCTATTTTCCAACTGATGCCCCTGCAGTGTCCTCTGCCTGTTGGTGCAGGAGACAGGTGGAGCCTTGGAGTTTGTCATGTGGCTCTGTGGCCCACGCACATGGAGGACAGGGCAATGTCCCTTGAACTGTACATATGTATTTACTCTTGGATTAAATGTTCGTCTTTTTACTGTATTTATATTATTACACTCACTTTCATCTATTTGTGTTGTCCTTGCATTATTCCTGAGGGGTACGGGGTAAATATGTTGTCTTACTGCATCTGATTGTGTGTATGGTGTTGGGGGTGGGGGTATGTGCTGTGCCTGTGTGTGTCACTCTTTTTTTCCCTCACCTCCTTCCCTTTGTGCTAGGTGTCTATACTCACCGTGGTCGTCTTTGCCGTCGTTGGTGTCCGTGGTGGAGCAGGACGTAAAATATGATGGGAAATATTTGCAGCTCGGCCTCCATGGCATGTGGTTCTCCCTGCGTCTCCAAAGGTGAGTCCTTTCCCTTCTGAGCTCTGTTTCCACCGGGCTTTTGATGTCCTTGGTACCGCCCTGGAAAAGGTGGCGGTTTCCTGTCCCATAATACGGTGGGCGGAACATTGACTTCTGCCTGGCTGTAGGCGTCTACTGCTGTGGTGCCTGTTGTTTCCACCCTGGCGGTCGGTGTGGTAAAGTGGCTGTCTATTTGAGATCTTTCCGCCATGGTCATAATTTGGCGGTAGTTACCGCCAACCTGTTGGCGGTATTCCCGCCACTTTACCACTGACCGCCAGGGTTGTAATGAGGGCCTATACCTCATTTTGTAGCTTCCTACATTGGTGGATCAGCGGTGGGGTATAAGACTTTGCATTTGCTGGACTACTCAGCCAATACCTGATCACATGACTAAATTCCAAAATTGGCATTAGAAAATTGATTTTTGAATTTTTACTATTTTTTCAAATTTGTCAAAGTCCTGCTAGGGCCTTGTGTTAGTCCCTGTTAGCATCTCTTTTTTAAGTTTAAAAGTTTTGTAAAAGTTCGGATTTAAGTACTAGAAGTAGTTTTTAGTTTCTTAAAAAGTAATTCCAACTTTTAGAGACATAATGAGTAACTCAGAGGAGATGGTGATGGAACTCAACCTTACCCCTTACCTGCATCTAGGGATGACAGAGCTAAGGTCCCTCTGTAAGTTAAGAAAAAGTAAAACTGGGTCCAACCCAACCAATGTCAAGCTCCAGGGGCTCTTGGCAGAGTACACTAGGGACCACCCTACTGAAGGGGAAGACATCCCCTCATAGGGGGAAGAAGTTGGGGATCTGAAGGAAGAACTCCCTCCTCCTACCCTAACTAGGGAGACCAGGGTTCCAAGACCCCTGTCTCCACAAATCAGAGTCAGAGATTCTTGTTCTTCCAAAGGGGAGTCCAGTTCCTCTGTGAACATTGAGGGCAGACTCAATGAGGAGGACATACTTTTAGCAAGGATAGCCAAAAGATTAGCTTTGGAGAAACAGCTCCTAGCTATAAAAAGGGAGAGACAAGAAATGGGTATAGCACTCATACATGGTGGCAGCAGTATAAATAGGGTCAGAGAGAATACGGACATCCTAAAAATCCCCAAAGGGATTGTTTCTAAATATGAAGAAGGTGATGATATCACCAAACGGTTCACAGTCTTTGAGTGGGGTTGTGCAACCAGAAAAGTAAGCAGATCTCACTGGGGAGCTCTCCTGTAGAAAATGTTCACAGGTAAGTATAGGGATAGACTCCTCACACTCTCTGGTAAGGATGCAGAATCCTATGACCTCATGAAGGCTACCCTGATTGAGGGCTTTGGATTCTCAACTGAGGAGAATAGAATTAGGTTCAAGGGGGCTCACAAAACCTGGAGCCAGTCCTGGGTTGATTTTGTTGACTTCTCAGTCAAAACACTAGATGGTTGGATAACTGGCAGTGGAGTGCATGACTATGATGGGCTGTATAATTTATGTGTGAAATAACATATGTTAAGTAACTGCTTCAAAGACAAGTTGCATCAAAATCTGGTAGACCTAGGTCCAATTTCTCCCCAGGAATTGGGAAAGAAGGCAGATCCCTGGGTCAAGACAAGGGTAACCAAGACTTCCACAGGGGGTGACCAAAAGAAAGAGGTCACAAAGCCTCCCCAGGGGAAGGGTGGTGAAACATCCAAGGACAAAACTAAAGAGTCTTCTCAAAGGCCCCAAAAACCTGCTCAGGAGGGTGGGCCCGAGCCTCTTCACAGTCCACAAATGGGTACAAAGGTAAAAACTTTGATCCCAAGGTGGCCTGGTGTCCCATCTGTAGACAGCATGTACACCAAACTGGAGACAAGGCCTGTCCTAAGAAAAGTCCCACAAC
The DNA here is from genome assembly GCF_031143425.1 of Pleurodeles waltl. Classification (NCBI taxonomy): domain Eukaryota; kingdom Metazoa; phylum Chordata; class Amphibia; order Caudata; family Salamandridae; genus Pleurodeles; species Pleurodeles waltl. The sequence continues at coordinate 381,887,119 of NC_090438.1, forward strand.
TTCTACTCCAGGTAGCACTGGAATAGCCAGTCTCCAGGTGGGATCAACAGTGTGTCCAAAGCAAATCAAGGTTCACACTGAAGCTACTTTAGTCTCTGAGGATGGGGTGGATATAGCTACACTAGCTGCCTTGCCACCTAACATGCAAAAATATAGGAAGCAGCTCTTGATAAATGGGACCTAGATAGAAGCCCTGAGGGATACAGGTGCCAGTGTCACCATGGTGACAGACAAACTGGTTTCCCCGGGACAGTATCTGGCTGGACAGACATATCCAGTCACCAATGCTGATAATGAAACTAAAGTCCATCCCATGGCAATGGTGACTTTAGAATGGGGAGGGGTTACTGGCCTAAAACAGGTAGTGGTCTCTTCTGCAATCCCAGTAGAGTGTTTGCTAGGGAATGATCTGGAGTCCTCAGCATGGGCTGAGGTAGAGCTCAAGACCCATGCAGCCATGCTGGGTATCCCTGAACTGGTGCGTGTAAAGACAAGAGCGCAGAGCACAGGGTGAAAAAGAATTGTTGAAGCCTGGAATAATGGCCCAACCTTCTAAAAGAAAAGGTAAGAGGACTGGGAGACTAGCCTCTGTACAGCAAAAGAAACAGGACCACTCTTCCCAGGAAGATGTCCTAGGCCCTGAGGGAACTGAGTCCATGGAGCTTGGGCTCTACCAGGTAGAGCTCTTGGGCCCAGGGGGACCTTCAAGGGAATAGCTGTGCCAGGAACTAAAGACTTGTCCCACTCTTGAAGGCCTAAGAAAGCAAGCTGCTGAGCAGGAAAAATGAAATGTCAGTGCATCCCACAGGGTCTATTGGGAGGGTGGACTCCTTTACACTGAGGCAAGAGATCCCAAACCTGGTGCCACTAGGAGAGTGGTAGTGCCTCAAGAGTTTAGAGAGTTCATCCTCACTTTAGCCCATGACATTCCCCTAGCTGGGCATTTGGGACAAACCAAGACATGGGACAGATTAGGGAACCATTTCTATTGCCCCAATATCTCCCAGAAGGTAAAGGAGTTTTGCAGCTCCTGTGTCACCTGTCAAGCAAGTGGCAAGACAGGTGGCCATCCAAAGCCCCCCCCCCCCATTCCACTTCCAGTGGTGTGGTCCCCTCCAGGAGTAACTCTGTCCACCAGGACAGCAAGCCACAGTGGCCACTGACAGCTGTCACGGATGAGAGCAAGGCCCCAGGCCTCTCAAAGCTGTCTATCCACTGTGACTGTGGAGAATGGGGGCGGTAGCCCCAGGTGCCTAGCACCCTTTGAATACTCTCCCTTCCACCACGTCAGGGATGACAGCCTGACCCTGGTCCCCCCCCCCCTCTGGGGCTCTGTACCCTCATCCTGGAGCGGCACCCCCAGAGTCCAAAATTGTCAGGATGCTTATAGAAGCAGTCCTGCACAATTCTACCACCAGTGCAGGCGTGTTAACCTGCAACTGGTCTTCCAACCTTCAGGTTGAACTAGGGCCAGGGGTTAAGCTTCCCACCCCTACCCTCCCTTCTGGGGTCCTGCACCCCCCAACTTGGAGTGCCCCACCCAGAAAACAACATGGTAGGGGCACTGTTAGCAGTAGCCCCTTCCTCCAGTTCAGGGGGGGACACCCTGAACCTGGCCTTCTAACCCAGGGTTCCGTACCACCCTTCGGGGAGAGTACCCCTAGAAATCACACCTGGGGGGGGGTGATGGGGCAAACCGCCCCCCCTTTCAGGTCAGAGTTTACTCCCCTGCACCTGATCCGCCAGTCCAGGGTCTGTACCCTTGGACTGGACCAGTGCCTGGCAAACCAGGACTTCCTGGGGGGCACACCTTCCCTCCACCAGGTCAGAGTTTAACCCATGAACCTGGTCATCCAACCCAGAGTCACCACCTTGAGGTTGAACTGTTGCCTGGCACACCTGGACTTCCTGGGGGCACACTCACCCCCCACAAGGGACACAGCATCCCCAAATGCCAACACAAGAGTCTGGCTGGTGCAGGTCTTCTGACCCCTGCCCATCTGGCAGAGTCTTGATCCCCCCAAACCAGAAATGGTCTCACCTAGGTCATCCCTGGGGAGCTCTGCTCTCAGAGCAGACCCCTGACCCTCCAGGTCCTCCACTGGGGTCCCCAGCCCCCTCTCAACCCTCTGCCTGGACTTCTGCACCCCCTCACTAGGAGTGGTACTGCCAGTCACCAGAACTGATGGGATGCTGGCTACAGCCACCCCCCCACCCCCCCAAGTTCTCCTGACACTATGGGATCTCCCTCAACAGATGGCCCTACGGTACAGGCTAGGCTCCCCTCCTGGTGTTCCCTCATGGAACCCTCCAGGACCTGGGACTGGATCTCAGGCACCCTGGGCCTCAGCCCATCCCCATTCCCTCTCCTCTGAGACTGGACATGGGGTCCCTCACCCATCCCACTGCACTGGGACCTACGTGGGACACTGCAATCCTTTCCCACCTCACCTGGTTGGGAAACACCTAGACCACTCCCTTCAGGAGCACCCCCAAATGCCTCATCAGACTCACTGGTGCTCAACCAGAGGTCTGCCTCCATTGTAAGCTCCCTGGGGTCAGAGAACTCACACTCCACCTGGTGTTGGCGTAGCTCTGGAAAATAAGGACTAGACATATGCTCTCCAGCAATTACATCACTCAGCCCCTCACATGTATTAACCAAAGTACCTTTCACCCAACTATCCAGTGACGCAGCCTTGAAAAAGCACCCCACATCACCCTCCTGAGACTGGTGAGACAGTACCTGACTGTCCCTGACACTCAACCACACTCTTCTGGGATGTCTCAACACTCCATAACCAGGACTTCTACCTGGGGGGAACCCTTCTCCCTGTCACTCTCACTTAGAGCCATTAAAGTGTCCCTCCCCTCAGTAGGAATACGACTCCCTGCGCCAGTCCCCCAATCCTCCTCAGCGACCCTGTGCATTACGGGAACTACCTCATACTCCTGAACCTCCTGGTGTGTGTCAACTCCCTTCTTGAAGTAGAGCACCACGTATCTGTGCATGTGCACTTCTTCTCAGCAGTACTGGATACAGGTTTTGTGCTGCCACCATCTGAACTGGACCCAGCCCTTATGGCTTCCAGTTTCAGCTCATCACAGCTCAGCTCCTGAGCTGTAATCCTTTCTTTTTCCTGGGCTAAGGCTCTTTCTGTCTCAGCCCTCTCAAGCTCATCATCTAGCTCTTCCATCCACCACTTCTGAGCTATGAGCCATTCATCTCTCACTGGTTCTCTTTCCTCATCCGAGTAGTCCTCCTCCTCCTCAGACTCATCTGTTAATGTTGCCTACCAGTGTTTGAACTCATACTGAAACAGGGCTGACTCAAGATCCTTCCTTCTGGATTTCCTCTTTACAGCCAGTCTCCTTTCCTTGGAGAATCTTTTGAGCTCCCGCTCTTTATAGATGAATAGGTGCCAAAAGTTGACTTCCATTCTGCCAAGGCCTCACAGGTGCAACCCAAAACCAGAGTCCAAAAATATCAACAATATATCCAGGGGGACATAAGAGAACCAAAAGCAAAAAGATGAAACATCAAGTTGAACTTCAACTGTGGGTAGGAAGTGAATACTTAGCTAGTGTATGTGTAGGAGGCTGGACTGGCTTGTAGTGAGAACCAAGGGGTACTTACACCTTGCACCAGGCCCAGGTATCCCTTATTAGTGCAGAGGGGTGTCTAGCAGCTTAGGCTGATAGATAATGGTAGCTTATCAGAGCAGCTTAGGCTGAACTAGGAGACGAGTGAAGCTCCTACAGTACCACTAGTGTCATATGCACAATATCGTAAGAAAACACAATACACAGATATACTAAAAATAAAGGTACTTTATTTTTATGACAATATGCCAAAGTATCTCAGTGAGTACCCTCAGTATGAGGATAGCAAATATACACAAGATATATGTACACAATACCAAAAATATGCAGTATAGTCTTAGAAAACAGTGCAAACAATGTATAGTTACAATAGGATGCAATGGGGACACATTGGGATAGGGGCAACACAAACCATATACTCCAAAAGTGGAATGCGAACCACGAATGGACCCCAAACCTATGTGACCTTGTAGAGGGTCACTGGGACTGTAAGAAAACAGTGAGGGTTAGAAAAATAGCCCACCCCAAGACCCTGAAAAGTGAGTGCAAAGTGCACTAAAGTTCCCCAAAGGACATAGAAGTCGTGATAGGGGAATTCTGCAGGAAAGACACAACCCAGCAATGCAACAATGATGGATTTCCAAACGAGGGTACCTGTGGAACAAGGGGACCAAGTCCAAAAGTCACAAGCAAGTCGGAGATGGGCAGATGCCCAGGAAATGCCAGCTGTGGGTGCAAAGAAGCTGCTACTGGACAGTAGAAGCTGAGGATTCTGCAGGAACGACAAGGGCTAGAGACTTCCCCTTTGGAGGATGGATCCCCCACGCCGTGGAGAGTCGTTCAGAAGTATTTTCCTGAAGAAAGACCGCCAACAAGCCTTGCTAGCTGCAAGTCGTGCAGTTAGCGTTTTTGGATGCTGCTGTGGCCCAGAAGGGACCAGGATGTCGCCAATTGCGTCAGAGGACAGAGAGGGCGCCCAGCAAGACACGGAGCCCTCTCAGAAGCAGGCAGCACCCGCAGAAGTGCCGGAACAGGCACTACGAAGAGGAGTGAAACGGTGCTCACCCGAAGTCGCACAAAGGAGTCCCACGTCGCCGGAGGACAACTTAGAAAGTCGTGCAATGCAGGTTAGAGTGCCGTGGACCCAGGCTTGGCTGTGCACAAAGGATTTCCGGCGGAAGTGAACAGAGGCCAGAGTAGCTGCAAAAGTTGCGGTTCACAGCAATGCCGTATGGCGTGGGGAGACAAGGACTTACCTCCACCAAACTTGGACTGAAGAGTCACTGGACTGTGAGAGTCACTTGGACAGAGTTTCTGGATTCAAGGGACCTCGCTCGTCGTGCTGAGAGGAGACCCAGGGGACCGGTGATGCAGTTCTTTGGTGCCTGCGGTAGCAGGGGTAAGATTCCGTCGACCCACTGGAGATTTCTTCGGAGCTTCTAGTGCAGAGAGGAGGCAGACTACCCCCACACCATGCACCACCAGGAAAACAGTCGAGAAGGCGGCAGGATCAGCGTTACAGAGTTGCAGTAGTCTTCTTCGCTACTTTGTTGCAGTTTTGCAGGCTTCCAGCGTGGTCAGCAGTCGATTCCTTGGCAGAAGGTGAAGAGAGAGATGCAGAGGAACTCTGATGAGCTCTTGCATTCGTTATCTAAGGAAATCCCCAAAGCAGAGACCCTAAATAGCCAGAAAAGAGGGTTTGGCTACTTAGGAGAGAAGATAGGCTAGCAACACCTGAAGGAGCCTATCAGAAGGAGTCTCTGACGTCACCTGCTGGCCCTGGCCACTCAGAGCAGTCCAGTGTGCCAGCAGCACCTCTGTTTCCAAGATGGCAGAGGTCTGGAGCGCACTGGAGGAGCTCTGGGCACCTCCCAGGGGAGGTGCAGGTCAGGGGAGTGGTCACTCCCCTTTCCTTTGTCCAGTTTCGCGCCAGAGCAGGGCGGAGGGGTCCCTGAACCGGTGTAGACTGGCTTATGCAGAAATGGGCACCATCTGTGCCCATGAAAGTATTTCCAGAGGCTGGGGGAGGCTACAGCTGCAGTGAAACCACGGGAAAGGCAGTTTGGCAGTATCAGGGTCTGTGCTACAGACCCGTGGGATCATGAGATTGTGCCAACTATGCCAGGATGGCATAGAGGGGGCAATTCCATGATCATAGACATGTTACATGGCCATATTCGGAGTTACCATTGTGAAGCTACACATAGGTAGTGACCTATGTGTAGTGCACGCGTGTAATGGTGTCCCCGCACTCACAAAGTCCGGGGAATTTGCCCTGAACAATGTGGGGGCACCTTGGCTAGTGCCAGGGTGCCCACACACTAAGTAACTTTGCACCTAACCTTTACCAGGTAAAGGTTAGACATATAGGTGACTTATAAGTTACTTAAGTGCAGTGGTAAATGGCTGTGAAATAACGTGGATGTTATTTCACTCAGGCTGCAGTGGCAGGCCTGTGTAAGAATTGTCAGAGCTCCCTATGGGTGGCAAAAGAAATGCTGCAGCCCATAGGGATCTCCTGGAACCCCAATACCCTGGGTACCTCAGTACCATATACTAGGGAATTATAAGGGCGTTCCAGTATGCCAATGTAAATTGGTGAAATTGGTCACTAGCCTGTTAGTGACAATTTGGAAAGAAATGAGAGAGCATAACCACTGAGGTTCTGGATAGCAGAGCCTCAGTGAGACAGTTAGTCATAACAGAGGTAACACTTTCAGGCACACTGGCTGGCAGGGTCCCAGTGACACATACAACCAAAACAACATATATACAGTGAAAAATGGGGGTAACATGCCAGGCAAGATGGTACTTTCCTACACCTCCCCCCCCCCCCAACGAAGGACAATAAGACTAGTCATTACCTGATGGGTCTTCATTGTCTAAGTGGAAATATCTGGAGAGTCCATCTGCATTGGAGTGGCTACTCCCAGGTCTATGTTCCACTGTATAGTCCATTCCCTGTAGGGATATGGACCACCTCAACAATTTAGGATTTTCACCTTTCATTTGTTTCAGCCAAAGTAGAGGTTTGTGGTCTGTCTGAACAATGAAGTGAGTGCCAAACAGGTATGGCCTCAACTTCTTCAGTGCCCAGACCACAGCAAAGGCCTCCCTCTCTATGGCAGACCAACGCTTTTCTCTAGGGGTCAACCTCCTACTAATAAAAGCAACAGGTTGATCCTGGCCCTCAGAATTAAGTTGTGATAGGACTGCCCCTACTCCTAATTCAGATGCATCAGTTTGGACATAGAATTTTTTAGAGTAACAAGGGCTTTTCAGGACAGGTGCAGAGCAAATGGCCTGCTTCAGCTCCTCAAAAGCTTTCTGACAGTTTGCTGTCCATAATACCTTCTTAGGCATTTTCTTTGAAGTGAGGTCATTAAGAGGGGCTGCAATTGAGCCATAGTTCTTTATGAACTTCCTATAATACCCAGTGAGGCCTAAAAAGGCTCTCACCTGAGTCTGAGTAGTAGGGGGAACCCAATCTATAATAGTTTGGATTTTCCCCTGAAGTGGTGCAATCTGTTCCCCACCAACAAGGTGTCCCAGATAAACCACCTTTCCCTGCCCTATCTGGCACTTTGAAGCCTTGATAGTGAGGCCTGCCTTTTGCAGGGCCTCTAAAACTTTCCATAGGTGGACCAGGTGATCATCCCAGCTGGAGCTAAAGACAGCTATATCGTCCAGATATGCTGCACTAAAAGCTTCCAGCCCTTGCAGGACTGTGTTCACCAACCTCTGAAAAGTGGCAGGTGCATTTTTCAATCCAAAAGGCATTACTGTGAATTGGTAATGGCCTCCAATGGTTGGAAATGCAGTTTTTTCTTTTGCATCTTCTGATAATTTGATCTGCCAATACCCTGCAGTCAAGTCAAAAGTGCTTAGATACTTGGCAGATGCCAGTGTATCTATGAGCTCATCTGCCCTGGGTATAGGGTGAGCATCAGTTTTGGTTACCTGGTTGAGACCTCTGTAGTCAACACAAAACCGCATTTCCTTTTTTCCATCCTTGGAATTAGGTTTTGGTACAAGTACCACAGGAGAAGCCCATGGACTTTCAGAGTGCTCAACCACTCCTAGTTCTAGCATTTTCTGCACCTCTTGCTTTATGCAGTCTCTGACATTGTCAGGCTGCCTATAGATCTTACTTTTGACAGGCAAGCTGTCTCCAGTATCTATAGTGTGCTCACACCAAGAAGTGGTACCTGGCACAGTAGAGAAGAGTTCAGAAAACTGACCCAGGAGATTTATGCAGTGGTCTTTCTGAACAGCAGTAAGACAATCTGCCAGTACAACACCTTCCACTAGAGCATCTTGTTCTGTGGAAGAGAAGAGATCAGGGAGAGGGTCACTCTCTTCTTCCTGTCCCTCATCAGTTGCCATGAGCAGGGTGAGATCAGCCCTGTCATAGTAGGGTTTCAGGCGATTAACATGGAGCACCCTAAGGGGACTCCTGGCAGTGCCTAAGTCAACTAAGTAGGTGACTTCACCCTTCTTTTCAACTATTGTGTGGGGTCCACTCCATTTATCTTGGAGTGCTCTTGGGGCCACAGGCTCCAAGACCCACACTTTCTGCCCTGGTTGGTACTGAACCAAAACAGCCTTTTGGTCATGCCATTGCTTTTGGAGCTCTTGGCTGGCCTGAAGGTTTTTACTGGCCTTTTTCATGTACTCAGCCATCCTTGATCTGAGGTCAAGTACATAGTCCACTATGTCTTGCTTTGGAGCTTTTAAAGGTTGTTCCCAACCCTCCTTAACAAGTGTTAGAGGACCTCTCACAGGGTGACCAAATAGGAGTTCAAAGGGGCTGAAGCCCACTCCTTTCTGGGGTACCTCCCTGTAAGCAAAAAGGAGGCATGGTAAAAGGATATCCAATCTCCTGCAGAGTTTTTCTGGGAGTCCCATAATCATGCCTTTGAGAGTTTTGTTAAATCTCTCCACCAGTCCATTTGTTTGTGGAAGATAGGGTGTGGTGAACTTGTATGTCACCCCACACTCCTTCCACATGGCCTTTAAGTAAGCAGACATGAAATTGCTTCCCCTGTCTGATACCACCTCTTTTGGGAAGCCCACCCTGGAAAAGATTCCCAGGAGGGCCTTTGCCACTGCAGGAGCTGTAGTGGTCCTTAGAGGAATTGCTTCAGGATATCTGGTGGCATGGTCCACTACCACCAAGATAAACCTATTGCCTGAAGCAGTAGGAGGGTCAAGGGGGCCAACTATGTCAACCCCTACCCTTTCAAAGGGAACCCCAACCACAGGCAGTGGAATAAGGGGTGCCTTTGGGGTGCCACCAGTCTTGCCACTGGCTTGACAGGTTTCACAGGACTTACAAAAATCTTTTGTGTCCTCTGACATTCTAGGCCAATGAAACAAGGGAACAAGCCTGTCCCAAGTTTTCATTTGCCCCAAATGTCCAGCTAAGGGAATGTCGTGAGCAAGAGTTAGGAGGAACTTTCTGTACTCCTGAGGAATCACCAATCTCCTGGCAGCTCCAGGTTTTGGATCCCTTGCTTCAGTGTACAGAAGATTGTCCTCCCAGTAAACTCTGTGAGAGTCACTGATATCCCCATTTGCTTGTTTGACAGCTTGCTGTCTTAGACCCTCTAGTGTGGGACAGGTCTGCTGTGCCACACTCAGCTCCTCCCTGGCAGGCCCCCCTTCACCCAAAAGCTCAGCAGTGTCTGCTTCCAGCTCCTCTGGTGTAGGTTCTGTACAGGGTGGAAATTCTTCTTCCTCAGAAGTGGAATCCACTGTAGAGGGAGGGATAGTAGGTAGTGCTTTACTTCTACTAGCCCTAGCTTTAGGGAGCACTTGGTCCATTCTTCTAGGATCCAAGTCACCCTGTCCTTTTTGCTTTTTGGCCTGAGCCCTGGTCAAAGCAAAAATATGCCCTGGAATGCCCAGCATTGCTGCATGAGCCTCCAACTCCACTTCTGCCCAAGCTGATGTCTCTAAATCATTCCCTAATAGACAGTCTACAGGTAAATCTGAGGCAACCACAACTTTCTTTGGGCCAGTAACCCCCCCCCCCCCAGTTGAGATTCACAACAGCCATGGGGTGGCTAAGAGTGTTGTTATGAGCATCGGTTACTTGGTACTGGTGACCAAGTAGGTGTTGTTCAGGGTGGACCAGTTTCTCTATTACCATTGTAACACTGGCACCTGTGTCCCTGTAGGCCTGAACCTCAACACCATTTATTAGGGGTAGTTGCTTGTACTTATCCATGTTAAGGGGACAAGCAACTAAGGTGGCTAAATCAATAGCCCCCTCAGAGACTAACACAGCCTCTGTGGTCTACCTAACAAGACCAACCCCAAATAAATTACCAAAAGTGAGCCCAGCTACTCCCTTGGATTGGCTATTAGTAGGTTTGCTCCCACCACCACTGCTATTACTAGGGGCACTAGGTGTAGCAGCAGGGGTTGTAGTGGTAGGAGGCTTGGTGCTTTTCTTTGGACAACTGGGATCTGTTGTCCAATGGCCTTTGATTTTACATAAATAGCACCATGGTTTCTTTTCTTTGTTTTGATTTGAAGAGGATTTGGACCCACCACCCCCACCAGAGTGTTTTTGTGGGCCTGATGAAGACTCATTTTTAGATTTGTCCCCACCCTTGTCAGAAGACTTACCATCCTTCTTCTTATTGCCATCTTTGTCACCCCCTGTATGAACGTTTCTGTTCACCCTTGTTCTGACCCATTTGTCTGCCTTCTTTCCCAATTCTTGGGGAGAGGTCAGATCAGAGTCCACCAAGTACTGGTGCAACAAATCAGACACACAATTATTAAGAATATGCTCTCTCAGGATCAAGTTATACAGGCTTTCATAATCAGTAATGTTACTGCCATGTAACCACCCCTCCAAGGCCTTCACTGAATGGTCAACAAAATCAACCCAGTCTTGTGAAGACTCCTTTTTGGTCTCTCTGAACTTCATCCTGTATTGTTCAGTGGTTAAGCCATAACCATCCAGGAGTGCATTCTTAAGAACTGTAAAATTATTGGCATCACTTTCTTTCACAGTAAGGAGCCTATCCCTACCCTTTCCACTAAATGATAGCCATAGGATAGCAGCCCACTGCCTTTGAGGGTCATCCTGTACAACACAGGCCCTCTCAAGTGCAGCAAACCACTTGTTAATGTCATCCCCCTCCTTATAAGGGGGAACTATCTTGTGCAGATTCCTGGAATCATGCTCTTTTGCAGGATGACTATGGGGAATACTGCTGCTGCCACCATGGGTTTCTAAACCCAATTTCTGTCTTTCTTTCTCTACTTCTAAGGACTGTCTACCCAAATCCAGCTGTTGCTTCTTGAGCTTCAGTCTGGTTTGTTCCACTCTCAATCTATTGAGCTCCGTTTCTAACAATCTGTCATCAGGGTGGGTGGGAGGGACATGCGTTGAAACAGAAGTATGGTGAGAATGACCAGAAGGAGACCTGTCCCTTACAGAAGGCATCCTAACAGCTTGGTTAACAGACAAATCACTTCTACTATGGTGAGAAGGAATACTCTTGCTATGATGTGAGACAACACTATCAGTATGGTGTGACTCTACATCAGTACCAACTATGCTAGGCTGTCTGGTAATGGGCAGGCTAGGAAGTTTCTTCCCTGAATCTTTTTCTAGGGGAGTCCCTGGATCAGGTTGAGAACCATTAGCTACTTTTTCAACAGAAGGGGCACCTCTGGCCTTATCCTGTTCTATAAGCATGTTAACCAACAGTTCACTGGAAGGATTCTTCCTTACACTTAAACCTCTATCTGTGCAGAGACTCCTTGCTTCTTTCCAGCTAAGGTTATCATAAGCAAGTTTGGACAGATCAACAGTTTGGCCTGTGCCAGACATTTTAGAAAGTGTTTAAGTGATAGAAAAAGTCAGAAAAAGGTTTTCAGAACTTTTTAGAAAGACAGAAAAAAACTTTTTAAACTTTTTAAGAACTTTTAGAAAGTTTAGAGGTACTTTTCAGCACTTAGAAAAGAAGTGAAAAGAGGAAATGCAAAACTTTTTGGTTAGGTGTACATACACTGAACTTGTTTTGTATATTTTTCTCTTATGAAAAGTACAATGACAAAAGTGGTAAGTAGTTACAAAGTACTTATCCCACCGCTGCACAACCAATGTAGGAGGCTGGACTGGCTTGTAGTGAGTACCAAAGGGTACTTACACCTTGCACCAGGCCCAGGTATCCCTTATTAGTGTATAGGGTGTCTAGCAGCTTAGGCTGATAGATAATGGTAGCTTAGCAGAGCAGCTTAGGCTGAACTAGGAGACGAGTGAAGCTCCTACAGTACCACTAGTGTCATATGCACAATATCGTAAGAAAACACAATACACAGATATACTAAAAATAAAGGTACTTTATTTTTATGACAATATGCCAAAGTATCTCAGTGAGTACCCTCAGTATGAGGATAGCAAATATACACAAGATATATGTACACAATACCAAAAATATGCAGTATAGTCTTAGAAAACAGTGCAAACAATGTATAGTTACAATAGGATGCAATGGGGACACATAGGGATAGGGGCAACACAAACCATATACTCCAAAAGTGGAATGCGAACCACGAATGGACCCCAAACCTATGTGACCTTGTAGAGGGTCACTGGGACTGTAAGAAAACAGTGAGGGTTAGAAAAATAGCCCACCCCAAGACCCTGAAAAGTGAGTGCAAAGTGCACTAAAGTTCCCCAAAGGACATAGAAGTCGTGATAGGGGAATTCTGCAGGAAAGACACAACCCAGCAATGCAACAATGATGGATTTCCAAACGAGGGTACCTGTGGAACAAGGGGACCAAGTCCAAAAGTCACAAGCAAGTCGGAGATGGGCAGATGCCCAGGAAATGCCAGCTGTGGGTGCAAAGAAGCTGCTACTGGACAGTAGAAGCTGAGGATTCTGCAGGAATGACAAGGGCTAGAGACTTCCCCTTTGGAGGATGGATCCCCCACGCCGTGGAGAGTCGTGCAGAAGTTTTTTCCTGAAGAAAGACCGCCAACAAGCCTTGCTAGCTGCAAATCGTGCGGTTAGGGTTTTTGGATGCTGCTGTGGCCCAGGAGGGACCAGGATGTCGCCAATTGCGTCAGGGGACAGAGGGGGCGCCCAGCAAGACAAGGAGCCCTCTCAGAAGCAGGCAGCACCCGCAGAAGTGCCGGAACAGGCACTACGAAGAGGAGTGAAACAGTGCTCACCCGAAGTCGCACAAAGGAGTCCCACGTCGCCGGAGGACAACTTAGAAAGTCGTGCAATGCAGGTTAGAGTGCCGTGGACCCAGGCTTGGCTGTGCACAAAGGATTTCCGCCGGAAGTGCACAGAGGCTGGAGTAGCTGCAAAAGGCAAGGACTTACCTCCACCAAACTTGGACTGAAGAGTCACTAGACTGTGGGAGTCACTTGGACAGAGTTGCTGGATTCAAGGGACCTCGCTCGTCGTGCTGAGGAGACCCAGGGGACCGGTGATGCAGTTCTTTGGTGCCTGCGGTAGCATGGGGAAGATTCCGTCGACCCATGGGAGATTTCTTCGGAGCTTCTAGTGCAGAGAGGAGGCAGACTACCCCCACAGCATGCACCACCAGGAAAACAGTCGAGAAGGCGGCAGGATCAGCGTTACAGAGTTGCAGTAGTCGTCTTCGCTACTTTGTTGCAGTTTTGCAGGCTTCCAGCGCGGTCAGCAGTCGATTCCTTGGTAGAAGGTGAAGAGAGAGATGCAGAGGAACTCTGATGAGCTCTTGCATTCGTTATCTAAGGAAATCCCCAAAGCAGAGACCCTAAATAGCCAGAAAAGAGGGTTTGGCTACTTAGGAGAGAAGATAGGCTAGCAACACCTGAAGGAGCCTATGAGAAGGAGTCTCTGACGTCACCTGCTGGCCCTGGCCACTCAGAGCAGTCCAGTGTGCCAGCAGCACCTCTGTTTCCAAGATGGCAGAGGTCTGGAGCACACTGGAGGAGCTCTGGGCACCTCCCAGGGGAGGTGCAGGTCAGGGGAGTGGTCACTCCCCTTTCCTTTGTCCAGTTTCGCGCCAGAGCAGGGCTGAGGGTTCCCTGAACCGGTGTAGACTGGCTTATGCAGAAATGGGCACCATCTGTGCCCATGAAAGCATTTCCAGAGGCTGGGGGAGGCTACTCCTCCCCAGCCCTGACACCTTTTTCCAAAGGGAGAGGGTGTAACACCCTCTCTCTGAGGAAGTCCTTTGTTCTGCCATCCTGGGCCAAGGCTGGCTGGACCCCAGGAGGGCAGAAACCTGTCTGAGGGATTGGCAGCAGCAGCAGCAGCAGCTGCAGTGAAACCCCAGGAAAGGCAGTTTGGCAGTATCAGGGTCTGTGCTACAGACCCATGGGATTGTGGCAACTATGCCAGGATGGCATAGAGGGGGCAATTCCATGATCATAGACATGTTACATGGCCATATTCGGAGTTACCATTGTGAAGCTACACATAGGTAGTGACCTATGTGTAGTGCACGCGTGTAATGGTGTCCCCGCACTCAAAAAGTCCGGGGAATTTGCCCTGAACAATGTGGGGGCACCTTGGCTAGTGCCAGGGTGCCCACACACTAAGTAACTTTGCACCTAACCTTTACCAGGTAAAGGTTAGACATATAGGTGACTTATAAGTTACTTAAGTGCAGTGGTAAATGGCTGTGAAATAACGTGGACGTTATTTCACTCAGGCTGCAGTGGCAGGCCTGTGTAAGAATTGTCAGAGCTCCCTATGGGTGGCAAAAGAAATGCTGCAGCCCATAGGGATCTCCTGGAACCCCAATACCCTGGGTACCTCAGTACCATATACTAGGGCAGTGGTTCCCAAACTTTTTCGACCCGCGGCTCCCTTCACCTATATTTGCCATTGCCCGCGGCTCCCCATTATGTTACTTTTCTTTTTTTTTTGGGTGGGCGATGTAAGCCCAGCCTCGGGAGTACTTTATTTATATCAACGAGCATAACATGGATGTTTTGTATGTTTCCTCCTCCCTGCTAGACCACATCTCCTCCAATTCAACCTCTCATTCTTAAACGTCTAAAAAATGTAGCCACATCTCCCCCCTGTGTCACACTTGCTGTCCTCCATGCACGTATTTTCTTCTCTGTTTACAACGTCATTACATTGCCTTGACCACACACACATCTCACACCTCACCTTTGGTGCACACATTCTGCCTTCAATCTGGACACTTTCTCCTCTAAAACTACTTAACAGTACTTGATCATTCACCAGTGCTTAATTTGTGCTTGTTGTTTCCGGTGCTAAGCAAGGAAGAGAAAAACGAAATAGTGTCACAATGGGAGAAAACAGAAAGCTGCAAGAGTGAGCTGAAGGGGCAGAGAGTGGCTTTAAAATCATTGAAGAGGCCTGAGATGGCTTCAGTATTACACTGCCTCAGTATTCCATTTTCGCACATTTAATTGCAGCAGCCACATGTTTAAAAGGAGGACTTTGGGCACCGGCACGTTTTTATTTACAAATTAAGCACTGCCGTTCACACTCCCACTCTGCAGTTTCTTGAGAATTTAGGAGGCACTGCTGCCTTAAATTATTTCAAAGGCTTCAGCTTTTGATAGCTGTGCTTTCCAAGTTCCACTTGGTCTGTACCTCCCATAGCCGTTTTTCTGGCATCCCAACGAAAATTGCCTTCCCCTGGCAGTAAGACTCAGTAAGTAATCTGATTTGGGCATGCAAGTGAGGGAGGACTGTTGTCCTATAATTTATTTTTAACAATTTACTAGCATTTAGTAAACACAAATGGGGAAAAAAGGAAAGGTGTGCTTAATAATAAGAAAAGGGTGGAAGGTTAATCTTTCACAAAGCAGAAATGCTGCAATTTTCCCCTGGACTTGTCATCAACAAGGAACTAATAATTCTAATAATGTCTTCTAACCTAAATAAACAAACTCAACTTCTGTGTGTGTTTTGAATCAAGCTGTTAGCAGTTTTCTCCTGTCCAGAAACTACACAGGGGCCTCGTGCTCGCCCCTGGGAAATATCCATCTGTTTTAAAAACAGAACATTAGTTGAATTTCCGACCGGCTGGCAATGACGAATAAAGAACTAATCACGTTTGGTGAAACCATGCTGCAGAGGGCAAGACCTTGACAGGTGGGGCTTATGTAACTCGGCATTAATCTTTTTATAAATGTTCATATCTATTTCCAAAATGTGCGTGGCGCCCCTGGCAACTTTTAACGGCGCACCAGGGTGCCGCGGCGCACAGTTTGGGAACCACTGTACTAGGGTATTATAAGGGTGTTCCAGTATGCCAATGTAAATTGGTCACTAGCCTGTTAGTGACAATTTGGAAAGAAATGAGAGAGCATAACCACTGAGGTTCTGGATAGCAGAGCCTCAGTGAGACAGTTAGTCATAACACAGGTAACACTTTCAGGCACACTTATGAGCACTGGGGCCCTGGCTGGCAGGGTCCCAGTGACACATACAACAAAAACAACATATATACAGTGAAAAATGGGGGTAACATGCCAGGCAAGATGGTACTTTCCTACAGTATGTCACTGCACAAGTACAAGTCCTATCCTCACCGCTGATCACCAATGTTACAAATTGGGTTTTTGGTTGGCAGTCAGGTTACCCCCTGTCAAGCAAGGACCCACACTCTAGTCAGGGTAAGTCACACACAGTCCAAATCATCCTGTGCCCACCCTCTGGTAGCTTGGCACTGAGCAGTCAGGATTAACTTAGAAGACAATGTATAAAGTATTTGTGCAATAAATCATACAATACCACCATATAGCACCACAAAAATACACCACACAGTGTTTAGAAAAATATATAACATTTATCTGACAAGATGAAGGTCAAAATGATTAAAATGCAATAAGTAGATGTTGAGATATCACTGTAAAAATGATATAAAGTGTCTTAAGTCTTTGCAAAACAAGTAAATGTCTCTTAAAAACAGTAAAGGTCTCTTGCAAGTACAAAGTACCTGGTTTGCGTTCAAAATCTCCGCAAGGGCCCGCAGAGTAGGTGATGCGTGGAAAACGGGGAGGTGTGCGTTGGTTTTGCCCCTTCGCACATCAACTTGCATCGTTATTTTTCACACAGGGAAAGGCTTTGTGTCGATTTCCGGCATGCAAACTTGGTTCCTCTTCGGGTTGCGGGGTTTTCTGGTGCCCCAGGGACGGTGCGTGGAATCCTGGGCTTGCGGAGCGAAGTCACAAGTGCTGCGTCAATCCAGTAGGCGTTGCGTGGAAATTTCTCCCTCACGGTAGGGGCTGCATCGATTCCTCTCTGGAAGTCGGCCTGCGTCGTCACAGGTCGGCTGTGCGCCGATCCGGTGGGCCGTGCGTCAAAGTTCCGGTTGCAACGCTTTGATCTTCTCCTTGCAAAATCGGGCTGCACCGTTCCGGTTCGGCGTGCAGTGAATTTCTCACCGCAGGGCAGGCTGTGCATTGTTTTTGGCAGGCTGTGCATCGAATTTTCACAGCACAAGGAGTCCAGTTGCAGGAGTGAAGCCTTTTGGTCCTGAGACTTCAGGGAACAGGAGGCAAGCTCTATCCAAGCCCTTGGAGAGCACTTCTCAGCACAGCCAGGGGGCAGCAAGGCAGCAGTCCTTGTCAAAAAAGCAGTCCCAGTGAGTCATTTGGGCACCCAGGCAGTTCCTCTTGGCAGGTCTGGTTCAGGGATTCTTCACCAGCAGGTTTCTTGTCCAGAAGTGTCTACCCCAAGGAGTGTCTGTGAGGTAGAGTTCCTACCCCAAGAAGTGTCTAAAGTTTGTGGTTTTGGGTCCTCTTCTTATACCCATTTTGGCCTTTGAAGTAGGCCTACTTCAAAGGAAAGTCTTACTTGTTTGTGAAATCCTGCCTTGCCCAGGCAAGGCCTCAGACACACACCAGGGGGTTGGAGTCTGCATTGTGCGGGGGCAGGCACAGCCCTTTCAGTTGCGAATGACCACTTCTCCCCTCCCTCCTAGCTCAGATGGTTCATCCAAATATGCAGGCTACACCCCAGCCCCCTTTGTGTCACTGTCTAGAGAGAGGTGCAAACAGCACAATGTCAAACTAACCCAGACAGGGAATCCACAAACCGGCAGAGTCACAAAAAATGGTTTAAACAAGAAAATTACCACTTTCTAAAAGAGGTGTTTTCAAAAACACAATCTCAAAATCAACTTTACTAAAAGATGTATTTCTAAATTGTGAGTTCAGAGGTCCCAAACTCCACATGTCTATCTGCTCCCAAAGGGATGCTAAGCTTTAATCATGTTTAAAGGCAGCTCCCAGGTTAACCTATGAGAGAGATAGGCCTTGCAACAATGGAAACCGAATTTGGCAGTATTTCACTGTCAGGACATATACAGCACATAAGTATATATCCTACCCTACCATTACCATACACTGCACCCTGCCCATGGGGCTACCTAGGGCCTACCTTAGGGGTGTCTTATATGTAGGAAAAGGGAAGGGTTAGGCCTGGCAAGTGGGGACACTTGCCAAGTCGAATTTACAGTTTAAAACTGCACACACTTACACTGCAGTGGCATTACATTATATAGATACCTTGGAAGAGCTGAAAACACTACAGAATAATATTGATAGGGAAGAAAAAAGGTCATGGGTCAAAATTAAATGTGTACAACAACAAGGTGAACTGTGGATTTCAGAAGAGGGTCAATTAGTACTGCCGAACAGTTTGTTGACTCAAATAGCTAGATATTACCCTAGTCAAGTACATGTTGGGAGGGATGCAATGATTTGATTGATCAAGCAGAATTGGTTCAAACCAAATTTCAGACAGGTCGCTGAAGCAGTTTGCCACTGTTGCGTCATCTGTCAACAAATGAACACGGATAAAGGGACAGTGGTCAATGTGAACCACATCGGAAGAGCAGAAGGTCCATTCATCAGAATGCAGATGAATTTCATTGAAATGCCTGTGTGTGGAGGATTGAGATATGTGTTGGTGATTGTTTGCATCTTTAGTCATTGGATTTAAGCTTATTCTACACGAAGAAACAACAGCCTCACAGTAGCGAAAATACTGCTTAAGGAACTGATACCACGTTTTGGGTTTCCGATCTCTATAGAATCAGGTAGAGGAAGTCACTTCAACAATGAAGTAATTAAATTACTATGTGCAGCCTTAAACATTGAGCAGAAGTTGCATTGAAGTTACTGCTCGGAAGCACCAGAACTTGTGGAACAGATGAATGGTACCTTTAAATCAAGGATGGCGAAAATGTATGTGTCCACGAATCTGAAATGGCCCAACGTACTACCATTAGAAACATACCTGAAAAGAAGACAGGACTGTCACCACATGAGATCATCATGGGCAGAGCAATGAGGTTGCCAGCAGTTCCTGCAAATGCTCTTGTGAACATAACAGATAATATGGTGGTGGACTACTAAAAGGGTCTGACTGATGTGGTTCGCTCTTTCTCTCATCAGGTGGAAGCCACCACACTGCAACCGTCTCAAGATCAAGGACCCAACCTGAGAACAGGTGACTGGGTTGTGATCAGAAAACACGTGAGGAAGACGTGTTTGGAGCCTCGATGGAAAGGCCCTTTTTTCAGGTAGTTTTGATCACTACCACAGCTGTGAAGTGCCCTGGAGTTCCTAACTGGATCCACGCAAGCCATACAGGAAAAGCGGCATGTCCTTTGGACAATAAAGGAGAGTTGTTGAGAGTACCCACAACGACCAGACCAACCTCAGAGCTTAGCAAATCGAGAACAGTTCAGCCACTCCTGTGAGAGACAAAGGAGAAGACCTACAGGAAAGTGAAAGTGAACCAATCTCAATTGAGGCAGCAGGGAAGTCTAGTCAGTGGAGAGCTCAATTTTGAGAGACAAACAGAGCAAACTATGGAATCCAAGGGGGAAGGAGTTGAGGCAGATAAAAGCCACTATAGTGTGACTCCTGAACCAGTTACAGGTCCGTCAAGAGAAAGTCCTGCACAGCAAGAAGTTGTTACCAGTTTGACCCTGAAAAGTGTACTAACCAAAGGTCCTCTGAAAGGATATAAGTGGCCGAGGTCACAAGCGATGCGAAAGGAAGCAATTGTAGTGACAACTATTGAGGATGAAGTTGATATGACAACGGAGGGAAGATCTGAGTGAAGGACAGTTGAATGGAGGTCGAAAGCTGAAAAGAAAGGTAATTGCAAGTCAAAGGTATGCTAGTCCTGAATGGGCGTATGTGAAGTGAATGACAAAGATAATTTTTGTCTTTTTATTTTGATCAAGACATTCAAGGTCAATCTTTTGGCACTTGAATGAAACCAGTAAGCTGAACTGTTGAATTTACAAGCTGAGAAGAGTACAAGGAAGAAAAAGAGACTATTGAAAGTAACCGGAAAAGGCTTTTTGATAACCTGATGTGACAAAGTAACCTGATTTTGACGAGCTGCTAAACGGATTTTGACAAAAGCATCCTGAAAATTGCTGAAAGAAGATTGATAATTTTGTTTTTGATTTTTGCTGCATAGTTATAATTTTTCTCTTCTACTTTCTGATTATTTACAGATGATGCGTAACCATAGCCAGCAGGATAGGAAGAATAGGTGCTGTAAATACTTGAGTGTTGGTTTGGCGATTGTATGCATAATATTGTGCCTGGTATTGATTGTGGGAATGACTGTTCTTGACAAGAGTAAAGCCAACCATACTTCAGCTTTTTGAGTGAGTATGTTGAGACGATGGATGCAAGAAATAATGTTTGCACGCAGATTCCTTCATTAGTCAAAGAAGGAGTTCCCTATCATAGTTTGCCCCTCACTTATGGGATCAGTTGTAGTCTGTTGATTTTCTATAATCAGGAGTACATCCAGTATTTCTATTCCAAGTTTGATGTTGTATTTTTGTTTGTCCCATAGTTAAGTATCTGAGTAGAGTAGTCAAGCAGGACACTATAGAATTAGTGAGAGGATTCTTTGAGCCTACATTGACCTCTGGCACTGCATATGTGCATAGAAACAATCTGACATGCTTGCTTACACCACTAGAAAAGAGCTTTCTAGATCAGACAGATGAGAGGAGAAAGGCATTAAAGGAGAAGTTAGAAAAGGGCTTAGAGAAAAGGACTTTTAGAAATGATTATGCACTTACTGAAATAAAAACTCAAGGGAGGTTAGCTTTAGCGGCGCAACACGTAGGAAAGCTTTGTATATATAAGCCTAAATCTTGTACTGACACGTTGTTTGTGGGAACAAGTGAATGCAGACATGTGTTTTTGTTCCAGAGTAAATGGTCGTTTATGTTGAATGGACAGGATCCAGCTTTTCCTAGAATTTATTACATCTGTGGGTCGAATGCTTATTTCCGTCTTCCCAGAGTATCGTATGCAACATGTTACTTGGAGTTAGTCTTCCCAAAGATATTCCAACTTGAGGACTTGAAAAGATTACCAAAAATTACTGTACTATATCACATTCAACAAAAGAGAGAGTCTCCTTCTAGTATAGTGGGAGATATATTTGGAGCAATGATTCCTTCAGTAGGAGTTGTTCTGAGTTCTATAAAGATTCAAAAGTTGTCTACTATTGTGGATAATATGTTGACACCTTTTTCAGGATCCATGCTCCTAATGGATTCAAGAAATGGCAGTGGTATCTTCAGAACCACCTTGCGTTAGACATTCTTTTGGCAAAAGATGGCAAAGTTTGCAAAATGCTGAATTTGAAGCATTGTTGTTCGTCTATTCCTGATAATAGCAAAGAAATTAGAAGCTTACTTACTAATCTGACTAATGATAGTGCTGATTTGAAATAGCTGAAAGAGCGAGGTGTTTGGGAGAAAGTTGGCAAATGATTTGCTTCAGTGGGAAATTGGCTCTGCAACATTGGGAAGGGGATAGTATTGACGATAATACAAGGAATATTGATTATTGTGATTTGTATGATTGGAGCATGGGGAATATGTAAATTATATTGAATCATCAAATCAAAGAAAATGAAAAATGATCATAGGAGGGAAGAAATACAAATGGAAAATTTGTTTAGGGAAAATTCAAAGAGGGAACAAAGATTAGAAAGGATAGAGATGACATATTTTAGCTGGAGCGAAAATTTGTGTTGGAAGATGTAAGTGTGATGACATATTTAGTCATCACAGGAGGGATTGTTAACACAGAATTTTTACTAATGAATAGTCATGTATTCTGATTGTTAAATCTGCAAAGAAAATGAATTAACATAGAAAAATAATACACAAGTTTGAAAATGTGCCTACTTGAGTGACCACCAGTAATCACGAAGTGTACTTATTAACAGCCTTTTAATGTAAAATGTCAAGCTTATGTTTGGATCAAGGTAGTAGTATGTCATATTAATGGTTACGTGTTATATACTTGCTTTATTAATTATAGGTCTTAATTTAGTGAGTTCTTGGGCCTAGTTGCATGGCCTCATGTCAAAGTTGCATTGCTTAGACGAATCATAGAATGGCTGCTCAGAGAATTTAATTGTAATTTTCCCTTTCGCTGACTGAATGTGAGTAGCTAGAATCCTTTCCCATGAGAACTGTTTGCTAGAATATGTTGTACTAGCTAAGGATACTTTGTATAGCTTAGTGTGTGTAAAGGCAATGTTCCCATGAGCTAACAATGCTTGCGCTGACTGGAGTATAAACTGATACAAATCTGTTACCTGACAAGCCCAACAACAGGAACAGAAGAGGAGCCAATCATGGACATGTGAACAACGGTTTAGTAAATTCTTAGTTTTGAGGTTCTACTTTCATTGGACTAAAAGTAAAATTCTCTGACCAGTAGCAAAGTGGGAAGTAATTTTAGGGAATCTAACTTAGCCAGACTGCACCGAGAGGGGAGAGGCGGTTTGCCCCGGCTCTTTCCTAACAGTCCCAAGAGGATAGTCATTATTCTTTCCGAACTGCATGAAAAGGCATTTCCTATCTTGAACTTTAATGCAGAATTCCCATGATTTGCTGACTGAATAGATGTCCAATTGACGAAGACAGTCGCAGCTTGCTGAACCATACTGAGGCAAGGTATAAGACGATGTTACTGATTGCTATGTCCATTTGCTTTTGTCCTTCGGTACCAACCGCTAATTTTGATAGAGCCATAGTTCTATGTTTTTCCAAATTTGTGTTGACTAAATTGTTTTGCATGAAGCCCAAACATGCTATTCTAATCAGAAAGTTAGGATACTCACGATTGATGCATGCTACATGTAACAACAGTTGATGTCTTTTTTTTCCTGAATTCTAAATGTATGCCGTTTCTATTGTGCAGTTATTCTTGCTATTTATTTGTAGTGAAACTTTAGAATGTGTAGTGATCCAAGCTTTGATTAAATTGAGATTCTTTAGAAGGTTCGGTCAACCTGTACTGTGTCTGTATGCTTACCATTTGATTTTGAGACTAAGTTACGTGATACTAGCTTTGTTAATATAGGGAAATAAACATTCTAACTTTTACATAAAGGTGTGGTTATTCATGGCCAAGGGGTCATGGTGCGTGGAAATTATTGACTCCCAAGATTATTAATGTTATTGATTAATATTACTATTGATTTGTACCGAAACTGAGTTTATGGTGGGAACTACTCTAGGCGCAGTCAAAAGGTTCACGGAACCTCTAATGCATCCCCTTATAAACTAATGATAAATAACCAAATAAGGTCAGATGCCCTCACACCGGAGCACCAGCTGTGCTCTAAGGGTCCCCCACCCCTTGCGGCCTCTACACTCCAAGGGGACCCACTGGACTTGCTTTAAGTCTGCCTATGCATTCCTTTTCCAAGTAGTCCCTTGCAGTGGTCCTGCACCAGCCTCTTTTTTAGGAGCTGCTCCTGCTGAAACCAGGAGCCGACTGAACTTTCCTGGCTGGACCACAGGATAGCTCGATGACCTCGGCCTATAAACAAAAGAAGACATTAATAAACGCATTGGCTGATTTTCTATGCATTTTTTAAGTTTTCTCCCATTGATTCCTTTCCTAACTTGGAAAAATCATAACTTAAGAAGTATTTACCCTATTTTAAAGATCTTGGTCCTAAAAATGTTATAAAAGTCTGAAGTACTTTTGTAAATTGGTCTTGCATTATTCTTTTGAGTGTGTGTTCACATTTATTGATACTGTGAGTATAACAAATGCTTAGCACTTCTCCAAGATTGGCCTAGCTGCTCGACCAAGCTATCATAAAAATTAGAGCATTGGGTGGTCTAATTTTTATCTTTGTAAACAAAGGTGGGGTTGCTTAGACTCTCTGTAAGGGGCACATCACTTTTGTACATTATATAGAGAGCCAGTCTCCTACATCGAGAGATTCATTTGTAAAAGCTATCTGCAAATATAGTATTAAAAGTTTAAAGAGCCAACCAGGGCTATCTGGTTGCGCTAGGCTGGGTCAAATCTGAAGTCAAGCCAAATGTGATGGAGTGCAGGTCTGCTACAGGGACCAACCTTGTCCTTCTGAAAAAGTACTTTTGGGTTGGAGAAAGCATCGATCTCAGAGACCTGATACGAGGAGCAGAGGAGGCGGCTTTCAGGCAATGCGTTGTTCCAATCTGCACAGTCGGGATGCGTCATTGGTGAACCCTTGGGGGTGAAGGTGATGCGTTGTTATCGAGCTGTGCAGCCGGCATCGTGAAGGTGATGTGTCTGTGCTGAGGGTGATGCCTTGATTCTGAGATGCACAGCCGGTGCTGTGATGTTCTTCTCTGATGTCCTCCAATCTGCGCAGTGATGGCAATGTTTGGATTTTTGTAGAAGCAGCTGCAGAAACCACTTCCAAGGGACCAGGACTGGATTGGGACCACTTGGCAGGGCAGGACTCACAGTTGGCAGAGTCCAGAGGCTGTAGCAGGAGGGCGTGAAGTCTTTTCTCCCTGAGACTTCAGAACAAGAGGCAAGCCAGCAAACCCTTGAAGTCACTTTGCTTCTGGAAATGTAGAAATGCAGGTCCAGTCTTTCTCACTCCCAGGCAAGGAGGGCAGCAGAGCAGGTACAGCAGAGCAGACGCCCAACAAAGTCCAACACAGATAACGCAGATTAGCAGTCCCTTCAGCAGTATAACTGTCCGTCTTCCTGGCAGAATGTTCTCAGGTCCAGAAATGTACTTGTCCGGTAGGATCAAAACCCCAGTTCTTATACCCAATGGTGCCTTTGAAATGGGGAGATGTCAAAGAGAGGCCTTTGAAGTGCACAAAGTCCCTGCCCTGGCTCCAGATACACGCCAGGGGGTTATGCAGCCCTTTGTGAGGGCTCAGGACACAGCCTATTCAGGTGTAAATGTCTACCCCTCCCTCCAACCCTGCCCAGGACGGGCCTTCAACATGTAGATGGCCACGCAGTCACACCTAAGTTCCCTTTGTGTCTGGCTGTGTGGAGGGAATGCACAAGAGCCCAGCTGCCACCCACCCAGATATGTATCCAGAGACAGGCAGAAGGCACTAGATCACATTCTAAAAGTGGCATTTTCAAAATTACAATTCAAGATCAAACTTCAACATAAGTTGTGATTTTAAATTGTGATTTCAGAGACACCAAACTTGGGGGTGGGTGTCCCATCTCTTCCCAATTGGAAATTAAACTTATAAAAAGTAATAAAGCAATCCCGATGTTATCCGATGGTAGAGACAGGCCTTGCAGCAGTGAAAAGCAGATGTAAGAGTTTTTCACTACCTTGACATGGAAAGCTTAAAAGTACATGCCTAACTTTTTAAATACACTGGACTCGTCCTTGGGGCTGTCTAGGGGCTACCTTAACGGTGCCTTGTGTGTATTAAAAAGGAAGGTTTAGGCCTGGCAAGTGGGTTACCTTGCCAAGTCAGCATGGGAATTTAACATTGCACACACAGGCTCTGCAGTAGCAGGTCTGAGTCATGTTTAAAGAGCTACTCAAGTGGGCGGCACAATCACTGCTGCAGGCCGACCAAAAGCATTTAATATATAGGCCCTGGGCACAGGTAGGGACTTATAAGTAAATTAAATAAGCCAATTGTGGATAAGCGAATGGTATCATGTTTTAGGGAAAGAGCACATGCACTTTAACACTGGTCAGTCCTAAAGCCAGCAGAAACGGAGTCAGCATACAGGAGGTCAGAAGGGGAAAATATTCACGGAATACCACGCCAAGGATGCCAGGTCTAACAGAGAGTAAGGAGTTTTTAGGGTTCAGTAATGGGTATTGTAAATGGGTAGTAAGGAGTTTTATAGGGTTCAGGAATGAGTAGTTTATAATTAGGTAAAATACAATTAAATCTAATTTAATTTAAAGCTATAATATATATTTGTAATAGTTTAATATGTATTACTTTTATATTTGAAATTAATTAAGTTGTTAAATTTAAATTGATTAAATTCAATGTATATATAAATATACATATATAATGACAAATACATTCAATTATAAATTATACATTATTAAAGTAATTAGGTTATATATAAATATATATTCTTCAAACAAAACAGTCCTGTCACGGCGTGCTCCACAGCTGGTGCTTGCATCATCGACATCAAATGCACATTTAAACCAGATTAAATGAGAGATAAGGGCACTGTCTAAGTGGTTCGAAATGCTTAAAATAGAGGATGCTTAAAATAGAGTAACTTAAGAAAACGAACGAAAGGACTTCTGGAGGAAAAGGTCACATACCAGACCACCATCAATCATCCTAAGTGGGTGACAACGAGGCAGAGGAGAGCCTACTTTAATTCTTTTTTCCTACAGGCATTATTTTTCTCAACAGACATTACATAAAGACAATAATATTAATATAGAGGCGAGAGCAGCTAAGCAACTTGTGAGAGCAGAAACACTCTTTCGAAGGGAGTTAGAAGCACCTACAGCCATTAAGGAAGGAAACAGGATGGGTGAGACACCTACTGGGAATATCAAACAGTTACATTTTCAATTAGAATGGCTACTCAAGAAAGAAATTCCAAAGTTGGGAAATAATTACCCTTGAAAAGTATATTCAAGTGGGGAGAGTCCCTAGGGTACTGCGGATTTTCACTCTAACTAATCATCCAAATACTAGCCCCGAGCTGTTACAGGAATAGGGTGAAAATAGCATGAGTTGTTCCAAGCATATGATGGAGATTTTAATCAAATATGCCAAAAAAGACAGATTAAGAAAAATGTTGGAGAATTAGAAAACAAGATTCAACTCTTACAACAGGAAAAAAAAAACAAGTAAGAAATTGGGAATAACAATGGAGGCAAATCTGGATAAACATGAACAACAAGTGGAAGAACGAAAGCAGAGAAAATTTCCGGTTGTTGGAAGAATCCACTGAAGTAACAAACAGCGAATCAGAGACTGATTGGAGTGGAGGAGAGGGAGAAGGAACATCACTCATAACCAAGAAAACAACTTTTTTAGACAAAATGAAATTACTCTGCATGGATCAAACAACACCGAGGGGCAGAGGACGAGGACAAGGACATGGACAATTAATGCCACAGGAAGAAAGAGATGGAGAAAGAAGAGAAGGGGGGCCAAGGAAACAAGAGGTTACCCACTACGCAACAGACAAAGGAAATAATGCAAGAAGATGGGGAAAAGGGAGAAGACAACTTCGTCATTAATTTATCTAAACATGACTTAACAGAGCATGAAATGTGTGTACTTCGGAGGGGCTTAACATTTGGCCCAGAAAGACATTTGGACTATGTAGAAACTAGAATCGACCTCTATAAATTCATTCGCAAACTGTAGTTAGCAAAATTATTTGCCAAAATGGAGCCAAAAACACGATCTGTACCAAATCAGGAACATGATAGTCTGAAACTAACCATTGAACAGAAAGCTGACTTGAAGAATGTATTTGATCTTACAAATAATCTATGTGGTGATGAATAAACAGAAACACAAACAAAAATACTTATGGAACTGGACATCAATACAGAGGGCCACTGCCACACAAAGTTCAAACCAAAATCGAAATTTTGCCCCAATTTGACACCAGGAAATAAGATTGACACCTTTTATGAACTGGTACTCACAGACTTGGAAAAAGTGAAAAATATGACACATCACAATTGTAAAGAAAACCTGAGTTGAGGTGAATGTAATGTGACTGACAAACAATGAGAGATTAGAAATTCAACCAGCAGATAAGGGAGGAAATATTGTAGTTGTGGAGAAGAATGATTACTTAGAAGAGGCTCTTCGACAATTAAATGTAATTACGAATTATCACAAGCTATCAGAAAATCTTCTTAATGATTTAACCTTGGATCTACACAAGAGACTTCAGAAATGGCACTCAGAAGGTCTACTGAATGAAGATGAACGAGCATTTTTGATGAATGAGAGCCCAGTGATTCCTACAATATATTTCCTCCCAAAAATACATAAAACATTGACTAAGCCCCCTGGTAGACCCATTATATCCAGCTGTGGACCCCTATATGAGAATCTATCCCTTTATGTGGACCTTTTCTTGGCATCAATGGTGAGAAACTTAAGCTCACATATACTCAATACAGGGGATTTTCTAAGATTGCTGGATGATATTGCCTGGCAGGAGGGATACCTATTAGTCACCATAGATGTGGTGTCCCTCTATACATCAATCTCACACAGTTGGACTGAGAGCAGTAAAATATTTCCTACAACAAAGGAGCATTCATGAGCTGAAACACTCAGAGATGTTGTTGGAGATGGTTGAGTTATGCCTGAGGAATAACATCTTTATCTTTAATCATCAAATGTATTCTCAAGTCTGTGGAACTGCCATGGGAGTTTCCTTTTCTCCAAGCTACGCAAACCTCACTATGGGCTGGTGGGAGAAGCATGTGGCTTGGAGGGAGGAGAATGATGCATATATGGAAACAATTGTCATGTGGCTCCGGTACATAGATGACCTTTTCTTGATTTAGAATGGCCCAGAAGACCAATGTAAGGAATTCATAGACATATTGAATGTGAACAATGTGGGCTTACAGTTTACATACAAAATGAGCAGGACATTGATAGAATTTCTGGATGTGACAGTGTATGTTTAGGAGAACCCAATACAGACAACTTTACACCGCATGTCCACTGCAATGAACAGTGTATTACACGGTTCTAGGTTTCACCCAACATCACTAAACAAAAGTATCCCCTACGGGGAGTTCATTAGGATGAAGAGAAACTGTTCTAATGAGAATGAAATGGAAAGCAAATTCAGAGAAACAAAACCGAGATTCCTCAAAATAGGATACAAATATCGGGAGGTGAAACAAGGAAAGGATAGAGCAAGATCCCTCACACGTACCAAGCTACTTATGAACAATCCAAGTTCACCCAAAGAGGTGGATGAAGCTACTATTAGATTAATTTTGACTTACAGTAAAGAGTCATCAAGTGCTTAATATATTAAATAAATATTGGACTGTGATAAAGAAGGATCCAGACATTGGCCCAGTTTTAGGATTGTGATCACATGTGACCTATAGGAGAGCACCCTCTTTGAAAGACCATCCTGTAAAAAGCCACTTTGAGATGATGACACCAGTGAATTAGTTACAAAAAAAGAACAAAATATTTGTGCGGTGCAATAAGTTCAAGGCATGCCAGATTGGCATCAACAAAAAGGAGTATATGGACTACAAAGGAAGAAACATACCCATAGAGGACAAGATAACATGCAACACCTCATTTGTTGTATATGCCTTAGAGTGCCTATGTGGGCTAAGATATGTGGGAAGTACGATCTGCCCCCTGAAAAAAACGGATACAGGAACATATAAGGGCAGTACAAAATAGAGATATGAATTATGCCTTAACCAAGCATCTACAATGTCATGATGGAGCAGATTGGCTACATATGCGCTACTATGGCATAGCATGGATAAAGAAACTTAAAAGAGGAGGTGACAGGGCACTTAAACTAAGACGATTGGAGTCAAGAATGATTATTAGACTCAAGACTGAGATACTGTATGGATTGAATGGAGATGAGGAAATGCACAGTCATCTATAGAAAATGTACAAATAGGCAATGACAGTGTTATGACTAGAGATAGAGTGCATCTGTGCAATATCCAAGCCCAGAGACACTTATGCTAAGATCAGCAGACAGAACCATAATGGTGATTCATAGATTAGCTATGGGAGATGTAACAAAATGCATTGGCATTTGGATAGTAGGCATGAGTGTCATGTCAAAATAGGAAAGGTGCATGATTCCCTAAGACAGTGGTTCCCAAACTTTTTCGACCCGCGGCTCCCTTCACCTATATTTGCCATTGCCCGCGGCTCCCCATTATGTTACTTTTTTTTTTTTTTTGGGTGGGCGATGTAAGCCCAGCCTCGGGAGTACTTTATTTATATCAACGAGCATAACATGGATGTTTTGTATGTTTCCTCCTCCCTGCTAGACCACATCTCCTCCAATTCAACCTCTCATTCTTAAACGTCTAAAAAATGTAGCCACATCTCCCCCCTGTGTCACACTTGCTGTCCTCCATGCACGTATTTTCTTCTCTGTTTACAACGTCATTACATTGCCTTGACCACACACACATCTCACACCTCACCTTTGGTGCACACATTCTGCCTTCAATCTGGACACTTTCTCCTCTAAAACTACTTAACAGTACTTGATCATTCACCAGTGCTTAATTTGTGCTTGTTGTTTCCGGTGCTAAGCAAGGAAGAGAAAAACGAAATAGTGTCACAATGGGAGAAAACAGAAAGCTGCAAGAGTGAGCTGAAGGGGCAGAGAGTGGCTTTAAAATCATTGAAGAGGCCTGAGATGGCTTCAGTATTACACTGCCTCAGTATTCCATTTTCGCACATTTAATTGCAGCAGCCACATGTTTAAAAGGAGGACTTTGGGCACCGGCACGTTTTTATTTACAAATTAAGCACTGCCGTTCACACTCCCACTCTGCAGTTTCTTGAGAATTTAGGAGGCACTGCTGCCTTAAATTATTTCAAAGGCTTCAGCTTTTGATAGCTGTGCTTTCCAAGTTCCACTTGGTCTGTACCTCCCATAGCCGTTTTTCTGGCATCCCAACGAAAATTGCCTTCCCCTGGCAGTAAGACTCAGTAAGTAATCTGATTTGGGCATGCAAGTGAGGGAGGACTGTTGTCCTATAATTTATTTTTAACAATTTACTAGCATTTAGTAAACACAAATGGGGAAAAAAGGAAAGGTGTGCTTAATAATAAGAAAAGGGTGGAAGGTTAATCTTTCACAAAGCAGAAATGCTGCAATTTTCCCCTGGACTTGTCATCAACAATGAACTAATAATTCTAATAATGTCTTCTAACCTAAATAAACAAACTCAACTTCTGTGTGTGTTTTGAATCAAGCTGTTAGCAGTTTTCTCCTGTCCAGAAACTACACAGGGGCCTCGTGCTCGCCCCTGGGAAATATCCATCTGTTTTAAAAACAGAACATTAGTTGAATTTCCGACCGGCTGGCAATGACGAATAAAGAACTAATCACGTTTGGTGAAACCATGCTGCAGAGGGCAAGACCTTGACAGGTGGGGCTTATGTAACTCGGCATTAATCTTTTTATAAATGTTCATATCTATTTCCAAAATGTGCGTGGCGCCCCTGGCAACTTTTAACGGCGCACCAGGGTGCCGCGGCGCACAGTTTGGGAACCACTGCCCTAAGATGTATAATGCCCATAGGTCTTGGCAAAGGGACCCTGAAGTGGATAGGTGGTAAGATTGGGACACTGGAGATATTCCTACAGGAGATCTGAATAATGGACAGTTCTCTAGAGGACTTAGGACCAGACTATACTGTAATGATGGCTCCAGGGGGGAGGCCAGGGATACTATATCCCTTATTTCAGTAGATCTGAACAATATCTAATATAGAAAGCCCAATATCATCAGTGGTTGCAAATAAACTACAACGTTAATAGTTATTAAATTTCGATACTTTGATCGATCCATATGGCTGTGATCTCGGGCTCATGTACCGGTCCCACAGGGAACAGGGGAAAGTATGTCCCGACACCATGTAAATATATGAGAGAGGACAAGTAGATATGTAGTAAGCCCAGTGAAGTAGATGTACTGGGACAAGAGGAAAGGGACAGGCAGGTAGCCCTGGTACAATACACTTAGGCCTGTGGGGGGGGATCCACCTATTGCTTTGGCACTAGGAGTAGCTGAACATATGGACTTTACTTTAATAATATACTCATGATGGATAGATCATGCATAGTAGTTTGAATGAATAGCCACACTCATTGGGCGAGATGGCATAGATATGTTTCTGAAATACACAGTTTTGTGTATGTAAAAATAATGTATAAGTAGCAGAAATAGAGAAAGGGATCGGTAATGTCTGTGAAAATGTATTAGACACTTTGATATTGGTATTTTTAATTTACACTTTGACTATGGGTGTTTTGCACTACATCTCCCAGAATGCTGGATAATGGCAGAGGGTGGGAGTATATACTGTATATATATATATATATACACAGGCAAAACAAAAGATGCACTTACTTACCGTGATCAAGACTGCGATAGTCTAAACCCGTTGGTGGTGATGATGGGTTGTTTTGGAACACATTAAAGAAGTAGACGAAGTCTTTTGGAGTGCTGCGTTTTTGTTTTTGGAAGAAAAAAACCCATATATATATATGTGTATATATATATATATATATATATTTTATTTTTTTTAATCCACACTGTTGTTAGTCAGTCAAGAAAAGCTGGCACCACTTGACAGCAACGGTCTTAGTCATAGCCAAACTTAAGTTTTTAAGTGATTCTTAAGTTTGGCTATGACTAAGACTATTGCTGTTGAAACGCTTCAGCCGAAATTAAAGTTTGGTGAATTCTGTCATTCTGGAGTGCCACTTTTCCTGACTGATTAACAACAGTGTGGATTTGTTAATTTATGTGACAGGATCTTGCACCCGTCGCCGTGCAGCGCCCCGCTTAGTGGATGTGGATGTAGCCTTAAGACTTGTAGGACATGAAGGTATTTTATATATGTATATATGTATATATATATTAAAAAATATACACACACACACATATATTTAAGCACACATACATTTGCATATCTATAGAAAAACTGAACTTACCGTCTTACTGTGAATTGACGATGTAAAAGACTGCGATGTAAGAGTAATGTAATAACTCCTGATGTAACTCTATTCAAAGTAAAGACTGACATTTGGTTCTTTCCTCGCCCATCAAGATGGGTTATTTGACAGGTTTATGTGGGTTGTATTCCAGGTTCAGGTGGTGCTTCCTTATGTGTCACAAGTAGGTGGTGCAAAATTACAACAAAAGGATTGAAAACTGTCCCTTTTATCAATGTTTTGGGTCTGCTGAAATACACAAACAACTACTTTGCTTGACACGCCAAAAGTCTTTGCACTGAAATTAATTTTCTGGTATGGGTTAACTGTCAATAAACACTATGGTCCCAATTTACTCCTTTTTCACATAACACAGTGCAGCATCCACAAATGCTGTAATGCATTGCACAAAGGACAAAATACAGCACATTATTTACTATTTACAAGCCTCTAGCGCCTCCTTCCACCACCCTACCACCATTTCTTTTACACTAAGGAAGCATCAAGGAGGTCTTTTCCCCATACCACTTTGTAACCCTGAGCACCACAATATGCCTGCACCATTTCCCCATTAGGAGACCCAGAAAAATGGCACAGTGAAATTTACGAAATTTCCCTGTGCCATTTTTCAAGCCCAAGGTAGGCGTTAAAGTGTTGCTACCATTGTTTCCAATGGGCATCCCCACGCATTGCTGGACCACCGCCATCATTTTTGGCGCTAGTCGACCAATGCACCACAATAGCATAAAAAATGTTAATGCTATTGTGCTAACGTGTGCCATGATTCACTGTATTGTAAATACGATGCTACCATGGTGACGTTAAGGGGCGCAAAAAAAGTGGCACATCATAGCTGATGCACCACTTCCTTGAAAATATGCCGCTAAGTTTAGCCTGCTAATGAGATCCCCTGTGCTGGTGCTAAAACAGGATTGCTTTCCACAACGCACAGCCTCGCCCCATGGTGAAGAGGTGAGTGTGCTGCCTAGTTCTGGATTTGTACTGTAAGCATACCCTTCCAGGAAAAAGTTATATGTCTGGAAAAATTCAGAATCCCCTGCAGTGGATGCGGGCATTGGGGCAGTAGGCAGTAGTTTATGACTCTAAGCCCTATCGGGCTGTCTTAGTACATCTAGCTTTGCAACATAACATATGGGTGTATATGCTTATGCGCAAAGTTATATTGGTACAGATTAAGTAGCAAACTGACTACAACAAAATATAGCACTCTATTCCTACATGGTGCAAATAGTTTTACTCATATGCTGAATGACTCCCATCACATCTGCTGTATACCAAGTAGTTGTGCATAGATCTTTCTCACCCTTTTATCACAGAACATGTATTAAGTGACAAAAATATGGTAACATGTAATTAAATGAGTACGGATTTTAGGGAGGTATACAGTAAAACCTACAGGGGCAGAAATTTGAATGCAACACATAATTAGTTAGGTAGTATGTTGGAGTATTTATTCTGAAATTGTAGCCCTTGCATGCTTCCCTGTTGTTCACTTGCCTATACTTCATCATTACATTCACTAGCTCGTATAAGATCACTTATCAATAAGAATGTGCATTTTGTTGCTAAGATGTTACAGACATATCTTGACTATGGCTGTGGTGGGAACAAATATGTGCGATGTGTTGCAAAGTGAGTCAAAGAGCGTGTGGAAGGTAAGTGTAAGGAATCTAGAGAAAGGTAGAGCTAAATATATCTTTATTGAGGTCTAGAACCCTAAAATATTACATCCCACATTGGGGCGCCACCACTGGGAATGGCCTGAATTTGAGTTAAACAGTCATGTCTTTATGCTAAACCACCTTCTCTGGTAGGAGTTTGTATTGTACCTCCAAGCAGACTGTGAATGTTAAAACTACTTTGTAACATGCTGCCTGGTGTTGTTTCACTTAATTTTTCTGCACTGTTTTTTATTCTTGTTTATATCTGCTTACACAGGCAATTCACACATTTACAATAAAACTCAAACTGTTTTATATCCAAAAAACAAGATACAATTTTCAGTGCAATTGTGCCCAAAAGCATCATGATGCCATGCAGAGATATGCATAATTCAATACTCGGAAGCATTAGTGCAATGAAGTTCTCTCAACTTAACTGTTCACTTCTCAGTGCATTTGTTCTGAACTAGATAAGAACCCACATTATTTAATTTCATTAACCACAATTTTCCTATTTCGTCACCTTCAAGGTGCTCTCCCTTTATTAACCATGGATTGTCGTAGGACTCTCAGGACTTTTCAGAGGCAAGAAAGGTGTGAAATAGATTCTCATCCCTTTATACACATCCCAAAAAGCTTGTCTACCTTGTGGTGATGATGTACCAAGATACTACAATCTCTAATGCATAGAATATTCCTAAACCAAAAAGCTTTAAGCACCTTCTAGCTACCAGCTTAGGGACAGAACCTGTCTACCTTGCACATCCTGTAGCAAGCTCCTGTAGTATCTAAAAGATGGAGAAATCCTAAACTAAATAATATTACGCACTTTCTAACCACCAGCTTAAGCAGTGGCTCAAAAACAGGGGGATAGGTATGTTTTCAAACAATCTGCAGTACATAAAGTGGTTTAATTTCGTGGACACCTGTCTGTCCCCTTTGCACAGTTTCTGTCCCTTGTGATACGGCTTTTCTAAATTACATTTGTAGATGTTATGCTAACCCAGAATGGCTTGTACACCTTCAGTGCATGCAAACAATCCAAACACATATCCAGAAGACACTTCTGTCATAGGAGGATGTCTTATTAGAGTAAGCTTTAATCATTTCAGCTAGCAGAAGCCAGGTGACTGACACAAACTATATTGAAATGTCTAATTGTCAGCTGAAGCAAATATCCAACAGGACTCCAGCCCAATTTTGAGTCCAATTATCTAAGTATTTGCTTCCAGGGGTTGTCTTTGGGCAAGCAAGCTTAAGGAATACTGTGGCAGGTCTATAGATTGCCAATATCACTTTTGCATTATAGCATCCTCCACCATTCATGACTGTCCTCTCAATGTTGGAATTTTAAATACACTATTGGGTCCCTTGAAACAATGACCTGGCCTTCATTCAGTAAGTGGAAATAGTGTGCATTAATATTTCATTTTCAAACTTGCTCGATGTGGAGTTGCTTTCTAGAGCTCCTCACAGGCATTTTGTATGTGAACATATCATCTAAACGCAGCTTCATGTTGTGCTGCACGGAAGGGACAGAGGATGGGAACGAATACTCATACATGAAACTGTTCTCTGACTTACCTAATGGAGGTTCCATTCACGCTGTTATTACTAGGGACTAGCATGGCTTTTTTAGCATGGCACTGTCTTCACAGTATGCAAATACCTTGAACTACTATCTGACAAGCTTGTTGCACAATATAAATTTACTCATTCGTAAGATAAAAGAAAGGTGCTTCTTTAAAAACAATTCTACAAGAAAGCACAGTTAGTTTTTTACATGCTTAATTACAGGACAAGCTTCTGGAAAGGAAACTTTTATGCCGAAGCTAACTTTGAGGCTCGAATCTCAGTAAAGTACACACTGATCATAGCTCGACAAACGCTATGAATCCAACTGTCCCCAAGCGATTCATGCTACATTAAAGTTGACTTTTGTTGTGCAAGACATCTAGGCCGCTTCTTTATCCCACATGTGAGATCTGCACTCCTAGCGGCATTCAGCAGAGAGTATAAAAGGACCATCCAAATTCTCTGTTCCCTCAGTTCTCTTCTCTGACAGAAATTTGTTTGCAGATCGCTGTAAGGCACACTTTTGCATTCCACAGTAAGCTCTGATCTTGAGATACTCATTCAGTTGGATGCTTCAAGAGACAAGCTGAGAAGTTTTTCCTCCACACTGCTCATCTCTGGATCTTCCCTGCTGTTCTCCATGTTGTCAGAGCCTTCATAGCAACCAGAATCTCGAGGAACATCGTCCTTGTAGTCTGAGGTCAGGGGGAGGGTCTCGGAGCCGTTTCTTCCGTCTTCAGTTTCACTCCCAGCTGCAAGACACAATAGCAAAACGGACTAATTGATCAGTGCGCTGTATGTATTAAATGACATACTACAATTGAGTTATCAATATTCCAATTATATCCACAAGCCTATTTGGATTACAAGAAGTTGCTATGTATTTACTGAAGCATCCAGGTATGCATGCACACAACCAAGAAATGAAAGAAAAACAAATAGATGGAAAACATAAGGATAGGTTATGGGGAAATACTATGACCACACTAGGTCCATAATTGGATCAGAATAAGTGGGTCAGGATAAATGCCTTGCAAGCATTTAAAAGGATGTAATGCCCTCAGCTGCACTAGATAGCCTACTTCATCACAGGGCATCTCCCCAACAGAGATATTTGTCACAGTTGGGCCTAATTCAAAGGCTTTTTCCTGATGTTTGTGGCTCTTCCAATCACATTTTCCTTATGGCATAACGCACTATCTACCTGGGATTGTACTTTGGCAATGTATGAAGAACTGTATGAATTTTGCAATACAATGCAAAATAAATACCTACCAGATGTGAGCACCTGTTTCTAACTTGAATTGAACTTTGTTAGCTCAAGGAACTAAATATAAAATGGTGTTCTGGTGGGTTGTACAGCTCTTTACTCCCACCTCGACTGTCGACGAGACCAAAGGCTGAATTTGGACCCTCTCTGTCAGTTTTAAGAAAGGGGTATTTCTGTCTGATGAATTCCTCTAACTGCAGATTACTCAGCTTTTGAATGTACCTAGGCGCCAGTCTGGATCTAGAATGTTTTCAGAAATTGGTCCTGCACACAGGTATGTAGTGCTTTTAGACTCTATTTAGGCTTCACATAGCCTCTGGATGTGACAGCACAGAGCAGAATATATTATTCCCATCCCATGTCAGTCTTCTTTTGAAACTCTACCACACCCTCAGATTACTCAATCATAACAGATCGTTACATGGTAGTATGGCAGTATGTGAAACCTAACTTAGAACCTTTTGGAATCATGAAATTCACTCCACAGAACGAGGAAGAGGGAAGGTGGTGAGGAATCTGCAGTTAGAAGTATCCATCAGAATAACCAGTTATGTATCTTTAATGCTCTTCCTTGTAAATACTCTTATCTGCAGAGTCTTCACCTTTTGAATATATAAGCAGTACCCCCTATGGAGTGGACTTACACAAGGAATTCTTGTAGAACCAAGCAGGAGAAAAGGCTGTCCTTGCAGACTTGATTGTCGAGACAGTAGTGTCTGGTGAAGGCATGGGTGGACATCAATTGGGCAGCCTGACAGCTGTCCAGCATGGAACATTTTTCACCAGTACCTTTGTGGCAGGCTTGGCTCTTGACGAATGACACTGAAGTCAGTTTACCAATGATTATAGAAGAAAGACCAAATGACCCTCCGAAACATGTCAACATTTTTCTTTAATCAAATTCACATTGAGAACTACGCCAAAGATCCAGATTGATCCTCATTCGAAAAGACACCGGCTGATAAAAAGTCTTGTGGCCTGCATTCTTTTTCTCCTCTCATGAACTACCTCAGGGTGCAAAATAAACACTTGAACTGCATGCTGACACCCTAATCGATGTGTACTAGAACTGTGTATCACTTCATGTACTTTAAAATGTTTTTGTAGTATATATGTGCTTCAACTGAATGAATTTCAATGCACTTTGGAATAAATCACTTGTGGATCATACAGACATATAATGCATACTGTCTTCTGGCTATATTACAAAAGATAAAAATTCCATATCCAGCTTCCCAAGATCTGACCAGGGTCTTTTAAGGACTACCTTGCAAACATTCTTGTTACATGTGCCAATAATGATGCAAGCATTATTGTGAAGTCTAAGCACCACTTGGTTTAATGAATCATTTAAGGAACTCACTTTATGACACAAATGGGGTGATTCCAACCCTGGCGGTCGGTGATAAAGCGGCGGCCAACCCGCCAACAGGCCGGCGGTCGAAAAAATGGAATTCTGACCCTGGCGGGAACCGCCAACACAGCCCGCCACATTAACACTCCGACCGCCGCGGCGGTGCAGACAAACAGCGTGGCGGTCACCGCCAACAGGCAGGCGGCAGACAATGTACCGCCCACACTATCACAACTCACCAATCCGCCACCTTTTCCGGGGCGGGAGCCCCGCCGATAAAAACACGGCGGAAACAGACTACGAACGGGAAAACGCGCACCAAAACACACTCCACGAGGAAGGAGGACAGCATGGAACCCGAATTAAACATCCTACCTGCTCTCGTCTACCTTCTCATCTACCACGAGTACGAACTCCGGCGCAGACGACAACGGTGAGTCCTGCACCTACGACACACGGGAGGGGGGAGGAGGGAAGCTTACGGCACACACATATGCGCCCCCCCCCCAAACTATGTACACACTAATGCAGAGCAACAATGCACAGTGACACCACCCAAACCCCCCTTAAGAATGCAAAGACAGAAATAAATTGGGACGAAAAATTTATATAAAAAATAGACTCTGATATGGAGCGGTCAACTACGCAAAATATCCATAACAAAATGATACTATATACACTGGCATGGAGAGCCAAGGCAATTAGTCCTGTACATGAAAGTTAAATGGAACAGTCCGTGGGCTACAGTGTAGCGACACAAGGGCAAAGCCCACACAGGAGACCTGAGTCCTTTGGAGAGAACACTGCAGGGGCATCTGATGAAAAAATTACAGGCACCTCAGGGGGAAGGGAAGGGGGAGGCACCACAGCCACATGAGTCCACGACGCCAGATCCACGAAGGGGCCACCATGCCCATTGATGTATCCTGGGGAGTGCAAAGCCACAGTCTCTCAAGTCTCTACAGTGGGTGGGTTGCCCACTTCCCCATCCTGGGGAGTGCAAAGCCACAGTCTCTCAAGTCTCTACAGTGGGTGGGTTGCCCACTTCACCATCCTGGGAAGTGCAAAGCCACAGTCTCTCAAGTCTCCACAGTGGGTGGGTTGCCCACTTCACCATCCTGGGGAGTGCAAAGCCACAGTCTCTCAAGTCTCCACAGTGGGTGGGTTGCCCACTTCACCATCCTGGGGAGTGCAAAGCCACAGTCTCTCAAGTCTCCACAGTGGGTGGGTTGCCCACTTCACCATCCTGGGGAGTGCAAAGCCACAGTCTCTCAAGTCTCTACAGTGGGTAGGTTGCCCACTTCACCATCCTGGGGAGTGCAAAGCCACAGTCCATCTGGTGGATGACAGTGTCCACTGCTCAAGGAGGAGGCATGGTGGGCACAGTGAACCATAAACAGTGCTTGACAGGAAGGGCCCAGCGGAGCGGTGGTTGAGAGGAAGGGCCCAGCGGAGCGGTGCTTGAGACGGCGGGGCCCAGCGGAGCGGTGCTTGAGAGGAAGGGCCCAGCGGAGAGGTGCTTGAGACGGCGGGGCCCAGTGGAGCGGTGCTTGAGACGGCGGGGCCCAGCGGAGCGGTGCCTGACAGGAAGGGCCCAGCGGAGCGGTGCCTGACAGGAAGGGCCCAGCGGAGCAGTGCCTGACAGGAAGGGCCCAGCGGAGCGGTGCTTGAGACGGCGGGGCCCAGCGGAGCGGTGCCTGACAGGAAGGGCCCAGCGGAGCGGTGCTTGAGACGGCGGGGCCCAGCGGAGCGGTGCATGAGACGGCGGGGCCCAGCGGAGCGGTGCCTAACAGGAAGGGCTCAGCGGAGCGGTGCTTGAGACGGCGGGGCCCAGCGGAGCAGTGCTCTTCTGCACGGCGGGGCCCTGTTCAGCGGTGCTCTTCTCCACGGCGGGGCCCTGTTCAGCGGTGCTCTTCTGCACGGCGGGGCCCTGTTCAGCGGTGCTCTTCTGCACGGCGGGCCCTGTTCAGCGGTGCTCTTCTGCACGGCGGGCCCTGTTCAGCGGTGCTCTTCTCCACGGCGGGCCCTGTTCAGCGGTGCTCTTCTGCACGGCGGGCCCTGTTCAGCGGTGCTCTTCTCCACGGCGGGGCCCTGTTCAGCGGTGCTCTTCTGCATGGCGGGCCCTGTTCAGCGGTGCTCTTCTGCACGGCGGGCCCTGTTCAGCGGTGCTCTTCTGCACGGCGGGGCCCTGTTCAGCGGTGCTCTTCTGCACGGCGGGCCCTGTTCAGCGGTGCTCTTCTGCACGACGGGCCCTGTTCAGCGGTGCTCTTCTGCACGGCGGGCCCTGTTCAGCGGTGCTCTTCTCCATGTCGGGCCCTGTTCAGCGGTGCTCTTCTGCACGGCGGGCCCTGTTCAGCGGTGCTCTTCTGCACGGCGGGCCCTGTTCAGCGGTGCTCTTCTCCACGGCGGGGCCCTGTTCAGCAGTGCTCTTCTGCACGGCGGGCCCTGTTCAGCTGTGCTCTTCTGCACGGCGGGGCCCTGTTCAGCGGTGCTCTTCTCCACGGCGGGCCCTGTTCAGCGGTGCTCTTCTCCACGGCGGGCCCTGTTCAGCGGTGCACATCCAGTAGGTCAAGGGAGCCAGACCTGGCCTGGACTCCCTGCTCAGTCGCCCTCCGACCGTGATGCTTCTGGACCCTTCGGGGACGGAGTCCTGGGCCCTTTGGTGTCCTCCTTTCCAGCTGGGATGTGGCATGTGGGGCCCACCTGCTCCACGCTCCTGCTGCCTGACTTCTCCGCCCTGCTGCCCTTACGCTCCTTAGATGGGGCTCTCGGGCCCTTGCCTCCCCTAGATGATGTGGCTGGTGAAGTGGGCGAAGTTTGCTCCTTGGGGGCAGCCGTGTCAGTCCTCGCACGGCAGCCCTTGTGTTTCCTGGTCCTCTTGCCGGGGGGGGGGGGCTGGATGTGTCCTTGCTGCTGATGGAGGTGTCACTGCTGGCAAAGGGTGGACTCCAGAACAGTGACACCCGAAGCTGGGCTGGTGGTGGCTGTGGTGCTCTTGGGACTCTTTGCAGATGGAGGGGGTAGGTCATCGGAGGGAAAGAGGTTAAGATTAGCCAGGAAAACTTCTTTAGGGCCAAGGTAAAGGGTAGGAGAAGTGGTGATGGGAGTGGAGGAAGAGGATGTGGTTGTAGGAGAGTCAGGTGTGCTGTCATTGGGTGAAGGTGCTGGTGCTGTAGGCTGTCGTGAGGTGGATGGCTGTTGGGTGGGTGGCTGCCTGCGTTTGTGTGTCTTGGAAGAGGGGGTGACAGACACAGTGGGAGAGGACACAGGGGACGTGTAAATGGCAGTGGGGGTGGTGACTGCACGCGTGCGGACTGTACAGGAGGGTGTGGTGGTGATGGAAGCACTGGCTGATGTTGGTGTGCATGCAGGTGTGAGTGTAGGCGTCACAGGGAGGGAGGAGGGAGACGAGGAGGAGGGGGACACAGGGGTGGCAGTGACTGTTGGAATGTCTGCATCTGGGTGTTGCTTGGGTGAGTGTTTGTGGGATCTGTGGTGCTTGTGTCTGGATGAGCTGCCCTTGGGTGTTGAGGTGTGTGCAGGCTGGTCAGATGGTGTGGATGGGATAGGCTGAGGAACAGGAGACAGAGACAGGCTGGAGGCAGTCAGAAGAGGGAGGCTGGAAACAGGGACAATGGCTGCCGTCAGTGTTGAGGCCAGAGCAGTGAACGATCGTTGATGGGCAGCCTGACCCGAATGAATGCCCTCCAGGTAGGCATTGCTCCGATGCACCTCCCTTTCTACCCCCTGGATGGCATTCAAAAGGGTAGTCTGCCCAACAATGAGCGTCCTCACAAGGTCAATGAGCTCCGCACTGAGGGCAGCAGGGGTGACAGGGGCAGGGGCTGGGGCTGAGGTGCCTGGGGCGAAGGAGACGCCCGCCTTCCTGGGCGAGCGGGCACGGAGCGTAGGCTGAGGGGCTGCAGGGAGGGCGGGGCTGGTGCGCTGGGTGGCGGCTGTACCTGTAGAGGCGGGGGTCCCGGATGTTTCCGCCACCGCTAGGGAGCACCCATCCGAGGACGTGTCTGTGTCGCTGCTCTCACCACCGGTCCCCGTTGTGGTGCTCCCCTCGCCCTCCGGATCACTGGTGCCCTCGGTGTCTGTTCCTGGGCCCACCGGGGCCTTGTGACTTGCAGCTCCCTCGTGCTCCGATGCCAAATCTCCTCCGCCTGATGATGCTAATGCACACATGCACAAGAAGATGAAGAAGAAGGGGGGGGAGAAAAAAGAAGACCAGGTTGAGTGCATGCAATGTCAACACCGTTGGCGGAGAGGACAGACACAGGAGCCTCATGCACTAAGCCGCGCATTCGGGGTACACTACTCAGTACTTCTGACTAAGACAACAGGTCAAGAGAGGACAAACGCGCAGATGTGTGAGGCTGGACCATCAATAGCTGTACTTGTCACCCTACAGAGGTGGGGGCCGGGAGCACAGGGCCATGCCTAAGGGAGAGGACTACACTACAGAAAGCGCCCTGGCCTAATGTCACCCACAACCCTCCTCCCCCACCCAGACGCCTCCACTGCGCAGAAAGATAGCAAATGTGCTGATACTCACCCCCTTGTGTCTGCTGTGATGCTCTCAAGCATCCAAATCAGGGTAGGCCACCGCCAGGATCCGGGACATGGGGGGTCAGGGTACGACTGGCACCCCTCCTAGGTTGGGAGGCCATCCCCAGCAGTGACTCGGCGGTCTTCCTGGTTCCGCGGCGGATGTCCTCCCACCTCTTGCGGCAGTGGGTGCCCCGTCTGACGTGGACCCCCAGGGCCCGGACTTCCTTGGCGATGGCACGCCAAATCTCGACTTTCTGATGGGCGCTGACCTATGTGACATGTACAGGGTGGGAAGGAAACATTCATCAACTTACTGCATGTTAGATGTGATTGGCCCCCCCTCCCCAACCTTGCCATATGGCACATGCTCTCATCTGTCGTGCGTTGCACTCCTCATTCGCCCCCCACCCCACCAACTTACATCCACCCCACTCCACACAGGCATCGCCCATTCCATGTGCACCCGGTGTACTTACCTGTTGGTCTGGAGGACCGTAGAGTAACGCATACTGGGGGAGGACCCCATCCACGAGCTTCTCCAACTCTTCAGACGTGAAGGCAGGGGCCCTTTCCCCAGTCGCAGCAGCCATTGTCACTTCCAGACCGAGGTCACAGCAGCACTTGCAGTATAGGTCCTCTCCTGTGGATGATCAGGTCTCGAGTGATTAGGCAGATAGAAAATGGCGGTCACGCCCGCGGCGGTGCGTACCGCTACCACCGGCGCACATCGTCATTGGCTCCTGAAACCCATAGCATTCAATGTTAACCAATGCGGCTCCGTGTAGCGGTCTTCGACCGCCTACCGCCACGGTGTGCTCCGCCAGCGCATTGACCTCACATCCCATTGTCCCACTTCACAGGTCAGGCAGCCGCCATTTCAAGGGCCCACATGGCATAATTTCTACTGCGACACACAGGCCTAGGCCTTGCATTGCCACACATACACGCCTTTCAAAACATAGTCAACCGTGTGCTATGCAAGCTGTGGTGAACGTACCAGTAATTGGCTTGACTCTGTGCTCCATGTTGTCCTTCCTAGGCACCGTCCGCTGGGACTTGCGAGGAGAAGGATGAATCCTCGCGTGTACCGACCGCTGGTGGACCTGTCGACAATGGAAGAACGCCACATCATACTACGA
Organism: Pleurodeles waltl; assembly: GCF_031143425.1. NCBI lineage: Eukaryota > Metazoa > Chordata > Amphibia > Caudata > Salamandridae > Pleurodeles > Pleurodeles waltl. The sequence goes on from NC_090438.1 coordinate 381,931,294, forward strand.
TACCGACTTGACCGTGCCACTATCCATGAACTGTGTGCCCAGCTGGAGCCAGCCCTGATGTCCCCCATCCGCCAACCCACAGGAATTCCCCCTCTGGTGCAGGTTCTGTCAGTCCTCCATTTTCTTGCAAGTGGCTCATTCCAGACAACAGTGGCCATGTCATCTGGAATGTCTCATCCTATGTTTTCCAAAGTTTTGTCTAGAGTGTTGTCTGCCCTGACGAAACACATGCGGAGTTACATTATATTCCCTGAGGAGGTTGATTTGGCCACTGTGAAGGGTGATTTTTATGCCCTTGGACATATTCCCAACATCATTGGTGCCATTGATGGGACCCATGTAGCCTTAGTCCCCCCAAAAGACGATGAGCAGGTGTACAGAAACAGGAAAAGTTACCATTCTATGAACGTCCAGGTGGTCTGTTTGGCTGACCAGTACATCTCCCATGTGAATGCCATGTTCCCTGGGTCAGTGCATGACGCGTATGTGATGCGTAATAGCAGCATCCCTTATGTGATGGAACAGCTACAGAGACAACGTGTGTGGCTAATAGGTGACTCTGGTTACCCCAACCTGCCTTGGCTATTGACCCCAGTGAGGAATCCCCGGACCAGGGCTGAGGAACGGTACAATGAGGCCCATGGGCGAACTAGGAGAATCATAGAAAGGACCTTTGGGCTCCTGAAGGCCAGATTTAGGTGCCTGCATATGACAGGGGGATCCCTGATGTACTCACCAAAGAAGGTGTGCCAGATCATCGTGGCCTGCTGTATGCTTCACAATCTGGCATTGCGACGTCAGGTGCCTTTCCTGCAGGAGGATGGTCCAGATGTTGTTGTTGAAGCAGCTGTGGAGCCTGCGGAGAGTGAAGAGGAGGAAGACTCAGAGGACGACACAGACAACACGGACAGAGTTATCCAACAGTATTTTCAGTAGCACACAGGTAAGAATCAACCACGCCATTTTACTTTTCCAGCAAGCCTCCTGCTTCTCAACTTTGTCTATGACCCCCCAGTTCTTTTAAACTGATGTTTGATTTTCCCTTCCCTTTTCAGTGCTGTATGACCCACTCCGTGACTACTGCTTGGTTAGCCCATGGACTAATGCTTATTGATCTCGGTATGTGTTCAGCACAAAGTTAACAGAACATAATTGATCGGTAATGTGTTATACATTTGTAAATAATACAGCCTGACTCCTGTTTGATTTCAGTGCATTGAGTGATTTATTTTTTGTGCTAGATAATGGTACATGATATAAACACGGTGATGGGTGGGGGTGGAGTAATGGCCATGGCAGAGTCCACTTCTCAGTCTCACAGGTGCATTGTCCATATGCCTGTGGAAGGATGGAGCAGGGGCAGTTCAAGGTTGGACAGGGTGGCAATGTGGGACAGTGGGATGACTTCAGGGGGTGTCTCATGCTGGCGGGGGTCTTGACATCCTACTCTGTCGATTTTTTTGATCTCAGGCTCCTCTTGCGGGGTGGTTGTTCTTCAGCAGGAGGTGGGGTTCTGGTGGCCTGTCGTTGTGGTGGGGCCTCCTGTCCACTAGCGCCGGCGGAGGTGGTAGGCTGTTCCTGACTAGTGACAGGGGCCCTGTGTGGTGCCACATGGTCCCGCAACGTGTCTTCTATCCGGTTGAGGGCCTGGACTATCCTCCCCATAGCGGTGGAGATGTTGGTGAGTTGATTGGTGAACCCCATGTAGCGTTCCTCCTGCTGTGCCTGGATCTCCTGGAACCTGGCCAGTACCGTCGCCATCGTCTCTTGGGAGTGGTGGTAGGCTGCCATGATGGTGGTGAGGGCCTCTTGGAGAGTGGGTTCCCTGGGCCTCTCCTCCCCCCCCTGTCGCACAGCAGCCCTCCGAGTTGCCCTGTTTCCCCCGGCCTCTGTCCCCTGGACGGTGTGCCCACTACCACTGCCCCCAGGTCCCTGTTGTTGTTGGGGTGGTGGGTTAGCCTGGGTGCCCTGTAGTGGCAGACACACCGCTGATTGACCTGTCCTAGAGACAGAGGCATGGGCCCGCTGGGTGGGAGCTGTGCTGTTGTTCCCAGAGGGGGTTGGGTCTGCTGTGGCCTGTGTGTGGGGAACCGACTGTCCAGAGGTCCCCGATGGTCCGGGCTGGTCATCAGGTTCCAGGTCGACAGAGCTGCTGTCATCACTGGGGGCCTCTTCCGGGGGTGGGGGGATGGACATTTCTGGACCCTCCTGGCCGGTGTGTTGGCGTTCGGGTCCTGCATGGGGTAAGAGAGTATGGTTATTGTTTTGTGTGTGCTATTGCGTGCCATTGATTGGTGCCCTTGTCCCCCAGTGCTGCCATTCCCTTGGGGGAGGTGTTGTGGGGGTGTTTGGGGGGGGGGGGGTATGTGCAGTGGTCATGCTTGGGTGATGGGTGTCCATAGTTTGTGGGGGCATGCAGGGGTTGGTGTTGGGTGGGTTGTGCTGGAGAGACATTCTCAGGGAGGATGTGTGATGGGGGGTTGGGGGTGAGGGTGGTGGTGGGGGTTAGCATGCTGGGGGGGGTGAAGTAGTTGAGATTGTACTTAACAGAGTCCATTCCTCCGTGTACTCCAGCGAGGCCATCAGGATGCAGGATGTTTAGTACCTCTTGCTCCCATGCTGTGAATTCGGGTGGAGTGGGTGGGGGTCCCCCGCCAGTCTTCTGCACTGCGATGTTGTGTCGCGAGACCATCGAGCGCACCTTTCCCCTTAAGTCGTTCCAGCGTTTGCGGATGTTGTCTCGATTTCTGGGATGCTGTCCCACCGCGTTGACCCTGTCCACGATCCGCTGCCATAGCTCCGCCTTCCTGGCTATAGTGGTGTGCTGCACCTGTGAGCCGAAGAGCTGCGGTTCAACTCTTATGATTTCCTCCACCATGACCCGGAGTTCTTGGTCCGAAAAGCGTGGGTGCCTTTGGGGTGCCATGGGGTGGTGTGGATGAGGTGTGGGGTGGTGTATATGGTGATGAGTGTGTTGGTGTGTGGTGCTTTGTGCTTCTATGTGGTGTGTGTGATGGTGTAGTGTGCCTCTGTGTGATGTAGCTCTCTATTCTGTGATGTGTCTCTCTCTCCTTCGTCTCTGATCTTCGGTCGTAGGGGTTTGTGGGTGATGTGGGTGTGTGTTTTATAGTTGTATGGATGTGTGGGAGTGTTGTTGGTATGTGTGTCAGGTGTGTGTATTTCAAATTGCCCAATGTGGCAGTATTTTGGAGCTGTGTGTGTATTTTGACCGCGGCGGTGTGTACCGCCAATGGAATACCGCGGTTGAAAGACCGCCGCGTGGATTGGTGGGTCAGAATGGCATGGGCGTGTTTGTGTTGGCGTGGCGGTGGAGGTTTGGTCATCTCCAGTTTTCCGCGGCCCGCTGATGAGGCGGCCTTCCTTGGATGTCGGGTTTTTGGCGGATTCACAGTTGGTGGTCAGAATGACCGTGGCGGTTTGCCGCGGCCGCGGCGGTAGTATGGCGGACTTCTGACCGGCGGTATGGCCCTTTTACCGCCAAGGTCAGAATGACCCCCAAAGTCCTAAAATGGGCTTTTTCTTGTCCACAGCATAACACCTTTTTATGCACAGGGCAATCCATCAGAACAAGACGTGTTTCTGACATGGCCTTCCTTTCTTAGCATTAGCAAATCCAATAAAAAGGCTGGTCCTCCCCTGTGTAGTCCTTAGTCCAATCTATGTAACAACCTCGTGGGATTCATTCAATGAAGCTTCTCCTCTTACTTAGCGAGATTTCACAGAAAGAAAAAAAGTGCTGAGCATGATGGGCATGAAAGATGAGTGAGCCTGAAACACCAAGTTGTCAGGGAAAAAGGTGGTACATGGAGGTTATACTGACAGCACCTGCAACTCAATGGCACTTGGAGTCAGAACTAATTGTAATGAAGAAAACAGTCTTAATGGTCAGTAACTACAGGGAGCAGCTGTGCAAAGGCTCAAAAGGTGGGCAATCAAGAATGTGAGAATTAAATTAAGATCTTACATTAGTATAGGATGATAAAGTTGAATCGGAGGAAATATCTATGTGATCCCTAAAAGCATCAGAACATCGAATAGATTGACCTATACATGACCTACCGGATGGTCTTTGCACCAGGCTGCACATTTCGCTTAACAACCAGAATAAATTGATTTGGTTAATGGGTGCCATTATAATTTCTAACACTAGGGTGGGCAAATCAAACCCCCTCAGCTGGTTCTGCCCAATCCGCACACATGGAGGTCTGTGTTGTGAAGTTTTGGGTGAAAAACCATGACATATCGTTGAGCCAGGAGGTCCTCCAGAAGATGTACATAGAATGGGGGACAAGTGCTCAGGGTCAGAATGTCGGATTGCAAAAATTCTCCTTAAACAATTTGGGGTTAACAGGATGACTGGAGCCCGGTCCTTCCTGGTATTCTTCAGAACTCTGGCAGAAGCAGCAGTGGTGGGAAGGCATACAGGAGACTGCAGTCCCACTAAGGGTGGAATGCATTTCTTAGGGAGCCTTGGGGTGGGAACTCCGGCACACATTAATAACCACACCGCATGTTCTTATCAGTAGAGAAGAGATCTACCCTACTGACCCAGGATTCCCTGAGCCACCTCCCAGTGCAGGTACAAGTTGATGTTCACCAGATAATACCTGCTGAGCTCATCCATTCTGGAATTTAGTGTGCCAACCAAATGATTGCCTATCAGAGAGACCAAGATCCCTTGGAGGTTGAGCCACTGCCAGAGACTCTGCTCCTCCTGGCACAGTGCTCACAAAACCAAGCTGCCTTGCATGTTGCACTACCACATGGCAATCATTTCTGTTAGGATATGCACCAGTTTTGTCCAATGGACAGGAGAAAAGTCTTCGGGAGCCAACCGAATGACACATAGTTCAAGAGGACTTGTATAGCATCTCTACTCCAATGGAGAACCAGGGCCCCTGATTCCCACCTTGTCTAGGTGATAGCTTACACCAGACATCCATCACTATTGAGAGCTCTAGGTGGAGGACAGAGAATGTCCTAACACAGGTCACGTTGGCCTATGTCAGTCACAACTTAAGGTCTCTGGCATTGCCCAAGATATAGATATTGTCTAAAAAGCACATAGTGCTGAGCCCGCTGCAAGCAGAGTTTCCACAGCAGAGCCCACATGTGCCAAGGAACAAGGAGAACCAGAAGAATCTCTGAGGGAATTTGAAAGGTGTTAAATATGCAGCTAGCTCAAGTATCCACCAAAAAGAACACTGCCAAAGATAAGTAACTTGTTTGTTTTAGCCAACATTGTCAACTAGTCTAAGGTTTTCTTTAGGACTGTGTCCCTTTGTGTCCATAAGCCCTGCGTTATGTCCAAATTGTGTAGCTGGAAATCAGGCTTTTGTGTACTTTTGATGCCAGGAATACTGATGTGAACTCCTCGGATCAGCAAATTCACCAAGCTGTGACTTGAAATGCACTCTGGAAAGAGTACAAAATTGGGCATCACAATTGCTAACCGAAAGAAAGAAATACTCCTTTGTCTCCCTAGCACTTAAAAACTAATCTGGCTACCCATCAAGCAGACAGTGCTTATCAAAATGGCCTGCAAAGCACATAGGGCCTTTTATAAGCAGGCCCAGTTGTTCCTTTGAAAAGTCTAGGAAGGTATACACCTGGTTGGTTCCTACGATCCGGTGAAGCTTGACTTTTTAAAACTCATTGGTTTCATGTAGCGTGTACACTGTCCCCAGAACAGCCTTGTAGGATAAACTTTGCCCTTTATAAATACATTTCATCACCATCATCTCACAAGGAAATGAGGGCAATGGTAGGGTACTAACTTTCATGTCCAGCACTGCTGTCCATACTTTCCAGAGCAATTTCAAGAGAGGATCCTGTAGGAAACTATTTAACACATTTATGACCCAAATCCGTTATTAGTTTTCTGAAATAACAGATCTAACCACCTACAGCCCGAGCTCCAGTGTGGCAAAGCAAGCAGGAGCATAAAGAAAAAAGTGAACTAATTACAAATGCTCCAGATCTCTACAGATTTACCTCGCCCTCTCCCACCAAATCGATTCGTCATTTTTCTCCTATCCCCTTCCCTGCTTTGATTCATAAGTGTGGCTCACTTAACATGGTTGACTTATACATGTGTACCTCTCACAGAATTCCTGTGAACCATCTGTGATTGTCTTTCTGGGATGATTCCCAACACCCTTAAGAAGCTTGGAATAGGATGTTCACAGAACTCTCTGGTTAGACAGTACAAGAATGGGCTCATAAGGTTTCAAATTTCTGAGCATCTTTTGCTAATGTCATGTCGAGTTTCACCTTTTCTTGTACCTTCTGGTGTCTGTATATCTATTCTAGTTGTGTGTGATCTCTGGCTTTACCCCATAATGTTGTAATGGGTTGTCACGCAGTGACCAATGCTAAAGAGATCTGCTTTCCCCTGCAAGGAGTTAAGTGGGAATGTTTGTCTGGTGGGAAGTTCTAGTAATATGTAAACTGGGAATTTGTTTATATCTGTTTTAAGCATCTCATTAGTATGATTTAGTCTGATCGTAGACATTTGTAAAATCTGCATTCCCGCCAATATTGATCTTTGTTTCAAGAATGTCTCCCATGTAGCTTAAAAAGTGTGTAGTCTAGCAGCTTATCACTTTCACCATGGCTTCCTTCCTCGAGGTGGTCTGTGCAATAATATGTGTTCTTGTGTTTGTTTCTTCCTACTCCTTCTCTGATTGAGTTCTGTTTAGCTGCTCTCTAGTCCAGTGTACCTGTCCTGGGGATTTCTTAGGGTGGCTCAATTCAATTAATGTCTTTTAGGCTTCTGAAACCGAACATTTGTCTTCTTCTCACCAATGTTGCTTCTCGCTTTTGCCACCAAGCCTTGGTTTTAACAGCCTCCTAACAATACCACCCTTTCTTATTCCTGTGCCAAGCCTTGCTCCCAGGTCTTACCTATCCTGTAGTAGAACTTCTCTCCCTTTGCCGCCTCAGGCTGTCGATGGTACTGGTTGTGAATTCTGCAGTGTTAATTCAGCTCTTTTCTGTGCCAAATGTTTAAATTGGGGACTACACCCCTCCTCTTCACCATCTGCTGCATGCCCAGTCTATTCCCACATCTGCATCTTGCAGGCCGGAGCTGGATAATTTGAAGTTCCTCTGGGTGCCACATGTCTCTTCTATGGGGCCTGCTTATTGGCCTCCAGTTTCACCCTTTCTACAGAAAACAGCTTACCGCTCACCGAATATGTGCATGTTCAGGCAAGCACACAGACCTTTGTTTCTGCAGGTTGGGTTCATTTGGGTCTCTGCCTGTGCCCCAGGTCAGGCAGGGTTTAGCACTTCCCTTCTGGTAGACTAGAGTTGATGAGGGGGAGGTCACTGTACTTGCTTCATTTATCTCCAGGGACCGTCTTATGGCAGACCCTCCAGCATGCAAACTGCGGCACTGCAGGCTGACCCCGCCCCAAGATCCTCAGGTCAATACTTCCTCACTTACTGCCACCATCTTGTGCACAGCGCTCACCCTGCTGCTTAAGATCTTGGCTCTTAATGACCTCATTGTTGTTAGAAATATTTTGCTTCTAAAACCTGTGGATTCAGACACATTAATCCAAGGTTCAGACTATCCATTCTTCTGTGATGGTGGCTCTGCTAAATGAGTAGGCCATGGCAGAGAGTAGCACTGCACATTCTTCTCTATGCCATCTTGGCGAGCTCCCCCAGCTCAACAGGAAACAGATTTGAAAAGGTGTCCCGCAGCACAGTGCAGCAGCAGAAAAAGCTGCGTTGTGCGACATGGAAAGAGCAAGGGAGCTCCATATTCACATGGATGTGGCTCTCCCCTCCCCACCAGGCGCCGGTGCTGATTTCAGCTGCTGTGTGCCACGCACACACCTTAGCGCCATAGTGCTAGGGAGTGTGTGTGAGTCTAGCGTAGGCTTTGTACAGGAAGAGTAACCTTCCTGTACAAAATACTATGCCTAGAAAAGTGGAAATGCTTTTCCTACTTTGTAAATTTGCACATGCAAAGTTGGAAAAGCAGGGAGAAATAAAAACATTTGTCCGTTTAGTGCCTGCTTTTAAAAAACGTTAATTTTGGCACTAAACCCTTTCATCTGATGTTTCAGATTAGGATTTAACTTCAAACAGCATGGGTGGTAGCATGGGTATGCCCATGTAACGCCCCCTTGACGCAAAGTAATGGCAAGCAGCATTTTGCACTGCTTTGCGTTACTTTGCCACACAAACCAAAGCAGATACCTATTTACGTTGGGTTGTGAACGCAAAAAATAGGTTTAACATCTGTTTGGTGCTACAAAAGCAACACTAAACCGACACAAAACCTTTGAGAATCTGGGCCCTTGTGTGGTCTTAGGTCTCTTCACACAGTCAGCACATTTTCTATAAGGAACAAATCTTGTCGGCGTCAACTTAACAGATATTGAATTAAAGAAAAGAGTCTAACTATGGCTTGCAAACAATATATTGAATAAATTGTATATTAAAGTATCATAATATGGCTACAGAAAGCCAAATGTAACACCTATTATGCGTATATAACTTGCTGGGCCATTTAGCACAGATAAACTACATACCTATTATAATACAACCTGAAAAACAATTTGCACTAGGAAACGTAGTAGAATTATCTGACTTGTTTTTGGGACTCTGGCCCAGACAGTCATACGTGTCCTGTGACATGGAGGAACAAACAAAGGAATGAACGGGCAGATGGACAAATGCTAATTGGCTGGATGCTTAATTGGTGCGGGGAGATGATGGTTTAATCTCTGTATCCTTTGCTGAGGTCTCATGTTGACATTCCTATTGTCTCTGACCTCGTTTTTTGCTGGTATTAGGACTCAATTTACCACTGCTAACCCATGCAAACCCATGCTAAAGTGCTTGTGCTGTCTCCCCTAAACATGGTAACACAGGCTTATTCCCAATTGGCTTATTTAATTTACTAATAAGTCCCTAGTAAAATGGTGTGTCCAGAGCCTGTAAATTAAATGCTACTTGTGGGCCTGCAGCACTAACTGTACTACCCACTTATGTAGCCCTTTAACAATGTCACAAGCCTGTCATTACAAAGCCTGTGGGTGCAATTTTACACTGCAATGTTGACCTGGCAAAATAACCCTTTTGCCAGGCCCAAACCTTTCATTTTTACCGGCGAGCACAAAGCGTTCAGTTCCGTGTTGTTATCTCTCTTTGGGCTTCAAACCACACCCATGTCATGTCAGTGTCTTTCATTGGTTTGTGGGCTTGCTTTTTAAAATCTGCCTGCTTTCATTAGTAGAAGGCATGCATATGTCATGCCTTTGCCGGTGGTTAGCTCTCCTCGAGCGCAGCGACCATGTACTGAAAGCATACGAGGCTTGCTGTTTTCCGTCTAGTTTGTGGACTACTTTTTCTCTTTTTTCGCAATGCGATTTCGCATGGCAGAAGTCGAGCGCTTTGAATGACATTGACCCTGTGACATAGTTAATTGCACTTTTGCCGGTTTTGTAGATAATTGCAATTTTGCCGATAGGTTTCACTAAGAGTGAACTGTTATTTCCGTTTATGTGTCTGCTTTGCGCTGATGGCGGCCATCGGCTTGCTTAAGTGAAACTTTTACTTTTCAGTTTATATGGCAAGAAAAGTCCAGTTAGTGATGTGAAACTGTTTTATTTTCTTTTTAAATTTATGTGGCAAAAAAAGTCTGGTTAGGAGTTTACAATGCTAATTGCTTCAGCTCAAGCAAACGCAAGACCGTTTGCATTGCAAATGCTTGTTATACATACTACACCCCTAAAGTAGGCCCTGGGCAACCCAGGGAACAGGGTGCAATGTATTGAAAAGGTTTTTCAGTTTTTCGTGTCCTGGGCATAAAAAAATCCCAAAGTTGTTTTTCACTACAGCAAGATTTCTCTCTCCCAAATGATAACACTGGGATTGCTTTATCACATTTCATGAGTGTAATTCATAACCTTTCGAGTTTGGTGTCTCTGGAATCACAATTTAAAATCACAACTTATTGTGAAACCAGTCTTTAAATTGCAATTTTGAAAATGCCACTTTTAGAATGTTGACTTTTTCTGACTTCCGTCCATTTGGTGCCTGCTCCCTGTCTCTGATCACTTGTTTCGGTGGGTAACAGCTGAGTTTTGTGTATTCTCTCTATTTAGCCACACAGAATGGAAATTTAGGTGTGACCTGATGGGACATCCTGGGAGGATGGACGGGAGGAAAAGGACACAGCTCCACTTACACCTGAATAGGCTGTGTCCTATTCCCACACAATGAGCTGCATAACCCCCTGTAGTGAGTCTGGAGCCAGGGCAAGACCTTTCTGCACTTCAAAGGTCTGTCTCTGAAAGCTCCCCCACTTCAGAGGCCCAACTAGGTATAAATACTGGACCTCTGACACCACCAACTCAGTACACGTCTGGATATGTGACTACTCTGAAAGGAAGAAGGATTGCTGTGCTGCTGAAGAACTGCCACTGTGCTGTACTGCTGCTTTATTTGACTCCTGCCTTGTTGAGCTGATATGCTGCCTGCTGTTCCCCTGCCTGTGTGAAAAGGACTGGACATGCATCACTTGAACCTAGAGTGACTCCAAGGGCCAGCTGATTGGTCTTCTAAACCGAAGTCTCAGGGAGAGAAAAGACTTCCAACCACTCTGCTCCTGCACCCAGACTCTGCCACTGCCATCTGTGTGTCTGCCCTGTCAGGTGGTGCCACGCCAGTCCTGGACATTTGGAAGTGGGCCTAAGGAGTTTGCTTCAGCGAAACCGCCCACCCTCTGCTGCAGGAACAGAATGGATGCATTGCCTCAACTGTACAACGTATCCACGACGCCAGTCTTCACATTGTAAGCCCCAGAGCCTGGATCCTCGAAGTCGACTCAGCAGGAACTCTCATCATAGCCTCACCGCATCTCAGAACCAACGCTTCGCTGCTGAGTGGAACAGAACTGACGCATCACCTCAACTGCACGGTTCAGAACCAGCACATTGCTCCTTAACCAGGGGTTTGTCTGACACTTTCCCTGTCTAGGATTGTAGTTGCTGCCCCACCAGGACTCATATCCCAGTCAATCAAAAACCCACTTTCTAACAATGTTTAATAAATCCTTGGCCTCTCGGTGGAGAAATAACTTGTACATAGTGACATATTCTTCATTATAACTTTCCTTGCCCTCTAAGATGTGATCCTCAGTAAGTAACTCAGAATGCTCATTTTATGTTTGCAGTACTTGATGTGATATATATATATATATATATATGTATATATATATATATATATATGTATATATATATATATATATGTATATATATATATATATATATATATATATATATATATATATATATATATATATCACAGTACCTGTATCCAATGATTTTCTGAGCTGGTGTTTGCTGGGGCTCTGCACAAGCACTTAATTCGTAGCACCGGCACTTATGACTGTTTACCACATAGTAAAGCAGTCTGTCTATGTTTGAGGTGAAGTAACCCTGGGGTTTAATAATTCAATATACATAGGAAATAATAATACCAGCAGGCCAGACCTTTTCTAATGCTTTGTGTGGCCTGGAATACTCCACACTTTGAAGGAGTGTGATGGTTAGTAGCTGTGTAGTTACTGAAATTGGCATTTCTAGCAGGGACAACGGGTGGTGTAAGCTGAATTGGCCTCCTGATATGGTCCCTGGCGGTTACTTATTTTCATAAATTAAGCACTGCCTATACCTAGGAGGAACATAGATCACATTTAGGGTTTCCAAATCGCTCCACATATTCGACTGTTAGTCGAGTTGGTTCAACAGAAGGAAATTAAGATTATAAATGACATTACGAATTGAGTTGTTAATTAAATACATAAGCCCAGAAAGAAGTTGTTTGCGAACATAAAGCAATCTGATATTCCAAAACTGACTCTTTCAAGGTTGGACCGTTTCACTAATGGAAACAGCATATGCAACATTAATATGATGTAGCAGTTAATCTCCGTTCCTGGTGCAATCTGCTTGAATTCTTCTCATGCTGCTCTAATCAGAAATCCTATGCTTCCACATATCACACTCAATGTTTGTATTTTCCATAGACATTAATGCTAACCATGGCTTTTTTTACCTTTAACGTTTTAGCTCTGTATTTTGTAACTGTATTTTATAACATACAATCCTGTGGCTGGGGTTGCTGGCATCAGTCCCCCTACTCTACACCAGGGTTGTGTCAATTTTTGACTCCTATGTTCTGAATCACGATTGACATTAGCAACACGTTACGGAAAAAAGATAACAGGCATTGCCACACTGCAGGAGGCACAGTTCACTGATGAGTGAAAAAGTTACAGTGAAAGGCTAACTGGTAAAATCAAACCATTGACAGTCTCAAACATGAAGAAAGCTTAATCTGGCTCCCTTGTTGCACAAACCTTTCTACACATTTCACCATGTTTGCTTCTAAAGTATTAATTAAATATTAACACGAAGTAAAATATATTTATTTTATTATATTCTAACTATATTGGGCCCGATTCACCTGAAGTCTAACTTTACTTGTAGTAAAATTAAACTTTTGGTCTAAGTTTAGACTTTTGGTCTAAATTTACACCAAAAGTCCAAACTTAGACCAGAAGTCTAAGTTAGACTTTAAGGTGATACTTAGACTTTTGGTGTAAATGTATACTTTTGGTCTATGTTTACCTTTGTGAATCGGGCTCATAACATTAAACCACAACAAATCATCTAACAGTGGCCTCAGAGCACTTGGGAACATATACAAGAAGAGAGCAATGGACCATAGTCTTGAACAGGTTAACAGAAAGGCAGCCAACAACAGAGTATGACCAGCTGATGCAGTCCGACTCTCCTGATTGATAGCTCAAAGTGACAATGCATTGGAAAAGGGTCAAGAGAGTCGATAAAGTCAAAACACTGACTTGGGAAACTGCAGCAGTAACAAGCAACTGGATTTATTCTAAACGGTTATGCTTGGGACAAACAGGTGACGCATAGCGGAATGGGTCATTCTTACATCTGAATGGATAATTGGGTGCCAGATGTACTACTGTTCTGCTCACTAAGAGCAATTGCATTTTGCAACTAGCTTTTTTGCCACCAGAAATGTATTTTGTAATAATAGGTTTGTTCACAAAATTACGAATTGGAGTGGGTTGCAGTTCGACCCACCTAATTAATATTAACAAGTTTGGTCACAAGTTACAGCCCTCTCTGTTTCTCCTAATCCCAGGAAAGGTGGCCGTCAATGGGCAGGTGACCACCCGCCTTGGGACTGAGTTTGAAAAATGAAAACTATATTTCTTTAAAAGTAGCCCCATTTCCTTGAAGGAAGCTGGGCTGCTTTTTTCTTTAATTTTTTTTTCATTTGTCAAACATTTCAGTAAGAATTGGTAGTGGTCCCCTGGACCACTGCTCACCCCACCTGAAACATGTCCCACAAATCACAAAGGGGAAGATGTTCAATGTGGATCTTTTCCCTTTTGCCATTAAGGAACTTTCCCAAATTAGGTGTATGTAACTTTTCATAGGTTTGCGGCTGGAAATCTAGTTGCAAACGTTTGATGCTTCTGGCACCAAATCATAATTTAGAGGGGAGGCTCACAACCCTCCCCTTCCAAACTGAAAATTGTTTCCAGTTCCAGACCCATTTTAGGAGTGGGCTTAAACTTTAGGTCAGGCTTTTGGCCGATTCAGCCTGGAGGGATCTTATGTGAAGATCTCTCAAGGTAATGCTCCCTGTGACCTTTTCCATATTGTATGGTATGGCGGTGTTAATACTTCAGTATACTGAGGCTATTAGGAGGATTGCTATCAGCACTGTAATATGTATCACCAAGAAGGAAAAGGAAAAGCCAGCCCCACACTAAGAGTCTGCCTTTGTCATGAGGTATCTGGATTGGCTCAATTAAGGCTGTCAAGTCTTGTTGTGATGTGGTTCTGCAGGTCTTTACAGAGTAGTTCAAACAGGATAATCACTTGTCATCTGTCTTTGTGCACCATCATGTTCAAGGATCTGGAATTATCTTGATGCTTAGTTCTGGGAGCTTGTTGCACATTAACATTATCTTGATATGAAATGTAAACTATGGAAAATGTCAGCCCTATTGAGGAGCGTTTCAGAACATTTGAAGGGAAGAGTGCTCATGTAGAAACAATCTGCCCAGTGTGTTGTGATGCTTACAAGGTGCATGTAGGAGGCTGGCCTGGCTTGTAGTGGGTACAAGAGGTACTTACACCTTGTGCCAGGTCCAGTTATCCCTTATTAGTGTAGAAGAGGTGTTTCTAGCAGCTTAGACTGATAGAAGGTAGCTATGGCAAAGCAGCTTAGGCTGAACTAGGAGACATGTAAAGCTCCTACTATACCACTGGTGTCATATGCACAATATCATAAGAAAACACAATACACAGAAGTACTAAAAATAAAGGTACTTTATTTTTATGACAATATGGCAAAAGTATCTCAGTGAGTACCTCAGTATGAGGATAAGATATATACCCAAGATATATGTACACAAACCAAAATTATGCAGATAATAGCAAAAGTAAGTAATGCAAGCAATGTAAAGTTACAGTAGATTGCAATAGGAGCACATAGGAATAGGGGCAACACAAACCATATACTCCAAAAGTGGGATGCGAACCACGAATGGACCCCAAACCTATGTGAGCTTGTAGAGGGTCGCTGGGGCTGTAAGAAAACAGTGAGGGTTAGAAAAATAGCCCACCCCAAGACCCTGAAAGGTAGGTATAAAGTGCACAGAAGTCGTGATAGGGGGATTCTGCAGGAAGAACAAACACGAGCAATGCAACAACAGTGGATTTCTGGACCTGAGTACCTGTAAGACAAGGGGACCAAGTCCAAGAGTCACGACAGTGTCGAGAGTTGGCAGGAGCCAAAGAAATGCCAGCTGAGGGTGCAAGGAAGCTGCCACCTGTTGGAAGAAGCTTGGTGTTCTGCAAGAACAAAGAGGACTAGGAACTTCCTCTTTGGAGGATGGATGTCCCACGTCGTGAAGAAGCTTGCAGAGGTATTCCTATGCAGAAAGACCGCAAACAAGCCTTGCTAGCTGCAAGGGTCGTGGGTAGGGTTTTTGGATGCCGCTGTGGCCCAGGAGGGACCAGGATGTCGCCACATGGATGAGGAGACAGAGGGGGCACCCAGCAAGTCAGGGAGCCCTCACAGAAGCAGGCAGCACCCGCAGAAGTACCTGAACAGGCGCTTAGAATCAAAGTGAACTGGAGTCCACCCGAAGTCACAAAAGGGAGTCCCACGATGCCGGAGGACAACTCAGAAGGTTGTGCACTGCAAATTAGAGTGTCGGGGACCCAGGCTTGGCTGTGCACGAAGGAAATCCTGAAAGAGTGCACAGGAGCCGGAGCAGCTGCAAATCACGCAGTACCCAGCAATGCAGTCTAGCGTGGGGAGGCAAGGACTAACCTCCACCAAACTTGGACTGAAGAGTCACTGGACTGTGGGAGTCACTTGGACAGAGTTGCTGAGTTCCAGGGACCACGCTCGTCATGCTGAGAGGGGACCCAGAGGACCGGTGATGCAGTCTTTTGTTGCCTGCGGTTGCAGGGGGAAGATTCCGTTGGCCCACGGGAGATTTCTTCAGAGCTCCTAGTGTAGAGAGGAGGCAGGCTACCCCCAGAGCATGCACCACCTCGAAACATTCGAGAAAGCCAGCAGGATGAAGCGATACAAGGTTGCTAGTAGTCGTCTTGCTACTTTGTTGTGGTTTTGCAAGTGTCCTGAGCAGTCAGCGGTCGATCCTTTGGCAGAAGGTGAAGAGGGAGATGCAGATGAACTCTGGTGAGCTCTTACATTCGTTATCTGGTGAGATCCCCAAAGCAGAGACCCTAAATAGCCAGAAAAGGAGGTTTGGCTACCTAGGAAGGAGGATTGGCTACCAAGAGAGGTAAGAGCCTATCAGAAGGAGCCTCTGATGTCACCTGCTGGCACTGGCCACTCAGAGCAGTCCAGTGTGCCACAAACACCTATGTTTCCAAGATGGCAGAGGTCTGGGACACACTGGAGGAGCTCTGGGCACCTCCCCTGGGAGGTTCTGGTCAGGGGAGTGGTCACTCCCCTTTCCTTTGTCCAGTTTCGTGCCAGAGCAGGGCTGGGGGATCCCTGAACCAGTGTAGACTGGCTTATGCAGAGATGGGCACCATCTGTGCCCATCAAAACATTTCCAGAGGCTGGGGGAGGCTACTCCTCCCCAGCCTTCACACCTATTTCCAAAGGGAGAGGGTGTTACACCCTCTCTCAGAGGAAGTCCTTTGTTCTGCCTTCCTGGGCCAGGGCTGCCTGGACCCCAGGAGGGCAGAAACCTGTCTGAGGGGTTGGCAGCAGCAGCAGCTGCAGTAGAGACCCCGGAAAGGCAGTTTGGCAGTACCCGGGTTCTGTGCTAGAGACCCGGGGGACCATGGAATTGTCCCCGGACAATTCCATGATCTTAGACATGTTACATGGCCATGTTCGGAGTTACCATTGTGACGCTGTACATAGGTAGTGACCTATGTACAGTGCACACGTGTAATGGTGTCCCCGCACTCACAAAGTCCGGGGAATTTGTCCTGAATGATGTGGGGGCACCTTGCTAGTGCCAGGGTGCCCACACACTAAGTAACTTTGCACCCAACCTTCACCAGGTGAAGGTTAGACATATAGGTGACTTATAAGTTACTTAAGTGCAGTGGTAAATGGCTGTGAAATAACGTGGACGTTATTTCACTCAGGCTGCACTGGCAGGCCTGTGTAAGAATTGTCAGAGCTCCCATTGGGTGGCAAAAGAAATGCTGCAGCCCATAGGGATCTCCTAGAACCCCAATACCCTGGGTACCTTAGTACCATATACTAGGGAATTATATGGGTGTACCAGTATGCCAATGTGAATTGGTAAATTTAGTCACTAGCCTGTTAGTGACAAATTTGGAAAGCAGAGAGCGCATAAACACTGAGGTTCTGGTTAGCAGAGCCTCAGTGAGACAGTTAGGCATCACACAGGGAACACATACAGGGCACATACTTATGAGCACTGGGGCCCTACCTGGCAGGGTCCCAGTGACACATAGACTAAAACAACATATATACAGTGAAATATGGGAGTAACATGCCAGGCAAGATGGTTCTTTCCTACAGTGCATTACTACGTACTGTTTTTTTTTCTTTTTAGGCATCCCCTTAGTAGACAAAGAAAATGTATTGTGATTTGAGGGGAGCAAAAATAGTACGTCTGGGAGGACTGGACATTTCTCAAATGCACTTTTGCCTCAAGACACATCATTTAAAGTACTTTGGCCTTGTTTGTTCTCTTTTGATATCACCATTTAAGCATTTTTATATTCAATTAATCACTGTAGCCTGTATACCATTTGAACGTTTTGTTTCTTATCTCAGAGGGCCACTAACGTTTCTATTTTTGTATCATGCATGCAACTCAAAGTGGATTTGTCTTTCGTTTTTTTCCTCTCTCATTTTATTAAAATGGAACATATTTCAGATGTCTAATAATGCCCATGACATGTGGGAACTAAAGACAATATGAACAATATGATCAATCGCCAACTCTTCAGTAAGTTTATCATAACCACAGGGGGTTGGCAAGGATGTCATTCACCTTCTGCTCCCTGTAATTCTCTAATGATTACGATAAAATCATACTGCTCATTTAAGGTAGACACTGCATTAAACTGCATAAAGATGATAAAATACTATTTTTTATCAGACCCGACACATGTACAAACAATATGAAATAGAATAATGATGAACTTTGTGCAAATATCGTGGTACATTGTGAATCAGTAAAAATATGAAATAATAAGCTGATCCTCTCCATCAATGGAATAATCTACCTATTGCAATTGCCTGGAAAACATGAATAAAATTACAATTCTCTAAAAAAACTTTATTTCAGTAAACATTCTGATACTTTACTTCAAGTGGTCGTGTCAACTATTCTATTTAGTGGGGAAATGGTCAGCACGAAATTGAAGAAACTGATGGCTCCGAAAGGTCTGTGGGTGGTGCTGGACACTAGAAAACTTCCTAGTCTCCCATTGGAGTGATCAAAATAATACTCATGAATAACTCTTTAAAACTATCAGTAATGCCAACATAGCAGAAAATCAGAGTATTAACTTTCCCTTTTTGACCCAGAAGGATTTATTCTAGGGTTTGCAAAGGATAAGCCACTCAGTTAAATAAATGATCACACTCTTCGTATTTATTCGTGACCTTTGGTACCTTTAGCACAGTCTTTGATGCCTGAGGTTTCAGGAGTCATGAAACAGCATTTGTAACTGAAACTAAACAGCGATTTAAGAGTAATAGAAAATACCTGCCCTTCCCCTAACTTGGTGGTAGCCAAGCTGCTGGCGGGCTAATGTTGGAATGAGGGGCATCTGTATGATGCCATCAGCGGGACAAAAGGTGGAAGACATCACTTCCACTGCAATTGGGTGACTCGATCATATGGCGTAAAGTTTGCATAAGCGATAATTCGGAATATAAATACTGTAGTCAGATGGCAAGGCCAAGTGCAGTAGCACCCTATGTTTCAGTGTGTTTCAGAGTGCCAGCCTCTTGGTTTCCTTGGGATTCCGAGAACTTTAGGTGAGCGCTTGTGATTTTAGAACTCATATCAGTGCGACACATCCATTCTAGCTGACATTTCATTCTTCTTGTGGTCCCAGTATCTATTGAATTTCCTCATTTCATCCGTCAATGCTATGTGCCCTTTGTTAAGCAAAACATACCTGTAATGCCGCCTCCTCTTTATTCAAATACACTGTGCAGCTTTATATCAAATGTACTCATAAGCACTCGTCCCTTATTCATATATGCAATAATGAAAGAAGGGCTTGCTGATGCTGTACGACTACAACCCTTATACTATTTGTCTGCTAATAACTATGGCAAGGATAGTAGAAGGATCAAGCAAATGTTGTGGGTTCACTCTTACTGTCATAATCCTGCAGTAGTTCTGCTGCAGTGAGGAGCTTGGCACTGTGCTGGGGGTCGGTGATGTTCAACTCTTTCAGGTGGGTTTCACTCAGGTCCTTGAAATCTTCCAAAGTTTGATAACCGTTCAGTAAAAGAGTAGAAATGTGCTCCTGGGGGGAGAATGGAAAGGAAGAAAGTCTCATGGGAACAGGGTAACATGGTGGGTGGTATTCAGACTCCACTAAATATCTATACACTTTACTACAGATAAAATATGTGCTGGTCAGACCCATTTCTTCAGGTTGCTATGGCATGGCAGTAACAGACTACAATGTGTGCAATTTGTTTGTGTCACATTTCTGTTTTGGATTTGTTGATAATGTAAAACACATCAATGTCTCATACATTGGTTCCAAGCTGCAGTGGTGGGCACCATCATCAAATCAAGCCTGAACTGATGCAAAAGTGCTAACCCAGTGCTTCAAGCCGATCAGCTGACAAGATCCAGAAGATCCGAAAGGCTACATTCTCACCAGTCAAAAGAATAAAAAGTAGGACTTTGTTGAAACCTCCCACCCCATCGGACACCAATGTATCAGCATGAAGGCCAGTATCAAATTCAAGAACCTATGCCCTACAGTCAAGCACCTTACTGGCCCAGACTTTGACACATCTCTGTGTTCACAATATTACATTGGTGATCTTCAAACCTGCCACATCTACATCCAATTCCAAAAGTTTATAATGTTCCAGGGACTTTGCCACACATGCTCTGAAAGTTTAGAAAATCTTGACCCTGCACATCAGAACGTACACCTTGTTGCTTACCTTCAGGAGCCGGAGCAGAAACAACGTCTCCAAAATTTAAATCCATTGATTTCTCTGAGAACCCTCATCCCATCTGTGCCCAGTGATTGTTTCAGAACGCACATCAGCCCATGACATAGCATCTTTATTTCCCATCTGAATAATGTGCAACCTCACTGCAAACCCACATCTCCATTGCAGATGTACATTGCCCAAGTGCCAAACACCTTGAGATATTACTTGCAATTATGTTTGAAAGTTGTGACCCTTTTTGAAAGCTGAGATAATTATTTTGTGCATTAGTTTTCTTTGCATAATAACAGCATCTTTTGTAAAGTAACAAGCCTATTGTAGAAAAGAACCCTCTTTTTAGCATGTTACCCCCATTTTCTGCCTGATGTCAGTGTGTTTGATTGTGTTCACTGGAATCCTGCTTACCAGGCCCGCAGTGATTATGCTCTCTCTCTCCTCTAACTTATGTCACTGCATACTGGTAACCCAGTATTTCACCCCAAATTGGCAAACTGGTCCCCCCTTATAAGCCCCGAGTATATGGTACCTAGGTACCCAGGGCATTGGGATTCCAGGGGATCCCTATGGGCTGCAGCATTTCTTTTGCCACCCATGCAAAGGCGTCTACAGGACTTTCATTGCAGCCTGTGTGAAATGGTGCAGGCACCCTTTCACTGCCATTTACACTGCACCAGGTTATATTGCAGGTCTTCCAACCCTGAAGGCTGGGTGCAGAGTACCTGTGTGTGAGGGCACCCCTGCACTAGCAGCAGTGCCCCCATGACCACTAGGACCAATTTCCAGGATTTTGTGAGTGCAGGGTGCCATTTTACACGTGGACTTGACATAGGTAACCACCTATGTACAACTTCACAATGGTAACTCCAAATATGGCCATGTTTGGTATCAAACATGTTGGAATCATACCCCAAGGCTTTTGCAAGCTTTGGTTGTATGATTCCATGCACTCTGGGAGCTCCTTAGAGGACCGCCCAGGACTGCCATTACAGCCTTCTGAGGTTTTCCAGGCAGCCCCAGGTGCTGCCACCTCACAGATAGGTTTCTGCCCTCCCGTTGCTTGAGCAGCTCAAGCCCAGGAAGGCAGAACAAAGGATTTCCTTTGGGAGAAGGATGGTACACCCTCTCCCATTGGAAATAGGTGTTAAAGGCATGGGAGGGGTAGCCTTCCAGAGCCTCTGGAAATGCTTTGAATGGCACAGATGGTGCCCTCCTTGCATAATCCAGTCTACATCGGTTCAGGGACCCCCAGTTCCTCCTCTGGCGCAAAACTGGACAAAGGAAAGGGGAGTGAGCACTTTCCGGTCCATCACCACCCTAGGGGTGGTGCTCAGAGCTCCTTCACAGGGTCCATGGGTTTTGCCATCTTGGATTCCATGGTGGCAGGGAACTCTGGGAGGATCTGAGTGGCCAATGCCAGCAGGTGACGTCAGAGCCCTCCCCTGATAGGTGCTTAACTGGGTAGCTGACCATTCCCCCTTTCATGGCTACTTATGGTCTCTCTCTTGGGTGGTTCTTCAGATTTGGATTTCAAGACTCCAGCAGGAATCCTCTGCATCCATTACTTCACCTTCTTACCGAACAAACTGCATCTGGACCCTACAAGAACTTTAATACTGCAACAAAGAAGCAAAGACGACTTCTGCAACATTGTATCTTCAGCTCCTGCCAGCAACTGCAACTGCTTCCTGGTCGTGCAGCCTCAGAGGACAGCCAGTCTTTAGCCTGCACCAGAAGAATGAAGGAATCTCCCTTGAAGTGAAAGAGTCACTTCCCTGCTGCAGCAGGCACCCCTCTGCAGCGACGACTGGTGGCTTGGGTCCCCTGTCCTGACGAAGTGCTTGGATCCAGCATCACAGATAGTAGACTGACGTCCAACTTTCGTGGAGGTAAGAGCTTGCCTTCCCACGCAAGACAGTACCCCCATGCACCATGTGTTTTGCAGTTGCCAAGACTTGTTGGCATCCTTCCTTCTTCATGCACCGTGTAGCTCCGGCCCCCAGCACTCTTTCCTGCGACGCACAGCTTCCTGCGTGGTTCTCCAACGGCGTGGGATCCCTTTGTGTAGTGCTGCATGGGCCTCATTTTGCACCTTCTTTGTCCCTATGCTGTGGGACTCCTGTGCATGCTGCCTGGTCTTCTGAGGGCTCTCTGTGTTGCTGAGAGCCCTCTCTGTCTCCCCCTCCTGGGTAGAGTCCACCAGGTCCCTCCTGGTCTAGGGCAGCGCCATTTTCCGCTAACCGCAATCTTTACGGTTGCCAAGGCTTGTTGGCAGAATCCAGCGACACAAACCAGACTGCAGTCATCCATCTGGCATGGGACATCATCTGCACCAACCAGGAACCCGCACTGGGCTTCTTGGATCAGTACTGACTGTTGTTCTCCACTGGTGGTTCTTCTTTTGCACCTTCATGCGGGTTAGCAGGGGCTCCTGTTCTCCCTGGACTCTTCAGTGCTTCTTGGACTTGGTCCCCTTCTTCCACAGGTCTTCAGGTCCAGGAATCCATCGTTGGTGTCTTGCAGTCTCTTCTGGTTCTTGCATAATCTTCTTTCTTGTGTTCTTGTGTGTTCTAGGAAATTTACTGTGATTTACACCTGCTTTCCTGGGCTCTGGGGTGGGTTCTATTACTTGCCTTTGGTGTTTTCTAATACTGCCAGCACCCCTCTACACACTACACCTGCCTAGGTGGGAAACAGACTTTAGCATTCCACTTTTCTTAGTATATGGTTTGTGATTCCCCTAGGCCCATTTCTAACTATTGTGATTTTCACTAACTGCACTGTTTTATAACTATTTTACAGCTATTTCTGCATACTAGTGTATATAATGTGTGTATTACTTACCTCCTAAGGGAGTATAGTCTCTAAAGTATTTTTGGCATTTGTGTCACCAAAATAAAGTACCTTTGTAATGAGTATTTTCTTTCATGTGTGTGAGTACTGTGTGACTACAGGGTATTGCATGAGCATTGCACGCCTCCTAGTTAGGCCTTGACTGCTCATCCACACTACTCCTAGAGAGCCTCGCTTCTAGACACTGTCTACATTTCACTAATTAGGGATAACTGGACCTGGAATAAGATGTACGTACCTTAGGTACCCACCACAAACCAGCCCAGCCTCCTACATCTATTCACAAACAGCAATTTGTACTTTGTAAAGAAATACTACTACTACATACTTCAAAATGCCTCCACCTCTCCTCTCCTGTCTTTTCTGTGCAGAGGTCACCACCACAGTGGTGGAGGTCTCCTCACACCTTGGTATATGTTTTAGTAGTACATGTGGAAGGGACAAGGGGGTGTGCTTGGATAAAGGGGAATACTTGCTACTAAATTGTAGTGGATAGGGAAATGTAAAGGAGGATAAAAATAAACGCATACCTAAAAAGAGTAAAAGCATTGCTATTTGTAAATGTCTATTATTCACCAAAACTGCAACACGCTCCCATAGAAAATAATGGAGACAGGAAAATAAAATAACACCCCTTTTGAACTAAAGTTAGATTAATTAATTTAGTTCCAATTTAAATTATGTATTATCTATATACTTTTTAGTGCTAGAAATTATGTATAATTATTATATTATTTTAAAAGTTAATAATCTTCATAAAAATGATATTTTATTAACAGGTATAAAATCATTTAAATGAATCAAACACCAAAGTAGCTATACCGTGTTGCGTACAAAGGAGAAAGCAAAATTGTGCCATATCCATTAAGATAAAGAGCTGCTTCTCTGTATTCTTTCATGAAAACACACACCTTTTCACCACTGTGCAGGGGTTTGTGTGTAATGCCAACCATACGTTTTGTAGTAGGAGGCCCTCCCAGTATAAAATACCATGCTATGAAGTAGTGAAATATTGTTTCCACTTTGTATGTGTGTTGTGAAGTGCAGCACACATGCACAGTAGTAAATGTATTGAGAAGCTGTTTGCCTGCCCTGAGGAGATGTAAATATTTGCAGCAAAACCCTGTCTACCAATGTTAGTAGATACGGATTGCATTACATTTTCTGAGTGGTTGCATAGGAATGCTGTTGCACCACCCATGAAACATTCACTTGATGCAAAGCAGCACATAGAACTACGTTGAGTTACTTAAGTCTACTTTCCATTGCAAACCAGGATTTGAGTTGGAAAGTAAATCCCAATACAACACTTTGCACTGGGCTTGCATCACTTTTGTGATACAAAGCTGGCACAAAATGTGAGCATATCCCCCCCCCCCATCATTTTTACCACAATTTACTCCATGTTAAATAAAAATAAATAAGTTAGTGAGGGTTCTTTTATAAAAATGATTATACATAAATGAAATTAATATTTCTAAATTAATTAATTATGTAATACATGTTTAATGTGCTGTAACATTGCATTGTATTCGTTCTAGGTTTAAATAAATAGTTAACATTTAATTATGCTTATATTTTACTTACAAATATGTTAATTTTTGTAAATAATAATATAGTTAATCATTTTCCCTATACTTTCCCACAGGAAGATCTCTGTCACAGTGGCAGAGATCTCCACGTACATTTGCCAAGTTATTAGTAGTAGTAACATTTTCCCCAAGAGAAACTACCCTTGCATTTGTGATCGTGTTTCCCCAGCAGGATATTAAATGCAGAAGCAGGAACTTCTAATAAATAATTCGACTTTAAAAAAAAATGACATCTGTTTCCTTCATGGGTGACCAGTTGACCAGGCAGCAAAATGAGGTTGGTACTTGTATGTTATAATTTGTAATTTGCATGTTGCAAAAGTATGAATTCTTTGAGTAGTCTGGCAGACTTATGTTTGTGTTATGAAAAAAACAGATTTTTCAGTGCAACCATATTAAGCGAGTCATTGTTCTGTTCATCCTACAAGGCCTGCGCCTGACACACTAACGCCACATTGATGGTATCGGTCTCCTATGTTCAGCTCCTATATTGATGTAAGTAAGGAAGGTCATAAAAAAAAAAGACATTGGATTCGACTAAACAATTGAGGTAGTATTAGCTTCTATTAATGGTGAATTAGTCATGCATTTGACTTTATTTGGTTTAATTTTCAAGGCAGCTCCCTCCCATTTTTCCTCGCATGAGAGTCTTTCAGGTTCAGCAAGGATCAGCCTGACACTCATCATGTCAAGATCAGGCAGACAGTGCTTTTCATGCATTTATGCACATGTCCCAACCACTCAAGCTTTTCTGAGCTAAAGATCTTAGCCTTGAGGGCAGTGGCATCTTCAGCCAACAAGGCCCTGTGAAGTTGAGTTGAGTTGAGAGTTTTATTCATCTGTCACCTAGTAACTGTGAAACAGCATATAGTATAAAATGGCCCTCATAGAAGTGTGGTTGGTGGCGCAAACGTGTTTCTTCTTCAGTGTTCATAGGTACACATAAACCAATGAATGATGTCTTTATTTAAATGCTGCTGAACACTCGGTCGCACTTACATTGAGAAAGGCGACCGGGCTGAAATATGTCTATCCAGTGTTTTAATGTGCTTGCAATAAAGCGATTGCAGCAGCTCCCATGCTGCCCGGTTTGGGTTGCGTATATATATATATTGGAAGATAGCACAATGGGTGAAATTAATGAAGAACAGATGTTAGACAGATTGGAATCAGAAGGAATCTGTCTTAACAAAGATGGAGCATCAGGTCTGAAACCAAAGTCAAGAACTGTCCCATCACCCAGTGGAGATATGATTGACCAATTTTCAGAGACTGTGACTAAAGAATTGAAAATTTTGAGAGCCAGAACTTGGAGTGCATTCAACAACAAAAAGGGTGGATATTATAAAACATTAGATAAACTTTCCAATAACCCAGACATTGTAGTAAGAGGCTCCGATAAAGGAGGGAATATAGTGATCTGGTCAACAAAACAATACATGGATGAAGCATACAAACAATTGAATGACAACAAATGTTATAGAAGGATTGACCTTGATCACGTTGAGAGTGTTAAAATACAATTTGATCCAGAATTGATACAATGGCGTGACAAAGGTCTCATCAGTCAACAAGAATACAGTTTTCTGAAAGTAGACTTTCCCAAGTTACCTGTATTTTACCTGATACCGAAGATCCACAAAGATGTACACAAACCCCCTGGGCGACCTATAGTGTCCATTAAAGGAAGTTTGTTTGAAACCGTATCACAATACATAGACAAGTTTTTACAGCCACTAGTTAGAAATCTATCTTCCTATCTGCGAGATAGTGGTGATTTTCTGAGGAGGATTTTTGATGTTGGCTGGGACAATGAATACTTGTTGATGACACTTGATGTTACAGCATTATATACAAGTATCCCACATGAATTGGGAATCCAGGCAGTAGAATATTTTTTGAAAATGAGATCAATCAGTTTTTACCACCATAGCAAAATGCTGAGCCAAATGATAAGATGGTGTCTACAACATAACATGTTTTTCTTCAATAATGAGATATTTGAGCAGGTATGCGGTACAGCAATGGGAACATGCTTTGCTCCAAGTTATGCCAACTTATTCATGGGGTGGTGGGAAGAACAGATACTTAACAACTTCCCGCTAGATAAATGGAATGATAACATCGTTCTGTGGCTCAGATATATCGATGATATTTTCATAATTTGGAAGGGTGATCGAGGTACTGCTAGCAATTTTATCAAAGAAATAAATATTAATCATTGTAATTTGAAATTCACGGGGAAAATTGACAACCATGAGATTGAATTCTTAGACATCAGAGTATTCATTGAAAATAACAAAATTGAGACAACATTGTTTAGGAAAGCCACAGCAGGGAACAGCATCCTGCATGCTAAAAGTCACCATCCTCAACCTCTGAAGAATAACATTCCTTTTGGAGAATTTTTGAGAGCCAAGAGAATTTGCAGTAAAGAAAGTGATTATTTAAAAGTACAAGACAACATGATTGACAGATTAAAACAGAGAGGATACTCCAGTGAGTTATTACAACACAGTGCAGCTAGAGTCAAATCCAGGTCCAGAGATCAGTTGCTATTTGCTTCAGAACAAAGCAGTAAAGGTGGAAAGAAAAATAGCAATAAA
This sequence comes from Pleurodeles waltl, assembly GCF_031143425.1. Taxonomy (NCBI): domain Eukaryota; kingdom Metazoa; phylum Chordata; class Amphibia; order Caudata; family Salamandridae; genus Pleurodeles; species Pleurodeles waltl. The sequence goes on from NC_090438.1 coordinate 381,958,124, forward strand.
CATGATGATACTGCTAATGTTAGATACATAACCACGTTTAATAGGGCTCATGAATCCATCAGAAAGATTTTACAGAAACATTGGCACATGCTAAAAAGTGATCCTGTGATAGGCACTAATTTGAAAAATAGGCCTACAATAACATATAGAAAAGGGACGTCAATGAGAAATGTCCTTGTGAAAGGCGATGTGAGACAGGGGAAGACTATGCAAAGTAGCTGGCTTCAATCGCAAAATGGATTTTTTAAATGTGCCAAATGTAAAGCATGTAAAAATGGTGAAAACATTAAGAGTATCCAGCAAGGAGACAGAACTATTCACACCATAAAAGGCAGATACGATCGCAGGAGTGAATATGTCATTTACATTTTAAAATGCAGTTGTCCCAAGATATATGTTGGTAGTACTAAACTCCAAGTGCACAAAAGAATACTCCAACATTTGAGGGCGATAACCAACAAAGACGATTCATACCCTGTTGCTAGACATGTACATGAGTTCCATGCAGGACGAATGGAAAGTATCAAATATAGAGTAATTGACGGAATAAAAAAAGATGTACGTGGAGGGGACAGGGAGAAAAACCTGAGAAAGTTGGAATCCAGATATATTTTGACACTTGATTCTAGAGAGCCAGTAGGATTAAACTCTAGTGAAGAATTATATATTCATTTGAACTAAGTGGGTTCCTTATTCAGTATATTCTTTCATTTAGGCCTTTTTAGTCACATGTTCTGTCTGTTGATACACACAAATTTTTTTCTGCATGAGACATATGGTACCATTCATAAAAATTAAAAATTAAAAATTAATAATATTTTCTTTACTGTCGTGAAAACAATGGTACCATAATATTCCACAGGTTTAAGTACATAGTTATTGCTATTGTGTTATATCATGGTCGTTGCAGTATTTATATGTGTTTCCAACATGTTTAACGATTCTTCTAAGATTTTTCCATGGTTACATAGTATAGTATAACTTTGTTTTTGTTGTTGGTAAATCGTTGATTAAGGTATGCAATTAATCTTTGAATTATGCTTAGTTAATAACTAGTATGAGAGTTTCAATTCAATTTCTTTTTGTTATCTTTGCCTACATATTTGCTTCTATTTACTACTTAGATTAGATTCGTTTTTGGATAAGAACAAGGTTTTCATAGACATAACATGTAAAATAGGAGGTAAAATTCATAGGCATTTATTTATATATGCATTTATACATGTTTTTGCAATTAGGCGTAATGATGGATGTTGTAAATATTATATGTTTAACTATCAGTATTTTTGTTACTTTGTTGCATTAAGAAATGCACTTGTATTTAAATGGGGCAAAAATGGCGGCCCACACAGGTTGAGAAAGGCGGAGACGCCGAAACGCGTTCCTGTTTGTTTGTATTAAACCTTAGATCTGCACATTCACGGAGTGCCGGTTGCCTTATTAAAAAATAAGGTTGTGTTTGTATGTCAGACGTGGTGGCGCGCGTCTTATCCAGGCACCATTGGCGATTAGGAGCGGCAAGGGAATTGCCGAAGTTAAGTGTTTATATATATATATATATACACACACACACAACCCTCCCACCACACCACTTCACGCCTACGAAACATCCACACACTTGTCCGGTTAGAACAACATACCATGCCTTCTGGTGAAAGATGTTTTTTCCAGACGTAACTATCTCAATTGTGTTGAGCCACCTTACTTCTATCTTTAAATATTCAGTTCTTCTGGAAGGGGAGAGCCTTGAAACATCAATGAGTATACTCCGAATCCTGCACAATGTCCAAAATAGGGAACAAAGAGTCTGTATGCCAGATTTGGAACTCTGATTGAGTAAAATTGTCTCTCAGACTTGTGATATTTCCCCTTGCTAATTCCTCCAGCAATAAACAGGGGGAATTTTCACAGTAAAATCAGGGTGTAAATAGAGCAAACAAGCTTGAACATGCAGTGAAACCAATGCAGCATTTATGCACATTCCCACCTCAGAATGTTGCGCAAAAAACACCCTAGAGTTAATTTGCAGGCTGCGGTATTTTTATCCAAGTAGAGTTCTTTTTCCATGCACAAAGCAAACACCGTAGACTCAAAATGAGCCCAAAGATTTTCTCTGTATAGTTGAAATGTATATATATGAAGAGCCATAATTTAGGCATGCCATAACTACAGATGACAGGCAAAAATAGAAATATCTAACTGCAGCATGAGCAAATGTCTGGTGCTTGTAACCTCCGCAGTTGTTAGTTCCCTGTGGAAGATCAGTCTTCAGTTGAATCCCTGAGTGGTGTTCAGACGGTGCAGTTTCTTGAGGGGGGTAGTGAGAGGCAAAAAGACACAGGGATTGTCTGACCCCTTACTGGAGAAAGCCTCATAGTGTGCCGCATAGGTTACCATATCTTGCTTGAATGATTTAGCTTTTTTTGGTTTATTAGGTTTTATTGCGGTGTTGCCAGTGGGTTATTGCCATTTTAGATATTATTGGTTATTACAGTATTTTCTATACCCCTGCTCATAAGTTTGTGAAACAAATTATAGGACAGCCAGGAGAGATATTTTGAATATGCTATGATGCATTTTCTCTGCGAAGAAATTAAACTGCAAAAATACAGTCTGTGGTGTGTTGTTTTTACACCAGTTACAGGAGGGGTTCGGTGGAACGTGTGGAGTCTACAGAGATATGTTGCGATTGCATCCATGAAATGAGGCGAGTGGGCAAATACAGGGGCGTAACAAAGGCCCCCGTGGTGCGGGGAGACCCCGAACTTCAGGGCCCCCCCAGCACAGCACCTGCCCTGATCCAGTCCAGATGACCTGCATGGTCCAGTTTCTTTACGCCACTGGGCAGGTACTGTTACTGTTAGCCAATCCCAGGGATTCACGTGAATCAGTGACACCTTGATCTGTCTGCCGTTTCCCCGCTACAGGTGCTCACGCTGGACATTCTTGCTGACTTTGCTAATTTTCTCCTCGATTGTGAACTTCAAGCCACTGCTACAGGAGTGTCGCACTTCAAGGTGGGGCGGGATTTCAAGATCCGCCAGTTTCCCCTAGTATTAAAAACACAAGGTCCAAAATCACAGAGAACAGGCAGTTTCTTATTCTTTATTTGCTGGACAGAAATACATCCATTTTTTTTTAAAGCATAACCGTTTCGTTTTTTTCTCAAACCCTAATCTATGTTGTAACTGTCCGTTTAATATTCGTCGGAAAATTGGCTTTTCAGGCAATCACGACTCTGTCCAGCCAATCGGCGCATTATTGTGAAACACAGTAAAACTGCCAAACGCCTGGTTTCCATCATACAGCAGACCAGACAACTATCAACAGATACACGCTACAAACGATCACTGCTTGGCAACAAAGCCCCGAGGTCTGTCAGCAGAAAAACACAGCAAGTACCCGGATAACTGATGAAAAATGATTATCAGGTCAGTAGGGCTCTTCTATGCAATCAATTGATGTACCAGGACTTCTGGCAATAAAATGAGAATGTAGGACAAGCTTATAAAGTATGAACATGAAAGCAAGCACAATCCATGAATTATTAAAAAGTCCCGACAGGCTAAGTCATTCCCGGCCAGCCACTGACTCATCTTAACAGAAACCTTCTGCTAAACTTCTGCTGTCATCAGGTCACACCACCAGGGCCTGCCTATTATCAAACCCAATTGTTTAGCTTTTTCTAAGACCTACTTGGCATGCTGGTATGTATCTATCTGCCATTCTCTATAAGACAGGTGAGAGTTTCTTTTCTTGCGTGAGGCTGAGGCAATGCCACTGAACCTGGTAAACCTCTCGCAAAGGTCCTGCAACGTGTTTTGGCCAGATCCTGGAAAGCAGACTGTGTTGCTGTCACCGGCTGAAATTCTTTGTTCTCTGTGTATCGTGCATAATTCCAATTTTCCCTGCCACTTGACTTCTTTCTATGACTAGCTGGCTGTTTAGTTATTTAGTTGGGGTTGTATATACAGCTGCAAACCAGAAAAGCTCAGAGGACTACTGGCCTAGGTACAGGTGATGGCAATTCTGAGCTGTAATCTCCTTCCAATAGTATGTGGACGGCAAAGCCTTAGAGGAGAGAGTCAGTAGTTGACCCAGTAAGGTGGGAGGCTGGCTTTAGGTATCTAACCAATCTGGGTCAGGAGCATGTGGCGGGGCGTAGTGGATGAATGAAATGATTGCATGGATCTGCTGCAATCAGGTTCAGTGCTTAGATGATTTGAGGGAGTGCCACATGGATTAAATTTATGGGTGAAGTGTTTTGCAGACAAACATCTATCAGTCTGGCCGAATTGACAATAGGTTGTGGTTGACAGATCTTAGGTTTCTGGATAGGAACTAGGGATATTCCTAACTTATTCTCTGTGTGGGTGAGGTCTGCACTGATCCTTCTCGTGTTGCACACTCCAGTGTCAGAGCTGCTGCTGGCTGCTTTCTCTGTTTGCACTGATGCTGTTGCATTTGTGTGTGTGTCTGAGTGAAGTAAGGACTGTTGCTGGCTGTGTTTAAACTTTTTTCCTGGATGGGTAAAGTTTGCACTGATGCTCTGTGTTATACTTTTCTGTGTGAGAAAAGGCAATGCTTTCTCTGCTATTGTGTTCTTTCTGGGAGCGAAGTTTGCACTAATGCTGAATGTGTTATACTTTTCAGCGTGTAAGTGAACATGAACAGCTGGGCCTGTGTTCTCACAGTGAAGTTTGCACTGGTGCTGCGTTTTATCCTTTTCTACGTGTGGGTGTGAGGGAAGGCAGCACTTTCTCTGCTATTGAGTGAGCTTCCGCCTTTCTCTGTGTGAGTGAAGTTTGTACTGATTCTAAATGTGTTATTAGTTTCTGCGTGTAAGTGAACACGACCTGCTGCTGCCTGTGCTATCAGTAAAGCTTCCAATGATGCAGGGTGTGTATTTGTGAGCGAAGCATGACATGCTGCTGGCTATGTCTCCGGTTCTATGTGTGGGTGAAGTTTGCGCTGATGCTCTGTGTGATGTACTCGCTGTGTTTATCCCTTTCCTCCGTGTGCTTCTGCCTGTGCTAAACTGTTTTCTGTGTATGCTTCTAGAAATGCTGTTCTTTTTATAGCTCTAGGGAAGCAGGAAAAGCTGCTTCTCATGCTACACCTGTTCAGTGTTCTCGTGGGGGGTGATTGCACCGTTGCTGTCACTACTGTATTTATTATGTGCTTGTGAGGTATGCTTGCTCTTCCACACCTCGTGCAGTTTCTGTTCTGTGCAGTGTTGCTGCCTGTACATGGAATGTATGTACGGGAAGCTGGCATTCCCTGTGCCAGTCCTGCATGTGTTCATAGGATTGTTTGCAAAGCTGACGCCCTAGCTGTAAATGTTTTACATAAAAGGGGAGAGCCTCTACTGCTATTTCCGGTATGCAACCCGTTCTGTGTGGGGCGAACCAGGCACTGCTGCTGCCTGTTTTTTTCCTGTTCAACATTCGAAGAAATATTCTACTCCTGCTACCTGTTTGTACCTGTGTTGTATGCGAGGGCAGCAAGTATTCCCACTTTTCTGAGAGGTGCCGGTACTGTCCCACCAACAGCATAGCAGTTCTGCTGAGATATTTTGGAACTGTTTCATTAAAAATGTAGGAGCTCTACTGAGTGGTGGCAGGATTGTTCAATTGAATGTATAGAAACCCTTCCAAAAATTGCTGGTGAGTTCTTACACTTACCACCAGCCAATCAGAAAGAGGAGGAGGAACTGAGATCCCTTGGTCATTCAGACTTTGCCATTTCTGCTGAAACTACCAAAAAGTTGCATTATTCTTCAGGCACAATCCAACAAAAACGCATAGACATCTTCATACTTAATATACAAAAGCACTTATGGAAAAACAGAAGAATTTGTAAATACTGTCAAAAGCGGGTTTGTCAGTAACTTTTATTCTTGCCTGGAAGCAAAAACAGAAAAGCAGTAAGTAATTCATCAACGAAGCTTATGTACTATTCAAAACATCTAAGCAGAGCTTGTTGGCAGAAACACCTTTCGTCACCAACATGCTCTTTTTTACGCTCAAGCGCCCACTAATTGTCTACGCTTCTGCAAAATTCATATTATTTCCCCCAAACTTACAACTAACGCAACCTTTGGTCATTCTCTGTTGGCTCATCTCTAGCTTTGACTCACAAATGTCAATGGGAGAACGCCCTCAATATCTTCAGCACCATCACTCACCTAAGCTAATAGTAGACACTTGAGGTCCGCATATGACCACCTTGATTAAAACCCTACCTCCAGATTTATTTTTGGACATGAATGGATCTCTATAACGGCCTAACAGCTCTGGAATCACTTTCATCTTAGCATTTAAGTAATCCTTTCCAGATGTCCTTCCAGAAAGTACCTCAGACCTTTCTGTTACTTAATCTATTCAGGTTGGTGGTGCCACCTATTGTCATGACTGCTTCACGAAAGCGCTTAGACACGATTGAGTTTGTGCTGTGTTGGTTAGACATGGTGTAATATAATAACATTAAATAACCAGTAGAGTTTCTGTGTTAACTCCTTTAATTAGTTTCCAATCATTTCTTGCGTACTTCTACATGCCATATTTTATATTCTGTGCCCTCTCTTCCAGTGCTCTTGTAATTTTGTTCTTTCCCATTGTTCATTTTGAACAATGGGGAAGGGGGAGCTGCACCCATGCCTTTCCCAGTGCAGCTGGGATGTTTAAAGTGCTCCTACTCTGAAACCTCTTCAATGTTTCTGTGTACAGGTCAGTGCTTTGCTTCCTTCTCCACTATCTTTTGCCCTTCCATTCCCTGCTCTGAATGTGTCTGTGCAACCGTATATAATCTCCTCTACTTTTCATGTATTTGCTTTCTTTGCACACATGCAAAAATTGATCTGCACTCTGTACCATATGCAGATGCGATCTTCTCGGCTCTGCACTACATTTCCCATAGTTCTCCAGTTTCTATGCTTCCTTTCCCTGCTCCATGTTCTTCCTATCTTTGTTTTTCCTCTCCAGGCGTCATGATCTTGCTATCTTTACCTTCCACCACTTTTCCCTTAGGGTGATCAGAGTCCCATGCTTCTGTGACCTTATTGCACTCCGCCACGATCCTTCTACCTCTTTGATCTTCTTCATGGCCACCCATTTATAGCAACATTGCATTCTCCACTGTGCTTCCACTTGTGTTTTGTTTCGCCACCCTGTTTCCTTGCAACAATATATCTGATGCTCTTGTCTCACAGGACCATACTGTGAACCTATCCTGGTTTACGTGATGCTCATCTCCGAGATGAGCATCTCCAAGATCCATGTCTAGTAGCTTTATTACTCATTTGTTACTTGACAAGTCTTCATTTCCATCATGGTCGGACAAGCCTTTTATTGCACCGGGCATTTCACCAGTGGCCTGTTTTTAAGGCCAGGGACCAGTGCCTCTGTCACTTTCCTCAGCTTCATTGCAGCGAGCATGTGAAGGCTGAAAATGGGAGAGGAAGGGGGAAGGTAGAGAGAAAGCGATCAGAGAGGGAGGAGAGCGAGAGAGAGAGAGAGAGGATGGATGGACGTGGAAAAAGAGAACTTGCACAAGGAGATGAAAAGGGCAGGGCTGGTTTGAGCATTTTTCGCAAGGGCTGCTTTGGTTTCCCAGTCTGGCTCTGACTCACGTCCGCTACCAATGCTCACATATTAATTTCTCATTGCCCTTGTACTTCTTCCTGCAACTGTCTTCCAGTAGCTTGGCACTGAGCAGTCAGGCTTAACTTAGAAGGCAATGTGTAAAGTATTTGTGCAATAAATCATACAATAACACAATATAGCACCACAAAAATACACCACACAGTGTTTAGAAAAATATATAATAATTGTCTGGATAAATGCAGGTCAAAATGATCAAAGATGCAATAACAGTCAGGCTTAACTTAGAAGGCAAAGTGTAAAGTATTTGTGCAATTAATCAGACAACACCACCATATAGCACCACAAAAATACACCATACGGTGTTTAGAAAAATATATAATATTTATCTGGTTAAATGCAGGACAATCAAAGATGCAATAAGTAAATGTAGAAATATCACTGAAAAGTGATATAAAGTGCCTTAAGTCTTTTAAAAGCAAACAAAGTCTCTTTGAAGCACAAAGTACCTGGTTCGCGTGAAAAATCTCCACAAAGAACCGCAGAGGAGAAGATGCGTGGAAACAAAGAGGTGTGCGTCGATTTCTCAGGCCGCACACACCGATGCGTCAGTTAGTTTTTTTAATGCAGGGACGGCTGTGCGACGATTTCCGGCGCTCGTCGTGGATCCTCTGCAGTTTGCGGGGTGGTCAGGGGCCCCGGGGACGATGCATGGATTTCCTGCGCTGGCAGGATGAAGTCAGAGGAGCTGCGTCGATCCGGAGGGCGTTGCGTTGAATCTTCTACCGCACCGCAGCCGCTGTGCCGATTCCTCCCTGGAAGTTGGGCTGCATCGTTCCGGCTCAGCTTTGCGTCGATCCAGTGGGCCGTGCGTCGAATTTCTGCTCGCTACGCTGACGATGAGTCGATCTTCTCATTGCGAAGTCGGGCTGCTTCGTTCCGGTTTGGCATGCAGTGACATTTTCACCGCGGTGCAGGCTGTGCGTCGTTTCTGGCAGGCTGTGTGTTGAATGTCGCTGCACAAGGAGTCCTTCTTGAAGAGGTGAAGTCTTTTTGGTCCTGAGACTTCAGAGAACAGGAGGCAAGCTCTATCCAAGCCCTTGGAGAACTTCACCTCAGCCACAGAGCAGCAAGGCAGCAGGGCAACAGCAAGGCAGCTATCCTTCCAGAAAGCAGTCAGGTGAGTCCTTTGGGCAGCCAGGCAGTTCTTCTTGGCAGTATGCAGGTTCTGGTTACAAGTTTCTTCTCCAGGAAGTGTCTGAGTTGGTAGGGGCAGAGGCCCTGTTTATACACCCAAATGTGCCTTTGAAGTGGGGGAAACTTCAAAGAGTGGCTTAGAAGTGCACCAGGTCCCCTTTCAGTTCAATCCTGTCTGCCAGGGTCCCAGTAGGGGGTGTGGCAGTCCTTTGTGTGAGAGCAAGCCCTCTACCCTCCACCCTCCCACCCCAGGAAGACCCATTCAAAATGCAGATGTATGCAAGTGAGGCTGAGCATCCCGTGTTTGGGGTGTGTCTGAGTGAATGCACAAGGAGCTGTCAACTAAACCCAGCCAGACGTGGATTGTAAGGCACAGAAAGATTTAAGTGCAGAAAAAAGCTCACTTTCTAAAAGTGGCATTTCTAAAATAGTAATATTAAATCCAACTTCACCAGTCACCAGGATTTTATATCACCATTCTGGCTATACTAAATATGACCTTCCTACTCCTTTCAGATCAGCAGGTACCACTCACACAATGTATGAGGGCAGCCCCAATGTTAGCCACCTATGAAGGGAGCAGGCCTCACAGCAGTGTAAAAACGAATTTAGGAGTTTTACACTACCAGGACATGTAAAATACATAGGTACATGCCCTGCCTTTTGCCTACACAGCACTCTGCCCTATTGGTTACCTAGGGCATACCTTAGGGGTGTCTTATATTTAGAAAAAGGGGAGTGTTATGCTTGGCAAGTACTTTTAAATGCCAAGTCGAATTGGCAGTGAAACTGCACACACAGGCCTTGCAATGGCAGGCCTGAGACAAGGTTAAGGGGCTACCTAGGTGGGTGGCACAATCAGTGCTGCATGCCCATTAGTAGCATTTAATCTACAGGCCCCGGGCAAACATAGTGCACTCTACTAGGGACTTATAAGTAAATTAAATAGTCCAATTGGGTATGATCTAATGTTACCATGTTTAAAGGGAGAGAGCATATGCACTTTAGAACTGGTTAGCAGTGGTAAAGTGCGCAGAGTCCAAAAGCCAGCAAAAATGAGGTCAGAAAAAGAGAAGGAGGAAGGCAAAAAGTTTGGGAGTGACCATGTAGAAAAGGCCATTTCCAACATTTGACAAATTGTTTGATTTAAACCTCTGACACATTCTAAAGTTGTAATGTTGTGAAGTTAGAACCATCTGAAATGCTGAAGCCTCTCTTACGTTATATTTGTCTAAATAGCTACCATCAATAGCATCCTGAGTAATAACTCCAGCGTAAAACAAGCTGTGGTTGGAAGATTCCCAATTGCTTGGGTTCATGTCGTCTGATACTAAATAGATAAACGTGAAAGCAATAAGGGAAGAATGTGGCCTTGTAGTGGTAATGTGGAAAAATATTTCAGATCACTAAAAATCAAAATAATAAACTGTTTATATGTGTAAGTCCTTTTCACATAAAAGGTCTGCTCACCAAAGAGGCATCAGCAGTGAAAGCACATGCCATGGACCTGAGCAGTCTGCCTGAACTTTTGGTTGCTATAAAGCACATTGAGTCATGGTACGGTACTTCCTCTTATGGAAAGAACCCAATAGCTACTGAATAGCCAAATATTTGGAAAGAGGAATAAAGAAACCCATAAGATACTTTAACGCAGAGTACTGTAATGCTCCACAATATCCCCTCTGTTTTTCATAGGCACTCTTAGCACAGGGCCTTAGAACTAAGGTCCTCATTTACGAGGCCCTAGCGGCACACTGTGTCACCGCAGCATCATTTTTTTGATGCTTCGGTGGCGCAGTGTGCCTGCCCACATTTACAAGGCCATGTGGCTTTGCACGGCCTTGTAAAAATGGACCCCTTTCATGCATAAAACTGCCCATGGTATCCAACGGAAATTGATGCATTTCCAGATTTACAAGTCAAGGAATGCGTCAGATTCCTACGCCACCTCAGGGGTGGCATTAAAGTGGCACGACGGGGAGAAATACATTATTTCTCCCCTTTTTTACCCTCCTTCTATGTGTGCTGCATTCTACAGCACACATAGAAAGAGGAACTCACCATTAATGATTGTTTATGTGCAGGAAGGTGTCTCTTCCTGCACATAAACAATCATCCCTGCAACGCAGGTACCCTTGCACCATGGTGCTAGGGTGCCTATGTTGGTGCTAGGCAGCAATTTGTGTGTCAGCACAGGGGAAAAGGACAAGGATGTGCAGTATTTTATAGATACAACAAATTTCTACCCATTTGTTTTGATGCAGGGCGGCACAGCAAAAACGCTTGCCAAAACCTAGTAAATGAGGCCCTTAGTTTATAAATGCACCCCATGTGTCCACAAGGTCAACATAACAGTAAGAGGCACAAGCTACAAGGTGCACTGTCTCTGGAAAATGCTCCCACTATTCCGGCTATACCATCATGTTGGTCTAGTTAAAGCCCTGATTATGGAATCCTGTAAACATTGTATACTGGTCTTATGAAGAAACAGATAATGAAACACCTCAGGATGCAAAACAAAGCAACAAAGCTGCGCTTTAACCTCTGAAAGCTGTCTTTTGACTCTAACTAAGGGACACTGATTGACTTAAAAGTCCTATGAAACATGCAAAAGGCCTGGGTGGCGGCTCGCAAGTACATTAAAAAAGGGTATGCCACTGTATCCCGTGTGTGCCTCTCATACACAGCCACTTTGCCAATATCCTCCTGTAGACGGTGAGATGGAAGAACCATGAGAATAGTAAATGCATGTCAGTCACAGCTCGGGAGCAAACTGCATTACCCAAGGAAAGTCCACAAAAACTCTTGAAGTTGGAGGGCAGAGTCTCCATACAACAGTCTTGAGACAATCAAGAAGAAGGTAAGTTCTTTTTTACCCATTAGGTCCATAGGTTACAGCAACGACAAGTAGCATTTCAGACATCAGCTCAGACATACAGGCAATGAGGGCACAGGATACCACTCACACTACCTGAGATTCAGTAAAGAAATGTGAAAACCTCAGGCCTTGGGAAATAATTGATTGAGGAACTCTGGTACGAAAATTTGGAACAGGCACCAGATACACAAAAATACAACGCTGGCCATTTTGAGGTTGGAGAATCAGCTCCTGTTTTGTGTGCCGTGGTAAAGAGGATCTGTATTGGGAAACACTCCTTTTGCCACCTTGTTCTTTGTACTGTAGAAAACAGGAGTACTGTTTAGTATTTAGCAATAACTCGCCAAACCAATAGGAAATAAGTAGCATTTTTGCTTCTGCAGTGTTATTTCTACGTCTGAAGGACATTTATTTATTTGTTAAGAACAGACATAGGTTGCTAGAAGTAATCACATGCATGCCCATGTTTACATAAGGTAATGTATCTGGTCAGTGGCGGCAGCAAATCTCAAGGGGAAGGGCAATGGAGGTACGGGGGATAAATAAAAAATACCAGTACAGGCTCCATAGCAATCCTGGCTCTGCCTTCATGCAAAAGCTAGCATAAAAGCAGCATCAGGTTTGGTCTGAGCAGCAGTCAGCCCTGGGGTCTGTGCAGTTTCCCCAGCCCGGATGTTGAACACAGCTGGGCTGGAGAAACCTAAGTGCGAATGTGTGTTTGGCTGGCCTCAGGCAGCTGGCCAACACACAAACTCATTTAGGTGCACTCTCCCCTCCCCCACTTCATGTGGCCCAGCTCCACCCCTCCCTTCACATGCTGACTGAGCCAGGAGATGAAAGATAAAACATTATAGTTTTATCTTTCATCTCCTGGCTTAGCCAGAGCGGTGAAACTCCTTCACCATTGTGAAGGAGCCTCCCCTGTATCTGGTGTACAATTCTGCAGATGAAAAATTATTCCCATGTCAAATCTCCTTTACCTACACCTCCATTTATTTCTTTAGGTATTCCACCTTTCATGATAAAAATGTAGTCCTCATCTTGACAACAATGTGTGTATGAGTGTAGGGAGCTGGGTTCTGGTTGCAGTACCCACTCACTTTTGTTGCCTGGTTTTTAGATGCAACTTTGACTGAAGTGCACTACGTTCCTGCTAACCAGGTCCCCAGTGCCAATGTTCCTTCCCTAAAACAAGACACCTGGTCACTTGATCCCCAAGTGACCAGGCCCTTCAGCCCTCCATAAGTCCCTAGTAAATGGTACCTCAGGCATAGGTACTGTACAATGCCCCTCAGAGCTGCAGCACCACTTGTGCCACTCTGAGGGACCCAGTAGCAACCTTGGCAAGACTGCCATTGCAGTCTGCGTGACAAGGTGCTCCCAAAATTGAAAACACGACATGGAACACAATTGTGTGCTGTGTCCCCTAAAACACTACTTGTAATATCTGTAAGTCATCCCTACAGCAGGCATTCAGCCCTAAGGAAGGGTGCATTATATTTCAAGTGAGGACATATATGCATGAGCAAATAGGTCTTAGACATGGTATGTGTGTAAGGAAGCCATTTCAAATGCATGTGCTGGACACTGGTCAGTACAAGTTCCCCAGCTACATGATGGCTTCTCTGACCCCAAGGATGTTTGGTATCAAACATATCATATTAATAAACCCTCACTGATTCCAGATATGGATTTATTAGTGTGTGCACCCAGAATGCACCTTAGAGGTGGTCCCTGAAAAACCTACGACTGCTGGTGAGCTCACTGACTGGTTCTGGCCAGCCTGCCACCAATAGACGAGAATATGACCTCCCATCGGGAGAGCTTCGCTCTCGAGAGATCAGAAACAACAGCCTGTCAGGACTGGGGTGTTACCCACCCCTCCCCACAGAATGGCCTGCATTCCAAGGCTGGACCTTGAGAGAGGCCCCGCCTTTGGTATGCAGAACTGGCCTTCCTCAGAGGAAGATGCCAACCTCCGTGCCCCAGAGCACATCCGGCACCTGGACAGCTGGGAAAATTAGCTATGCAGGAGGTGTGCCACACTTCCAAACTGGGAACACCCCTACGCTGACCAGCCTGAAGTTGAAACGAGTTAGGAAATTCTGCCATCTTGCATGTGGTTGAATTTAGGAACTCTATATGGGGTGATGCCCACTCCCCACAGGAAGTGGTCAAGTAGGGGGAGTAGTGACCCCAAGGATCACCCTTCACTCCCCTTCACACCACCTAAATTGAGTATTTAGGGGACCCCCTGATACCGGATCCTCAGATCTCCGCTGGGCACAAAAGAAGGAGTGGACAAAGAGGAATGCTGAACTTGAAAACCGAGGACCGCGGCTGACTTGACGCCAACTCTGCCTGCCTGTCTGCTGCACCCGACCCTCAAGAAGCAATTGACCTGTTCTTCCACTGCAGCCTCAAAGAAACTGGGAAAGCTGCCAATGCTTCACCAATCACCAGGAGGAATGCCCTTGGAGTAGAAGAGCTGCTCTCCTGCATCTGCAGGCACCCAAGAAAAACCTGAGAGGCCTGGCACTGCCAAAAACCACATGCTGGACATCACCACTGCACCCGAGCCAACGAGCCTGCATTGAAATGGCCCACCAGTGTCAGCGTGGTCCCCTGGCTTGGTCAGACTGGACCCCCAGTCTACGCCCACAGAGTTTTTCTGCAAGCTCCCCTGCTACCGTGAGGAACTCCAGTGCTAGACGAATGCCAGAAGACACTCCTGCCTGCTCGCCCTAGAGGCCGAGGAGGAGTGAACTGACGGTGTCCTCACGTGCTCAAGGACCTCAAGGGTTGAGCCCCCTTGGTTCCCCTGGACTGTCCTTCCAGTCCATCCCTGCAGCAACTTTGTAAACGGAACGATCCCCATAGACCTTAATGGAACACCCAACACCATAACACACCTCTGCACCTGGATGCACCAGAAGATGACCTGTTGGTGTGGCCTTTGGACCTTGCTCCAAACTCACCTTCAGTCCATGAGATTGGTCTCCTAAGTCACTGTACTCTACCTGGTTTGCCGTCTATGTTTTCCTCCATAGCATTGCATTGCAGCTACCTGGAAAATGCACGGTCTACTTTCAAAAACTCGAACAATTCATAACCCGAAAAGTACTCAGCTGACTCCAGTGATCCTGGTATAAAAATTGTTATTTTTATAATTTAGTGTTGGATTGCTTTATTTAGTGTGTGTCTCACTTACTTCATGAGTGTGTGCCTTACATGCTTAGCAGTACCTTCTGATATGTCTAACTGCTCAACCACACTGCCCAAAAAGAAAGCATTAGAGATGTCTTTTGTGCCTCTGTAATACCTCAGGGGGTTGCCTTGACTCTCTGCACAGTGCACCTCATTTTGATCCACTATATAAAGAGGCAGCTTCCTACAATGAGTTTTTAGGTCTCGCCCAGACAGTGCATGTGCTGACTTGCGTGGGGTGTTGTTTACGATAAAGGGCTTGGAACTTGCCCTTTGCTTACCATTCGTTGGCTCCATTGTCACTCTTCTTTGCTGCCTCCTGATTGACCCGCACACACCAGGCATCACTTCCTGTTTGGACTCTGCCGCATGGATGAAGCATAGATTGATTCTTGTTCATTAATGTCAGTACACTGCTCACGCTGTCATTGAGGTGCTATTTCTTTTCATCCCTTGTTTCTCCTTCATCTTCTCAGTGTTTCTGCTCCCCCAGGACCAACCCATCGCTGCTTGCTCCGGCAGCTATGCTGTTTATGTTAATTTCCAATTCTTGCACTGACCAGAGTTGTGCTTGTGTATATTCTGCACTTGCTTTTCTCTTTATATTTTGCATATATTTCATTAAGTATGGAAATACATTTCTGTTGAGTTTTCCAGTGAAACACATTCAGGAACACCCATCACTAAACTGTTGAAGTGTGAACGGCCAGACTGGGAGCCAAAAGCAGCCCTCGCAAGTTTTGTCAGACCAGTCCCTACAGGGTGCACAGTGAGCAAGCCTGACCACTAGAATGGGTTTTGGGGGTCGCCTCCCCCAAGAAAGTCTGGGGAAAAAAAATCAAAAACGGTGTATTCTACAAACGTCTTTCATTTTATATTCAGTTGTATCAGTTTTTAAAGCCTGGTAAATGATGACCTTACAGTGCACCAGGATACTGCAATCTTTATTGGGCCCCTTCAGTGATTCCCTGGCTATCACCCTCTTACAGTGCCTCTCATCTCTCCATACCCCTCTCTTACATGCATTTTGTTTGTTTCATAGCACCTCTCTTACCAGTGTTTGTTTCATAGCACCTCTCTTACCAGCGTAGGATTTTTAGAGCACTCTACACTGATTTACAATTGCATGATTCATTGTCTTTGTGTGTGTGTGCGCGTTTGTGTATGTGTGTGTGTAATGTATAGAAAATGTTACATCAGACAAAGATGACTACAAGGTGTAGGATTTACTTCATCCATGCAATGCTTGGTCCGGGGAAGCATAAACTCAGGATTCAGAGTGTAACACAGTGGTTAGGGTTGACTTTACTAAAAAACAATGTATTTCTATCCAATCAAACCCTTTTTAGCAAAATTCGAGTGAACGAAGACTCAACACAACTTTTTAACCTGTGCCATGCAGTATGCATGCAGCTCTTTGATGGCAGTTCACAGCTCCCTATGCAGGATTATGATTGTTATTTATGAACTGCAGAGTAATAAAAGGATCTCTGTGACAAAAGCAGTATCCCACTGAGCAATGCACATAAAATACTGTTTATTAGTCAGACTAATGGTCTGATTAGTAGGTGTTCTTTGTAGCAGGAGTATTAACCCTCTGCACTATCTTAGATGAGTCAAAACTGCTGCTGGACAAAACTCTGATCTCTCTCCAGCAAGTACATTAATCACCAGAATTATCCTGGCACCTCTATTCTTGCCTGAAAACTGTTGGATATAGAAGGAACTTTGCAATACTTTTAAAATTGTTGCACTGCTACAGAAAACGCCTCACACTTCCAGCCTTCCAGGGAAACGCCTAATGTCCAATACGGCCAGTCCGGCCTTGCGTGTGAGAAGCTCAGAGAATTTTTCTAATCTGTTTGTTAATGGAAGGCTGCGTGGATTTGTGCCTCTGATCTCTTATCTACCTGTCCTGTTTTCTTGCTTTAGTGGCCGAGAATCCAAGAATGTTCCTGTGAAACTGTTTGGGTGCATTTTATGGACAGTTGACACCTACCAGCAATGTCAAAGACTTTGGGGCTTTTTAGGCATTATTGAACTCGGGAGTCTCCAGGTATGTGATGAGTCAGGGGCTGAGGCGGAAAATCTGATCATCGCTATCACGGATGGAACTGTAAAATCTGCTTTGCCATGCATTCCAGCATAAGCGCTTAGCCCACGCGAACACTTTGATTATTCTTACTTCATTTTTGATCAGTTTTTCTGAGAGTAAGTTTAATTTATGATCCTTTCAGTGACTGTGCAAGGTAAATTTCAAGGCTTTAACTGTATTTAACAAGCTAAATTCAGTGCAAAAAAACTGCCTGCATACATTTTAATGGTGTGAATTACAGAGCGGGAGCTGTTTTGTAACGTTTACGTTTACATTAGCTATCAGATAGGGCAGACGGTATTTTTCAGTACATATTACCTTTACATTTTGTTGCAAACGACCCTACAGTCCCACTAACGTTGTGTGGTCTGTGGCAGAGGATCACACACCTCCCGTTCATCAGATTCAGAGGTAAATGTGAAAATTACTTTCATTCCAGTTGCAGTTCGCAGAGGTTACAGGGGCGGGGTGGCTCACAGGGGAGATTAATAAAATACATTTTTTAAAAACACTACTGCGCTGCCGATCCTCGTCGTCCCAGCAGCAGGCAGGCACAGGCTCCCAACCTGACCTGCAGCCAATTCTGACGCTGCTCAAAGCAGCGTTAGGAGTGGCAGAAGCACCCAGCCATGGCGCTCCCAGACAGACCGGGAGCCTGTGTCTGCTCTCTCCAGCCTGGCAACACAGTGCCAGGCTGGAGAGAGTACAGTGCGCATGTGTGTTGGTACGAGACCAACATTTGTTGCTGGACACACCCAGGAAGGGACCACAAACCCTCCAGGTTAGCAGATTTGCTCATGTGGGAATTCCACATACTTGCTGAATTTCCATGTGAACGTATCAGATTTGCAATGTTGAAATCACACTCCCATGCCTGATTCTATGAGTTAGCAACAGGATTTTGTCCTCACAAATTATTTATTTTTGCACCTAAGATGATATTAGGCGCACATGCTGCTCTGGGATTCTAGCCCTGTGTGTTGACACACTTCAGACTACTAATGTTACACATCTTACCTTTCAACAGGGAACATCTGATCTCATCTTGATGCATACAGAATGCTGGAATCCTGAGTGTTAGACCTGGCACCTTCAGGGTGGTCTTAGCCCAGACTTTTTGCCTTTACCTACTGTTTTGTTGCTGTATGTTTTGTTGACCTTTGGCCTCTGAGCACTTTATCACTGCTAATCAGTGCTAAAGTGCATGTGCTTCTCCGCTAAAATATGGGAACATTTGTGTATTCACAATTGGCATATTTAATTTACCTGTAAGTCCCTTGCAGAGTGGTACACCATATACCCAGGGCCTGTGAATTAAATGCTACTAGTGGGTCTGCTGCACTGATTTCCCCACCCACTTAAGTAGCTCTGTAAACATGTCTCATGCCTGCCACTGCAAAACCTGTGTGTGCAGTCTCACTGCCACCCTGACGTGGCATCTAAATCCTCTTGTCAAGTGCAGAACTCAACTTTTCTTACATATAATTCACCACTAAATTAGGCTCTAGGTAGTCTGTAGGTCAGGGTGCCATGTAAGCAAAAGGCAGGACAAGTACCTTTAAGTTTTTCATGTCCTAGTAATGAAAAGCTCTTTACTGGTAAAGTTGGATTTATTATTATTATTTCAGAAATGCTACTTTTAGAAAGTGGACATTTCTCTGACCTCTTTGCCCTGTGTGCTTACAGCCTATCTCCAATACAAACCTGGCTTGGGCTGGGTGGCAGCTACAGTAGTGCATGCCCTTCAGACACCCACAACACAGGATACTCAGCTACATCTGCATTCATCCGCATACTGATGGGTCTTCCTGGGGCGGAGGGTGGGAAGGGCTCACACTTACATTTCAAAGGGTAGTGACTATAATCCACACAAAGTGCCTGATTACCTTCAACTGACAGTGTGGAGCTGAAGCTGAACTAAAAGGGGGACCTGTGCACTTCACATGAACTCTTTTGTAGTCATCCCCACATCAAAGGCACTTGTCAGTATAAGTACTGGGCTTCTTGATGCACAGACAGTAGACTGCTGGACTAAGAAGAAGCCCTGCTGGAGTAAAGGCTGCTGCACAACCTCATTATTGGCTTCTTGTGACTGGTACCCATATCACAGAGGCCATTCTTTACGACAAGTGTTCCATGTTGTCAGAGCACGCTTGGTTGCCAGCGGTTGAGGACGAAGCTCAGCACTTCATTTCCCAACCTCAGCACGTTCTGCAACCCAGCACTTGGCCCATGTGGGAAACTTGGGGCTGACGAAATCTGCACTCCACTTTACTTTCTTGTGAGGTCCTAAATGACCATCTCTGCTGAGGGTGAACTAGATGTGTGCCCAGAATAACGTCCACGTCGGCCCAACTCACCCGTACAGACGAGGAGAAGCACACAGCGATGCAGGACCTGTGTCCGTGGCCCGCCGGCACCACTTGCAGCTTGCCCCCAGCCCCGCCTTCAATTATGAAGCCTTGAAGCAGCGCAACTTGCTGGACAGCAGCTGCATGCCTCACAAAAAGGTACTGTGACCTTAGGGACTGTAAGGTCTTGCTCGCTGATCCCCCGTGATATTGCAGGCAGCTGGGGGGATTACTTGGCAATATCCTGGTCTCCTCAAGACCACAGAAGGACACTCCGAGCCCGATTCGAACTCTGTTATTGGGCTGTTCTTGCTGAGCAGAATTACTGTAAAGGTTTAAAAAGGAGGGCCGATGATTTAAGGAACACTCTTTCAGTTATTCTTGTTAAATTTATATCTCTTGACCTACTGATGGATTTTCTTCATTTTGGTCTTACTTTACACAGATAAATATGACCTATTCTAAACCTATGTGGAGTCTTTTTATGGCGTCTTCGTTGGGTAACTGTAAGTTGGATGTTGCACAAATACTTTATGCATTGCTTCTTAAGTTAAGCCTGAATTCCCTGCGCCAAGCTACCAGAGGGTGAGCACAGGTTAATTTGGGGTGTGTATCTGACTTACCATGACTAGAGTCGTGGACTCTACCTGACTTATGGGCCTACCCTAGCCAACAATAAACCCAACTAAGAAAGACCCAAATCAAATCTTGTTATTGTGCCAACACCGCCAGATCTTCACATCTGACTCTGATATTAAATTAAAGATTTGCAATAAAAAATGAGCCTAAAAGTGGATCAATTATATAAAAATCAGTCTGTAACTGATCATATCGTGAGACTTTGTTTTATTTTTCCTGGGTGACTATGTGCACTATCCCCAAGTAAAAATGATCTGCAATATTTTTTTGTAACAGGGTGGGTTGTGTTTCCTGTAATCCAGGGAACCATTGATCTGGTCTTATATGGTTCCTATCCAAGCTTATGCTTAACTTTTAATATGTGTTTCTGTGTTTTGTTTCTCGTTGACAGCTTTTTATTCGGTAACAAAATATCTAACAATTGTCCTTGTTGGTTTTTGTCTTGGTACCAGTATTTTCTCTTCTGTTTTCCAATTAAATTTATCTAGATGCGATTCTGAGCACTAGGGGCCAGATGTAGCAAAGGCTTTTCCCCATTCTGTGTCTATGGGAAAAAGTGTTTGTACATATGGCCCTAGATTCCGAAACAATAGTTGGTTTGAGGTGCAGGCCCTGACTATGTTAGATGAAAATGTCAAAGAAAATTGACCTCAGCTATACTAACACGTCAAAGAACCGTTGCAGCATGAAAACTTGCTGCGTTGCGTTGCATGTCAGAGAGAGGGCAGGAATGTGCCATATGTACCAAGATATGATGCATACCTGCGTTCTCCCTGTACTGGTGCACACAGCGCAATCTAATTCCAATGCAGGCACTCTTGCACCATGGTGTAAGGGTGCATGTGTTACAGCCAGTAGTGTTTTTGTGCAGGAAGGCACACCTTTCTGCACAAAAACAATCCTCTGAGGGGTTTTCCTCTTTCTATGTGTACTGCAGAACACAGCACAAGCAGAAAGAGGAAAAGACTAAGAGAAATAAACATATTTTTCTTTGTTATGCCTTACTTGGGAAAGTGTATCATTTTGACGCATTCCCAAGGTTACTAGTTTTAGTAAATCTGGGAATGCTCCAAAATCCATGGGTGGATGTATGGGAACACCCATTCTCCACCCATGGAACACCTTCCCAGTGCAGACTAATGCAAGGTAGCAGCGGTGGCTACCGCAAATTTCAAGGGGAGTGATGGTGGGTGGGAGGAATGAGGGAAAAACAAATACTAAAAAAATAAAAAACACTTACTGTTCCACCGTTCCCATCGCCTCCTGCTGCCTCGCTCCTCTGTTCCTCTACTCCTGATGGTGCCCTCCATTCACTGGGACACAGCACAGGCTCCCCAGCAATCCTGGTGCTGCTCTCATGCGAAACCTAGCCTGAAAGCAGTGTCAGGATTGGTCTAAGAAGCTTGTACTACTGCTCAGCCAGAGCACTAGGTCTGTGCAGTTTCTCCAGCCTTGATGTTCAACGCAGCCGGGTTGGAGAAACCTAAGTACGCATGTATGTTTGACCAGCCTAAGATGGTCAGCCAAACACACATGCACACTTAATGCACATCACTCCCCCTCCACCTTCTCGTGGCCCAGCCCCGCCCCTATTCTGCTGGCTGGGCCAGCAGATGAAAAATAAAAAAATAGTAAATTATCATTTTATTTTTCATCTGCTGGCTTTAGCCAGAGCAGTGACGCTCCTTCGCCATTGTGGAAGTGTCGCCCTTGCAAGGTAGCCTTTAGTGCTGCTTTGCATTACTCCAGATTTACTAAGCCACACAAGATAGCTTTGCGTGGCTTAGTAAATCTCATTGAATCCTTTGCACTGCCTTGCACTGCCTTGTATGATGCAATGGCAACCCAAGGGCTTCGTAAACCTGGGCCATAGTTTTTTGAGGTGTTATACGCAAAGTACTTTATGTTTTCAGGAAATATTTGTTTGCTTACCAGCACACCATTTTCTCCACGTTTGCTACCCACCTGCAAGTTTATGCGTTCCAGCAGCTCTTCTAAGGTCTTGGGCTTTGGTCGTCTATTTTTCCCATGCACCCGTATCTTTTTGGGCTGCTCCTGCTCTTCAGGCACAATTTCCACATAGATGAATTTGAAGGACCCCACCTTGCTGTTGAGTAAGCCTGTCCATGTGCCAACTGGGGTTTTTTCAATGATATCTATCAGGTCTCCTTTCTGTAAGACAAAAGCATGATCTGAGCCTTCAATAATTATACCTCACTTCTTCATATGTCATTGATGAGATGTCCGTGTTGCTTGGAGACTGTTTTACATCCTGGTAACTCTTTTACAGGAAGTGCATACTGAAAATCACAGAGATCCGTTTTATTGTAGCAGGAGAATTCAAATTTTTCCTAAAAATGTCATGATTGTTTTTCATTAATGTGGATCCTGAATGTGTTTGATAAAATAACCCAGTTTGGATGGAATTTTCACAGACAACCCAGTTTGGATGGTATTTGCACAGACGTTTTGAGAAACAGTGAATAATTGGGCTTTTATTTCTTAGCACAACACAGCCGTGAGTATCCGGGTTTCCACCCCTAATTATGAGACCAGATGCTCCATTTGCTGTTGACACATTGACGGCCCACGAGCCAGACTGTGAACGAAATTTTGGAGAAATTCAGGCCTAGCTCTGCAATTTACAGCACAATTTTTTTAATAAAATAGCTAAAAAAGTCATAGGTTTTACATGTTCCTACGGGGAGTTAATTAACTATTCCAAAATAATGGCTCTGCTCAGAGTTCTAGGGCTCGTCAGTGTCTATTACTCCTGGCTGTCAGATATTAGTCACAAACCGGCAGTAAGGCACTAAGCTTACCTGTCAGATTACAGTTTCCAACATGAGTTCAGTGTCCTCAGTTCCCCGGTTTGTAGCATACACATCTGTCAAGCCGCATTATCTCCACCTTTGAACTGCCACGGCTAACCCAATTTCCCTGTTCTCCCCATTATCTAAAACACCATCTTTAGGCAACTGTTACCATTTTCCCAAAGTAAATCTAGTGCTCTATTGCTAACTCAGTTTCCACATTGTTGACTCAATATATGAAGCACCAATGCTGTTCCAGGTAAACTGGTTTAAGTGCCTCGGTATTCAAAGTACGTTTGTTAGGCCAGTTAAACATGCGTAGTAAAGATGCTTTCCATATTGTGAAACGTGTAAATTGCCTTAGCAGTTGGGCTCCACATATTAGGCATGGCATTAGTATACTAGCTTAGTAGCGGCAAATTAAATGTTTGCAAGGTGTGAAAACACTACTGCAATGCCTGTTACCTTATTCTCCTCCAGTACGCAATGCACCATTGTTCAAACAGTTCCACATTTCAGCCAATATGTAAGGTATTGTTGCTAAGGCTGTTTACACAGTATACAAACACCACCGTAAGAGCAGTTAAACTTAGCAATGGTACCATGGAGGGCCCCGTCGAGAGATGGAGGCAGTCCAGTCTCTCCACGGGAAACTTCGGGACCGGAAGGAGATGGTCTGGGGCAGGATACGCTGGGGGGTGGGGGAGGAAGGGGAGGGAGCTAAGGGAGTTTATAAAGAGGGGCGGGAAAGGGAATAGGCCTCTTCCGCAACTTGTCGCGCTGCAGTTAAGGTTGGAGTTGATCCCTGGGGGGCATTGATTTTAGGTAAGGGATGGCCACGACGCATGACGCGGAGGCCGTACAAGCCGAGCTTCGCGTGTTAGGCGAAACCGGCTGTAGCGACCTCCTCAGACCTTGTGTACTCAAACAGGCCTGGGTGGGGATGCAGCATGGGACACGCATTGCCACACACAGTGTTGCAGCGGCGGTTGCCACCTGCCGCTCACCAGCCAGGGTGGAGAAAGAAATCTAGAGGGGGGGCAGGGACTCTGCAGGTCCGCCCTCCCCGGGGCCCAAAATAGTTAGTGGGGCACTGGGGGAGCCTGAAGCCCGGCAAGAGCAGGTGGGGGTGGGGCAGCCAGAGGAGGCAGCTGGGAATGCACCTGGGCCCAGTGCTCAAGGCCTGCCTGTAGGGCTTACCAGCCCTGATGAGGTGCAGAGGCCTGGTGGGCCTGAGGGCATGGAGCTGCCCCTGCACCTTTCAGTGGCCGGCCAGCCTAGCAATGCTGGCAGGAAAGGGATACCTGGGTGCATGGGGACCCAATAGGAAGCAGGCAGAGTCAGGTGTGGTTGGCCAAGGGAGGGGTTTCAGCAGCAGCCCACCACTGACTGGTCAGCAGTGGACATTGAGGCCAGGATACAGGAGCTGAGGAAGAAAGTGGTGTAGACAGAAGAGCGATGGGTGCTGCTTTGTAAAGAAAGGGGTGAGGCAGAGGGGCAGGCCAGGCAGGCAGGCAAAGAGAAAGTCGGGGGGGGTCAGTGAGGTACCCAGGGGGCGTGGTTTCGGGCGCGGGAATTGGGTATGTGTCCCGGCAGAAGAACAGGGTAGGGAGCTGGAGGCTGGTGCCGCCGGTAGTGCAGGCAGTGCGACAAGCGCACATGACGCATTCGGTCAGGTGTGGCGCAGGGAGTCAACACCAGCAGCAGAGTTTGGCAGAAAGGTGGAGAAGCCAACGGGGCGCATCACAGCCCCTGGATGTTGGCCCGAAGCAATAGAGGGGTCTTTGGCGTCCTTCTCTACACCACGGGACTGCATGTAATACGCAGATGGCAGACGCCATGGGGGTCACATGACGGTCTGCGAGCATGATGCAGTGGATGTTGAGGTTGAGAATGATGAATGGGGTATGGACAAGGACGATGTGGTTGAGTTGGACTATGACGAAGAGCTGGAGGAATGGGAAGAAGGGGAGATACGCGACAAGGAGGTGAGCGTGGACCCAGGGAGGGGAACGGGGCGCAGGAGCGGCGCAATTCCATCTTCTTTTCCTGTTTTGCAGGCATCAAAGACTGGCGCGGGAGGTGTCATGCACGGGAGGTGTCGGGCCAAGGTCTTGTTGGAGGGGAGTACTCAGGCTCACGGAGTACAAGGTAAGGGAGACTGGTGGTCACTGTGGGGCGAGTGGAGGGGCAAGGCTGGTGCGGCCTAATATAAGTCCATTGGAGTGGGGGATGAATCAGTATATGGCACACCTGGTACCAGTGCGGTATCTGCAAGTGAAAAAGAGCAAGAGGCAGAGAAGGTTTCGACACCACAGGGAGTGATGGGGGAACAAGAAAGGGATGTTAAGGAGGGGAATAGCCATAAGAAGCGGCTCCCCTACATGGGTTTAGCAATGCCACTGGGGTCTCACGTGGCGGAGAAGACGAAGGCTTGGATCTGGAAGCATGAGTATGTTGACGTATTTCGGCTCCTACATAGAGACATTCAGGCTAAGGAAGGCTCTAAGGCGGAGGAGTGGGAACTGGCGCGTAGGCCTCGGGTACCTATCACTATGGATAATTGGACTGCGTCATTCCTGATATATGCTAATATTTACTGCGAAAAACACACAGACAGAGCCATTGCCATGTTTAAGTACATGGACATCATTCGCAAGGCCCAAATGCATTTTGGAGGCTTTGCATGGTTGAACTATGATGAGGAGTTCCGAGCCAGAGTGAGTGTTAATCCTGAAAAACCGTGGGGGGACGTGGACCCGGAGTTATGGATGCAGTGGATGGCTTCTTCGTAGTGTGCTGCATCCACCCATATAGCTAGTGGCCTTCTGGTGATCTATAGGCCTTTTCAGTGGTGTCCTGCTCCGGCCGGGACAGGCCAGGTGCCAAGAACACTACTGCCTAACTCAGGAGCATGCTGGAACTTCAACAAGGGGTTTTGCTCCAGGCACCCTTGCAACTTCAAGCATGAATGTTCCAAATGTGGGGGGGAAGCATCCATTAACACAATGTTTTTCCTTGGCCAGTCTGGTGAAGCAGTGGAGATCTTTCAGAGGCAGAGGAGGCCAAGGTGCTCCTGGGCCGAAGGGCGCCTACTCCAAATAAGTTCGATGGGTTGCAGCCCTGGTTGTGCATGTACCCAGATACGGACATGGCGTTCAAATTGGAATGGGGTTTCAGACAGGGTTTTTGAGTAGGGTACCAACGACCGCGGGTGAGGAGATGGGCAGAGAACTTGCAGTCGGCATTGGCCATGCCTGACGTGGTAGTGACAAAATTGGCCAAGGAGGTGTCAGAGGGTAGAATTGCGGGCCCTTTTTGCGGGTGGCCCATGGATGATCTTATGGTCTCACCTTTGGGTGTGGTCCCCAAGAAGGCAAAGGGGGAGTTTTGTTTGGTACACCATTTGTCATGGCCAGAAGGGGCATCAGTAAATGATTTTATTTCACCAGAAGATACCAAAGTGGATGACGCTATCCGGCTTATAAGGGGATACAGTAGTGTCGCGGAATTGGCCTAGTGTGACATCAAGGCAGCTTTCCGGCTGCTTCCTATTCACCCTGAGCATTTTTCTTTGCTGGGAATGCAGTTGGGAGGGGCTATTTACGTGGACAGAGTGCTGCCCCTGGGGTGCGCAATTTCTTGTGCATTGGTTGAAACTTTCAGTGCCTTCTTACAGTGGGTTTTTGTGCAGGTGACTGGGCATTAGACGGTGTCACACTATCTGGATGACTTTCTTTTTGTGGGAGCACCACTTTCCGGAGCGTGTGGGAAGGCCTTGCAGTGTTTTGAGAGCTTGCCGCAGGAGTTTGGGGTGCCTGTGGCCCCTGAAAAGACAGAGGGCATTAGTTGCGTGTTGTCATTTTTGGACATTGAGCTGGACACAGTGGCATTCATGGCATGTTTGCCTGTGGACAAGGTTGCTGAAATCCTGCAATTCTTGCGACAGATCAGGTTGAGATGGAGGATATAACTGCATGTGGCACAACAGCTCCTGGGCTTCCTTAACTTTGCATGTAGGGTGGTTCGGGAGGTAGGACCTTTTTGTAGATGCATGGGGCTGGCGATGTCTAGAGCATCTCTTCCTCATCACAGGATTCAGCTGACGGTAGGTTTGAGGGAGGACATCAGAATGTGGGAGCTTTTCCTGACACAGTTTAATGGAGTTTCCATGGCTTTTCAGGAAGAGGACACAGTGTGGCATGTGGAGATTGTTTTGGATGAGGCAGGGGCCTCCGGTTTTGGCCTTTTTTGGGATGGACGGTGGTGTGTGGAACATTGGCCAGCACACTGGTTAAACCAGGGCAGGAGCATTACGTTTCTGGAATTCTTCCCACTATTGCTGGCTTTGGTAGGGTGGGGTGACAAGTTGGCAAACAGGACCATAATGTTTCACGTTGACAACTTGACAGTGGTTGATCTGGTGAATAGACAGAGGTCAGGGATCTTAGGTGCTGCTCCTTTTGCGAAGATACATGTTATGCTGTTTGTCTTTGAACATCATTTTTAAGGCTGCATACATTCCTGGGATCAACAATTCTATCGCAGATTCCCTGTCTCATTCGCAGTGGCAGCGTTTCCGCGCATTGGCACCGGGCGCAGAAAAGCACAAGACTGCGGTCTCAGCAGACATTTGGGAGTGGGGGGTGTGATGGTCATGAAACTGGTGGAGATGTCGCTAGCTGAATCCACTCTGTGGAATTACCGCCTAGCATGGTTGGAATTTCAGGATTTTGCGGTGGATGGAGAGCATTTCTGGTGGCAAGGGATGGGTGTGCTTGAAGCGCAAGTGGGGTGTTTTGTGCTGTTCCTGATTCACAAGGGTTTGTCGCCAGCCACAACTGGGGGCAAGCTGGCAGGTGTGTCTTTTTATGGGAAGTTGTTTTTTGGCAGGGACCCTGCAAAGGATGACATTTTGGTGAAAATGTTGAAAGGGTGGGGCAGGGCACGATCAGAGTCAGGTGGGGTGGTGTGTGAGGCTATTACGTTTGACCTATTGGTACAACTGTTACATGTGTTGCCGGTTTGTTGTGCGGATGCGTATGAAGTAGCACTTTTTCGTTTGTGTATGATATGGATGTTTTTGGGGCTTTCCGAGTGTCTGAGTTGCTAGGCGTAGGTAAAGGTTGTGGAATTCGGAAGGAGGATGTGCGGAGGCAGGGTGTTCGTTTGGGCATCTGGTTGAGGCGCTTAAAAACGGACCTGTTGGGGAAGGGGAAATGGATATGGTTGGATAAAGGGGGTGGGGGAAAGCATGTCTCGTTCAAGAATGGGACTCTTTCCATGAAGCACGTTTCTGAGCAGGGAGGGGCTGTTTTCTGTCATAGGAACGGGAAGAAGCTTATGGCTTTCCAGTTGTTAGCTGTGATGAGAATGGCTTTGAAGCGTATTGGAAGGCAGCCAGGTAATTTTGGAACTCATTCGTTCTGGATTGGTGTGGCCCAATTTAGGTTGGGACTGGGACCGAATCACGCGCACTGTGAGAATGCGGTCGAAGTGTTGAGAGAGATATGTGAGGGATTGAGAGGGAGTATTTTCCAGGGACAGGACATTTTATACAGCGGGGAGCAGGTTCTGTCTTACGCTGACATATGTTTATTCTTCTAGGTTGTGTGTACGACCCGTAGAAAGCAAAAGCAGTGACATGGCTGGTTGGACATTCGTTTATTCACTGGGCTGCAAAATATGCTTAAAAGCAAGTCTATTGATGATCACTGGGGCTTCCGAGTAGCAGGCATGAGGTGTTGTGGTGGGGGAAGAGCAGCATGAGGTGGGGCAGTTTGCTTCCTTTTATAACTGCAGTGTTGCCGGCATGGGGTTGTCCTGATGTTTTGGTATTGCATCTAGGGGAAAATGATCTGGTTTGATTATCGGAGCTCACCCTACTGCAACACATGCAGAGGGATCTGGAATTACTGAAGCACAGTATGCATGTGACTTGTGTGGTATGGACAGAGTTTCTGCCCAGAAGGAAATGAAGAAGAGTCTTGAAGCACAGGGCCGTTGAACGGGCCAGGAGAAAGCTCAATCGGGCTATGCGGGTGTTCTGTGGGACACAGGATATCAAAGTGTTGACGCACGAAAGGAATAAGGAAAGTGAACAGGGGCTTTTCAGAGATGATGGGGTACTTTTGTTGGAAATGGGGAATGTGCATTACATGATGGAATTGGTTTTTTTGTTGACTAATGTGTGGGGAGAGAAGCTGTGGTGGAGTGAGCCTGTTTTATTTTCGAGTTGCAGAAGGTTTGTTGGTGGGGCAGAAAAACACCTAAAGGGTTTATGCTGGGTGGCAGTAGATGGGGAAGGTGGAGGGTCAGATGCAGGCCTGGCCACCTTTCCACTGGAGAAAAAGAAGCAGGTGAATGATGACAGAGTGGGATGCCTGCTTTCAGGCAGGAGACGAATGCAAAAGTGTGATGCGTGAGAGAATGGAAGGGGATGCTGGGTGAACAGAGAAGTGGGGAAGGAAGTGAGATTGAAAGACAGGGGAGTTCAAAGAGAAAAGAAGAAAGTGTTCAATCATGTTCCAGTTATGTTAATGTTATGTTATGAAGCAAGCCTACCCTAATAAATGGCCTTTTACACTACTGAGAAGGGTGTTGAGTGCTTATGTCCCAATGGAGGGCCCAGTGGAGAGATGCGCGCAGTTCAGTCTCTCTACAGGAAGCTTTGGGCCAGAAGGAGATGGCCTGGGGCAGGATAGGCTGGGGGCGGAGGAAGGGGAGGGAGCTATGGGAGTTTATAAGGAGGGGCGGGAAAGGGGATCGGCCTCTTCCGCAGCTTGTCGTGCTGCAGTCAAGGTTGGCTGCCCACCCACCCTAAAGGATGACAGCAAGGGTGGTAAGTGTTTGAGTGATAAGGAGGAACTGGGGATGGGGGTTGGGGGAGAGGGGTGTATACAGTGTGTATGCCAGGGTTAGGGCAGCTTGCTAGTGCAGCCAGTACATGGGGAGAGTGAAGGGTCAGATGCAGGCACGGCCAACCTTCCACCGGGGAAAACGAAGCAGGTGAAGGATGACAGCGTGGGATGCCTGTTTTCAGGCATGAGACAAATGCAAAAGGGTGATGCATGTGAGAATGGAAGGGGATGCTGGGTGAATAGAGACGTTGAGAAGGAAGTGAGATTGGAAGAGAGGGGAGTTCAAAGAGAAAAGAAGAAAGTGTTCAATCAAGTTCCAATTATGTTAATGTTATGTTATGAAGCAAGCCTGTCCTAATAAATGGCCTTTTACACTATTGAGAAGGGTGTTGAGTGTTTATGTCCCGATACAAATTACGGCAAGATATGAAGACCGGTTTATAGCAGTGTATTCCACACTGAAGGAACTACAGAAACTGTGCCAGTATGCACATTGTCTCACAACTTATAAAGCACTACGTTTGATCCACGTTAATAATACCTGGCCTTGCCCTCAGGGTGGAAAGCACAGTTGCCAACACACTGCCTCCCACCTGAACCCTGCACCCTCCATCGAGTCTCCCTCTATGCTGCTGTTCCTAGTTTCCATGATGATCCACGTTGCTGGAGGTTCGCCTGTCACTTTGCCTGCAGTGGAAGAATACAACCTGCTGCAGCTGAAGCAAAGATCGATGAGACCCCGGTGATGTAGCTTCAGAGGGTGTTTGGGGTGTTAATAAATGTATTTTCATTGAAATAGTTGGGTATAGGTGTGCTTAGTCGGGTTTGCTGAGGTGTCTATCAGATTTCTCCAGGACCTTTTACACACTCACAGAAGAAAAGGCATGCACACTCTATCCATTTCTCAGTTTTGAAAGTCTTAAAAAACGTTGGTTATTTTACAAAATATTGTGATTTCTCTAACTTACTATTCCTATCAATCCTCGTTCCTCTCCCTTTTCACTGCCCCTTAAGACTCTCTCATGCGCCCTGGTTGTGGTATCATGTATTCTAACATATTATTGTTAGAAAATCTGAAGCTCACCCCACCCCCAAATCTTACTGACCAAGCTACACCCCTGGTGCATCCCCCCAGCATTGTGCGTTCTATGTTCTCCAGTCAGCAGCCATCAAAGTAATCCTATGAGGCCATTACCTAATACGGGAATGGCTAATTGCCATGTAAAGGTCTTCTGTGACATGAGCATATAGTGCACACATGTATTATTGAGTTCTATCACCTTGCTAAACTCAAAGTAGTGCTTCTTTGCTTGAAGGGCACTGGCAGGGCCAGGCTAACCATTGTACACACCTCTCTTGCATTTTGCCAGTGGCAGCAGGCTAGTAGGCTGCTCTTAGATTAGACTGGCGCGGCAAGACTCAACCTTCCCCTCGTGGCTCCCTGACTCCATTCTAGTCACAGACTTCTCAATGTAGAGAACATTTAAAAAAGTTGCCAGAGTTGACATTGGTTTCTAAGTTGGCTCTTAACACTAAGCAAAGTCTACTGGATGAGACACCTTCAAGGTTGGATGGGCAGCCCTTTCAACCCTGCAAGCAACCACCTAGATTACACTGCAAGCCTCAAGTGGAAATGCCTCAAGTCTCACTCGGGATCGTCCTCAGGCAGCTCATTGGTGCCTTGAGGTAAAGGCTATTTTAGGTCCACCCAATGCTACAAATGCCTTCTCGTTTTCTGTTGTCTGTTAATTGATGCTAAGCGGTGTGTAATACACCTTGACAAGCCTTTTAATACCTTTAAGGATTTGATGTGCTCAGTGCTTTACATAATGGATATTCATCTAAATTTGTAAAGTTTTGTGCAGATATGAGTACACACTAAGGCCCCGATTTATACTTTTTTTTTGCGCCACATTACCGTCGTTTTTTTACGCAAAAGTGGTGCAAACTTTCAAAATACAATTATATTTTGTAAGTTTGTGCCGCTTTTGCGTCAAAAAAATGATGGTAATGTGGCGCAAAAAAAGTATAAATATGTAATAAGGTGGACGGGCAGGTGGTGGGACAATCCGCCAAACACTAAATCAGGCCCTAAGTTGCCTTTGGGCATTAAACCTTTCCAAATTCCCAAGTAGTAACCAAATTCTCAAAGAGTACCTTGGTCTTTTCCAGTGGGTGGCTCTGTAGCACAGTGTGTCATAAGCAATGGTAACTGGCCGGATGCACAGTTCATTAGTGGAGGCCAGCAAATTTCAGGAAATTCATTTCAGAAATGTTAAAATAAGTTTAGTGTGTAGAGTGGGGTGGTGTTTAAAATTCTTACAAATACAATCTTTTGGCATATTTGCTCTTTTATGCTAGGTACCCGCTTATAAATCAGACAGGCAGCACAACAGGGCTCTCAAGATTTGCTTTAAATTCTGGGACTTCTCCTGCGTTTATAACAGGATAAACAGGACAGCAATTCCCACATCGCTAATAGTAAAACTTAGTCTGGCTAAACTACTCACATGTGGTGTGGACGTAGGAAGGTTCAGAGCTATGGTATAATAATGGAAGCCAGTGGCCTAACTAAACTTGAGGGGGGCTCCCTGCGAAGTATCTGGAGGGCGCCCACTCCAGTTCCCCCACCGCCCTTGACCCAGTTAGGGTCCTGCCGCCCGTGCACTATGTACTGTGTTGAGGGCACCCCCCTGGAGCTCAGGAACCGCCCCCGTACTGTGGGAGCTGCAGGGGCCTGTCTTACACCACTGGTGAAGGCATTACATTTCCTACGCCCCCTTTGCATACCATCTCTATAGTCACAAACATTTAACAATTCAATAGATTAATTAGTCAAGCTTGTGCATTTATTTAGGCCCTACCCCATGCTTCCTAAATTTTGCCAAATCTGATGTGATATTCATATCCTAAAATCTGTTTTCCACATAAAAAACATAAATACGTACCCTGAGTTTGAGGGAGTCCTTGTCGTAAGGACTAGGGGTAAAGTCTGTGTGGACACGAGCTTTGCCGCAGAACGGCCCTGTGTATGGAGGTGCCACATCTTCCATCCTCATGCTGTCTCTGTTGCTCGTCATGTATGTTGGGCTGAACACTTCACTGCCTGCATAGGAAGTCACACATTTTAATTATTGTCCTGCACACATTAATATTATAAAGGGTCTCCACAACACAAAAACCTGTGTGAAATATTCATTATTTTGCCCTGTAGAAGACAAGAATTCACTGTGACCAACTATACACCTCACATCCTCACTGCAGCCCTTTATTCAGCACACCATGATTTGAATCACTCAGTGTCACAGTATGGTGATGTAAAGAGGTGCAGACATCAAAGGTTGAGACAGGGTATAGGAGCACTAAGCTGCATTCAGAAGATGTGGATTTCTAAATAAATGACAAGAATTGTCCCCTTTGCCTACAAGATTCTGAGTGCTTGTCTGCAGTAAGGCACTTAGGGGGTTATTCTAACTTTGGAGGAGGTGTTAATCCGTCCCAAAAGTGACGGAAAAGTGACGGATTTACCACCAGCCGTATTACGAGTCCATTATATCCTATGGAACTCATAATACGGCTGGTGGTATATCCGTCACTTTACCGTCACTTTTGGGACGGATTAACACTCCTCCAAAGTTAGAATAACCCCCTTAGATGGTGCTGGATCACTACATTTAGCTAGGTCCCTATGGTCCTTAGCCAAAGGGCAGGATATTCTGGAGGGTTGACAAGGTGCTTCTGTCAGAGCATTTTATCCTTTACAGGAATAAATGCTCTGTGAGATTGATGAATCTTTGGACCCTGCAATAGGGTGTGGAAGAGCCATTAACACAATTCCAATGCAAACCAAATTAACTTGAACACCATGACCAATGTGGCCACGGATAGAAAACTCCAGTCAGGAAGAGAGTTAAGGGATTTATTACAGACTCAAGCTCAAAGTCATGTGTAGGAAAGTACCCTCTTTTTGGCATGGCTACCCTCACTTTTTGCAAGATATCAGTGTGCTTAGACAGGCTTCACTGGGATCCTGATAACCAGGAACCCAGTGATTGTGCTCTCTCCCTCCAAATTTGGTTACTTAGGACCTTTGTGCACTCCACAACTGTCATACTGTTGTCTCCTTATAAGTCCCCTGTATATGGTACTTAGGTAGCCAGGGCATTTGAACACCAGGGGTCCCCAAGGGCTATAGCATGTATTATGCCACCCATGGGAGCCCATGCTAGATGTGTCTTCAGGCCTGCCATTGCAGCCTGCATGAAGAGGTGCATGCACCCTTTCACCACAGCTCACTACACCAGGTTACTGTAAGTCACCCCTATGGTAGGCCCTTCTAGCCCAAAGGGCAGGGTGCAGGTCTCTGTGTATGAGGGTACCTATGCATGATCAAAAGTGTCCCTACAAACCCCAGTTCCATTGCACTGGACTTCGTTAGTGCGGGGAAACCATGTTGCTCGTGTCCTGGACACATGTCACTGCTACATAATGGTAACTACGAACCTGGGCATGTTTGGTATCAAACATGTCGGAATCATACCCCAATACTGTTGCCAGTATTGGTTGTAAGATTCCATGCACTCTGTGGCTTCTTGGAGGACCCCCAGTTTTGCTCCTACCAGTCTTCTAACGTTTCCTAGGCAGCCCGCCCTGCTGCCAGCCCTCAGAGAGGTTTCTGCCCTCCTGCTGCTTGACCAGCTCAGGCAGGGGAAGGCAGAACTGAGGATTTCCTGTGGGAGAGGGAGGCAAAACCCTCTCCCTTGGAAATAGGCATTACAAGGCTTGGGAAGGGTAGCCTCCCCAAGCCACTGGTTTGCTTTGAAGGGCACATTTGGTGTTCTCCTTGCATAAACCAGTTTGAGCCAGCTCTGGGACCCCCAGTCCCTGCAGTGGAGCAAAACTGGGCAAATGAAAGGGGTGTGACCACTCCCCTGTCCATCAGCGCCCCAGGGGTTGTGTCCAAAGGTCCTCCAGGTAGCCACTTTATTCCGTCATCTTGGAACCAAGATGGGTAGAGACCCCTGGGAGTATCTGAGTGGCCAGGTCAGGCAGGTGACGTCAGAGACCCCTCCTGATAGGTGGTCACCGTGCAAGATGACCAAACCCCCTTTTAGGGCTATTTAGGGACTCCCATGAGGGTGGGTCCCCAGATTTGACATACAAGCCTCCACCAGGACTCTTCTGCATCATTTACTTTTACTTCTATACACTGGAAATGCAACTGGACACTTCAGGAACTGAAAGACTGCAACTCCCGAGATGACCTAGCCTTACAACATTGTTTCCCTGGCGCCTTCCAGCAACTGCAATATTTCCCTGGCTGTGCATCTGCCCTCCTTGGAAACTGCGTGGATCCTGCATCACAGGTGGTGGTCGGGAGTGGTCCCCTTGGGTCCTCTTTGCCGCTGTCTAACTTGGGAGACGGTTAAACCTTGCATCTCCTTGCAAGACAGGATCCTTGTGCACCGTGACTCTTGCAGCAACGAAGGCTTGTTGTCTCCTACTCCAAGGAATCTTCAGGTTCCGAGTAGCCTGACCTCTAGAACTTCATCCTGCCAAGAACAGTCTACACTCTGCTGCTCCAGCAACGTGGAACTTCTCTCCAGGTGTGCTGATTGGGCCTCTCTGCAACTTACTGTGCCTTGTGCCAGTGGGTTGCCTGTGGGAGCTTCGACTCCTTCTGCTGACTCTCCCGACTGCTGAGGGTCAGCCCAGACTTCCCTCCAAGGGGCAAGTCCCCTGGATCTTGCTGGTCCTCTTCAGCCTTGCGACTTTTCTTTAGCCTCCTTTTGCATTTGCCAAGGCTTGTTGGTGCTTCTCCTATCCACTGACCTTCTGCAGCCTGACAACCAATGTGGGACACCATCTGCACTACTCCAAGGACTCCTCTGCAGCTCCTGGGCTCCACAGCTGGTCTTCTTGTTCCCGGTCGACCCGGATCGTCATCCATAGAAGGGTGGGTAGTGGCTCCTGCCCTGACTGGACCCTCCATCATGGACTGTGCTCTGTCCCCTTCTTCTCTAGGTCCTCTTTTTCCAGAATCCACCTTTGGTTCCCTCTGGTCTTGTGCTGTTCTTGCGCAATCCATTTTCTAAGTCCTCTTGTTAATCCTTGGGAAAACCAGGTTCTTACCTCTGCTCTTTTGGTCGCTCGCGGTCACTAAGGTACTCACCTCTTGGGGCCAGAGTTCTCCCAGCTCCCGTCTAACTACTCCATGCCTTTGAGTGGGGGACTTCACTTTGCATTGCACTATTTTAGTATATTGTTTGGCCCTCCCATAGGGCCCTCACTATTTCCTACAATTCTTGCCAAAGCTTGTTACTTCTATGCTAATTTCTGATTACTATTGTGTATGTATATATATACATACATATATGTATACATGTATATATATACATGTGGTGTTACTATAATTAAGTACCTTTATTTTTTAACCCTGTGCAGTTCTTTCATGTGTGAATATTGTGGCATTTCATATGCTTTGCATGTCTCCTAGATAAGTGTTTGCTGCTCATCCTCAGCTACCTCTAGAGAGCCCTCATTTTCTAATCACTGTCTTCATTCACTAATACGGGTTGCCTGGACCTGGTATAAGGTGCCAACACCATAGGTGTCCACCAGACACCAGGTCAGCTTCCTACATCATGTGAACAATTTGCAAGACCAGGTTATAAAGATTCATAATCGCCAAGGGTTGCCCAAGACCACAAAATAAGTTCAGGCAAGCTAACATTAACAAAACTAAACATTCAAGAAGAATAATACATATAATCAGCAAGAATATCTGAGATACAGAAATCAAGCATTGCTCAGGAAATACCCTACAGTTAAACAAATCAGGGAAATATGTGTGTAGGGTGGAAAACGTGGAAAAAAGACAAATGGGGCAAAAGGGCAAATATAATTTGGAAAAAGGGAATTCCGGACACCAAAGTACTAATTATGGTAGGCAAAAGATAGGTAAAAAGGGATCAAGAGTCTTCTGAAGGGGATTGGAAGAAAGGTTTTCTAAGTCTTAATAGGGTATCTCAAAGGGACAGGCAGAGAGGATGATACCTCTCCAAGGGGCTCAGCATATGGAGTTCTTCGTCAAGCAGGGGTCTGGAGAGTCTGAAGATCTGACAGCATTAAAGTAGGAAATCTGGAAAGCATCTTCTGACCAAAATCCAACTGGTTCTTTTCCGAACCTTACCGCAGGCAAAAAGCGAATGCATAGTTTAACACAGTTTAATCTATACACAAGTAAATATGTACAATCACACTTGTGCAAAAGTAAAGAAAACATCCTTGATGAAATACAGAAGGGGAAATTAACACTTCATTTACTGCAGATAATCACATTCTAAATTCAGTAAGAGCAATTACTTGTAAGAAGGCAAAAAACTACTCCAAATATTCATAAACAAGCCCCATTTGTGTTACATTTCAGAGCTTCCAGCTTAAGTTCACCTTCCCTTTTTGTAAATTCCTATCTATGATGACCACCAAACACAAACTCCGTTTCTTGATAGCCACAAGACATCAGAACCATTTCAATTTATACATCACCTTCTTGTCCTGTGGTTGCTGTTCTGACAACGGACTCTGTCTGATGGAGCCTGTTCTGAGACCAGCCCTTCCTGTTTTTCTTCTAGAAGTGCATAATGGCCTCAGAGCAGTATGATCTTGCATTCAAGTCATCTAGCTTACTCCTGCTGTTGGATTCTTCGCTGCTGCCTGTTCCTGCTCCTTCTCAGTCCTGCCACTCCCATCTCTGCTTCTGTCCTTCCAGCTTCAGTTCTGCCCCATTAATACCAGCTGTTTCAGTCCCGCCAGCTTCAGATCTGCATCAGTCTTCCTAGCTCTACATCTACCCCGATACTGGTCTTACGCAGATCTGAAGGTTCAGCCTCGCAAGAACTGTCCGTCAATTGGGACCCAGAACCTTGGAGGTGTTTTGTACATTTGGACTTTATAGTCCTGGTGTTTTCAGGTACCACTTTCCAGAGGATATCTTCTATGTAACTCTGGTTACTCCAGGGTCAGACTGTGCTCTCCATTCTGCAATGTGCCCCATCAATGGCCTAAAGAAATATTATCACATTCTCTCACCCTGATGGAACTCCACTGTCATGCCTTCTTCTCTGGCACACAGCTGCACCATCTTCAAAACTAGTTAGATCATCTACAAAGGCATCATGACCGACCAACCTTTCTACAACCTTTCTACATGACAAGTTCACCATTTCCAGTGGCTCTTGATACACACAAAGATTTGAGATAAAAAAAGTTCAAAAAAGGAATGACAAGACAACAGGCCTTTTCCATCTATATACCCAGGACCTTGAACAACAGTGGCATATCCATCAGGACTGCTGCAACCCTGCTCAAGTTTAGGAAAGAGCTAAATATACACTTCTATAGTGAAACACTGCATTGATATGTAATAATAGTCCTCTTCCATTCTCACAACATAGCTATCTGTCTGATAACTCTTTGCCTCTCTCCTTGCCATTCACCCTGTACAGCTCTCCACTGCCTTTTGGCCAGGTTCTCACTATACTAATTTCACATGGGTGCATACATACAGGGCCTGATTCACAAAGGTAAATGTACAATTTTGTGTAAGTTTGTGACCGTTTGCTATTCACAAAAGTATTTTACGAGTAGTATCTTTACGACTGTGGAGTCTCTGCACATAAAAAGATAGGACAGTCCTATCTTTTTCTGTGCAGAGACTGTGTAGTCGTTAAGGTACTACTCAGAATATCCCTTTGTGAATTAGGAATATTTCTATCTAGCACACACAAATTTGGATCCATTCAGTATCAAGCCATGATCCAACTGGGTTAACACCCTTTAAATAAAAGGAAATAAGACTCCAGTTTGAAATAAATACTCCATTCTTTATTCTTCTTCTCAATGCTTTAAAATCCACTTGTAGCCAAATCCAAGCCAACATGTTTTGTCCATTAAGGGCTTCTTCAGTGCTCATGTGTGTAATATTTCATGTATTTTGTTGCATGTAATCCTCACGTTCCTGGTATGCATAGGAAATGTAGGCTTAATGTAAGATATCCACCTCCACTGGGTCCACAGTTTGGAGTTAGTTATAGTCCATCAATGTATATTGATATCCACAGTTTGGAGCTAGTTATAGTCCATCAATGTATATTGATATCAAAATACACACACATTTGTTAGTGCTGTATAGCAATATTCCTAATTCTGTACATTGGATTTGATTTCCGGTCACATGGTGTATGGTGACAGCTCCTTATTATTAGTGCACTCAGTAATAATGTGCGGCGTTGTCTTATGTCTCAGTCACCAATTGAAAGTCTTTTGTAATACCTTTGTGAGTAGCAAACAATTGTAAATTTACACAAACATGTACGTTTACCTTTGTGAATTAGGCACACAGTGTGGCTTCCAGAAAGGTCTTCCTTTCATCACAGCCTCTAAGCAAGAGCCGTTTGTCATTATTGTGAACATTTCTAGATGGGCATAGAAAACATCTGCATTAACTAATTATCACTGAACATTGTTGATGCTGGTTTACAATTTCTGAGAAGAATGGATTTTCGTATCATAAAAGGGGTGGTCAATCATTGTCTTTGGAAGATAAAGTTTTAATGAAGGAGGTAACATTGACTGAAATCATAAGTCAGTCCATGACAATTTTCTCTTCAAGAATAAGTAAAATACTCTTGAAAATGCCTTCCTAAGAATTTTGTAAACCCTAACTCTACGCTTAAGCTGTGACAAATATCTAATTATCTATATCTAACTAAATGTAAAATATTTAAAGTAAATTAAATTAATTCAAGTTAATTGTTTCATCCCTAGTCCTTACATGATGCCTTATCAAAAAAAAGTTATTTATTTTTATAGTAAAAATATTAAAAATTAAATACATTAATTTAAGTAAGGAACATTTATACTGACAATAGTAGCAATCCAAATTTGACAAATGTTAAATATATACTCAATTTAATTTAAGATATGTTCAAGTTATTTTTTTTAATTAAATGTGTTACCTTTAGCACAACACTAATGCTTAACCTGGCACTGTCAATTTTTCATACTTATTTTGCTAGATTGAATTCAATCATATTCAACTACATTAATGTTTTTAAAAAAAAGAAAACCTTATGTTAACTCTATCAAAAACCCTAGTGCAAACCCTAAATGTTACTCTTACTCCAAATATTGATAAATACTAATTCATACTGTTAATTATTTCTAATTAATATATTACACTATTTAAAATAACAATGGTTATGTTTATATTAATTCAATAATTTTAAGTTAAACAAATGAAGTAAAACAAGGAATCCTTTTCGCTACACTGAAGCCTGCCCTAACCCTTCCAACGACGTCTATTGTCTTTTATTAATTTTAATATACTTCATGTTTAAGTATTTATTATTTAGATAAAACATAAAGCAGAGTTATGCACAGCATAGCAAGAAAACAAAACATCATATAACGAAGAGTACATTTATAAATTGCCAGATTTCAGTTTTAGCCACAAAATCATGATCCTTTCTTGCTCTGCTCTCTAGTCACCAGGACCTACTACCTGGGACTTAGTGGGAATTATGGGGAGGGCATAAGCTCAAATTTGGTAAACACTATGGGCCTGATTCACAAAGGGCCTCCGCATTGATGGTTGAGAACCTGACATTGTGGGTGAGTCTCTGCACTTCGGAGTGAAATCTCCACAATGAGAATTCTCACTGTGGAGAATTTGCCCCGAGTGCGGATACTCCTCCTCAACTACAGGGCCTCCGCTATGAGTGCTGAGGCCCTTTCTGAATTAAGCCCCATGGGTCCTATTCACAATGGTAAGTTTCCACGTGTAGATCTACTCATCTGTAGATCTGCTCCTACACCGAGATGTAAACATCCACTTTGGTCCTTAGTGTACCCCCTAGGAAGGTGCTCCTTAGGAGAAGGGTATAGTGGCTCCAGGGAACCTCCAGACATCCCCACACAGACTGATCAGTTCACATCCTATACCTACTTTTGGGGATTACCTGTTCCCTCTTACAACTGAGAGTTTGTCTGCTTCCAGTGAAAGGGGGGGTGAGGGTGCAGTTTTAAACCGTCGAACCGTCCTTTAAAATGTGCTCTCCCCAGATGAGGTGCAACTATTCAAGTTTGTGCCTGCACTGGGGACAGCAATTTTTAAATCTGTAATTGGGTAAGTAGCTCCGATCTGTGCTAGGGACACCCAGTTAAGGGTAGGGTATGACGTGGCACAAGTTGGGGCAATTAACCCATTATGTAGTTTGGCCTGTATTTCTTTTTAATTACAGAAGATACACAAATGTGCATGCCTGTGTTGGTCGAATTATCTGATTTAGAGTCGACTTCCTGAACATAAACATTATGGTGCCCTAGATAGTGTTAATATCCAATAAATCATGTAACTATGAACAATTTCAGCTGAGTTACAAGTCTAAAGAAACTGTTGTTGATTTATGTAAAGCAAGCGTTTTCTCTGTCACTCACCACTGGATGTCTGTCGGCTCACAGGAGTATGAGGGTTGTCATCTGAGTCAACAAAACATAGCGCCATCTTCTCATGTGAGTGTCCTTCCAGACTGTCATCCAGCGATACTGGCGAGGAGGATCCCTGCTCTGCATGCTCTAGCTGACCCTGCAGAAAGAATGGGAAGTTGCAAGACTTATTTGAAAATGTTACGATTTCATGGCTATTTTGAAACATCACATAACAACCCTCAAACTGGGCATGTCCAAGCGCCAAGACAACAATTAGCTTGCGTTGGTTAAACCGACAGAACACTCAATTTTTTGGAAATTTTGGAAGTGAAGAAAGTAGCTCAATAATCTGTGTGGGGAGCTGTGGTCACCTGCCCTTGCCACCAAAATGTGGTGACAAGTGCATAATGCCATTAGGGAAGTTTACTAATTCACATTTCTAACCACTCATCTCATTTCCAGGGCACCCAATCACAGCTAAAATCATTGAAAAAATACAACTATTTTCTGGAGAGCAAGGCCTGGTTCAATTTCAGTGTGTTTACAGAGTCTTTTAAAGCAGGCACTGGATATGAATCAAATTCGTTTTAAGAGCAGTGTGGCTAGCACTGGACCTTTTTTGTTATTGGATGCTCATATTAGCTTTAAGGCACAAGAACAACGTTATGTTATATTGAAATAAGGCAAGCCATAATTGAACAGCCATCCCTGCCATTATAGAAAACGCATTTATACTGAGATAATTGTAACTAAATTAGGGTGTTATAACCTAAAAAGCCATTATAAGCAATATCCCTTCACCCTACTACCCGAACCACTGCCAGCTTCCCTTGCTAAGGAACATGCTCATGCCATCTTGGCACAATGGCTGGAAATTATACCTTTCACTCTTGCTCACCTTAATTTACCAGATGTACTAACAGTGGCCATATTCGCCCTCTTAAAAAAATATATACACAACGCTGACCTAGACAACCTACAAAACTGCAGGCCTGGTACATGACTACCCATCCTGGATAACGTCACAGAGAAATTTGTAGCTGCCCCGTTGGAAAAATATACAATGGAAAAGAAGTTACTGGGACTACATTGGTCTGTAATTAGATATCGTCACAGCATTGAAATTTCTATGCTCAAGATCATGGATGACTACTTATGGATCTTTGATGAAGGCAAACACTGCATGCTTGTACTGTTTAACCTATCATACCCTTTAATGCCATCAATCACAACATTCTCCTACATCTTTCAGCAGGATGGGCATGGAAGGCAGGATGCTAAGCTGGTTCAAAGCATTCTGATATAACAAAGCTCAGTACGTTAGAACAGGTGATGCTCTAACCGCTCACTAAGGTTGCATGTTGAACTGCTGGGAGAGATATTCTCCAAATACTCAAAGGTGACGGGAGGAATGTAAAATGTAGTTAAAACCACTGGCAATCGCTCTGGGTAATATTCCAACTAATTGTTTTTCATCTTCTGTGCCATGATGCATGGATGGCCACATTTGTAAATCAGTACTGACCCCACTCTTCATGGGAACAGTCCATCCCGAACTGCAGGGGGAGACACCCTCCAGAAATGAACACAAGTAACCCCAGAACAGTTTCGGCCTTTTTAGGCCAAGTGAAAACATACTTAAACTTTGTTTGTTTTATGTTCATATACACTCATGAAGAAAAATAATAATGACCGTAC
Source organism: Pleurodeles waltl (assembly GCF_031143425.1). NCBI lineage: Eukaryota > Metazoa > Chordata > Amphibia > Caudata > Salamandridae > Pleurodeles > Pleurodeles waltl. Next base: position 382,000,953 of record NC_090438.1, read on the forward strand.
ATGTAATCACAAATGTATTCACTGTTAATGAAATACTATTTACTGTTTACTATTTGATTGAAGGTTCCCATGACATTGTAATAATTGCAACTCTTTCATGGCCTTAGCAGGCCAGGACCCATAATGCTCAATGTTGTATATTGCACATTTTCCAGTAGTGTAACTTCGTTTTCAAACCTGGCAAGAGAAGTCGGATTTTGTGAGAAGAATGGAGTTAGTATTGAGTACATGAATGATATCTTACTATAAAGGCCGTCCTGTGCTTCCTAGAGGGGAATATCCTGACATCTGCACAATTAGATAATGTTTGGTAACATGGTCTTATTACATTGACTTGTATTGACAGAAATTGTATATATAGGTCAATTTTACATGTTTTAGCTCATAGCTTGAACAGAGTGGGAGCCCTGGTCAGTTGAAATGACACAATGCCTTTTTATTTTTTTTGTTTTGCTGCACGCTATTTTGCATGCAATGCTAGTTAGACTTTAGGCTTCCCACCATGTTATGTTTTATTTTTAACAGATGATGCATTCTGGAAGAAGGAACTGACTCCAAGAAGAGAAGTAGGGAAGTGTTGGACCGGACTCCACATGAACCAGAAGTAAAAGAAAAGTTTCTCTGAGGGAACTGGAGTGGAGAATGGCCCAGCGCCGAATTTGATAACTGGCAGAAACACGAGCACAGATCAAACTAAACCTTTAAATAAACGTCTACTGGTGTTTACTATGTGTTTATTGCTCGCTTGCATGACTTGCATTGTTTGTGGCTAAAGTATTGTCGAAATGGTGCACAGGGCAGGGAACAAAGGGAAAAATGAAAGGAAAATGGTTGAGCAGGTAGGACTGGGAGAAGACTAGAAGGAAAAATGAGCATGAGTGTGATCCCATGGTACAAAGAGAAAGGGCTCTAGAAATAGTGCAGTAACATAGAAGATAGGCAGGAGTCTCAGGACCCAAAGCAAATACCCTTGAAAGATGAATGTGTTCGAAAAAGAGACCCAACAATCTAGCCACACTGACACCTTCCAGATCTTCTCCTGGTGTAAACTAATGGTTCGCAGAACTCAAGGATGGATTGGATGTAACTGTGAGGTGTAGTAGAGATTTTAGAGCTCTCCCTCATGTAACAGAAGTCATCAATATGTGACAGTTTTATGCCTTATGTTAATCAAAGTACTAATGGTTCGAAAGTAGAAGCTATTTTGATGGGCATTCGGTTATAAGGTAGAGTTCGACATATGTGTTAATTAAATCAAATGTCAAATGGACTAAACTGATGTTATAATGTAATTTAGAATCTAGACTAATAGTATGTATTGAAATTATATTGAGTTTGTAATGATTGATGATTTAAATATGTGCAAAAATAGAGAAATGAAGTTACACGTAATCCTGACTGAAATGCATTTAGTCTTTTTGTTTGAAGTGAATGCAACATGCATATTAATGAAGTATTATTAATGTTGAATTCATAGGTTTGTATATTAAATGTGTTTAGTAAAATGTATTAATTAAATACATTACTATAATTCACTTGCGTTAGCTTAAGTGAGGCCTGCTGATTTTGTTTCTCGTTGCTGTGCAGGAAATGCTAATTCATTCCTTAACATGAGCTTTCTTTCAGACTTTGTTCCCATGAGAAGACAAGCTTTGGTAATAGGCCCCGTTGTTTTAGACACAGAGAAAAATGCAACAATGTCCTTGAATGTAGAACATCCTGGAATATGGACTGCTATTATATACAAATGTGTCATACTTGTGTGGAGCCACATGGACGGAAGATATTCCATGACAGATCTGGGAAGGTTTATTGATGTTGTAGTTTGGAGTCATGTGATTGATTTCTATTGGATGATGCCCCTTCAACGTAATGTGGACTGTCACCTTTGATGAATCAGAATGCTGTATGAACTTTAATATACTGATGATCAGTTGGACTTTGATCAGATAGAGATGCCCGAAGATGAGATGCTGAGCTGTTTTTCTTTAAACCTGCATGCTGTGTCCTTTGGAGAGGTTAATTTCCTCTCTGCCTTTGCCCTTCTGAGATGCCTTGCTGACACTCAGAGATATTCTTTTTATCCCCTACTGAAGACTCTTTATTGAGCTTCTGTTATGTTGATGCTTACCCTTTTTACCTATCTTTTGCCCACTTAAGCTAGTAGCTTGAGGCCTGAGATGACCTCTTTCAAAATTATTTTTTGCCTTTTGTACTTTTTGTCTTTTGTCCGCATGTGTTTTGTCCCACACGTCTTCTCCCAATTCAGCCAACTGTAGGGCTGTGACTCTGCTAAATTGAATTGACAGATGATTGCTAACCCTGAGCAATGCCTGATTTCTGTAACACAGATATTTCTGTTAGTTAATGTATTCACCTTCATAAATGCTTAGTTTTGTTAATGTTAGGTCACTTGAACTTATTTCAACACCTTGGGCAACCCTTGGTGATTCTGTATCTTTTTAACCTTGTCTTGTGGACATGACTTTGAGCTTGAGTATGTAATAAATCCCTTAACTTTAATTTTTGACTGGAGTTTTACTCCCATGGCCACATTTGTCATTGTGTGTAACTTGATTGGGTTTGTATTAAATTGCAGGGTCCAAAGAACTGTGGATCTCGAAGGGCATTGATTCCTGCGAAGGATGAAAATGCTCCTGCATGTGCAATACCTTCACTTCCCCCCATGAGATCAATTAGAAAAAGTAATAACTGAAGGGAACCCTATGTGTCTTTCTGTTTCCTCTCCTGCCACCCTCAATGGGATGAGCTGCAAGCACAAGACCTGAAGACCCATGATTGTACTACAAGGAATTGTGAGGGGGGCAAGACAGCCTAAACATAACGCACAACCACAAAAAGAGACTACTGCCAACTTTAGGTAAAAGCAATATGGTCAATGCAAATCCAACAGAGTAGGTGGGCCACACTAGTGAGGATAGAAAGAATTCCTTTCCAGAACATGGCATTTTTTACATAGAGAAATTAGCAAATCTTGAGAAGAGGCTGAAAGACCCCAAGAATAAAATAGCCACAGAACATTGGGCGATCTTCAACTAATAGCATGCAGAAGCACACAAGCACAAGTATGAATCCCACATCTGGTGTATGAAAGATACTTATAAGGAGTAGGAATAGCAAATTAGCCACCTTGAGGACAGAGTTAAACTTGCCCTCCAGCTGCTCCACTTCACCCCTACTTATTCCTCCAGTTACTGAACCGCAAGAGAAGTAAGAGAGCGATTGTGCAAGGGAGGAGCATTTGTTGGTCAAATTCCCCATGCCGGCTGATGGGGCCAGATGCGCACCTAAGTTGCATCTTCATTGCACCTGTAAATGGACCAGAGCTTTCGGGGCCACCAATGGCTGCAACACAAGGAGGTAACACCCATTGGAGTACTGTGATGTGATTAGCTCACAGAACAGCAACTACAATGGAGGCTGATTGTACTACTGTGTATTGGTCTAAAGCATACATGTATTCTTCCACAGGGCATTGGCACCAGAAGAGTGAATTCCTGCAATTACTCTCAAAAGCTTGAGACAAATTGCTAGGTGATTGTAGACATGTTCTCCCCCTTCTTCTCACTCAAGTTATGCTGATAACGAGGATTTGCCCCTTAAGCTCTTCTCCCTCTGAGGGACTTCCCAGCAGCCGGTGGTAGAGTTGTCGTTCACGTACCCTGGACCCTCTCTGACTTAATGAGCATAAAGAAGTAATTACCCAACATTTGATGAACCTCAGTTTTGTAAAGAATTAGAGATGGTGTTCAAAGTGTACAGATCGAACTGGGTAGATGTGAACCAAATGTTGTGAGTGATAGTGCCAACTGAAGTGAGAGATTGGTGGGGAAAGCACCATGGCTGATAGTGGACCCTCAGGATGATCAAGAGTTAAATACAGCAAAGGATGCATTGTTGAATACGATCCCCCTGATATGTCCAGTAAAAACTGACTGGACCAAACTTTTTAATCATAAGCAAAAAAAGGGAGCGGCACCCGCTGATTGTTTATACATGCTTAAGGGCATGTTTGAGCGGTTTTTGGGCATAGTCTGTCCGATGAAGATGTCTCATAAAGCTGTAGGTGCTGCTTTTGTGCTGGGTCTGTTTCTGAATGCTAAGAACAAATTGACCACTATATGTGGTGGATGGTAGTCCAAGAAGTTAGGACAGTTGGCGGTGTGTCACAATATAGGAGAAAAAGAAAGAATGCTGAATTAAAATTGATGTTGTTGAAATTGCAGAACATACAGAGGGTGATTAAAAGAGAACAATGTGGAGTGCTCCAAAAGGGGGGTGGGGCAGAGCTGAGGAGGTCAGGGAGGGGGGAGAATTAGAAGGGGAAACAGGAAGGAGAGAGGAGAGGCCATGGGCTAGAGGTGTTTGTTTTCTATGCAGTCAGCTGGGGCACTGGAATCAAGATTGTCCCAACAAAGTGTCTGGTGCACCAGGACCTCAGGACCAGCATGGGTACCACCATAGTTTTTCAGAACCCCTACTGTGAATTTTAGGAAGGCCTGAGAGGTTCTAGCTGTGAAATGAATATCTTACTACATTTAGATCAAACAGGCCCTATGTTTACAGCATCATCAATGGTAAACAGAACACTTGCATTATGAATGCAGGCACAAGCCTCTCAGCACTCAATACCTCTGCACTCCCTTCTTTGCTTCTCTCGCACTTGTCCATAGACATAGTCAGTATTTCTAATCGATGAGTTACCCACCAAATAACAGACCTTGTATCCATTTATTTTGCATCTATTATTGATAAAATTATTTCTTGCTCAGTCCCACTTCTCTGACTAACCTACTAGAAAGAGATATTCTCTGCAAACATGCTTGTATTGTGTTCTGTACTCCTGATGGTATGTTCTTGAATATACCTTAGACACAAGCTATTATGTGAAAGTTTAAATTGCTGAGTGTGAGCAGACCCCGCTGTTATATCTCCTGAGTTAAGTGAATTGTTTTTACAGGTACTGTCCACATTGAGTTCCACAGATTCCAACTATTTGGAAGAAGTGACCCAGAACACCACAATACCCACTAAAACCTGAAGTGCAGGAAGGTATCTATCCTGTAATGTAGATTTGATTAAGCAAGGAGTTCTAGTACCTTTTGTCAGGGAATGTCACATCCTGATTCTCCCGATATGCAAGGTAGAGGTCAAAGTATATAAGTCTGCACAATATCTTAAAGCAATCAATAATGTGACTACCTCAAGCTATCCTGTAGTCCTCAAGCCTGCTACCATTCTCTACTGCATCCCAATCGGTATGAATGGTTCATCATGCTTGATCTTTGTTTTGCATTTTTTCCATTCCAATACAAGAGGTGAGTCACTATCTCTCCCAGATCTTATTCTGAAGGTCTCACCTCTCATGCAGCCGACTTTCACAAGGATTTACAGAGTCTCCTAAACTTTTCCCAGTACCTAAAGAAGGATTTGGACACGGTTTTCCCCAGGTGGGCTACTGATTCATTATTTTGACAATTTACTGCTGGCATCCGTTACCCTGCATCAATTCAAGGAACACTCTGTTTATCTCTTCATCAAATTCGTTACAGAAGGGCATAAGGTTTCAAAGGAAAATTTCAGTTTTGCCTTTTCCAAGTGAGATATTTTGGTCATGTGAGTCTGCCTGTAAGCATCTTCTGAAGGAGATGAAGCCATCCATATGTTGCCCCGCACTCTAATTGTCTCCCAGGTATGTACCTTTTTGGCATTGGCGGAGTACTGTAGATAATGGATTTTGGGTTATGCTGAAATGGCAAAGCCCTTACAAGACTTTGGCAGTCATTACGAACATGGCGGTCTGGGTCGCCATGCCGGCGGTGGCAGTAATTATCGCCACCGGCATGGTGGCCCAGACCTCCATATAATAGACATTGCAAAACCGCCACTGGCGTAACTCTGCCACCGCCAGGCAGCCTGGCGATGGCGGAGTTACATATCTGATAGGGCAGAGTTGCATGTAGTGCTGCCCACCAGGGAGAAGCTGGCAGAATGTGTGCCTTAGGTCCCCCTGGGGGCCCCTGCATTGCCCATGCACTTAGCATGGGCAGTGCAGGAGCTCCTGTGCACAACCCCGTCGTGCATGTCACTGCCTGATTTACGGGCAGTGATATGCGCGACGAGTGCTGCTGCACTCGCCACACTGCTACATTGCCGCCAGGTCCACAATGTACAGGCCCAGCTGAATGTTCCTAATGTGGCCGGCTGGGTCTTCAACGCGCTGGCGGTCTTTTGTAGACCGCCAGCACCGAACTCAACGGGTTTTCCCACCGAGTTCATAATGAGGGCCTTTGTCAGGAAAGACACCCCTGAACACTTGCTGTGATTTAGTGAAGTCGAAAATGCCCTTGAAAGAAAGAGTAGGTGTTAACTTCAGCAGCCGTCTTAGGGCTCTAATTTTGAGAATCCATCTACTTTGTATTGCACTGAACAAAATGGATTTGCACGTGGGGTTTGGTGCACAGCCATGGGGATCAGAAGCTACCCACAGCCTACTATTCCTCAATAATGGGCCTAGTAGAAGCTGCGCTGATTCCATGTTATCACTCTATTGCATCTGACACATTTCTTATTGAAGCCTCTGAAAATATTGTGATGAGTTCCCACTAACTATGGCTTGCCCCCTCTCTGGTTGCACTTCTCACTACAAAAACTTAGCATCCGTCCACAAAAAAATTGTCTCGATATGAAATAGTACTATTGTCTGCCTTTCATATGATTTTGGTTCACTATCCCACTTTGAACCCTGCTTGTTTGATGCCTACCAGTGACGGTGGAGAACCCTGAGTGTATTTTGACTACAGCACAGGTGATTAAGCCACATATCGATCTAACCGATGTGCCTCTAAATGAATTGAATTAACTTATTTTGTGGAAGGTTCCTGCCTCAGAAATGAAAAGGTACTCTAGTTGCTGGTTATGCTGTTCTGTAAAGCAATGTGATGGACAGTTGTATCTTGCCCACTGTAAAATCGTCCCAGTTTGAGGAGCTCATTGCGCTTACCAGGGCTTGCATTCTAGCCACAGAAAAGACTGTTACTGCATACGCAGACACAGAAAAACATGTCTGAAGTGATACTTGACTTTGTGCTCCTTTGGGTCCAAGGGGGATTCCTGAGATTGGCGGGAACTCCCATAAAAATAGGCAGTATGCTCAAAATCTCTTAAATGCCTTGCAATTAGCAGAGAAGAGAGCTGTTGTAAAATGTGCAGCCCTCACTCTCATCAGATGTCAGGTGAGGCAATGCCTTAGACGATTCTGCTGCTAAGAATGCCGCATTTTCTAAGACCGTTGATGTTGTCATGTATATTGTGAAAACTGATCTATTTCCTGCTCCAACACTAAAGCATTTGTCTTAACTCCAAGAGTGGGACCCTGAAAAAAATTAAATCCTGGATCAATCAGCCATGTCAAAGAGACTTTGAGAGGGAATGAAGAGACAACACTAGGCGTGTGTTTGCACTGAAATTTCTCCTCTCCAAAATTCGACAAACCCATGTTGGTAAGGACTGCATGATGCAGGCAGCTGCAACTCATTCATCCTTCTCATCTTCTATGTCGCATAGTTATTGCCAATCCTTTGCTCTCTGGCAACCAATCAATGCTGGAAAATGGGATATGGCAATCAGCGCTACTCACTCTCCTTCTTCGGGCCCCTTTGTCAACATCCAGATTGATTTATACAATTACCTAAATGTGCAAATTACTCTTATATATTTGTTATGGTATGCATACTCTCAGATGGTTGGAAGTGTACCCTTGTGCCCAGAAAGATGCCTTCACTGTTTCCAAATGATTATGCAGAGGCGCTATCCCTAGGTAAGAATGCCAACTTAGATTAGCAGTGACCCAGGGCACACATGTCTGCAGCTGTCAAGGTAGTTTGCCAGGTGCTAGGAATAGATAAGCACTACCATTGTGTCTATCACCCAGAGTCAGCTCATGAAGTTGGAAGGAATAATTGCCCAGGTTCGGAGTTACCATTATGTAACTGGACACAGGTCCAGTGTCCAGTACACAGGTAAAATGGCTTCCCTGCACTAATGAAGTCCTAGAAAATGGAGCTGGAGTTCGTAGGGGCACCTCTGCTCATGCAGGGGTGCCCTCACACACATATACTTGCACCCTGCTTTCTGGGCTAGGAGGGCCTGACATAGGGGTGACTTACAGTGACCTGGTCCAGTGACCTGTAGTGAAGGGGTGCATGCACCTTTTCATGCAGGCTGCAATGGCAGGCCTGCCGACACATTTTCAGGGTGATATAATACATGCTGCAGCCCATAGGAGACCCCTGGTGCCCCAATGCCCTGGGTACTTAGGTACCATATACTAGGGACTTACATGGAGGCACTAGTATGCCAATTGTGGGGTGTGCTAAGTCCTAAGCAACCAAATTTAGACGGAACGAGTACAATCACAGGGGTCCTGATTAGCAGGATCCCAGTGAACACAGTCAAAATACACTGCCAGTAGGCAAAAAAAGGGGGTAACCATGACAAATAGAGGGTGCTTTCCCACATGCGGCTCTAGACAAAATAAGAAGAAATTAAGAGATTTTAGAACAAATGGCCAATTCCACAGCATTATCTTCGAAAATAGTAACTGAACTGTTCAAGGCTCATGCTGCCTAAATGCTAATTCAAAATAGAATGGCTTTATATTGCCTACTAGCAGCCAAGGGGGCGGGGACTGCGGGATAGTATGGACTGAATGCTATATACACGTTCTTAACTCTTCCTTTAACTTACAGAAGCAGATAGAAAGCATTAAGAAGTGTGAAGAAATTTCTGAAGATATGAAGTGGCCCTTATCTAAGCCCAAATGGCATCTAGGCTTGGTGACGGTGGAGCGGGGGGAGCTGTTTTGACTCACCAACACATTTAAATGACTCACTGGCATTATGCTAGCTATGGTTGTCAATTATTTAACTATCAGTCTGGCTTTATTCTTCAGTCAGTGCTCTTTCAAAAAGAAAGTCATTGTCAAAAGGTTTACGCTTGCTACTTCTCAGGATGATAAGGGAAGAGATCATTATCAAATTAATAAAGAAATGGTTAGAGTGTATTCTATTGAATTGTTGTAAACCAAAGATTTTCCTCTCTGAAAAAAGAGGGGGATGCAGAAACATAATAATGTTTTTTGCATTATGTTCAGATACACTTACAAAGAGAAATGCTAATAACCATATATGCAATCATTAATGCATTTACCATTAATAGAATATGAATATTGTTTTCCATTTGATTGAAGTTTTCTATGGCAGTGTAATTGTAAACTTTTCAGGAGTTAAGGAGTTTAGGAGGCCCAGCAGCTATAATGCTCCATGTTATGCATTGCACAGCTTCCAGTAGTGTACAATTGTTTTTAAACATTGCAAGGGAAAAGGGATTTTGCCAGAAGAATTGAGCTAGTGTAGTGTATATGAATTATATGTTTCCTTTAAGGCTGCCCTGCACGTTCCTGAGGGATAAGTCCGACTGCTGCAAAATTAAGTATGTTTTTGTTGAGAGCAGCAAGTTTCTGTCACATTGCCAATGTATACAGACTTGTATTGAGAGAAGCTGTATAAATACTAGGTGACGTTTATGTGTTAGGTCCAACTGTCCATTTTCAAGTGTGAATCGTGGTCAGTTGAAATGACAATTGTCATTTGTTCTTTTGCTTTACTGCTGCTATTTTGCATTAAAATGCTAGTTGGACTTCTTGGTGTGTTGTATTTTATTTTTTAAAGTCGTAACACAATAAAGGAAACAGTAGGAGATAAAGCGAGGAGTTACACCCTCCAATTAAACACAAAAACATTTTCCTTGTTAGAATGTGAGTAAACTTGTGGGCTAAAGTAAACCTTTGTGGATACTGTTATCTTCAGGACTTAAGGCTTTCACCCAACCAGTGGATGGGTGCCATGTTTCATCATTGAATTCCGCACCAACACCTGTCATAAGGATACAGATGTCAGCTACTACTGCCTTTAACAAAAGTTTATTGGGCTTTTGTTGGTATCAGGGTAGAGTTTTGATGAACAACTGTGAGTACTTAGTTATAGGGCTGAGTGGCAGAGGGGTTGAAGGTAATTTAAAACTACCTATTGGTTGAGAGCATCAATTTTAATAGGTCCCCAGTAGGAGAATTTAAAAAAGTGGCGGGGTATTTCAACTCCTGTAGAGGGTCAATATTTTCCTGCTCTTATAGCACCCTCAATGGAGATGTTTGGGCATTGTTTAGAACCAGAAAAGTGTTCTCTGTTAATATAGTATGTAGAAGAAAATAATATAGAACAAATTACAATCATTGTCAAAAGTTGTGCTGATAGCCCCCACCTATAGAGGTGTTCAGATCTATAATACAAATAACAGGGGTGAAAATCATCAGGGTTGGTCTAGGAGAAAAGCACGATTCTGACACACAGTTTGAGTTGGTATAGATTCTCGTGAACAAAAACACTACGTGAAAGTGAATCAGTGACCACTGCACACATTGTTGTAAATTTTGTCAATATTCTTACCTAAAACGTAGGGTGATACCATCTTATCTCACTGAAGAATATGGAAACAAGATCAATGAATAGCATAATGCATGCAATAAAAGAGAGAACATAAGTTGAACAAGTTAATATCCAATGAAGTGATTCAAATGCATGCTGTTCCTGGGCATTATAGGGTGAAGATATTGCTCTTAGGTTAATATTAATGTCAACACACTTTGGGTACCATATTAGAGCAGCATAGTATCATTATTTGGGGCTTAATTAATTGTTAAACATGATGGTGTCATATAGTCAATTGAATAATTTTGTAGGGCCTGTTGAATTTATTTATGCATTATTTTTGATTAGTCAAACGGTTATTCGAGCAAATTCATGCCACATTTGTCATTAGACAAATGGTTATGTGAGCAAATGCTATGTCTGTCATGGGTTCCTCACTGTGCTTACTGCTGATTTCTGTCGCCTGGCCTGCCATGCATCCATCCAAATGAGTAGATGATGGCTGGACACAGAGTGCAGAGAAAAAGAGAAGGGCTCTGTGTTGCGTCTTAAAGTATATGAATCACAGTACACAGCAAGACACATTGGACAAATCTTTAGTTATAGTGGGAATGAGAGTTAAATTTCTAACAAGTCCATAAGACTCTTCTTCATGTCAAGATGTAGTTAATAAATCATCAAGCGGTTTAACGACAAGGAGATTAAATGTTACAGTTATTAGTTTTAGTCTTATGTGTTAGTAAGTATCTCAAGGAGTGTGCAATGTCAAATGTTTTGTATAGGCAATACTATTGATAATGTACAGTAGTCAAGTGAGGGACTCCATATCATCTCAAAGCACACAGAAACTTGTCAAACTAAGGGCTGCTGCACAGGCCACATGCAGTTCCCTTCCAGTTTGAACAAAACAGTTGGTAAATGATGCTCTATTATCATTGTTCATCATTTATAACAGTGAATAGGGAAGACATTAGTATTCCTGGGATAATATCATACATGTTATGTCATCATTGAGGTTGAGTTCATTAGTTTGAAGTGTGTAGATCCAGCTTTGTTTTCGTCTGAGAAGAAAGTTGGATCTGTACTTCGGATGGACATTAAAAGCAGGTGTGTCAGTTATTGTCCATCTTAGTTAATCCTCTGAGTGCCCTTTGTATATAAAATTGTTTGTCAGTTTGTCAATTTGGTGGTGGCTTTCTTGCATCTAATGTTGCTTCTATCAATTGGTGTGGGCAGGTCAATAAATACATCACCCCTACTCTATTGCAGTTGGTGAGGTTTCATATCTCCTATGGCAGTGGTTCCCAAACTTTTTCGACCCACTACTCCCATGACCTATTGGCCGTTGGCTGCAGCTCCCCATTACGTAACGTTTTTTTGGAGGGTGGAGGGATGTAAGTCTGGCCTAGGGAGTACTTCCATTTTTCTTCATTGGGAGGAAGCTGATGAAGGTCTTATGATCATATAGACCGTCACAATTTAATTTAGCTGTAACCGTGTTGCGCATTGACCAAGGAATTCCCCTTACATAGAGGATACTGTTTCCTTTGCCAACACTCAACATGTTCAATGTTTTCACAGTGCAGTGTCGAAATTTTAGAAATACTTGTAATGCGCGTGGAGGGTAAGCACTCTGCATTTCTTACCTTCTCTCAGCCATGAAGCAACTGCCAACCCGAGTATTATCTCCCTGCTGCCGTCCGGGGTGTTAGCTCCCGGGCGGCAGGGAGAGTAGTCTTCAAGCAAAGGCAGAGTCCAAGGTCACACACAAGGCTGCAGTGCTCCTGGGCATTGCACACATTCTGCTGTTTCTGACACCCTTGGATGTTGGTCTGAAGCAGGCTATCAGCTTCTGTCAAAAGCCTCTTCTTAGACTTGGACATATCAAACAAGAGGGTCTGGAAAGGTGAGCAGCTGTGAAAGCAGTAGCCGGAGCACCGCGCCTCCTGCTTTCTCCTTGCATGGGCTTTACAAGCTTCCAGTGACACTTCTCACAAACCTAGCTTCTCTTTCTCACTCCTTGCCACATCCTCCTTCATGCGGAAAACCGACGCTTGGGTTTTTTACATGATCCCCAGAGGCAGCAAAAAGTAAGCCGAATTTGGTTACTGATTGCACAGCTTTAAAGGGACATAGCCAGCTCATTGTACACGTTTCACATACATAGTTCCATAAACTAACATTTCAACCGGCAACATGGCTCTGTGAGTTAAACTCTTTTTGCTGGCATTTCCTGTAATCTGGAGGTCACAAATACAAATCCTGGCAAGGCCAATTCAGTCTTCCATCCTTCTGAGGCCACTAGATTTAACATCATCAAACTGGGCAATAAAACGTCTGTTAATTAACAAGTTTATAGATGTATAATTGTAGAACAAAACGTAATTTTACAACCAGGGTATTTTTCATCATTATATTGGTCGAATGGCTCAGTTCTGGAATTGACAACCAGACCCTAGCACATGTTTGGGATGGAGGTAGTGCTCAGGCCTGAAGCTGGTTGAGTAGAAATTGTGTTCATGAAAATAAAACAATTTGAAGTCTGTTTAAAACTAAAGTAAATACCACTTTAAACAATTCTGAAGACTGAGTTTAATGCATTCAGTCAGTGAATGATAAATATACCACAATTATCATGTTTACAGACTTGCAAAATTAGGTCTTCAAATGATTATGCTTCAGTAACATACAGGAGGTTTTCAGGTGCAGCACTTTTTCATGCATTTGAAATTGGTAACATGCATTGTTAGGCTTAATGCACATAAAAGTGCTGTATTTGTGAAGTCAGTGGCATATCAAGTATGCTCACATAGTATAAGTGAACTAGACATGAACAGGCCTCAAAATAAAACTAAGCTTTCTTGCTTTCTAGCCAGAGTAGTTTGTGTTCGCCTTCTTTGCATGCTAATGAGGCTGTGACCTCAGACAGTGGTTCTCCCTGCACCAGGATAGTAGTGGTTTGCTATGGCCATCCTGCGTTCATTCAATGCAAATCAGCGCCCCTTTGAAAATAAAAAAACTCCCGTGGTTGTTTAGCAGAAAGCAAATCCCACTTTTAAGCAGATGTGCATGTGATTGTTGGGAATTGCTGGCAACACAGCAACAATCGAAACAGTTTGCTTCAAGGACATTAATTATTCAAGAACTTGGATGTCCTTTCCCAAAATGTGTGCTTGGTGTGTGGCACCCCTGGCTAATTTGGATGGCGCACCAGGGTGCTGTGGCGCCCACATTGAGAAACATTGTTCTATGGTGTTCTCAGGTGGAGATCTATTTGGGTTTGAAGCTCCGCAAAAGTGCATGTAATGATCTACATTGGATGTGATTCAAGCTGGCCCGGATGGTTATTATTCTTGGCTTATTTTCTAGATCGTCAGATTAACTGAGCTGGCCAGGACTGTTGATATAAATAGTTGGCCACAATGCCTGCTTCTTTATTGTAGATGTTCATATCTGAGCAGTTCCTACATATGCATACACATTGCCCTATTGGAAAATTATTTGTAATGCCCTGAGATGGTAACTCATTTGTTAATAGAGAGATACTGTTTGTTTCTGGTATACTTCAGTGGCCAGCTTCCTATTTCATGGCTAGGCTAAGATGTTGAGGAAGGGGGTGGTTTTGTTGTTGCATTGGCCTGTGAACCTCAATGTGGATTTAAATTATTGAGCCAATTTAGAAAGGTTGGTATGCTATTTTTATTACCCTTCCATGTGATTAAGTCATCAACAATATAATGTTCCATAGTTTAACTTGCTGTTTGAAAGGATTGGGAGATGGATAGATATGAGTTGATTAAATAATCATGCATGTTTAAATTAGCCAGCCGTGGGGTAAAGAAACTCCCCATCAAAGTACCTTTTGCCTGGAGTTACATTTGGACCTCATAACTAAAAAAGTCTTATGTTAAAGCCAAGGTGAAACATTGCATGATATAGTCAGTAAGAGTCATGTATTCTTTTACTTAGCTGTGAAGCAATTGGTTAAGACATCCCGAAGACAGTATCCACAAACGTTTACTATAGCCCCATGAAAAACTCACATTTTAGTAAGGAAAGCATGTTCTTTGTTTATTTTTAACAGGCTCGTCAGTAAGCTATAGCTTAGATCAGTGGCACAGCAAGTAAGGCTTGGAATGTTACTAAGAGTGATGGCCAGTGGTTTAGACTATTTGCAAGCATTCCCATCACCTTTTGTGATTGATGCAATGCCCCAATATGTCAAGTGTGTGACCTCACATGGATCCCCCACTGATTGGCACATTGTGTCTATTCAATACAATGGAGGCAGATTTATCAACTTTATGCAAATTGCCTTCACTTACTCACAATTGTAATATTAGGTCAGATTTACTTTATTGTTTCAGTTAATTAAAACTATAACAATTTTGCTGTCTACATTATGAAAGCATACCAATACAAATTAGAAAATGAACACAGGATAGTTAAAAACAGAATTAATTTGAAGACCCAATTTTACATTTTGACATTCCCAAGTTAATTAAATCTTCTAAAAAGTCTCATCTTGTAATAAAAGATATACAAATTTGGTCAGGATTGATGGGTCAAAGTGTTTTATATCAGACTCATCATTTTGTTACTGTCAGAGTTTAAGCGTATGCTAAAAAGTTTATAAATCCTCCAAAGTATGAGAGTTACCCAACCCCCAGGAGCTGACGCAATTCATCTAAAAAAGCTTTTAAGCTTAGGGATTGGAAGGAGCTGTGATACCTTGTGTGTTGGACAAGTACCTTATTCCAGTTGAGCTAGATGCGATTGGAGTGATCTCAGAGTGACCCGGGAGAGTTAAAAAATCGTGTCGTTTTGATCGAGCCTTACTGGCAGCTGCAAACCTGAATAACCCTTTTGTTACAACGCATGTGCCAAGAACTTGACAAACTTACAGTTTAGCTGAGAATTGTGTGGGTTAAAACAGGCTACTATAGCTCCCCTGCAAGTCCGTATGGCTCTCTTGGTAAACATCCTCCTAAGGAACCTCCTTTGAATGTCTAACAAACCCGGGCAGGTGCAGATTATGTGTAGTAGATCTTCCTTTTAACATGAACAGTGCCTGCACTGCTGCAAAATAGTGTTCCTCGATAACTGAGCATTGGGCAAAGTTGGCAGGTTTCCTAGTCTCATTATCATGAACTTATGTTTCAGGTGCGGTGGGTAGAGAGTAGAGCAATAATCAGCCGGTTCTAATGTGGCATAGTGCTTTATGATCATCCACGCATGTGCCCGGGTCCTGAATTTGACTTTTTCTTCAATAAACAAGAGCAGTTTACAGACCTTGTTAACCCCTCTTGAGAATGAATATTATGTCGGTCCTGCCTCCCACAGATCCTCAAGGCTTAGTTGGCTGGTAGATAACCAAAGGTACTTATTATAGGCTGAGTGGTGGTCATTTTTTAAGGCCTGCCAAAGTGGCTCATTCAATTTGTCGGCTGAGTGGCTTATTTTATACCAAGTTCTAGCCGCCTCTGCTCTCACGGCCAAATCTTGCCGTACAAGTCTGAATTCAAGGTACAGCTGCGCTGGTGAAGCGGAGTTTGATAATTTAAAAATGCACCTGAATACCTTGAGCTGGGTTTTGTCCCAAGGGGCCCTTCCAGACCATGCATAACCTCTCTTGCGTAGGTTGGTGTGGGGAGTAGTCTGGATGAAATGACTGTTAGCAGTGGACAATATGATGGACCACGTAGCTGTTTGGTCAAGAGAGAAAAAGCATAAATTATTGCTGAAGCTCTTTGCACAATGTATCTTTTCTCTTGACTGAAAGAGCCCTGGGCAGCTAGAATTACTCCAAAATACTAATAGTAGAGCACCACCTCTAACGAAACATTGTTTAAAACCATCCTTGGTCTGAAAGTGTGTCTGCATCTTAAACGCATTATTTCAGATTAGGACACCTTAATTTCCTGCTGATTGGACTGAACATAGTTGGGCAAAATGTTTAAGGATCTTTGTAGCCAGACCTTGGTACAGCTGAGCAGTACCAGAGCGTCCTTGTATAATAAGTGTGACAGTGAGATCGCACCCAGGCGTGGGGGAGTGGTGAACATTTCCGGCATCCAAAGCTGGGGTCAAGTCTGCCATGAATAAGTTAAACAAGTCTGGGGCAAGCACACAGCCTTGTTTCAAACCCAGGGTTGTGGGGATTTTCCTTGAGAGCCTCGTGCCATCCCAGATTTTTATGCGTACCCAAGTGTCAGAGTATAAAGCGATTATTGCATTCAGGAGAGAGGCCGGGAGACCCCATAGCTTCAGTTTGTTCCAGAGCTGGTGTCTGTTCACTCGGTCGAAGGCAGCCTTAAATTCAATAAAGCCAAGATGTAGTTTTCTGTGCTGCCGTCTGCTCTGTTCTACCAGAAAGGAAGTTGTTAGGATGTTCGTCATGGTGCCTACCACTTTCCTGAAGCCTGTTTGGTTAGGTGGAATAATATTAAATTTTTCTGACCATGCTGTTAATTTAGTGAGGAGCAGGGAAGTGTAGTTTTTTGCCTCAACATCAATAAGGGCAATTAGCCTATAGTAACCCGGATTGCTTATATTACCTCCCTTGAAGATAGGGTTGATAACGGAGCCTTGCCAGCTCTCTGAGATACCTCCTTCTAGACTTACTTCCTGCAAAGGGGGGCAGCACTTCCGATCAGAACACTGCTTCTTCCCTAAAAATGGCTTGGGAAGGCCATTTGGCCTGGGGACTCCTTCCTGATGGGCCTTAAGGAGTACTCAATATGTCTTGTCAGTAGACAGAGTGAGTTCAGTCACCTCCCCATCATCTAGAGGGACGATATTTCCACTTTTAGGTGTCCATGATGGCAGCTGGGGGGTGTTTCCACAGGAAAGGCACTCCATTGACAAAGTTATCTTGAGATAGCTCACCCAGTCCTTTTCAGGGATGTTTGAATTGTTAATTACATTTCCTCGAGTATTGAGATGGTTAATAATTTCCCAGAATTTTCCTTTCGCAGCATGTATTAATTTTAACCAAAAAGTGCTCTTGCCTTCAGCCTTTTCTTTCCATATTTTCCTTTTATACTCTTTCTTAGGGTTCTTCAGTTGTTCCCAAAGGAGCTGATTGCCTGGACAAGCCTTCAAGTGTCTCACTAGCTTCCTTTGAGCTTTTTTAAGGAGGTAGCTCGGCTTTGAAAGGCGGGCCGAGGTGAATTGGCTGATTTGCCGAACTGCCCATTATGGATTGCAGGCAGAGTGCTGGTCCAGTATTTTCTCTCTGAAAATCTTCCCAGGCGTCCATTATGTGTCGGTGGATTTTGAGGCTCTACAGCATCTGCAACTTTGCGGATAAAGATAAGGCTTCTATTGTGTCAGATCACAAGCATAGTCTCTTCAGGCTTGTTGACTCTATAGAGCCCACTTGTACCAGGGCATGTTGATGTACAGGAAGGTAGGGCCTTAGGGTGAGTATTTGGTAGGAATGGTCCCTTGTTGTGGTGTATTTTATTTTAAATTGCCATACCAGAGGGTTCAGAGGCAATGTAACTAAGGTGTAGTCTAGGATGGACCTTGTATTAGGGCCATGAAAAGTGTGGCTTGGTGGAGAATCACCCGAGAACCTTCCATTTAACACCCATAATTTGAGGTATTCCAGCGATAACACCAACGGCGCTCCCTGCTGGTCACAACGTATAAAATTTGATGACACCTGTGCCGGGACATTCCAGTAGGAGTTATTGGCACTTAGTATTACGTCATCCTCTTGCACCTTAATTAAGTTTGAGTTGAAGTCTCCAGTCAGTATGATATCCCAATCTGAGTGGGTCTGCTGGTAGTGTGAGATAGTGGATGTTAGCCTTTTTATTGCAGCTAGCTTACGAGGAAAGCCGGGATGTATGTATACATTGACCAGCCGCATCGGTGGCCTATCGTTGGAGGTTCAGTTGCATAATTTGAGCACTTAGCAGTCTAGGCCTTCTTGTGGTAGCTCTTCTATATCCATTTTCAGGCCTAGTGTGAAGTAAACTGCTAGACCCCCACTTGGCCTTCCATGCTGCTCATGCTTGACTGCATGTGTTTGAAAGCACTGAAACCTGACAGCGGAAGATCCTGTTGTAACCAGGTTTCCTGACGTACAATTATGTCATGTTGAGCCATGCTTTAGGTGCAGAATCTTGTTTTCAGCAGTGATTGGACTCCTGCTATGTTCCAGGATTGAAGCCTTAGGTGTTTCTGAGCGGGGCGTGCCTCTGGTGATTGTTACTCATGCGAAACGAAGGGCATTAAGAGCCTGTGGGAGTCACTCCCATCTGTCTTCATCATGTAGTAATTGAGTATGGGTTAGAAGGATTCTTTGGTTACCTGGATGTGTGGGGGAGACACCTAAAGCATCCCTTAGCACCGTTGTAGGCTGTTCGTCCACTGCTGAAGGAGCTTTGGAAGTTAAAAGTGGAAACGGTATCTGTCCAATTCTGGCCTCGTTATAGAAATCCCCCCGGTCTCAAAGCGCGGTGAGAAGGATAGAATGTGGTCTACTATTTCTGCTGTTTCCCATGTTGTTAGAATAGCTTCTGGTTGGTTATTATCCTTATCCAATTGAAACTCTACAGTTGTTAGTTCTGCTGAGGACAAGGTGTTAAGCTCTGGAATTGCTTTTAATAGCCTCACGATATTCCCTCTGTTCAGGATGAAGTGGTTCCCCTTTGAGGTATAGTGTGGTTGATACAGCAACTTAAGGGAGAATCCCTCGTACTTTAGGGGCTGTAGTTGCCGTGATGAAGCATTTTGAGCTGGTACTATTTTTAATGTTGTGAAAAAGAGCGGGGACGAGGGATAGAGGCTTCTGAATTGGACACCCTACCCAATTTTACTGAAGCTTGAAGTGAGGGACTTCGATTCCACTGAAGGGGAGTAACTGTATGCAGAGTTGGGTCTTGTCTAAGCGCTGTTGCTGGCTTTGCCACTACAGAGCGGCAATGGGTTCCTGCATTCACTATAACCCTGCCGTTTAAAGGGAGACCAGTTTCTTGTTTTTCGGCATTAGTTCTTGAAGCTTCCACGTTGGTGGGTTGGTGCGGTTGAGCAGGTGTATAGCCAGGAGCCAGCGAGTTTGGAATGTTTGATCTAATAGTGACTTGTTGGTCAGAGGTCCTCTCCGAAAGGCATGCAATCCCCTTTACCAAGGTCTGATGATGAAGAGGCCATTTTGGTTTCACATACACTGTGAGATTGAACTGCTGCTTTTTGAGTTGTGTTGCCTGGCACTTGGCTTCCCGAGTGGTTTAGCAGGTGTGTGTGTTCGATATGGATGGTTTTGACTTCTAATGCCTGTATCAGATCGGCGTTTTTTGAGAGCGAAAGAGAGCAGGAACAAAGTTCATCTATATGCGAATTGTATGAGCCCTGCGTAGCTGAATTTAGTGGCAAAAGACTAGCAGCTATAGAAGCCTGGGCAGTACCATGAGTTGAAGAAAGTAAATAAATATCTCAGTTTGTCGATGTAATTGACTGATGGACTTGTGCTGCTGTTTCTAGGGTTTCCATAGAACCAGAGGCGGCCTGATAAATGGTATGAGGTCTTGATCTTGGTCTTGATCTTGTTTAAAGGCTGGTAAATATCTAGATTTCAAGGCTGGCATTAACATTTGATGTGTCCCACTTGTTCCACTTATTTCCAATGCAGTGCTCCTCTTAAAATGGATGATATGACTGGAATGGCTAAGGCATCATCTGGGATTGCCTATATTACAGCCACTGGACCTTTCAGAAAGGGGAACAGTTTTGATGTCCCGATCCTTGGTGACGGAGACTCCATTAGAGTGATGTTATTTACAGTTGTTCTCTTAATGTCCACAGGGAGGAGCTTCGAAGTGGGCTTCTTCCGAGAGTTGTTTGTGATTGGCTGTCGATTTTTACCAGCTCTCATATTCCTTCTTTTGAGCTCTACTGAGTGGTATACCAAGTTTATTTAGAAGTAGCCACATGCTCCCACTTCCTGCCCCTGCTGCTTGGGTTGGTTGAGTTACGCAAGTCTGTGGAGGTGTAAATGTGAAGGGGGAGCCACACCCAACCACAAGGCGCACCAAGTCCTAGCTTGCCCGCTTCTGTGGAACGTGGCTCGACCTGCTTATAGGGGGCCTAGTGCCTCCTGTGCCCTGCTGAATCACCTTGGCTGCAACCTTGCTGCTGCTGTGCAGTGCTGTACAGTGCGGTGGCTGGTAGTTATACCAGGTTTAGTACCAAGAGGACACAGATATTTATTTGGAAGGTAGCTGCTCTCCTGGCTCTCCTAGCTCTTCAAAGCGTCTTATAAGTCTCCTAGATTTTCTGGAGACACCTACAGAGCTTCTAGGACCCCCGGAATGCTCTTGCACCACCTCTCCTCCATGGTTAACACCTCTTCCAGCAGGAATATGGGAGGGGCAAGAGCACGCAGGGACAGGGGCTGGAGCAAAGACAAAAGTGGGTTGGAGTTAAAACTAAGATTCCGCTGAAGTCAAAACTGCATTAGACTGATAAGACAATTGTACTGGCTTGAAATTGAGTGGTAGTCAAAGGTAGGCGGTGGCGACATGGTGAACAAGCCCCCGAGCACCAGGAGCACCAAGAGCACCCCCGAGCACCAAGAGGGATAGGAGAGGCAGGCGGGCTGTCGAGATCGACATCCTCCAGTGACGGGGCGGGTCACTGGGCTTCAGCGTTCAGCATACAAGACAGTCACTCTGCCGCGACGCCCCATGCCCACCCGCGATGCCACTGCGATGCCACCACTGCGTTGTATCCGTGTTTCCCGGCTGCTGCTGCACAGGCCTCAGCAGGCAATCAATGGCAGGCACTGTGACGAGCCCGCCAGCAGCAAACGGGGTGGTCAAGCGGGAACCAGCCAGACCTGGCTTGAGTAACAGCCACGAGCTAGAAGCGGTGCGGTGCAAGAAGCGGCAACAGCAGCAGCAGCAGCGACGACTGTGGTAACTGGCTTCTCCTCTTCTTCCGCCTCTCATGTCTCACATCTCACGTACAGGGACACAAAAAACCAAGTCAATTGTAATATTAGATAACACAGGGAAAGTGGAATTGTTGGTACTGGAAATGGTGCTCTGAGTGGCAACAGTGTTACACATGGAGAACAGTGCTCTGTGCACATATGGTTGGTTGCTGCTGAGACTACGGTGGTCATTATTAACATGGCGGTAATGGCCGCCATGCCCGTGGTGGTGGTCATTACCACCAATGGCATGGCGGTCCAGACCGCCATATTCTGAACACAGTAGTTAACTGGCTGCAAAGCAACCAGTTTACTACCACCCACTGCCAGGCCAGAACTGACTGCCGGGCCTACGGTAGGCACATTTGACCCAGCGGTGGAGGCTGGACCGGCAGTGGGATTATGATCCCATTTCCACCAGGGATTTCTGGCAGGATACCCCGCCTGGTAATCCCTGGCAGAAGGCATAAGGGTGACAGGAATTCACATTCCTGTCACCTGTATGTGACACGCTAGGCCCCCACCTTGCCAATACCCTCACCCAACCCCCCAATCCCCTAGAACTGCCCCCACTGTCGGAACCCCGAAAAGCAACCCCCAACCCTCCCCCCAAATCTCCATGTACACCTCCCAGGTCCCCCCTCACCATCCCCCAACCAGCCCCCCCTCCATACAGGCCCCCCAAACCCCAACCTCCCACATCCTCATGCACCCATACACCTACATGCACACGCGCATTAATACACGCAGATACACATCCTCCATTCACAAACACTCACGCACACCCCCATGCACTCACACACTCAAACACACACCCCTACCCCCCGTCCCTCTCGGGCAGCACTTATCTGTTCGGGGAAGGAATGGGCTCCTTGGATGCTGCTCCACCGGCATCGCCGCACCTCCATACACCGCCACGCCTAAAACTGCATCATTATAGGTGTTGCAGTGTATGGACTGACGTGGCGGTAGAGGGGAGCAGCATCCACCCCGCCACCTACCGCCAGCAGGGCACATGGCGGTGAGGCTCCATGTGTCATAATATGGCAGGATGTCTGCCGCTGCCACTGGCGGTCTTCTGTCGACCGTCAGCATGGTCAGCGGCAGTGCATCCTGCCATGTTCATAATGAGGCCCTATGTCTCCTCTAACCATCCCCCATGTCTGTATCATGACCTGCTCCACATGTGATTGAGGTTTAAAAGTCATTATAGGAGAGTGGAGGAAAGCTTGACATTGGTTTTGCCTAGCCATAATTAGAGGCAGCAGTGTTAAAAATGTGGTTGCAGAGGTATATGCCGATGTTGGGACAGGCCAAGTATCTACTGGATCCTTGTTGCCCTTGGAGCATTTTGCTCACCACAATCAAAGGATATAGGCCCGTATTTATACTTTTTGACGCTAAACTGCGCTAACGCAGTTTAGCGTCAAAAATTTTTGCGCCGGCTAACGCCATTCTGAAGCGCCATGCGGGCGCCGTATTTATTGAATGGCGTTAGCCGGCACTAGCAGACCGGCGCTGCCTGGTGTGCGTGGAAAAAAACCACGTACACCAGGCAGCGGCGGCGTAGGGAAAAATGCCGTTAGGGCGTCTTAAAAATGGTGCAAGTCAGGTTGACGCAAAAAAATCGCCTCCACCCGATTTGCGCCATTTTTAACGACGCCCAGACGCCATTTACATGACTCCTGTCTTAGTAAAGACAGGAGTCATGCCCCCTTGCCAAATGGCCATTCCCAGGGGACTTATGTCCCCTGGGCATGGTCATTGGGCATTGTGGCATGTAGGGGGGCACAAATCAGGCCCCCCTATGCCAAAAAAAAAATAAAAAAATATATATATATATACTTACCTGAACTTACCTGAATGTCCCTGGGGTGGGTTCCTCCATCCTTGGGTGTCCTCCTGGGGTGGGCAAGGGTGGCAGGGGGGGTCCCTGGGGGCATGGGAGGGCAGCTGTGGGCTCATTTTGAGCCCACAGGTCCCTTAACGCCTGCCCTGACCCAGGCGTTAAAAAGAGGCGCAAATGCGGGGTTTTTTGCCCCGCCCACTCCCGGGCGTGATTTTTGCCCGGGAGTATAAATACGACGCATTTGCGTCGCAGTCATTTTTTTGGACGGGAACGCCTACCTTGCATCTCATTAAGGCAAGGAAGGCGTTCACGCAAAAAAATTACGCTCTTTACTCATACTTTGGCGCTAGACGCGTCTAACGCCAAAGTATAAATATGGCGTTAGTTTTGCGCCGAATTTGCGTTAAAAAAAACGACGCAAATTTGGCGCAAACGGAGTATAAATATGCCCCATAGTTTAAAAACATAAATCATGGGCACAAGAGGTTCTATGGTTAAGCTCCTTCTTGTCCCGAAAAATGTTGTTGCTTTATCAACTAACTAGATGTCTAAGGTTAATGGTTCAAAATCATATTAACAGACAATTGGCAAACTGTAAACACTTTAGCAGCATCTCATCCCATCATCAAGTTTGTTTCTTCTGGAACTTGCTTCTTTTTTTCTCTCAGAACTGATGACAGTTTCACAAACTTCGGAAAATCATAAAGCATCTCCTCTTCCATGAGTTTTTTAGTAGGATTCTATACTGATAATCATGCTCTAGAGACCCTCTTGCATTATTGTGATCCTCATCTCATCTGAGTATCCCAATTCCTTTGTTCTATAACCCCACCCCTACAAGGTACTTTGGAATTACATTCTGGGCTGTTCTGTTCTAGTACTTTACAAAAATAGTAAATACATTTTACACAAGCATGGGCAAAACTCATGAGTCTCAACTTTATAATGTGTGTGCCAACCTACTGGCTTTGCTAGTACTTGTTTGTAAAATATAGTTTTTAAAAACAATTTAAAGTGAAGAAAAATCAAAATACTTGAGGAAACGCAAACACATATCTTTAGGTACCTCAGGATTGTACATTGAATTCAACATTTTCAATCTTTGCAAGTGGCATGGATTATTTTTCCAATACTTTCCCCTCAGGCAAACTCTGAATAGATTTGCAAAAGAATGGTGAAATATCAGAATTTAAAGGAATGAGCTTCCCAGTGAGTAATTTACTTTCCACAGGACTCTGAATCGAAACAAATCAAAGAGATATTTGGTCCCCCTCAATAACCTAGGTGCAGATGTACAGACCTCCAGGAGAAGAGACATCTCCTTTCCAGTCATGCAAAGTATTTCTTCTGCTTCAAGCGTCAGTGCTGAAGTCAGGCCTTTACCAGCGCCATAAAAGACTTTCCCTGTCAAGGCTTGTGCTTTCATGCAATATGTGGAATGACGGTGAAAAATCAAAATAGCACTTAAAGTCTGCTCTTTAGTCATACCCTGGCCACAATATACCTCTTGATGTGCTTTTATAGATGAGCTGGGAAGGTGAGGAGTGAACACAAAGTATGAGAGGCAGCTGTTTGAGGGGGGAGAAGCACACAAGGAAAAGAGCTATGAAAGACATGCACCCTCTTGGGATGCAGAAAGAAAAAGTAAAAAGTAGTTCCCTGAATGTGATTGTTAGAAGAATACAAGTCATCCAATCAAAAAGATTAAAAAGAGGCTGTGCTCCAGGGAAGGGACAAAAAACAGAGGAAGTCAAGCCATCGAATAATAGGCAAGCACATGACATGGACTATAAGTCCAACTAATAGTAAGCAAAAGGTGGTCTGTAAGCTTAAACTATACATTTTTGCATTGTTCATAAGCATCTTCCTCAACCAGACAGCTAAGGGCTGTCTGGATGGTGAGGCCTACAAGAGAAAGTATTGTCCCTCAAATTGCAGGAACCGTTGGAGCCTTGGTGGATAATGTTTGTGTCCTGTAGTGCTATGCACTACTGATCCACACTGCTAGACCTTAAGCATTCTGTTGGGTCACATGTGTGAGCGCTGGCCTTCCTAAACTACTTATTGTGTGGTTGTGGCCCCCAACCCTTTAAAACCTATGGTATATTACCAGTGTGCATTTCATAGAGATGCTGTGGAGTATCAAATGACATGTTCTCTCTCTCCTGTCAGTGCTCATTTGTCCGTGCAACTGCTTTTCTCTTTTTTGCAACAAATAATGTTCCCATGTTCTAAGCAACAGGGTGTATGAGTGTAGGAAAGTCCCTCTTTTGACATGGTTAGCCCCACATTTTTGCCTGGTATTTGATGTGATTTCAAAGTTGTCATGCACTGGGCCCCTGCTAAGGAGGTTCCCTGTGCCTGATCTCTCTCCCAAAAACTGTTGTGATACATTGGCACAATTGGCAACACCTGTATCTGCCACTATAAGCCCCTAGCAAAAGCTACTTAGGTACCCAGGTCATGGGGTACTAAGGGTAGGCCCCTAAGGGCCGCAGCACAGATTGTGCCACCCGCAGGGCCCATGCACCCAGCACTGCCATTGCAGGCTGAGGGTCCTCGTGCAATCCTAAAATGGAAACTCGACATGGCACACAGCCTGTGTGAGTGACCCACTACACACAGACTACACTATAGCTAAGCCAGCCCCCTGGCAGGCCTTCCAGCCCTAAGGCAGGGTGCACTATACTGCCTGTGTAGGTATAGGTGCATGAGCACTATGCCCCTACTGTATCCTTGCCAAAATCTGGAACATAATAAGTGTACAGAGCAGCCATTTTAAATGCATGTGCCGGGCACTGGTCAGTATGAATTTCACAGCTATATGATGGCCACTCTGAACCCTGGGTTGTTTGGTATCAAACAACTCAGAGCAATAAATCTAAACTGGTACCAGTATTGGATATATTGCAAATTGAACCCAGGAGCCACCTTAGTGGTGACCCCTGCAAAAGCTAACTAGCCGTCGCATGGTTGCAGGCTGGTCCTAACCAGCCTGACACCACCAGACAAGATTCTGGATCCTTGGTGCAAAGGCCTTTGCTCTTTGGGACTAGAAAACAATGCCCTTCCTGGTCAGAGGTCTTACACCTCCTCTTCTAGGAATGTGCACTGCCCTGCCAGCGAGTTTCAAAGGGTTTGCCTCCCTTGAAACTCGACCCCCAGCCCTGCTGCTAGGAGCAGTCAGCTTCCCCATCGCAAACCCCCACTTTTGACAGGAGTAATGGTGGGAAATGCACAAAGACCAGGAGGAATGTACCACCCAAAACCTGCACCACCCCCATGGTAGGAAAATAGCCAATCAGGGGTGGGGGTGTGACCTCTTCCGACAGGAAGTAGTCACATATTGGGTGTAGCCACCCTAAGGTAGATGGCCCATTGGCCACTAGTAGGTACTCCCCTAAACGCCCCTTAAATGCAGTATTTAGTGGGCATCCCTAGACCTGTAGATCAGATTCGTGGACAAAAGAAGGAGAGCAACAAAGAAGACCCAAGGCTCGAGAACTAAAGTCCTGCTGCACTAAGAAAAAGGCGCCAAACCCTGTCTGCTGCACCCAGGACACGACAATCGCCACTGAGGGGTTGACAGGACAATGGACAAACTCTAAGAAACCCCAGAGGACCTCCAATCTTCTGAAAATTGCCAAGGACCTCCCTCCAGAGAGAAGGCATCACTCTCTATGGACCAGAGGACAAACACTGCAAGTGTGCCAAGTTTGGTGGCACTGTAACCTCCAGTGGTTAAACCGTGCAATAGCCAGGGGTACTGGCCCCCAACATCAGCCATCCAGAAGAAAAGTCCACCCTGGACTCTTCGTGGACCAGTAGCAAACACCAGTCAAGGTTCTTCAAGACATATAAAAACCATCCCCCAGAGTGACACTGTTGACCTGCAAAAGACCCTCCAAGTGTCCTGTCTCCTGGTTCCAAGGGCACCTTTGCACACAGCTCTTGGCTGACCTATCTGCTCTGCACCCAGCCTCCCTGGCCCTTGCACTGGAGAACCAGCTGTGCTCTAAGGGCCCCCAACCTCTTGCAACTTCTGCACTCCAAGTGGACCCACCAGATTCATCTTGAAGTCTGCCTCTGCAGTGCATTTCCAAATGGTCCCTCTCGTCTGTCCTGAATCAGCTACGATACTTTCAGAAGCTGCTCCCACTAGAACCAGGAACCACCCAAACTTCTCCGGCTGGCCCACTGGACCCCTTGATGACCTCGACCTAGAAACAGAAGGAGACATTGGTAAATGCATTGCCTGATGTTATATGAATTTTTTAAGTTTTCTCTTCTTGATTCTTATGGTGCGTTATTACGCACAAAAAGACTATTTTTGCTCAAATTTGAAAAATCATATTTTAAAAAGTACTTACCCAAATTTAATGATCTTGGTCTTAACATTTGTATATAAATCTGAAGTATTATTGTAAATTGGTCTTGAGTTATTCTTTTGATTGTGTGTCTATTTATTGATACTGTGAGTACAACAAATGCTTAGCACTTCTCCAAGATTGGCCTAACTGCTACTACAAAAGTTAGAGCATTAGGTGGTCTAGTTTTTACCTCTGTAAACCATGGTGGGGTTGCTTGGACTCTCTGCACAGTGCACATCACTTTTGTACACAGTATAGAGAGCCAGCATCCTACTATGAGTCTGAGGTTTCCCTTTATTTACGTCAGTATACCCAAATAAAAACTAGCTAAGTAGGGGTGGGATAAAAGAAAGGTGCTTGTATTTGAGGATTTTGAGATATTTGTTTGTCAGTCGGAGGTAGGAAGGTATTCTAAAAAGTAAATCACATTCTTGAAGCCTATCAAATTTTTCAATATCAGAGGTGTCTGTGTTGTATAAAAATAAATAGTAAAGAGCTGTCAGTAGGTTAGTAATATCAGCACCTGACATGACAACTTTAACCTCTGCAAGGTAAAAGCTTCAGTCGCAATAAGGTAGCTTATGAGGTTGGATATTCGCTACAGTGATCTCTGTATCTAACCTACAACACAATAACACAGGAAATGCAGAGTTGCTGTGGTCAGAAGTAAATGTGTGACTAGGAACGGATGCACATTGCAGGTAGTCGGAGCATGTTCCCTCTATGTTCCATCTTCCCACCTATGGCCTGTGTACCACTCTGCATGTGTCCCATTCTGCACC
Organism: Pleurodeles waltl; assembly: GCF_031143425.1. Lineage (NCBI taxonomy): Eukaryota > Metazoa > Chordata > Amphibia > Caudata > Salamandridae > Pleurodeles > Pleurodeles waltl. The sequence continues at coordinate 382,029,407 of NC_090438.1, forward strand.
CCTGTGTGTACCCTCATTCACCACCTTTAGAGAGCTACCGGAGACTAGAAGAGTATCTGCCACCCTCCAATCCACTGCCAATTACGATGATGACATTAATATTTGTTAAAAGACTCTGGAACAAATACACAAACAAGAACGCACCACGGTCTGCAGTAACTTGGGTATCTCCTGACCCTGCTACTATTGTCCCTCCTGAGCCCTGCTCAGCCCTTTGGACACTTTGCTGCCCCCATACCTCGTGGTTCTTCCCCTTGGACTCTGAGCCCCTAACCCCCTGTCCAGGCCCCCTAACGCTGTTCTGCCCCTGTACTCCTTTGGATCCAGTAATGACCCTCCTGCTTTGGATCCTGCACTGCCTACCTCCTTGGACCACACACTGCTTTCATTTAATGTGCTGGTTCCCTGTGGTCATGCACTGATATCTCATAGCCCTGGTCTCCGTGCACCCCCCTTCTTCACAGTCCATCTGCTGCTCCTCACCAGACACTGCCCTTTGGCTTCCAGAACCTTCACTGCAGCTCCAGTGCCCTAGGCTGTTCCTCTAGGTCTGCCTGCTCCTCAACCAGTCCAGTGCTTCTCATTTTAATGCTTCTTGACCCTTGACGCAGCACTGGTCCCCACCCTCTTAACTCTTATATTGCTCAATAAATCCTGGATCCTGTGCTGCACCTTAACACTCTGCAGTGCTTTACTGGTGTGTACTGCTCCATTCATTGGTTCGTCCACTGCACACTTGAGTATGCGCTGCTCGGCATCCTTGCTCCCCTTGATTCTGCACTGCACTGTACCACTTGCATCTTGCACTCCTCGTGCACATTCCCAATAATTCCTGTCAGTGGGTGATGGCTGGAAGCCTGCACCTTTGTGCCCCTATATACCTGTTCTGTAGGTGAGGGAAGACTGCACTAGTCATGTCTATATAATACTTGTTCTGGTTTCCAGGAAAGCTGGACGGCTTGAGCTCTTGGGGCACATGTTCTTTGTGTCACATTGAGGTAGTGAACTCAGTTGCTTATCTATCTGTGCACTTCCTCATGCATTCATTGATCCATATATGCAGTCATTCACCAGTTCATTCACCCACACACTGACTTGCTTATATATCAACCATTGACTCATTTTTGCTTTCAACAGCTCACCCAACAAACTTAACCAGCCAACTAAAGTCGACAATTAAGTGTTTTTAGTTTCAAAGATGCCAGACCAGTGTTTGTCAATGTTTTCGTCCACTATCATCTCTCCCATTTATTACACAATCTCTGTACCGTGATATTACTCTAGCCCTACCTCTTTAAAAATCTTAAATTCTGATGGTGCCCGCTCCTAAATTATCATCTCTCCCAATAACTTAACTGCCCCTTGCAACTTCTATCTGCTCTCGTCTATCTAATGACATCTTGACAGTCCATTCTGTCCTGAGAGGCCATTCCTTCTTCAGAAATTTCGACAGCCCATTCCGTTTTGACAGCCTGCTCTTTCTGCTATTCCCCTCATGTTTACATTTTTGTCCAATATACTTCTTCCTTTTTCTATTTGTGTTGAGGTCAAATCCTTTTACGACTTGTTGTCCACTTAGATAGCTTCTTACCGTCCCTCTTTTCGCTCAATGCCTCTGCCTTCTCTTCTCTCTCGCCCAATCTAACTAATGTAATAACTATACATATAATAATAATGCAGTAAATTAAAAATGAATACAAAACAGAAGAGACACCAAGAAGCAGTGTAAGACTGGCTTCTTGCGCAGGAAATAATATGCAACTTTATAAACTGTTGGCGAATGATTAAATAATTATTGAACTGTGTGAGAAAAAAGATCAACAAAGAAATTAAGTTAAGCTCTGGAGAAATGGTGTGCCTCAAAACCATTATAGGACTATGCTCTAATTTTCCAGCCTCACCTAATGTAGCTTCAATAGGTTCAAATAGAAGACTGATTTTTCTTCCTTTGAAAAAGTTATTATGCAGTTGATTAATAATATTGAGAGGTGTATTTCAATTGATTGAATCCTGTCAGAATGAAAGGAGTAAACAAGAGTTCAAATTAGGAAAGACTGCTTGAAATATGTTCCTTATTATAGCAAGGTGACAGCATTATGGTATGACTGGACAGTCTTACAGTGTAATACTAGCACGTTGCCCAGAAGTGGACCTCAGGTTCACACCAGTAAACCTTGGCTCACTCCTGGTGGAGTGGCAAAGAGCAGTCAGGCTACTTACAGGAAAATGTATAAAGCATTTCACAACAACCACAAGGATGATAAGTGAATGACATGACTCAAAAGAAATCTGACACAATTTTTAAATATGGAGCAGATTTTTATCTTAATTTAGACACCAAAATGAACTTTTTATCTTACATGTAACCGGAGTTGTGAATTTTTAAGGCGTTGAAAAATGGAGTACTTTTAACGGTCAAACAACTCCCATCGAGTTCAATGGGGAAAATCTTAGGCCCATATTTATACTTTTTTAGCACTGCTTTTGCGTAATTTCTTGACGTGAAAGCGGCGCAAACTTACAAAATACAATTATATTTTGTACGTTTGCACCGCTTTTGCGTCACAAAATGATGCAAAAGCGGCACTATAAAAGTATAAATATGGGCCTTAGTGTGCAATCGGTCACTTGTAGGGTGAGCTCCGGGGAACCCACTTGGAGTAAAGGTCTTCCGGGTCCCTAGACCATGCTTCAGCAGTCAGTTCCTAGTTATCTTGCCGAGGGAGTACGGGTGCAGCGGTGCTGTCAAAATGCCACACAACAAAAGCTTACTTTAGGGTGGACTCACACTCTACCCTTGAAAAGTAGAGACCTTTGGGGTCCCAGGACCTGGATTCTACAGCTGGAACTTTGCCACCGCATCTACCGGGTGCAGAAGTGGCCTTGCAGTTGTCAATCACGGGGATTGGTCGTGCCAAAAATGCTTTGCTGCTCCTCTCAAAGGCGTCTCAAAGGCGTCTCCTTCAGGATACAGATTCTCAGGAGTGGGGCTGTTGCCAACATCGGTCATGATGCTGAGGAACTTCTCTGGAGTCGGTGATGTCCGAGAAGCTGTTGGTTACCACGGTGGCAACAGACAAGCCTTGTCAGCGGCAAAAGTAGTCCACGGTTACTTTGTAGGCTGGAGGTCGTCCGGACAGGGGGTAGCGGCCCAAAACTCGGAGAAAACTCGGAGAAAGCCTCACTAACACTCTCAGGATGCAGGTCACTGACTTTCTTTGGACTCAATTAAGAGGGGCCTGACAGATTCCACTTCTGGAGACACAGCATGATGATTTTTCTGCAGGTTACATGTTTCTGGTACCAACAGTCAGGGGAGTGTACTTTAGCTTATGGAATCCACTGGAGTCCCTCTTGCTGGGAGCAATGAGTTTTCACCACAGGAACTCGTCAGTCACACAGGTCTAGTATACGGTCTCCTCAGGACACTTAAGTGTCCTCTTTTTACACTGAGGTGAAGTCTGAAATCCTGTTGTCAGTGACGGCACCTTCTTTGTGCCTCTTCTTGATTTCAAAGTCAGAACTGAGGTTCTGGTGACATGGGAGCTCCTTAACTCCTGGTTTAGGGGGCGTTAAGGGTGTGGGAGTTAGTGGCCAATATGATACTGATCCCTGCAGCTAGCCTGTCCCTGAAATGATGACTTCCTGTGAGAGTAAGTCACTTTTCTACCCAGAATACACTATTTCTAAGTTTTTCCAGTATGGCAGAACCCTTTTTTGGCTGTACAGACCCCCCTAGCCCACCCTAAAGGCGTGGCTAGTCTTTGGGGGGGGGTGTATGCCTCCTTAATAGCTAATTGTCCTGCCTACCAGTGAAGTCTGGGTGGGAAGCGATTAGTCCTCGAGTGGGGGACTAGAGATTACACATCAAGGGAGGTTAAGCCTTTAAGGCTCACCGCCTTGATTACTGTAAACACTAGCCTTCCTGGGAGGGAGGATGTGTGACTTCCTTCCTGCCTAAGTCCTTTGTCTCCATCCTGGGGGAAGTGTTAGCACATGTAGCAGGAGGGCAGACTCTTGTCTTGGTGGCAAAAGGCTCAGGAGAGCCCGCAAAGGCAGGGGAAAGTTGGTATCTTGGTGGGCATCCAGTAAGGATGCCACCAGGGTACATGTTAATCTTGGGCGCGAGAATCATGCTCAGGGTTAAAAAGCACAGTGTTTGATACCAAACATGGGGGGAATCAGCCAGGCCATCATGGAACTGGACACCAAGGACTGCCCAGGAGCCAGCCCATGTCATCTTACGCACTTCCAGTCACTTGCGGTAGCATTAAGTTTAAAATGCTGCCACAAGACCATATATGCTGGTGCATATATGTCCACACTCATAACACAGTGCACCCTGCCTCCTTGGCTATAGGAGACCTGCCTTAGGGGTGACTGACCTGTGCTATGGCAGTGAATGGGCTAATTTGAGCAGGCAAGCTGCTTCTGTAGGCTGACATGGCAGCTCCGCAAATTTACTTTTACTCGGTTCGGACAGGGTGGCACAATCCGTGATGCAGCCCTGTTGACCCCTTAACCATCCCTGCCCTTGGTACCACTGTTACCATTTAGTAGGGCCTTACAGGGGTGGTAAAGTCCTTGTCAATTGGATTGGTAATCATCACAATACAATTTAAGGGAAAAAGCACTGGTACTGTGGCCTGGTTAGCAAGCCTCAGTACACTTACAGGTCAAAAGCAACAGCATCAAGCATCAAAAAGTTGAAGGTGACCATCCAAAAAGGAGACTTTACAACACTTACCATTTCATCAGATATGGCCTTTGCTGCCATCTTTCCCATCTTTCTGTTCATCGTGCGAGAAATGACTGCCCTCCATTTTTTACCAATTTTGCCCCCACTGCCTTTGCCAGAGTCTTCAGGGGCAAGACATCCAGCTTCATCCTCAGGAATCTGTGAGGAAACAAAATACAAATTATTCGAACTGCCATAATGCTACAAGCACCAGAGGCCTGATCACAAAAACATGTTCATGTCATTGGCACGCACAACAAGTTCACGTTAGTCCACACTCGCATGTACACAAAACTACAATTGCTAAGCCATGGGCACGCGGACACCAAAGGGGTGGCAAATGAGGATGGTACAGGAACCTATACACACTAGGTGAATGTTAGACCTGCAATCAATACTACAAATGGTGGCTCAAACTAATTCAGACATCCACCCCCATTCCAATTTTTAATCTATAAAATCACACATTCAATACTTTAGAAATACAGGTTTTAAGTTTAAGTGTACCCCCATACACATAAATGCACTGCTTTCCACAAAATTAGAACTTTTCAGTTTCTTTAGAACATTACACCTGAAATATTTGTTCCCTATACGTGAAACTGATTTTCAATCAGATATAATTGGTCTACATTATGCCTCTACACCAGAGGTCTGAAATCTGTGGGCGCGACCCCAGGGGGAGCGTGGAGTCATGGGAAGGGAGTTGCGCATTCCCCAGCCTTACTGTCAGCACAAAGAGGATTTATGAAAAACTGTTCTCCTACTTTTTGTGAAACAACCATCAGGGGATGGTTAATTCCAAAATTGTAAATGCTTCAGCTGAAGTGTCATTCAGGGAGTATCCCGTGCTGTGAAACCGAAGCAGGGCAGAAGATAAACAATTTCTTGCCAGGGTGCCTGCTGCCTGAAAGAAATGCAAATGTGCGCTAAGAGTTCATCTGCAAAAGGAAAAGGCAATCTGCAAATGTAAAGGATGCTTAGGATTCAGTACTGACTTTAATTGATCAAATCTTTGTGATAACAAAGATTTATTCGTTTTGAGTGGTATTGTAGTTATCAACTGAGCTATGATGTGAGTTCTTTTAATTCTAACAGTATTTATATAGCACTTACTACCACGAGTAGGTGTTGAAGGGGCAGGTATGTCAACAAAATTGTATTACACAGTCTGGGTACAGCTAAAATCTATATTTTGGAGGCACCATTTTATCGTAAATATGCCTGTTGTGGATAAGCCAAAGTTACCATGTGTCAAGAACAGAACACCTGCACATTAGCACTAGACAGCAGTGGTAAAGTGCCCAGAGTACTAAAGCCAACAAAAACAAATTCATCAAAAAGTGGAGGGAAAAGGCAAAAAGGTCTGGGGATAATCCTGCAGAAAGGGCCAGGTCCAACACACTTGCAAAGAAGGACTCTGGGTCACTACACTCCATTGAACTGTTCATCTGTCATTCACATTTTGCTATCCAATACAGCATGCAGCATTTAGCAATGGTTCAGCACACTTCAGCGAACGCATCTCCTCCACTATGAGTTACGTCATTGTCCTGATTTCATGTGACATCTACTTAAAATGAACTGTACTTCAGTGTTAGGAATGGTGGGCTAATACTTTATTATGCTCATGCTTTTTTTCCATTCTTTATCCTTTTTTATAGTTTTAGTCATCCTTGGGTGTTTAAACTATGTCTTCAGATTACAACAATGAAACAGGAGTAGTAGTTTATTGCTCTAATAGGAATCATATTGTCCTGTGGCGTTCATTAAAACCAACAAAGTTTCTATGCATGTTCACAAAGCACCTGCCTGATAGGAAGTATGTATAATGTTCTACGAAAATTACATGCAATGTTTTTAAATTACTAGTTTTGTATATTGCAAGCTTATGGAAGTTATGTTTGCCAAGGTCAGACTTACTGGCTTTGCTAATGATTGTTTTCCTTTGGACTTTTGAAATACCTGCATCTAAGTTGCTTGTCATTTTTAACCCCTGCTCAGATCAGTTCACATGACACACACATTTTAATCAATTGGCCTTTCTGTGCTTTGCTTCAATAGTATCAACATTCTTTTACGCTAGTGCAGCAAAGCACCACCATAGCATCAAAAAGTTTGAAAATATTATACAATATTGTAAATACGGTGCAACTATGGTGTCGATTGGTAGGACGACGCAAGAAAAGTGGTGCATCTTGTAAATATGCCCCCTAAATAGTTAAAGGTTTCAAATGTCAGCATACAAATCTTAAAGTGAGTTCTCTAAACATTTGAATCTAAACAAAGTTCATGCAGATGCGAAGGATGCCAGCAATAGGTAATTTCCTGTAAATGTCACAAGCTGCAGCTGTTTAAACCAACCACAGCTATGGTTTAACAAACACTGACAAAGGCAAAAGATCTTGCTTTTTAGTTTTTCCAGTGCAGTCCTATTTTATTTCCCAATGCTTTTGCCATTTATCATTGGCAAAAAGAAAAAAAATGCTTTTTCCAAATGCTGTTCACCACCAGCAAAAAACTGAAAAAAGTGCAAAAGTGTGTATATTGCATGCTTCATGCTATGGCAGCCATTTTTCTTTTGGGTTAATTTAATATTTCCAGGAAAACACCTGCCCACCATGGAGCAGTAAATGAAAAACAAATTAAAAAGTTTGTCAAATCACATTTATATTTAGAAAGGAGTAGCCTGGCAATAAATTGCAAATGTCGGGAAAATCAAAGTAACTAAATAAATAAAACAAATCTAACTGAACAAGATGGGGAGGACAGTGCAACATTGTAGTGTGTGGAGAGGAGGTTTGGAGTGACATAAGCACTGATGAACCACAGGGACAGCATTGGAGGAACTGGACAGGGAGATACAAAAAAATAAAATGGACAATGGGGAGGAGGAAGGAATAGATGAGCTGCTGGGTGACAGGAGAGGAACACAGAAGCATAGGAGGGGATTCGAGTTGGAAAGCAGCACAAGAACGAGAGGCCCATGAAAATGTGGCAAGTCATTTAATTAAAAGAATGATAAAGAAGGGAATGAGATAAGCACAAAAAGAGGACACAAAGGAATAACACATGAAGCAAGCAAATGAGATTGACTTGAAGGTCAACCAAAATGAAGCAGTGGGCTGGCCCAAAGCCCACTGTAAGTACTGGTATTGTTCACAATAGGTCTTCAGCAGCAGTAAGCCAAAAACTGTCTGTTGTCAAGACCTAAAAAGTACCATTACAAAGACTCAAAGAAAATATAGGGGCATATTTATAAGCTATTGTGCCCCAACGAGGCCAAAATTCTAGCGCCATATTTACAAAGTGGCGCAATGCATGCATTGTGCCACTTTGTAACCCTTTGACCTACATTATGCCTGCGCCAGGCATAATGTATGCAAAGGGGGGCGTTCCCCCACTGGGGAGGGGTGAAAAAACAGCACAAGGAAATCTAAGAGATTTCCTTGCGTCATTTTGTACAGCACTTTTAACGCCTGCTTGGAGCAGGCGTTAAAGATGGGGATTCCATTATTTATAATGGGCCCCTATGTACTCTGCAGGAGTAGTGCCAACATTTTGGCACTACTCCTGCAGAGTACATCAATAACATCATGAAAAATGACGCTATTGACCCCTCCCCTGCGCCATGGTGCGCGCATTTTAAATATGGCGCGCACATGGTGGTGGTGGGGGGGGATTACTAAGGGGCGCAGGGAAAGCGCAGTGCCACTTTTTATAAATCTGCCCCATAGTGTGAAAAATGGTCACATACCAGGTGCCATCGACTAACTACAGATCATAACACAGCAAGATGCATCAAGGAACATTTGGTTAACAGTATAGTGACTGACAGAATAAGCTCATATCAAGCTGGAAATCCCATTTGTGAACTCGAGGCACTGTTGATACAACAAACACTATAGTTCCTACATGGTGGGAGAATCACCTCACTCGGCTAATCAATGTGGGTGCCACTTCATGCAGAATTAAGGGCCTGATTTGAAGTTTGTCTGACAAGCTAATGCATCACCGACATGACAGATATCCTATCCCCATAGTATGATTCCTATAGGATATAATGGGATCGTAATACAGCAGACAGGATATCGAATTAAACCCATTTGCCAAACTCTAAATCGGGGCCCAAGTATAATTTTATCTATTTTTTCAACCGCAACACTGTGCTGCCCTGAAGGAAAATTATTATTCAGTCCCTTATTGTAAATGGTCTGTTCCATTTGGATCCCTGCTCAAACCCCCAGCTGCATAGGAATCAGATTTCTGAGTTTTACCACAACCCTGCTATTATCCACGGTTTCTAATACACCAAAATCTACATGTGATTCTTTATTTGCATAAGGAAAAACTCAGAAATTTGTATTTTCGGCTCTCCATAAAAAAAATGTGCTACGTGGTATCATTGCAAGAAATAGCTTACCTACATCTTGCTTAAAACGAGAGCCTAGGACTGATGATCAAGTAGCAGTGTGGATCAAGAATACAAACGAAGTACCCTACGGAATGTACAAGGGGACTGTCCAACACTTCATTTTATGTGACAAAATGGCTTCCTCTGCCCCCTGCTACTTTACAACCATGCTGTACTACTTTCAGAGACCTCACAATTCTCTGGTGCCGAAGGGCAACTCGGGATCCATTGCATACATTAAAGAAGTACATGTTACACACAACAATTACAGTGAAAGAAAACACCAAGCAAAGCAAAGGGTTGAAAAAGTACAACTTGGAAACAAAATAAGACGTGGAAAAGAAAAACTAAAAAAAGGCTCTCTGTAACAAGTAACTAACTATTCAAAGGCTCAAAGAAAAAAGATAAACAAGCCCTGACAAAATACAATACGTGTCTTTTTTGCCTAGTGAATGCACTCAAGCACACAAAATACAGACACCCACTAAAGGCCCGGTATTGCATGCACACCTATATCCCCTTTCAGAATGCTGAGATAGAGGGTGAAACAGTTACTTAGGCGTATGCAGATAAAAGTGTTTGGAAAACAGACTGAAAGGCACATTTCTGCGTGAGAAGTATTGACGGAAGAGTGAGCTATATTTTATTCCCTGCAACCATCACCGCAGGAGTATTTAAACAACCAGCCATATTGCAGAATGTGTGGTTTCAGCTCGCAGCTGCTGCAATTTAGAAAAAAAATCAGCTGACAGGAAATACTTGACACGCATTGTAGAGGAATATTTGTAAAAGACAAAAGCACATTCTGTTCTACGTTCTCTCAACCAGACCATCCTTTATATCACTGCGCCACAATGCTACAGGTAGTGGAAGTGACTTCACACATCACATGACAATAAGTGACAGCACGAGGTTGGCTCCTGCTCCACCCTTTGCCCGTCAACAGCCTCCTACTTACAGTTGAGGGTTCAGGGGAAGGCCAAGCAGTGGAAACTAGAGAAAGTACAGGCGACTTCTGTTCCTGCCGCTGCCTTTATAACCCCTAAGAACAGGAAGAGCAGTGCAAGGGGTGCCAAAGGGCAAGCCAGGGGTACGGGCTGCTAACCCAGAGTACCCCTAATTGACAATTATGCAGGCTTTAGCAGTGACCATGCAGAACCTGACTAGTACATAGTACATGGCTGTGCTTAATGTGTAAATAAAAATGTGCTGGTGCCAAAAGTCCTCCTCTTAAACACACGGCTGCTGCAATTAAATATTTGTGCAATCACGGAATACTGAGGCAGCGTAATACTGAAGCCATCTCGGGCCTCTTCAATCCATTTTTTAGCCACTCCTTGTCCCTACAGCTCACTCTTGCAACTTTCTGCTTTCTCCCGATGTGACGCTTTTTCGTTTTTCTCTTCCTCCGTCTTTCCCATATGTGTCTTTTGCTTGAGGTCGAAAAATAAGTACTAGCGCCCCTCAACGAAAATAACACGCACAAATTAAGCACTGGCACATAGCCACTCTTAGAATATTGACTTCTTTAGGGTCTCACACCAATGATGTAAAGAAATTCCAGCATGCATGACACAAGCATGCACACACCCCAACAGTTATTTTTATATCACTTTACAGAGCAGATACATAAAAAGTGTTTTTCTAATGGGCACAGTTAAAAATCCAAAGGTCAGGAATCACACGAATGTTTCAAATACCTGACAGTTGTAGAAGAGACTGGGAAAAAACAAAGCGCAGTGAAATGTGACCGTTTCTAGGCGGTGGCCCCCTTTGCTCCTAGTTTCCTCAGACTGGCTAAAAATATTTAGCCCAGAATAATGTTAATTTGGTTAGAAAATAATATATATGCTCTGAAGGCTGAGCTTCATAATCTGATCTATTAGTCTGCCTCTTCAATATCACTGATGTCCTTGCACTTCTGTACATTCACCAACATACCAGCGGTAGTGAAAGTTACATCATGCACCCATCTGTCTCCAATGGCATCACTGTGCACGCCCCTTGTCCAATCTCTCTCCAATTTACAATAACCAATTTTCTGATGATTGATTAGCTAGGGGCAAGCAGTGGAAACTACAGAAAGTGATCATAGTTCTTACAACCCTGTATATCATTTGTTGCTGCTTCTGCGCTGCCACCCTTGGGACAGGAGGTTGTAAGGGCCGTTCCAGGAGTGCCAAGTGCACCAAGGGCAGGACAAGGGGTACTGAAGAGTTAGCCTGAGGAATAGTTGTTACCTTTGGCAACACCTGATTGACAGCCATGATGGCAATTTGTATGGACTATACAAAACAGCAGTGATATGATAGTTCAGTGCAGTGTAGTGCAGTGAAGGATGCAGCAGTTGTTTTTCCATTAGGGTGGAGGGGTGTCACCCCCTGCTTCTAGTACAGCAAACCTGAAAAATACAATTAATGTATTACTATTTTATTTTTCATGCTGGTAGCTAAGCCAAGTCTGATGGCAGGGCAACTGCTGTTGACTGGCAGCATCAGGGAGGAGTGGTACTCACTTCAGTTTAAAGTGTGCATGTCACTTTGGCTGGCTGTTTTGCGGCAGTCATCCTGGCATGCATACTTTAAACCTCTTCAACCTGAGCTGTCTTAGACAACTAGTTGGACAGCAGGCACAGGCCCTCAGTGCCTAAGAGAACATCAAGCTAAACTTTCCTACCAATCCTGGTGTTTCTCTTGTGCTGCTTAACATTTTCAGCAGAATGAGAGCAGCGTCTGTGTTGGTAGGGGGAGTTGGTTGAGGCTCTGGGAGGATGTGCTGGAGTCACAGACTAACAAGAGTAGACAGAGGGGAACACTGAGACAGTGAATAAGTACATTTTTAACTTTTCTTTAAACTCTAAGGAATTTGAGGAGGATACTTTTACTCACTGACAGTCACTGTGAGAAACTCGCAATGCCTTCAGCCTCAACTGCAAAGCTCTCAATCGTGTCCAGTTATAAACACTGTTTAAAACTGACCGAGCTTTGGCATTCAGCCTAATGACTCTGCTGTTTATTTTGTCTGTGGGTCAAAATATTCGCCCAACCACTTGAATTTGTTAGCAACCACTTCTGAGGATGCCTGAGTTAGACATGTATTATCCCCATTCAGCTGTGAAGGAACAGGGAAAGCTGCATGCTCCTTAACTTGAATAAACTGGTTTTACAATAGTTCTGACACTACTCCAATTGGGCTACAGAGTTCTTTGGAGGGCCTATATATCAATAGTTTAAACAAGCAGTGGCAATTCAGATAGTTGTACCTTTAGGATGAAAATGCCTTTTGTGTCATTTATAAGTTTAGGCACTCAATAAGTCATCATACATGCACTCCGTCATTCATCTTTGCACTCATGAATATATATATTCATCTTGTAATTAATTCTTGTTGATAAAACTGCAATAAAACACATACGCTCAAGAAGAAATTAGAATAAAAAAGAAAACATGCTGCTTTTTATATATGGCGGTCATACTCTTGCAGTAACTGAACTAAATACAGCAGCGGGAGTCAGAACTGCAGAGGTATTGAACATAATCTATTGTTGTTTTAAAGTTCTAGCATGACTGCCAATTTAGAATCAACACGTTGGCCATCTTGCAATGGTAAAACAATGATACCCTACCGACAGCAGCATTCTATAGCTGCCATCTGGTTAAGTGGAAGTTGCCACATGGGATTCAGCACACTGTATGTGACCGGTTAGCATTGCCCAGAGAGCCGTAGTATCCCCTTAAGGAAAAATTAAAATTAAAAGAGAAGCAATGAAATGAAAGGTGAACTATAAAATGAGAAAACTGAAAACTAACGGACTGCCAGCCATCCCTGACAATGAAGTATTCATTTTCAGGTGCATGTTCACATATGATCAGAAATTATAATCATTCACAGGGCAAAAGAGCCAAGGACTCATGTGGGCGGAAACATTATCTCAGGCTGTACCTCTTATGGATAGAAGCAGAATACATATGACACTCAGACAGACCAATGGCAGAAGAAGGTTGGCCTAAAGACCCTATACCATAAATATATAACACTGTGGGCCCCAGAGACCCATCTCCTGGCCCTACCTTGTTAATGAAAGGGGAGGGGGCATAAGGCCCTGGGGATCCCATCCCCGGGGGCCCAATTTTATATAAGGGGAGGGGGCTAATCCCCCGAGCCTTGAAAGACCCTAAGGATCCCATTCTCCAAGGCTGGCTCACTTCTTGTGTCCCAGGGAGCCCACTCCCCAGAACACTGTCTCCCTGACCGCAAAAGCACAGGCAGGGAAAATGTGCCTGTTTCCACTTGGTGGGAGGTGCAACTATGCTCCCACCAGTTGGTAGCAGACAATTGTTTCTCTGCCCGCGCTTTTGCGGGCAAGGAAGCTCAAATTGCTCCGGCTGGTTGGAGTATGGAAATATACCTGCACCAACCGGGAGCGAACAATGTCAGCTCCTGCTGCACCCAGAATGAATGCATACGTGGAGCTAGCAGGGCCGCAGTGGCCCTGGGGTTCCCCCTGTGGCCCCCAAACATTGTGTCTTGTGGGTGCCCCAGATAGAAAAACCTTGAAATGGCAAAACCTTTGGTTTCATACAGTTCACACTCAAGATTAGTGGGCAAGGTAAAATCACGCCAAACACAGCTAATTTTCTCCTTCTGATGAAATATACATGTCTGTATGGAGATGTTTTGATTCAGATAGAAGAAGGGAAGGTGTGAAGAAGGGGCTAAAAAGACTGACTGGATTGCTGCCACTTCCTCTAACACAGATTTGAGGGGTACAGGGAGTATAGAAGTAGGAGTGTTGTTTTTTATGGGCGAGCGCAAAGCGCTCCGTCCCATGCTGTAATCTCTCTTTGGGCTTCCAACCACACCCATGTTACGTCAGTCACTTTCATTGGTTTGTGGGCTTGCCTTTTAAAATCCGCTTGCTTTCATTTGTAAAAAGCATGCATACGTCTTGCCTTTTCTGGTGTTTAGCCCACCTACACAGCACCGGTAAACTACTAAAAACATACAAGGCTCGAAATTTTCAGCATAGTTTCCGGACTACTTTATTTGTTTATTTTCCATGCAGCATGATCGTGCAGCATTTTACATAGCGTGATCGCACTACGTTTTCTTTTTCTTTTAATTTGTTTGGCAAGAAAAGTCCGGTTAGGAGTTTACAACGGTAATAGCTCTAACTCAAGTAAATGCGAAACCCGTTGCATTGAAAATGTTTTTTTTTTTTTACTTTTCATCAACTTTACATGCGCTTTGGCATGGAGGGACGGAAGCAACAATATATTTGAACATTTTCTGGTCAATGAAAACACAGCAATATGGACACTACATACCAGTGTAAAAAATATAACAACGAGATCTTGCAGTGATATGGAATTCACACTGGTGGGCAAAAGGAGGACTTGAAATAGGGACGACTGAGAAATGGCTGATGCTCAATAAATTTTAATAAAATGTGTAAAATTAGGTTATTGATAAATTAGAGTTAAATATTCTGAATTATTTTTTTATGAAAGATGGCTGTAGGACAATTCTGTTCACTTATTGCCGACATTATAACGGAATAATTAATATTAGATGTAAATGGTGGTGTATGTCTACATATTTATTGTTTATCTCGCCTGTCAGTGACCTTGACTGAAATGCAGAGATGACATAATTAAAATGTGAACTCCAAAACTGATTGTTAATAGGACCTTTGTTTTTTAATATTTGCAGTAAAACTCATTGAGGGTCTGATTACGAGCAGGCCCTGCCATATGCAATAATTATCACATATGAAGTAATAAAATCTGACACTGAGGTTTGGGAATTTCTCGGTTTAAATAATTGTCCCGTATTTTGAATTTCTGAAGGCATGATGACTTTGCTGCTAAATTGGTGTCTAACACAAGACCAGGTGAATGTTACATGTTGTATTCCTTTTGCAGGCCTGACACCAAGAAATCAACAAGCATTAGCAAAGCCAAAAGGTTTTGTCTCTGCAAACTTTTGTTTTTGTCAATGCTTGTCAGACATGTTACACAGCAGCGCTAGCACTATGATACGGACAACGCATAGACATGTTGCACAGGAGCGCTAGCTTCTGTACAACATGATGTAAAGTTTTTTTTAATAAGCTATGACGCGGACAGCATTGATTGCATCAAACTGCTTTTTTTTTTACTTTAAGACATGCTGCATGGCAGCTAGCACTGATATGTAACAAGTCTAAAAAACTGAGAAAACCAATAGATTTTGCAAAGGCAAAACCTATTAGCTTTGCCAACGCTTGTTGTTTTTAGCAGTTTTATGTAACACAAACTCCATCAGGGGTTTTGGAGCGCTTTACATGTGCACCACAAAAGGTCACATTCATTCACTGTTATAGGCATGAGAAGTGCCTTTCAAACGTGAGGTTTTAAGGCTAATAGACATGGTGTGAACAGATTGGACTTACTTTCGCTTCCTCTGGGGTTCATGTGAAAAAGCCAAGATGGTGTCTGGAGTGGATGAAGGAGGATGTGCAAGGAGCGACAAAGAGAAACAAGCTGGGTCTGTTAGAAGCGTCACCGGAGCTTGTAAACCCCATGCAATAGGATGGCAGAAGGCGCCATTTGTGAAAGTTTACATAACGATTGCTATGTACACTACTTTGTGGATTTTGTGAGTGATCACGAGCAAGCTCTGCATATTCAATGCCTTGTTGCTATTGCTGATAACAATTTTGAAAGCTTCAAATGAAAAACTTGTTAAGGGCAGCAGGAGTGCAAGGTCCCGGAACCCACCCATGTGTACACACCGAAGCACACATGCTCCCACTTGTAGTGTTCGTGCGCCCTTTACATGTACAAAATCATTATCCTATAGGCGGATGACGGTGTGGCCGATAGAAACTGTCGGGTTGGACTGAGTCAAGGCTGAGGTGAGGAGAGAGAGAGGGAGGTGGGGAGAGGGGATAGGGAGGAGGATGAGGCAAAGGAAGGAGAATAGTGAGGAAGAGGCCAGTGAGGTGGAGAGGAGGGCCAGTTTGAAAGCGGGAGAGTGAGGCAGAGAGAGAAGGTTGAACAGAGAGGGGAGGGCGAGGTGAAGGCAGAATGGGGATTTGGAAAGAGAGTAGTTCGCAGTGAGAGGAAGGAGAGGTGGGGAGAGGTGAGGTGAGGGTGAAGAGCAAAGACAGGAGAGTAAGGCGAGGGAAAGTCAAGGGTGAGGCAGCCAACATACTCGTGCCGGTTGTGAGAGAGCCTTGCAGCAGGTACCTAGAAACGGAAGCCTTTGGTGTGCAGGAAGCTGTTGAGGTGCTGGCTTCTCTTAACCCTTGCGTACTTGGTGCCCCATGACAGGACTTGTTTACAGAAAGCGAGAGTCCAAACTTCTAAGGGGACGAAGTGAGCGTGTCACACTAGTACCTGAGATCAATGATCTTCGTGGAAGATGTACTTATAAAAGATACAAGCCCTTTGAGGCTTGTTAAGGCCAAACAGCGCAGCCATCTAGCTGGTCAGAATTCCTAAAAAAAAGTACCTGGCGAGTGAGTAGTTAATGGCAGGAAACTGGTCTGCAACCAATGTCAGTGGTCAGAAGGAGTACTTCGTCCAAGCGCCACGCAGTGGCAAAAGCAGAGCTGGAAGCGAAGGAAGTGAATGTGGACGAAGTGTGGCCAATGAGAAGCAAGCACATGAGAATGGAGTGGATGAATGGAAAGTTCAGGTAAGTAAGGGGCGGGTTCCAAGCCCCTTTTAGTTTTTTTATCACAATAGATTTCATAAGCCCAGCGCGCAAGCACGCATGTGCAGGTGAAACCTAGGATCCCCTTAGTCATCCTTATATATAGAATTGCAAATCCATATTATTTTAATTATTCATACCACAGACAAATTGAAATGTTTTCAGATATCTGAAGTAGCTGATATAGCATGCATTTTTGATTTGTCATACTATGCTTAGAGATTGCTTTGCAGTGAAAAATGATGTTCAATGTAAGTTGGTAGTGCGCTCTTGGAATTTCCCATGTTTTTCAAATCTTGCTAAAGCAAGCAAGGCCTCCCTAAATTACCTAGTTTGGTACACCCAGTGAAGACTGTGAGGAGGCAATGTTCTGAACAAAGACATGAACAGTATTTGTGTATGCACACCTGGCCCTCTGATGTTAAAAGAGCATGAAACAGCATGATTATGCATACATCACCATTGTTTTGAAAAACATTAATTCCCTGAAATTAACACTCCAACCTAAGATTTTAACTGGGGTGTTAAGTTTTTATCTTGTTCCTGCTATTGCATAGATGCCCGTTGTGCAGACACTGAAGTACAAGAGTTTGAAAAGAACAAGCTAAGGGTCTTATTTACATGCCTCTGTGCGCACTCTGAATATCACTTTTAATGACAGTCCTGTGGGGCACAGTGCAGAGCCATATCTGCAAGGCTTTTCATGGCCTTGTAGATATGGAGTGAGGCAACGCTCACACTGCGATAGGGAGGCGGATGTTCCCACATAACACCCATGGCATTTGACACATTGCCAGATTTATCACATGCTGTAAACCTGGGAATGCATCAAAAGCCTACGTCTTCCCAGGGGAACTGTAAGAATGGCACAAAGATGAGAAATAACATTATTTCTCCTGATTCTTTTCTCTTTCTATGTGTGCTGCATTCTGCAGGACACATAGTAAGAGGAAAAGACCTCCATTGATTGTTTTTGTGCAGGAAGGTGTTCCTTGCTGCACAAAAACAATCATTCCTGAAAACGCAGATACTCTTCCACCACGGTGCAAGGGCATTTGCACATGGCAGCCAATTGTGCACCAGCGCTGTGGAAGAGGACAGGAATGCACTGTATCTTATAGATTTGGTGCATTCCTATCCTTTTCTTTTGATGCAGGGCAGCGCAGCAAGGAGTGTGCTGCCTTGTGCCAAAATGTTGTAACTAAAGCCCTAAGTTTTCTTTCCAAGCCAAATATCACAAGTGTTCACACAACACTCTTCCCAGTTCATTTTTACTAAGCATTTTGATTTTTAACAAGATATAGGGACAGTGGAGCAGCCCTAAAATGTGTCTTTATTAATAGGAAAGTATGCCAATGCCAGGAGCAGTTCATTGCATGTGGCTTTGATGGACCTCTCCTGTGCTTTAGATATGGTAAATCGAGGGAAGTTATAGGCCATGATAGAAAATACGGGGGTTGAAGTAGAATTGGTAGATCTACTTAGGTATTTATTTACATTGGGATTCAACAGTTAAAATACGCTCTGGTCCAGACGGAGAATGCTCCCCTTTTATAATTTCAAATCATGGTGTATGACAAAGCTTTACTCTAGCACCTTTTCTGTTCTTATTTTATATAAATGGCCTGGATAGTTATCTTGCAAATAGGTGGAAAGATCTGACTGAAGCTAGGAAACTTCCGGTCTCCATTCTCTTATGCACTGATGATGCACTTCTCCTTGCCAGAACTGTAAGTAACATTATCATTTTGCTAGATACATTTACTGATTTTATGAATGATCTTGATATAAAAGTCAACCTTACTAAATATTTTATTATAATCACTGGTCCAAAATACACTGGTGTAGGGGGGGTTACTCTGTCACAAACACAACGGATATCCCGTCCACCGTATTATGATCCCATTATATCCTGTGGGGATTGTAATACAGCAGGCAGGATATCCATCACATTTGTGAAGGAGTATTCCATTTGTCAATTTCTAAATCAGGACGTAAATCTAAACTACATTCTATAGGACATGCTTTAGTTGTGAAAGTCAGAACATTTAACAATGTAGGCATCATGTTTTATCCAAATTTGAAATAGGGCTACTTGGTGAATCAATTAATGCAGACTTTTGCTAGAGTAATCAAGGTAATTTTCCAGTTTGCTTCTAAGTAAGGCCTTTAAACTATAAATTACAGTAATATTTTTCTGTGGGGATCTATGGGGCAGGAGTGTGGGGATATATCAAACATAAAATTCTGCAGAGGGCAGAAAATAGTTTTGTATGTAGATTCCTTTCTGTTTCCAAGAGCGTTGCAACTTATATATGTCATATTGAATTAGAAATGAGCTACCTAGAGGATAATATAAGAATTACCCCTTAGCTACTTGTGCTCAAGATCTGGCATTCACCTGAGGCAGCTTTCCCGAAACTTTAAGTTAAGGATTATATCACCCTAGATAATATGAGTAAGATCCCATTGCTATCTTATCTGAATCAGATTTTCTCTGACTTGGATGTGCTTACATTTTTCCATAGTCCCGAGATCATTAATATAAATTCCAGAGAGCATATTAGAAATCAGTTTTTTAATTATAGTATAATGCACATGCAACCTATACAGCCGGTTGCCCATTATATCCCTTTGGCTACCACTTTAGGTGTAGAGCCACATCTGGTTTTGCTTTCTGACCCACTGTATAGATTTTTTGCTTAAGCGCAGCACAATTCCTCGCTGCCTTTGCCCCACAAGGAACCTGGTTTTTAAACCTACCGAACTGTCCTTGAGATGATATATCCACAGAGCTCTGTGCACTTCATGCTTTTTTGCGATTTTCTGCTTCCGATCGTGATGTACGAAAAACGTTAGAAGCCATAAGGCAGGCTTGATATTCTTACACTGGTTAGCGTCACAAGCAGCTTGCTATACAATTATTAATTTTATACGAGGCGCCTTAGCAATTAGAAAATATATGAATTTTAAATGAATCTGTAAATATCTAGAATATGCAGTTTTTATATGCTTGAGATGTGAAGGACGGACTTCCAGTTTTGCTTACAGTGCTCATGTAAGATATGCTGAAGTGATATATCATTTTGGTACTTCATTTTAAGTGATATGTACAATAATCATGTGTGCCCTGTTTTTATATTTTTTAGGTCGAGCGTTATCGTTTCGGCCTGCTGTATACTTTTAAGTATACTATAGAGTGAGTTCCAGCGTTTACATTGGTTAGTTGCAGTGTCCTTCAAAAATCCTTTCTTGCTAGTGGTCAGTTCTGCCTCTTTGTCCTGCCTTTTTTCACTTTGGGAGCAGCACAAAGTACTGTGTAATTACGCTATGTCCTGTTTATCTCTTCTGTAAGGGACTTTTTTTTGGCATTTGCCTGTTTCACCTCAACAGTATGGGTGCTTGTTCAGTTACTCCTCCCCACCAGCTCCCTCTGTAAACATAAACCAACAGCAGAGAGGGGCTTTTCCAGGGCCAGCTCACCCTTGCTCTCTTCCTTTTGTTATTTTCAGTCTGTGTGGCAATAAAAGTCCAGTCAGTAATTTACAACGCTATGAGCTCTAACTCGAGCAAACACAAGACTATTGCATTCCAAACGCTTGTTAGAGCTTCTCATTGCTCACAATGTTGCAAATTATTTTTATATTTAACTCTTTCAATGCACTTTACATAAGCAATCTGAAAACTTAGCAGAAACGGTGTTACCCAACTTCATGATTCGTATATACAAGTTCGTATTAATCCCCGGAGAAGTGCTGCCTTTCGTTTGCTATAACTAGGTAAAAGACAAAAAAAGCTTTAAATGTGCGCACGTTGCACCACTTAGTGGATGTTGCTAGAAAATAATCTGCTGTTAACTCCAAAACGTGCGTGTCATGTTCCCTGACATTTAAGCACATTAACTGGAAGGAAATGTTCTCTGCAATTCGATGTCTCTGTTAGAATTAGTTTGCAAAAATAAACCAATTTCAAAACATTTCTTTTTAAAGCAAAAGTATATCCAAGTGCGAACAATTTCAGTCTTTCTGAAAACTATTAGAAAGAAATACTATACAGGCCAAGAGATGAAACTATTTTCTGTGAAAATAGACATGGAGAAATGCTGAGTTTAGAATGTGTGGTCAATGAGTAGTCAGCCTGGGATGAAATTAAAGCCATCATTTTGAAGTGATATTGTTATGTATTCCCTTAGCCTTGTATTTTCAGGGCGAGCACTCAAGCGATTTGACCTGTTAAGTCTTGAGGGCTTTTAACCACGCCCACCGCACGTCCATCACTAACTCTTTCGTGGGCTTGCCTTTCAAAAATCATTTATAGATAAATCCTTTATGACTGACCCTCCTTGGGGGGGCTTTTGTTACCGTCTTGGACACGACCCTGTTACATAGATAACTGCACGTTTGCCGATACGTTTGACTACGAGCAAAATTATGTTTTTTTCTTTTGTTTCTCCTTCGCACTCCTGCTGATGGCGCCCTGATTCGGATGGCTTAGCTCAACTGTTACTTTTAATTTTCAATTTATGTGGCAAGAAAAGTCCAGTTACGAATTTACAACGCCAATAGCTCTAACTCGAGCAAACGCGAGACCCACTGCATTGCAAATGCTTGTTTATGATGGTTTTCAATTATTGGTATGTACTTTATGGCTTTTCATCGAATAAAGACATATTTACTGACTGACTGACTGATTCACCTACTTTTTTTCACTGCTATTTATTATGTTCTCTCAATGGTGCTTTGTCACTTAGACATTATTTAGACATGGGCTTCTTAGCCTGCATCCTGCTCATCATCCTTTCATAGAATCCTGGTTAGTTTATTTTAAGGATTTTGATTTTTCGCCACTACAATAAAAAAAAGAAATCCGCAATTCTTATAGTTAAATCTGATTTAACAGAATATCATTTCATAACTAAAGACTGCGTTGTTACAAAAAAACTAATAACTTGGTTACTTAGTCCTCTTACTAATTACGAAGTTGCATCCATATTTAAATGGCCTGGTTACAACTAGCCTGATGAGCTGCAACCCTGTGGAAACCCTTATTTCCCATGGATTGCAAATAAAAGTGGTGCAAAGTTTATTGCATTTAGAAATTTCCAGGTGCGATAAAGTGTGCATCTTCTGTTAAATTCCAGAAGGTCAAACTTACCAGACCTTTATTAGGGAAACAGTCGTAGTATTTACAGAGCCATGCAGATTTTGGAATGGTAAGCACCAAAGGTTGCATGTTAAGTTGCATGTTATTCCCTAAATACTCAGAATAGGTACTATATATTCCACCAGAGAAATTCTGAATCCCTGACTGTCGAATTGTTTATTGGGTGAGTAAAAAACCATCTCTTCCTCTGGTGCACGTGTAATCAGGCCCAAAGGCAGCTCAGCAATTGCTTTGTCAACCTGAAACTGCTAAAAGCTCAAGTTCTCTTTTGAGCTGACTTAGGTCCTCATTCTAACTCTTTCTCACCAATGTGGGAACACTGCTACTGTAATTCCATAACAAGAATTACCAATAACATGTGCTTCAGTATTTACAGGATGTGGAATTAACATCATTTTACTACTTTTACCCTGATCAATGGGCAACTGCTACAGAAATCAAAGTTTGGGCACCTATTTCTGCATCTAATTCAGTAATTTCACCTGGTGAGACAAGTCTGCAGAAAATCGTGAGTGTGCAGGATTCCTATCTATCTCAGAATCCTCAGTTCGAAGAGAAAGTTTCCCTACAATCAGGATCTCCAAAATGTTCATGCTGGCCTTACAGTGCCATGGTGTCCTCTAGTCCTACACATCCTGGAATCTCGATTCAAAAAGAAACTTTGCATACAAATCAGGAACTCCAAGAATTTCACACTGAAAGCCTCACTCTTCTACAAAGAGTTCCCAAGAGCTTAGCAATGTCATATCCTAGTTTCTTAAGTATTGGAAATTGATTTGGGTTCAGCTTGATGGAAGGAAAATTTAAGTAGAATCGCCTGCTTGCTGCACAGTCTTTCCTTAGGTAGCGAAAGGGCAAATAAGATCACATTATCTTTCACATGAGGCTGCTCCTTGGTAGCAGGTAATGTAACAACATGTACACAGGCCTCCCCCATCTACTGGATGGTGGGTGTTCCGTGTATGACCCACTCTTACCAGATAGACTACCTGGTTCTAGAACTCCTTGTTCCTGATACACAGTTGTGTATAACAATCTTTTCAACCCAGATATCTTTATATACACCCACCCCACAGAGCTCTGAAGCAAGCATTGCTGGATAGTAGCACTTTTCAAAAGGTTTCCTTCCAAAGATGTCACGAATAATAAAATAATTGTGCTGGGAATGTCAGGCACTTGATCAGCCTAAATGAGAATGAACGGGAGAAATATTTGCTAAGGCTTCAACATGCAACATCACCCAAATTCTATAACAGGTACTCGGACATCTGAGTTACCTTACGCAGCTTTGTCTGAGATCTTGACATATGGTTCACTCACTATAGAGATAAGCATAGTGTTATCAATATAATATGTAACTTTACTTAAGAGTAAATATAAACTTACGTCAGTTTCTAAGTTGAACTCTTTCTCTGTCACCACTGGGGAGGAGGGCTTTGATTTTGCAAAATCCTTAAAACTACTTGACCGCTGCACAGACAGCTGAAGATAAGCAAAGACAGAAATAAACAGTGAGTACATTATCTTACTTCATGACCCTGACACCATCAATGCAAGTTTAATAGAGGTTCTGTGTGTTATTTAGGAAATACTGATTTCTTAATATAGCCTTGGGGGTCTGCATACAAAGACTTTGACTCATACCGTAGTAGAATACCTTGCTCGTGAGGTGGCTGACTGGCAGACTGAGCATGAAGACATATGGCCAGATTACAAAGCTTTTTTGTGTTTGTATTACCACCAACTCAAAATTGGTAGTAAGCCATTCTCAAAAGGGAAGGGGCCCCCCGTGGGACACCTTCCCTTTTGAGAAAGAAAAAGTATATATTTATAAAGAGTAGGCCATGGTCCCCCAGACCACTGCCTACCACATAATAATGAAAATAAATCTTTTCATTTTTTAAAAAAATGCATGAAGTTTTACTTAAATGAAAACTGGCTGCATTAAAAAAATTCACTGCTTTATTTACTAGCAATCACAGAGATGGTCACCATCCCTGCAATTTTTGCAATTCCCAGTGGGTTGCAACTGGAGACTTACCTCATTAATAGTCATTAGGTAGGTCTATCTGCAACCCACTGTGAATTGCAGAAAGTGTAAAACACAATCTTGTACATTAGTACTTACATTATCAAATAGCGAATTGCAAAAATTTGTAATTTAGTGCCACATGTACAAAGCTCTTTTCTTGTCGCAAATGGCCCGATTTGCAGAATTGGGCCGTTTGCGATGAGAAAAAAGCATTTTGCGATGTACAGACTCTTTTTTGCGATTTGGAAATCTATTTACCGAATCGATAAAATGGATTGCGAGTCGCAATTAGGAAGGGGTGTTCCCTTCCTAACTGCGAGTCGCAGTGCGATGTAGGATTGTTTTGTGACCGTGAATGAGGTCACAAAACAATCTCAGTTAGCACCAATTTCAAATTCGAAAACGTGGGGGGACCCCTTCCCCTTTATGAATTGAAGCGAAAATACTTTTGCAGAGCAGGCAGTGGTTCCACGGACCACTGCCTTCTCTGAAAAAATGAAAAGAAAACTTTTCATTTATGTTTATAAAATGCATCCCGTTTTCCTTTAAAGAAACGTGCTGCATTTTTTTTTTTTAACTGCTTTATTCAAAAGCAGTCACAGACATGGTGGTCTGCTGTCTCCAGCAGGCCAACATCCCTGTGAGTACAGCCATTCCCAATGGGGTCGCAAATTGCGACCTACCTCATGAATGTTAATGAGGTAGGTCATTTGCGACCCCATTGGGAATCGGAAACATTGTAAAGTACACTGTTGTACATATGGTTTTGTGGCTCACAATTTGCGACTCGCAAATGAATCGCAAATTGCAAGTCGCAAAACTCTGGGTCGTACATCTGGCCCTTAGTAACCACAAACACTAATCTTCGTACATCTGGCTCATAGTTATTTCTTTAGAACACTTCACATCCAAACAGAAAATCATTATCAGATGGTGACCCACCAGACTAGGATGATAAGCCTTCACTTCAGATTTTAGGGTGAGATCAAAAGCTTTCTCCATCTGAGGACCATCACTTTCCTTGAAGCAGCACTGTTGTAGTTTGGACTCTTGCTCTGGGCAAGACTGCTGGTTCAAGGATGACAGTACTTATGTTTGTAGGCGGCTATGCCTATCCTACAACAAGTCACAACTGTAATCCCAACCCCTCTGGCTCACTGGCAGTACTTCACCAAAAACCCAAACAGTTAAAGGTGATTTGTGGCAGCCATTACGCATGGACTCAGAAGTATGACATCTCAGGGAGTGTCGTGGTTAAACGGAGATTACCCCTTTCTCACAGATATATCATGTCTCAACCCAACACAGACAATAACGAAGATGCAGTAATGTTTCAATAGTTTTTATTTAATAAAATATGTTAAATCTGATGGGCTGCAATGATTAGGATAATGAACAGTGCAAGAAATAGAATTGTGAAGACGAGAGTCATGATTATGAAGACCCCTACCATCTTGCGTTAGCATGGAAAGACAAGTGTATAATATGTCCTAGTACCCTATCGTGATAGGCCTAACCTTCTACCTAGAAGAGAGCTGGGTATGTTAAACCTAATCTGCTAATGCCATGTCCTTGGAAGGAGCCCCCAACCCTGGTTACCTTGAAATGAGGTCTCAAGCTCAGACTTCGGAAGAACACGAAGTCCGGGTCAGAATCAAGGCGACGTGCAGCATCGATAGCAGCGATGGTATCTGGTCGGAATCCCTCTGATTATCTGTCTAAAGTGTGATGTATTTATACAGATCTTCTTGGACCCCTGACGTAGGTTGTTCCAAAACAATAGATAACACCACATGCTTGGGACGGTAATTTCTAATGTGAGCACCTACAGTTTGTTTGTCTTTGTCGCAGGAGTTGACGCCTTAGCGTTATGACACTGATAACATAACTCTAAACAAAAGGGCCTAACTATAAACAAGGCAGCCATCTTAGAAGAATTAATTAAATGAATGGTGTAAGACAGAGCAAGCTAAGTAGGTTAAAAGTCACTAGGTGACGGGGCACGAGTCTGCAAGCCAACGGCTAAACTAATTCCTGTTATCCCATTAAAACAAACTAGGATTTACTACACCCCTAAGAGCAGTCTGGCAAAGTAGCAAGCAAAGCACCTCATTGGAGATCCCCTCCCACCTATATGTCACTTTATTCTTTTGACAGCCACTGGCACCCGTTTATGGGGATGAAGGGGTCTTCTTTGTGATAAATCACAGTAACAGCCAACCACTTGGTCTCTATCCAAAGGACGTCTATTGACCATGCAATTAAAGTGAAATTGCTTGTTTAGTGAGGACATACAGGGGAACATCTCAGTGAGTGTCATCCCTATTTATTTAGTTGCAGTTTTGTATAGCACATAGAAGGCTCAATGCGTCAGAGCGCTTTACAGAAAACAAAACAGTAATAACAAGTATGAACAAGTGGCCTACATAAAGAGAGAGAAGAAGAAAGAGATAGAAAAGATCATAGATGAACTCAGAGTATCTTGAGATGGTAAATTACAAAACCTCAAAACACATATGCAGTGTCAAATATTTAGATAGCTGAAAATGTACAGCAGGTAGCGATTATCAAAAACAAACGCCAGTAAAGATATAAAATATTGACAATTATATAAAAGTTCAGGTACAAGGTATTCCACAAAAATGAGAATAGAGAAAGTTCAGGAACGGTAAAGTTAGGACATGGAGGCAAACATAGCAGGAAGGGGAGCTCGGGGAGGTGTAGAGGTAGTGTTTATCAAAATCAAAGTTTCAGACACACAAGAAGGGCTACTGCAAAATCGTTTGCTCAGTTATTCGACCATGTGTTTTAGCATTCACTGTACCATGAAGTCTCTCCTCACTGTCGTGTTTCAATTAACATAGATTCCAAACCTATCTCACTGGCTTCCGTAGCTGTGGGGTCCTTCTCTGTTATCCATATGAAACTGTACCCACACAGAGAGTCTAATCAGTACAGGTGTGTGTACATGCTGAAAGAAGTGCCAGTGTTTTGTTGACTCAGAAACTGTGACTTAGGAGGTTCCGTTTGAGACGAATTATTACGATTATAAATGGAGTTTAAAGAGCATATAGGTGTGTCTTGGGTTTTCAAATTAATAGGAAACGCAAGAATCCCTGTGTATGCACTTACAAGATAGCATAGGTTCTCACATCACATTATTATATATATATATATATATATATATATATATATATATATATACATATATATATATATATATATATATATATATATATATATATATATATATATATATATATATATATATATATATATATAAATATATATCAGAAATTTGCAAGTAGAACCGCTCTCTTACACCCGTTTCAACTTTGTCTGCAATTCTGTGATGTACAGATACATGTTTAGTGACAGAGCCCAGGGAGGCCTGCTAGTGCCGGCATAAAAAATCATCAAAAATTGAAGCGAACCCTAAGACTGGTTTGTCCCTTTAGACTCCAGAGCAAGGATTAGATTGTTACTTGCCCAACTCGTACAGAGACAGGAGCAATAGCCCACAATGTGCACCTGCCATTAACAGCAGAACCATCTCTTGGCTCTCTTATTCTTTACTTACCGGAGTCGGCACATCCCTTTCCACATGCTAAAAACACGCGAGCTACCCCCTCATTTATGTCAGACCAACCCCTTGCTCTACCAGCTGACATCTCGCTGGGTGCACAAAGGAACGGCATCTCTTGCTTATTCCAGACAGCGGAAATACCTCCCGGCTGTCACCGGCGGCTCAGTTGTCGCTCACTGGTCACAGACAGCAGAGGCGGGGCGGGGCCACAGACAGCAGAGGCGGGGCGGGGCCACAGACAGCAGAGGCGGGGCGGGGCCACAGACAGCAGAGGCGGGGCGGGGTCACAGACAGCAGAGGCGGGTCTTGCTCTTGTAAACCACCCATGGACAGCTGGATACCGTCCGATTATCGACCGATCTGTTTAGCTGGCTGTATGTTTGAGGGAACCACGTAGCAGGAAACAAGTGACCTTGGGGAATTGAACTCTCAGAGACAAGTCTGGTGGAGAAAAAAAACCACAGAGATGACTCGTGAGGTGGGGTAAGGGCATGGGGAGTCACAGGTGGCGAGGACGGAGGATCGGAGGCAGAGGAGCTTTACGGCCTGCGCCGGGCTACTAGCTTCAAAAGGCCCTGGGTACAGTGACTGGGGCAGTAGGAAATTCTGCTGTAATACCCATGTGCATAAAAAACGAATTCAAATATATATATTTTTTAATTTGACATGCAGGATTTATGACTGTCTTCCCAGCCTCAACCCTCCGGCTTTTAGCCAGTAGTTGGCACATATGTTTAAAAGTAATCTTTATGATGCATGCATTTCTCCTGACGTCACCTGTGTACCTGCCCTTCTCACTATCTAATTTCTCTTTACCACGTCTCTCTCTCGCAATGCTCCTCTCTCGACTCACCCACCTTCTCACACTCACACAAGTTTACTTCTATCTCTTCTGTTCTCAGCGTCTGCCTAAACATCTCTCTCCGAGCCATTCTCTCGACTATACCGTTCTCGTGCCTTCACCTGCAGCCCACTGCTGGTTCCATCTCGCCTCCCTCAATCTCTGTGTTCTACTACACTTCGCTCAATCTCATTTCCTCGCCTCTCTATCCCTCTCTTTCTATTCCATTTCTCTCTTTCTACCTTTATTCACTCTACCTCACCTCTCTCACTTCCACACATCTTTTTCCCTGCCTCTACCTCTTTTTCGTTATCCTTTCTCTTTCTCTCTCTCTCTGATCTCTTTCTACTCCAAAAAAACCTTTACTACATAACTTCTCTCTTATTGTACATATCCCTACCTCACTCTCTGTCCCTCACACCTTTCTATCTCACTATCTTCCTCTGTGTCAACCTCACCTCTCTTCATCTTTGGTTCTCAATAGTCCATCTCTCTTTCTATTCCTCATCACTCGTGACCTATCTTACTTTCCTCTATTCTATTTGCCTGACCAGTCTTTCTATTCATGCTTGCCCCTCGATTTCACTACTGTCTCTCTTGCATATGCCTAGACTTCTCTCAATACCTCCCCTGTCCATCTGGCTAGCTTTACCTCTCTCTGCTTTGCATACTCACATTACTTTCTACATCTTCTCTCTTTGCCTCACTCAACAGTGTACCTCACCCCTCTCCTTGTTCTGCATTTCTACATTTATTTCTCCTTATCTCTAGCTCTCTCTGCCTCTCTCTGAAACCTTACCTATTTCTCTTTCTCTACCTAGCTCTTCTTTCTACCTCTTTGTATCCTTTTTTCTGGACACTTCGCCTTTATTTCTTTACCTTACATCACTCCCTACCTCACCTATCTCTCTGCTTCTTTTCTACCTCTACCTCCCTTCTCCCTCTGCGTTACCTCTCTTGCCATTCTCTTTACCTATCCATCCTTCTGTCATCTGTCCCTGCCTTTTGGATAAAGGGACATGTCAAGGGGAAAGAAAAAATGAAAAAATATTCAATTTCACCCACTTGACTAGTTAAAATCTTCAAAGAAGTGCTCTGATTTTTACTGATGCATCGAAAATGCCAGTTGGGAAGGGGGTTTATTTGTGATTACAAATACAACTCAGAAAGGTGGCCATGAAAAGCAACAGAAACAGACAGGCCTGATTCAACTACAAGGATCTGAGAAAACCATAAACCCAGGGTGTCACGTTTCTGCTAGAACTTAGTTCAAGAACAATAAAACACCAAGGGCGAAGATTCACACACTTGCCCTACAAAGAAGGACACACAGCTATTACATTTGAATGGGCACAATAGCAACGAGTCTTGCTATTGTGCCACAACCCTACCATAGATGACATGCTTTTGGCAATGTGCTTCAAGGACCGACCGCCCATAGCGACCCATCATGCAGAGGCAATCCACTACATATTTGATATTCGCAAAGGTTAGGTTGGAAAGCTGCAAAACCCACTCTCCCTTTTATGGAATACTTGTGGGGAAACCCACAGTGTCCAAACCAGTCAAACATCAATGTGGATTGGGAATAAAATACCCATGACTGGTATCTCTGATAATGAATCACAAACCTGACTGATGTCCACACGAAGTGCCAATACACCAGGTAATTGGTAAATGCTGTGCTTTACAAATATTCAGTAACATAAGATATATAACATAACATAACATAACAACATAGTTAGAATAAAAGCAGTAACAATGTAAAATATTATTTTGAAAATGGTTATTAAATAACTTTGTTTTTTTTTACTGTTCTGCAAAGGGGTCATGAGCAGTTAATAGCATTGCCAGAGAAGGCATCACAAAGCTCACCCTGAGCAGGATAGGCCTTCCAAATCCACACCTGACTCGTCACTCCAATGGATGGCCCACACTGAGGTTATTTCTGACAGTAGAGATGGCAGTGACTTCAAATGATTGTTCTGCCACTTCACTACTTAGCAACATGTTTTATATGACCAAGGCTGCAGCTCTTCTTTAGTTCGTGGATTTATTATAGAAGCAATGGTAACCACTCTCATGTATTTTATTTGTATAAGGAATGTGACTATTAATTTTAGATGTAACCGATTATTACCTTTCCTTATTTTATGAAACAACATTGACATTTTAATAGTATACTTGTGAGGTATCCCATGCTTGACACCTCTTTTCTTAATACAAACATAACTTGAGTAAGATATTGGGACCATCTATATATTCATATTGATAGTCAGAAGACAGTCAACATTTCCAGTGCTTGTGCCGCTTTCTCTCACTCTTTGCCTTTACTTTGTGGTTCCTTCTGTCGTGCCTCCATCTTTCCCTCAGCCCTCAAACCCTCTCCAACATTTTCCTCCTCCCCGCTCTTTACCTACTTGCCAACGTCTTCCTTCTGCATCTGTGTTTGGCCTCCCTCTAACCCTGCCCACTACCCAACGCACTCCACCCCCAGGACCTACTAATGGCAGCTGCTGTGTGATTCCAATTGAGCAGGCTCCCTACTTACCTGGGACTGGTCCTCAAACTATTCTAAGGTTACCCCCCTCTGCTGCCCCTCTCTGTGACTGTGTGCCTCTTTCTTCACTCTTTGCCTTTTCTTTGTGTCTCTTTCTCTCACTCTTTTCCTTTGTTGTGTCCCTCCTTCTCTCACACCTTGCTTTTGCTTTTTGTCTCTATTTCTCACTCATTTCCACTGCTTGTGCCTCTTTCTCTCACTGTTTGCCTTTACTTTGCACCTCTTTACTTTGTGCTTCTTTCTTTTTTGCCTCCATCTTTCCTGTAGCTCCCACCCACTCCCGTGCTTTTCCTCCTCCTACTTCTCATCGCTCTTTACCTGCTCTCACACGTCTTCCTTCCATGCCTTCTTCCTGCAGCCCCTTAGCCCCACCAATCCCACCCCTGAATTCCTTCCCCTTCCAAGGACCTACCTAATGGCAGCCGCTGCATGACTGAACACCGGGTGCACAAAAGGCATGTCTGTCTTTGATAGCCCACGCCTGAACTGCAACCAGCGCCATGATTCCTGGTCAGATTACCCACTGCCATTACTCCACAGAGATGCTCTACGTGCTAAACCCTGGACGCCCCTCCATCTGCTGCTGCCACACTGCACCTCGCAGCACGGTAGGACCTTTCTCCTACTACCACTGTCACTTTACCTGCAGCAACTCTGCACCATACACGTCCCTCACTCAGATTCCCACATGACCCTCTCACAACCTCACCTCACCCAACACCATGCCTAAGCTTCAGCATACACTCACATGCATGATTCTCAACACCTGCTCACTCCAAAAACACCCTCTCAAAATTTGGGACCTCCTCAACAACAGCACACTGGCCCACCTCTTCCTAACAGGAACCTGGGTGAACCCTGCCTCAGCTCCCAACATCAATGTGGCCATCCCAACAGGATGCAAAATTGCACACCAGGACCCTCAACCACCACTGACCCAGACAACCCTTTAATGGAAAACATGCACTTCAATCTTCAAGTAAAGAACAAGCCCACCCTGGAGGGCACCCTAGCTGTCAGACCACTCGGACCATGAGGAAACTTGAGCAGCCTCATCTCAGACTTCATCGCCTCCCTCTCACCATCAACTCCAAGCTTCTCTGCAGCTTCAACTTCCACCTGGAAAACCCCTACAACCACTTCTCCGCTGCCTCCTTGAAGGCCTACACAACATAGGACTTATTCAGCTCACCATGGAACCCACACACAATGCAGGACACACTTTAGATGTAATCTCTGCCTTCGGCACACAGTCAGCTACTGCTCTGCCTCACCACTCACATGGGTTCACCACTGCATTATCCATTTCAATATCTCCATGCCACTAGCCCAAACTTGTATCAATACCAACCAAGCCAGCTGCAACAGAACCAGAATAATGGAAAAGGACTTGTGCTACACTCTCACCACCAAGACCCTAGCAGAGGACATCCAAGAAGCAATCCCAGTTTTAGAAGCAATGACTTAACTACAGCAGGAATATGAAGACCGAGGGCTTCCCCTCTTTGCCCATACACTGCTTGAGAAGGAATATGAATATTTTACTGTAGTATTCATTCACAAACCTCCGACCACAGGTTTCACTTCTACCCATGTAAGGTTACCATTCACCACTCATGCCAGTGCTGTATCCAGTCCATGCACTAAGGAATCAATGAAGAGAAACCTTTTCGGTTGTCAGGACTATGCAACTTCAATGTTGGTAATTTTATAACATGGCAACAAGGTGGAATGGTCTCAACAAAGTGCAGCAAAACTGAGCTTTTATACACCTTAAACAGCCATTACTAGCATCATACAAATACACAAATGCCTGCATGACAGAAAGATAAGCTATGCCATGAGACCAAGTAACAACTGGCACACTCTTCCTGCTTGGGGCTTGTGAGAAAGATGTTGTGTGTGCCATTGGACAGCTTACATTTCCCACACACAACACAACTCAGTAATCAGCATCCCAACTGCAGTCACCATGAGGGAGAGAGATTTGAACCAGCCCACTGCTACTATGCACCTTGACTGCAGGACATGAATAGCACTGCAGGTCTAACAAGGATCAGCTCTGCAAGGAACTGAAGTACACTGAAAGCTCATTGGACAGCCACACCTTTCTTTGCACCTCAAAGGAGACCTGCTTGATGGCAGAAGGATCCCACATTAGCTGCATTTGGTTATCTTGGTGCCCTGATACTAAAGCCTCTGTAAGATGCTGTCTTGATGGTCCATAAGCAGAACCTACCATGAGACGCTCCCCTCTTAGCCCATATGTCATGGAATGAAGACCACCCACCGGGTGTTAGAGGCTTCCTGGACACCCTGTAGAGCACTTTGCTGCTTTTCAGCTGGGCTCATAATATATAAATGATACATACAAACATACAGAGGCTCCATGAACACCGACCAACTCGACCACACCGTGATATGAAAGTGTGCCTGTTGCCTCCAGCACCCATCAGACACACCCACCTGAATAATCTGTTATGAAGAGCAAAGCACTAATGTTAAAAAAAAAAAGGCATCATGTTGTTTCAGGCAGTTGAGGACCTGTATCCTTATCCTGCCAAAGCTCATCCATGAAGAAAGGCCTTAATCAATCTAGCAGGACATGCCGTTTCTGCTTACCACAAACATAGCTTCACGAGACAGATCCTCTTGCAACTCTAAAAGAAGAAGATAATCCTATCAAATATATAAATCATCAAAAGAAAAAATGAGCTAAGCAAGGTCAAAAAACTGGAAAGTAGGTTTACACTTATGGAAAATAGTATAAAGCACAAAGCCACTAAAGAAAGATAAAAAAGCAATGGCCTGCAAAGGTCAAGAGAAGAAACACACCAAAACAGCAGCCACTGTTCATGCCCTCAGACAAAACAGCCAACTCTATTGGCACTCTACAGAAGTGAAGAATCAGACTGACAACAAACCAAAGGAAATTACAGAGGCAAGAATAGGCCTCCAAATAAAAAAAGATTTTATGAGTGTGGTTTGGCTGCCTTCTAAGATGGCTGCCTGAATGATAAGCTCTGTGCCGCATCGTAATCTTCAGCTGTGAAACTATGTCATTTTGCAACTTTATGTAGCGGGAGAACCTGTCCTCAGTTGTCTAATACCACGTAGACAAGAGCATCTCTTCTGTGGATATTCCTGTGACACCCGTTGATATCTTACTGCCGAGATTAAGTCGCTATCATTGATCATCTTCACAAATGTTCCAGTTGATTTATGAGCTTGTCGCGAATGCTTTTTTTCACTTCGATCTTTTTCTGCAGCAACCAATTTTGATTTTAATTTTAAATAATATGTTATCTGAAAAGCGAGTGGTAAACTTATATGAGATTTCTTGTAACACACTTTTCAGTCACACAAAGCGCTCATTCACCACAATAAACCTAAAAGTTTGGAAGTTATAATTCAACTAGTGACTCTCCTTTAGTGACACTTTCACTATAACAAACCAATATTCTAGTGACTAGTTTTTCGTACAATATTCTCAACAGATTTTATTAAAGCTTGTGTATGGGCAGATCAAAGAGATGTCATCTCTTCTCCAGCATGTAATTCTCTAAAGCTACAGACTAGTTTTTGTTTTCTAGTGAGCCTTCCATGATGGGTACTAATCCCTCTAAAGAAATGGCATGTCCTGCTATTACTCGCCCTATGTCTTCACATACCACTCTAGCGAAATCACATGCCCCTTCATCCACAAATAAGTGACTCAAACAGGACCGCCACCCTCTCCTGAGAAGACACCTTCTCCTATTTGTCTAGAGAATTTAGTAGTAAAAAAGGGCACTTCCACCTTTTGTTGAAGAGACTAATAATAGAATCCAAAGTCTTGATGACAAATGGTCTACCATGGAGACAAAAGTGCCTGCGGTAGAACAACGAGTCAGTGATGTACAAGACAAAACAAATAAAATTGCTGTTTTAGAAAAAGGTGTCCTTCAATTAAAGAAACAGAAGACTTAGAAACCAGACACAGACACAACAACCTGAATATTTATGGCTTCCTGGGGGGGGGGGGGGGGACTTTTTATGCATCTTCTTTTACCTCAATTTGTGGATCTACCTCACTCCACAAACTTAAATATACAACGAGCACACAGACTGGTTCAGTGCCTCTCTACAACAGATCAAACACAAAACCTTGAGGAGTGATTATTTTTGGAGTTTAAAGACCTTTTGAAAGTACGTAATGTGGCTAAATCCAAGAAACAGAGTGTGTGGTCTGGTGAGAAGATTTTTATTATGCAACACATCTCAAATGCTACAGCCAGCAGATGACAAGAATTTCTCAACTTTTGTCCTATGCTTTGTTCTTTGGATCTCGTTATGGCCTCTTTCATCCATGTCTCTTCAAAGTCACTTATGAAAACAAAACTACCACATATGAAGACCGCTCTGATTTATAAACACTCACATGGCAGATACTATGGATACAGCTGGTCCGTCTCAGAGCTAATGACTTCTGTATCATTCATATTGGTTCTTAAACATGATAGATGATTTCATAATAATGTCTATATAATAATTTTCTTTTGTCTCATTACAAGTATAAACAAGAGATTCTGTCTTTCCTCTCTTTTTGCCTTGTTCTGCCATTGTCAGATGTGCCATATGAATCTATCTGTTCACCACCCCAATGCTTATTCTTGATAAGTATCAAGGTACATGCTTTTAGTCGTCACTTGTTTGACATGTGCTCTCTTCCTTATTACCTATCTTACCTCTTTTCATCTTTTGTTATTTCCCTGCTTTTTCCTCTTCCATATCCCTTATATTCAATACACTTACCTATTTTTCAACACTATTGTTGTTTATATTTTCCTGTTTGCATTTTGTGAATATTTACCTTTGTAGTAGTCCTCCTAAATTATATGTATCCCCTTATGTCTCACATCCAGGGTAATCTCATGGAAAATAAAAAGGATTTATTAATCCTACAAAAAGACCTGAAGTGGTATCTCACCTAGTCAAGTATATTCCAGATTTAGTTGTACTACAGGAAACTCACCTTACTGAATCTGACCTTACTGAATGTGAAGTATTAATACTCAAATGTAGTTCTGTGGGCTCTTTGTTAGTGTCTTCTATCTCTCTTAAAAAGAATCATGTTATTATGTTACGTAAGAAGAATTTAGATCTAATTTTGTCTCACAAGAAACTAATAATAAAGGTAGATGGCTTACTGTCAAATAATTGATTACAAAAGTTCCATTATTTTTTTTAATGCTTATGGCCCAACCCAACTCGATTATACTTGTTGGCCCGTAATTACACAGAAATGTCTGCAATATAATGATGCCTATTTTGTTTTAGAAGGTGATTGTAACTAAATTATGGACCTCTTTCTTGACAGTCTTCTGTCAGGTTTCTCCCTCAATTAATGCACAAGCAATTACAATCCGCCATCTTTCAAAATGCTTGAATTGACTCAATGAGAATTTGTATCCCCACTTCACAAGATTATACCTTTTATTCTTCTACACATGGGACCTTTACTAGGTTACACAATACTTTTGTTTTGAACCTTTGTCCCAGAATATTCGTCAGAATACCTTTAGCCCATTTTACTCTCAGATCATGCCACGGTACTCACAGACTTGGATTTGGTTCCCCCTCAACCTAAACTGAATATATGGAGGTTTAATAATTCCTTTATAAAAGTTGCTTAATTGTCTTCGCCCTTTATATTGTCTGCCTCTGAAGTCATTTTAGTTAATGAAACTCCTAACACTTCACCACAACCTTTATGGGACATATTTAGGCAGCTGCTTGTGGATTCATTCTTTGTTATGTAACAAAGAAAAATAGAAAATAAGATGAACACAAGACATAGCTACTCTCTATAAAAGATTTAGAACATACATTTTACACTTCCAAATCAATCAGTGATTTACAGAGTCTTTTCAAAGCTAAACTACAATTTAATGAACTCTTTAGTAACAAGGCTTCTTTATCGTGTCAGAGACTGCAATAGAGTTGGTATGTTATTAGCTAATTATCTTAAAGTAAAAAAACAATGATTCAAAATAGATTCTTTGCTTAATTTGTAGGGAGTCCCACCAATTAAGGACAGAGGTATATTGGAGGAATTTGTTAAATTCTATAATACCTTTTTTGCTTCTGAGTCTATAGTTCAGTCTCCTCAGATTGATTCTTAATCACAACATACTCCTAAATCTATCCCTTCAGATCTGAATTTCACCTCTTTAGAAGCATACATCTCTTAGTCAGAGATTCTTCAAGTGTTTGATTTACTGAAGAAAGGGAAGTTGCCTGGTCCTGATGAGTTTACTGTTTAATTTGCTTCTCCATTTTTCCAATAATCTCTTACCCTGCTTATTTCAATTGTTTCAATTTTTTTCCACGTCTGGTTTCACCACAGACACTTTTCAAGATGCTACAATTTGTCATATACATAAATATGGCAAAGATCATGCTCATTGTAAAAATCATAGACCCATTTCTCTTGTCAGTGTGGATTATTTTATTTACAAAAATTGTAGCAACTCGATTAGAAAACTTCTTTCCACACCTCATTGGGAAGGAACAATGAGGTTTCATAAAAGGAAGGTTAGCTTCAGATAATACTTGATTATTTGTTAGTGTCCTGAGCAAAGCTCCACTCCTTAAATGGCCACTTGCAGATATAGCCATTGATGCAGAGAAAGCATTTGACAGAAGCAATTAGGATTTTATGTTGAAATCCTTATCTTGGCTTGGCTTTGGTCCTAAAATCAATCCCTGAAAGCATCAGTGTTGGTGAGTGATATGGTCGCCTCATATTTCCCTCTGCAATTATTTGTTCTGGCACTTGAACTTTTTCTTTCTTGTATTAGACATAACTCATCAATATTGTGTTTTCAATATGGTGATCCACATTTCAAATTAGAAGCATATGTTAACGATATTCTTCTTTTTATTCCTAATCCCTCAGAGTCCTTGTAGGAACTATTTAGTGAGATACCTTCTTTTCTGATGTCTCAGGTTATGACGTCAATTTGGATAAAACTGAAATTCTACCCTTCAATAATTATTGCACTAAGCATTCTTTTATTAACACCAGTTTTCAGTGGTTTGTCCACACATTCAGATCAAGGCTTGTTGCTATTCATTTTAAGGAGAACATTGTTAAAGTTGAGGGTTTATTCTCATCCTGGAGTCCCTTATTTTTGTCCTTGTGGGGTCCTTTAGACTCCATTAAAATGATAATCGCTCCCATCTTGCTGTATATCATCTCCATGATGCCTGTGAACATTCCCAAGGCAAATTGATTCCATACTATCTAAGTTGTTATGGGGCAATAAAGACTCTATGGTCTATCTCTCTCTTTACGAAATTCAAACTTGAGGGAGGTGTAAATGTTCTGGATTCTAAAGGTTACCATAAGGTGTGACGTTTAGGTTATGTTTTGCTTTGGATTTATGAACCCGCTTCACCTATCTTTCGTCTATGCTAGATATGGAGAAATAGCTTCTTTGCCCTTTTATCCCACAGGAGGCTCTCGCTTTCTCTTCTAAATCTTCTATTACTACCTCTCCCCTTATTAAACACACATGTTACTTGCTACAATCATGCTATCCCCCTGCTGTTATCACCCGGGCTACCTCCTTGGTCATGCCTATATGGTATAACAGGTTTATTAAACTTCACAATAGATTTATTTTTGGAGATCTTGAGAGAAAAAGTTATTATTTGGGTTGCACAATTATATGTGGAAGATGCTCCTATTTCTTTTCCTAGCTTCTAACAAACATTTCAATGTCCACAATCGCTTCATTTCCGTTTCTCCTGCTTATACATACTATTTTAGATGTTCTCTTCTCATTACAGGATACTTTGTTTTCCATAACTCACTCTTCTGACTGACTAGACTCCTCTGTTCCTCTCCTAAAGCTTCGATGATATATAAAACTGTCTCACCTCTGGATCCTACATTAACCGAGTCCAAATATGAACTCTTATGGGACAGTGACTTAGAGGTTACCTGGTGTGGTGTTTTAGATGTTTATATCATCACACATTCCTTTAGTATTGTCAGTCTAGTTTTATAGACTTTAGCTAGTGAGATTCCATTCACTTTTCCTAAAAACAAATTGTTAGATCTGTTTATTCAATAGACTTTCAACAAATTACCATTAATTGGAAACGTTCCTCTAAAATCTCATAAAAATCTAGGTGGGATAGTGTAGGCTATCATCATAAACTGGATACTGGGTATATGTCGTCTTATACTTCTATGTTTTAATAGATAGAAAATGTAGGTACCATTGACTAACTTTATATTAACAATAATGGAAGTCTTGCATCTACCATAGTATGTACTCTGTCTGAAAACTTCCAACCACCATGAGCAGTAATCTCTCTGTCTTACTTATTTTTACAAGGTTTTGCATTATTACTTTATTGTCATTAGATTATTCTATCATACTAAATCTAGGTCACTTTGTATTTGTTGTACACTTTGTGAGGACTATATTTCCCTTATTTATAGCATTTGTATAATTGAGTATTCTTTCTTTCTTTCTTTTATTTTCCCTCTCTTCCTCTCTCTTCTTCCGTTGAAAGTTATAGAAAAGGCTTCCTTTGTTTATATGATTTTTTCTTAACTGGCAAATGTCTTCTATATGTATGATTGTATCTAATTGATTTGTTTTAATGTTCGCACTTGTTATTGATAAATAAAGCTGTTTTCAACTCAAATGAAAGAAAATTTGACCCAGCAGTGGACAAGAAGAAGAAAGAAGCCCAACTCTGCAGCAGCCTAGATGAAAAACAGGATGTCCTAGGAGCGGCCAGAAGAAAGGGAAGGCCTGGTCTGGCAGTGGCCCAGGTGGAAAATACCATAGTCCTGGAAACTCCAAGTAGTGAAAGACATAATGGAACAGCATCATCCTAGAAAACCGTGAAAACAACACAACACCATCACCTGATATCAGCACCATGCAGAAAGCTAAAGGAGAAAGAACGTTGTGCAATGACCAGAATTGGACTGGGGAATCAGAGGTGTAACCGAGGGCTCGGCAGGCACCGCTATGCAGGGCTCTGGGGAAGATTTCCCACTTGGAGTGGGCCCCTCGCACACATATCCAGGGAGAGTACACTTAACTCAAATGCTTGGCAGCAGCTTGCTATGTGTAACGTTCTCTGCACTTACTTAAAGGAAACAAGGTTGCAACAATTTTGATTTATTGTTGCAGTATAGGAGGCTAGCCAGAAAGGTGCCCTGCAACTCTCTCTGTCCTTGAGGATGGGAGGAGGAGAAAACAGAAAATGAAATAGATGGGAAAAACAAACAAGGGAACAGAAACAGAAGAGGACAGTACAGAGACACTGATAGAGCAGAAAATGAGAGAGATTATAAAGAGTAAGGGGTGTAACACACATTAAAGTGATAGAGAACGATTGGAGAGCAAAAAACAAAAGGGAGAGAGAAAGGAGAAAGAAAGATTATAAAATGAATTGGAAACAAATTGAGCCACAGGAGAGAAATGGGACAACAGAAGTGAGAAACAGGAGAGACAACCAGTGAAAGATAAAATACTGTAAGAGGACACCGCAGACAGACAAGTGTGGGAGGAAGTAAAATGCGGCATGTAAATAAGAGAGAGAAAGAGAGAAAAAGAGTGTGTGTGTGCACAAGTGTGCTGGGGTGTTGCACAGGCCCCTGAAGCCTCTGCAGAACGGAGGAGTCAACACAATTTAAGGGGGCCCCCTATCTTTCAAGGAGCC
Organism: Pleurodeles waltl; assembly: GCF_031143425.1. Classification (NCBI taxonomy): domain Eukaryota; kingdom Metazoa; phylum Chordata; class Amphibia; order Caudata; family Salamandridae; genus Pleurodeles; species Pleurodeles waltl. Next base: position 382,070,177 of record NC_090438.1, read on the forward strand.
ACCGTTCAGCCCAAGGCCAATAAATATTTGGGAGCCACAGGGGACTCGGGGTGCTTCTTCATGTCAGACTATGCCACTGTATGGAGTAGCTATCCCCAGAAGAATGTGTGCTACATAATATAACACAAATGTACACTGTAATACACCATCCTACACAGATACTACAACTATCCACTGCGTTCTCCCTCCCGTGGACATTTGGGACCATAGGGACTTTGTTGTTATTGGGGAGGATCTAAGGTGCCACCTCCCTAAGTCTGCATGCCCCCAGTGTGATTCTGTTATTCTGGCATTTCGCTTTAAGCACTATAAGCGTGAAAGCTACAAGTACAAAGAAAATGTTTTAGCATTCCTAAATAGAGTATACTTTTAAGAGCAGTTAAATTAGCCACAGAGAAGGCAAGAATCCTGTGCAAGGACTTGAGACAGGGTGGAAACATAAACTATTTTCTAATGAGAGCTCCCAGAATCTTCCGTATTGCTTTGGATGAATGTATTATATCAGTTTATTAGCGCTTCTCCTTATAAATGTAATTATGTTATGAACTAAAATGGACGAGGTCGTAATGTTATAAAATGAACAGTCCTCGATTAGAAGTAATTAAGGATAAATGTATTCAATAAGACGCATTTCTACTCAGGCTAAAGGTAATCATGTAGCGCCCAACCAGGAGCTGTGCTGTTCTCTCGACCACAGCAGAATACGGTAGAATTATGACTCACTCATACTCTGGTGACGTGGCTCACTATTACCGACACACCGTGAGTGCATGATCTAGCGCTCAACCACAAAACAGTATCCCTGTCCATTCCGTCGAGATTGTCACACAGATATTTCTTCTTTTTTAAAACCTAGTGACTTAGCATTAATGCCATAATGTGACTTGCCTGCTATACAAGCCCAAAGGATCACTACTGATGACCCGGGTCCAAGAACTTTCTTAGCACATACATGCTTCATAGATTAACAACAACACCGATATTTGCCTCAGACGTAAATACCAGCACATGGATACATCTGTGCATAAATATGTACCATGTTTAATAGGGCTATATCTTTCACGTAGACTCTTACCAGATGTATCCGCGTGGCTGTACTGTTCTTATCACTCTGGCAGCTGAGCTGGTCTTGTTGGCGATTAATAACAACCATCAATAAATAAATTAACCATTATATATTTCCTGCTTACGCTTGTCATTTAATGTAAAACATGTTTAGTTTAATTTCTTACTTGTTTTTTCATGTGTTTATTCAAAGCCTAATATCTTCTCAGAAAGTCTGGCTACTGCACTCTGCCCTTTGCATCCTATGTCTTATGCTGCACTCCTGTTCATACTTTTTTCTTCTTCCAAAAACATTGAATACACAACTTCTGCCACCCTTAACTTCCTCTTATTTCTCTTGGTTCTGAGAAATCGCAAAGCATACTTTAAGCAATCCTCATCTCCTAGTAAGGTCTGAGACAGGTTTCCCTGTACCACCAATTGGCTGAATAGCACACAAGAGTTTGTGTATCTTTACGCCAACCATGACAGCTTAAGATGGAGCCATGCTTACAAAATAGGAAGGCAATGGGGTGTTTAAATTATTGGTTCAGCCTAGATACAACCAGCGTTTATGTTTTAGTGTTTCATGATGTTTTTGATGCATCTGCATATTCAGCATATTCTAGTGGAAGGCTGAGGTAGAAGATAGTTTGCCAAAGTCCAACACATGAGTGAAAGTTCAGTGAGCTGTGCAAGCTGTGTGGCCCTGAGTGTGAAAGATGTATGCAGATGCTGGCCCTGTGCTCACTGTGCCAATGTGCCAGTGGTATACAAGAATGTATAACTGTCCATTATGAATGTGATACTTAGCCTTACTGTAGGGTATGGTGGGGAAATGTGGATAGGAATTCACTGCCTATCACCAAAATATCCACAACACGATTTGCCCTCCTTCCTTGTCGCTACCTAGTTCTACATCTAATTCTCTCTTTGCCCAGTGTCATCTTTAGTACTTTTTGCCCCTGGGAAGACATATTTGTTTTTGTGTGAACTCCCTGTCTGATATTTTGTTCTGCATCGTGTGGGCTTCAATAGGCAGAAAATGGGTAATAAAATTCAAAGTTCTTACAACAAGGGGGCCCAAAATATGTATCTTATAAACAACTCTGATATATTTGCAACAACGTCTTAGAAGCACAAGGAGTGAGGACATTCCTGTAACCCAAAAGGGTATTTTAATATTTCTTTGCCTTACACTTATGCCAATGTGAAGCTGGATGATTTCATGGGAGACTGGCTGCAATGAAAACAGAGTCTTTATGGGGATTTGTAGTGCAGCAGCCTGGTCCTTGCTAATCTGTGCTCTTGGCTGACTCCGTTTGTAAGCATCACTGTCAACTAAATAGAACATCTCAGAAATACAGAAAGAAATATCAGGAACAAGGTCATCTACAAAATTACCAGATAACAAGCACAGTAGTGTTTCTTTCCGGATAATAACTAGATTCACTTGATTTTCTTGGGAAACTAAAGTGGGGGCAAGAATACAATATAGAAGTCATACACTCTTTTTCTAACATTACTTCCTCATGATGACTTGGATTTGTGGTTATTGAGTTGAACCGGACAGAGCTGAACAGGGATTTCTTTCTCCTAAATTTCCACAAAAGGAATTTGTTTTGTAAAACAAAATGCAAAGATCATCAAACATATGTTGAAAGTCAGGTAATGTTATACAATGTTGGAAATAAAAATGTACTAGTGCGTACTGTATTAGTTGGCCAAGATTTGGCTGGCTCCATCCCCCAAATCGCTGAGATGGATAGATTGGCCTAAGCTGTCAGATATAAGCTGAGCGTCTGTAACCTCTGCAAGCTGTGTGGCCCTGAGTGTGAATGTGCGTTGAAGCAGGTCCAATGCTCAATGTGACATAGGGCTCAAGCTGCTTCTCATTGATGAGGCCCAACAAGGTAGAAGTGGGTCTGCATTTGGTTGTCTTCCCTTTCAGAAGGTGTGTGATTGTTTATTAAAAGGTAGCTCGACTTATGATAAAGCATGGTTATTGTCATCCTGGTATTTAATGCATTTATTTTCTTTTGAATCTATCATTCTGGAAATTGATTATTTTTTTACTTCCTACTGATTATTTAGCAGCATGTGCCTGTCGCTTCTGAATTTAGCTCTTGCCCTCAGCCTGCTAAAAAAACACAGAAGTTCTCTATTAATACCTGATTTTGCTATGGGGCCTATTTGCTCCCCATCTACTGCAATCAGATCATCCAAACAGACTGATTAGGTGAATGAATATTCACTTGTACAAAATTACAAAGGTGAAGACCCTGAGGTCTTATTTAGAGTTCCTACTGCACTTGTATTTAGGCAGGTGAAATATCCTTACTGTTTGTGGTAGCGCACCTGTCCAACAAACTCTAAGTCAGGTCCTAAGTCACTTTTACGCTTAAGCAGGGCTGGATTGGGACCCCAAAGCAGGCCTGGCAAACTTTGTCAGACCAGCCCCCATGGGGTGCATAGTGAGCGAGCCAGACAACTACAAGGGGGAATTGGAGGTTCTCCCAGCAAGAAAATTGAAGACAAATTGGCAAAAAGGGTGTATTCTACAACACAGTTTTCATTATATATTCATCTGTATTTGTTTTTATAGCATAGTAAATGATGACCTTATAGTGTTATTAATCAATGAAGCATGTATGTGCTCGCCATCACCCTCCAACAGTGCCTCATTTCTCCATAGCTCTGCTATCACATGTATTTTGTTTTATAGTGCCTCTTCTACCATCGTAGGGTGTTGGAGCACTTTACATCACACACAATCAATCAATCAATTAGGATTGTTGTAGAGCGTGTCTAATCACCTGTTCGGGTCTCAAGGTGCTGCGTCGGTGGGGTACTGCAGCTCAGTCGATGCACTGGAAGGGCGGTTCAGTCAAATAGCCAGGTCTTGAGGTCCTTCCTGAAATGAGGCATAGAGGGAGATTGCCTGAGGCAAAGAGGAAGAGAATTCCAGGTCTTAGCAGTGAGGTAGGAGAAGGATCTTTCTCTGGCTGTGGTCTTTTGGATCCGTCGGATGGTGGTCAGGGCCAGGTGAGGTGAGCAGAGCGGAGTTGTTTGGTGGGCCTGTGGAAGTCAAGGCGGTGGTTGAGTTATGCAGGTTCGATGTTGTGGAGGGCCATGTAGGAGTGCATGGGGAGTTTGAGGTGATTCCTTTGTTGATCAGGAGCCAGTGGAGGTCTCTCAGGTGCCCGGAGATAAGGCTGCAGTGAAGGATGTCCAGGATAAGTCTAGCGGGGCGTTCCAGAGTCTTTGAAGCATCTTTTGGAGCTTCTGGGAGGTGCTGGTGTACAGTGCGTTTCTGTAGTTGATCTTGCTGCTGACAAGTGCCTGGGTGACTGTTCTTCTGGATTCAACGGGGATCCACTTGAAGATCTTTCAGAGCAGGTAGAGGATGTGCAAGCAGGATGATGAGAAGGCGTTGACTTTGTGGTTCATAGAAAGCGAGAAGCCAAGGATGATGCCGGGGTTGCGTGTGTGGTTGGTCAGTGTGGGGGGGCTCCGAGTGCTGCAGGCCACCAGGAGTCGTCCCAGGCAGAGGGAGTGTTGCTAGAAATGTGGACTTCTGTGTTATCAGAGTTGAGCTTGAGGCAGCTGTCTTTTATCCAGGCGGCAACTGCCTTCTTCCCATTGTGGAAGTTGTTCTTCGCAACTGTAGGATTATCAGTGAGGGAGAGGATCAGCTGAGTGTCATCTGTGTAGGAGACAATGTTGAGTCTGTGATTTCTGATGATGCCTGCTTGCGGGCCATGTAGATGTTGAAGAGGGTGTGGCTCAGGGAGGAGCCCTAGGGGACGCCATAGCTGACCTTTGTAGGTTTGGATGTGAACGGTGGGAGTCTGACTCTCTGGGTTCGACCGGTAAGGAAGGAGAGGATCCATTCCAGGGCTTTAACAAAGATGCCAGCGTTGTGGAGTCTTGTGCAGAGGGTGTGGTGGGAGATGGTGTTAAAGGCAGCTGAGAGGTCCAGGAAGATGAGGGCTGCGGTTTCACCTCGGTTGAGGAGTCTGCGGATGTCATCTATTGCGACGAGGAGAGCAGTCTCAGACCTGTGGTTGCTTCTGAAGGCAGATTGGGAGGGGTCCAGGATGTGGTTGGTCTCGATGAATTTGGTGAGTTGGGCATTGATATCTTCTCGATGACTTTGGCTGGGAAGGGGAGCAGAGAGATGAGTCTGTAGTTCTTGAGGTCTTTCGGGTCTGCAGAGGGTTTGTTCAATAGGGGGTTGATCTCTGCATGTTTCCAGTCTTCAGGGAAGGTGGCGCCTAGTTGGAGCAGTTGATGGTGCGGCAGAGCTCGGAGGCAATGGTGTCGCTGGCTCTGTTGAAGATGTGGTGGGGGAGGGGTCTGAGGGGGCTACGGAGTGGACGGTCTTCATGACAATTCAAAGACTCCAGTGTTCAGAGACAATTAATCATAGGTGTGTAAATCAGTGTATAAGAAATGTTACATAAGACAAAGGGGACTACAGGGCGTACGATTCAAACGTCATCCATACTAGTAGACATTTTTTAAGAGTGCTCGGTCTGGGAAAGTGCAAATTCAAATCGTAACATAGTGGTCAGGGTTGACTTTGCTAATACAAATTTATTTCTACCCAAACAAACCCTTTTTAGCAAAATTAGGATAATCAAAGACTGGGAAAAAACATAACTTCCTAACCTGTACCATGCAGTTTGCATGCCACTCTTTGATGGCAGTTCATAGCTCACTGTGCTAGATTATGGTTATAAATTATGAACTACACAGTAACAAAAGGATCTCAGTGACAAGAGCAATATCCCACTGAGCATTGCACATAAAATATTGTTCTGTGTTGTGCATAATTTATGCTTTTTGCAGCAAGAATATGAACCATCTGCACTACCTTAGTCAAAATTGCCACTAGACAAAACAAAATGGCTCATTTTACTTTCAATGCATATCTCAGCCGTCTGAGCACTGATTGGGATGGGTGAGGTATAGTTGGAAAGGGGAGAATCTCTCCTTTCCAATGATACCTGTTCTTGTAGATCCTTGCTTGGGGATTGCCATAGGAAAGCAAATGCCCAAGCAGGCATCCACCCACTAGGCACCAGGGACGAGGGAGTGCCCCCTAGACAAGGGTTTGTGTTACCCCAATATATTTTCTGAGAGTAGTTTTTCTCCCCAGATATGAGTACTTACCCCTGATCTACTCCCCTGGGGTGGCAGAAAGCCCACTAGGCATTTTTTTTAATATGGGGTGGGGACTGCCCACTCTGGGCATGGCCATGCCCCCACACCTTTTAAATGGGACAGGAGTCTTCCTATCCCCAGGGACAGATGGGGTAGTTACCTAATCTGTCAGAGGGGGCAGAAAGCCCACTAGATGCCAGGAAAACAATTGTTTTTATTAGATATAAATGTAGGGTCTGCCCATCAAGGCCATGGCCAAACCCCCTACCCAATATAAGTGAGCATCAGCCTTTCTGCCCCCTTGGGGGGTGGATGAGGGTATTTCCCCCTCATCTACCCCCTGGGGTTGTAGAAAGCCCACTAGACACCAGGGAATTATTTATGTGTCTAACAATAGGGGCTGCCCACTTTGGGCACAGACATTCCCCAACCCATTTAAATGAGCATCAGTCTTTATGACCCGAGGGCAGAAGGGGGAAGTTACCCCCCACCCATATATCCCCAGGGGAGCAGAGAGCCCACTAGACACCAGGGAATTAATTTATTTTTAAACATAGGGGTGGGGTCTGCCCACCATGGGCCTTGCCATCCTCCACCCTATTTAAATGGGACATTAGTCTTTTTGCCCCGCCCAGGGGGCAGATGGGGGAAATGATCCAATCTGCCTGGGGGATGGGCAGAAAGCCCACTAGACTCTGCCAAAGTATTTGTTTTTAAATATATAGTGGTGGAGGCTGCCCACCCTGAGCATGGCCATGCCCCGCCCCATTAAAATGGGACACCGGACTTTCTGCCCCTCTCAGGGGAGAAGATAGGGGTAATTACTCCCAATCTGCCCCTACATGGCAGAATGCCCACTAGAGACCAGAGAAGCATTTATTTTTTGAATATGGAAGTGGAGGCTGTGGACCATAGGCATGGCCATGCCCCACTCCAACTAAATAGGGCATCAGTCTTTCTGTTCCCCTGGGGCAAATTAGTGAATTACCCCCAATCTGCTCTGCCCAGGGGGATGGGGGAGAGGCAGAAGGCCTACTAGATACCAGGGATTTTATTTCAAAAGCTATATAGGGGTGGGGATGTCCGCCACTGCCATAAACCATCCCAAAAACAAAGCCCTAAAGTGCAACATGCAAAGATCAGCAATAGGGGTGGCTAAGGGATTTGGGGCTCTGCTTGGCTGCCACCCATGGAAACTTACCAACCTTAGACATTTTGTAAACATAGACAACCAGGGAATTCCAGGGTGGTGAGCCTTGCATGAATCCCTAAGGTTTTCTTACACACAACGCCCTGCAAACCTCCAACGTTGCCCGAAATCATTCATTTCTTTATATTTCTGTGATGGAAACTTCCAGAATCTGCAGGAATCCACAAGATTCTTAACACCCAGCATTACCTCATTTGGGCCAATAAAAGTGCAGTGCCATTTGAAGTGCCCGCAACAGGAATGGATCAGACCGAGGCCAATAAGAGTCCTCAGGCAAGGGCTCCCATTGACCTTGGTTTGTGTTTTAAATCAAAGTTTGAGGTTTGCAAGGGATTCTGGCTAAACCAACCTGGTTAAAGCCATGCAAGTCACCCCATCCTGTATTCCCCAAGGTGTCAAATTTTCAGAAATGTTCAGGTTTGCTAGGCTTCCCTAGGTTGAGCTAGTGGTAATATTGTAGTAAAGTACAGGTTTGCTAGGCTTGCCTCGGCTGAGCAAGTGCTAATAATAGTAGTAATCAATGTTGATGCACACAACGATACATTCATACACACAAAGTCGCATCACCATTATTAGATTCCCCTACTGTGAACTCTCCATCAACCCGGGCACGACCGTACGTGGTCAGGCAGGCTCTGAGACCTAGGCCCGAGGTAACTGACTGACAGGGCACAGGTGGGTGACACGTAGCCACCAAATAAATGCGCAAACAGTAAACTTAGATCAAATCCCACAGATGAGCCCAGTGACATCACAATGGTCCCAGGAGATTTATCCTAATAATACATACATGGCCAGAGAGGTGCATGCATTCCCCAAAACACCATAAAGTTAGTCGCCACATGTAGTTAAGAACACTTAGCCAAATCAGAACACAGCACACGTAGCGACCAAGCGCCCCTCAAGCCAGGCATCTGGACATGCACTCGCTGACATGCACTTGCTGGCCCACATTGTGTCCACACAAGGTCGAGGCCCACCAGCATTTGTTATCAGAACCTTATTTATAACTCCATGACAACTGTTTGCATTCTTAACCAAGAAAATAATGTTTTGAATTATTTTAAGGTACTCAGAAAAATGTGTAAAACACCACCCCAAACTGATGTACATTGAGAGACAGTCTTCAGGCCCCAGTTCTGTAACCGTTATCCCGGCCGTAATGTTTATTTAAACCAACTGTTCCTGTTTTGCCCCACGCTTCTTGTCTTTTGCTTTTTAAGGTGAATTTACATTTGAGCAACATTTTGGCAAGCCATCCATGGACTGATTGTTTCTTCAGACCCAACTGCGATCGAAGGAAGGGGGCCCCCCCCGACAGATTCACATTTGCGCAACAAGAAAGGTGAGCAGACAACGCAATCAATTGGAAGTCCTGCTGAATCCACAGGGTGGAGGTCCATCCTGAAGCAGCTGTCAGAAGGGTAAGAGACTACATCGGAGACTTAGCCGGAGCACTTGGCATATGGCAAACTAGGGAAATAAAGCATAACCCAGGGAAGTCACCTTTTGGACAGCATGCTAGGAAAGGTGAATATTGTTTGAATCATTTCAATATTGTTTTGTTTCTGATTGCTTGACCGCTGGGTGTGACACAGATGGTATGCATAGGCCCTCGCTGTGATATAGGGCTGAGTCATCAACGCTTGGACCGCTGGGCATGAAACAGCTCTGGGTGTGATGCAGAGTCCACACATCAATCTTATTTGGCAAAAAGGGTTTGCTCTGTGCTACCGGGTTTCTAACACTGTTGGTATCTGAATGAATTGAGAGGTCTGCTTGCGTGGACCTCTGGGCATGACACAGAAGGTACACATGACCCCTGGGTGTGACATAGGGTGTGATTCAGACATTAGGGAACCAGAACAATTTAGATACAGAAGATTAGGCATAGCTTGTGTTTATCCAAGAAGGGCCTATGGTTGTTGAAGTTCTTTCTTTCTTTCTCTGCATAAATTGTAATTCTCTCTGCCCCGAAGCCGATATCAACATGATTATCAGAGTCACTTAGTTCTGTGCAGAGCTTCCCCTGGTCACAGGATAGTATGCATTAGGAGCAGGCTAAGGTACATTTGGACAAGATTATCTCTTTATTTTTTTTGCAAGCCATGTCAGTTTTTCTTCATGCCAGTTGTAATAGTGTTGTTTTGATATCGTGATGCTGGTAAATTAATGTAATTGTGTTTGTCTTAAGTACTATGTTTTGTCGATGACTTATTTTGATATGAAGACATTGTTAATTCTCACAAATTGCTATTAGATACCAAAGTAAAGCTCTCTAATTTGATGCCAAAGTTCATAAGTCTGAATTAACAACTGCACTTTCTTCTAGGTTGTGATTATTCATATGCACTGTGTTTTCTAAATGTTTATTTTGATGCATCTGTAAATAATGTTTAGCTCATTAGATCTAGCAATCCCCGTATATGTATTTCCCCACTACCAGAGTAGAACTAGTAAGCCCCATGTATATTTTTCCCCACTACCAGAGTAAAGCTTAAGATTCCCTAAAACCAGCAAAAAGTTAGAAGTGAGCAACTTAAGATCCCCTTAAGACATAAACGCCAGAAGAGTAACTGTACCCTACAAGAACGCCCAAATGTATCATGGAATCGCCAATAAAGCATATGCAAACCAGGTTCACCACACAGGCTAAAAAGCTTAACAAGTTTTGATACAAATTACACACACAGTAAGGCACACACGTTCCCCTGGCCAAAAGAGGGAACCTTTAACACTAACATAATTGAACACATGAGAACACACATATAAACAAAATACACAGGGCAAAAGGACAAAACAGAAGTGTTGGAAATGGCCCTTCTGCAGGGTTATCCCCAGACTTTTTGCCTTCCTCCTTCTATTTTTCTGACCTCATTTTTGCTGTTTTTTAGACTCTGTTCACTTTACCACTGCTAACCAGTGCTAAAGTGCATATGCTCTCTCCCTTTAAAACTGGTAACATTGGATCATACCCAATTGGACTATTTAATTTACATATAGGTCCCTAGTAAGGTGCACTGTATGTGCCCAGGGCCTGTAGATTAAATGCTACTAGTGGGCCTGCAGCCCTGGTTGTGCCACCCACTTTAGTAGCCCCTTTACCTTGTCTTAGGCCTGCCATTGCAAGGCCTGTGTGTGCAGTTTCACTGTCACCTCGACTTGGCATTTAAAAGTACTTGCCAAGCCTAAACCTCCCCTTTCTCTACATATAAGTCACCTCTAATGTGTGCCCTAGGTAACCCCTATAGCAGGGTGCTGTGTGGGTAAAAGGCAGGACATGTACCTGTGTAGTTTACATGTCCTGGTAGTGTAAAACTCCCAATTTCGTTTTTACAATACTGTGAGGCCTGCTCCCTTCATAGGCTAACATTGGGGCTGGACTCATACATTGTTGAAGTGGTAGCTGCTGATCTGAAAGGAGTAGGAAGGTCATATTTAGTATGGCCAGAATGGTAAAACAAAATCCTGCTGGCTGGTGAAGTTGGATTTAATATTACTATTTTAGAAATGCCACTTTTAGCAAGTGAGCATTCTCTGCACTTAAATCTTTCTGTGCCTTACAATTCACGTCTGGCTGGGTTAGTTGACAGCTCCTTGTGCATTCACTCAGACACACCCCAAACACAGGGTACTCAGCCTCACTTGCATACATCTGCATTTTGAATGTGTCTTCCTGGTCTGGGAGGGTGGAGGGCCTGCTCTCACACAAAGGACTGCCACACCCCCTACTGGGACCCTGACAGACAGGATTGAACTGAAAGGGGACCTGGTGCACTTCTAAGCCAGTCTCCCCCACTTCAAAGGCACATTTGGGTATAAAACAGGGCCTCTGCCCTACCACCACAGACACTTCCTGGAGAAGAAACCTGAACCAGAACCTGCACCCTGACAAGAAGAACTGCCTGGCTGCCTAAAGGACTCACCTGACTGCTTTTTACAAAGGACTGCTGCCTTTGCTGCAGAAGTGCTCTCCAAGGGCTTCGATAGAGCTTGCCTCCTGTTCACTGAAGTCTCAGGACCAAAAAGACTTCTCTCTTGCAACTGGACTCCATGTGCGGCAAAAAATTCGCCGCACAGCTTGCACCACGGTGAAAAATTCCCAGCACGCCGAACCGGTAAGACGCCGCTCGACTTTGTGAGGAAAAGATCGATGCGACGCCTGCGGTGCGAACGGAACTTCGACGCACGGCCTGTCTGGACAACGCCACCCGACTTTCAGAGGGGAAATCGATGCAGCGCCTGCCGTGAGGGAGAAAATTCCACGCATCGCCCAGTGGAACAACGCGCAGCCGGTCAACAAGCCCAGGATTCCAACCACAGACCCAGTCTTCCTTTCATGACGTATGGGTTGGTTGGTGTAGCTGAAAATTCAACTAGAGGGGGCAATGTTAATACTGGGGTAATCAGTGTTGATGCACACAATGATACATTCATATACACAAACAGTCTCATCACCATTATTAGATTTCCCTGTAGTGAACTCTTCATCAACCTCGGCACACAGATAGATGCTAAGGCAGGCTTTGAGACCTAGGCCTGAGGTTACTGATTGACAGGTCACAGGTGGCGTGACACGTAGTTGTGAGACAAATGCACAAACAGGGAACTTAGATCAAATCCCTCAGATACGCGCAGCAACACCACAATGGTCCAGAAAATTGGCCCCAATAAAACACACATAGCCAGAGGGGTGCGTGCACTCCTGAAAACACCATGAAGTTAGATGCCACATGTAGTTAGGAACACTTAACCAATCAGAACACAGCACACACAGCACATGCATCAACCATGCGCTCCTTAGGCCGAACATCTGGACATGTACTCGCTGACCCACATTGCAACCATGCAAGGTCGAGGCCCACTTGCATTTGTTATCAGAACCTTATTTATGGATCCATGACAACTATTCGCATTTTAAAAAAAATCTTTTTTATTTTGCAATTTGCAATATACCCTCTATGAAAAACAAACATTAAGAATAGTGGTGTGGAGGACACATACACAGATTGCAATAAAGGGACAAAAATTATGGTAGCAGTGGTACAAGGAGTGTAGCACTTCCCATAAGTAGGAAATGTATGCAGAGGATATAAGTAATGTGCTTGACAGGTGAAGGACTATCCTAAAAAACTGTGCCATAAAAACTGTGAAAGAAACTTCCACACAAATGTAAGCACAAAATACACCCAGAGCATGTAAAGTAGTCCTCAAACAGTGAAAGACCATCAGGTCGGTCCAATTAATAGATGAGAACGATGAAGTTCAGTGGTAGGGTGAAGAATTCATTCCACACATACCAGGCCACCAACACATGTTTCATATATGATGTCTTTTTCAAGGCTGTATGAACCAAAAAGTGACTGCCAAATCTGTACAATAGCAGTATTGTGATGGAGCAATATAAGTAATATTCCTAAATGGAATAAAGGTCTCTGTACAGCCTCTTGCACAGACACAGTAACTGAAAGGCAAAGTAAGCTACTCCAGAAAGTAGTTATTAAATGTGCACGGGGAAAACTACAATAAGTCACCGAGTTCGGTAGAATCAATGTGTGCTCTTGGTGGTGAAACGTTACTATATCTCTCCACAACAATATTATTTACTGGCCATTCAGCCCTAGGCCCCTCATTATTCTCAGTGGCCCAAGGGGCTAGGGGGCTGTTCCAACAATCATCTGCAAGATCAAGCCCATAGTAGCTGATCCACCAGCCCCATTTTTATGGAACTTTTGGTGGCAGTCCCTACTGGCATATGTTACCTTCTCCGCCACCATGTAAAGGTCAATACCTCTCCTCCATTCTTGAATGGTCAGAACTTCGGCCACACCCCACCTCCATGCGACATCTTATTTTGCAACTACTAGGCACAGTGCGCCGAAGAGAAGGTGGGGTCTTGGAATATCTATATTGTTTGGGATACCCAATATGACATAAATGTGTTCAGCTGGAAGCACAACCTCCAGGACCTTACTGAGTTCCACCAGGATCACATTCAAGTACCTCTGGATAAGGGGGCAGCTCCATAATGTGTGCATGGAATACCCTCTTGCATCATTACACAGCAGGCATGCCATAGATGATGCCCTACCCATTTTGTGTAGTTTAACTCTATCATAGTACACCCTGTGTAGGATTTTGTATTGGATTAGGCATAACCAGGACTTGATAGCGACTTCCCTAGGATGCATAAGTGTCGCCTCCTAGTCAATGTCTCCAGTTCACCCACATACCGCACCCAGCTGTCCCTTAGGTTTTATAGATTGTTGGGCATATTGTTATTCAATGTCCTATAAGTGAGAGATATGGCCCCCTTAGTGAGTTCCTCTTGCAGTAGTCTCCCATCTAAAGGTGCGTATTCTGGGAACTCAGTGCTGGTTATGCCCTCGGTGACCCAAGCGTGACGTAGTTGCGCATATTTAAAAAACTGAGATTTATGCAAGTTATACTCAGAACAAAAAGTTGTCGGGGATTTAAACTCTCCATTTTCCAGGATTTCCCAATAGTGGAGATTCGGCTACCGCCCTGCCTTTATCATCTGGAGCGCGTGCCGGATGGCACGCTGACCTCTTCTTGACATTAACAGACAAACAATGGAACTACTACTGTAGCCAACTCATCCACCTCTCTCCCAACCACAGACTACGCCTTATTCACTATGGGAGTGCTGGCAGAGGCAACATGTATTAGATGTGGGGACGTCTGGGCCTCCTTCCTGCACCTAGCATGGTCATGTCCGCGGATACTGGCATTTAGGGAAGCGATCTATGACACTATCCAGTTAATAACAGGCCACACCCCACTGAGATTGCCGCTAAGGCACTGTTGGGATACGTAGCACCAATACTTGTCGAATGCAGGCATCTTACAGCTATGCTGCTCCTACTGGCTAAAATAAGTTTGGCCATACACTGTGGCAGGCGCCCGTCACCCACTATGGCAGCCTGGGTCCAGGATGTCATATACAGCAAAGAACAATTAGGGGAATATGGGGAACTGCTACCACTCAATTCACACCCCAAAGATATATGGGGTCCTTTCCAATCCTATCTGTTACTCTAAACACACACAGCTCCCACTTGACCAGAGGGCTTACTACCTCAGCGCAATGGTCTGTTGCAGACGTTGAGGTAATCGCTACACATGATTCCCTGCCTTAACACCCCCCTTCAATCTGCAACTGCGATGCCAATCCTCGAACCAACAGGTCCAACTTTAAGAGGCGGGACAAACTCTTTTCATACCCTCTATATGCGAAATTGACTTTCATTGTTGATACTAGGTATATTCCTAACAGGATCGTAATATCATTGTATGTCAGGTATGGGTTACTTGCATAAATGATTACTAGTTGTGCGATATTATGTACTGCGCCTCATGCTGTTTGTTGTTGATGCTTATACAGGATGTGAAAATACTATATATATATATATTTTTTTTTTTAAGTGGAGATTCCAATTAAATCCCACATCCCATAGCCCTGTAATTTGACAATCTTACTTAGCTGTATCCCCTTCCAAAGTGTTGTTGCCCTTGTGATTTTCCGGGCCCATCTGATCGTCCTTGTTGCCCCTTCCCACACATCCATGGTTACTTGGGTCACTGGGAGCAGGCTTTGTGCACCTCTTCCACCATAAAGGTAGTGTAAGTGAGAATGGTGTGCCAGGATGCCCCTCTCCAGTCTGTATGTAGGGCAGCAACAGAGGAGCATCACCCCTCTGCCTAAAATGCCCCTCAGGGATGAAAAAAAATAGTAGTTAAGTTAATTTATTACCATTTTGTTTCCATCTTCCCATCCTGAAACGAGTTTCAGGATGGTGTGTGGCCTGCTGCTGAGTGGCAGCAGTGAGCTGTGCACAGTTTAAACTGCACATCTCTTTTTGGCCAGCTGTCTTGCGACGGCCAGCCAGACATGCGCACTTTAAACTTCTCTAACTCAGCTGTTTTAAGATAGCTGGGTTAGAGAAAGCACAGGCCTCCAGTGCTTTTAAGAGCGCTGAGAGAGGCCACTCCCTCCAATCCTGACGCTGCTTTCATTACCAGCATAAGAGCAGCACCAGGATTGCTTAAGGGAATTTACTGGAGCCCGAGAAGACCGGATCGAGGAGGACATTGGAAGTGTTTTATTCTTCTCATTTACACACACCACTCACTTTGCATGCATGCACGGATGCAGGCACCAACACCACATTTGCCAGCCCCCCCCACTCTGCCTACATGCCGGCTGCCATTGATGTAGGGTGGTCCTGTTGTTTATGTATCCAGCCTTTGGGATCAAATTCACAGCCCAGTAGTAGTCCTCTGACCTAACTGAGAAAGCAATGTTTTTAATTACTTTATGGTACTCAGAGAAATATATATAACACCACTCCAAACTGATGTACATTGAGAGGCAGCCTGTGAAGAGCTACACAAGTCAAACCATACTGGATTCCTCTAGGTATCTAATTTTCAAAAAATGTTCCGGTTCACTAGATTTCCCTAGGTTCCAGTTGAGCTTGAGCCCAAAATCCACAGCTACTTACTTTGTAAACAATAGGTCAGCTTTGAGTGTAAAATGTGATGTGTCCATGTTGCATTTTGGGCTGTTTCCTGTTGTGGGCACTAGGCCTACCCACAGAAGTGAGGTACGATTTATATCAGATAACTTAAGCGGAAGGCTGGGTGGAAACTTTTGGCTCACGCAGATTCCAGAACTTTCCATCTCAAAAATGTGAGGAACATTTGTTTTGTTTTTAATCATATTTTGAGGGTTGCAGGCGATTCTGGTTAAACCAACCTGGTGAGAGCCATGCAAGTCACATCATTCTGGATTCCCCTGGGTACCTCGATTTAAAAAATGTACAGGTTTGCTAGGTTTCCCGAGGTACCGCTAAGCTGGTGCGCAAAATCCACAGCTATCCACTTTGCAGAAAATGATCCGTTTTGAGTGGAAAAATCGGATGTATCCAAGTTGGATTTTGGGCCGTTTCCTGTTGTGGGCACTAGGATTATCCACACAAGCAAGGTACCATTTTTATCAAGATGTGGAAATATAGAATTGAAGGATATTTGTTACTGGCAATTGGATTTCACTGCATGTATGCCTTCCAAATGTAAGCCAGTGTGTAACAATACCCTATAAATCATATGCTTGTACAGCTATCCACTCAGAGATGTACAAAAAAACACTGCTCCTAAACTCCATATCTTGTGCCCCTTTCAGAAATACATAGGTTACCTTGATACTTATTTTTCACTCTACATATTTCACCTTATGAATTGGTCTATACTCAGTACACCATGAAAAACTATTGTATGTGGCAGTTCAGTTGTTGCCTCTGGGTATTTCGGGTTCCTGGTGAACCTGCAAACCCTGTTTATCCTCACAACCAAAAAGGTCTTGCAAACATAATGATACATTGCTTTTGCAAATTGGCCATTGTGACAGATGAAAACATTGTCACAAAGGATAGTTTTTCCTACCTGTTTTAATATTTCTTTATTTCAACAGTTACTTGCTTTAGAAAGACCTTGAGGGCTATACACATATTTGCCGTTGCTGAATTTGAAATTGTATCTTCTTTTTAGAAATATATAGGTTTCCTGGATCACCCATGGGTTTCACATTGGCTTCCACCCCAACTGGAAGTAGGTTGAAAGCACACCAAATAGGAAAAATGGGCCACCTCTTTGAAAAATGCCAAACTGTGGTAAAAAAAGGTTGCTTGATTCTGCTCTGCATGTTCCTGAAAGCTGGGAAGATGGTGACTTTAGCACATTGAACTGTTCGTTGGTGCCATTTAGATGAAAAAACACACTTTTATCCACAGCACTTTGTTCCTATTGGTGCCCCCCCCCAGAAAAATAAAAATTTAGCAGTATTTTGGCAATTTTTTCAGTCCGCTCCAGGGGAATCTACAAACCCTAGCTACCTGTAGAATCCCCAGGATTTCGGAAAAAAGGACACAAACATGGCGTGAATAGTTCATGTGGACAAAAAGCGATGGATGCCTAAGGACAAACTGCCCCACATAGCTAAAAAAGGATCAGGGGGTTGGGGGCGGGGGTGGAATCCCCAGCACCGAATGGGTTAAAATAATAATAATAATAATAATAATAATAATAATAATAATAATAATAATAATCCAAAAAAGGGATCAGGGAGTTGGCAGTGGGGGTGGAATCCCCAGCACCGAATGGGTTAAAATAATAATAATAATGATAATAATAATAATAATAATAATAATAATAATAATAATAATAATAATAATAATGATGTTATGATGGTTATTTAATTATAGATGTGAAGTTACAGGATAGGGTGACAAGGCAAAACTGATGTCCCTCTCGGGCTTAGGAGTGGCAGGTAGAGGCTTCCACAAGGTAATGGAGACAGTGATTGTTTGCTACAATTTTGGAATGCTCTATGCAGGCTTGCCACCTTCTCTGACATATTCACTTGTTTGTTTGTTGATAGACAAATGCTTTGCAAGCTCACCAGGACTCCTGGGCTTCTTATTCCATCAGGATGACATTCATTAGGGCTTCAGTCACTGAGGTTTGTTCTTCATGTTCCTGATACGGGGGCTTTTCCTCGCCACACACTGGGTCATACAGCTTTATTTTCTTCCACAACAAATCACTTTAACAGAGATTCTCCAATTGCCTCTACTGGTCCTGTCGAAGGTAGAGTGGCAGGTTCAGTGACAAGTAGAGTCTTGCCCCTGGTAAAAGTCACATGGAACTTGTTCCCAGGATCCCCTTCTGCAGTGCATATGAAGTACAGCACTGGCTGGATATAGCCACTGTTTATCCTGTTGTGTATTATTGATTTCAATCCAAAGAGAACCAAAGTCAATGCCTTATTTGGTATTCAAATAATTGCTCAATGAAAGTGGAGTGCATCTGCTCAGGATTTCTGTTTTAACTGAATTGTACAGAGCATTGTAAACTGATCAGTAGAATAAGGCTCACTCCCAGATTCCCTGAGCCAGAGGCATCCAGTACACAGCACACCACATACATTGCTATTGAGGATCCAGAGTTACAGAGCACTGCAGGGATTCTACAGGCGAGATGTTGGTAGGCCCTCCCTGCGGCAGTACAGTACAACAGACTTGTACCCATGAACTTAAATCAGTCACGCTTTCAAGTGTCTCCATAGCATGACATGACGCGACAGCAGCCACTCTTGTGTAGTGATAGCATCCACAGTCCAACATCGAATGCTTTTTTACTGGTATACCTTTGCAGGTATCGAGACCACTGGTGGATAAACATATCACATGCTGGAACAAGCTGAAGAAGGGCGGGGGAGAGAGATTTCTAAGCCATGCAATGACTTTGGTCCCACACAAGTACACTGTGGAAGTCAGTCCCAGTGTCTCCCAAATGCTTCACTATTGTTATTTTCCCCATAAGATGATCAGCTCTAAGGAACCGTTAGGTCATTGCTGGTTACACCATGTGAGCCATCAGCCTTGCTCCGAGAGGTCGGTTTGGAAACTCTGTAGACACACGAAATGCTAATTTGCCTATGTTAAAAAAAAACACTCACTCACCCTGTGGCTGCATCGTGTTTTGTTATGGGTAGGCTGCGTGAATTATATCTTCATTGTAGGAGTTCACACCCATATTAATTTGGTGCTGTTCTCCATTCTATCATCGTTTTTGAGATCAGGCCGTTTTGTACTGTAATGCAACACAATGGCTGGGTTGTCACCTTTTGGGAGGTTTACACATTACTTTACAACACTCACCTCAGATAGAGGTAAAATGCAGACTGCAGAAAATCCCTTGAGGTGTAGCAGCGCAATGTTTTTATCACCTAGGAAGTTGACAATTCTAGCGCCTGCATACAAGTAACTGCCTTAGAGTGTGTAATTTTGATGCACCTACCTGGTGGTGACTCGTTAGTTATTCTGAGCAGCATTCATTGCAACATTGGTTTGTTTACTGATGGGAATAATTACTAAGTGGGAGTTGCATGCATATCTTAGGGCATTATTCGTTTTCTCTTTGACTGGCCTGGATGACAGCTGGCTGCTTGTGTGTTCTGGGGCTTTTCTCAGGCTTATGCTGAGAGAAGTCACTGAAGCTTTAGATGTGTTCAGTGAAGCATCAAACCCCTTTTACTTGCTAGGATTGCTTCTGAGACCCTGAAATGGTATCTCAGGTGAACGGCCAAGATTCTATCTATTGAGCAGCAGCAAGGTTATGGATGCACTCACCTGCACATTAACTACAGCCATCATAGGAAAGCAATATCTATTTTCAGCTTAAGTCACCAAAGATGGTGAGGCAAGCATATTTTTCTGCAAAGTAGTGTGTGAGGGGTACACAAAAAATGAGTGAGTGTATAGATATTTGATTAAAGAGTACGAATAAGTATTACCTTAATAGAAGCTGCAGGTAGTAGGTGTAATGGAGAAATGTAAATAAAGTTTGGATCCATCAGTCTTTGAACTGCATGTTCATGTGCCTGTTAAATTTTAATAAGATAAACAAGGGCGTAGCCAGAAAAAGAAAATACCGCCTACTTGAACCAAGATCTAACTACGCGAACCATGCAGCGTGAGAAAACCCGACCATCTTTAGAAGAACTCCTTCTATCATTTCAACCTCATTCCATCCATTTATCCATCCACACATTCACCTTTCCACCCAATAATTCATCCGTCCATTCCTTCACCTTTCCAACCACCCTCTGTCCCCATTAAACAACACTTTTTTCCATCCATCCACTCATCAATTCATGTATACATAAATCCTTTCAGTCATTCTCCTATCAATATATTAATGTACCCATCCAAACCTACACACATTTATTCATTCTTCTCTATCCATTCATTCTTCTCTCCAACCTTTCACCTGCTCATCATTCACTCTTCCCTCTAACTTTTTACCCTTCAAGCTATCGATCTGTTCACTCTTCCATTCATTCATTCTTTCACTCTGCACTTTTCAACCTTTTTCCTTCTTTCTTTTCATATTTCTTTACTGTCACCCTTCCAACCCCTCCCTATTTTTCTCCTTTCTGTCTACCCATCATTTTTTTCTCCTTACTTTTTCTTTCTCATTCTCTCTCATCAATACTTTTTTTGTTTCTTCCCCTGTGTTTTACCACTATTTCCATAATTTATCTTACTCTGTTTCTGTTACTCTGAATGTCAGCTCAAGGCTTGCACCCATCAGGCATGGTTTTCTCTAACAGTGTTATATATAAACATTTTGTCTTCAAGAACTACAGACAGAAAAGTCCCATAAACTATTAATTAGAGTTTAAGTGGGCTCAAGAGCCCCATCTAATCGGGCTGGTCGCAGCCCCCCTTAAGCTGCTAGGGTGGGGGGGCTCCCTACGCCCCTGAAGCTAAATAATAGTTTACTCATGTCGCATGGTGTGGATAATTGTTGATTGCAGCACACTGTCCATCTTATTTTCAGCAATGACATCTTTGCCTATCTTGCATATCCGATTTCTTTGGATTTTACGAAAGAAATTACAAATGGTGGCGAAAGTAGGTCCAATCGCATAGTATCCGGTTACCTCCCACAGCATTATATTATGCACAACAATAAACAAGGAATACAGCTTGGCTGTAGTGGAGCTATATCAATGCAAGATCGTCAGCTGTGGTGTAGATCTAGTAATAGAATGGAGCGGTTTATGCTAAGGTGAAGGTGACAACAGATTGAAACCGGGTGTTGGGCTAGCAGAACTGCAGAAACAGGTGGTTTGGGGTGAAGAGACAGGATAGTGGCAGGAAGGTCAGAGAGGAGATGGGAAAAGGGAGAGGAGGAGGGGTCCCTTTACTATGAGTGCTCCATGGGTTCTAGAGCCTGAGCTAGGCTGGGACTGCCTGCCTGCATTGCCGGTTCGGTAGAGCCTGGAGGGTCAGATAACCTGGACAGTAGGTGTTCCCAGATGTGGGAAATTTGTTGGCGGCATAGGCCCCATGCATTCTCCCAGCAGAGGGCCACCGTCTTGGCCCCCACTTATCTAATGAGTGTGTTCCCAGGACTCAACAGATGGAGGTAGTGGAAGTTTCCACTTAATTGTGATGGATCGGTTGGCCAGTGTAAGGGCTAGGTCCAAAAAACATTTTGCTGTCTTGCGGCTTCTAGGACAATTAAGGACACCAAGGGCACAAGTCTCCCATGAGCTAATCTATCTTATTCCATTTACTATCCAGAGGCGGAGGAGCACACTGCCTTAGAACGGCCGGATGGGGGGCAGTCCCACAGGACAGGATTCAGGCTTGCAGCCAGGGCAGATTATCTAGCACACATGTAACGGACTCCTTGAAAGATCATGGAAATGCACTGGGGAGAGAGGTAGGTCCTATGGAGCGCGTAACATTGGATTAACGGATGGCAGGAGCTCCTAGAGACGCTCCTCTGATAGGCCCAAGCCCGGGCCCACTCCTTCTCATGAAGAGTCATCCCAAATTCATTCTGAGTACCTATAAAGCGACACAGGACTGTTCTGTCTTAGAAAGTCAGTTAATTACCCAACAACCCCAAGTGTGTCAGGTCCCAAGGCTTAGCAGGTGAAGTAGAAACGCTGTGGGCACTGGAAGGTCAGATGTACTCATGTGTCCTATGTAAATGGTCATCAACCAATACCATGGGCACTGGAGTTGTCCGCCAGAAAGTAGCATTCAAAATCGGGGGCTCCAAGGCCATCCCGATCAGTGGGGGGATGGAGCTTCAATAAAGCCACATGTATTCTCCCAGAAGGGTGTGCAGTCCCCGAAAGAATGCACAGGGAGAGTAATCTGGAGGTTAGAAAAATAGTATAGAAGACAGGGAAGCATTACCATCTTAGAGACTAAACCCCTACCCATCACAGATAGCAGAATCAATCTCCAGAACACCAACTGGGAGAGGAGGGTCGACACCGCTGCTGTCAGGTTAGCATCCAGTAAGTCAGGAGAGATATGGAAGACTTGGGTATCCAGGTATCATAAGCAGATTTGCTCCCAGTGGATCGGACCATCCCATAGATCACCGGGAACAATGGGACAATGGTAACACACACGATTTGTGTCAACCGATCCAGAGGCCTGATAAGGCTCCAAACTTAGCTAAGAGGAGGCCCATCAGCAGAGACATCCTTGAGGTAAAACAGGGCATTGTCGGCTTACAACAAGATAATGTGCATAACATCTGTGAGTGATAGGCTTCCTTCCCACCCTGCTGTTGGGCAGGGGCCATGAGGGGTTCCATGGTAAAAGGAAGAAGAGACAGGGAGCATCCTTGTCTTGTACCCTTATCCACCAGTATGCATTCGGACATCTGTTTGCCATAGTGCACCTGGATAGGTATATTATTATGAACAAACATTTGCAAAGCGCAGTGTTCACCTTACAGGTATCTTGGCGCTATCACATAACCTAGAAGAAGCACTAAAACCAACTTGTTTCTGCAACAGCTAGAGCCAGGTTTTTAGGTTCTTTCTAAAGCTGTAAAGATTTCCATTAGATCTGAGGGGAGCTGGCAGTTTGTTCCATATCTGAGCAGCCTTGACCTGAAAGGATCTTCCTCTCGACCTTACTTTCCTAAACCTTGGAACACTGACCAAATTGGCCGATGAAGATTGTATGTGCCTCTGAGGCCTGAAATTACTGAATTTCCTTTGTAGCAGTACTGGATCTGTTCCGTTTATGACTTTATAGACCTCACACTTTAAAATGCTTTAAAGGCAATTCTCTCTCTGACTGGTAACCAGTGCAGATGTCTCAAAGTACTTGAAGCAGAGTCATATCTTGATTTTTTCAATGCAAGTTTTGCTGACGTTACTTGGACCCTGCAAAGCTTCTTAACTAGGTAATCTGGTGTTCATAGTAAAAGTGCATTGCAATAATCAATTCTGCTTAGGACAGTACATTGTATCACAAATTTTCTAGCTGACTGGGGTAGTAGTGGAACACTTTTTAAGATTCCTCAGCAGTCCAAAACATGTAGCTGCTGTTTAATTAATATGGGTTTCCATGGATAGTTTCTCATCCACATAGACTCCCAAATTACATACTACTTGAGATGTTTTAAGATTGTCAGAACTAGACCAAGGCCAGAAGTTACTCGGGAATGAGTAAGACGCTTTGGAGGTGGAAAAATACAAGAACTCTGTTTTGCTACCATTAAACTTTAGTGTGTTCATCCTTTGCCAGCTTGCCATTTGGGCAAGTGTGTAGCCCTTTTATCTGGGTAGGGCTATTTTTGTCTAAGGACAAAATTAACTGGGTATTTTCCGCATAATTTATTAAGGAGATTCCATGAGATTTGATCAGGGTCAGTAGTGGACTTAGATATACACTGAAAAGATTGGGTCTCAGAGCTGATCCCTGAGGTGCATGTGCAGTTTCTTTAAACTCTGAGTAGAAATGAGGGAGTGATACTGCTTGATATCTACCTGATAGTTAGGATGTAATCGACTCCAGTAAGGTACCTTCCACCCCATCCCTTTCAATCTGAGAATTAATATTTGGTGGTTGACAGTATCAAATGCAGCTGACAGGTTTAATAATATCAGCACTGAAACCTGACCTCTGTCAATCATTATCCTCAGTTCATCCACGGCCAGGATCAGCACTGTTTCAGTGCCATGTGCTGGTCTGAAGCCCATTTGTTCATTCACCAGGACCTTGTAATTTTCCAGATAGTTTGCTCGTTTTTTGCTAACATATTTCCCCACGATTTTTACTGTATAAGAAAGCTGAGAGATTTGGCGGTAGTTACTGGGGTCATTTACATCTGCCTGTGGCTTCTTCAGTAAAGGGGTGACTAAGGCTTTCTTCCAGACTGAAGGTACTTTACCAGTAGACAGAGATTGATTGCATATTTTTAGTAAGTCTGAATATAGTTCATCCACTCTTTCTTTCCGCAGATTGGGTGGAATATGGTCTGATAGAGAACCAGAGGAGACTGCCATTGCTAATGTTCTGAACTCCTCTTCTTTCATAGTTCCTATGTTTTCTACTTTTGTACTGATCACTTCTGACTGTAGAGTGGTACTGATTTGCCCCTCATCAGACTGAGGGTCGCTCGTCAGAGAGAATCATTCTTAATATCATTTATGATTAGCCCAATTTTATTGTTGAAAAATTCTGACAGACTATCACCCAACTCTTGTGAAGGTTTCACAGTTTGCTTTAAACAGTCTGGATTGGCTAGATCTTTCACTATGCTAAAATAAATTTTCTCTGTTAGCTGCTTCTGTGATAGTTCTGACATAATAATTTTCTTTCGCTGCCTAATTTCCTTTTTATAATTATTTAAAGCGGTTTTTAATTGTAACTTATCATTCTCTGCATAGGTCCTTCATCATTGCATTTCATAGTTCATGCATTTGGTATTACTTTCTTCAGGGTTTCCATGAACACCGTTGGGAGCTGTATAAAGCAGACAGAATAAACAAGTGAGGCGAGGTGCAACATCAAAGTGCTGTAGCACACCAATGAACAAGCCCTAGTGTCGAAAGCCCTGTGGAGGTCCAAGACCAAGGCATCTTACTAAGGATCTTGTAGTCCATATTTACAAAAGCTAATGAGCGATATGAGGTGAGATCCTGGGTTTCAGCAGGGAACACCAGGGATGCCTCCCAAAGGGTGGTAGGAAGGGAACCAACTCTACTTGGCCACTGTGTCATGCAGTCTAGATAGTTTAGGGGTTAGAATACAAGCACATTTTGCATATAACTCTGCAGGGAGGCACCCATCCTGGGAGCCTTCCCCTTCGCCTGTCCCATTATTGCCACACAAACCTCCTGCTCCATGATGGGGGCATTGAGATCCCCGCTCCTCCGGGTTGAGGCTGGAGAGGGATGTTGATGCCAAGTAGTCATGCATCGCCATCTGGAGGAGCCAATCAGTGCCGGTATAAAGAGCATTATAATTGGCAGTGAAGACACCACGGATATCGTTCTGGGTGTGAAGAAGGGTGTCTGTGGGGTTGTGGACCGAGACTATCTGTGGGAGGTGAGAGTCACTGTTAACCAATAATGCTAAGAGATGATCTGATTTGTCGCCCTTTGAGTGTGTGCGGGCCATAAATGGTCTGTAGGTGAGACAGTGCAGGCGTTTCAGGAGTTGGGCCTAATTTTCCTGGAGTTGGGAAAGTGAGGGCTGAGAGAGAGATCCTCTACCATGTTTCACCTTCTATCCAGCTGACCAAGCTGTCAAACCATTGTTTCATGTAGGGATGTAAGTTGGTGGGATGGGACCAGTTGCAAGAGACAGGGAGGCTGTATGATGATGAATAACAGGGGGATACGGTCCATAAGTGGGCGATTGGGCAGGTTGTTTCATAAAATGAGGAGGGGGAGAAATGATAGATTGGAGAGCCTCAAGAGACTGTTTCTGAACCCCTGCAGGTGATGTCTCTAATCCATAGGTGATCAAGGTCGCTTGAAGGGTATAAAGCCTCACTCTCCCCTCTGGGCCAGGTACAAGGTATTCAACATCAACAGAGGTCTTCAGCTGTCTGGAGGGTCAAGCTGGTGTGGGGTGAGTCTGGTTCCCGAGGTGGTGGGTCAACACCCAGAAGGGTTGAAGATAGCATCTTGATCCTTGAAGTGCAGAAGTTTAGTTACTATCGTCGATGAGATATGTCCACCGGGGAGCCGAGCTGGCACCCGGTGAGCACTCTCAATTGAGAAGAACTGGATGAGATTGTGGGAGATCACCAAGTCATTGAACCAGGCCTCTAGGAAGTTCACCACGTTTTGACCTTCCTCACCCTCCAGCAGGCCCACCACTCTAACATTACTATGCTCTCCCCTCAGTGTCCTTTGCACGTTCCTCGAGGAAATCAACATATCCTTTCATGTTTTGAAGTGGTTTTCAGAGGTTTATGGCATGGGGTTACAGAGCTGCAATCACCTTCTTACTGTGCTGGTTGTCGCACAATAGGTAGATGTTCTCTGAAAGGACATCGTTTTTCAACTCCAGGCAAACACTGGAGGCCTTGATCGTGTAAAGGATGGCATCCAATTTGTTCAGACAATCCCTGGGAGTGGGGTAGGGGCAAGTGCTTTGACAGGAGCGGCAGAGTTCCAAGGTACAGATGTTTTATGCAAACCATGGTTGTAAAGCGCTGAGATTTGGGACAACCATGGAGGAGAGCCTCCGGGAATACATGGCCCGCTTACCTTTGCCACACTGCCAGGAGGTAGTATAGCTCAAAGGAACATGTTCAGCCCAGTCAACTCCCTCCCCAGGTGAGGGGTGGTCCCCAGGTCCCGAGGCAGTAAGATAGCCCGGCCATGGGTTCCTTGGTCTGTCTTGTAAAAGAAGCCCCCCCTACAATGCAGCAAGTACCAAGAAGGGTGCAGAATGGCTTCAAGTGCTGGGGCGAAGATCGGTGTCAACAGTTGCTGTCACATGTTCTCTTAGCCCATCAAGCAGGCTGCCCCTCATCAGGGCAGAGATTCCTTAAAGCTGCACCAAAGGTCAGTTTGATAAACACATTTTATTGGGTTTTGATCAGGTGATAACATTTGACACAATTTCACTTTACTACAGAGGGAAAGTAAAGAAAAATAGATAGCGAGTAAGACCAGCAGACACGAAGAGATCATTGTAGGATCAATAGATAATAAAGACCCATAAATGTGAAATGTAGAAAACCTCAGCCCCTGTATTCCAACCATTTGCTCCATATTCTGCCATTTTTAGGTGGGCAGGCTCTGGCTTCATAAACCACCTGTTCTTGCTGGGCACATCAGTTAACACCCCAGCACCATACTGTCATGGAGGGAGGGTTAAGGGACATTCATTGCTTAGCGACATCTCGTTTTGCCACCATCAAAGATGGTGGCTAGGAATGTCTTTTCAGTCCTTGTCTCCTCTAAGCCTTCCATCACCCCCTAGGATCATTAGCAGGGAGCGTGAGATCTCCCATCCCAGGACCTCCGTCAGTTCTCCAGTCTCTCTGGTGTAGGATGCACTAATGAGTGGTATATTTGTGAAATGCCTCCACTGCCCAACCCTCCCATGAGAAGTTTCGCCTCACGAGGGCTGTATTCTGGCAGTGGTGCAGTCATGGGTACATGAACTTGGAGGGCATGTCTTAATTGTAAATATTTGTACAGTTGTGTACGGTTAAGAGAATTTGTCTCCTGAAGGTCCTGGAAGGAGCGGATATGCAAACCTGTCCAAACATCTTGTAGTTGTGATATGCCGATACAATCCCATGCCCTGAATCCCTGGAATGTGCTGACTCTGAGTCACATTCCATGCTAGAGTGGAGTCTGTTGCGTGCGTTTGGCTTTCCATCTAACATGACAGAGCAAAGTTATCCATGCCTACAGTACCCACTTTGTGATCTGGGGCATGGCATCAGTGATCGTTGTCCCATAGAGCATAGATTGTAATTGGGGGAAGTTCATTAGAGTGAGTTCCAGTTGATAGGCTGGATCCGTCCATCCTCCAGTAAACCACTTGTTGACCATAATAAGGTGGAAGGACAAATAGTACAGGTATAGATCTGTCATTCCCAGTCCCCCATCATGGTGACCCCTTTGGCAATGGGTAAGTGAAAGAAGGGGATGGGTCCCGTGCCATAGGAAAGACCTTGCTGTGCTTTCTAAGGTTTGGAACCATGCTCTGTGGTATATTTTGGAAAATGTACAGGAATTGCGGGAGGATCGTTATTTTCTATAAGGCAATATGTTCCATCACGTTCAGTGGAAGTGTTTGCCATCGGGCCAAGTCCACCTTGGCTTTCTGAACCAAAGGTTAGAGGCTAAGAGCCCATGTAAGTAAGCTCTGGAAGAAGTGCAATCCATATACCAAGATATTTAAAACGGAGCCGTCGGATGGGGATCTGTGTTTGCCAGTCAAAATGATCTTGGGATGGAGCTAAGGGAACCAGCACAGATTTGGCTAGGGTGACCTTTAGGCCTGAGACATCTCCAGACCTATGGAGGAGATTAAGACAACGGGTCTGCTAAGAAAGGAAATAGCCAGAGAGAGAAGGACAACATCTGCATATAATGCTATTCAGTCATCTACTCCCCTTTCCCTCTCCCAACATCCTGAGTTCAGTTTGGATAGTGGGCTATTGTTTTCTTTCCGACTCCAGTACTGAGGGACAGCGGAAAGAGGTGCTGCCACAGTCCAGGCAAGTGCTGGGGTACTCCTGTGATGCATAGGGGCATACAAAGAAAATTTGATGGTCCACAGGTGAGGCTCACTCACCTCTACTGGTAGCAACTCAGGCTATGGATCATGCCCCACTGAGATCAAGGCCCATGCCACTCAGCCCTCACTGGAGTAAAGGCTGCCTCTATTTTCAGCTGCTTTGCCAGTCAGCCGCACACTGGAGGCCCCAGGGACCTCTGTGATGAAGCAGAGATGCGGCTCATTTCAAAATTAAACAAACAGTGCCACCATGCAGTGGACTGTAATAAGTACTGGTGCCGAGCCCAGAGAACTACTGGCTAAAATTAAACACTGGTAGTTTACTGACACCCACGTTGAGATGATAACTCATTCACACAACAAAAGGGGTCCCAATGGAACCCCTCCCGCTTTGCAAATTTTGGTTCCAGCTTCAGGGGGAGTAAGCAGTGTTCCAGGGGAACACTGCTTGCTCTCGGTGAAGTTTTTCTTCAACAAAAAAAAGAAGTCACATTTTCTTTATGGAAAAGGTTTTCAGTTTTTATATCCAATGACAGCCATGGTGGTGTGCTGTCCTTTGCAGGCCACCATCCTTGACTTTGCAGCTACTTAAAGGAAATTGCAATTTGCAACCTGCATAAAGAAAAGCTATTAGGGAGGTCTTTTTTTCACCCCTGTCCCCCCAATAATTATTTTATGAACTGACCTCTTAGTACATAGGGTGATTCTCAAAATAATTTGGTAGCTGCAAAATGTTTTATGCAGACTGCAAAAAGATATATATATATTTATTTTTATGACCACAGGTTTAAGACATATAGCCCTTCATTCTTCCCACTATACCCAGGCAGCTATTTAACAATCCACGGGAAGTTGGCAAGTATACTAAACTATGTCTCTATATCTCTTAAACCTATCTTCTTTACTCCAAGGTTAAGCACAGCTATAAATTAGCCACAATATGGTTAGAAGACCATGCTGCATCTCAGCCATGACAACAAAACACTTCCTTTGGCTACTTTGGAAAACCACACTGTACCAACCAAAGACAATGAATGAAGCTACCTCATACTTAATTGTGAGTATATCCAAAATGTGAATGTATCTCTCTGTTCATCTTCATGCTTAAGTGCAGGTACAATTTTATCATGACCTTTTTGGAACACACCTCCAAACCTCTACACTGAAGTTGTTTCCTAAACCCACACTCTAAGAACCATGCACAATGAAAGGTGTAGGCTTTTTAGTCACATATTCAGAACTTTTTACAGCCTAGTCAACATTGCAAGTTTGCTCATCACATTATATCCCAGTTTTATCTTTCATGGTGTATAACCAATTTGACCAGCAGAGACAAATTCTTCTTAAAGTCAAAGCTAAATTAAAACAGAATAACTTCATCATTATTGGTCTAGGGCAAATGCTTTGTTTGTTAAATATCGAAAACCAATGGTGATTTCAGTATTATTTTAAGGATTTTGGGGCCCCGGCCAAAACATATTTTGGGGGGGCCCTGAATCGGAAAGATTTGAATTTAGAACCCATTTCAAACTCACATGATACTAAACAATACAAAATTATAAGTGAATTTTGAAACAATCATGCAAAAACAGTTGAAAATCCTTAAAATGACACTAGTTTTGAGAGACAGTTGGAGGTAAAAGCAGGCAGCGAGAGATATGGTTCTAGAAAGAAGTGGAATAGACAGAGATCATATAGAGGGAACGCTCAGTTTCCCAGAAGGCCCCTTAGAAGGTGGGACCCTGGGCAATTGCACACTTTGCCCATGCCTTACAACAGGGAAACAGCATTTACCACAATGCCGGAGCAACTACACGCCTTTACAACGGTGCTTGAACAACAAGAGTGTATTTACAACGAAAGTTAAAGCTATTGGTTGTTCAGGCAATCATAGTCATACATCCCAGGAATGTAGCTCTATAGTGCTATAAATAGGAAGTGTTACTTTAATTCTATCTCGGTGCTCTCATTATACTAAACTTCAAAGAATAGAAAGCTGACTGTGTTTGACAGGATTCTAATCTATGACTTGCAGATTGAACACATATATCTGTAGGATATATATTCTCCCAGTAAGGTATCATAACAGTTTTATAACCAGGCTTTGAAAATTCATAAAAATGTTACTAGACCTGAAGGTTGAGTAACTTGTATAATCTAGTTGACTTAACTGTAATGTACTTGACTCATAAACAGGTCTACAATTGTGTGACCCTAGGCAAATTTTTCTTCATTCTCACATATGAGTACCCCTTCAAATATGTGAGTTCAGTGTTTCTGCTGTACAAAAAAAACCTCTTTTGTTTGATTAAATAGACTAATTGTTTGCTCCATGCATAATAAGAATCTAGCCTACATATAGGACACACATGATCCATAACTTGTATCTTAGTTTACTACTAGCATTGACATCAGGGCAGTGTTTATGTTTAAACACTTACTTTTTATAAATATATTACTAAAGCATGATGTGGTAGCGCACTGTCTTTACAGAGAGTACATTTCCAAGAAATGTCCAAAAGTCTTCCCAATAACCTGCAGCTTTACCGATAAAACTATATGGTGTATTAACAATAATCTGTGAAAATTGGGTTTCAGAAAACATTTATCATTTGCACAGTGTTCTGATTTGTTTTCATCCAATTTAAAAAAAAAATCACCACACAGAAATACAAAAAGAGGGATCTAATAACTATTAACATGTCTTGAAATGTTTGTACAGTTGACTTAGTTATTTAATTTTTGTGTTTTAGGAAAAACCTGACACCCTACAGCCTTTCATTACACAATTTTTACATCAGGTCAGAAAGTTCACCTTATAAAATCCTAGAAGTCTGCAGTCAGAAGGAAAAAAGACAAACTGAATTTTGACCTCTGTATCCAAGGACAAATGTGACAAGAACAAGATTTAAAGGTGTCTTTTTTGCTTCTTCACTTTGTGACTGAACAGAACACCTGTTCTTAGTCAACTTGGTAGATGTTTCGAGGCCACAGAACTTAGGAATCAGACGCCCGCATGAAGCAAAGCTGTTTCAACAGCAAGGGTTTGTGCATTGCACATAAGGCAACCACTGTGTGCTGGTGTGACACTGCCCCTCTTCCCATAATGCCTCTCCCTGTCTTTTGCTTCCCTTCGCCCTGCACCAGTGTTAACACAAGTCAAAAGCCACAGCAAATGATTTTGTCAATGCGTAGGAAATGGAGGACATTGCACACAGTGGAGTAAATCACAGGACAAGTGGCAAATCCTGCAGGAGGGCGTCATACACAGCTACCCTCCTCGCCACAAAAAATAAGGAATTGACATGTCTGTCTCCAGCAAACCACCTACCCCCCCTGAGGCTGAAAACAGAAGGGCATGGCTAGGTCGTGCTTCAATTTATTGTGTCATTAATCTTCTCCTCTGTCATCGTGTCAGGTTTATTATCCCTGCTGCATCCCTCTTTTGAGGCAAGGAGCAAAGGTTGTGTGACGTTCAACTAGAAGAAACGCCGGTCCTGGCACGCACGCTCACTGCTCGGTCACGCAGCCACACCTTATTTCTCCACAGAAACGATTGTGCTGTGACTGAAGGCAGAGCCCAGGCACACCTGTGGCCCAGTATTCATGGGCCACGGTGCAAGAGAGAAAAATACCCCCTTTGACTACTCTTGGGGTAGTAACAGGCGGCAGTGTCAGGGTTCAATTGGCCCATCATGACTGTAGGTCCCGGTGCCACTGCATCTGCTGCACCAAGGCCAGCTACGCTCCTGCTGTGACCTGTATTAGGTTTTCCCTCAATTACGACAATAATCAAATACTCTACAGACCGTTCGTTATCTCAGTTGAAATAGTCCATATTATGCCAAAGGGATTTTAGTACGCGTATTACACAGAGGGAGAGAGAGGGGTGCAGACAGTCCAATACTCCTGCCTCTAATGCGACTGCCTGAAGCACAAGACGCCACCTCCTTCCTAACATCTGCACTGAAGGAAGCCGCTGCGTCGAGTTGTTAGGCAGGAAGAGATGCGCGTGACTACCTGCTGACTGTTTAATAGCCATGTGTGCTTTTACTACCTTCATTCGTTTGTTTTACATGCCTCCTATTTTAGTTCCATTTATTGCCTGGGAGACTGAGTCATGCATTGAAGACACAGTTATGTCTTTATTAGCTTGGAGATTACGCTCGCATGTGAATGTGTTTAATTACGCGGGTGACAGCTGCACAAGGCTGGCCTGGCGCCCGCTGGGCGCTGTTACGGCAGCGCTTCTGAAACACTTTATCAGTGCGGCTGGCAGGGAGCGGGACGCTAGAACATCTATTTTGTGTCTAATAAAACCAGGGTATCGGCGGCCTGGAAGTACTGCCGTCAGATCCAGCGAGAGAGCGCAGCACGAACATCAAACGACGAGCGTTCATACAATGTTTTTGTATTTTTATCCCTCTGCCTTTTCTCCCATCGATGGCGTCTGTCACAATGCACACATCGGCTGTAATTGAAAGATTCTCTGCTCACATGGCTTTCTGCCTTGATATTTAGTCTTGATCTTGCTGGATTTTTTTTACAAAGCCTCAGGTAACATCAGTGTCTTTTTGTAAAATTCTCTGTGCAGCAACTCGATTCCGAGCCTATTAATAGTTTCCCGAGTGAAGGTCAAAGAGAGAAACAATTCCTAGAATCGATGCATGGCACTGCAGAGGCGGTCAGGCCTGTGCTGCCAGCATCAGAACCCACTGCTCCATTCTAGCCGCATTGTGGAAGTGGGGAGGTTGGACTTGTGGGTTTAGACAGCCACTGGGTACTCAAAGAACAAAGATGGGTGTGTGAACACTGCCCAGACAGACGAAAGTCCATGCATCAAGGTTAATTTAATCCAAATTATGAGTCAAATCAATACCTTTGGACCATTATATATATATATTTATATATATATATATTGTATGTATGTATGTATATATAAATAATATATATATAAATATATATATATATATTTTTTTTTATTCAGTTATAGTTAGGATCATGTTTTCATAGAAAAAGCGTTTTTTGAAGTGCCTATATTTTTGGCGCTGTTTGACAAACCTTCACCAAATTTTCCCAAAAAAGTGTTGCAATGATTTGTGTTGCACACGGAACGTTTCGGGGTGATCCGTCAAGCGGGGGCTGAGAAAAAGGGGGTGTCAAAAAAGTTGTGTTTCCTTAGTTAATTCCCATAGGACCTTTAAACACAACTACAGGCCAAACCGCTGGAGGGAATTACACCAACCTTGGCAGAAAGCTAGCTTTCAGTACACAGATTGTGCTTTTGTTTATTTGGTGTAACTAGTTGTGTTTTTTGAGAAATTAGAGCGAAAACAAATTTGTATATCTCTGGCCGTGGTAACTTTGTGATTATTTCACGAAAATCTGCGAATTTTCACGAGTGTGCATGCAAAAAGAAGTGCTGCAATTGGCTGACCGCAACCTGACTAGAAAGTTGCAGCCGCCATTTTATGGCACGGTCCCCGGGGGTGAAAATCCTAATTGAAAGTGGTAAAAGGGGTCAGGGTGAAGGTACTCTCGCCACAGGGGTGTGACATAGGTGTGGTTTAGGGACAAACTATGAGTTTGTCCCTACGATATGCGTGAAAATTCACACATTTTCTCAAATTATTTGAGGTTATGGAACAATTCGAAAGAAAAAACACACTCATACATACACTTATTCATTCACTCATACATGCACTCAGAGACTCATGTGCCCACTCACAAACTCACTCAGACACTCATGCACCCACTCAGACCCACTCATAGACTCACACACCCACTTTCATACCACTCAGACACTTATGCACCCACTCACAGATCCGCTTACAGAGACAAGCCCTGTGGCCAACCTGCTCTGTGCACGGCCAAAGGCTGTGCGTGGCGCGGGGTTTGGTGGTTATAAGAGCTTGGCTGCAAGGCCTGGCTGCAGGCCAGGCCTTGCGACCAACTACCGCAGCAGTACGCGGTGGGGGTTTGAATAACATATAGTAATTAAAATTACTTTATGTTAAAAAACATAGAAATTCACTGAAAAATCAAACAACCCAACTGTCATCCTGACCCAGATGTGTATTACACAGTCAGGCAGAGGCACAGAATAGATGAGCAAGAAAATGCCTTCTTTCTAAAAGTGGCATTTTTGAAATGTACAATTTAAAAACCTACTTTACCAAAAGATGTATTTTTATATTGTGAGTTCAGAGACCCCAAACTCCTCATCTCCATCTGCTCCCAGTGGAAAATTACACTTAAAAGATATTTCAAGGCAATACCCATGCTACTCCATGGAAGAGATAGTCCTTGCAATAGTGATAACCGAATTTAGCAGTATTTCACTGTGAGAACACATAAAACACACCATTACAAGTACTACCTTTCAAATACACTACACCCTGGCCACAGGGCTGCCTTTGACCTACCTTAGGGGTGACTTACATGTAGTAAAAGGGAAAGTTTTGATGCACTTGCCAGGTCGAAAGGGCAGTTCAAACCTGCACACACAGACACTGCAGTGGCAGGTCTGAGACATGTTTACAGGGCTACTCAGATGGGAGGAAAAATCAGTGCTGCCGGCCCACTAATAGCATTTGATTTACAGGCCTTGGGCACACATGGTGCACTATACTAGGGACTTACTAGTAAAACAAATATGCCAATCATCGATAAACCAATCACCAATACTATTTAGAAAGAGAGCACTTGCACTTTAGCACTGGTCAGTAGTGGAAAGTGTCCAGAGTCCTAAAGCCAGCAAACAGGAGATCAGCAGAGGATCAAAAACAGGAGGTCAGAAGAAAAAAGACAGAGGAACTCACACCAAGAGCTGACAAGTCCAACAGCCCCCCTTCAAAGAACATGGAAGGGGGGCCTCTGGCCTCACTCAGGCCAGGTGCTGTGCTGAGGGCCCCCCCTGGAGCTCACCCCCCTGCACTGCGGGGGCTATGGGGATCGTTGTTACACCACTGGTTACACCCCTACCACTCAAACATCACCAGCATTGTAAGGACAAATGTTCCTCACACGCTAGGCTGCTGGGACATCCTGCAATGTTTTTGCCTTTGTCACTAAAATTGCCTCCATCTTTTTGTTTTGACAACAGTTTGGTGGACCCTTAATCCCTAGGGATTCCCAAACTGAAGACTGGTCCTCATGCTCTCTCTTTGGTGAGCCCTGAGAGGCGAGATGCCTGTTGGTGTCTTCATGCTTATTTGAAGGGAGGTAGTCCTTTTTTCCCTCTGCGTTCAAGCCCGAGCATGTGGCATCCTAGAGTATAGTGCTGGGGCTCCTAGAAGCATCCACAAGAGCATTCTACTCATTTCCCATATAAATTGAAGTCCAGAGCTTTGGTACCGATGAGAGCTTTTCCTGAATTATGCTCTCCTAATAAGGGTGATGTTACATGTGATCATTGTTGCTGTAGCCTCTATGAACATTAGTACAAGTGACGTAAGGTAAAATATTGTTTTTATGGTTATCCACATCCACAGTGTAAATATTTCTGGGCATATTTATGAGAGCCTTGTGTCATGCTTGCACCACGCAATGTGGTACATGTGTGACGCAAACCTCTAAGTCAGATTTTTGAAGCCACGCAAAACCAGTTGGCGTAGCTTTGAATGGCTTACAAAATCTGGAGTAATGCAACACAGCCCCATTCACTGCTTTTCGTTACTCTGCACAAGGGAGGCGTTCAATCGGTGCTGCGTGGGTGCTCCCACGCATCTCCCATGGTTTTTAATGCATTTACAAGTTTACCAGGTTTGGTAAATCTGGGAATGTATTAAAAACCCTGCGCCAAAAAGATACGCCTTCCCAGGAGAGGCATAACTTTATTTCTCCTGGTTACTTCTTCTTTCTATGTGGGCTGTATTCTGCAATGCAAATGGATAGAAGACTATGCCTCTAAGAATAGTTTTTGTGCAAGATAGTGTTCCTTCCTGCACAAATACAATCATGCATGCAACGCAGGCACCCTTGTACCATGTACCTTCATTGACACTAGGCAGCCCAATGTGCGCCAGCCCAAGAAGAAAGCACAGGCATGTGTCATATGCCTTAAATTTAGTGCATTCGTGCCCTTTCCCAGAGATGTAGTGCAGAGCAGCAAGGTGACTTTCTGCACTGCGCTGCACCGCTTTCCAACAAATATGGGCCTAACTCTATCTTAAGATTCTCATTGGCAAAATGAAGGATGAATACTGTCAAATGAATATAACCTTATCAATGACATCTTTCACCTGCTCAGTTCTTTGGCTTTAGCCTGTTATGAGAGAATAGGCACAACGTCCCACCAGAGGAGTCCCAGGGGGTTAATGTGTACACCAAAAACATGTAGGCAGAGGCTTCTTCATTCCCAGACTGCTCTCTGAGTAAGGAAAGACTGACTCAGGCTGATTTGCTTGACCTTGGAAACTGCAAGGGTGCCTTGGACGCTGATTGTTAGTGGGCATATACCCAATTGCCCATCTTTGGAAAAAATAATCTGAAGCTTCACTGCAGCTCACAACACATTGTTTGGACTCTCTGATCTGCACAGATTCTATTAATAAAAGTGAACCTGATCAATAGAGATGGATTTGGTATGCTGCTCACTACCTCCTACACTTGTCTATCTGCTCAAGCTTGCCTGTGCTGCCCTGCTGCTCCCATTGCCCTGTGGGGAAACCTCTATTCAGCCCAAAAAAAGCTAATACATGGAGGAAACCCAGATCCTCTTCGACCCCTCATCACAAGGTGGCTAGACGATCTTGATCAGTTTACGTTCATGAAAACATATCTTTAACAACATTTACTGAGCTCCTTGAGCGCTGGTGGGGTGGTTTAGAGATGAACCTCTACACAGTTTAGGTGAGGTGGTGGTGACTCATTCTGGTGAGACCACCTCTCTCTGCAGTGACATTTGTTATTTGAATTACTTTATGCATTGGTCCTTAGACAGAAGTATTGTGAGGTTCACCATTACCAACCAGCCCTGGCTCTACACTATTCACCACACTCCCAGCCCCAATGCCATCTCATACCATCACATTGTTATGCAACTCATAGAACACTTATCAACAAACAGTTCTTTGACTATGCTTCAACCACAGTGTTGCCATTTCATGTAATCACACTGCCGATGCTAGTGCATTCCCAATTTATGCAACTCTATTACCATATTCACAACCTAATTTTCCCTCCCATCATTACTTCACAATCCCATCCCAATGTGCTATAACCTCCCAGTGATGATAAATCACCTCCGAGTAACACACATCACTGCCACACCACTCCTTCAAATCACCAAACTCCCCATCACCACCACTGCTACTCCATCATAAACAGCCCAACCCCAACAACTGCACTATGTCCTCTATCAAAGTTCCACCATCTCACAGCTCTGCACTCCCCCTCTACAGCACATTACTACGGTATAATTCACCATCACTACACTACCACCTCCATAGCTACACTACCACCTCACAAACCCACATTATCACACCCACCACCACCCTACTGCCCCAAAACAACACAATAACCACTAGGCATGGCATCACCTGTAGCCCCACACTAACACTACCTACCCAGCACCACACTATCACCTAAGCCCACCATTACGACCCCAGGCACAAGCTCTTTCACTTCAACATAATACCTACATGAGCAGTGCATTAACACCCTGCACTATTACACATGCGCAACAAAGCAATATCACCCCCCTGCCCCCGGACTGGAGACTGGCTGGTGCCGTTGAGCCAAACCACCAATGTCCTAATATGGAGAAAAGTACAGCCAGCCTGTTGGCAGTACTTTCCTCCATGTTAACCCCGTCCACCATAGTCATAACAACCCCCTAAATTACAACCCCACACAACCAAAGTAATAGTCAATCACCACTGTATCCAAAAGTACTGTGCTGCCACATGAAATCCTTTACTACCACGCCATGACTGCCTGACCATCATATCACTACATTAACTTACAGCATCACACTAGCATGCTACAACCATCCTCTCACCAGAGCACCAAAATACAACCCCTTTTACATTCCCAGATTCTCAACAGCACCACGATTCACTTGATAGCGTTTGTCACTCACAGAGCACCAGAATACCACCTCACCAATACAATACTAACCCACCATAGTACTAACACCCAACAGCAACAGCACAGCACTATAACACCACCCATAAACACAACAGTACTAGGATTTCACCCACCTGAACTACACACACTGCCGTCCCTATATTGTGACAACCATTTTTTGCCAAAGTAGAATTTGTGCTCCAAGGTTGTGTGCATTTAAATTCAGGATTTAAAATCTACCATGGTAGTTTAGTGGAGGGCGGGGAGGAGTCATGGGAAATGACACTGGAACAAAACGCACTTGTTAAACTAACTACATGTATTCAGGACAAGGAGGGATTCCATAAAATGTTAGCAAGGTGGAATAAGCTATTAGTGTACCAAATACTGGGTTAATGTTTTGACTAACGACTCTGGTCATTTTATTACAATCCTTTAGCTCCACGTATTCAACCTTTGGGCAACATCTGTGTGTTTTAGAAATAGGCAATGGCATAATAGTCATTGATAACATCATGGGTTATTCATCTTTATGGAACAAAACAGGAGACAACACTGGAAGGTAGATCTGTCAGAAAGTCGCTCGTAGCTAACTGAAGTTAAGTGGATAGAAGACATATGTATGACGTACATGCGATCAGGTGTGAATAGCAAGAGGGAAGCAGCAGTAGTCACAGTCAGATAAGACGACCATGAGAAGTAAAGGGTGTTATCTCCATTTCTAACATCTTAATTGTGTGGTCGGGACTTTGGAGTTTACTGACCTATTTTTTCATATTTTAATATAGCACAAATGTAACCAAATTTAGTGTAAGTGCACCTTATAGCTAAAACAATAATGGAGATCAAGATTCCTAGTAAACGGAGAACACAACACTGAAAACTGAGACTACAATAAACTAGGCACCCGAAGGAGAAATGGACCAATTCCATACCTGCCCTCAATTGAAGTTTATGTGAGGGACATGTTCCCACCAACTACATTTAAGACTTATTTATCGAGCCTCCGCCCTATTTATCTTTATGAAGGACTCATGAGATGGAGGAACTTGACCAAACAACAGATCTGATTATGAGTTTTT
Source organism: Pleurodeles waltl (assembly GCF_031143425.1). NCBI lineage: Eukaryota > Metazoa > Chordata > Amphibia > Caudata > Salamandridae > Pleurodeles > Pleurodeles waltl. The sequence continues at coordinate 382,109,878 of NC_090438.1, forward strand.
CACTATTGGAGGATACGTTTGAAGCCCGCAGATTCTACTATTAGAGAGAATTTGGTCAAAAATAATTATATTTTCCCTCGGGATGATTATAGTAATTTAAGGTATTGTGCCCTGATGAAGGTGAGTGTCCCGTTGTGGTCACTTCTCACCAAAACGTGTGTCGGCACTACATACCTGGATGAAGATGGCTGATTTGACTTGTTTTCGTTATTTCCCCTGTATTCTGGAAAGAGTGATCCATTGAGGAAACAACTCATCAATTTATAAGAAAATACTTTTCTATAGCTTAACATTGCTTCAATATTAAAGGACTTGGTTTGTGAAAAATATCAACATGACATCTTTTTCCTGGATATGAACATTGGTACTGCCATAGAACTACCATCTCATTGCATTTCTTCTTGGATTCATTAAGGGAAAAGGGGACATTTATTTTTCAATCTATATCTATACTGTCATTAGATTGCTACCATGTCCAGGTTGTGTATTTTTTTATTTGTAATTGTCTCTCTCAGGGGGTAATGCGCATGTTTGCATGACTTTGTTTAAATATATCAAGTAAGTGAATTATTGAATTGTATTATTTTTTCATTGAATGTCATTTAGGACTCTTTTGTCCTTTAATAATTAATGTATTTGGCTTACTGTGGTAGTGTTTGTTTAGAGGGATTCTGTTATTTCAGAATCCTTATCTGAAGGTGGATTTCTTCTCTTATTGGACCAGTTCCATACCTCATGAAGTATCAATTTCAGATCCCATGAAGTGTGGAAAAATAGCGTGGAAAGCATAGTGAAACAGCAAGGGGTTTCTGCCTGAATTGCCAAAGGCATGGATTTTGCAAAAATGAGACTTAAGCCATAAAGAACAAATCAGAGGGGAGGTCTGGAGACGAGTGGTGGAGAGATGGGAGGAGAGAAGCGAAAAGAAGTGCTGATGGATGAGGACACCTTATGGCGAGCTATAAATAGGTGCAAATAATAATGTGGTGCGGAGGAGGACAGGGAAGAAGGAAAAGGAGGTGTAGGTTTGGGAGAGTCTGGTAGAAGAGAGACATGTGGGATAGTGGATGCAAATCAACAGAATTACAAATCTCCAGTTCCAACAAGCCATATTCTCTGGAGTGAATTTTAATCAAACTTCTTATGATGGCCACAAGAAACTAGAAAGTGATCAAGTCACAAAACTAAGTGGAAAACAAGGCACTATACCATAAACTACAGGGGAAGAAGACAACAGACCGCAGAAAGGTTCTACCTAAAATTTAAATTAGACAAAAATGTTCAGGCAAGTTATAATGTTGCATAACCTCTTGGCAGAGACCAAAAATTGGAAATAACAAAAAGCACGAAAGTGGTTACATAAAACATTTGACAGGCAAGTCCAGCAATACCATGGACCCCAACAAAGACAACAAGGATAACTTGACTATGCTACTCAACAGCTATGACCTTGTAACTTTGGAACATATTTGACACAACTTGCACCAGAAATTGCATATTCATATGAGCTTGTTATGCTATAAAACCATGTGCCAAAAAAACATGTTGCAACACAGTGGAGAATCATTGTAAAATGCAAACACGTTTGATATATCCCAATAATCTTCATATTGCTCTATCAGTCTACATCAATTACCTTACCTAGAATATTAAATACCCTCTTCCGCAATCTAAATGACATTTAGCTCACTTCTTCACAGTCCTAAATGTTTGCATAAGAGAACTCTGGAATAGCATATAGGGATCCACAGCAGAACACATTGGTCCATTGAGACGTAAGAGAGCTCATTTCAAGCAGCATGGTGCAGGTTATGTTGGAAGGTGGTTGGTGCATATGTACCAATTGAGGGTGGTAGGATCCCTCAGTGATTTATATAACTTACCAGTTCCATTTAGGTCGCAGCCTAACAGACAGCTATCTGGTTTCCTAAAGACATCTTGGGGACATTCAGAAACCTGACCTAGGAACACATTCTGCCTGTTGCCTTCCATTGGCTTTGTGGTTTGTAACTCAAATTTCCTTTTGCTTTCTATTTGCTGGCTTTATTGCTTTTAGGCTGTCCAGCTTGAGTTCTTACCTTCCCTTGCCCAAACCTTATTTACAGTATTCTTCTGAGTGCTCCCTCTGCGAACAGTCCAGCCTGACCTGCCAGGCCAGTCTCCCTAAAGTATTTCCCTGAAGTACCCTGGGACCAGTTTTGGAATATCACCCCTCATCAGCCAGGCTAGTTTGAATTCGGTAGTACAGTGAGCCCGGGACCCAGGTCTAGGCATACCCAGTGCACCTAAGGGGGCAAATGCAAAAACAGCAATTGATGGTTAGAATGCATGAATTAATCCTAGCCACTGGCGATCACTTGATCCGCATCCCAATCCATCGTTTTTTTTTGCCCACCGTGCCATCCCAGCAAATCAGTCTTGACCCTGCTCCCTCTGTTAACAGTCCAGCCCGAACTGCCAGGCCAGATCCTCCCTGGACCAGAAACAAACATCCTGGAACTGGTTTTGGAGTGTCACTCCTCATCAGTAAAGCTAGCCCGAATACATTGGCACAGTGAGCCAGGGACCCATGTCTGCCCATACCTGGCGCCCTTAGGCCAGTCATTGCAAAAACAACAAGCTGATGGATGGAATAATTGAATTAATCTCAGCCACTGGCAATCACTCAGGCTGCATCCCAATCCATCGTTTTTTTGCCCACAATGCCACTCCACTTTGAACATCTTGACTCTACTCTCAGTACAGTGAAACCCGAATTGCCAGGCCAGGCTGATGAGGGGGTGATAGTAGTTCAGCTGACAAATGCGTGCAAAACAGAGAAAGCTTTAATTAGTAGGTTTTCAGTGCATAGAACTCAGAAGACCAACTCTTTACAGCTTTAAGTCATTCTCTTTTTAGTTTCAAAATTGCGTAAAATGTGCACACATCTTCAAATATAACCATGCGTCGTTTCTTATTTTCTACAATAATGCTGTTATCTCACAATTCACAATGAAACAGAGCTGAATTATTTGGAGTGGGCTATTATCCTGCTTTTCATTGAAGATTCCACATGTTTTTGTCTCTGCCTTTCGGGGAAGGTGACAAGGAAAATCTCAAAAGTCACGAATCACCGAAAAAGAATGGAACAATTACTGATATTAATTGAATTGGGTTCTTTAATTCCAACATATGCAAATAATTAGTGGCACTACGCAGTTGTAGGACCCAATTCGCAAATATGTTTAAGTTTGTGTGAATTACCCTGGCAGCATCCCTGGCTCACTACTGATTTCCAGGAGTAATCCAGCAGTAATCCACGAGTACGTGACAGCAAATTCTTCTTCACAGAATGATGATATTTTGGTAATGCTTTGTTAACCCATTTAGAATATGTAATGGATTTTCAGTTAACATTTTCAAACTTTTCAGATGCTTTAGAACTACACAGAGAGCAAAGTACTGCATATTGTCACCGTTTAGCATTCTTATTGGCTGTAGCTGTTCCTCCTGTGAAGAGGTCTGCACATTACTATGTCTGTTTTTAGTATATTTGCATTACTACTGCCCTGCAGCCCCTCGTCCTTGTGTGATGGATGCTTTCACTCTTATTGCCCATACTGCACTTGTTTTTTGTGTAAAAGAATTGTGCATAGTACTGTATCTATTTTGTATGTGAATAAAGCTGGCACTACTACTTTACTGAAGCTGTCCTATGTGCTTTACCTGTTCTGTCTTTGCAGAAGCCATGCCCCACCTATGACTATGATTTACCTGTTCTGTGTCTTTCAGGGAAGTTGCCTGGAATATATGTGCACGGAAAGCTGTCTGAAGGAACCTTTCACCTCCTGCTGGATGCCTTTGCTGCATCTACTGTGTTTGTGTGACAGACACCTGTACTGCCACTATCTGCGCTGGAACATGTCTACTACTTGTAACAACGTTTATACTGTTGCTGTCCATCTCATACCTTCTCAGGTGGGGCCTACCAGACATTGCATGCACTGTCTGTTGGGAGGCTTAGTGTGGTTTTCCAAAAATATAAAGTCTGAAGATAGCTTACCATTGTTTGGCTTTCCTTGTCACTTTCATTTGCCTGCTTCTTATTGGTGTCCCAGCTTGTCAATCTTGCGCTTGTCCTTCCCATGGAGCATTCCCTCTTTACAATCTATTTTACTGGCTTGTGTCGCTGCTTCCTTTGCTTGTTTTCAAGCACTACTTTTTCCTTTTGTGTAAAGCACTCCATGAGAGTGCATGCATTTTTTAGCTGTCTCCCTTGTGTACTTCTACCCCCCTGCGCTCAGTTTGCTGTCACCATGGAGCTTCTGTCCACTCCTCCCTGTTGTGTTTGCCCTTGTGCTTCTCGCCATTGCTTCCCTGTGGACTCATGTTGCTTCCCCCCACTCATGCACTCTATCTCTCTACCTGTTGTTTCTTCCCCCATACCCTGTGTTGCTTTCCCCATCCCCAGTGTTGCTTCCCTGTTCCTCTCACCTTCCCCTTGTTGATTTTTCCTCCATCCTCTATGTTGCTTATGCTTAACTGCCACCCTCCCCTTGTACTTCTGCGCTCCCGCACCGTCCCCCTTCCTCCACATTGCTTGTCACCCTCCCAGCCCTCTTTTAAAAAATGCTTTGCCACATTTTCTTTTCTTTTTAGTTACTGGTCCAACTTGGATCTCTAACTAAAAAGAAAAAAAATAAATGCTTGCATCATTTTGTAGGCACATGAATGCATGGTGCCCTCACCTACAAAATGATGCATACAGCAGTGTGAGAGACTTTTTTGTTTTTTGAACTTTATCCACAGTCCACAGCATTGCAATGCTGTTCAGTGTGGTTAAAAACCGCTGGCAAAGGCAAAACGTGACAAAGGCAAGACCTATTGGCTTTGCCGAAGCTTGTTTGTTTGTGGGAGAGAAGCATGCACTGTAGTTGATACATGCACCTTTGCTGTCCAGTGCAAGTGTAGGGAAACGTTTGTTGCTGCGACTCATACTGTAGTGGGAAGCAAGCACTGCTGATGCCTATTCTCTATTTGCTGTTTGTGATTGTAATGCAGTGTGCTCTAATGTTGTCCTTGCGCTACACCTGATTTAAGTGTAACAGAAGCTTGCAGCAGTGCTTCAACTGTCCTTTGTGAAAGACAATTTCGCTGATACTGGGCTTGCTTTGCATGTCCTGTGAGTTAGTTTGGCTTGAGGGAACTATACAACTGTACAAAAGTCAAAATGGTTGCCTTTGTCAATGGTTGTAAAACGGGGCTGGGCTTGTCGGCCCACTGAACAGTAAATTCAAGGCACCATTTTCAGGGCATCCATAATGAATATGCATAAAATAAATGTATATGTGCAAGGTACTAATTCAATATGTTTTGGTATTCTTAAACTACAACTCAATTTTACTATCTAGTGGGGTTATGAGCCAGGCGATGAGCAATTCTGCATTAACGCACTACGTGTCTGTATCAGCACACTTGTGCGGTTCTTATGCTGATTAGGTGGGCCAACATCACTAAAAGTAATTTCCTGAAGGAAACACAAACTCCTTGAATCTGGCTGCCCTACATACATAATTAGTTGTCAGGGGCACAGTTTTTAATCTGACAATAGCCAAAACCGTTTGATTTTTACTAAACGTATATGTGTAGTAAATGTATTGATAGCTACTTTCAATCAGTCCTCTGCATTGCTGGCCTGTTATTGTGTTATTTACATTTTTATTCCACCCACAGCAGCATACAGGGCAAAGGGGCAGCCCACTTCAACCATTGGTTAACCCCTTCGCTGCCAGGCCTTTTCCCCCTCAGGTGCAAATCCTTTTTTTGGCTATTTGGGGCAGTTCACGCTTAGGCCCTCATAACTTTTTGTCCACATAAGCTACTGATGTCAAATGTGCATCCTTTTTTTCCAACATCCTGGGGATTCTAGAGGTACCCAGAGTTTGTGGGTTCCTCTGGAGGAGACCAAGAAATTAGCCAAAATACAGCAAACAATTTGTTTAAAAAAACAAATGGGAAAACAGGGCTGCAGAAGAAGGCTTGTGTTTTTTTGTTGAAAAGGGCATCAACAAAGGGTTTGCAGTGCTAAAATCACCATCTTCCCAGCTTTCAGGAACAGGCAGACTTGAATCACAAAACCTCATTTTTCAACACAGTTTTAGCATTTTACTGGGACATGCCACATTTTTAGTATTTTTTTGCTTTTAGCCTCCTTCCAGTTAGTGACAGAAATGGGTATGAAACCAATGCTGGACCCTAGGCAGCTAAACTTTTCTAAAAAGTAGACAAAATTCTGAATTTAGCAAGGGGTCATTTGTGTAGATCCTACAAGGGTTTCTTACAGAAAATAACAGTGGAAATAAAAAAAAATGAAATTGAGGTGATCAAAACAGTCATTTTCTCCAAGTTTTACTCTGTAACTTTTTCCTGCAATGTCAGATTTTCAAAAGCAATATCCTGTTACATTTGCTGGACTCTTCTGGTTGCAGGGATATATAGGGCTTCTAGTTTTATCAAGAACTCTAGATACCCAGAGCCAATAAAGGAGCTGCACCTTGCAATGGGTTTTCATTTTATTCCGGGTATACAGCAATTCATTTGGTGAACTATAAAGAGTTGAAAATAGGTATCAAGGAAACCTTTGTATTTCCGAAATGAGCCCAAGATAAAGTGTTGAGAAGCAGTGCTTATTTGCACATCTCTGAATTCCGGGGTCCCCATACTAGCATGTGAATTACAGGGCATTTCTCAAATTGACATCTTTCTATACACTGTCTTGCATTTGGAAGGAAAAAATGTAGAGAAAGACAAGGGGCAATAACAATTATTCTTTTATTCTGTGTTTCCCCAAGTCTCCCAATAAAAATGGTACCTCACTTGTGTGGGTAGGCCTAGTGTCCGCAACAGGAAATGCAACATGGACACATCACATTTTTACATTGAAATCTGATGTGTTTTTTGGAAAGTGCCTAGCTGTGGATTTTGACCTTTAGCTCAGCCGGCACCTAGGAAAACCTAGCAAACCTATACATTTTTGAAAACTAGACACTTAGGGTAATTCAGAATGGGGTGACTGGTAGGGCTCCCACCAGGTTCTGTTACCCAGAATCCTATGCAAACCTCAAAATGTGGAGAAAAAAAACACTTTTTCCTCACATTTCGGTGATAAAAAGTTCTGGACTCTGAGAGGGGCCACAAATTTCCTTCCACCCAGCATTCCCCCAAGTTTCCAGATACAAAATGGTACCTCACTTGTATGGGTAGGACTAGTGCCCGCAACAGGAAATGTCCCACAACACAACATGGACACATCACATTTTCCCAAAGAAAACAGACCTGTTTTTTGCAAAGTGCCTAGCTGTGAATTTTGGCCTCTAGCTCCAGAATCCTTTGTAAACCTCAAAATTTGGCAAAAAAAGACTTTTTCATCACATTTCAATAATGGAAAGTTCTGGAATCTGAGAGGAGCCACACATTTCCTTCCACCCAGCATCCCCCCAAGTCTAGCGATAAAAATGGTACCTTACCTGTGTGGGTAGGACTAGTGCCCGTGACAGGAAATGCCCCAAAACACAATGTGGACACATCACATTTTCCCAAAGAAAACAGACCTGTTTTTTGCGAAGTGCCTAGCTGTGGATTTTGGCCTCTAGCTCAGCCGGCACCTAGGAAAACCTACCGAACCCGTGCATTTTTTAAAACTAGACACCTAGGGAAAAAGATAGGGTGACCTGTGCGGCTCTCACCAGGTGCTGTTACCCAGAATCCTTTGTAAACTTCAAAAGTTGTCCAAAAAAAAACACTTTTTCCTCACATTTTGGTGAAGGAAAGTTCTGGAATCTAAGAGAAGCCACACATTTCCTTACACCCAGCATTCCCCCAAGTCTCCTGATAGAAATGGTACCTCACTTGTGTGGGTAGGCCTAGTACCCGCACCAAAAAATACCACAAAACACAACATGGACACATCACATTTTCCCAAAGAAAACAGAGCTGTTTTTTGCAAAGTGCCTAGCTGTGAATTTTGGCCTCTAGCTCAGCCGGCACATAGGATAACCTACTGAACGTGTGCATTTTTTTAAACTAGACAGCTAGGGGAATCAAAGATGGGGTGACTTGTGGGGCTCTCACCATGTTCTGTTACCCAGAATCCTTTGCAAACCTCAGAATTTGGCAAAAAACACTTTTTCCTCACATTTTGGTGATGGAAAGTTCTGGAATCTGAGAGGAGCCAAAATGTCTTTTCACCCAGCATCCCCCACGTCTCCTGATAAAAACTGTACCTCACTTGTGTGGGTAGGCCTAGTGCCCGTGACCAGAAATGCCCCAAAACACCATGTGGACACATCACATTTTCCCAAAGAAACAGACCTGTTTTTTGCAACGTGCCTAGCTGTGGAATTTGGCCTCTACCTCAGCCGGCACCTAGGAAAACCTACAGAACCTGTGTATTTTTTTAAACTAGACACCTAGAGAAATCCAAGATAGGGTGACTTGTGGGGCTCTCACCAGGTTCTGTTACCCAGAATTCTTATCAAACCTCATAATTTGGCAAAAAAACACTTTTTCATCACATTTCAATAATGGAAGGTTCTGGAATCTGAGAGCAGCCACAAATTCCTTCCACCTAGCATTCCCCCAAGTCTCCCAATAAAAATGGTACCGCACTATTGTGAGTAGGCCTAGTGCCCGCAACAGGAAATGCCCCAGTAGTCAACGTGGACACACCACATTTTCCCAAAGAAAACAGACCTGTTTTTTGCAAAGTACCTAGCTGTGGATTTTGGCGTCTAGCTCAGCCAACACCTAGGGAAATCTACCAAACCTGTGCATTTTTTAAAACTAGACACCTAGGGGAATCCAAGATGGGGTGACATTTAGGCTCTCATCAGGTTCTGTTACCCAGAATCCTTTGCAAACCTCAAAATGTGGCAAAAAAGCACTTTTTCCTCACATTTCAATAATGGAAGGTTCTGGAATCTGAGAGTAGCTACAAATTTCCTTCCACCCAGCATCACCCCAAGTTCCCGATAAAAATGGTACCTCACTTGTGTGGGTAGGCCTAGTGCCCGCAACAGGAAATGCCCTAAAACACTACATGGACACATCAAAATTATCAAATACAAAACTACCTGTTTTTGCTGGGGGCATCTGCTTTTATGGTCCAGGGCTCAGCAGCCATCTAGGGAAATCTACCAAACCCAGACATTTCTGAAAACTAGACACCCGAGGGAGTCCAGAGAGGTGTGACTTGTGTGGATCCCCCATTGTTTTTTTACCCATAATCCTTAGAAAACCTCAGATGTAGCTAAAAAATCACATTTTTCCCACATTTCTGCGTGGGATCAGTGCACCGGCACAAATTTTCTACCACCCAACATTCCCCACATTCTCCTGATAAAAATGATGCCTCACTTGTGTAGCTGGGCCAAGTTCCTGTGACAGGGAAGAGACAAAAACATGTCAAAAATGAGGGGGAACCAAACCAGGTCCAAAAGGGCAGTTTGAAAAAAAAGTTTTTAGACTGACAAGTGGGGCAGAATCTTTATCGGTATAGATGCAACAATGCTGGGTGGTAGGAATTTTGTGGATTGCTGCAGATCCCGGAAGGTTCCATCACAAAAATATGGGAAAAATTTGTGATTTCAAGCAAAGTTGGAGGTTTGTAGGGCACTGTGGGTAAGAAAATGGTGCAGGTGTATGTGAAACCCACCACCCTGGACTCACACAGATGTTTAGTTTTCAGATGAATCTAGATCTCATAGATTTTTCTAGATGTCAGCGTCCCAAAGTCCAAAAAGTGCAACCTTCACCATTCCATGTTGGACGATTTTGAGAGTTAGACAAGCTCTCAAGGCCCAATTGTAAAACCAAAACCCAAAATAATCAAATGTCCTCCTGCTTGCCGTGGGATAAGATGTTTTAGTGTGCAGGGGGAGAGCTGAAAGACTGTTACCCTCTTCAGTTGGGGTGGCGGAATAACCATGCCCATACTGGTTGGTAGCTATCACCCCACTATTTTTTTTTTTTATTCCCTGGCATCTAGGAGGCTTTCTGCCCCACCCGGGAGTGGATCGGGGTAATTGCCCCATCTGCCCACCGGTGGGCAGAACAACTCTGTCCCTATTTTATTGAGGTATGGCCATACCCTCGCCCTCTTGTTTTGAGAAAACAATCATCCCTGGTGGGCTTTCTGCCCCCTTGGGAGCAGATAGACCTGAGAAAAATAGGCCGATCTGTCCCAAAGGGGAGCAGAAATGGCCTAAAATAAATGTGCCCCGCAGGGGAGCGACCTTTGCCTAAGGGGTCGCTCCTCTTGCGTGAAATTGGTGCAAAAAAAAATCCTGGTGTCTAGTTGTTTCCACCCCCCTTGGGGGCAGATTTGCCTAAGAAAAAAGGCTGATTTGCTCCAGAGGGGGGTAGAAATGGCCTAAAATAAAATTGCCCCCCAAGGGAGCGACCCTTGCCTACGGGGTCGCTCCCCAACTGTAAAAAAAAAATAAAAAAAATCCCTGGTGCCTGGTGGTTTCTGTCCCAGTTGGGGGCAGATCAGCCTAATTAATATAGGCCAATCTACCCTCAGGGGGCGCAGAAAAGGCCTAATAATAAAATTGCCCCTGGGGAGCGACCCTAGCCTAAGGGTTTGTTCCCCTTATAAACATAATTTAAAAAAAACATCCCTGGTGTCTAATGGCTAATTAATAAAGGCTGATCTGCCCCCAGGTGGGGCAGAAATGGTCTTAGAAAGATTGCCCCCCTTGGGCGTTTGTATTTTTCTTCCGATCAGCACTGGAAGCTGAGCTTCCAGCACAGTGCGCGGCAGCCTCTGATGAGGTCAGCGCGCAATCACGCGCTGATGTCATCAGACGTCACTGGGGGCAGGAGGTGTCGGGGTGGAAGGGGAAGTGATTCCCCTTCCAGCCCTTCCCTAGTAGGTGGGGGAGACCCTCAGGGGGAGCGCTAGAGCTTCCCCCGAGGGCCGGTACAAGGACGTAATGGTTACGTCCATGGCGCCTCAGCACTGCGCCACCAGACATAACCATTAGGTCCTTGGCGGGGAAGGGGTTAACTTCGTAGTGAGTGACAACATTCTTCCCTTTCGCAAGGAGTACATCCACAAACAAAGGCAATCTGTGCTTTTTTTTAGACTACAATGGCAATCTGCTTTTTTAGGCTTTAAAAAAAATATTGATGTGGGCCCAGCAGCGCCTTGAAGAATATAATTCTGCAAAGCCCAACAAAAAATGAATCAAGCTATAGCAAATCCAAAAGGTTGACAGCCAACAAGCATTGACAAAGCCCAAACGCTGGCAGCCAACACCAGAACTGTGGCTTTGCCAATGCTTGTTTGATTTCAACTTCTGCACGCTCTGAAAGTGCTAACTGTCCGTACTTTACTTATAATACACTCCCACTTAATTTGTAAAAGAAAGAGTGCTGGTGCCCGAAGTGCTCAAAAACCTGAAGCCGTGCATTTAAATGTCATCCTGCCACATACCAAGGCTGGTAGCCTTACATCCACAGCATGTCTCCTCAACTACCCTGGCTGATTATCTTTTACTTGTGTTTCCATTCTCCTTTTGTGAAGTTTTTCTCTTCCTCCATCTTTCCGAACTCTGTGTTATTCCCTCTCTTACACTTGGTAAATATCTGATGCTGAAAAATAAGTGCCAGTACACAAAAATAAGTGCTAGTGTTCCCCACCGGCAATCACCGGCTCAAATTAAGCACTGATGATACCCTGAAACTGGCCCCAGGATCTTTGTTTCTGGTCCAGAAAGGACCTTGCCTGGCAGTTCGGTCTGGACTGTTCCCATGCGAAGTAGGGTCAGGACTGATTTGCATATTGCTGAGTCCAAACTGGAATGGCATGGCAAGCAAAAGACATGATGGAAACCCAAATCTGTGACTCGGAATGAATGTTTGATTCATTCAGCATTCTGTCCATCATCTGTTCTTTTTTGCATTTGCCGCCCTAAGTGGGAAGTTTATGCCCAGACGTGGGTCTTGTGCTCGCTATGCCACCAGATTGAAGCCAGCCTGGGTGATACCACAAAACCTGTCTCAGTATGCTTATTTCTGGTGCAGGAAAGGCCTGGCCTGGGAGTTAAGGTTGGACTGTTCCCATGGGGAGCAGAGTCAAGAATGATTTGAATATCACTGGGTCTATCTGGCATGGCATTGCAAGCAAAAAAAGGGTTGCTTTAACTCAGGTCTGTGACTGGGGTGAATGTTTGATTTGTTCAGCATTCCACCCACCATCTGTTCTTATTGCATTTGCCGCTCTTTCTGTAAACAGGTCTGCAAACCTTGCTCTTAGCTCCTCACATTTGCTGTGGATTCAAAGACCGACGCAAAATGTCAGGTACTGTCATCTGAGGGCATTTGTTTACTTTTCTTTCTCTGACTTCAAAGTGAGAAGATTTATATGACAATCTTGCTGGAGACTGGGGGTATGAAATAGTTTTTTCCTAGCACACTACAACATTTAAATGAACTGTGTAAGTATTTCAGAATATATCTGAATTAGGAACACAAATAAAGCACATTTTTTGTTATTTCTGAAGTGTGTTGGAAACAAATACGTTAATGTGATCAAAACAAATCATTTCACTAGGTGATACAGTTTTCATACATTTTCATCTGTGCACTGTATAGTTTTATTAGCAAAACTGTATGTCTATTATGTCTCTGCAAATGTAACAGTCATTTCAACTGAAAATGTGTTGTCTGTAATGGCAGTGTGCCTCCACACCATAAATATGCCGCTCTACGCCACCTCACTGTACTCTGCACCACTTCACAGAACTGCACTCTACTCTGCACTGCTCCACTTTACACCACTCCATGCCACTGCACTCTGCACCACTCCACTCTATGCCACTTTATGCTAAGCCACTCTACCCTGTACGACTGTACTCTATGCCAATCCACTCTTCGCCACTCTACTCTACACCACTGCACTCTTCGCTACTGTACTCTACACCACTTCAGTCTAGGCCACACCAATCTACTCTGCACAGCTCCATTCTACGCCACTGTACTCTGTGCCACTATGCAACACTGCACTCTATGCCAGTGGTTCCCAACCTTTTGACTTCTGTTGACCCCCACTTTATCATTATTGGACCCCGGGGACCCCCACTGAATCATTATTGGAATTCTGAGACCCCCACTGAGACATTACTGTAAACTTGGGACCTAATCTGTAAACATTATTTAATTTTCTAAGCAGTTGCGGACCCCCGGAGGAGGCTTCGCAGACCCCCAGGGGTCCCCGGACCACAGGTTGGGAACCACTGCTCTATGCCAATGCACTCTGTGCCAATACACTCTATGTCGATGCACTTTACTCTGTAACACTCAACTCTATGATCCTACACTCTACGCCTATCAACTGTACGCCATTCTAATCTACTTTGCACCACTGCGCTTTATGCCACTGCACTCTACACCACTTTACTCTACGCCATTACACTCTATGCTACTATATGCAACTGCACTCTACCCTCTACCGCTCCCCTCTATGTCACCTCACTCTACTCTGAAACAATATTCTTTATGCCACTGCACTCTGTGCCACTCTGCACCACTCCACTCTATGGCACTGCACTCTGTGCCACTCTACTCCTAACCACTGTACTCTACACCAATGCACTCTACACAACTGCGCTCTGTTTGGACACCCACTGGAGAAACAGATGGCCACTTTACTCTTAACCACTGTACTTTAAGCCAATTCACTCTACACAACTGCACTCCATGTCACTGCTACGTCTCTGCGCTCTACTCTTCATCACAGTACTCTACACAACTGCTCTGTAGGTCACTCTATTCTAATCTACTCTACACCACTGCACTCTGACACTCTACTTTGCAACACTGCTCTCTCCGCCACTAAAGTCTATGCCACGCTACTCTGCACTACTCCACTCTACTCTAAGCTACACCACTACACTCTATGGCACTATACTCTACTCTGCACCACTCCATGCTATTCTACTCTGCACTTCTTTATGCCACTGCATCCTATGCCACTAGGCTTTACGCTGCACTATACGCCACTGCACTCTATGCCACTCGACTCTACTATGAACAACTGCCCTCTTCAACACTCAACTCTACGCCACTCCACTCTGTACCACTCTATGCCATCTACTCTATGCCACTGCACTCTACGCCACTGCACTCCACTCTATGCCACTCTACTCTGCACCATGCCACTCTGCACCAAGCCATTGCGCCACATCACTCTGTGCCACTAAGCCACTCTTCTCTATGCCACTGCACTCTATTCCACTGCACTCTATGCCATGCCACTCAACTCTGCAACACACCACTCTACGCCATGCCACTCTGCTGTGCCACTTCACTCTGCACCACTGCACTCTACTATGCACCACTTTAATCTACCCCACTGCATTCTACAGTGCTGCATTATATACCGCTGAATTCAATGCCACTGCACTTAGGGCCAGATGTAGGTAGGTTCCAAATTGCGAGTTGCAATTTGCGAGTCCCAGCGACTCGCAAATTGCAACTCGCAATTTGGAATGCAGAAAAGTGTCTCAGACACCTTCTGCGAGTCGCTATGGGGTCGCAAAGACCCACCTCATTAATATTAATGAGGTGGGTCGCAATTTGCGACCCCATAGCGACTCAGGGCACTCACGGGGATGGAGGCCTGCTGGGAACAGCAGATCTCCATGTCCGTGACTGCTTTTAAATAAAGCAGTTTTTTTTTTCAAAGTGCAACCCGTTTTCCTTAAAGGAAAACGAGCTGCACTTTGAAAAATAAACCGAAACCTTTAGTTTCTGTATTTTTCAGGGCAGGTAGTGGTCCATTGGACCACTGCCTGCTCTGAAAAATTATTATTTGGTCCAGTCACAAAGGGGAAGGGGTCCCATGGGGACCCCTTCCCGTTTGCGAGTGGGTTACCATCCACTTCAAGTGGATGGTAACTGCGAGTCCATTTGTGACCGCTTTTGCGGTCGCAAATGGAATTTCATACCACTGCGACTCGCAAATAGGAAGGGAACACCCCTTCCTATTTGCGACTCGGAAATGCATTTTGCGAGTCGGTTCCGACTCGCAAAATGCATTTCTACATACCAGATGGGGTTTAGCAACTCGCAAACGGCGTTTTTCGCCGTTTGCGAGTCGCTAAACCTTTCCTACATCTGGCCCTTAGTGTCACTGCACTCTACACCTCTATTCTTTGCAACATTCTAAGCCAATGTACTCTGCACCAGTCCACTCTACTCTGTCATTCCAGTGTATGCCACTCTATGCGACTCCACACTATGCCACTCCAATATACAACACTCTTTGCCTCTCCACACTACAACACTCTACTCCACTCTTCGCCATTCCACTCTATGACACTCCATGCTACTCGTCTCTACTCCTCTGCGCCACTAACTTTTAGCCATACTGAACAGTAGCCACGCTGGTGTACAACATTTCTAAAACACATTGCCAAAGTCAATAGCTCTTGCATAGGCAAGACCAATTGGCTTTGTCAATGCTTGTTGATGCTTGTTGCCATCCTCCACCACCTGTAGAATCCAGCAGAGCAGCGCAATAACAATGGAGACCTGGAGAATGACACTTTGGCATGGGGATATGCTACCCTGCAAAAGACCCATGTCTTGAAGTAAGGATACCATCTCAAGGAAGAATTAGGAGGGACTTGCCCTAAGGCAATGCAAGTTAGTTGTGGGGTAGACACTAGCAGTGTCCACAAGCACTAATTTTAAATCTATTCAACACAACATTCTACACCATATGTGCCTGACACCGAACCTCCTACACAGGATGATCCTGTCGGTTTCAGATACATGCCTGGGACGAGAGGATGTTTGAACTAAAACTACTGAAGGTATTGGGCACTTAACGTCTGACACGATAGACTGTACCCCTAGAGCCTGCTTATTAGGTCTAATGATTAGGTCTAAAAAGAAAAAAACTCGAACGAAGATTACCCAAATTTGGCCATAATCCTGCCTAAAGGCCAGCTCGCCAAGAAACATTTCAGTACTATGGGCCTAATTACGAGGAAGTGAAATGGCTCTGCCTGAATGCAACTGGCCTGGTGTTCCTGCTCCATGTTTTCCCAGGCGTAGGACGACTGACCCGATTTTTCTAGTCTGTAATTCCAGGTGGTAAAATCGCTTGATTGGAGCCAGGCCCCTATCCGAGTCCCTGCCCAAGCTTTTCTTTTCATTAAAGGGGAAGCATGGAATTCTCCCCCCTGCCAGGGCATGGTTTCTCCCTTACTTCCGAACACCCCTCTCACAGACCCTTCGGCCCAGCCACCAAGCTCGCCTACCTTCCTTCTTCCTTCCCTTCGCTGGTATGCCGTCCTCTATCAGTTCCTTAATCTTTCCCATCGTCTCTCTTTCTTTCCTTAATCTCCTCCTCCCTTCTGAACCCTACATCTTTACATTTCTTAAGGCAATCGCCAAGGACTGGGCGGTCCAGAGCCGGAGTGCCCTGAACGTTTGTGTGTACCCTTCAAAGGAACACATTTATGGGTAGTAACAAACTTCTCTTCGACTCAAAATGAATGCTGTGGCACAAAGCTGACGTTGTAGAGTCTGAACTATTGCATATCGCATTTGCAAATTCACAAACGTGTTCCAGCAATACTGGAAACATACTGCTGTTGTTGGCCCAGCAGTAAATTGGACAAAAACGTGAATTACAAAATGAATAAATCTACACCTGTGCGAGGTGGTGTATATGTACTCTTGTGTTCGAGAATCAGGGTTGTCTTTTGGGATTTACTGGTGTTTTCTGTTGCAGCCGAAATGTATCCGACAGGCACTTTTTTGTACAAGAGTGTCACTGTCCACAGAATCTTAGTGAATAATCTATCCCCCGTTGTCGTAATATTAGACAAAAACATACGTTTTTTCTTGTTAATGTTCAATTTGGAGTTTCGTTGCAACAACAATGACTGCAAGTTATTTCTCTTCATCTGCACAAAACACTAAGTGCAAGTGCACTGTTGCGTCGGAGTATCGGGGTGTTGTCCCTTTATTCACCACGGGAGTCCTAATAATGCAAGTATCGGGATGTAAAATGCAAAATGTTTCATGACAATTGTAGCCTTTATCGATGTAACTGGTACGTTGAGCAGGTACATTATTTGGAAAATGGCAACACGTATTTCATCTTTAAAGGTTTTGTCTAACACCCCTCGCTGTTAAGATAGTTTCATTCTCGCTCAAAATGGACCTTTTATGCACAGGAAGTGCTCTGCAGAGCAGGTGCAGGAAGTGGTGAGTTAGGGGTGGAACGTGTTTTGTCGCACGCTGCAGCTAACAGTGTCACAAACCAACACCTCAGACCTCTGTCTCTGCTACTGCATTTAGTGCAAAGAAGGAACCAGCAAAGACGCGATCTGCATCTCTTACTGTGAGGTGCAGGTTTTTTTTTTAACACATGTACTGATACATCACTTTAACTATTCAGTAAATTCCTTCCTAAGTTTGATCCTTTGATTTTATCTTTATACAAAGTACACCTTTTATACAATATATTCCTGCTTAGTAGCAATCGGAGTTAATTTCCGTGATGAACTTCCAATTGAATTGTTTATTTAATACATTTTCTAGTGTTTTCTGCCACCAATTAACATGTAACCTTTTGAACATTTATGGCACTTTGGTCCTCGGAGTCATTTGATTGCAAGTAGATGATAGCATGGGCCATGGTGTAGAGAGCTCACAGTGAAACCCAATAATGGTGATTTCGGAGGAATGGCCATTGCTGTAATGAAACACATATGTGGTTCTGATGAATTCTGTTTGCTTGGTTGTAGGAAGCCATGCTGTGTAGTACGTGTGCCATTGCCGTTTAACTTGCTTCTAAGACCATACATCCCAGTACCATATCTAAATATAACATTCTTCCTTCGAATATGGCAATCAGCCAACCAAAAACCAAAAAGTCAATAAGGACAGTTGTATCAACAATAGTCTTCCAAACTCTCTGATGGTTGGCGAACAGGCCTCGACAGGACTGAAGTTCATGTCCTCATGTGTCAGGAACATTGTTGCCAGTGGCCATTGCTCCAGATTTCATTCAGTGCTTGGATCACTAGGAGTGTGAAGATGTGTGCAGGGGCGTAGCTTGGTCAGTAAGACTGGGGGGGGGGGGTGACCTTCAAATTTTCCGACAATCACGCTGGCATACCATGTTAATTATTATATGGGAAGCAGGGCGCGAGGGGGGGCTTAAGGACCAATGGAAAGGGAAAAGAGTGCAGATTGTAAAGGGTACTTAAAAAACACAGTATTATGTAAAATAACCATGTTTTAAGACCTTCAAAACAGAGATGAAAGTGTATGTGTCTGAGTTTTGTCTAAGTACTTAAAAATCCCAGATGAGATCCACCAGACACCTTACTATACCCAACTGAAAGCTACCGTATCCAACTATTTATTAAATATGACACTACACTGCACCCCCACACCCTGGAGCTAAGCCCCTGGCGCTAAAGGCAGTTCTCAAAACATGGCTGCCTCTGTTCTTATATATTTGCATGTGATCCCACTTGTCATACAGTTGTTGTGGATCCTTCACCATCCCCAATTTTGCCACCACCAGTCCTCTAGTTGTCTTGAAAGAAGATATTTTGTGTGTAATTGCAAATCCCGTTTCAAAGCTGTCACAATGAGGCCCTTTCTTGCTAATATACTTAAGTAGCAAGAGGCCGATTCAGAAAGATTTGTATATGTAAAGGTGTGTGTAGCCCTTGTAGTACTCCTGCTTACGCCTGCAGGTTCAGCTCCACCAAGCCAGTCTAGCAGACATGTTGGCACTTACGTCATTTCTAAAACAGACCTCTAACATGGGGTCCATCTTCAGAAACAAATTAATCAATGCCCTCTATGAGCAGGGGGTTTTCTCCAAGTACAGTGGGAATATTTAAAATATGTTTTTCTGTCCAGGACTACCATGCATTACATAATACTTCCAGGCAGGAAAAATGCTAGTGTGAAATGCATCAACGGTGTCAGCCTGAGTAGGGCTGACCATACAACACAATGGTATGATGGTTTCAACAATGGCAGAATATTCAGGGACTCTGATGCTGGGAAACCTTGATCTGCCAACCTCTAAATGTGGTGGGCTAAACAAGATATGGGTAGGCAGAACACTGGCCAATTTTTGGCAGATGTGTCTTTATGCACACCTTTTAATAATGTCAGCGAACCTGTAAATAACAGGACTGGGGTATCACTATGCAAGATTACCTCAGCATCATGTCTTCTACAGATGTTTTCAATATTCTTCAATTTTTCATTATGGCTGCTACATTCCTTTTGGCACCACGGATTCATTGCCTGTTTCTTCGGGGTTTTTTCTAAGAGGATCCTCAACCTATTTTTCCTGTGTCCTCAAGTTGTCACTTTCAGGCCTTGATCTTCCCAAGTAGTCTCTATGGGCCAGATGTGGAAAGCGTTTTGCATGGCACAAACTGTGAAATTCGCAGTTTGCGCCATGCAAAACGCGATGCACATTCCCATTTTGAGAGTCGGTACCGACTCGCAAAATGGGAATGCAACTCGCAAATAGGAAGGGGTGTTTCCTTCCTATTTGCGATTCACACCGCAATGCAGAATTGCTTTCTGACCGCGAAAGCGGTCGCAAAGCAATTCGCAGTTAGCACCCATGTCAAGTGGGTGCTAACTCATTCGCAAAAGGGAAGGGGTCCCCATGGGGCCCCTTCCCCTTTGTGAATGTCGCCAAAAATATTTTTTCAGAGCAGGCAGTGGTCCAATGGACCACTGCCTGCTCTGAAAAAACTAAACCAAATGGTTTCATTTTTTCTTTTGTAGTGCAACTCGTTTTCCTTTAAGGAAAACGGACTGCAATACAAAAAAAAAACTGGTTTATTAAAAAAGCAGTCACGGACATGGAGGTCTGCTGTCTCCAGCAGGCCACCATCCCTGTGAGTGCAGGGAATCGCAAGGCGGTCGCAAATTGCGACCCACCTCATAAATATTAATGAGGTGGGTCTTTGTGACCCCCTTGCGATTCGCAGAAGGTGTCTGAGACACCATTCTGCATATGATTTTGCGACTTGGAAATTGTGAGTCGCACCGACTCGCAATTTCCGAGTCGCAAAATCGTATCTTGCTACATCTGGCCCTATATGCTTTAAGTTGTAGACCATTTGAGGCAGTTGTATTGACTAAGAACCACAAGTGCACTTTATTGTGCGCTGCTTCCACTCCATTGTGGTTGACTGATGACCCCATCAAGAGGTACTTGTCACCTGCTGGATGATGCTTATATTTAAAAAGATACTCTAGCTGCAGCATCCATTTTCTCAGTTCTTGGTGGCTGGTGTGAGGACGGCCAATGAAATAGAAATATTAGTGGGTTTTGATGAACCGCCATCTTGAATGGATGTCTGAAAAAATACATGTGAAAGCATCAGCCCCTCCTATAAAATGGAACAGCTTCACATTCCCTATTCTCCACATTTATTATAGCTATGCTGGTCTAGGCTTTTGGTGACATTTTGTTATCTGCCACCATGGAGCAGCACAGTGCCCGGGTAACAAAGAGGAAAATCTATAAGCAATCTGTTTTTCCAGCGAGGGTCCAAATAGGCATACCTGCTACTTGTGCCACAGCATTCATGGTGGATTGGAATGACTATTGAGAATGATCATTTAACTATCACACAATGCTTTGGTTTAGAAGCTCCCTCTGAGTGTGTCAAATCTGGGTATCAACTGGTCACAGTAATGGCAAAGATTGCTGTGCACCTCCAATTTATTTGCACAGCTGATGGTGACTTGGTATGTTGGACCTTCTTGGGACGTGCCATTGTAGTATTACAAAAGAAGCTGCAGACACTGTGTTTCTTCTTCTGTGATACATATAGCACTGATGCATAATAAGGGCAGTGGCTATCTTCAGGGGACATTCCTTCACCAGCGGAGGGACACTTTCACATCCAAATGAGGGAATCACTTTACCTCTCCTCCTGTGCTCTATTAGGAATGTAGGTGAAAAGGAAAAGAGACCCTCAACAGGAGCACTAACTGTGCCACAAAAAGGCCCCCTTGTGGAGGGGTCCCTTGGACCCCTACCTAAAACAGTGTCCTGCAGGTGAGCATAGTCACTCACAGCACCTGCTAGCAGGTGGATCTCTATTGACACTTTGAAGAGCAGGCACGCGAAGACAGCACAGAGAAGAGAGAGGTGGCTGGTTCAAACAGCTGCATTGTATTTAAATAATGCGTTGCCCTTGGGGTAGCATGAGTTTGAGGTTGCCCTGGGAGCACTGAAGACTTGTAAGAGGGTGCACTGTCTCTGTATGTGCACAGCGTATCTGTTTGAAGATGCGCAGGACACAAACAGGGACAGTGCTCCAGTTACATAACATGCACCCATGTTTTTGCTGATGTACTGTAAATGATGGATGTTGGTAATGCCTATATTCATGCTTTATTATAGCTACCCCCAGCGCTATGCGGCTCTCCTCTCCTTGTCATGGATGGGCATCCTTGGTCTGGTTTTAAAACAGTTCACATCCTTCCTACAGGACAGATTGCAGTTTATCAAGACTGGATCATTCAGGTTGTTTTCTTTCCTGTCCTTTGGAATAACCACAAATTCTATGCTATCTC
This sequence comes from Pleurodeles waltl, assembly GCF_031143425.1. NCBI lineage: Eukaryota > Metazoa > Chordata > Amphibia > Caudata > Salamandridae > Pleurodeles > Pleurodeles waltl. Next base: position 382,131,514 of record NC_090438.1, read on the forward strand.
CCACAATATTGAAAATGGACATAGAATTGCAAGAGTATATGGTGCTTGTGGGCAAGATCTTTAACTCTATGTAAGTAGAGGACACACAGTTCAAAGGTAGGCAAATTTCAAACCTATCAACACACATGAGAGATGATCTATGTGCACCCGCTGCTCCAGACTAAATCCACATAAAACTGAATTCTTTCTTCATTGTTAGTTCAATCCTGCACAATCATCTGGTCTGACTTGGGGTCCACCTGACCTTTATCACAAATACATCATTCCTGTCCTGTGATTCATTCTGTTATCACACCTTTAAAAGAGTGCGGGATTGATAAGACTGCACTCTACCAAATACATCCCCTTCACAAAGTTTAAGACCTCCTCCCCAAAAAAAAAAAAAAATTCTGACAGGTCTATCTAGATTTCACTGTGCCCGTGTCACATTGATTCTGTACTTGGCATCCCGCTTGACGACCAGAGGGAATTAAGGTAACCTCATTCCCCCAATCTTTGCTAATTCCCACTGAGTTCCAATGGAAGACCGATTCGCTAACCTTTCTCTTTCCCTCTGCAGTAGCTTAAGGTTTGTTACACTATTCACAACGTCATACACAGAAACAGCCAGACAACACAAAACAAAACCTATCAACAGAGGAAGATCAAGGAAAATAGGGAGCAAATCCATCTTGACCCTGACTGTCCCTTAGCCATAGAAAGAAAGAACAAACTTCCATCTTGTGTCTTGCACACAACATATGAAACATTCTGCCGATTAAGCACCACCCAAGAACAAACCTGCTGTTTTTCTGCAAATGTTCCTGTTTACGTCCTATTTCACATTACAATGGTCGAGCAAGTAGACTACTGAACTCTCACCCCACCAACCGTGTGTTTTCTTCTGTAATTGTTAGTTTTCTTTTTCGACAGTTATTTGAAAACAACATGCTTCCCTTGTGTGGATGTCTGCGTGCTAAATAAATACGTGAATAAATGCTCTCATAAACAGTTCAATAAGTGTTATTTAATTATGAAGGCACAGATGTAATAAAGTACTTACCTGGTCTATGACAGCTCTATGGGTAAGTGATTTGGGAGTGGGGTGTGTCTGTCGTGTGCCTCCTACGAGGTACTGATTGACATCAGAGGAGGGTCTTACATCAGTAGCATTTCATTAAAACTGTTAGTTGTAGACGAGGTGTAACCATAAATGACAGCAAACGAAGGCAACCAACGTGACCTTAGAAGCCAGCCAACGCATAAAGTACATTTTTAAATCACCGTTTTCAAAAGCTCAAGGTCGCACATGTTTATAAGCCATGCTCAATGACAGACGCGAGCTGCCAGCTATTAAGACAAGCAAGAACTGAAGGCATTGCACGTTTAAAGGCCCATAAATCCGACTGGGTAAATCACAGCTACTGCAAAACAGTCAACATGATTTGCAACAGACATTCATGAGTATAACATTGCATACATGTCATAAAAAGGCTAAATATGAGCCCAAACAGAAAAACCTAATCAGAGAGCAATGGACAACCTTGTACCCAAGAGGTAGGAAATACGTGTCAGACTCCGGCACACACATCAAAACACATGAAGCACTACAGAGGACTCTGACAGGGGCGTTGCTTAGTCAATAATGTCAGGGGGTGTGAGTCTGAGATTTCGCAACTGCCCAAAAAATATACTGAAATAAAAATGACATAGGTGAGCTGAGGAAGTCAGAGGATGGGGGGGGCTACAGGTGGTGGGAGGGGGCAATCGTCAGGAGTAGAGGAATTATTTTGGAGTCATTTAAACCAATATGTGAGCGTACCTTGTCTTGGGGAAAGGAGTGTAGGCTGGGCCACTCGGTATCCTTATTCCTCCAATCGCCCCAATGCTTTGGCTGCAGCAGGCGCAGGATGTACATGGATCTCTGATCTGGGCATGTCGCTCCCTCCTGGTTGGGTGCCTTTACCAGTGCAGGCCCCAGGGAGAAATGCACCAGATGTGATGATGATGTCAGGTCCAGACATGTTTGTGGTAGTAGGTAATTTCAAACTGAGTAACTGAAGTTTGGTCCATCTTCCGTTAATGTATCTTGGAACTCATACTATCACCAGCAAACACCCATCCTTCCATCCCCAAGCTTCAAACGAAGGAGTGTTCAGGGGTTCTCAAGTTTTTGTCATTAAGTGGAGAGGATTCATTTTTCCCTCTCAATTTATGGGTCACAATTTGGGTAGCACTAGAGCATCTTGGCTCATTTTTCATTTTCATTCCATGTCACACTTGCTCACAGAGGCGGGGAGTCACATGTGTGAGGGGGTGTGGGGAAATGCAGCACAGAGGTACGTCTAAACCTGCTCTCACTGCTAGGGTGAGTCCCCTCAATCTGGTGTGTGTGGGGATGAGATCATGCCTAGTGCCTCTTGTGGAAGGTTCATCCTGGGATCGCCTCCCATGGATGGGGCTGCAGTGGCGTAGCTTGGTCAGTAAGATTTTCCAACTGTCACTCTGGCAGGGCACATAAGAAGGGCTTAAGGGTTAGAGGAAAGGGAGAGGAATGCAGTTTGGTGGGCGTGCGAAGTGAGAGAAAACACAATAGTTTATAAAATAACCATTTTTTAGGCTTTCAAAACAGAGAGGGAGAGAGAGTGTGTGTGTCTTTTTGTCAGTGTGTATGCATAAATCCCAGGTGAAATCTCCCCGACACTTCACCCTACCTGACTGAAAACACTTGTACCCAACTATTCATCAGAAAAGACATTTATTAAGGAGGTGTAACACCCCAAACAACTCCCCCAAGCTACATCCCTGGGGACAGTTTTACCCAAGTGAAGACTGGATGAACTGGAAATGAGGAGATTGGTTTCAATGTTAAATGTTAAATGCCAAGCCATTTTAATTATTTCTGGTGATTGGCGTTTTCCCTAATTTATTTCGAAGGTTAGTTAGAATTGTGTCAGCTTAGTATGAATTGATCAAGCAAATGTGTATATATTGTGACTAATCTATTATTCTTTGGTGGGTGAAAAAAAATAGTTTTAACGTTGCATTGTGTTACTAAATGCGACCAGTGTGTAACCCAAGCAGAGGTGAGTATGTTATTGTCTCTGTTGAATGCGGGCTGACTGGGGATCCAACTGGGTGTCTTCTAAGCCTTATATATATATATATATATATATATGTATATATATATATATATATATATATATATATATATACATACGCATACATACAGAAAGATAGATTTAAAGCTCAACATAAATTAACAGAAAACTCAATCGATTGTCTGTTCATCTACAAAGTGCATTACACTGTTACTAAAGGCTTTTTTATTTTGCACATAAACATGTGAATATACACCTAAATTTGAAAAATAAAGAGATGCCTTACCGTTCTAGCATGTTTGCAGTGGATGCACGCCCCTTTATATAGTTCACCAGGATTGTAAAGAGGCCTGGGAGAAACTTGTTAAACTGATGTAATCTTGCAAATTCACATTTATACTTGCTATGTGAAATTTCTGCAACTATGCTATTATGCCACGTGGTGTAATTATGCCATGTTGCCGCAAAATTTTAAAACAAGAGGACGGGAGCAACCAAAATACGAATGGTTGTTGTTCTCACCACTTACATTTTTTAAATTACTTTTTTCCGCAAAATTTGTCCTTGAGTCATTTTGCGCTAAAATAGCACATGAAATGCCCGTTTTGCATCCATGCAATTTCACATAATTAGGCAAAAGCAATTTGCATGAATTTTGCAAACCCCTAATTGTAACTGGTAACCCATATGTTACATAAGGATCTTTGCAAAAAAATAATTATTCCACAGAGTTATCTAGTTTAGAATGCAAAACCATTGGCTAAGATTACATGCGGTGCTCTGGAAAGGGTGCATCAATGCTGGAATTCATTTATCATCACACTAGCACATCACACTAGCTGGACCCAGGCCTCTCTGTCGCACAGTGCATGGATTAACGGATGTCACTGACATGCCAAGGAGAGCCCGAGGAAAGGTGGGAGGTGTGACGCTTCAGTAATAAGAATATCGAGTCGCAGCAAGAAGACGATCAAACACCTGGCTTAACGTTTCTAAAGATGGATGATTCATTGGTGCCTCGACCCATACACCAAAAAAAATCAGTAAATGAGTGCGTAGCCCTGACATTCTCTGTTAAGCATATGGGTGTGGGAGTAGAATGTGGGTGTTGCTGTGAGGGATACAAAGTGTAATTAGAAAGCCTTACTTCTGACTAGTTCCGGATTACCCCGAAAGGATGTTTTTTTTCTTTTCAATGAAGACGCCGGCAGAATTTGTACACAAGGATGAAGCAAACGAATGAGCAACACTGAAAAGAATTTTCGCGAAAACGTGAGGTTCTGGGTACACATTAAGAGGTATTAAAGACAACACGTATCGCTTGTCGATGGGGATGTGCTCTTTTCATATCATATCTTTATATTTACTATCAATTTCCTCGCGTGGGGAAGATTAGTTCGGCCGGCGGTAGGCACACGGTGTGATCTTGCAACTTCAGAAATTGAATTATTTTATTGCATGTGTGCCAAGGGGCCGTTAATCCGTTTCTTCCGTAGCCACTGGTCGTGACACATTTGTCCCCATCTACATTCTGCTCCCCAGTGGCCCTACCTACCCCTACCAACGTTAAGGTAGATTACAGGAATATAAATGCGCCTTTTCCAAGGGCCTTACCTTCTTCTTCTGCGAACTTTCTTTGTCCGAAGCATTGGATGGTTTCCTTCGCAACATGTCTTACGCTTTTATAGGAAGAAAGAAAAGGTGCTTAAGCTTACACGCTTCGGCTGCATACCCTTGAAATGTGCCTGGCAGCACAGGATCTTACACGTGTTACAGGAAGCCGGTCACGTGACCTGCCTTACAGCGCATGCTGGTGTGTTTGCAGCCATAAGCGAAGATGTGGGGACCCGAGACTCAGGAAGGAAGTTACCGCTTCGGGGACCCTAGAAGCCTACATCCTCAGACAGAGGAAGGGAGAGGGGCACAAAATACAAATTGAGTTTCCAAGACGCAATGCCACTCAAATCAGTAAAAATAACTGTTGATACGCTTATATTCACAGATGCTAACGCAAATGTGGCAGAAAAGGGAAGTCTCTTCGTAAATTAGCAAATTCAGTTTCCTGAGTGGAAGGCGAAATGTGTCACTCGCTTTACGAGGAACTAGTGCGTGACCTTCTGATGTCAATCACTTCCTGTATCTGGGGTGTTTGTTTCTTGGGCTCTGAGTGGGCAAAGCATTTCTTAATTTCCTAAAATTTGATGTCGTGTCGCCACTAACAAGAGGTCACGAAAGCCTATCTATTTACCACCCCTGCCCTAAAAGCCCCCCCCCCTGCATGTGGTATTTTGTGGCTCCAAGAATTGTGCAGTCCCTTTATTTGTGATGTTAATTGTGAGCCGCCCCATACCACCGAGAGTCAGGGGCACAGCAAAGTGGATTCCTGAACGATCGCATATTTATCCTGTCACTATTTGACGAACTTTAGCTTTTGTCCGTGATGTCACCAGTCAAAGATCAGAGTTCACCTTTTTGCCACGTTCAGCAAGAAGTACACAGCCTGATTTTAACATTTGTTGTTTCATCCACTACCAATGAAAAACGAGCACGAGGATAATCTGAAATCAGCACTGCCTTGACTTGGGAGCGATAATATGAAGTCCAAGACTGTTCCCACCTTGTTCTTATAGAGTCCGGTTCACACAGCCAGCCACCTGGGTTTGTAAGTTAAACTTACACGCGCCACTGGCTTGACTCGTGCAAATTCACAAAACTTGATTTTCTCTGAACCAAGGGAGTAGCCAGAAAAATAAGATAGCCCCCTCTTGAACCATAACACTAATAAGACCAAGCTCGAGAACCGAGTAAACCTGTGTCTCTCACCTGTACTTCGTCCTTCACCCATCTTTCTCTTTTCTGCTTAGTCACCCATTCATCTGTCCATTCTTTCTCCTTTCCACTCACCCATTCATAATCCATCCTTTTACCCTCAATCAACCAATCAGGAATTTGTGAAGCGCAGTACTCACCCGTGAGGGTCTCAAGGCGCTGAGGAGGGAAGGAGGTAGAAGGGGGGGTGCTGCTACTGCTGGAACAGCCAGGTCTTGAGAAGTTTCCTGAAGGTAAGAAAGTCTTTCGTCTGGTGCAGGTGGGTGGGAAGAGTGTTCCATATTTTTGTGGCGAGATGCGAGATTGATCTATGATGTAGTTCTGCGGGCGCGTGGGACAGCCGCGAGGGCGAGGTGGGCGGAGCGGAGATGCTGGGTTGGGGTGTAGAAGAAGAGTCGTCTGTTGAGGTATTCTGGTCTGGTGTTGTGAAGTGCTTTGTGAGCGTGGGTGAGGAGTTTGAAGGTGATTCTCTTGTTGACTGGGAGCCAGTGCAGGTTTTTCAGGTGGTCTGTGATGTGGCAGTGGCAGGGGATGTCCAGGATGAGGTGTGCAGAGGCGTTCTGGATGTGTTGCAGCCTCTTCTGGTGCTAGGCCGTGGTTCCTGCATAGAGGGCATTGCCGTAGTATAGCTTGCTGCTTACGAGGGCTTCGATGACTGTTCTGGTTTCGGTGGGTATCCATTTGTAGATTTTTCAGTGCATGCAGAGGGTGTTGAAGCAGGAGGAGGAGATGGCATTGACCTGCTAGTTCATGGATGGTGAGGGGTCCAAGATGAATCCTAGGTTGTGTGCGTGGTCGGTGGGAGTCGGAGTGGTTCCGAGAGTGGCAGGCCACCAGGAGTCATCCCATGCGGAGGGGTTGGAGCCGAAGATGAGGACTACCGTCTTGTCGGAATTGAGTTTGAGGCAGCTGCTCTTCATCCATTCGGCGATGGCCTTCATTCCTTCGTGGAGGTAGGTCTTGGCAGAGTCCTTGGTGAGGGAGAGGATCAGCTGGGTGTCGTCAGCATATGAGATGATGTTGAGGTTGTGGGATCGAGCGATGTTAGCGAGCGGGGCCATGTAGATGTTGAAGAGGGTCAGGCTGAGGGACGAACCCTGGGGTACACCGCAGATGATTTTGGTGGCCTTTCACCAATCCAACCATTCATTCCTCCTTCCTTGCTAGTGTTCACCTTTTCTCCCTTATTCCTTTGACGTTTCCTTCCATCTATCCTTCCTTTCTCTTCCTGTTCTTTCCTCTATCCATCTTTTGTCTCTCAAATTCACGTTTTCTTTCTATTCTCTTTTGCTCAGTTCTTGAATTTGTCTGTTTCTTTTGTAAATCCCCCTATTGCAACATTTCCTCACTTTACTTTCTCCTTTTGCTTTACATGTTACATGTTAGTCCACTTCCCACACCCCTCTGTCCTCGTATTACTTAGCAGTATTGTTTACGAGCACTCTGTCTGCCCAACTGCATACAGAGGAGGTGCATAAACAACTAATAAGGATTTTAGTAAGATTTAGTTCCGCAGCCTAGAGGGCCTTGTTGTAGCCCCTGCTTAAGTGGAGGGAGTAAGGGGGGTTGAGTCACTACGCCGCTGCTCTGAGCTCATAATATTACATATTTTCTTGGAAAATTATTTTCAGCACCCAACATTCTGCCTGGCCCACACAAGAGCATGTAGGCATTAATTCCCCACACATTTCTTGACTGAGAACAACAATAACAAACAGACTGTTCAGAGAATATTTGACACACATTCTTCACTTTTCATGCGTAGTCTACAGAAGTGGACTGGTGCATCAGCTGCTACACAGAAGTGGCTGGAGTCTTCATGGTTATCCTATGGGCGGATGAGAGCAGCACAACACAAATATCTTAACTTGTTGACCAGCCACAGCTGAGATAGACAGACTGATAACTTGGTGATGACCATTCTCAAGTAGAGAAGAGCATTTGGGGCATCTATAGAGAACAGAGAACCCTGAGCTCCTGGAAGACCAGACCATGGATACTCAAAAACCCTTGACAGATTCAGGGATCTAACTGTTTAGTGTATAGCCCCATGCCAGCCCTGAACCAGTGGCAAAAAGAAATGCCTTGTTTCAGTTCCCAAGCTTTAGGTACTTTCTAGCAGCACATCTTCCATCTGCCTGCGGACATAGTAGTTTGATGGGTTTTAGGAATTCATACTCTGAAAAAGGTGAACGTTTTTTCTTTTTTTTTTGGATCAGCACAGGTTTGTTAACAATTTGCAATTGTTTACCTATTTAGTCCCGCGCTGTCAAATTCCAGTGCCTTTGTGCAATTTTTTTTTTTTTCTTTTTGCATCGGCACAGGTTTGTGAACAATATGCAATTGCATGCCTATTCAGTCCCGCACTGTCAAATTCCAGTGCCTTTGTGCAATTTATCTCGAGTTTTTGTAAAAGAAATGTTTTTCCCCCCACAAGGTGAATAGTTTATCCTATGAAGAAATCTCATCCTCTTCACCCTTATGTAGTTTGATGTTGTTCCGATCACCTTCTCAGTTTAGAAAGAGAATCGGCCAAACACGTACCCAAGAAAGACATCTGGTTCACTACCGAACTCCAGGAAACAAAGCATACCCGCAGACGTTTAGAGAAAAATGGAGCAACAGCCAAACTATCGAAGTCCTTGTTGCGTTTAGAGCCACAACCACCGCCCACCGATAAAAAATCAAGAACGCTAGGAAGGATGCGCTCAGGTAGTACATCAACTCCTCCGCAAACAACTCTAAGGAACTCTTCTCAGTCATCAATGCGTTCACAGATCTCCCCTTTGAAGCCACCATCATCCCGTCACAGGACCACTGCAACAAACTCGCCTCCTTTTTCCACCACAAGATCCAGGACATCTACAACAGCTTCTTCCCGGAAAATCTTGGCACCAGAACCTGTGACTGACCCACCCAACCCGAGAACCCACCAAGACCCTCCACAGCTGGTCCACGCTCATCACAGAGGAAACAGTCAACATCATGAACAGCACCCACTCCGGAGTTCCCTTGGGCCCCTGCCCACACCACATATACATCAGAGCCAGTGCATTCATCGCCCGAGCTCATCAACACGGGCACCTTCCCCGAAGATTGGAAACACACCAAAATCCGCCCTCTCCTAAAGAAACCTTCGACCGACCCATAAGAACTAAAGAATTTCCAGCCAATCTCACTGCTACCCTACCCTGCCAAAATACTGGAGAAAGCAATCAACGCACAACAACTGAATTTCATCGAGGGCAACAACTCCCTGGACAGCTCTCAGTCCGGCTTCCGCAGCAACCACAGCATGGAGACAGCCCTCCTGGCAGCCACTGATGACATCAGCTTACTGCTAGACTGCAGCCACACCGCAGCATTCATACTCCTCAACCTCTCAGCAGCATTCGACACAGTCTCCCACAGCATTCTGTGCACCAGGCTCTACGACATAGGAATCCATGGAAGAGCCCTGTAATGGTTCCACTCCTTCCTCTCCGGGAAGATGCACAGGGTCAGACTCCCGCCCTACACTTCCAGACCCACAGGAGTCAACTGTGGAGTCCCCAAAGGATCCTCACTGAGTCCCACACTGTTCAACGTCCACATGGCCCCTCTCGCTGCCATCATCAGAAGCCACGGTATGAACATCGTGACATATGCAGATGACACTAAAGCCATCATTTCCCTCACCGAAGACCCAAACACCGCCAAAAGGAACTTCCACTCAGGAATGAAAGCTATTGCCACCTGGATGAGAGAAAGCGGCCTCAAGCTCAACTTCGACAAGACTGAGCTCATCATCTTCGGAAACACCACCTCAGCTTGGGACGACTCATGGTGGCTCACATCCCTCAGCACCCTCCCTACACCAACTGAGCACACCCGCAACTTAGGAATCATGCTCGACTCCTCCCTATCCACGACCCGCCAGGTAAACTCTGTTGCCTCCTCCTGCTGGCACATTCTCTGCAAACTTCAGAAGATCTTTCAATGGTTCCCAGAAGACTGTCGCAGGACAGTCACCCATGCCTTAGTCACTAGCAAGCTTGACTACAGTAACGCCCTCTCTGCCGGCATCTCAACCTAGAACATAAAAAAACGACAACTCATCCAGAACGCTGCCGCCAGACTCATCCTGGACATCCCTCGCCGAGAACACATTTCTCCTTTACATGATATAAAACGCAATGTTAATGAGTGAAGAATCAGATTAAAAGAACAAGGGCATACTAAAACATGAAGTCACTTCAATAAATGTCCTAATGAATACAAATCTACACAAGATAAAGTAGTAGTGCATGGACTCTTCAGTAACTGTCCTTGATGCTTCCTAAGAAACTAGTGCGCAGCAGATAAGCTGAAGAATAGAATGCCTTTTACTTTAGTAAGACAGTTCAAAAGTGCAGTTGTGTGCTAATCACTAATGGACTTAAGTCTCTTTCCTTAAGACAGACAAACACACAGTAAAGTGCTGGTGCATAGAAACCGCAGATGAGCAGGAGAAAGCATTTAGGGCATGGTTCCTCCATTCGATTGTAGGACCACTTTGAATTGTTGTTCCACTGTGAAAGTTGACTGCCTGTAGATAGGATTGGCCTCAGGGACGTAACTTTTCATAATGGAGCATGTAAACTGGCATCGAGGCCCAGCTCTGTGAGGGGCCCCTGAACTGAATTATGGCTGTCTTTTACTACCTAAGCAAGAGGAAGGAGCATCACCTTACTTGCATTAGGTCCCCACATACCGCAGCTACAACACCAATTGGCCTGCTTGTTTGGCAACCACTTGCAGTGAACCACAAAGTTTGTAATTTGGGAAGAAATCTGACTGTGTGAGTGGCCAGTTTGTAGTGAAATGTCAACACTATTTCGAAGTACTAAGGTGGCTCAGTTTGTAGCAAGTCCCTACAGGAGTATCCACAAAAACCCTGATCACATTGTCTGTGACTCTGAGGTAAACATGGATCAGCATGATATTAACTGAGTGAGGATGTGGGGGTCGTTGGGCACAATTTTAAGAGCTGACCTGCGTTCATGTTTATCTAAGTTCATGCTGCAGTCAGTTTCATATTTCCGTAAGATGATTGCCTTTGCTGGTTACTCATAATATTGTGCTTGGTTATTTTAAAAGGCTGGTTGATTTCCTTTCTAATTTATTTACTTAATACATTCCCTCTTCAGGAGTCTCTTGGTGTGGATCCGGGCATAACAGAAATACTAAGCCCTTAATAGAGAACGAAGACCTAAACTTTACACCATCATTAACAGATGGAAATTTGGCATGATAGTAATGGTGATATCCCAGCACCTAATTCACAATTGGCAGACTGAATTTTGTTTCTGATCTTCACACCTTCAGTCACTCCTGTTGATTTTAATGAAGATGAGAGTTGTCTCTAAAGTAGCCATTGAGAACATGGTGATCGACAAATCTCTTTAATAAAACATTAATAATTCAGTTAATGCAACGTGGACTGCTATAACTGATGCTTTAATCTTCCAACCAATGTCCGCTCTTCCTTAACTTGGAAAGTTCATTGTAATACCAGTGGCATCCCAACTATTACCCCACATTCCTACTTTCAACATTCTGGATTCCTGCCAATCAGGGTTTAGACCAAAATGCAGCATAGAGATGGCTACACATCAGGTAGTTGTTGATGTCGTGAATGTGACAAATGGTGGCAATGGATGTATCCTGGTTTTATTAACAAAGTCTGCAGTCCTATGCAACCCTTCTTTTCGTCCTGGATACGGATATTGACATCCATGTCCTGTTTCTAAGGTAGGTCACATCCGCCCTATTGGACAAATTACATTTTTTCAAGACTGGTTATTTTCTTTCCTTCCTATTGGAGTAACTGAAGATTCAATGCTATTGTCTGCAGTATTGATTGACATTAGACATGTAATTGCAAGAGTTTATGATGCTGGTATGCACGCTTTCTCCATAACAATGCAGATAACTCACAGCTCCGCTAGAGGTAGGCAAATCTCAAATCTACAATCACATGCAAAAGTATTTGAATTATGAATGAGCAACTGCTCCTACAAACTGAATCCAGATAAAATTGAATTTTGTTTTGAATACTCATTTTAGTCCTGGCACAGTTATCTGATCTGACTTTGGATTATACAGCCATAAAGTGAGCGCTTCTTTGAGAAAATAACCAAGTGTACAGCTTTTTCCTGAAACTAACCAGAGTTGATTCAGATTTTCCCCAGAGGAGAGCAGACCAGTTAACTATTAGATATTCTTTCAGCATACAGAGACTTCACTGATGTGTTTATCAAGAAAAGAGCTGATACGTTGCTGCCGATGAGGCAGTATGAATTTTTTTAAGACACAGGCCCTCATTACAACATTTGTGGTAAGTGCCGCTTACCGCCATGCTGACTGCCGCCAACATACCATGACCGCAGCGGTATACCGCTACAGGTATTATGACCCACACATAAAAATCCGCCACTATACAGACACCCACACAAGTCCGCCAGCCCAAAGGTCAGTGATAAACTGGTGGTAGGAAAACCCACACCGTTACACCAAGAGAAATACACCCACAGCATCATGACCCACGAATCACTGCGGTGGACATTCAACCGCGGTAAACCATTGGCAGTACAGACTGCCACGCTCAAAATACACACACACGAACAAAACTACACCACATTGGACAATTCAAACTATACACACCTGACACACATACACACACCACACCCACAACACTATAAAACACACACCCACAATACCCACAACCCTTTACGACCCAAACATTTTGGCAAGTGAGAGAGAGACAAGCCAGGAGCACCCACTGAATCTGAGCCACATAACACCATCACCCATACACTATCCACGCACCTCACAGCACACACCCCAACACATCACCCCACACACCCTCACACATACCACTCACACTACACCCATGGCACCACAAAGGCACCCCAGGTTCTCAGAGGAGGAGCTAAGGCTAATGGTAGAGGAAATCATCCTGGTAGAGCCACAGCTATTCGGATCACAGGTGCAGCTGACATCTATTGCAAGGAAGATGGAGCTATGGCGGAGAGTCGTAAACAGGGTCAACGCCGTGGGACAGCACCCAAGAACAAGAGATGACATCAGGAAGAGGTGGAACGACCTACAGGGGGAAGGTGCGTTCCGTGGTAGCAAGACACCAGGTAGCTGTACAGAGGATTGGCGGTGGACCCCCACCTCCTTCCCCATAACTAACAACATGGGAGGAGCAAGTCTTTGTAATCATGCATCCAGAGGGCCTTGCAGGAGTAGCAGGAGGACTGGAATCTGGTAAGTCAAATCTTTACTACTTCATCCCCCACCCTACCTGCATGCATTCACAAACAACAACCCCTACCCTCATCCCCATCACCCCACCTCCTCACATATACCCCATCATCACAACCCACCCATCCCAATGCCAAGCCCTGCATGCAACACCAATGCATAGACCCCATCACAGACCTGCATGGACAGCCATCACCACAGCATGCACACTAGTGATAACCACTTAGCCAAACCAAGCACAACTCATACAAGCCAAAGCTGCCTTGCTAATAACAACCATAGAGGGAAACATATCCATGCACAATATGGCACATGCAGAAACAATAACACTGCATTTACATCACCACAGGACCCCCACTCAAAGTCACTGGAGAGGAGGTGCCAGCCACATCCAGTCCCCCCCCTGAACAGGCCCACAGTGATGACAGCAGCTCTGCACACCTGGATCACGATGACCAATCTGGCCCATCAGGGATCTCTGGACAGTCGGTGACCCAGCCACAGTCCCAACCCACCACAGAGCCTCCCCCCTCAGGAAACACCACCACAGCACCCACCCAGCGGGCCCATCCCTCTGTCCCCAGAACACGTCAATCATCAGTGTGCCCACCACTACAGGGACCCCAGGCAACCTCACAAACACAGAACAATCAGGGACCTGGGGTCAGTGGCAGTGGGCAGACGGTTCAGGGGACAGATGCACAGGACAACAGAGAAGCTGGGAGGACTGCTGTGCGACAAGGGGAGGACAGGCCCAGGGAACCGACTCTCCACGAGGTACTCACCAACATCCTGGGAGCATACCACCATTCACAGGAGACCATGGGCCAGATACTGGCCAAGCTGCAGGAGACTCAGTGGCTGCAGGAGGGGCAGTACCTGGGGATCAGGGAGGACCTGAGGGACATCCACACCACCCTGGTCACCATTGCACCATTGCGTTGGTGCTGGCAGACATGGCCAACACCATGAGGGAGGCCAACGGGCCCATGACACTAGCCACACCAAAGAACAGCCCTCCACCTCCGCCGGAGCTAGTGGACAGGAGGCCCCGCCACAGGACCAACAGGCCACCAGCACCCCACCCCCTGCATGAGAACCACCCCGCAAATGGTCCCTGCGATCCAGGCAGAAGCCAGAGAACATTGCCAAGACCCCCACCAGGAAATAAGACTCTCCTGATTGTTACCCTTCTGTCCCACTCTGTCACCCTGTCCACCTTGAAATGCCATTGCTCCACTTCCTATGCCCCCTTTGACAATGCACCTGTGATACAAATAGACTGGACTCTACCATGGACTTTCCTCCATCAGCAACCCGGCTGATTGCCATACCCCCTACACTTATTAGCACCTACATAAACACCCTTGGTGCAAATTCAAGTATGGAGTCTGTGAATTCTTTGACAAATGTATTAGTTTCACAAACTGTAAACATTGCAATTCAAATGTACTGTAATATTTACATAGGTATGACCTGTAGTGGGCAGCAGTAAACACACCAGGAGCCCGAGTGGGGCACAGAATTCTGAAAATAGAGATGCCAAAGGGTACAGCAAGTGGCCATAGAAATAGGGAAATCAGGCTGCCATGTTCAATGTCAAAAACTAAACTTCAATGGAAGGTGAAGTTACACTTTCCTAACTGTGTGTCACTGGAAGAACTGTTGAACTAGTGTACTTCTGTTGTCCACATCTTCTTCCTCTGCCTCATCTTCGTCACTGTCCACAGGCTCCACCGCTGCCACATGACCATCCCCAGGCTCATCCTCCTGCAGAAAAGGCACCTGGCGTCTCAAGGCCAGGTAGTACAGGGATCCACCTGTCAGATGGAGACACCGGAATCTGGCCTTCAGGAGGCCAAAAGTTCTGTCAGTGATCCTCCTTGTTCGCCCATGTGCCTCATTGTAACGTTCCTCTGCCCTTATCCTGGCATTCCCCACTGGGGTAGGTAGCCATGAGAGGTTGGTGTAACCAGAGTCACCTGCAAATATTCGAGGGATACCTGTTAGCCACACACTCACCCTTAGGGACAAACCCACACCCACATACCTACATCAACTGGGTGGGGACCATGGGCTCACCGATTAGCCACACCCGGTGCCTCTGGAGTTGAGACATCACATATGGGATGCTGCTATTCCTCAAGATAAAGGCATCATGCACAGAGCCAGGATACTTTGCATTGACATGGGAGATGTACTGGTCCGTCAAAAACACCATCTGCACATTCAGAGAGTGAAAGCTTTTTCCATTTCTGAACACTTGTTCATTTCTCCAGGGGGAGGGCGGATGCAATATGTGTACCATCAATGGCACCAATGATGGCGGGGATATGTCCCACTGCACAGAAGTCAGCCTTCACTGTGGCCAAATCCTTCACCTGGGGGAATACGGTGTAGCTGGGCATGTGTTTCAGCAGGGCAGACAACACTCTGGTCAGCACGTTTGAGAACATAGGGTGTGATGTCCCTGATGCCATGGCCACTGTCACTTGGAAAGAACCACTTGCCAGGAAATGAAGCACTGACAGGACCTGCACTAGAGGGGGGATACCTGTGGGTTGGCGGATAGCTGAAATCAGGTCTGGCTCCAATTGGGCACACAATTCTTGGATTGTGGCCTTATCAAGTCTGTAGGTCAAGATAATGTGCCTGTCCTCCATTGTCGCCAGCTCAACCAGGGCTCTGTACACAGGTGATGTCTCCATCTCCTATTCATCCTCAGGCGGTTGAACTCTAGGGTGAAAAACGGTGAGCAGAAGGTCATATTCATATACTCAGATTAATATGCTATGTTTGTTTTACACAAACAGTATGTGAACCTGTAAGTCAGTTGATGTGCTTATGTCTGCTGTGACCCAGTTAGGTGCTATGTCCTGTGCCCCACTGAAATGGCGGCTGCCTGACCTGTGAGGAGAGAGAAGTGGAAATTAGGTAATTCCGCTGGCGTTGTGCGCCATGGCGGTCGGCGGTCGATGACCGCCACGCAACATTGCATTGGTTATCATTAGGCACTATGGGTTCCAGGAGCCAATGGCGATGTACGCCGGCGGTGATGGTACGTATCGCCGCAGATGTGATCGCCATTTTCTATCTGTGCACCCACTTGCTATCTGACCTTCAACAGGAGAGGAGCTACACTGCAAGTGATGCTGTGATCTGTGTCTGGAAGTGACAATGGCTCAAGTGTCTTGGGAAAGGGCCCCTGCCTTCACTTCCGAGGAGCTGGAGAGACTAGTGGATGGGGTCTGACCCCAGTACACATTACTCTATGGTCCTCCAGACAAACATGTGAGTACACTGTGAGCATGATGCGTGGGTCATGAATGTAGGGATTGCTGTGTATGTAAGCCCGGTGTAGCAGGGGTCTGAGGGGTCCTGGGCAGAGTGCTGCATATAGGGTGGCCAATGTATGTGCGTAATTGGATGGGGGGATATGGTGGGCCATGAGTATGACTGTCCGGATGGTATGACTAATCCCTTTTCTGCTGTATTTTTCCTGCGCCCATCAGAAAAAGGGTATTTGGCGTGCCATCGCCAAGGAGGTGCGGACCCTGGGAGTCTTTGACAGGCTGAGCACCCACTGCTGCAAACGGTGGGAGGACCTGTACCAATGGACAAGGAAGACGGCGGAGGCGCAGATGGGGCTAGCCTCCCAACGAGGAAGGGGTGCCCATCATACCCTGACCCCCCTGATGTTCTGCATCCTGGCGGTGGCCTATCTGGAGTTGGATGGGCACTTGAAGGCATCACAGCAGCCACAAGGGGGTGAGTACAGATTCTGAATCATGACTTTGCACACGTTAAGTTATTACCTGGTTGGGGAATGTGGGCTGTGGGTGCCCATAGGCCAGGTCGAACATGGCAGGGTATGTGCAATGATGGGCAAGATCAGATGCTCTCCAACCCCAATAGTGTTAGTGGGCATCTACTACTAGGCAGGGTCCTGTGGGTTTCAGGTGTGCAGCTAATGGCGTTAGGCATTCTACCCCATGGGCTGGTGACTACCAGTGTAACTGGTAGTGCATGGCCTAGTGCATAGGGCTGTTCCCTGTGTGTTGTGTACGTCAATGGTGGTGTTGTTGCTGGCATTGACCAAGTGTATCCTCTGTCTCTCCCCCCATTATTGTTTTGTCAACCTGTCCTTGTGTGCATTAGCATCATCTGGCGGAGGAGCAGAGGCACTGGTGACGGAAGAAGCTGCATCCCACATGGGCCTGGAGGCCGAATCCACTGACGGTGAGGGTACCAGTGGGACGGAGGGCGAGGGGGGCACCACGATGGAGACAGGAGGGGACACTATCGACAGCGACTCCTCCTCCGATGGAAGCTCCCTGGTGGTGGCGGACACCTCTGTGCCCACCCCCACAACAGGTACAGCCGCCACCCCGTACCAGCACCGCCCTTCCAGCAGCCCCTCAGCGTGTTTCCCATGCCCGCTCACCCAGGAGGGTGGGCATCTCCTTCGCCCCAGGCACCTCAGGCCTGCTGCCATCAGTGAAGAGTCTATTGACCTCCTGAGATCCCTCTCTGTTGGGCAGTCAACCATACTGAATGCCATCCATGGTGTAGCAGGGCATTTGCAACAAACAAATGCATACCTGGAGGGCATTCACTCTGGGGTGGCAGCCCAATAGAGAGCGTTCCAGGCTCTGGCCTCCGCACTGATGGCAGCCAGTCTCCAGCCTTCCCCCTCCAACTTCCTCTACCCAGTCCCAATCCCCTCAACCCCAGCCTATCCCAAGCACACCTTCAGACCAGCAATCACCCAAATCAACACACAGAAGTGGTTCAGGGAAAAACACAAGCACCACACTTCATCTCACAGGCACTCACACAAGCACTATCCACATGCAGACACACCAACATCCACTGCCTCCACTGTGTCCCCCTCCTCCTCATCGTCCACCACCCTCCCAGTAGTGTCTCCACTCACACCTGCATGCACTACATCCTCATCCACTACCTCCATCACCATCACGTCTATCACTACACGCCCCTCACTGGCAGTCACCACTCCCACATCCATGCACACGTCCCCTGTGTCCTCTCCTACTGTGTATGTGACCCCTCCTCCTAAAGTACACAAACGCAAGCACACACACACCCAACAGCCATCCACCTCACAACAGCATCCAGCTCATGCACCTGCGCCCAAACACAGCAGACTGACACCTCCTACAACCTCTCCCTCTTCCTCCACTCTGAAACCTTCACCCTCTTTCCGCCCCAGTGTCCCAAAGAAGCTTTTCCTCGCCATCATTGACCTATTCCCTATCCCCCATCCTTCACCTCGGGCCAGGGTGGCCAGAACCTAGCCCAGCACCTCAGCCACCCAGTCCACAGCCACTGTGGTTTCTGCAGCAAAGGCAGGTATGAGAAGATCCAAGGAGGCACCCGTTAGCCCAGCCAGTGTGCCAGCAACACCTGCCAAGGCCAAGAAGGGTCCGCCGCCTAGCAAGGGGAAGAAGGGGACACCAGCCAGCAAGGGGAAGGAGGCACAACCAGCCAGCAAGGGCAAGACAAAGACTCCAGCTGGCAGAAGCAAGGAGGCACCACAATCTGTCAATGGCAAGAAGGGGCACAGAACACCAGCCATGGCACTTCGACCGTCCGAGCCTTCAGGTGAAGGCCTGGAGGCTACCACCACCACTGGCAGCACCGCCACCTGCACCGCGGCCAGCACCGCCACCTGCACCGCGGCCAGCACCGCCACCTGCCCTGCCACCAGCAGCACCACTGCCAGCAGCAGCAGCCCCAGTGGGCAGCCGTCCGAGGCTGCAGGTGAAGGCCTGGAGGCTACCACCACCACTGCCTACACCGCGGGCAGCACCAACACCTGCACCACGGCCAGCAGGGCCACCTGCCCCGCCGCCAGAAGCACCACTGCCAGCAGCAGCAGGCCCAGTGGGTAGCCGTCCGAGGCTGCAGGTGAAGGCCTGGAGGCTACCACCACCACTGCCTGCACCGCCACCACTGCCTGCACCGCCACCTGCACCGGGGCCAGCACCGCCACCTGCACTGCGGCCAGCACCGCCACCTGCCCCGCCACCAGCAGAACCACTGCCAGCAGCAGCAACCCCAGTGGGCAGCCGTCCGAGGCTGCAGGTGAAGGCCTGGAGGCTACCACCACCCCTGCATGCACCGCCACCTGCAGCGCAACTGGCATCCGATGGGCAGCCGTCACCACCGGACAGCAGTGTGCAGTGGTGACTACGTGGGCTGCAGTGCGTCCTGGACCCTGCAACACCTGTCGGTGTGACACACAGGTGAGAGACTGTGACCTTGCCCTATCCAGGATTAAGCACACTGGGCACAAGGCCCCCTCGAGAACCAGTGGAAAAAGCCATCCACTCAGCCCTTCCTTGCCAGGATGAAGCACACTGGGCACAAGGCCCCCTCCAGAACCAGTGAAAGAAGCCACCCACTCAGCCCCTCCTTGCCAGGATGAAGCATACTGGGCACAAGGCCCCCTCCAGAACCAGTGGAAGAAGCCAGTCACTCAGCCCCTCCTTGCCAGGGTGAAGCACACTGGGCACAAGGCCCCCTCCAGAACCAGTGGAAGAAGCCATCCACTCACCCCATCCTTCCCAGGATGCAGCTCACTGGGCACAAAGCCCCCTCCAGAACCAGTGGAGAAGCTACCCACTTGAGAGACTGTGGCCCTGCACTCCCCAGGACCAAGCAGTGTGCAAACCACCCACTTGAGAGACTGTGGCCTTTCACTCCCCAGGACCAAGCAGTGAGCATGGAGCCCCCTCCAGGCCAGTGGCGTTGTACCATCTTCCGGCTGAGGTGCCCCCCTTTCCCTGTCCCCCTGAGGTGCCTGTATGTTTTTGACCTGATGCCCCTGCAGTGTTCTCTCAGTATTGAGGTAGGAGTCAAGTGTGGCTTTGGCCTATGTGTTTTGGCCCAGTGGCCCACAGACATTTTGGAGTGGGCATTGTCCCTCCTTTTGTATATATTGTATATATTGTACTGTTAATTGCTTTAAGAACATATTTCTAAAAATGAATAATATTACACTCATTTTACTCCATTCCTTTTGTCCTTGAGTTATTCCAGAGCGTTACGGGGTGTATATATAATGTTGTTGCATGTGTTTGTGTGTATGGTGTTGGGGGTGAGGGTGGGTGTGTTGCGTGTGTGTGTGTCACTCTCTTTTTCCTCCCCCCTTCCCCTGTGAGCTAGGTCCAGTACTCACCGTGGTCGTCTTCGCCGCCGTTCATGTTCCTGGTGTATGAGAAGGTACACCAGCATGGGGAACACCTGTAGTCCGGGCTCCATGGCGCCTTTCTGTGTACTGTTTCCGCCATGCTTTTGATGGCGTTGGTACTGCCCTGGAAAAGCTGGCAGATAGGCATGTCGTAATGCTGTGGGCGGTACATTGTCTTCCGCCTGGCTGTTGGCGGTTACCGCCCAGGTGTTTGTTGCTACCGCTGTGTCGGTCAGAGTGTTAAAGTGGCTGTTTGTGTTGGCGGTTTCCGCCGTGGTCATGATTCCAATTATTTTACCGAAGGCCTGTTGACGGTATTACCGCCGCTTTATCATCGACTGCCAGGGTTGTAATGAGGGTCATAGTTCTTGGAGCCACCATTCCCCAGCGCTGAGTATATCTATTGACAAGAAGGGAGGTGAGGATCTCGGACAAAATGTACAAGGGGATTTAGAAAAGTCATTCATAAGCCATTACACCTCCCTCCAGAAGCCCCCATCTTCGTCATACCAAAGACCTCATGTGAATATCATACTTGTATTGATTACAGCACGTTGAATAAATTCACAATCAGGAATAGCTGCTCTCCCCACTTGATTTCTATCTTGTTTGATGAGGTTAAGGCAGCCACAATCTTCTCCAAATGAAATCTACATGGAGCCTTGAAGGTAAATTGAGTATTATGTGGTGTGGGGGTTAGTCCTCCCCATGGAATATTCTCACAATACCCTAGAGATGGTCCTTGGATGTTTACTAGTAAATCCTTAGCTTAGTCCTGGTAGCATGGTGCTAGAACACCTGGTCCTTAGTAAGTAAACTTACAAGGGGACGCGTATAGGTCGATGAACCTTTTGATCCGCATGGAGTATCTTAGCTGTGGTGTAACCAATGACCATCAATAATCAATGCACAATCAGTAATCAATAAGCAAAAACATTAATAATCTGTGAAGTGTCAACATCTCATGAATAACCACAACTCAATTATACATTTTATCAATTTTATTTCCCTATTTGTTACAATTCTAAGCCATAAGGTTAATTCTAACTTTATTCAATTCACTCAAGAATAATTCATTAGTGACCACCAACAACATAACCTAATCAGTACTTGAGAAAACATGCTTTCTAATGCCTCAATATAAGCCAATAAAGAAGAATGTGTTAACATGGATAGCAGAGTTCAGCAAATCAGTCCATCAATTATTTGTCACCGTATATGTCAGCGTCACAGAATAGGAACCCTACCGAACCCTGATTAGCCTTAGCATGTGGGACTTCATGCGAAAACAGTTTGGAACATGAATTTGGAAAAACATCTAGCTAGGAGAAAAACTATAAAACAGCGCAGTTGGTAACTAGAAAGAAAAGCACAAAAGATCAATCAGTCACATTGTCATAGCTACCTATCCACGGTATGGATCAGCAACAAAGTCAGTCTTCGTCTTCAGGTCATCAATCAATCAGCAATGCATCAGGCTCTCAAGATAATGAGCCCAATGACAGAGTCTCGAATCTCTTCTTCCCCAATATTGCATCAATTTCGGAATAAGTTCTCTCCCCGATCAGTTCTCCCTCTAGTATCTCCCCATCAGTTCTGAAGTTTTTCCCCTTTGTCATGACATTATATTAGAGTTACCCAGCCTATCCCCCAAAACCGAATTGGTCAATTAGTCACCATATGTGACACTTGCCAATGACTTTTATTTTACAAATCTATGAATTCTAATATTTTGCTGTCCTCAGTGTGTCGATTGGTTCACTGTACAATGTCCTCATCATCCGGTTCATCAGGTATCGTTGTAATCTTCTTATCCAGTCAGTGTCTCTATTGTTGGAGTCCTGGGAAAGTACATCTCGTCTGCTTTACACTGAATTGGTTACATTCTCTAGTCCCTCATCTCCTGTCTGTCGGTTCACTGCAGAATATTCTAGCTAAGCAAATTTTATTAACACAAGTGGTTCAGGGTCAGTTCAACACATCAGCTTTCTACATTGCATGTTTATTCAGCTTCTGCACGAGGCCTGGCAAAACTAGGCCACAACTTCGGCTAAGTTAACTCTACAATATAATGCGAAACATACGTTATATAGCTCAATATGACATATTACTATATTTGAATTACGCATTTTCAATATTTCACGCATTTTTTATAATTTTAGTATAACTCATGTAAGTGAGTAGTCATTCTTCGTGGGCACATTTTCAAACGTGTACATAATTTTTCTACATTATTTTTCGGTACATTTTATTATTATCATTATTCAAAATGCATAAACACTCATTAATAATTTTAATTAACATATCTGCGCCAGCAATGGCAAAGAGTAGTCAGGCTAAACTCAGAGGAAAGTGTTAAGCATTTCACAGATCAAACATGGACGATAAGTAATTGACAAGACTCAAAAGAAATCCAACACCTATTTATAAAAATAGAGTTTATTTTAATTTTAATCTAGACACCAAAATGAACAGTATTAAACAAGTATAACTGGAGTTATAGATTTTAGAAGCAATATTGAATAACAACAGAACTAGATTTTAAACATTGCATTGAAGTCTGTGGGACAGATACCACTGGTTGCAAAAATGCACTTAGAAAGTGAGTTGCATGGAACCCTTAAGGTTGAGCAGTCCCTAGGACCAGATCATTGCAGTTTTACCTGGCCCGTGATGTTCGGGTGCAGAGTTGTCCTGGCTGTTCGTGGTGCTTAACAGGACTCGTGTTGAAGTCAATGGCAGGGAGCCACTGGTGACAAACGACCACTTGGAGGTCAAGTTGCTGGGAACCCTTGCAGGGTTACGGTTGTGTGGGTCCTGGGACTAAGCCACAGAAGTCAGTTCACTTCTACCTGGTCCATGGGAACCTGGTGCAGAGGTGTCCAGGCTGTCCATGGTGCTGAACAGGACTGGTGATGGTGCTGAGTTTACCTTGCACTTGATGTAGTGACAAAGGAAAGGCAAAAGCTCAGCTGTGGGGTTGTTGCTCATGATGGTCACAACTGCTGGGCAGTGCTCTCTTGTTGCAGTGTTGAGTTAAGGAATCAGTTACCAGGCTGGTGACCAACAAGTCTTGGTAGCTATAAGCAGAGCAAAATGCTGTGGCGACGTCTGGTGGTCTAGGGGAGCGTGTAAATTTGTGGAAGGCTGGACTATGATTCACACAATGCACTTTGCCAAAGAGATCCAGTTGATCCTTGGCAGGCCCGATGGCTGGCGATTCTTTGGCCCCAGAATGTGTTTTTACTGCAGTTTGCAGGGGACTAATGCCACTAATTCAAAGGAGACTGAGGGGTCCCTCTGGTCAGGAGTGACAAGTTTCTTCCATGGATGAGGGTAGTTCCCAGTCTGTTGCCTCAGGGACAGAGTATCCCTCTTTTTGTTTGGTAAAATGGGCAGAGTGTGGTTGAAGTTAGTCCATCAAATCTGAGGCTCTGGTGTTAGGGATGTCCCTTAAATCCTGAATTTAGGGGAGTTTGGGCTACCACCAGCAGTACAACATCAGTAGACCGCTGCCAGCCGTATTAATACCAATAATACGGCCTGGTGGTGTTCTGCTGGTGGTAGCAGCATCCCGTCCTGTCTCCTGCCAGAGGACCCCTTGGATCCAGGTAAGTCAGATCTCCGACAGGGGAGCGGGGTGGGCGGTGTGTGTGTGTGTGAGGGTGTGTGACTGTATGTGTGTGCGTGAATGCATGTGTGTGTTGAGTGTTGAATGTGTGTGTGTGCATGTACGGACGTGTGAGTGCGTGTATGTAGTGAAATATGAATGCGTGTCCACGTGTATGTTTGGAAGTGTCGGCGGATGTGTGTGTATGAATGGATGTATGCATGCATGTAAGCATGTAGGAATGGGTGTGTGTATACATGTGTTTGTGTGAAGCGGGAGTGTGAATGTAGGGGGGTGGGGGTAACTGGAGAGGACGGGGAGACACCTGTCAGTGACAGGGGATGAATTCCCTGTCACTGATATGGCCTACCACAATGGTTTTTGTGGCGTTACAAATGCCACGAAAACCATGGCGGTAGGCGGGGTCATAATCCCGCAGGCGACACAATGGCGGCTGCTGGGCTGGAGATGGATATCTCCAGCCCGGCAGCTATTACTGGATGGCGGTCGGAGTGGTACATGGGCAGGTTGGCTGAAGCCATGTCATAATATGGCAGTAAGTACCACCAGCCTGTTGGTGGTACTTACCGCCACATTATCGCCGACCGCCGGCTCGTAATGACCCCCATAGTTTAGAGTTCGTATCTGGATCCCTTACCTGAAAGAAGGATCTCCTCTGCCTTCTCAGACTCTGAATCAGGCTGCACCTCCTTCAGGTTTGTGTCCATCTCCTCTGTTTGTAGCTTATTCTCTTTCAGCTTCGGTGTCCTGCTCGAGATTGAATCATACACCCTCCTTGGTCCCTTGTAACTCCTCTTGCAGCCACACCACATAAGGATAGTGCATTTTACAGGTCACAGTGTTTGTCATCCATTTATGCAATTCATATTCCCATTAGACAAGTAAAACCACGCACTCCAATTGCTGGTAAAATTATTGTTGTTTACTGTCTGCTGTGCACCCCACACCAGTATGGTTTTCAAAAGAACTGTTATCCTCTCGGGGTAGAACTAGACCTCAAGATTTGGTAACAAACTTTCTATGTGTCCATAGGAGTAAAATTTGCTGCTTTTTTAGGGCCAAAAAGATGAGCTCAAAGATGTACTGGCCCATATTGGATTCCCCTAGGTATCTAGTTTTCAAAAATGTGCAGGTTTGGTAGGTTTCCCTAGCTAGAGGCCAAAATCCACAGCTAGGTACTTTGCAAAAAACAGGTCTGTTTTCTTTGGGAAAATGTGATGTGTCCATGTTGTGTTTTGGGGCATTTCCTGTAATTGGTGCTAGGCCTACCCTCACAAGCGAGGTCCCATTTTTATCAGGAGACTAGGAGGAATGCTGGGTGGAAAGAAATTTGTGGCTCCTCTCAGATTCCAGAACTTTCTGTCACCGAAATGAGTGGAAAAAGTGTTTTTTTGGCCAAATTTTGAGGTTTGCAAAGGATTCTGGGTAACAGAACCTGGTGAGAGCCCCAAAAGTCACCCCATTCTGGATTCCGCTAGGTGTCTAGTTTTAAAAAATGAGTAGGTTTGGAAGGTTTGGCCTAGGTGCCGGGCTGAGCTAGAGGCCAAAATCCACAGCTAGGCACTTTGCAAAAAAACAGGTCTGTTTTCTTTGGGAAAATGTGATGTGTCCACGTTGTGTTTTGGGGCAGTCCCTGTTGTGGGCGCTAAGCCTACCCACACAAGGGAGGTACCATTTTTATCGGGAGACTTGGGGGAGAGCTGGGTGGAAGGATATGTGTGGCTCCTCCTAGATTCCAGAACTTTCTGTCACTGAAATGTGAGGAAAAAGTGTTTTTTGGGCCAAAATTTGAGGTTTGCAAGGGATTCTGGGTAACAGAAGCTGGCGAGAGCCCCACAAGTCACTCCATGTTGGATTCCCCTAGGTGTTTAGTTTTAAAAAACGCACAGGTTTGGTAGGTTTCCCTCGGTGCCGGCTGAGCTAGAGGTCAAAATCCACAGCGAGGCACTTTGCAAAAAAAAGGTCTGTTTTCTTTGGGAAAATGTGATGTGTCCACGTTGTGTTTTGGGGCACTTCCTGTCGCGGGCGCTAGGCCTACCCACACAAGTGAGGTACCATTTTTATCAGGAGACTTGGGGGAAAGCTGGGTGGAAGGAAATTTGTGGCTCCTCTCACATTCCAGAACTTTCTGTCACCAAAACTAGAGGAAAAAGTGTTTTTTTGGCCAAATTTTAAGGTTGGCAAAGGATTCTGGGGAACAGAACCTGTGAGAGCCCCACAAGTCACCCCATCTTGGATTCTCCTAGGTGTCTAGTTTTAAAAAATGCGCCAGTTTGGAAGGTTTCCCTAATTGCCGGCTGAACTAGAGGCCAAAATCCACAGCTAGGCGCTTTGCAAAAAACAGGTCTGTTTTCTTTGGGAAAATGTGATTTGTCCACATTGTGTTTTGGGGCATTTCCTGGCGCTAGGCCTACCCACACAAGTGAGGTAAAAAATTTATTGGGAGACTTGGGGGAATGCTGGGTGAAGGCAAATTTGTGGCTCCTCTCAGATTCCAGAACTTTCTGTCACTGAAATGTGAGGAAAAAGTGTTTTTTTTGCTCACATTTTGAGTTTTGCAAAGGATTCTGGGTAACAGAACCTCGTAAGAGCCCCACAAGTCACCCCACCCTGGATTCCCCTAGGTGTCTAGTTTCCAAAAATGAGCAGGTTTGGCAGGTTTTTCCTAGGTGCCGGCTGAGCTAGAGGCCAGAATCCACAGCTAGGCACTTTGCAAAAAACAGGTCTGTTTTCTTTGGGAAAATGTGATGTGTCTACGTTGTGTTTTGTGGCACTTCCTGTCGCGGGCACTAGGCCTACCCACACAAGTGAGGTACCATTTTTATCGGGAGACTTTGAGGAAAGCTGGGTGGAAGGAAATTTGTGGCTCCTCTCAGATTCCAGAACTTTCTGTCACCGAAATGTGAGGAGAAAAAGTGTTTTTTTGGCCAAATTTTAAGATTTTGCAAAGTATTCTGATAACTGAACCTGGTGAGAGCCCTACAAGTCACCCCACCCTGGATTCCCCTAGGTGTCTAGTTTAAAAAAGTGCACAGGTTTGGTGGTCTTCCTAGGTGCTGGCTGAGCTAGAGATCAAAATCCACAGCTAGGCACTTTCCAAAAAACACGTCAGTTTTTAATGTAAAAATGTGATGTGTCCATGTTGCATTTCCTGTTGCGGCCGTTATGCCTACCCACGCAAGCGAGGTACCATTTTTATCGGGAGACTTGGGGTAACACAGAATAGAAAAACAAGTGTTATTGCCCCGTGTCTTTCTCTAAATGTTTTCCTTCCAAATGTAAGACACTGTGTAAAAAAGACGTCTATTTGAGAAATGCCCTGTAATTCACATGCTAGTATGGTCACCCCGGAATTCAGAAATGTGCAAATAACCACTGCTTCTCAACACCTTATCTTGTACCCATTTTGGAAATACAAAGGTTTTCTTGATACCTATTTTTCACTCTTTATATTTCAGCAAATGAATTGCTGTATACCCGGTTTAGAATGAAAACCCATTGCAAGGTGCAGCTCATTTATTTGCTCTGGGTACGTAGGGTTCTTGATGAACCTAGAAGCACTATATATCCCCGCAACCAGAAAAGTCCACCATACGTAACTGTATATTGCTTTAAAAAATCTGACATTGCAGGAAAAAGTTACAGAGTAAAACGTGGAGAAAAATGGCTGGTTTTTTTCACCTCAATTTCAATATCTTTTTATTTCAGCTGTTATTTCCTGTAGGAAACCCTTATAGGATCTACACAAATTACTTTTTGCTTTGATGAACTCAGAATTCTGTCTAATTTTCAGAAATGTTTAGCTTTCTGGGATCCAGCACTGGTATTACACTCATTTCTGTCACTAACTGGAAGGAGGCTGAAAGCACAAAAAATAGAAAAAACAGGGTATGTCCCAGTAAAATGTCAAAATTGTGTTGAAAAATTGGGTTTTCTAATTCAAGTCTGCCTGTTCCTGAAAGCTGGGAAGATGTTGATTTTAGCACCGCAAACCCTTTGTTGATGCCATTTTCAGGGGAAAAACCACAAGCCTTCTTCTGCAGCTCTTTCCCCCATTTTTTTTAAAGACATGAAAGTTTTGCTGTATTTTGGCTAATTTCTTAGTCTTCTTTAGGGGAACCCACAATCTCTGGGTACCTCTAGAATCCCTAGGATGTTGGAAAAAAAGGACGCAAATTTGGCGTGGGTAGCTTATGTGGACAAAAAGTTATAAGGGCCTAAGCGCAAACTGCCCCAAACAGCCAACAAAAGGCTTGGCATCTGAGGGGGAAGAGGGCTGGCAGCGAAGGGGTTAAGAGATTTGCAGCTGCATTCTACAGTATCTGTAACTTTTTAAGCACCACTTGGCGAATGCCCATATATAAGGCATTACAATAATCAATCGTTGACATAACCAAGGTGATAATTACAGAATTTTTATGTTCAAATGGAATAAAAGGTAACACCGTCTTTAAAGTCCTGAGCTGTAAAAAACAGGATGACGTGAGCTTGCTTGCATGCTCCTTAAAAGATAAGTCAGCATCAAATATAACCCCAAAGTTTCTTATCTTGGATGCCAGTGTTGGAAGAGGTCCCAGACCTTGAGGCCACCATGAGTGGCCCCCAAAGAAAGGTTCTTTTCCAAAGATCAAGATGTCTGTTTTATGAACTTCATTTCAGGCAGTTGGAAGTCACCTAACTGGCTATTGCCTTCATGCATTTATTAAAACTGACGGCCACTTCCTCTGCATTTCTCTGAATAGAAACCACTATGTGGGTATCATCGTCATAGGCTACTATGGCAAAACCAAAAGAGTGGATTAGTTTAGGCAAAGGTGCCACATAAATATTAAAAAGTGTGGGGCTAAGATATGACCCTTAGGGAACTCCGCATGGGAGAGAAAAGTATCTTGAGCAGGAATCCCCAAGGGCCACTGACTGTTCCCTATCATTTAGAAGGAATCAATGAGTTTATATGCATGTCCCAAAATGTCGATGTCTGACAGGCGGTTTCACAGTACTGAATGACTAACGGTGTCCAATGCTGTGGAAGGGCCAAGTAAGATCACCACTGCTCTGCCACCATTATTTTTTTATAGCTCTAATCTCTTTCAAGAAAGTAATCAAAGCTGTTCCGGTACTGAATCCTAGTCTAAATCTATATTGCATAATCTTCAAAAGGTAATCTGATAGGCTGACATTAAGATATGTTTCCAATATTTTGGCAGGAAAAGGAAGTCTTGAGATAGAGCAGCAATGTTTCTCCTCACTAGGATCCAGTGAAAGTTTTTTTTTTAATAAGGGTAGAATTTACATATTTTTCCAAATAGCAGGGAAGGTGCCAGTCATGATGGCTATATTCAACAAGGCCGTCAGAACTAGTGCAATACAATTGGTTACAGCCTGCACAACCTTCGGTAGGCAAGGATCAGATGGTGCTCTGGATTTTACTAGATCAATGAGCTTGACCATTTGATCAATGCTCAGTTGTGGGAAATGATTTAAACCAGCTACTTTTTTGCCACTGTTAGGGGTAGTTTGACTGGTGTCTACGATTGAATGAGTAGTGTTTTACCTTATTTCTAAAACATTCAGCTAGACTATTGCAAAAAACTTGATTGGGAGAGTAACAGGAGAGGAATTTGGCACAGAGAGCGAATGGACTACTTTAAAGAGTTCCTTGGGGAAATTCAAAGCCATTTCAATTTTTGCAGTGTAGAAATTAGACTTTTCTTTCAAAATCAAATTTTTATAATCCCCAGTCGCTCTATGATATATCTCTTTACTTTCTTACTATAATCACATCTCCACACTCTCTCTAATCTGCAACATTTTTGTTTCATCAACTTCAATACTGGAGAGAACCAAGGTGCTGAGGGATAATTCCTGAGAGACTTTGTTATTTTTTTCGGGTATTATATTCAATACTTTCCTGCTCAATCATTCATAATACAACCATATCTAACAGCTCCTACATTTGACCCAGTATCAAGATCTGGCATTGTTTGATTAAGACCCTCTATCAATACATTTTGATTTAGCTTGTTCTGAGCTGATTTATTAGTTCCTTGTGGTGGCACTGGAATGTTAAGTTTAACTGCACTGCTTTGTGATTTGACCAGATTAATGGAAAGGTATCCTCATAATTTAAATTGAAATAATTTGAAAAGTTACCAAACTAAGTTGTGGCCAATTTTGTGAGTAGCCGAGGTCACCTTCTGAGTTTATTCAAAGCAGCCTAGAGATTCTACTAGGGCTGCAGCATCCTCATTACATGAATCTTCCAAGTGGACATTACTGTAAAGTCTCCTAATATGGTATGATTCAAATATTATAAAATAACCTCACTATGGTCACATGTATCTTCCATGAAGGAGGCCTTAGGTCCAAGAGGACTATAAATCAAAAGTCTATGCAAAGTGTAATTCTCTGTGACCTTACATTTAAATGAGACAGCTTCACAATTTAGTAAGGTAAGCGGGTCGCATGATAGGCTCAGTGAGTCATATGACACAATAACCAAACCACCCCCACATTTACAATCTCTATCAAATATACTGGTGGTATAACTTGCTGGCATTGCCACAATATCTGGATTAGAAAGCTCATTTAGCCATGCCTCCGTTAAAAATACCAGATGGGGGTTGTGAGAGTCTAAGAACTCACAGAATACTAAACTAAGTTTGACCAATGATCGCATTATAATTAAAAAAACAGCTCAGTGAGTCGATTTTATGTTATCCAGGCCCCTCATGCCTGGGCAGCTTTAGTAATCTAAGCACATTCTCAGGGCTAACAGAATTCGGGAGGAAATTACAGGCTGTACAACGAAAACGATTTTTATTACAGGAGTACTTAGACTGTTGTGTCATAGTATAAGTTGCTAACATTTTGATTTAGTTCAGAGTATCTACAGATCTGTCGAGCAAATGTGAAATACTCATTTCACCCGGTCTCTTGAGCTGAGCTTTCAGTTATTGTAAAAGATCTTTCACTACTGTACCAATTCTGACCCACCCATAATACCTTTTATGATAGATGCCTATGCCTCAGAGGTAGCCATTGGAGCAAAACTTTTTCAAAGACATGAAATATCTGGCCAGGTACACTCAGTAGCTTATATGCCTAGAAAGCAAACAGATGCAGAACAGAATTATATTATCATAGAAAAAGAGCTTTTTGCTATTTACAATGCATTTAACGAATGCAGGCACTATCTTTTGGGGGCTAAACATACAGTCACAGTTTGAACCCATCACCAAAACTTACAGTTCATGAGTTCAGCTCACGTTTTCCCCGAGACAAATTGAGATGGATGATATTCTTTGTGGAATTTGATTCGGAATTAACTTTCTGACGCAGAAAAAAAAACTGCAATGCAGGTGCTTTACACATCATGATTCCTTTGTTGCTCTCCAGATGCAACAGCCTGTGTCAATCACAGACCCTAGGAAGGTGGTTAGTAGTTTGTCAACATTAGATTATTTAGACTCCCTAAGAGACAGTTTTAAGGTGATTGATCAGCAAAAAAGGAAGAGCCATTATTCAAGGCTTACAAATAAAAGCCTCTTACTTATTTATTCCTGCGAAAGGCTTGCAGAAAACAGTTTTTCATTGGTGCCAAGAAGCTCCTTGTGCTAGACACCCAGGTTTGAAAAGAATTACAGGATCTGTCCAGTTGCATTTCTGGAGGCCTTCAATAAATAAAGACATTAAGGGAATTATATTGGAATGTGATCTGCTGTGGTGTAACATTTTGCGCTGTTCTGGTGGCGCTAACCACTGCTCCATATTTACACTAAGGTGTAACGCCACTTTTTGTGGCATTACGCCTCCTGTAAATATGGGCCCCTTCAACGCAGTTTTCAGCGTCAGAGGGGTGTGCAATGGGTGATGCAGTGGACGTTCCATCGCAACACCCATTGCATTTGACGCTGCCCCAGATTTAGCATGGCAAAACAAGGAGGAATGTTTTTATTCCTCCTCGTTTTTTGCTTTATCTATGTGTACTGCATTCTGAAGCACCCATAGAAGAAGCAAAATGGCATGGATTATTGTTCATGTGCAGGAAGGTGTCCCTTCCATGACACATAAACAATAATTCAAAAATGACGCTTTGGCACTTCTATGTGAGCTGCATTCTGCAGCACACATAGAAGTGCCAAATCACCATTTTAGATTGTTTATGTGCAAGAAGGGACACCTTCCTGCACATAAACAATCACTCCCCTCAATAAAGACACCCTTGCACTATGGTGCTTGTGTTGGCGCAGACAGCTTAATTTAGCACCGGCACACGGGCGAAATTCAGTGCTGCGCCATTTTCTTGTGAATAAAGCACAGCCCTGCGTTTCGACTGGTGCAGTGCGGCGCTGCTGATTTTGATACAGCACCACGCTGCACCAGTTTTTTGTAAATCTGGCCCTTAGTATTCCTGATTTTCTAGCATCCAGGTGTTTACCACCTGCATTCCAGTCAATGTTGAGCATGTCACACCACCTGCTTCCACAAAGTCTGGTAAGCTACCTTCTTTCTTCCTTGCAAGACTGTTTGTATCCTGATCTCCATGTGCCTTATTTAGAGATTGGCGAATGCGCTACACAGTTGTAAAGATGTTAGATATCCTGTGCATTATAGCCTATAACATGGTGGACAGGATATATGCACCATTTTGATGGAATATCCTGTTCCCCAAACTCTATGTAAAGCCCTTAATTCCTTGTATCTGGTGTGTTTTATTGTGTGTTCAGTTCCAAGACTCCTTTAACCCCATTGTGCCTTCTACCTCTTTATAGAAGTGCAGAAGCAGACATATACCACCTGTGACTCTCTCACTTCCCTACCTCTTTTCCCCTCTGGCTCTCTGCTCGATCTACATATTAAATGAGAGAGCGGGAGTGGGAGGAGCAAAGCACTACATCACTCTTTCTGCAGGATATTCCTCCAAGGACAAGTAGCTGTGACCTTGGGGGCTTGTAGATCACTTCAGTAATGAAAAGGCCTTTAGCATTCATAGTGCAGTAGAAAATGCATATATGAGAGTTCAGCACAGGTGAATTCAGCACTGTGGATTTACCAATCGCTCTCAATCAGGCCCACTTTAAGAAACAAGTTGGGCACAAAACAGTTATGGTTTATGTACAGTCTTGTGACAATGTTAGCTTACTCTACTGTATGCTGCTCAAAATGGTTTCTTGAGCAGCAAACACCCAGCCAGTGGTGATGCTGGGGCTATTAAATGTTTCTCTTGGCAGTGGGTATCAGAGAGTGATCAGTATTCTATGGCACAGGAGCAATATGGATAATCTTGTTGCAAGGTATGCAACTACAGTTGTTCAATTGAAGCCCTGACATGGCTACGTAGATGTGGACTAAAGTTTGAAATGGGTCACCGATAGTCTATTTGGGGAGGAAAGGGCAGACAGGAACTACAGAGCCCCAACCATGGTTGTTGAGGCCATTTGCCAGTGGAGTCCTGGGACCCATTCTACTATGGCTTTGCAAACTGGACCAAGTACAACCCTTTCTGCAGTTGGCTGCAAGAGTAGAATGAGCATTCACATGCTTCTCAGGGAGGTAGTGCTGAGATTGAGAGCTCAGAACTCAATAGCCAACAAACAGACTCAATAACTCAATGTCCAGCCCATTGCTAGCAAAGTATTTTTGTAAAGGAAAGCACTTTTAATCACAAAGCAGAACAAAATAAACACACTATGCAATTTGAATAGCGAATTCGCTGTGGTTCCCCTGATTATGATCTCCCGTAGGTTCTTCACACCCTACCACACAATATTCTCCCCCACCCAGGCAACCATCTCATTTAGAGTCCCCAGTGGTAAAGGGCAAAGGCAAGAATTGACCACAGGTGCAGTTATTTTATGGTGGCCCCACAGGTCGTAATATGCAGTTTTCTTGTTCCTACCTGTGTTATTGATGTGAGCAGAACAGTCTGAAGCCTTTGCATCTTTGGTGCATGTAACAGCTTCTCTGTTCCAGCTGCTTTTTGGTTCTGCAGCAGCTATGAAGGAAAGGGCGGACGCATCCACAGAGGCCTCCCGTTGCAACAGGATTTGCCAGGTGAATGCAGTATGGGGGGATCTGTCATAGTGCTTATGAGACAGGTCCTATGGCAAGGCAGTTGTAGCCCCACATTGCCAGCTGGACAGTGGAAGTGTGTCTCCAACAGTTGCCGCATTCACAGCCCAACCGGCACTACCACAGTATTGATGCAGGTTCTTCCTCGGTCGACGGTAGCAGCACAAGTTCGTAGCCTAAATTGAATTTATGTTTGGGTGCAGTTCTCAGTAGGACAACTGAGCATGACAAGGAGATACACTTACAGTACAGGTTGCTTCATCTTTTCTCTCTCAAGTAGTCTGCTTTCCCTGGCTGTTCCTCATGGGGAGAAGATGCTGGGGTTCTCCTCATGAATAGACTTATCCTGCTGGCCTGGAGGACTCCATAGCTCTCTCAGCAGACTCTCTCGCTCTTTCTAGTCTCCATGCAGACCCTCAGCTTCTCTAGCAGAACGTGCAGACTTAAGGTGGTGTCCTCCACCTCTGAGAGACAGGCTGTCGGGCAGACATCAGCATTGGTTACACAGCAATCCTTCAAGCACTATGCTGAACACTCCATTGCATGGCCATGAAAAACATGGAACTGGAAAAACGTGCAGTGGTTTCGATCACACTTTTATACACACTTTTCAAGTAGAGGGTGTGGATCCACTGTCCCATGCTTCAGTACTAGTTTAGGTTGGTTCCTTTTCAAATGTCAGTTTCAGATTTCCTCCAGATAGAGCCTTTGTGTTAAGTGATGCTTCTCACAACACCTAGCAATGGATCTAGCTACAAAAATGGAGAGTCCAAACATGGACACAACGAACTGAGATCTTTCTGCACCTGGCCATCATCAGCCTTCTAGAAGCTGTAATCTGGGACAGAGAAAGGGCAGACCTGACCCAGAAATTTCCTCACTTTGTATAACAAACTATAGTCCATAACTCTCACACATATCATCAAACAAATTGGCAAATGGCAGTGCTCTGGAAGAAGTAATCAGCAGCGCCTTGCAAACAAGGTCTTCATGGAATTCCAAAAGGTAGTCCTATCTCAACCTTACTCAGTTCAGTGTCTGGATATATATTCTTCAGCCACATAAATGTATGGAATACACTTCCACTGTCTAGGGAAGTTCTTCTTACCCTCCATCTTGTGCTATGCCACACTAGTCGCTCAGTTCTCTGACTCACACATGCACAGAGTCTGACTACCATACAGATATCACACACTCACTGTACACATACATGCACTCAACGCGGACACAGGGAGTTGTCTACCTCTGGGAGACAGGCTGTCAGGCAGACATCAGCACTGGTTACAGCGCAATCTTTTGAGTACTGTGCTGAACATTCCATTGCTTGGTCATGAAAAACATGGAACTAGAAAAAAGTGCAGTGGTTTGGATCACAGCTCTATACACATTTTTCAGGTAGAGGGTGTGGATACATGGTCTCATGCTTCAGAACCAGTTTAGGTTGATTGCTTTTCAAATGTCAGTTTCAGAATTCCTCCAGACAGAGACTTTGTGTTCAGTAATGCTTCTCACAACACATAGTAATGGATCTAGCTACAGACATGGACTGCCCAAACATTGACACAATGAACTGAAATCTTTCTGCACCTGGCTGTCAGCGGCCTTCTAGAAGCAGTAATCTGGGACAGATAAACGGCAGAGCTGACCTAGAAATTTAACAAACTGCAGTCTATACCTCTCACACCTACCATCAAACCAATTGGCAAATGTCAGTGCTCTGGAAGAAGTAATCAGCAGCCCCTTGCAAACAAAGTCTTCAGGAAGTTTCGAAAGGTAGCCCTATCTCCACCTTACTCAGTTCAGTATCCTGGTATATACCCTCCATCCACACTGCCTAGGGATGCTCTTCGTATCCTCCATCTTGTGCCTGCCACACTAGAGGGTTCCAAGAAGGATCCCACTCGCTTCAGTACTCTAGTATGCTAGATTAGTGTAGTGCCAGGGCCATATTAAAAGTAAGGATACCTCTTTCACATGTGGTTGGGCACTTAGTCGAGGGGTACACACAAGTTCACCATGCAGGGGACATTCTTGTCCGATCACACATGCACACACACTAATATTGACTTGTATGGGAGACAACATGCCCCAGGTCACATTGAGCTTGAAAAGACGAGAGGAAGGAGAACCCTTCCTTTTCCAAGCCTTAAAAAGCGACATCACCTGCCCTTCTGTGTGGGAACCTCTTGGCGCTGCATGAAGGACTATGGTGGTCATTCCAACCTTGGCAGTAAAAGCCGCTTACCGCTGTCAGAAGACCGCCAACATACCGCCGCGGCCGCGGTAAACCGCCGCGGTCATTCTGACCCACAACAGGCAAACCGCCAAAATACAGACATCCACAAAAGTCCGCCACACCAAAGGGCAGCGAGAAACTGGCGATGACCAAACCTCCACCGTCACGCCAACAGAAATACGCCCACACTATCACGACACACGAATCCATGCGGCGGTCTTTCAACCGCGGTATTCCATTGGCGGTACACACCGCCACGCTCAAAATACACACACATTTACAAAACACATCCACATTGGACAAATCGAAAAACACACACCTGATACACATACACACACCACTCCCACACACCCAACAAAATATAAAACACACACCCACATCACCCACAAACACCAACTTCTACAGAATCGGGACCACGCACTGAGAAAAAAAGAACTGAGCACCCAGACGCGCATTAAACTTTCACCCAGCAATATTTCCACGCACTTCACACAACACACCAATACACATCACCACACAATCCACCCCATCCCAGGGCACCGCAAAGACACCCCAGGTTCTCCGAGGATGAACTCAGGGTCATGGTGGAGGATATTGTACGGGTAGAGCCACAGCTCTTCGGGACACAGGTGCAGCACACCACCATTGCCAGGAAGATGGAGCTATGGAGCAGAATAGTCGATAGGGTCAATGCTGTGGGACAGCACCCAAGAAATAGGGACGACATCAGGAAGCGGTGGAACGACCTACGGGGGAAGGTGCGTTCAATGGTATCCAGGCACAACATCGCAGTGCAGCGGACTGGCGGCGGACCCCCACCTCCTACCCCAGAATTTACAACATGGGAGGAGCAAGTCTTGGCAATCCTGCATCCTGAGGGCCTCGCAGGAGTATCTGGAGGAATGGACTTTGGTAAGTCAACTCTAAACTATTACATCCCCCCCACCCCACCAGCATGCCAAATCATACCCCCACCCTCACCCCCATCATATCCTGCTCCTTGCAAATGTCTCACCATCACAGCCCACACATCCCAACACCAAGCCCTGCATGCGACCACAAAGCATGGACACCCATCACCAAAGCATGCCCACTGCACATACCCATCCCCCACCAAATCACCGTCACAAAAGCCCCCACACGGGAATGCCAGCACTGGGGTACAAGGGCACCCACCCATTACACACTATGGCACACACAAATGCAATAACCATACTTTTATACCCCTGCAGGACCCGAACGCCACGTCACCGCGCAGGAGGGTCCACAAATGTCCACTCCACCCCCAGAAGAGGCCCACAGTGAGGACAGCACCTCTGTCGACCTGGATCTAGATGACCAGCCTGGCCCATCGGGGACCTTGGGACAGTCGGTTCCCCTCAGACAGCCACAGCCCATAGCAGACCTTCCCCCCTCTGGGAACACCAGCACAGCACCCACCCAGTGGGCCCATACCTCAGTCCCCAGGACACGTCAATCAACGGTGTGTCCACCACTACAGGGCACCCAGGTTAACCCACCACCCCAACAACAACAGGGACCTGGGGGCAGTGGTAGTGGGCACACGGTCCAGGGGACGGAGGCACAGGGAAACAGGGGAACTGGGAGGGTTGCTGTGCGACGGGGGGGGACAGGCCCAGGGAACCCACTCTCCACGAGGCCCTCTCCTCCATCATGGGAGCATACCACCACTCCCAGGAGACGATGGCGACGGTCCTGGCCAGCTTTCAGGAGACCCAGCGCATGCAGGAGGAACAGTATTTGGGGTTCAGGGAGGAACTACGAAACATCAGTTCCGCCCTGGCCACCATTGTAGGGGCTCTGAATCAGGTAGTCACCACATTGTGGGACACTGTGGCAGGACAAAGGGCCCCTGACACTAGCATGGACCAAGAACTGCCTACCACCTCCGCCGGCGCTAGTGGACAGGAGGCCCCGCCACAGGACCAACAGGCCACCAGCACCCCACCCCTTGCAGAAGGAGAACCACCCCGCAAGCGGGCCCTGAGATCCAGGAAGAAGACAGAGTAAGATGCCAAAACCCCCGCTAGGAAAGGATACCTCCCTGATTGTCATCCCACTGTCCCACATTGACACCCTGTCCATTATTATACTGCCCATGCTCCACTTTCCACAGGCATTTGGACATTGCACCTGTGAGACTAATAGTCTGGACTCTGCCATGGACAATCCTCCACCATCACCCCTCACCGATTTGCAATCACCCACCAATATAGAGCACTGAAATAAACACAGTTATTGCACAAAACAATCAGGAGTCTGGCTGTGATTTTGTACTAATGTATTAGACATTACCGTCCCAAAATGCATATTTACATTGTGATGCCAACATACCACTGTCACACAGCTGTAGTCCATGGGGAAACAAAGCAGATGTCACACACTGGGAGCCACATCTCTGAAATTGGAAGGGAAAGTCACAACTCAGTTACCATACACTGGGGGAAAAGGTCAGACAGTAGAGAGGTAGTAGGGGTTAAGTATATGTAATATGACGGGTTGGACTCTTACCTGTGTGTCATTGAAAATACTGCTGTATTACTGTGTTCCTGTTGTCTATGTTGTCCTCTTCGGCTTCCTCTTCTTCACTCTCCACAGGCTCCACAGCTGCTACAACACCACCATCTGGACCATCCTCCTGCAGAAAAGGCACCTGGCGTCGCAAAGCCAGGTTGTGAAGCATATAGCAGGCCACGATGATCTGGCACACCTTCTTTGGTGATTACAATAGGGATCGACCTGTCATATGGAGGCAGCGGAACCTGGCCTTCAGAAGGCCGAAGGTCCGCTCGATCACCCTCCTAGTTCTCCCATGGGCCTCATTGTACCGTTCCTCTGCCCTTGTCCGGGGATTCCTCACTGGGGTCAGTAGCCAGGACAGGTTGGGGTAACCAGAGTCACCTATTAGCCACACATGGTGCCTCTGGAGTTGACCCATCACGTAAAGGATGCTGCTATTCCGCATGATGTACGCGTCATGCACTGAGCCAGGGAACTTGGCATTAACATGGGAGATGTACTGGTCTGCCAAACACACCATCTGTACATTCATCGAATGATAACTCTTTCTGTTTCTGTACACTTGTTCACTCCTGCTGGGGGGTACTAAAGCCACATGGGTCCCATCAATGGCACCTATGATGTTGGGGATATGTCCAAGGGCATAGAAATCACCTTTCACTGTAGGCAAATCCTCCACCTCAGGGAAAACAATGTAGCTCCACATGTATTTCAGAAGGGCAGACAACACTCTGGACAACACCTTGGAAAACATAGGCTGGGACATCCCTGATGATATGGCCACTGTTGTTTGAAATGACCCACTTACAAAGAAATGGAGTACTGACAGCACCTGCACTAGAGGTGGGATCCCTGTGGGTTGGCGGATGGGTGACATCAGGTCTGGCTCCAGCTGAGCACACTGTTCCTGAATAGTGGCTCGGTCAAGCCTGTATGTCAGTATGACATGTCTTTCCTCAATTGTCGACAGGTCTACCAGCGGTCTGTACTCAGGAAGATTTCTCCATCTCCTCGCATGTCCCAGCGGACGGTGCCTATGTAGGACAACAGCGAGCACAGAGTCAATCAGCCCACAGGTACGTAACCACAGTTTGCACCAAACACAATTCCCAATGCATTGAATGGTTTGTAGGAGTGTTGATGCAAGGCCTAGGTATGTGTGACGCAGTTAAAAGTAAGCCATGTGGGCCCTTGAAATAGCGACTGCCTGACCTGTGAAGTGTGACAATGGGATGTGAGGTCAATGCGCTGGCGTGGCACACCGTGGCGGTAGGCGGTCGAAGACCGCGGCGTAAAGTAGCATTGGTTAACATTGAACCCTATGGGTCTCAGGAGCCAATGACGATGTGCTCCGGCGGTCGCGGTACGCACCGCCGCGGTACGCACCGCCGCGGGCGTGACCGCCATTTTCTATCGGCTTAATCACTCGATACCTGATCTTCGACAGGAGAGGACCTACACTGCAAGTGCTGCTGTGACCTCGGTCTGGAAGAGACAATGGCTCATGCGACTGGGGAAAGGGCCCCTGCCTTCACTGCTCAGGAATTGGAGAAACTCGTGGATGGGGTCCTCCCCCAGTATGCGCTACTCTACGGTCCTCCAGACCAAACAGGTAAGTACACTGGGACCATGCTTTGTGGGCAATGCCTGTGTTGAGTCGGGTGGATGAAAGATGGTGGTGAGGGGAGTGAATGAGGCATGCATCAGACGACGGATGACAGGATGTGCCACATAGCAAGGGTAGGGATGGGGGGCCACTCACATTGAGGGTGCAGAAGGTGATGACTCTTTTTCTCCCTCTGTACATTTCACATAGGTCAGCGCCCACCAGAAGATAGCCATTTGGCGTGCCATCGCCAAGGACGTCCGGGCCCTGGGGGTCCACCACAGACGGGGCACCCACTGCCGGAAGAGATGGGAGGACATCCGACCCTGGAGCAGGAAGACGGCGGAGGCTCAGCTGGGGATGGCCTCCCAACGTGGGAGGGGTGCCAGTCGTACTTTGACCCCCCTGATGTCCCGGATCCTGGCGGTGACCTACCCCGATTTGGGTGGGCGCGTGAGGACATCACAGCAGACACAAGGGGTGAGTACAACCTTATTCTGCTGACTTTGCGCGCAGTGGAGGTGTCTGGGTGGGGGAGGAGGGCTGTGGGTATCCCTAGGCCAGGGCGATTTCTGTAGGCTAGGCCCCTCCGTAAGGCATGGCCCTGTGCCCCCGCCCCCCACCTCTGTAGGGTGCCAAGTACAGTTATCCATGACCCTGTGTCATCTATGTGTGCAGTTGTCGTCCATAGGCTTGTAGGCCATGTCCCACGGATTGAGTAGTGGACCCCAAGTGCGCAGCGTAGTGCAGGGGGCTTCTGTGTCTGTCCTCTCCGCCAACTGTGTCGCCAATGCATGCACTCAACATGTCTTTATTCCCCCCCCCCTTTTTCTGGTCTTCCTGTTCATGTGTGCATTAGCATCATCAGGCAGAGGAGAAGTGGCATCGGAGCACGAGGGAGCTGCATCCCACATGGCCCTGGAGGGCCATGCAACGGATTCCGTGTACACCAGTGGGACGGAGGGCGAGGGGAGCTCCACAGCGGGGACTCCTGCAGACATTAGTGACACAGACTTGTCCTCTGAAGGGAGCTCCCTTGTGGTGGCGGCAACATCCGTGCCCCCCGCAACAACAGGTACAGCCGCCACCCAGTGCACCAGCACAGCCCTCCCAGCAGCCCCTCAGCGTTTGCCCCGTGCCCGCTCACCCAGGAAGGTGGGCATCTCCTTCGTCCCAGGCACCTCAGGCCCTGCCCCTGTCACCCCTGCTGCCCTCAGTGAGGAGGTCATTGACCTCCTGAGGACGCTCATTGTTGGGCAGTCTACCCTTTTGAATGCCATCCAGGGTGTAGAAAGGGAGGTAATGCATACCTGGAGGGCATACCTGGAGGGCATTCATTCGGGTCAGGCTGCCCATCAGCGATCGTTCAACACTCTGGCCTTAAGACTGATGGCAGCAATTGTCCCTGTCTCTAGCCTCCCCCCTCCAACTTCCTCCACCCATACCCTATCACCTGTACCTCTGCCTATCCCAGACACACCATCAGACCAGCCTGCACACACCTCAACACCCAAGGGAAGCTCATCCAGACATAAGCACCACACATCACACAAGCATTCACACAAGCAACATCCACATACATACATACCAACACCCACTGCCTCCACTGTGTCCCCCTCCTCCTCGTCTCCCTCCTCCCTCCCTGTCACGTCTCCACTCACACTTGCATGCACAACATCTTCAGCCACTATGTCCATCACCAGCACACCCACCAGAACCCCCCGCACACGTGCAGTCACCACCCCCACTACCATTTACACGTCCCCTGTGTCCTCTCCCACTGTGTCTGTGACCCCCTCTTCCAAGCTACACAAACGCAGGCAGCCACCCACCCAACAGCCATCCACCTCACGACAGCATCCAGCCCAAGCACCTGCACCCAAAGACACCAGACTGAAGACTCCTACAACCACAACCTCTTCCTCCACTCCCATACCCACTACACCTACCTGTCCCTCTGTTCCTAAATTGGTTTTCCTTTCCAAACTTGACCTCTTTCCTACAACTCCCCCACCCCGTCCATCTCATAGGACTCCAGCCAGCACCTCAGCCACCACAAAAGCGGGACCTGGAATGACAGTGTGCCATGGACTGTGGAGTCCCCCACCCTCAAGGGCAGCCAGTTCAGGAAGGAGCCAAGGCACGGCCAGCCCACCCCCGGTAAAACATCCGAAGATTGTCAGTGGCCGGCGCGAGAGGCCGAAGACACCAGGGACCAAAATCCCGACCATTGCTCCGGCAGGAAGTGTGGTGCCACCTGGCACACCGCCAAAGGTGGGGAAGGGCCACAGGCGAACAGGGAAGGCTGGGAAGGGCAGCACGCCCGACAAGTCCGCCAGCAGCCCAGTTGGCCAGGAGGGCCCCGCCTGCCCCATCCCAGGTGGGCAGGAGGACACCCACAGGCCCGGTACTGCAGCCCAGGAGGGCCCCGCCAGCCACACGACAGATGGACAGGAAGGCACCGCCAGCCACAGGTCAGGTGGCGAATGACCTCCATGCCATGGCCGGATCCGCTGAGCTGGACACTCATCCGCTGCACCGCTGCACTGTGCACCGCCGTCTCAAGCACCGCTGAACTGGGCCCTTCATCTCAAGCACCGCTGCACTGTGCACCGCCGTCTCAAGCACCGCTGAACTGGGCATCGGCGTCTCAAGCACCGCTGAACAGGGCACCGCCGTCTCAAGCACCGCTGAACAGGGCACCGCCGTCTCAAGCACCGCTGCACTGTGCACCGCCGTCTCAAGCACCGCTGAACAGGGCCCTTCATCTCAAGCACCGCTGCACTGTGCACCGCCGTCTCAAGCACCGCTGAACTGGGCACCGCCGTCTCAAGCACCGCTGAACAGGGCCCTTCATCTCAAGCACTGCTGCACTGTGCACCGCCGTCTCAAGCACCGCTGAACAGAGCACCGCCATCTCAAGCACCGCTGAACTGGGCCCTTCATCTCAAGCACCGCTGCACTGTGCACCGCCGTCTCAAGCACCGCTGAACAGGGCACCACCGTCTCAAGCACCGCTGCACTGTGCACCGCCGTCTCAAGCACCGCTGAACAGGGCCCTTCATCTCAAGCACCGCTGCACTGTGCACCGCCGTCTCAAGCACCGCTGAACAGAGCACCGCCGTCTCAAGCACCGCTGAACTGGGCCCTTCATCTCAAGCACCGTTGCACTGTGCACCGCCGTCTCAAGCACCGCTGAACTGGGCACCGCCGTCTCAAGCACCGCTGAACAGGGCCCTTCATCTCAAGCACCGCTGCACTGTGCACCGCCGTCTCAAGCACCGCTGAACAGGGCACCGCCGTCTCAAGCACCGCTGAACTGGGCACCGCCGTCTCAAGCACCGCTGAACAGGGCACCGCCGTCTCAAGCACCGCTGCACTGTGCACCGCCGTCTCAAGCACCGCTGAACAGGGCCCTTCATCTCAAGCACCGCTGCACTGTGCACCGCCGTCTCAAGCACCGCTGAACAGGGCACCGCCGTCTCAAGCACCACTGAACAGGGCACCGCCGTCTTAAGCCCCGCTGAACAGGGCACCGCCGTCTCAAGCACCACTGAACAGGGCCCTTCATCTCAAGCACCGCTGCACTGTGCACCACCGTCTCAAGCACCACTGAACAGGGCACCGCCGTCTCAAGCACCGCTGAACTGGGCACCGCTGTCTCAAGCACCGCTGGCCCATTGGCAGAAGGGGCAGGCCCGC
Source organism: Pleurodeles waltl (assembly GCF_031143425.1). Taxonomy (NCBI): domain Eukaryota; kingdom Metazoa; phylum Chordata; class Amphibia; order Caudata; family Salamandridae; genus Pleurodeles; species Pleurodeles waltl. Next base: position 382,175,719 of record NC_090438.1, read on the forward strand.
CTCTGTGTCGGGCAGGGCTGCACGAAGCACTCTGGGCACCAGTCCCCCTCCAGAACCAGTGGAGACTGTTATCCACTTGTGAGACTGTGGCTTTGCACTCCCCAGGATGGTACAGTGGGCAACCCACCCACTGTAGAGACTTGAGAGACTGTGGCTTTGCACTCCCCAGGATGGAACAGTGGGCAACCCACCCACTTGTGAGACTTGAGAGACTGTGGCTTTGCACTCCCCAGGATGGAACAGTGGGCAAATCACCCACTTGTGAGACTTGAGAGACTGTGGCTTTGCACTCCCCAGGATGGCACAGTGGGCAAATCACCCACTTGTGAGACTTGAGAGACTGTGGCTTTGCACTCCCCAGGATGGCACAGTGAGCAACCCACCCACTGTAGAGACTTGAGAGACTGTGGCTTTGCACTCCCCAGGATGGTACAGTGGGCAACCTACCCACTGTAGAGACTTGAGAGACTGTGGCTTTGCACTCCCCAGGATGGAACAGTGGGCAAATCACCCACTTGTGAGACTTGAGAGACTGTGGCTTTGCACTCCCCAGGATGGCACAGTGGGCAACCCACCCACTGTAGAGACTTGAGAGACTGTGGCTTTGCACTCCCCAGGATGGAACAGTGGGCAACCCACCCACTGTAGAGACTTGAGAGACTGTGGCTTTGCACTCCCCAGGATGGAACAGTGGCCATGGAGGCCCCTCGTGGATCTGGCGTCGTGGACTCATCTGGCTGAGGTGCCCCCCCTTCCCTTCCCCCTGAGGTGCCTGTAGTTTTGCTATCTGATGCCCCTGCAGTGTTCTCTCCGTTGGAGTCAGGTATCCTGTGTGGGCTTTGCCCATGTGATTTGGGCCCAGTGGTCCACGGACAATGCCTGCTACAATGATCAGACTTTAAAATTTATGTATATAAAGGTTTTAGATGTGTGATATATTTTTAAGCCAGTGATACAATATATTCCAATGTTTAGAATAATTTCCTTTTGTCTTTGCATTCTCCTGGGGGGTTTGGGGGGGGTAACTGTGATGTATTGCTATGCATTGATGTGTGTGTTGTAGTGGGTGAGGGTGGGGGTGGGTGTTTCGCGTATGTGTGTCCCCATAATTTTTTCCCTCCCCCCCTCCCCTGTGTCGTAGGTGCAGTACTCACCGTTGTCTTCTGCGCCGGCGTTCGTGCTCCTCGTAGAGGAGCAGGTAGACAATCGCTGGGAGAATGTGGAGTTCAGGTTCCATGCTGTCCAGATTCCTCGTGGGGTGTATGGGGGTGAGCGTTTTCCGTTCGAAATGGCTGTTTCCGCCGTGTTTTTATCGGCGGGGCTACCGCCCCGGAAAAGGTGGCGGATTGGTAGGTTGTGATGGGGTGAGCGGTACATTGATTCTCGCCTGTTACATTGTCACTGTTACATTGCAAAAGTTACATTTAAAAAAAAAGAAATTCCCTTTCTTATGCCTATTTTTAATGGGACTAAGGGCCTCATTACAGCCCTGGCGGCCGGCGGTACACTGGCGGTAACACCGCCAACAGGCTGGCGGTGTACCGGCAGTGTATTATGACCATGGCGCATTAGCCACAGCCATACCGCCGGACCCCCACTTGACCGCCAGGCTTCCACCAGGCGGTCATAATCCCCAGGGCAGCACTGCCCTGGGGATTATGAGTCCGCAACCGCCAGCCTGTCCATGGTGGTAAACACCGCCATGGAAAGGCTGGTGGTAAGGGGGACTCGGGGTGTCCCTGGGGGCCCCCGCACTGCCCATGCACTTGGCATGGGCAGTGCGGGGGCCCCGGGCACAGCCCTATCACAATTTCGGGCAGTGAAATGCATGATGAGTGCTGCTGCACCCGCTGCACATCACCTTTGCCGCCGGCTCTATTATGAGCCGGCTGCAATGTTGATGTGACTTTTCCGCTGGGCCAACGGACAGAAATGCTGTTTCCGTCCGTTGGCCCAGCGGAAAAGTCATAATAGGGAGCCACAAATAACGCCAGCACTGTCTGTCTGTTTGTAAGACCGCCGAAGTCGTAATGAGGGCCTAAGTTTCCTCACCAAAGGCAAATGGAAATGTACTGAAACATCAAATTATTAACTCTGAAACCATATAGTAAATTTCAAAAACACAACTCTGTGCTGCTGTGTACAAAAGGGTACCTGTATTTATTGCATATTCCATATCTATACTACACACAAATCAATTACAAATGTAAAAACCCATCACACTTTCTACTTTACACATACATTTTAGCATTAACCCCATTTTCCAAATATGAGTTAATACAAGTTGTAAAACACTTTTAACATCATACATGAAAGCAGAGGTTGATTTTTACCACCAGGTCTGTATACTGGCACCAACACTTGATTTGCTCATCATTAATGTCTGTATCAATTACCTAATAGATTGTGAGAATGAGTTGCCACAATTAGTGGGCAATAAGGTGGGGGCTGTATTGTTTTCAGACAGCACTCTCCTGATGTCCAAAACTCTCAGGGGTCATCAAATTTTACTGGAGAGATGTAGACTATTCTGTTCATTGCATGATTTTGAAATCAATCCTTTAAAGTCAAATTTACGATTTTCAACCTGCATAGGAGGTTCAGGCATACACTAACTTGGTTCCCATACCGAGCTGGCACAGACCACAAAAAGATTGCTCATCTTGAAACACCAGACCACTGCTGTCCTTAGGTTTGGAAACCTCACACCAACCTATCCTGCAACCTAATTTATTTATTGAAATATGTAGACATGTATAGTGTGCAGGCTCCATACCGCTCAGAGCTATAATGGCAACTATAATTTGCCTAGGGTGAGAGTATCATTATTGTAACTTCCTTTGAGATCTCTGTTGCTCCATCTACAGTTAGATAAAGGTTTGAAACCTGTTGGCCATATTGCAAATCTGAGAATTATTTGATACTGAATTCACATTTGGACAATGAGTGATCTGATTCTGTATAAAGAAGCCCTACGAGATGTTGTAAAGAGACTTCTGGTGTATAAAATCCCATGGTTAAGTTAGTTTAAGGGCCGGCTGGCCAATTTAGCACAGGATGACTGCTGGTCGAACTCTTTTGGAATTTCCTTTGCTGGTTTTAGAATTGCAAAACAAGGAATTGTCAATTTGTTCATGGGAAGTTTAAATTACCGTTTCTATGTTTTAAGACTAATTTTAAACCTGGAGATTTTGGACTATAGTAGTGTACCCTCAACAAGGGATTTATATATAAAGCTGAGGCTAGGAACTCTCCTCCTTGCTTTGTTTACTAGCTGGTAGAGTACTGGCAATTATGGAACTAAAATGTGCCCTATCTGGTGTCAAGTGGTAGAGAGCGAGGAACACTTATTGATCTTTTATAGGTGTTATCAGAAACAGAGAGCATTCTGATTTGCACCACTTTGATGGGTTTTGGGACTAAGAAATTAGGTTTGAGAATATGTAAAACCGATACTATTGTCTGTGTATTATATATTGTATTGACGTTTCTCAATCGATATGGTATTTAGGGTCCAAAACAAAATGAGCAGGCAAATCTAATGAGTAGAATTTCGCACTATAATTGTGTATGATATGTTGTGTACTGTTTAGTTGTTTAAGTGTTCTTGAATCACTGTAGATGATGGAATGATCTGGATGAAATTATTGATTGCGCTTTCTTGTATTTCTGTAAGTGATGGAAATGTTTATAATGTTTTCATGTATCTATTGATATTTTAATCTGATGAACAATAAAGTAAATATTTCAATTAAAACAGTTCATTAAGTCAATGGTGTTAGAGTGCCTAACCTTAATAAGTAAACTTACAAGGGGACGCAAATAGGTCAATTAACCTTTTGACTCGCAATTAAGATGTTCTTACCATAGCTCCAGTACATAATCAATAATCAATACACAATAATCAATTATCATTAGTGATCAATAACATCAATAATCAATTAATCCAGTAATTGTCACGCACCATGACCTTCCAGTCATGAATAACCACACCTTTAATAAAATTTTAGAATGTTAATTTCCCTATATTAACAATGCTAAGGTCATGTAAATTAATCTCAAATTCAAATGGAACACATATAGAAACAATACTGGTTGTCCAAAGTGGACGAAGAAACGCAATCTAATCAAAGCTTGAACTACAACACATTCTAGAGTTATGGTGCAAATCAATAGCAAAATCAGCTGCATCAATGAAATGAGGTACATGAAGTTGAGCAGAGAAATTCAAAAGCATTAGTCCCTGTTATCATAAGTCGGGATCCTTAAGTAACGCTGGGTTAGCATCAGCATGTTGGGCTTCATGCAAACAATTCAGTAACACAAATTTGGGAAAACATCTAACTATGGCTCTATCAAAACAGCGCAGTTGGTACCTAGAAAGTAAAAGCAAATATGCATAATAATCACATTTCAGAATATATCTATCCTCGGTATGGATCAGAAAAGTAGAATCAGTCTTCGTCCTCAGGACATCAGTTTGCTCAGCAAGGCATCAGGTTTCCTTATCAGAAATTAAAAGGACATAGGGCCAGATGTATCAAAAGTTTTTGCATTCGCAAGCGGTGCGAATCTCACAATTTGGCTGTTTGCGAATGCAAAAACGTGGTCTGCGATGCATGAAAGGCAGTCGCAGACCAAAAAAAAGAAATCACCCAAATTTTTTTTTTTGCATTGCGACCTGGTTTTGCGAGTCACATTTTGCGATTCGGTATTCCGAGTAGCAAATTACGAGGCGCAAAATGCGACTCGCAAAACCAAGTCGCAATTCGATGCATCAAAAAATCACAAATTGTGATTTTTCGCAGAATGGCATTTTGCACATGCAAAATACCACTAAGTGAAAGCAGGTGGTAACCAGGTGCAACCTATATAAAGAGGCCCAGAATGCCTCAGACTCTTTTCCACAATGGCTGCACTCTACGTCATGGCGAGGAGGATGAGGATCTTGGCAGGTTTGAGTAGAGGGAGGAGGAGACAGGAGCGCATTTTCAGAGTGCACATTACACTTTTTAACCAGACAGAGGAGGAAATATTTGATAGGGATAGGTTGAGCTCTGCATGATACTCGACCTGATAGCTGAGCTACAACCCATACTGCAGCGCAGAACACATAGGACTCATAGCATACCCACCCATGTGCAGGTATTATGCTCCCTCCACCTACTTGCCTCAGGGAGCTATCAAGGGGTCATAGCAGCAGCTGGAGGGGTCTCACAGAGTACCCTCTCTAGATTTTTCAATGCATTTATCAACGCCATGCTGAGCAGAATACACCAGTACATCCGATTCCCCAACACCCCACAGGAAATACAGCAGACAAAAATAGATTTCTACCAGATAGCACAGTTCCCCCATGTCCTAGGTGCCATAGATGGGACACATGTTGCAATCTGTCCACCATCAGCCACAGAGTATGTGTACCGCAACCGTAAATACCAACATTCCATGAATATACAGGTGATATGCAATGCCTCATACATCATAACTGATCTCGTGGCCAGGTACCCAGGGAGCATCCATGATTAATACATCGTTCACTACAGCGCCATTCACACAAGACTGCTAGCTGGGGAGTTTGGTGACGGATATCTACTAGGTATTGTCCCTCTGTACACTGGTGCATTGATGGCAGTGTGACGTCAGATGGCTCAGTTACTCATTATACCCCCTGTCCCTTCCAGGAGACAGTGCCTATGCAGTGTGCACCTACATGATGACGCCCTACCTAAATCCAAATGCACCTGCTGAACGGAGATACAATGCACACAGGGCGACCCGCAACGTGGTGGAGCGCACCTTTGGGCTGCTGAAGAGTCGCTTCCGGTGCCTCCACAAAAGTGAAGGGGCACTACAGTACAGCCCAGAGACAATATGTAGAATAGTGGCTAATTGTGCAATCTTGCACAATATAGCTACCACCAGGGGCATACCTGTGGAAATATCTGATTCTGAATCAGATGAGGATGATGATCCCATACAACCCCTACAGCCAGCAGACAGGACCAGTCCAGCAGAGGGAAGGCAAAGGCGTGCTGACATCACACACAACCATTTCAGATGTAAGTATGAAAACACAAATCCACTGACAAATGTACCTGTAGTGAGTACATTTATTACCTTAATGTCAGGTAATATAAGTTCCACGAGTACCAACAAAAGTAATTGTGAAAAAAAACAAAAGCAGTTAACAGTAAAGCACTATTCCTTCATAATGTCCTCATGCCAGAAATATATACAGTCCCCTGTGGCCACTACAGTCACTTCTTTCGGCCACACACGCCACTCGAGTGCGCAGTTGCCTCACTGGCACCTCGAGTGTCTGCCACTGTGGCAGTGCTGTGCCTGGCACTGCGACGTCTGGTGTCCATTGCGGGCACAGCTAGGCTGCTGAGGCTCGATGTGTCCTCTGTGTCCCCCAGTCCAAGTTCACTAGGTGTGGCTGACTGGTTACCCATTATATTGTCTATCACATTAGTGATCTGTACAAGTCCTTGGGCCACATCCCTGCTGCTGTGTGCTGCCTCAACCTGTGCGGCCACAGCACGACGTGATATTAGGGATGTAGAATTTGCCAGCCTAGTCACAGAGCGACAGAAACCTCCAAACATGCTCATGAAGCGTTGCTCCTGCCTGCGGTGGCTTACCCTGTCATGGCGCAGCTCCTGACACAGTTCCCTCACAGCAGTAGTCAGCTCCCTTGTATCCTGCAATGCTTGGGCCTGTCTCTCATGCAGCTGTTCAGTGTTGGCATTGAGGCACTCCAGCTGGCGATGCAGACCCCCCATGTTTGCATTATGTTGCTGCATCTGCCTTTGTAATGCCGTGATTTTTTTATTTTGCAGGCGCTGCTCCTTTAACATAGCCGATTCCAGGCCACCAAATAACGATGTTCCCTCACCTGCCTCAAAAGCCTGTGTGCCGGCATATGTAGGCATCCTGTGGGGTGCTGTGCTCTGCTGTAAATGGGGCTCCTGCCTCCGAGTGCATCTGCCCGTTGGGGATGGTGTTTGTGAGTCTTCCTGCTGCTCATCAGAGTCCTGACTCAGTTCTGGCAGTGGCAGTGCCCTAGGCCTGCGTCGGAGTGGCGCAATGTTCTGTGACTCACTCGTATTGGAGTCTGAAGCAGGAGGGGTGTCTGTCTCCCCGGCACTGGCACATGCTGTGGCTGCTGGGCCTGGGCCACCTGCAACGACAATATACAGCATGTCAGTTATGTATGTTACAATAAAGGTCACACAATGGTAATAAAGGTACAGTTACTTCTCATCACTATGTTGTGGGTGTTGTGTTCTTCTGCGTGTCGCTCTGCCTATTACATTGTATGTGCTACTTTCAGCTCTGGGTTGTGGACTACCACTCCCATAAGGCATTGTTGTGCTGCTTCTAAGATGTGGAATGGACTACTTCTCACAATGTTTTACATTACTTGCTAATTCCTAAGGGGCTTTTGTGCATACACATATGGGGTTACATTTCAATATTGCACTTACCTTTACTTGTACTTGGTGTGCCGGATGTGTCTATGTCAGTGACCCCACTGACTGCTTCCGGGAGGAGTGTGGACTCCACTAGGTCTTCTATCGGGGTGGAGGGTGTCTCTGTGGGTGGTCCGCCTCCTGTGCTCCTGGCCTCCTGCAGTCGTTTTGCCACCCTCTCCTTGGCACGGGACCGCAGGTCGTACCACCTCTTCTTGATTTCTTCAACAGAGCGCTGCGCCACTCCAACAGCGCAGATCTTTGTCTGGCTATCTGCCCAGAGTCTGCGTTTTTCACTCTCAGGCACCTGGAGTGAGCTTTTGCCGAACAAACGGTCATGGCTCCTGACCACCTCCTCTGTGAGCACCTCCAGCTCTTGCTCACTAAACTTCAGCTTGCTCTTCCTTTCTCCCTTCTCCTTTCCCTGGGCAGAGGTGTCCATGTTTGTTCTGCTGTGCTGCCTTCTTCAGAGACTTGCTCAGTTTGGCTGGGCTGACTCTCTCTGAGTGCTGGCTTGGGTGTGGCACCTACAAACTGCCTGGGATGACTCACTTCCTGCTTGTGATGTCATCAGGCGCCTCGAGGTGTGAGTTCTCGCAACTTGCGATTTTCAGTTACCGAATTGCAATTTGCGAAAATGCAAATTGCGATTCGGTATTTGGGCCTCGCAAACCACAAATAGCGATTTTTAAGAAATCGCTAATTCCGATACCCAATTATGATACATGGCCTATTGCGACTCGGAAATAGCGATTTCTTAAAAATCGCTATTTGCGATTCGCAAGGCCATTTCTTGATACATCTGGCCCATAGTCATTTAAGCATTAAAGTTAACACGTCTCGTATAAGAAAGTGATAACCTTTCAGTCAGAAAGAATAAGGGCAATGGCTGTCTTCTCTCAGAATGAGCATTGTTATATTAAAGTCACCTACAGTATCCCCTAATTCCTTATTGGTCAGTTAATTGTATGTTCACACTCTGTCCAATAAAACTAATATCCCAAATCTATGAATTATAATATTTCTCCGTTCTCATATTGTTGATTGGTTCTTCTTGCAATGTCTTCATCATCCCGCTCATCAGGTAACAATATTGTTGCAGCTTCTACTCCAGTCAGTATCTTTATTGTTCTTGACCTGGGAAAGTCAGTCTCACACACATTACACATAAAATGTTGCATTAGCAAGAACATCATCTTTTAGCAGTCCGTTCACACGAAAAGCTTCCGTTATAAGCACATTTAAACAATACAATGTACATTTCACAGTTTAATTCACTTGGTCAGCAACTTGTTAAACCCTAAGAAATAAAGCTTTTACATGAGGCCTGGCAAAACAGACCAAGACACTCGCTAAGTTAAGGCCTATAATTAATAAAGCTAAAGCTAAATTCATAACCCTTAATATGACATATTACTGCATTAGTCTAACATTCATTCAATATTTCATAAGTATTAATCATTGATTAGTACATTCCGTTAACATTGGTGGCCATTCTTCGTGATCAGATTTTCAAATGAGTGCATTATTTTTTTATGTTATTTCATTTTCTACATAAACTTAATATTCAAAATACATAAACACTCATTAATAATTTGTATTAAAACACCTGTGCTAGCAATCCCTCCTTTGATGACTAAATATATCATCACACTAACTGTTACCCACAAATTTCACACCAGCTAAAACTTTTACAATTTAATCTCTTCATAATTTCGTTTTACCCTTGAATTTTCTCTGTAAAATATTTCCCTTTTCTTTTCTTCCCTCCTCTGATTATTCTATGACCATTTCATTTTAATTATTTTGCATAATTTGCATAATCCCCATATCCCCAATAAACAAACCACAACAATTAATATCCCACTGAAGCAAACCCTGTGCCAACTTTTTCCCAAACACCTGGTTTTTTCAATTCTTTCAAATCAGCACTTGCGTTAGTCAGATTAGTAAGTAAGTCTCTTATCTCTTTACTATTATCTGGAATATCCGAACAGCAATGCCTAGAATTAATCATTCTACCCACTCTACCATCCTTCGCTAAAAGAATGTCTAAAGCAAGACGATTTTGAAGAGTCATAGCTCTATCAGCAGCTAATTCAGTATCTATCAGGAGTATGGCTCCTGAAAAATTTGTCAGCAGGTTACCCACAATAGTAGACAACTTTCGAATCTTTATCGAATTCAGAATGACTCCCACTGAAGGAATCGCTGCTCCAAATATATCTCCCACTAAAGCAGAAGATGACTCCCTCCTCTGTCTCTTATGATGTAATTCAGTCACTTTCGGAAACTTTTTCAAATCCTCCATTTGGTAAATCTTTGGGAAACTATCCCCAAATAACATGTCCCATACTATCCTCTTGGAAGACGGTAATAAGCATTAAGTCAACAGATGTAGTAAATCCCTGGAATTGCAGGGTCCTGTCCATTCAACATAAATGTCCATTTACTCTGAAACAAAAACACATGCCTACATTCACTCGTTCCCAAAAATTAAGTTTCATTGCACAATTTAGGTTTATATATACAAAGTTTCCCTACGTGTGGTGCATCTAAAGCTAATTTCCCTTGCGTTTTAATCGCACTATAAGCATAATCATTCTTGTTAGTCCTTTTCTTTAAGCCTTTTTCTAATTTCTCTTTTAACGCTTTTCTCCTGTCATCTGTGTGATCTAAGAGGCTTTTCTCTAAAGGTGTAAGCAAACATGTCAAATTATTTCAATGCGCATAAGCTGTGCCAAACGTCAATGTAGTTTGAAAGAAACCTCTATCTATTTTTATGTCATTATCCTTAGCTACTCTACTCCAATATCTAATTATAGCAACAAACAAAAACACATCATCATAGTTAGAATAGAAATACTGGATGTACCGCTGGTTATAAAACCTTGTTAGTAACAGGCTACAGCTATGATAGGTGACTCCTTCCTCGACTGATTAAGGAATCTGCGTACACACAAAGCAATTCTTTGCATCCATTGTCTCAACATACTCACTTAATAAGAGATAGAAAACGTTAGGAGAAAGTTCTCCCTGCGCGTTAGTATCCTCATGCAAATATTTCTCATCTAACCTAAACTTCTCCAGTGCCGTTAGTGCAGTAGTCATTTCAAAAGGAGAAGTATGGTGGGCTCCTCTCTTAGCAAGAACAGACATACCCACAATCAACACCACAAACAATATTCCACACATAATCGCCAAACCAATGCTTATATGTTTACAGCGCCTAGCATCTCTACCTTGTTGACTAATAATACTTATCATCTGTTACTTCGAGACAGTCATGTTCAACATCTTCCTCTTTTTCAATTTCAGCATTTTCATTCGCAAGTAAGGTTGCCGGGTTCAGCACTGTACATCTTTTCAATGACACATTTGGTGACCCCAAAATACTTGTTTCATATCTGGTCAACCTTGCACTAGTCAAGTATTGGGTCTTCGTCCTTGTCAGTAAAATCTCAATAGAGTGAGGGACCATTACAGACAGGGGATATCCCATCACAATGCCATCACACTGTGTAAGGATTTGACCAACTGCAGCAACTGCACGCAAATAACCCTGTAAGGCTGCTGTGACTGGGTCCAAAGTAGCTGAAAAATATGCTACTGGGTGGTTTACACCTCCATGGACTTGTGTCAAGACACACAAAGAACATGCATCACACTCTTGACAAAACAATGTGAAAGGTTTCTTGTAATCAGGCATACCCAACCCTGGAGCCCTGCACAAACTCTCTCTCAATTCAGTGAACGCTTTCATTTCATCCTGGTCTAACACTATGGGATCAGTGTCTTCCTTATGAGTCAGCTTCTGCAATGGTCTTGAAATGACTGAGAAATTTAGAATCCATTGGTGACAATATCCCACCATTCCCAGAAACATTCTGACATCTCTCTGTGTGGTTTGGGAACCTATCTGCAATATTGTTGTAATCCTCTCTCTGGATATCTTTCTTGAACCCTTCTCAATCTGGTGACCCAAATACTTCACTACTTTCTGACAATATTGTAATTTCAGCAGAGACCTTTATGGCCATTCTTTCCCAAATGGTTCAACAGCGCAATTGTGTCATACTTGCACTCGTTCTTTGTTTTGGACGCAATCAGTAAGTCATCAATGTACCGCACCAAGGACGTTTGGAAAGGCAATTCCAACGACTCCACATTCTTTTTCATGATCTGATTGAATATGGAAGGTGACTCTGAATACCCCTGAGGAATTCTGCACAAGCAATGGACTCGATCCAGAAAATTAAAACAAAAGAGAAACTGGCTATCCTCATGAGGAGGCACAGAAAAGAATGCTTGTGACAAATAGATGACTGTGAACCACTTGGCATCACATGGAATATGGAACATTATCACAGCTGGATTCAGCACCACAGGACAGCATTTGACCACAATCTCATTTACTTTTCTCAAATCCGAACCTTCCCACAGGGCTTCTTCAAATCCGTTATTGGTGAATTACATGGACTGCTCAATAATTCTTTCAGAACCCTTTGCTTTACAAGGCCTGCAATTAACTGAGCCACTTTCATCAGAACATCTTATTGCATATAGTACTGCAGAAGTGGAGGGAAACTGCATTCTGTTTTGTAGAAACTTTGACTGACTCAACTCCCTTTATCAAACCTACTTCTTTTCCTGTCAAATCCCACGCTTTCTCCTTAACCGTTCCCTGCAAATCAGGGTGAAGCTCTTTCACTGTGAACATCGGGAAAATTAAATCAAAGGGTACTCCTCATTCGTAGTTTCACATTCTATCTCTGGGGCTTGTTCTTCTTCATCATCACTATTTGTCTGAATCTCAATTCCGTCTTTTGAGCAAGTAATCAAACACTTTGTTTTACACAACGAGTAGGGATACCGGACTTGAATCGCAGACTACCAATGTATGCAATCCCTGAAAATTACCAATCTCAACTTGAACTGGATCTGTAATTGGGTTTGTCATATATTAGTTTGCTACCCCAACAACCTGAAATGTTCTTCCTGAAAGAGGTAAATTGGGAACTTCTGCACTTCTCACTGTAGAGTGTGTAGCTCCTATGTCAACCAAGAATGAAACCCTGTGACCCAAAACTTTTCCCTTCACATAGGGGCAACAAAATTGGAGTCGGCTCACATGGGGCAAGAAAATCGAAGTTGGTTCAGTCTGAACCAGTATTGGTCTTGGGAAGACCTGCTATGTGGGCACCACTAAGTTCGAAGTCGTTTCCATAATGGGCACATCAGGATAAATTGTCTGCACCTGTGACGGTTGCATCTGGGTCTGCACTACAGAAGTTGTAGACACATTAAGACCTCTTTGCACCACATTCTGTGTCAGATTAGCATTAACGTGCACCAGACTCGCTGTCCCATTTACCTGTGTCGGAGCCGTCGGATCAACACTAGTACTTGAACCACTCTCATGTACTGTATATGGTGGTGGTCGATCTCTCAATAACTGTGCAATAAACTCTTCATCGTCCGAATCCTCCTCTACTGTTGAGGACTTCCGAGCCTCCTTACTCTCGGACAGGCTCTTGTTAGTTTTCTTAGTAGGTTTCTTTCCTTTCTTCTCATTCTCCTGCATTATTGCTGGAAACAACTTAATTCCATGCAAAGTCTCTATTCTCCATGCTTTCTGAACACAATCCCATCTAGCTTCCGCTAGAGTCTTATCTGCCTTTCTCATTCTCCTCTCGAATTTCAATTGCTGTTGCTATCTGGCTACCAGCTCCCAAATTGCTAATGCCTCAAACTGTGCTGGTCTGATATGGGGCTTTGATTCATATAATACCATCTATAAATGCTCCAAAACCCTCAAATTGAATGTCCCCTTTGTAGGAAACGCTAAGGTTCCATCCTTCTCTGTCAATTTGCACCATTGCTTTAACCCAGTGGTTCCCAACCTTTCGACTTCTGTGAACCCCATTTTATCAGTACCGGAGCTCGGGGACCCCCATTGAATCATTATTGGAATCTGGGGACCCCCCCACTGAGTAATTACTGAAAGCTGGGGACCTAATCTATTAAATTTATTCAATTTTCCAAGCAGTCAGGGACCCCCTGAGGAGGCTTCGCGGACCCCCAGGGGTCCCCGGACCACAGGTTGGGAACCACTGCTTTAACCAAAGACATGGCGCAACACCCTTTTCTTCTATTACAATGTAAGCTGGTGTACCTTTTGTGGTGTAGCCTCACCTACACTCGCAGTAACATACATATCTCATCTTAGGGCACTTTTTAACACTCTGAAAAACATCATCTCTTCTACTTTTTGTTGATTCATATCAAATCAGGAAGTAACTTTTAATCCCAAGATTCCTTTCACCTATGTTCTCAACAAATTGCCTCTCATGGACGGCTGCCAATCCGTGCACGACCCTTCTCACTAACCGACCTATCCCAGCGCCACAATGACGTCACACTCACACGTACTGCAGCTGAAAACGTCTTGCAGCTCGTCCTCCTAAACTTCAATTCACACAAAACTAATGCAAAATATTGCAAGCACTAATAAAAACCCAAAACCAAATCTGCTGGTTTACTACAGGAAAGGTAACACAATTGCTTCTGAAGCCTTGTGGATTTTTCACTGATGGCTCTTCCCTCACTTACAGCTACTCCTTCTTTCTCAGTCTCCCAGATTCGCAAGCAGAATGCGACCCGCAAATTTTACTCTCAACTGATCAATAGATCTGTCCTTGTGCACATAGGACTTGCCAAATATCAGTCTAAATTTTCTTACACTCACTTTAACTCACACACTGATTTGTTGACCACGCTCGATCAACCTACTAAACCAGACAGATTACAACATATAACCAAGTATCTCATACACTTTTCAATATACTCCGGGGTCTTAGACCACGCAGGGTCCGTACATCAACAACCACGTGGACAATTTTTGAGCACAAAGCGCCACACACATCTGAAGTTCGATGACTTCCCTACTCTCACATTGTGGAGTATGCACACTCCTACTACAACTTTATTTGGAGTATGCAAACTCCCTAAATCCCTCACAGACCTCACAATTCACCTGCGATTTGCATAAGCTGTGCAAGCGCAACTTATTTCACTCACACTATCACTAGAATGCCAGAAACATACTCAAACACCCATTAGCAGGATCCAGAATCTGGGAAAGTAATTTCTGGGATAAAGGGAACATCATTTTCCCTCCAATTATCATCATTGAAAACAAAATCCAAATCCCAGTAATAATGAACTCTCAAAAGGACCATCTCATCAAACTGCTACCACGTCTGTTCGTCTATTAGTCTATACCTGTCATCTATGGTCAACCCTTAAGAAGACAAACCATCAGTCTCTTACCATCTCTGTTAACATTTGTCACCCTGTACCGGACGTCTATGGCAAGCTCTTAAGGAGACGAACCATCAATCTGCTACCATGTCTGTTAGCGTGCCTAACCTTAATAAGTAAACTTACAAAGGGACGCAAATAGCTACATGAACCTTTTGACTCTCAATTAAGATGTTCTTACCATAGCTCTAGTACATAATCAATACACAATAATAAATAACATCAATAATCAATGGAGTCAATAATTGTCACGCACCATGACCTTCCAATCATGAATGACCACACCTTTAGTAAAAGTTTAGAATGTTAATTTCTCTATATTAACAATGCTAAGGTCATGTAAATTAATCTCAAATTCAAATGAAACACATATAGAAACAATACTGGTTGTCCCAAGTGGCGGAAGAAACGCAATCTAATCAAAGCTTAAATTACAACACATTCTAGAGTTATGGTGCAGATCAATAGCAAAGTCAGCTGTGTCAATGAATTGAAGTACATGAAGTTGAGCAGAGAAATTCATCAAGCATTAGCCCCTGTTGTCATAAGTCAGAATCCTTAACTAATGTTGGATTAGCATCAGCATGTTGGGCTTCATGCAAACAATTTAGTAACACAAATTTGAGAAAACATCTAACTATGGCTCTATCAAAATAGTGCAGTTGGTACCTAGAAAGGAAAAGCAACTATGCATAATAATCACATTTCAGAATATACCTATCTTCTGTATGTATCAGCAAAGCAGAATAAGTCTTCGTCCTCAGGACATCAATTTGATCAGCAAGCATCAGGCTTCATCATCGGAAATTAAAAGGGCAAAGTCACTTAAGCATTAAAGTAAACACGTCTTGTATAAGAAAGTAATAACCTCTCGGTCAGAAAGAATAAGGGCAAAGGCTGTCTTCTCTCAGAATGAAAATTGTTACAATAAAGTCACCTAAACTATCCCCTAATTCCTTATTGGTCAGTTAATCATATCTTCACACTTTGTCCAATAAAACTAATATTCCAAATCTATGAATGCCAATATTTCTCTGTTCTCATATTGTTGATTGATTCTTTTTGCGATGTCATCATCATTTGGCTCATCAGGTAACAATATTGTTGCAGCTTCTACTACAGTCAGTATCTTCATTGTACTTGTCCTGGGAAAGTCAATCTCACACACATTACACATAAAATGTTGCATTAGCAAGAACATCATCTTTTAGCAGTCCGTTCACATGAAAAGCTTCCGTTATGAGCACATTTAAACAATACAATAGGCATTTCACAGTTTAATTCACTTGGTCAGCAACTTGTTAAACCCTATACAGCTTTTACATGAGGCCTTGCAAAACAGGCTAAGACACTCGCTAAATTAAGGCCTATAATTAATAAAGCTAAAGCTACATTCATGACCCTTAATACGACATATTACTGCATTAGTTTAAGATATATTCAATATTTCATAAGTATTAATCATTGATCCGTTAACAAAGGTGGCCATTCTTCGTTGTCACATTTTCAAATGTGTGCATTATTTTCCTACTTTATTTCATTTTCTACATAAACGTATTATAGAAAATACATTAACAATTTTCATTAAAACACCTGCACTAGCAATGGTGGGACTATTGCCTTGGAAGCATAGCAGGGCCTGACATCTGGACACCTGTTTAGTGCTCTTCAAAGAATCCTTGGGGGCTTTGAGGTTGCTTATCTTTCCCATCCGTGGGCTCTCCAGGTAACACTCCGGCTAATAGTGATCCAGGCAGTCTCACATTTTCTTATACTTTCACAACCTATGATTTAGGTTTGAGCAACCCACAACTGAACCCCCTCCTTTGTACCTTATGCTCAGTTCAGTGTTAAGTTGTAGCATGGTTGTGGTCCCATTGAGCATGGTTTTAACACAATACTTTAAATAAAGATGACAATGCTCTATAATTGTGCTTATATTACTGATTTTGACCAAACACTGAGGCCCATATTTATACTTTGTGACGCAAAACTGCGCTAACGCAGTTTTGCGTCAAAAAAAGTAGCGCCGGCTAACGCCATTCTGAAGCGCCATGCGGGCGCCGTATTTATTGAATGACGTTAGCCGGCGTTAGCCGCCGGCGCCGTCTGGTGTGCGTTAAAAAAAACGACGTACACCAGGCAGCGCCGGCGTAGGGGAAAATGGAGCTTGGGCGTCAAGAAATGGGGCAAGTCAGGTTGAGGCAATTTTTGCGCCTCAACCCGATTTGCGCCATTTTTTTTCACTCCCAACCCCCATAGAAATGACTCCTGTCTTAGCAAAGACAGGAGTCATGCCCCCTTGCCCAATGGCCATGCCCAGGGGACTTCTGTCCCCTGGGCATGGTCATTGGGCATAGTGGCATGTAGGGGGGCACAAATCAGGCCCCCCTATGCCACAAAAAAAAATTAAAAAAATACTTACCTGAACTTACCTTAATGTCCCTGGGATGGGTCCCTCCAGCCTTGGGTGTCCTCCTGGGGTGGGCAAGGGTGACAGGGGGGGTCCCTGGGGGCATGGGAGGGCACCTCTGGGCTCCTTCAGAGCCCACAGGTCCCTTAACGCCTGCCTTTTGCAGGCGCTAAAAAACGGTGCAAAAGCGGCCGTACGTCATTTTTTTTGACCCGCCCACTCCCAGGCGTGATTTTTGCCCGGGAGTATAAATCCGACGCACATGCCTCGGAGTCGATTTTTTAGACGTGAACGCCTACCTTGCATCTCATTAACGCAAAGTAGGTGTCCACGCTAAAAAATGACGCTAACTCCATGGACTTTGGCGCTAGACGCGTCTAACGCCAAAGTATAAATATGGAGTTAGTTTTGCGTCGAAATTGCGTTAAAAAAAACGACGCAATTCCGGCGCAAACGGAGTATAACTATGCCCCTGAGTGTGAAAGATGTACTTTAATCAAAAAAATGTCCCATCATTGCTTTTGTTTTCCTCGGTCATGAGTTTGCCACTGGATTCGATAGCAGCGTCTGTGCTAAAAGATTGGCAATCAGGGCGATCACAGGCACAACAGTTACTGCCCCTTGAGAAAGAGGCTCTGTGTTTCTCATCATCCACACATGGTCTTCCTCCATCTTCTGGCACATGCTCTTTCAGATGGTCTCGTAGTAGGGTGACCACCCGTCCGTAAATTTCATGGACTGTCCGTAATTTCGCCCTGCTGTCCGTTGTCCGTGATGAAAGCTTTAACGGACAGCATTTGTCCGTAATTTTAGCCTTTCACTTAAAGGGCAACGGAGGCAGGGCGAAATTACGGGCAGAGGAGTTTCCCCAGCTGGGCTGGAAGGCAGGGGGTCTCCTGTGCTCTGAGGGAGGGAGGGGCAGACAGATAAGAAAAGGCCTTCTTGCTAGGGGGTCTCCTTCACTAAAGACATGCAAATGTGGGCAACTGGTAAATCTGCAAATACAAAGGGGCTTGAAAACCTGCATTGACTTTACTAAAAGGAGTCACTTGAAGTTTTCTGGTGGCAAAGATATTTCTTTCAGAGAGGTACTGTAATGGTGTTCCAAGGTGAGCTGTGGAGTTTGTGGTTTTAATGTAGTGTTATACATTTTTTTAGCACTACGTATAAACGGTATATTATTCACATCTGTATTTGAGAAGCACTTTTTTTTTATTTAACCGAAATGTATCTGCGCATTTTGTAGCAGCCTTTATTATGATGTAATTGTATTTTTTACAGTTCTTTCAGGTACTTCGGTACCTTATAGTATTAACAAACATTGGCAAAGCAATCGGTCTCATCTACGAAAGAGTTATTGGCTTTGCTAATGTGTTTTAGCCATTAGCCATGTTATACACCAGAGTAGCTGCTGTTCAGCATGGCTTAAAGCTAGTGGCATAGTGGTATGGAGTGGAGTAGAGTAGCATAGGAGCAGTGGCGTAGAGCCCAGTGGTGCAAAGTACAGTGCAGTGGGGTACAATGCAGTTGTTTCGAGTGCGTTAGCGTAGAGTGCAGTGGTTTGGAGTGCAGTGGCATGGGACAGAGTAGAGTGGCATAGAGTGCAGTGGAGCAGAGTGGCATACAATAGAGTGGCAGAGAGAGCAGTAGTGTAGAGTGGTGCAGTGGCATAGATTGCAGAGTAGACTCACGTTGCAGGGAGTGCAGTGGTGTAGTGTAGAGTGGTGCAGAGTAGGGAAAAGTGCTGTAGAGTGGAGTGATGCAGAGTGGAGTGGCATAGAGTGCAGTGGCATAGAATACAGTAGTACATAGTACATTGGTGTATAGTACGGTGGTGGAGAGTGCAACACTACAGAGTAGAGTGTCAGTGCAATGATGTTGTGTGGAGTAGAGTGGCACAGAGCACTGGCGTAGAGTACAGTAGTACAGAGTAGAGGGCAGTGGCGTACAGTGCAGTTGTTTAGAGTGCATTGGCGCAGAGTGCAGTGGCATAGAGTGGCATGGGGTAGAGTTACATAGAGTGCAGTGGAGTAGAGTGGCATACAATAGAGTAGCAGAGAGTGCAGTAATGCAGAGTGGTGGAGTGTCATAGAGTGCAGAGTAGACCCATGTGGCATAGAGTGTAGTGGTGTAGAGTGGTGCAGAGTTGCAGAGTATTGTAGAGTGGTGTAGAGTAGAGTATAGTGCCTAGAGTGCAGTGGCATAGAGTAGAGTGGTGTAGAGTGCAGAGTTGCAGAGTAGAGTGTTAGTGCAGTGGTGTAGAGTGGTACAGAGAACAGTGGAATAGAGTACAGTGGTGCAGAGTAAAGGGCAGTGCATTTGTTTAGAGTGCACTGGTGTAGAGTGCAGTTGCATAGAGTGGCATTGGGCAGAGTAGAGTGGCATAGAATGCAGTGGAATAGAGTATATTGGTGCAAAATGCAGTAGAACAGAGCAGAGTGGTGTAGAGTATAGTGGCGGCCAGAGCAGTGTTGCAGAGTGTCAGCTTGCAGTGGTGTAGAGTGCATTGAAGTAGAGTGCATTGGTCAGAGTGGTATAGAGTACAGTGGCGTAGAATAGATTGTTTCAGAGTAGAGTGCAGTTGCATAGAGTGGAGAGGTGCAGGGTAGAGTGCAGTGGCATAGAATGCAGTGGCACAGAGTGCAGTGGCATAAAGTAGATTATTTACCAGCAGAGTGAGGTGGCTTAGAGTGGAGAAGTGCAGGTTAGAGTGGAGTTGCATAAAGTGACATAGAGTGTGATGGCATAGAGTAAGGTAGCGTAGAGTGCCGTGGCATAGAGTGCAGAGGTGCAGAGTAGATTAGAGTGATGTACAGTGTATTGATGTAGAGTGCAGGGGCATAGAGTTGAGTGTTACAGAGTAAAGTGCATTAGCATAGAGTGTATTAGCTTAGAGTGCAGTGGCGTACAGTGCAGCGTTGCAGAGTGGCAGAGAGGGGAGTTGTGCGGATTAGATTGGTGTTGCCTAGACTGGAGTGGTATGGCGTGCAGACTAGCAGAGCACAGTTGTGTAGAGAGGCGTAAAGTGCAGTGGCTTAGAGTAGAGTAGTACAGAGTAGAGTAGAGAGGCATACAGTAGTGTGAAGTAGCATAGAGAGCAGTGGCATAATGTGGAGTGGTTCCGAATGGAGAAGAATGCAGTGGCATGGAGTGGCGTAAAGTGGAGTGATACAGAGTAGGGTGCAGTGGTGTGGAGTGGTGCAGAGTGGAGTGGAGCATGCATGGTGTGGTAACACACTGCCATTACAGACAACACATTTTTGATTGAAATGACCATTACATTTGCACAGATATACAGTTTTTCAAATCAAACTATATTGTGCACAGACGATGATGTGTGGAAATTGCATCACCTAATGCAATGATTTGTTTTAATCATGTAAAGGTATTTGTTTCCAGCACCGTTCAGAATTAACAAAAATGTGCTTGATTTGTACTTCTAATTCTGATATATTCTGAAGTCTATTTAAATGTTGTCATGTGATAGAAAAAACTCTTTCCTAACCCCAGTATCCAGCAAGATTGTCGCATAAATCCTCTCACTTTGAAGTTAGAGAAAGGAAAGTAAACACTATGTTACCACCGAAGACAGGGCCTGACATTTGACTTTGTTCTTTGAATGCACAGCAAATATGATAAGATAAGAACAAGATTTACAGGCCTGTTTACAGAAAGGGAGCACTCGGTAGGATACTGTAAATAAGGTTTTGGCAAGGGAAGGGACGAATTCAAGCTGCATAGCCTAAAACAAATAAAGCCAGCAAATTGAAAGCAACAAATTGTGAGTTACAAACCACAAGGCCAATGGCAAGCAACGGGCAGAATGCATTCACAAGGAATCACTATGAATTTACTTAAAGGTACAGCTGTGGGATACTTTGTGGGGAAAGTCCAGTATTTTAGTCCATATCTTGCGGAGGTTTGGCTACATCAATCACCCGGGTAGTATGACAAGAAGACCTGGAGTGGTTTCCATGTTGCAGGATAGGTCTGTACACCCATTCCATCAGTTTGCCACCATTTCCTGTGTTACAGAGCTTCTGGCACACCTCTTGTAGGGTTAGTGCTAGGTAGCAGACATGAAATAGGGCATTTAATTATTATTTAAGGTGGTTGTAAGTAAGGAGTTGACCGGGTGAAGATTGTAGTCTGCCACAAAGGTTTGGAAATTTAGTAGCTCAGTGTTCAGAAACAAAGTCCCCAATTTTAAGCCACCCGCAACATTCCACTGATGGAGTTGCTCTGAGCACAGCCATCCTGTGCGAGTGGGAAGGCTTAGCAAAGGAAGTGCAGGAGCATAGGGTTTCTTCACGTCAGTGAGTTTACAGGTTCTGGCAAGGCAAGAGAAAGCCATGCATGATAACCCCGGATGGTGATCCATAGAATGGTCAGTAGGAAACGATGAGCATTGCATTAAGCCTTCCTTAAAAGTCTTTACTGATAAACCCCATCTCATGCAGGGAGGTGGGCAGAAAGCCAGTGAGCCACCCATTGGACATCTGCAGCTGAATAAAAGCATTCTAAGTCCAGAAGATCTAATCCACCCGCAGTCACAGTTAGCTTTAGAATGGAAAGAGCTCCAGATGGCGCTGCAGCGACCAAATCAGATGTGTGGCCTGTTTGAAGAAGGAATGAAGGACAAGCAGGGGAAGGTTTGCAAAATAATACTATCATTGGGGTAGAACACCATCTTCGCTAGTGCCACATGGCCTCTACAGAAAGCAGAAGAGAAGACCAAAAAGCAAACTGGGCTTGGAGGGACCGTTCGCTCTGCCGAGATTTTCATCCTGGAAATCAGTGTACGAATGGTAGATATTAATCACTAGGTATCAAAAGGTAACTGGTTCTCAGTTCAATCTGAGATCTAATTGTGTATGAAGGCGAAAACAGTGCCATATGTTAAAGAAACACTAATTACATTTTAAAATTTGATTTTTTTTTTGTGCAATTTACATCCCAAATATTTTGAAGATTCTATGTGTACTTGACACTTAGGGATAACCCAGATCTCTAGTTTGGCTTTTGCTCAATTTCAAAACCATATAAAGACATGGACTAAGCGGGCAATTGCCTTGCACAACCTTGCAAAGGGTCTGGCCCCTGCTCACCCTTCACGAGCACGAACAGCGGACTATTGCACCAGAAGAGTTTGCCAAGGTGGATGGGTGTTGCTTGTTCAACCACTTGACAGTGCCTCTTCTGTTTCTCTCCTGTGTGCAGAGACAACTCTCCAGGTACCCTATACCCTCCGTTAGTCTTGGTGGACCCATCTTATAGGATTTTAGGAATTATCCCACCTTGTTCTTCTCTTCCTTATTTATCCAATTATTGGCAACAACCCTTTGAATCACTTGCCGTGGATCTCCCATTTGATCTCGATTTCATCCTACTCTTTTATTATCTGTGATTGGTAGTCCGGGCTCCCATTTTTGAGATAAATGTAGAGTCCCAAACATACACTCTAGTGCAGTAAGACTACAGACAAGTTATGGGTACATCACATCCTGTCATTAGGTGTGAGACTGTCACCCACACCATCTGCCCTGCCTCTTTAAAAAAAATTAGGTTGAAAGTCCATGGGCGGTTGGGGTAAGCCAGATGTTTTTGTTCAATTTGTTTAAACTAGCATAAGGTTAATTACCTTAATGTTTCCCAAACTGTTTGCCAGGGGTTTTGAAATGTTCAGAAACATAATCAAAATTTTGCTGTTACTTTCTCTTCAGGAAAGATCGGGTAGATTTGGGTAGGGGTGATGGCCTTGCCGTGAAGGGCATTAATTTACAACTGAACAAGGACGTAATGTGACACCTGAATGTAGCACACCAGGAGGCAATCACAAAAGGTCCACAGTGAATAAATAGTGCTATGTTAAAAAAGAGTAAATAAATGCACTGACAACATAGTGAGGCATAGCCTATCTTGCATGTGTCTGTAAAACTGATGTTTGTTCTTGAATTTTTGTCCTGAATTTTGACCCTTTGTCCTGAATTTTTGTCCTGAATTTTGACCCTTTGTCCTGAATTTTTTACAGTCCTGTCCAGAATTTGCCTCAGTGCCAGGTGGTCACCCTATCTTAGTGGTTATCATGATATTCAATCTGAAATATCAGAACAAAGAATGTACTGAGGATAAAGAGTTATATAAATCACTACAGATTTGGCCGCTTCATAGCCTTGCACCAACAATCCAACATCAGAATGAATAAAGCAGTCATTCTGTTGCTTCCTAAATGCGAGAGATTTCTCCCAGGAGGTACAAAGCAGAAATATATTCTAGTAAAATAGAGGGCACTATGCCCCTTTGAAGAGTCTGTGTGGTAAAAGAAAACTGGACCCAACTCAGAACCGCCCATTGAGTGATCGATGTTTGCACTGTGGCATTCAACTAATATGCTACTTGTGTGAAATCTACCTCAGCAAAACAACACGCCACCATTACGTCATAACTAGCGCGCCTCAGCATGGCTACCATGCATTTAGGGGCATATTTATACTCTGTTAGCGCCGGAATTGCGTCGTTTTTTTTTACGCAATTCCGACGCAAAACTAACTCCATATTTATACTTTGGCATTAGACGCGTCTAGCGCCAAAGTCCATGGATTTTGCATCATTTTTTTGCGTGGACACCTACTTTGCGTTAATTATATGCAAGGTAGGCGTTCCCGTCTAAAAAATTGACTCCGAGGCATGTGCGCCGTATTTACACTCCCGGGCAAAATTCATGCCCGGGAGTGGGCGGGTCAAAAAAAATGACGTACGCCCGCTTTTGCGCCGTTTTTTAGCGCCTGGTCAGGGCAGGCGTTAAGGGACCTGTGGGCTCGGAAGGAGCCCAGAGGTGCCCTCCCATGCCCCCAGGGACCCCCCCTGTCACCCTTGCCCACCCCAGGAGGACGCCTAAGGATGGAGGGACATTAAGGTAAGTTCAGGTAAGTGTTTTTTTTTTTAAAAAATTGTGGCATGGGGGGGCCTGATTTGTGCCCCCCTACATGCCACTATGCCCAATGACCATGCCCAGGGGACAGAAGTCCCCTGGGCATGGCCATTGGGCAAGGGGGCATGACTCCTGTCTTTGCTAAGACAGGAGTCATTTCTATGGGGGTTGGGAGTCGAAAAAAATGGCGCAAATCGGGTTGAGGCGAAAAATTTGCCTCAGCCTGACTTGCCCCATTTTTTGGCGCCCAAGCTCCATATCCCCCTACGCCGGCGCTGCCTGGTGTACGTCGTTTTTTTTCACGCACACCAGGCAGCGCCGGCGGCTAACGCCGGCTAACGTCATTGAATAAATACGGCGCCCGCATGGCGCTTCAGAATGGCGTTAGCCGGCGCTAATTTTTTTGACGCAAAACTGCGTTAGCGCAGTTTTGCGTCAAAAAGTATAAATATGGCCCTTAATGTTTTATTGATAACAAGTCTCAGCAGCGCTGCTATACTTTACGAAGGCGATACGAGCGCCTTTCAGCAGGGCAGCTCAGTGCTTAATTTGTGCTTGTTGTTTCCGGTGCTGAGCACCTGCACTTATTTGTGAGGGCCGGTGCTTATTCTTATGCCTCAAGCATTTGCTGTGAGCAAAAGACACATATGAGAAAGACAGAAGAAGGAAAAACTAAAAAGCGTCATAAAGGGAGAAAGTAGAAAGTTGCAGGATGAGCTGCAGGGGTGGCCTTAAATGGATTGAAGAGGCCCGAAATGGCGTCAGGATTACGCTGCTTCAGTATTCAGTGCTGGCAGATTTAATTACAGCAGTCTCGTGTTTAAGAGAAAGGCTTTAGAGCACCGGCACCTCTTTATTTACAAATTAAGCACTGGGGCAGCTATCATTTTAGCGAGGCGATATCAACACTTTCAGCAGCCTGCCACACTGGTACTGTACTAGCATTTCTCAGCAGAACTGTAATACTGACCTTGGACCTCACACACTTTGTAAGCACGGCTGACTAGACATTTGACTGGACAGTAACACCACTTATTGGGAGAGCCGTCCATTCCGAGTGAGAGTACCAGCGTTTGTCGGTGGGGCTATTTACATTTGTAATGGGCAATCCAGGACTTTACAATACGGCATCTATACGTGTAGTAGACAATACCAACACTTCCCAGCAGCACTACTATACTTCTAGGGGCCAGTAACAATGCTTTTCCACAAGGCTGCTATAAATATAGGGGACAAAACCAGCACTTCGCAGCAAGGCCGCGCCGGCAATAATGGACAGCAATATCACTCCTAAGCATGAATCTTCTGCATTTAAAGGGCCAGTAGCAGCACTGTTCATCAGGGCTGCCGGTCTGACATGTCACTATTGGAACTCCACTTCTCTGCTGGACTGCCATCTTTTTAAAATAGACAGTCCGACATTATTTGAGAAGCATATTTCTCATTTCTAGAACTTGAAATGATCAAACAAAGACATTCTTTGTAAATGTTTAAATGTTCTATTTCATAACTCAAAGAATAAGAGTAAAATGCATGTATGCTATAAGTCCCTCTTCCTACCACCAGAGGACTTTCGCTAATTCTTAATGTTGCTTCCATACAATATCAACCCAAATCCAATTCCAATGTAATGAATCAGTCTAGAAAAGAACAATCTCACCAACGTCACTCAGTGTCCAAAGATCTCAACTGATGTACTGGGTTTGGTACCCATTCAGGTGGACTCAGAAAGTGTTTTATTCTTGTTTTTCTGTGTTGACTGTTGAGTTTCAATTGAGTTAACCAGTATTTTTCCATGACAATTTGCTTAAGAGGACTTTGTGGCAATTTAGTGGATTAAAGCAGAGCCACCAACGATTTGGGCCATAGAATGCCCCCTGAAGAAGGAGCCTCATCCTGCTGGAGCTACAAACACACTGTACCACAAACACACTGTACCGGGTTAAGGCTGGGAAAAATCAATTTTCCCTGACCTGAGTCACTGATTGCCGCCAGACACTTCTCCAGAGGTATTCTATCCAATGTCAGCACTTGTATACTCTGAAATATACTTGCCCTGTGCTTAACTTGTAAAAGAAAGGAATCTAGTGCCCAGGGGCCTGATCAGAAGCCCAATGCTAATGCAACTGAATGTTGTGGCGTCGAAGTCCAAGACTGCATACACCAAAATCCAGTTCAGGCCACCTTAATCCACAACCAGACCCTGCAGGCCTGTTTATCTTGCCCTTGCATGTTCCCGCTTTGTGCCTGGTGAAGGTTTTCCTGGCTTTCTTTTCCTCCATTTTTCCGCTTTAATTGTTTTCCCTATCTTCCTCTTGGGAAATGTCCAAAGAAGAAAAATAAGTACCGGTCCGCAAATTAAGCACTGTCCCTGTCATCATTTGATTGACACAAACCATTATTTCCACAGATGTACTTTTTGTTGGTGCAGATATTTTTGCTACATTGCAAGCATTTTCAAGAGGGAGGTGCTATATATCAATAAGGTGGAACACCCCCGCCTTCCCTCCATTCAAGGAACTCAACTATTGGAGAAGAATTACTAAGTGTGTTGCGTAAGCATCTCTACTTATTAGTATACAGTACAGACTCAATTTACACTCACCATTTATATTTGTATAGAAAGGAAATCACCTCAATTGTGGTTGAGGTAGGGGAGATGGGTGAGGTAGATCCTGAACTTAACAGAGTATACATTCCACTGGTCCCCAAGCTAGAAAAGACAGATAGGTATATGTGGACTCCAGCTAATTTATAAATGTCAAAAAGCAAATGTGGGAAAATCCAGTCATAATGCACTTTGTGAGAATATGGTTGGACAGGTACAACATCTTTAGGGAAAAAAAGATTTCTGCATTTACAAGCCCCTATCTAGAATATCTCTGAATTGTATATGAGGCGATTCCTGTAGCTGTCATACATAATTAGAGAAGGGTAACACATATAAGACACATCTACTACTAGAAGGTTGTTTGAAAAATTTGGAAAACTTACATGAAGATTAACAAGATGATTTCAACCAATAGTGGTGGTTCATACAACTTAAATACTTCTTGATCCATAAATTAGGTAAACAAACATTTCATTTGACTTACTCTACATTGCACAGATACCTGGAGTGATAAGGAAACAACAAAAAAAATAGTGTGGCACTATTATGAAGTTCTGATTGATGAACTGTACTCCAAAACTAATGCAAGATGTCTTGAGTACTTGTCGATGGAAGATTTAGAAAAACTACACTGAGGAAGAATGGTCTGAACTCGTGCTTGAAGATGACAGGTGGCTTTGTGAATCCTGCTTGAAGTTGATTTATTTCGAGTCCTTTCACTAGTGGCACTAGTGGAAGAAACACAATTCATATCATTTGGCTGAGTTAGTATTTTCTTGACCTCAGTTTGGAATCTCTTGCAGAACCACAGTGACCTACAAGTCACCCCATCTGGAACTTGCAATCTTCCATGGAACCACTATGACTATGACTGAATACCTTCAGGCCAACATTGTCCCTAATGGTTTAATTGTGACTAATGTGCCCAGAATCTTTCTGCAAGATTTGGTTTTCAGGAAGGACTGGGCCCAAATTGCCTGGAAGTGTACTAGGAATTGGTTGGTTCCTATTATCAACACATCCAAAAGATTAGCTGACTCTATAACAGTTGAGATCAATCTAGTGGAAAACACATTGAAAACATCTCTTTCTTTATCAGCATTTAAATGCTGTTTAGCTGAGATCAATACTGAGTTGAATGAAACTAAAGAGTATCTGACACAACAGGAAATTACTAAATTACAAAAAGACATTACTAAATTTAGCAAAGAAAAAGTCTATCCCTATATTAAGGATGATTATGAGGTTGACCCACAGTCTCACTCTTCTGAATAATCATCTGCCTCATCTAGGAAACCTTGTACATTTAGTAGCAGCTCCTCCTCGGATGGGTGGAGTACAGATGAGAGGGGCTCACACCCCTACTATAATGTACCTCAGTTTCCTGTGCACCAGACATTACCATGGCAACCCCCTAATCCATTTTACCAACCGCGTCCAATGATGCCTTTCACGCCTTTTTTAGGCCGAGGCTGGGGCAGAGGAAGCAGCAGGCGCAGAGGAAGAAGCTGGCATGTATATTGGGCGAAGGAAGAACCACAAATGATTACCAGGAGCTAAGGCAAGAACCACCTCGACGACTTAATTGTCAATTTGTCCTCTAGACAACTATCTGCTGATGAAACTTGTGCTCTTAACAAAGGGCTTGGCTTCATCCCTACTCCTAAAGAGGATTTATTTTTACTTAATTGTGAACATTCCCAGTTCTTTGGAAAAAATTGATTACAAGTTTTTTCCAAAGACAGACCAGCTCTGTCCTAAGGAATCCATCGTTTTTTATTCCTCCCACCTCAACCATGCCTTGCTAACTTCTTGCATTTCAAAAAGGATGTTCTCACAGATGTGAGCAAACTGTATCCTAAACATCCCTTTATCAACATCTCCTCCAGGGAGCAGAAAGCCCTTAAGACATTGGCATTAGACCCTGGGATTGTAATTAAACCAGATGAAGGTGGCGCCATAGTTATCTTGGATTCTCAAGAATATAGACGAGAATGCCTACATCTGTTGTGTTAATCAACCTACTATGGCCCTATCATGCGGGACCCCACCCATAGACTACAACTTCAAATTCGAACTATGATCAATGAGGCAGAATCAAACGAATGAATAAGTCATAATGAGGTTGAGTTTTTGATGAATACCAATCCAAGAATTCCCTACTTTTACTGCCTCCCTAAGATCCATAAAAATAGAACACCTCCACCAGGACGGCCTATCGTCTCTGAAATAGGATCTATCCTAGAACTGCTTTCCTTCTTCTGTGACCATTTCGTCCAACCTATTGTAAGGATGACACCTACTTTCCTTAAGGATACCAAAGGTGTCCTTAATCTCAAAGATTCTATCTATGCCAATGAACCAGTAAATGCTTTGATTACCTTCAATGTTGAGGCTCTTTATACTGATATTCCCCAAGAAACCACATTACGTGTGGTTGAGGAGGCTCTGAACATGAATGCATGGACTACCCCCACACCAGTCCACTTCATTATGCAGTGTGCTTCTCTAGCCCCAACAGAAAACGTTTTTCAATTTGGAAAGCAATTGTACCATCAGATACATGGGACATCTATGGATAGCACCTCTGCACCCAGTTTGGCATGTCTTTACATGCATCATTTTGAACAGTTTATATTGAGCAGTACCAAACCATTTACTGACAATATCAGACTCTGGCGTAAATATATCGACGATATACTGTTCGTCTGGCAAGGGGAAATAGGCAGGGTCGATCCTTTAACCACATGGATTAATGGGTTGGATCCTTTTTTAGATTCACTTCAACTGTCTCAACGCTGAATATTTCCTTTTTGGACATCACTGTTACCAACAGACTAGGCAAATTAGAGACCTGCACTTTTCAGAAGCCTACAGACCGTAAGAACTTACTACTTTATGACAGTCATCATCCTCTGTCATTACTCCTCCTTTGAATCTCAGGCTGACGACCTTACATTAAAGTTACAAAAGAGACATTATCCACAATATGTAATCAACTCTGCTCACAAACGGGCACGTAATAACCATAGAGATGCTTTGTTAACTACTGTACCTAAGACTTCAGAAACTCAACTTACCTGTGTATCTACTAACACTCCCTTGTCCAACACTTGAAAAAATCTCATCAACAAACGTTGGTCCATAGTTAATAGTGGGGGTTGTCTATTGAAAAACCTCTATTCGCCTTCAAACAAACATGTAATATTAAGGACTTGGTGGTATACACACGCCCATTGACTACACACACAGAACCTAGTCAGACAACATTTTGGCAACTTCCTCCTGTTTCACGGCATTATCCATGCGGTGGCTGCAATGTTTGTACACTGACGAGACGTTGGTATTGACTTGACTTAGAACCTTTTGCCAAATGGCGCCTTTTGAAACACACTAACTGCAATACGCGCAATTGTACTTACATGATCACGTGCCCTTGCAGTCTACGTTATGTGGGAATGACCACCTGCCCAGTTAAGGTCAAGATCAATGAACATCGTAGTAACCTTAGATGCGGTCGTTCAACTACCAAATTGAGTGTACACTTTCTTGAGAAGAATCATGGTCGGAAAGAAGTCGTGGTATGTTCTTGACACACCCAATTACCTACCTAACAACGTTGAGTGATTAGACTTAGAATGAGTTTTTTCCCCACTACCTGAGTACCTATTTATATTTTTCCTTTTACCTGTACTACAGAGTATTTAATTGACAAACCGAGATGATGAGACATGTTTTATCTTCTTTTCTTTTTTGATATATTATCCATCACCTCCATCTATTTCTGCTGCCAATTGTTTTGACCTGACTTCCGGCGACATGGTTCTCTTTTTTTTTATTTTTTTTTATTTTACGATATAAAGAAATACAACAAACAAACTTGCCAGTTATCATCATTAGTGCGTTACATATAGTATGCTATTAGGTGTCATACAGAAATGAACATATTACAATAGTCATTTTGTCCATATCAATAGAGATTACAAGCCCGTAGCCTGGACACTGGGGCTCAGAGGGTCACAACATTCTGCCTTAGTGTGTAGAGAGGGCAGCCGCAGAATAAAAACAGGGGTAGCGATCAGGGTCATGCTAGTGTTACAGGCATTTCCTCCATGCTGTGAGAGGAGAGGAGTGCAATGTATCCCTACCGCCACCCCCCTCCCAGGGTTCATTCTCTTAGGGTATCCCCTTCTGATTCCCTGCTCTGATGTTCCCGAGCCCAGCTCACGAACGGATCCCAGATGTCACGGGGCCTGGATGCAGCCGACATTAACTCCCAGAATGTTGTTAGCTGCGTGTGCCCGTAAGTTACATCCACCAGCCAATCCATCACCGCGGGCACCCTTTGCCTACCCCAGTGGATCGCCACCCGTTGCTTAGCAAACAGTAAAAGTAATGCATGCAACATGCGCACTGCTGGCGGAGTGTCCTTGACATATCCCAGTAGCCCAAGCAGAGGGGAAGGGACGTCCGAGCGGCCCACTATCTGGTTTACCAATACAAAAACCTGAGACCAATAACCCTTCAACCTCGGGCAGGACCACGCTATATGTAGAAAAGAGGCCGAGGCCGACCCACATCGCCAACATTCATCCGTCTCCCTAAGCCCCATTCTTTTCAGGCTGATGGGGGTTCTGTAGAACCTATGCAGGTATTTAAAATGTATTAAACGCAGCTTGTAGTTTGGCGAAAGCTCAGTAAGCTGCCCACAGCAGAACTCCCACTGTTCCTCAGAAATCTCAGGCTGGAGCTCCTCGTTCCAATACAGCATAGATTTAGGCGCCACCCCCGGTCTCATGTTTTGCATATGGCGATAAATACGAGTTACTAGCTTACGGGGAGAAGGGGAGCCCACCACCGCCTCCAAAGCTGTAAAGACTGGTGGCGCGTCAGGGGACCCCCTAAATAGTGTCCGGCACGCCGCACGTAGTTTATGGTACAGAAATAATTCGGAGAAAGGCACCGTACCCCCCTCTTCTGGCACCGGGGGAGGCACAAACCCACCATTGGGAAAAAGGTCCGCAAAGGTGCTGAGATTCATCCTGTCAATCAGGTGACCAGCTATCCCATCAGCCACACAAGGCAGCATTGGGTTATGCAACAGAGGGAGCGATGGAGCATACAATAGTGGGACCCCGGCCTTCCTACGCAACTCCTCCCATGCCCACTGCAGCATCCTAGCCGTATCAACATCTGCTCTAGGATGCCTTGCCTTAGCGCATATCGCCACTCCAAGTGGAAGGGGCGCCACCACATCTCGTTCCACTGCCACGTGAGGCTGAAAAGGGACAGGGTGGGTCCAAAAATGCAAGAACTGAGCCTGAGCACAGAGGGCATACAGTTTTATATCTGGGGCACCTAAACCTCCCTGTCGCAGTGGTAGTGCCAGCGTGTCCCACGCTACCCTGGCCTGTCCACCCGCCCACACCAGCTCCACCAGGCATGACCGCAGAGTGGTAAAGAAGTGTGTTGTAAGCGGTATAGGTATGTTGACAAATAGATAAAGGAATTTGGGTAGCACTATCATTTTTGTCAACGCGATCCGCCCTGTCAGCGACAGGGGCAGGGAAGCCCATAATTTCACTTTCTCGCTCAGCCACATCATGGCCCTGCCAAAGTTAAAGCCCCAGATTTCCTGAAGGTCCCGGCTGATCCAAATCCCCAGATATTTGACTTTTTCCGCCTCCCAGCGCAGGGGGTATTCCGAGCACACCTCCGCGGTGCCGTCCGTAAGGGGAAATATTACTGATTTAGACCAGTTGATGGAGATGCCCGCGAAGCCCTCAAAACGGCCAAATTCCCGCAGGATGGGATCCAAGTTGTCCGCAGGATTGGTAAGATAAAGGGTCACATCGTCCGCGTATAGTGATATTAGGAGGTTTCTGGAGCTGAATCCTATACCTCTTGCAGTATGATGTTGCATAATCCTCACTGCCAGTGGCTCCATAGCTATAGCAAATAGCAGCGGGGAGAGAGGACAACCCTGCCTAGTACCACGCAAGACAGGGAACGGATCAGACACCAGGCCATTCACCCGCACTCTGGCTGTAGGTAAAGTGTAAAGCAGGCGAATTTTCCTAAGCAGCAGCGTACTGAAACCCATCCTTTTTAATATATGGAATAAATATGGCCATTCAATTGTATCAAAGGCCTTAGTGGCATCCAAAAACACCACGGCAGCTCTAACCTCGGGGTGTAGGTAGTGTATTACAGTGAAGATTGTTCGCAGGTTGTGGGAGGTCGCCCTTCCCGGTATAAAACCGGATTGGTCAGGGAGTGCGACCATCGACAACATTGGTTGCACCCGGTTCGCGAGCAGTTTGGCCAGGATTTTCACATCTACATTAATCAGAGATAAGGGCCGGTATGAGTTTAGATCGTCAGCAGGTTTATCTGGCTTCAGCAGCGTGATAATCAGCGCTTCGCGCATAGTGGCAGGCAACACCCCTCTCTCCAGGGCCTCCTCGTACACTGCCAGCAACCGGGGCGACAGCTCATCTAGGTATGCCTTATAGAAGGCTGTTGTCAGACCATCAGGTCCCGGCGCTTTATCAGGCGGCAGGCTCCTGATAACTTGTGCCACATCTCCGGCGTCTATCGGGAGATCCATATATTCTCTGTGGTTGTTATTGAGCCATACCAATGCAATGGAATCTAGGTAGGATGCAAGCCCCTCCGGGCATTCATCTTGGGTGTTGGTATATAAACGGGAATAAAACTTGGAGAATGCTCCTACAATGTTCTCCTTGTCGTGAAGCAGTTCGCCATCAGGTGTGCGCAGTTCATGGATATACGTGGCGGGGCGCGGCGGTCTAATCATATTTGCCAGAACCTTCCCTAGTCTCCCTCCCTCGCCGTAGCGCCTCGCCTCCGCATATTTCCCCAGGAACCTGACCTCCCGCAACGCCTCCTCTTCATACTCCAATAATTTGGTTTTCAGCAGCCCCGCCACCTCTGATTCTCCAGCCTCTAAGAAAGTGCGTTCAAGTCATTTTATATCGGCTTCCAGCGCTACCAGAGTACCCCGTATCGCCCTCAATACACCTGCCTGCCGGGCTATACACTGGCCTCTAATGACGACCTTAAAGGCCTCCCACAGAGTCGCCTCTGTGTCCACCGATCCCTCATTACGCTCAAAATAATCAGTGATATCAGTCCGTATCTCCTCTCTGAATGCAACATCCAGTAGTGCCTGGGGTGGGAGTCGTCACGAGAACACCGGGAAAGGTCCACCAGGAAGTAGTAACCTCAGCATACAGGGCGCATGGTCGGACAGCGTGCGGGGCATATGCTCTACCTGTGCCGTCCACAATGCAACATCCCGCGACACCAGCCAGAAGTCAAGACGGGACCACGCGCCGCTATATGTCGATATACAGGTGCCCTCCCTCAGGTCTCCATGCCTACCTCGCCATACATCAACCAGCGCACCATCCCACACTATCTCCCGCAGCGCGGAACCCGCCAGAGGATTCAATGTGCGAGCTACCCCCTTCCTGTCTACTTTGTCATCAAGTACTGCATTGAAATCACCTCCCCATATAATTGTATCGCATCCAGTGGCTTTCACCTGCCCCCAAAGTTTATGAAAGAAACCCGGAGAGTCAGCGTTAGGCCCATACACAGCCACGAATACTACCGAAACACCGCATACAGTGCCCTGTACCCAAACATATCTCCCCTCTGGGTCGCATTGAACAGTGCCCTCCCGCCAGTCCAACCCGCGTCATATTAGTATCGCCACCCCCCGTGCATAGTTGGAATAGATAGCTGAATAAACATTTCCCCATCTGGTCTGACGCAGTCTTTGGGCAGGGGTGGTGTTCAAATGGGTTTCCTGCAATAGGCATACATCCACACAATGCCGCACCAAATATGCATGTACCAACCTAGCCTTCCTGTGGTCGTTGAGCCCCCTAACATTCCAGGTGAGACAGTTCAAGGTTTTATCCACTTTTGGCATTTCCCACACACATTATGTAAAGTGCAGTAAGATATGTTGACAATGACCAGTCTGTACACTCAAGACACCACACAGATAGCATACAATAGATGTTGGCAGTAAGCAATAACATAACAACCCCAACCAACCGCCCCCCACCCACTCCAACCCCCCAACCGGGTCGTAGATTAACCATCCCCATACCATCCCCAAAGCAACATTTTAGAAAACAAGGGAACATTCCCGAGGGGGTGTGGCGATGCCAGCTACTTCCCCGTGTGAAACGGGGTGGCCGGAAGATCTGCAGGGGATCCTCGCCGCTCAAAACCTAATAATTTAGATCTATCAAGAATAGCAGATGACAGAGATTGAACATCAGGTATCACAATTGCAACACTCCCTCCAGCGGATAGAAGTCACATTCAAATAGGAGCCATTCCCACAGGATATAGTAGATTGGATCCACGTTTAATCATTGTCGCAGAGCCTGCTATCCATTGTCTCCGCAGCATCCTTGGGACGTTGTGCGGATTTGCGTCCCACATGTTTGGCGAACTTCATCGCCTCCTTGGCATCAGTGAATATGTGGGCAGACCCCTCGAAGGATACCTTTAATTTAGCCGGGTAGAGGAGGGAGTACGGGACCTGCGCCTGCAGAAGAAGTCGTTTTGCAGGCAGAAACTCACGGCGGGCAGCCTGGACAGCCGGGGTGAAGTCAGGGTAAAAGGAGATGTTATTGCCCTTGTGCGTGATGGATCCTCTCTCCCTTGCCAGTTTGAGGATCAAATCTCGGTATTGGTAGTTCAGGATTCTCGCAATTATGGGCCTGGGCGGCGCTCCAACAGGGGGCCTCTGGCCCAGTGACCTGTGCGCTCTCTCCACCGCAAACACCGCCGAGAGGTTAGGGTCAAACAATTCGTGTAGGAGTTCAGTGATATATGTTTCCATTTTAGTTATGGCAGTGGTCTCGAGGATCCCCGTGATGCGTAGATTATTGCGCCGGGACCGCGCCTCCAGGTCCTCATTCTTCGCATGGATTATTCCCAATAATTTGTCCATATGCAGGAGCTGGTCCCTCGTTTCCACTTGAAACTCATGACACTCGGATTGATGAGCCTCGAGCGTGTCCAACCTTGTCTCGTGTGTGGCCACCTGTGTTTTCACAGAGTCTAACTGACTGGTGAGATTGTCCAGTTTAGTATCAATATTACGGAGGCTGGAGCGCATCTCAAGCATCAACGTGCGCAAATCTTCGCCATGATCGTCAGCGGTCAGGTCGCGCCCCTCCGCCGCCTGGGGCCCCTGCTCCAACTCTCCCTGACGCGTGGAGCGTTTATGATCAAAGTTCAGCTTTGGCTGCTTAGCACCATGTTTCCCCATGGCAGAGATAGATCCACCGGGTCCTGCCTCGAGCTACCAACAAAGGCCCACAGCCACCTCCGCTCCCGAATAGTCTCAGCAGGGCACCTCTACCTCTTCCACGGCACTCTCGCTGATTGGTTTCGCATCAACAAGCCACGCTATCGCCACCAGTACCTCCACTGGGTTCCCTTAGATTGACTCTCCGCATTAGATCAAAACCGCAGCCAGGGTGTAAGTGAATGTCCACAATATCATTCACAAGCGCAGGGCGACGGGGGGGGAGGGCCCTCCGATCACCCCCCACACTCACGAGACAACCGGACAGTCCGTAGCAGCGCCTGTCCCTACTATCCACATTCCGCCTCCTGCCTAGCGGTGTTTGCTCACAGGCCTCCAGTCGCCTCACCTCTGCACCATCGGAGCACGCCACCTGCAGCGCCCTGGCAGACCAGGCACTTCCACCACCTCCAGAGCTCCAGTTTTCCTCCACAGGGCACCCTCGGCATCCGCGAGAACCCACGCTGGGGCTCAGCCGCTCCCCAGTCCAAGCACCACCTCACCCCAGCATCGGTGCCCTGGCCCCAAGATGGCGGCCGCCACCTGCAAAGTACGCCACTCAGACACCTGCCGCAGGTACATCGACGATGTCCAGCGGGTCACCTCCGTCCGTAGGAGCACAGCCCATATGTCCTGCACACAGCCTCAACAGGGGTCCCCACGTCCTACCGGCATCGTCCGCATCAGCGAGTATCACTTCGGACCCAGAGCCGCCGCCCGGCTACACGGCTCCACGAGCTCCACTCTCAGGCAGCCTAGGGGCCGCCTCAACACCCCAGCACCGACCGGATCTCCCGAGCAGCTCCAACAATGTCGGGACCCTTCCACGTCTCGTCGCTGTCCCAGCACAGGCCCCGCCGCCAGCCACCGTCCCGGGCTCGAGTCACGGCACATCCACCAGCAAGCCCCGGCAGGCGCCTTCGTTAGACTCGCCCCCAGGCCGCGCGGTCCCCCAACTCCTCACAGGCAATGGAATATGTGAGTCTCGTGCCTCCGCCTGAGTCGCACCGCCATCTGCACGTTTTCTCCAGGTTTTGGCAGCTTAGGCTCGCCCCGATGTGGAGGATAATTGTAGGATTTCGATCCGGCCAGCGGAGCTCACTCAGAGAGCGGCCATCTCGCTGCTCAGCAGGCCACGCCCCCCACTTCCGGCGACATGGTTGGTGACACATCAAGTACTGCTTTTTCTATGTATTATATATATCCTCTTTATTTTCATACCATTGGTACATAGCTTAAAGCCTCCCTGAGAAGTTATATCCTCCTGTCGGGTAGCCGCAACCTTAACCTATACTCTAAGTTATTTTGATAGCTCAGTTATCTCATTCACGTTTCTTTACCCCTCAGCTGATTTTCACTGAGTGTGTTATTTTTTGTCTTAGTGAAGCGTCATGTTCGATTATTTGATACGAAGCACTATGTTAGTTTATTTAACTTGTTCCAAATCGAGACTTTTGGTCCTTCTTTTTTTTTTAGCATGCAACTCAGAGGAGTCCTTCTGCTCTGTTAGTGCCTATAAATGAATAGGACCCTTCTTTTATTTTGAGGAGGGGAGGGTGGGGTTTGTTCGCTCCACGTCCACATGACACTCTTCTACTCCGATTGGAGGCTTTACAGGTGTGTATGACATTTAACCCCCTGCTGCGTCTTCCCTGTAGGTTCACCGCCTGGGACCTCGTCTTGCCAATTGTGAGTATTCCCATTTTTAGACTTGCCATTATTTTGGCTTGTCACACTCTCAAGTCACCTCGAGCTGTAACCTGCTACTCCGTAGCTCTCTACCTGGCATTATGTTTTTTTGACGTCCTCCATATTTAATATTTGTTCTGTGACATGGCGTGCAGTTAAATGTCTTTTTTGAAAGTGATGATTAATTCCTTTCATACCTACTTGACATTTTTTTTCCATGATGATTTGTTTTTGTTAATAAGAACCCCGGGCCTGACCAGATAATTCTAAGGGGACCATTCGCCCTCTTTGGAGTTTTTCGCATTCTGAGTCTGAAGAACAGTTCCATCAGGCTGCATTATATGGTATGCTTCAACCATCCATCTATTTGCAACGGAATGGTGTACTAGTTTACTTCATATCCCAATAAATTTTTGTATGAATACAATGAACCCTGACACTTTCTATGCCAATTAATTGACCCTTGAATGTTAGTGTTACTAGATCACTGTAGCTAGGACGGAATTTGATATTCAGCTATTTGTTTTTTTCTATTGATGTTTGCCAGGCAATTGTGTTGATGTTAAAAGTAAAGTTTTTTAAAGCAATGATAGAAATAGCATCTTATAGATGTACTCCCACCTCTGAGATAGACAGTAGGGACCCTAACAGATTTTTCTGCATCCGTCCAGAGACAACGTCGGTCCGCGGTATGCATAGTTCCATGGAGCATCTTCCCCAGTGTAGGATGGTAAGCGTCTATTACCCTGTTGTTACCTCTTCACCTAGCATGAGAGCATGTCAACACAGTGTGTCATGACACGTTTTTGTGTGATACATTGGTACATATATTTGAAACATGCTTATTTGTTTGTGTTATGTTTGCTTTCTCCACAGGCACCCACCTATCTAGTTTGTTAGGTGCATAGCTCCTTAGTAAGTAGATACTTCTCCTTTCACTTTGACATCATATCCTGTAACATGTGACATAGAGTAGGAGACTTCTTTTTTGTTGGTCCTGACGAAACGCCATTAGATCCATAGGAACTGGTTAGGCATTAAACATGTTGATCCAGGGTAGTGATTAAAGGTAATTCCCTTTGTCACCCCACTCTTTCTTTTTTGGTTCAATGGTGGAACATTATTTCCATTTCACTCTTGTTTGTCTTTTTTAACCTTGACCGAGACCCCATCTACCCAATAAAGTTAAGGCCTTTTGAGGGTCTCGAATCAATTTTATCTTCTTTTGTTTTTTTTCATTAGCTCCTCTCAGGATGTAGGTTTAGATTCTTTCCCACGCCTAGTTTATCACAGCACGGGCTACTGTTTAAGATCTCCGACAAAGAGCCCCCTTGAGGGGCCCATCAAATATTGCAGCGCCAGTCTGACAAGGAGCATGCCCTATGATGAAGCATGACATCCAATGGATGTGTGAGGGCTCGTGCTTCTATTTTGGAATGTGCCTAGTGAAGTTTCGTCTTCTTCTACAGTTTTGGAACAGTGTACCTGTTTGATTTATATGACTTTTGGGAGACTGTACACTGGACCAGTTAATTTCCCCATCCCTCTTCTTTTTTTGGTTATACACAATCTTCCATGATAGACAAGAAATTGTGTACATCTCCTATCATAAGACAACAAGGTTTGATTCAGCGCTTGCTGTCGCTAAAATGGGCATATTACGTAGTTGAAAATCACACCTGCCATAACATGAAGAGACTGGACAGAAGCTATGACGATAATGGCATCACACAAACGTTTGATCTACAAACTGAATTAACAATTAACACATATTTGAGGAGAGAGGGGGCTCATACCTTAGTGACTGATTACAAAGACATGCAGATACCGATATCGAGGGATGTTATGCATAGCCTTGCCAAGCTCACCTGGAAGACTGCAAGTTAAGTGCTCTCCGACATAGTATTTTCTTTTTGTACACTATGATATTAATTTCTGCATGCCACTTTCTTTTACACACCTATGGATCGATATTAAATTCAACTGGAGTGTAAAGTTTGCAGTATAACTTGTGAGAGCCACAGAATGTTAACTTGTATTTCAGAACTAAGGTAGTTATATCCTCTAAGATTACCAAGCAATGATCCTCACTATAGAAAATAATCAAATGAAGGTATTTACATACAAAACCATTATCCGTTAAAAAAAACATAAGCAGCACATTTTATTTACTATAAGACAATAAACGGTTCGGATTTCAAATGTGATAACCAAGGCGACTTGTCATTTGTTTTAACGTGTTTTCTTTTTGAGTAAGTTCTAAGCTTAACGATTCCTTTTAGTTTGAAAGAGATGCAAGTGACTAACAATACATGGAAAGTACATCTAAATACTCTTTCTACTTTCATATGTGAGATGCTGTTTATTATAATAGCTTATTTCATGGAGCATCAAAGAATTCAGGACGCCGATTCGTTGCCCCACTGTGCGTTTTTCCTCTCCTCTGTGAATCTGCATAAAGGCTGCATTAATCAGAATGCTGTGGTTGTACTTATCTAAAAGTTACACATTTACCTGTTGAAATGTGACACTGAAGATGTTAGATTAAACACTTTAAAGACGCATTAAAGCTGCTTTATCCATAATATTTTAGCTCTACATATTAAAATGTTATAAAATTACCTACAGAAATATGACAATGAAGATGCCATAAATAAACCTATATTCAATAAAAGCGGAGTTAACCATAAAAAAAGTAAAAACAATTCACTACGACGCAGTGAAGATCTCTAAGTATGACAGTCAGCCGTACACCGAGAGGTCGGAAGCATGGATCTCCACCGACCCAGCAGGTTGGCTGCCTCTCCCCATATTCTAAATGACCCTCTTAATTTTGGGATATTTCATTCTTGTATTAAATTAGTAGTAGTTGATAAAAGAGATATGACCTGAGTGTAGCTGGGTGCTTATTTCATTAGTAGTCCAGGCTTTGCACCATGAACGTCAATTCACCGGAACGCCAGGGGTAGCGGAAGTGACATCACACACCCTTTGACCGCCACTTTCACTCATGTACACATACTTACACATACACACAAATTCACACATACATACACTCTCCCTCACACAAACACACTCTCACCCCCAAGCACACTCACAACATATTTTTTAAATAATTTTTTACTTACCTCAGCTGCCACGGAAGGGCATATTCCAGCTAGATATACACTAATAATGAATAAAATATTATAATTCACTATTGGCGTAAAAAAAATACAGAGAACGAAGAGAGTGGAGCTCTGATGTCAGAGCTGCCACATTGTTCCTGCCACTGAATTTTTCACCTCTGAAGCCAGGGGTCGCAAAGGCAGTGCCAAGTGTAGCAAAGGGCAAGCCAGGGGTTATGGCTGCGACCCCTGGAAACTCTTAAATGACATTCATGCCTTGCACCAATAAACGTAGTGAATGCTGAGTGGAATCGTGACATAGTTTTAAACTCCACCTGAAGCTTGTTGAGTGGTTTTAAGGTAGATTTCACACAGGCCTATTGTATGGATATTTCAGAATAATATGCTTGTTGATTCTGCACTCTGTGCAATGAATATGTTTATTATTTACTCCATGGTAGACAATGTTGCAATATTGAAGGCATGCCTTTGCCAAGGATCTGGTTAGAGCCTCTTGGTATTGAGCTTCAAGGAATAGGGTGTCTTCCCTTGCATGATTAGTTCATATATTTCCCACTGTGCAGTTCGTTGGAAATTGTGATTCTGGTTGGCAGGAATATGCAACCTTTCCAAGCAGGAGCCATAATCCCAGTCAGGGAATGTCAGATGCACACCTTAAATTAACCTGTGCTCACCCTCTGGTAGGTTGGC
This sequence comes from Pleurodeles waltl, assembly GCF_031143425.1. NCBI lineage: Eukaryota > Metazoa > Chordata > Amphibia > Caudata > Salamandridae > Pleurodeles > Pleurodeles waltl. The sequence goes on from NC_090438.1 coordinate 382,217,343, forward strand.
ACAGAGCGCGCAGGCTTAATTTAGGATGCAATATGTAAAGTATTTGTACAACACTTAAAACAGTAAACCAGTGAAAACGCCACACAAAAATAATCCACACCAATCTAGAACAATAGATCTTAATTTAATGAACAAAACAAGACTCCAATTACTAAAACCAATAAGTAGAACTTGAGATATGAATTGTTAAATAAAATCTGCTGTTGTAGTGATTAAAAGCTTTAAGCGCCAACTGGGGCTATCTAGTCATGCTAGACCGGGGTAAGTCCAAAGTTCAGGCTAACTGCGATGGCGTTCAGGCCAGCTACAGGGACCAACCTTGTCTAGCTGAAGTAGTACCTTGTGTGGATGGTTGCGTTGATGTGATAGATCTGATGTGAGGACCAGAGGAGATGATGCGAAAGCGATGAGTCAGTTCCGATCTGCTCAAGCCATGCAGTTGATGATCTCTGAGCAGGGTTATAGCAATGAACCCTTTTAAATGAAGTGGATGTGTCATTGTCGAGCCGCACAGCCTGCGATGTGAAGACAATAAGATAGGGCTGATGGTGAGGTGTCAATCCTGAATCACGCAACTGTTGATGCAAAGTCCACATCCTCTACGGTAGTGGTGATGCATTGGCATTGAAGACAGATGCTGCAGTTCTGATTAGCGCAGTGACTGCGATAAGTGGATTTTTTCAGAACATAGCTGCAAAATCCACTTCTAAGGTACCAGGGCTGGAATGCCACCGCTTAGCAGGGTAGAACTCACAGATGGCAGAGTTCAGAAGCTGTAGCAGAGGTGAGTGAAGTCTTTGATATCCGTGAGACTTCAGAACAGGAAGCAAGCCAGCAAGCCCTTGTAGTCACTTTGGTTCCGGGGATGTAGAGATTCAGGTCCAGTTTTTCTCACTGCCATGCAAGGAGGGCAGCAGAAGGCAGGGCAGGTGCAGCAAAGCAGGAGTCCAGCAAAGTCCAGCAGAGTGACAGTCCATTCAGCAGTACAGCAGTCCTTCTTCCTGGCAGATTGTCCTCAGGTCCATAGGTGTACCGATTTGGTGGGATTTGGGGCCCAGTACTTATACCGAGCTGTGCCTTTCAAGTGAGGGAGACTTCAAAGAGAGGCCTTTGAAGTGCACAAAGTCCCTGCCATTCCTTCCCTGGCTCCAGACAACGACAGGGGGTTTTAATGCAGCTCTTTGTGTCGGAACAGACATAGCCCTATTCAGGTGCAAGTGTCAGCTCTTCGCTCCTATTTAGCCTAGGAAGACCCATTAGCCTGGTGTTGGGCCATCAGGATGTAAATGGCACACCTCAGCTCCTTTTGTGTGTGATTGTCTAGATGGAATGCACAAGAGCCCAGCTGTCAGTTACCCAGATATGTATTCAGAGACAGGCAGAGGCACAGAGTGGCTAAAGTAAGAAAACGTCAACTTTCTAAAAGTGGCATTTTTAGACTTGCAACTTAAAATACAACTTTACCATCAGTTGTGTTTTTAAATTGTGGGTTCATAGACACCAAACTCGAAATATATATTGGATCCCCATTGTCAATTACACTTAAAAAAGTTAATAAGGCAATCACAATATTAACCTATGGGAGAGATAGGCCTTGCAGTGGTGAAAAACTAATGTAAGAGATTTTCACTACCTGGATATATAAAACTTAAAAGACTATGTCCAACTTTTTAAATACAATGCAGCTTGCCCTTAGGGCTGTCCAGGGCCTAGTTTAGGGGTGACTTATATGTATTAACAAGGAAGGTTTGGCCCTGACGAGAAGATTAACTTGCCAGGTCGCCATGGCAGTTGAAAACTGTACACACAGGCTCTGCAATGGCAGGTCTGAGTCACACTTAAAGGGCTACTGAAGTGGTGGTTAATCAGTGCTGCAGGCTCGCCAGTAGCTTTTAATTTACAGGTCTGTGGCTCATGTAGTGCACTTTACCAGGGACATAAGTAAATTGAATAGGCCATTTGTAGATAAGGAAATGGTAACGTGTTTTAGGAAAAGAACACAAGCACTTTAGCACTGGTCGGTAGTGGTAAAAAGCCAAGAATCCTAAAGCCAGAAAAACAGGAAGTCAGAAGGAAAAAACATCAGGGGAAACCATGCATAGGATGCCAGGTCTAACACAGTTCTAGGGAACCACAGTGAGGGCTGCATGGAAAATAAGGTCCAATTTATTCCCATCTGGGAAACGCTTTTGTGACACAGTAGTCTTTAGCCCTATTCATGGAAATGTGGTCCACACTCTTATGTCAGTTTTAGCTCCATTAAAGCAGAGGAATCTCTCTTTCATCCTTTCCTGGAGGTGGACAAAGTACTTGTTGATGTTTGACTGGCTTGTTGATCCTTTCTTCAGTTGAGAGGGAAATCTGCCACTGTCTGCTTGCATTTGAAAAATCCTTGATTTGACCCAGTGCTTGCACGAACATTAGAGCTTCCAGTGGTGGTGATATCTGTTGTACTCTTAATGTCACCTTGAGAGTGGTTGATTCCGACTGTCAAAGCCACAACTTTTTGGTCATTAAGGAAGGAGGGATCATTTTAGCAATTTCAGAGAAATAGCTCAATCAGTGGCATTGCGTGCTGGAGAGAGACCAAGTAATATAACAGCAGCTGGCTGCGTTTATCCACAGTGATGATGAAGAGTTCTTCTTGGATGTTTGCTAGAGTGGTATCAGTGCTACTACTGGAAGCACTGAACTTAACGAAGGGGATTCTGTTTATAACACCACTGAAGTTGCCTTGCTGCTACCTGTCTGTCTGATCAGTTGCTCGTCAAGAATTGACAGTCCATTTTCGGTTTCTGTAAAAGGGACTTGGCAATGGCATATTTAGTTGATAGGAAATGTGCTTTTTGTGAGGTATGCACTTACTAGATTTATGACGTCTCCTCTTAGGGTCTGATTACAAGTGGGTCGGTTAATTTCGACCCATGCGCAAACTGTTTACACCTGGGTCGGAATTACGAATTTGGCTGTGTTTAACACAACAAATAACTATCGGATGTGTGAAATACCTCAACTATCGCTAAATTTCGTCAGGTCAAACTTACCGAAATGTAATGTGGTAAAGTCATGTGGTATTTGCAGCACTGCTAGCGCACCTGGTCCTTAGTAAGTAAACTTACAGGGGGATGCGTATAGGCCGATTAACCTTTTGGATCGCATGGAGTATACTAGCTATGTAGTAATCGATGAACATCAATTATCAATGTAATCAATCAACAACCACTAAGAAAATCATTAAGCATGAGACAATATATCAACATTTCATGAATAACCACAACTCAATTATACGTTTTAGTAGTTTTATTCCCCTATTAGTAACAATACACAATCATGAGGTTAATTCAAACTTTATTCAATCAGCTCAAAATGTATTCATTAATATCCACCAATAACATAATCTAATCAGAACCTGAGAAAACACATACTCTAATGGTTCAGAATATGAATATGTCGACATTAATAGCAGAGTTCAGCAATCAGCCTGTCAATCATTTGTCACTGTCAGAATCACCCAAAGAATCCTTACTTAACCCAGATTGGCATTCAGCATGTGGGACTTCATGCAAAAATAATTTCGAACATGAGTTTGGAAAAACATCTAGCTAGTAGATAACGTATAATAACAGCGCAGTTGGTACCTAGAAAGAAAAGGCACAAAAGTTAATCAGTCATAGTGTCATAGCTACCTATCCACGAAATGGATCAGCAACAAAGTCAGTCTTCGTCCTCAGGTCATCAATCCATCAGCAACGCATCAGGCTCTCAAGAGCATGAGCCCAATGACAGAATCTCAAATTGCGTCTTCTGACATAATCAATTCTCTCCTATCATCTGAAGTTTTTAGCCCCTTGTCATGACTTATTAGAATTTTTCAGTCCATCCCCCTAATTCCTAATTGGTCAGTCAATCGGCAGTTATGACTCTAACCTATAATATTCATTTTACAAATCTATGAATTCTAATACTTCACAATCCCAAATTCGTTGATTGGTTAACTGTACGATGTCCTCATCATCCGGCTCATCAGGTATAGAAAATATTGCATCTTCTTCTCCAGTCACTGCTTCTATTGTTCAAGTCCTGGGAAAGTACATTGAGTCTGTCTTACACCAACCTTGTTTCATATCCTAGTCCCTCATCTCCTGTTCATCGGTACATTGCAGAAAATTCTAGCTAAGCAGATTTTATTAACATATGCAGTTCAGGGACAGTTCAACGCACCAGCTTCTCTGCAGTGCGCTAGAAATTCAGCTTCTGTATGAGGCCTGTAAAGACTAGACCACAACTTCGGCTAAGTTAACTCTACAATATAAGGCAAAAAATAGGTTATACATCTTAATATGACACATTACTACATTATTATTACATATTTTCATTATTTCACGTATTTTTAATCATATTAGTACAAGTTCGTATAAAGTGGCTGCCATTCCCCATAGGCACATTTTCAAACGTGCACATTAATTTTTCTCTAAGATTAATTTCTCTATGAACCATAACATATAAGCATTTATTAATCATTTCTAATTAGCATATCTGAGTCAACAGCACCATATGGCTTTTAGTGTGCGAAGTACTAAAATCATCAAGTTATTCCCCACAAACTCATAATAGGTGTTATTTATGACACCTGATAAATAACGTGCCCATGGTATCCTTATTTATCAGCTGCTATAAATAGCACCTAAACTTGTAATCAGGCCCTTAGAGTTGGAAGGAGTTGCCGCATGCACAGGGCACTCAGCCAGTTTGATTCTTTGATTTTCCCCCTCTTTTTTGGTTAGTTTGAAGATCACAAATTTGATCCATACATATTAGTAGAAACAGTGGGGAGATGGATGAATTCCCTGCTTTTTTTTGGATATTTTGTTTGACGACCTGTTTGCCCACTTTGTTTCTGGTTTTTGATGCATATGTTTGTAATACAATTTGGGAATCTTTGATAAAGCTAGAAAACAATGTTTTTCAAGACTCCTGGATATTGTGGGGCTGTTGAAAAGAGACTGTGGTAAGTACTCATGCTGTATAGTTTACAGGCAATCATTCGAGTGATAAATAAACAATCTGTGAAACAGACACGTTGAAAAGTAATCAGTGTCTCCACAGTGGTCATATAATCTGTGTTGCAAATCCAGAAATGCAGGTTTCAAGGTAGCAGTAAAACGTAGCCTGGTTGCCACTAATCTCTGAGCTTCGGCCTTTATAATTAAAATATAAGCCTAATTATCAATCTAGGGACCAAACCTGTTCAAAGTGTCACTTCGGTTTGGGAACACGCTTGTTTCCACAATAACTGACCTTTACTTGTTTCTTCTGAGAAAGACAAGCCTGGCTTGATTAAGTTATATGTGTGCACTTAGGGGCCAGATGTATCATTATTTGAAACAACGATTGCCAATTGCAATTCTCTGCGAATTTAGGTAATCACTGTTGGAATGTATGAAACTCCATGAGTTTCATTTGGCGTTTGCTAATGGATTGCAAATCAACCTACTTCATTAATACTAATGAGGCACGTTGCAATTTGCAACCCATTAGGAAACGTTAAAATCATATGGATGGTGACCTGCAAGGCTCAGCAGACCAGCATGTCTATGATTCCTTTTAAATAAAGCAATTTTTTTTGTTTAAATGCAGCCAGTTTTCCTTAAAGGAAACTGAGATGCGTTTACAAAAGAAAAACAAGAGTTTTCTTTTCGTTTTTTCAGGGTAGATGGTAGTCCGTGGGACCACGGCCTGCTCTTAAAAAACATTTTTACATGCATTCACAAAGGAGAAGAGGTCCCTTGGAGACACCTTCCCATTTGCTAGTGGGTTACCACCTACGTGAAGTAGGTAGTAAAATGCAAATGTTTTGCAATCTCATTTTGGTCACAAAACATTCCTACATACCGCTGCGATTCGGTATTGGGAAGGGAAGTCCTGAACATGCCCCTTCTTAATACTGAATCAGTATGTATGCACAGTTCCAAACTGAAATTCAGTAACATGTTACTGAATCGCAAATTGGAATTCATACATAGCAAAATGCACTTTTGTGGTCGCAAACAGTCATATGCGAGTAAACCACAACATCAACCACAAAAGATGAGAGAGCAGGGGCGGCCCCTCCACTATGGTGGAGGAGCATCACCCCACTGCTGAAAGACAGCAGAAAACAGAAAAATAAAATGATAATAAAAGTGTTTTAGAATCATTTTATTTTTCCGCTTAGCTGGGGGGAGGGGCAGTATCCTCCATGTCAAAAGGGAGGAGGAGTGGCAGGTGCACTCTAAGAGCTCATGTCAGTTTGTCTGGCTGTCTTAAGCCAACCAGGCTGCCATGTGCGCTTAGAACTCTCGAACCACCTGTGTTACACAGCCAGTTAGAGATCAAGCACAGGCTCCCACTCCCTCACTGACTGGCATTTCAGACCTCTCAAGCTAATCCTGACCGTTCTCTCATGTTGAGCAACAGCATGAGAGAAGCGTCTGGATTGGGTGGAGAGGGGAGCAAGGCAAGTACAGAAGCACTGAGGCAGCAGGAGCAGAGGAACACCGAGGCGGCAGGTAAGTGTTATTTTTTTTAAATTATTGCCTGACTACTGCCCCACCAGCCCTTCCTGGCAACAGCTGCCACTGTGAGAGAGACTAGCAAACAGGCATAAAAATACTAGGAAAAAAACACAAAGTGATATGATGAAGTATTGCAGAGGACCACCACTGCTTCCTCGAAGAGTGCTTTAGGAAAAATGACGGCTGTAAATTTATAATAAAGACTGTATTTTATGTAAGAGAAGGCGATGCTGAACTGGGGTTTATTATTTTGCCCAGCTACTGATTGCAACTATAACAATTTAAACATAGATTGCTTTACAGAAATTCTTCACCTTCTTGCACGCAAGTACAGTGTAATGTTTTAGCACCACAGTCTATATAAAACATTTCATGACCTTTAAGCACTCATCTTGTCTCACATTGAGGAGGTCTTGATATTCATCATTATTTTGCACCAGTATTCATCCCATCAGTGATAGAAGGGTGTTCCCTCACTACAACCTATAGTTGTTTAATGCAAACCCCCGCCCACCAATGTTTGTAAACATGGCTTTATACTGAACAATAATGCTTCTTCGCTATTATGTTTGAGAAATGTTTTAATTTCTCCAAATATGTCAAACTTTCTATGTGTGCTGCAATGTACTACACATATAAAATTATTCAAAAGTTTTAAGACATGTCTTAGCATGGTATTTTGTACTGGAAGTAGCATGACATGAGTCTCCTACATCCCCAAGAGTCTCAGAGATTAGATTTCTAACACTCCTGTGCAAGGACTTAGTTCAATGCTCCAATGCAAATTATAAATCCAAGTGTACTGAGACCCATACACAACCCATTCAGCAGTACTGTATATGAAGTGTTTTCTGGTGGTGATCAGTCCCACTAGATGAGCTCAGTGGTCACAGTGAAACTCCAAACGTTCTTTAGTAAAAGCAGCAATGCATGACATGGCCACAGAAAACAACATGAACATTTCTAACATGGTTAGCAAGTTCCTAGCATGTAATACCCCATCACAGCTTTTGCCCGGGAATGATAAGCTTGCATGGCAGGATGGTCACCTTTATTCACCACTCCTGGAGCCACCTTCGAACAAGCCAGGTTATCACTGCAACCTGGAGTGACCTTTGGCGTAATAGTCTTAGCTCAGAGCCCCTACATTGAATGGACAGATACCTGGGTTTTTATAGTATCTGACTGCTGATTTTATCTCATATTTATAAAATAAAACAGTACTTGCAGACACTAAAGTATTAACACGACATATTGACAAATGCAATGCTACTATAACTAAAACAATAAAAAGTCAGCTTCCACACTAAGGGGGGGTCATTATGACTTGGTGGATGGTTTACACTGTCCGCTGAAGTCCCGACGGTCAGGTTGCCGCCAATGCGGCCGCCTTCCTGTGGGCTCCATTAAGAGTTCCCTGCTTGGTCATCGGGTGGAAACAGTGTTTCCGCCCACTGGCCCAGCGGGAACCGAGAACAACATTGATGCTGGCTCATAATAGAGCCGGCGGCAATGATGTAGTTCATAGGGTGCAGCAGCACTCAACACGATTTTGTGAACATCGTGACGGACTGGCCAGGGGGGCCCTGCACTGTCCATGACAAGTGCATGGGCAGTGCAGGGGGCTCCCTGGGGCACCCTGCACCCCTTCTCCGCCAGTCTTTACATGGTGGTGCTAACGCCATGTAAACGCTAGCGGAGATAATGTCGTAATCTCCAGGGCGGCACTGCTTGCAGCACTGCCCTGGCGGTTTAGGACTGCCAGGACCACCAGTCCCTCCTGTGGAGGGCAACTGGCAGTGCTGGCGGTCCGACTGCAGCACAACTGCCAAGGTCATATTGTGGTGGTCAGAACCCCGCCAAAGCGTTGTTTCAGCACAAAAATCTCACACTAACCTTTGCATTAGGGTGCAAAGGTGTATGAGAGGCACTAGGCAGCCTATTTAAGTACCTCTACAGGGGATGACAGTAGCAGTGCAATATCATTGTAAATATGGCTCTGCACTATTTCCCTCCTTGCGCAACAGAGTGTGGTTGCTGTGCAGCAGTCCATAACTTTAAAAAAAAAACTTCCCTTAAAATTGGAGCCTCAAGTTAGTCCTGTCAGTGGGCATAAGAAAATATCTTTAAGGATGCCACATCTACCACATGTCCCATTGTATTGACACTTCTGAAAAAATGGTAACCTATGAGCTTGGAAGAATATAAAAAGTAAGTGCCACTTGATGAAAGATGCTAAAGCATGTGCAGTAGAATATCAGTGAAACAACAAAAGGAGCCAATAAAAAGCGAGGATCAGGGTTATGATTTTTAGAGATTAAAATGCTCATGGTGTTCACCACCAATCAGATTTCACATATTACTAGACCTTCAAATATAGTCTAATAACAACTCTCACAACTTTCATTTAAAACTGAGTAATCTTTTGAAAGGTTGGCTGGAAACTGCACCTATCAATATTGATTAGCAGTTCAACCTTCAAGGCTTACCAATCTTGGATGTACCCATTAAGTAATCTAATATATTGAGATTTAAACCAGAGTTTCAATTTAAACTCATCATATCATGATTGATATAGTGAAGGAAAGCTAACATATTTTGATACCATGATGAAGTACAGGCTAGGCTTTTCTGGGAGTGCAACGATCCTTCGTGCTACAACCTGCATAAATCAAGTATCCCTCTGAAAAACTAATTACGAACACAAGATGGAGAGCTGTGTGCATTGAATAGGTGTACACATATTGAAGGAGGATGATTGCCTGTTTTTTTGAGAGAAGAATCACAGAACAATTAGGTACATTGTACTTTTGCTATGTGCTCTGAACCACACAGTTGGGCAATGTTATACGTGTCTCGAAGAGATCTGGGGTTGTACAGCATAGAAATCTTTAGCTAAACTGAGAAGAATGTAACTATTTAATGAGGGTTCAAACGTACCAGCCAATGGGTCCAACTGCAGTACATTCAAATCCACTTATGTAAGTGGACCTATGGAGAAAACAGATTGACAAAGGACATTGCTTCCTTATAGAAACTGGTTTCTGATCTCAGGGGTTGTTCAATGCCGAATAGGAAATCAATACTCTACAACACATTTTGTGTCAGAGGCATTAAATGACTGGTCTCCAAAAGTGGTTACAAATGGTGCACTTACTTTACATGCCTAGTCTTTAAGTTTGTGATGCAACCTATATACTAAAGGTCTCATTTCTAAATCTCTACTTACACGCGATTGCAGATTGACTTGTCTAAAAGTTGCTATTTGAAAACCGTTATGAGTGGCTACAAACACAAGGATAATGGCCTGCAAGAAACAGCATACCATCATCCCGTTGTTTGCATTGCCAAACGAAATTATGATTTTTTTAAAAAGAAGTAATTTCTTGAAGGAACAGGTAATGCTTTTAAAAAGAGGTTCCCATTTGGGAAAAAATCAAGGGGACAGCCAGTGGTTGTGTTAACTACTGCCTGTTCCAACCAAAGTTTTCCCAGCCAGTCTGAACAAAAGCCTGCAATGTCTTAAACTTCCCTTTAATTACATGTAAATCACCTGTAAGGTAGGCCCAAGGTTGCTCATAGGACAGGGAGCCATGTAAGTAAAAGGCAGGACATGTACTTTCATGTTTTACATGTCCTGATTGTAAAAAACTCCCAAACTCATTCTTCACTACTATTAGGCCTACTAATCTCATAGGCCGGCAGTGGGAATTCCTTAATATACTAATGGCTGCACATTAAGGGATTCCATATTAAACAAAAATACACTGTTCCAAAAGATGTATAGGAGGAAACATCGCCAGGCACTCCTATACACAGGAGCTAAAAACCCTCACACATCTTATTAGATGTCATGCTTCATCATAGGGCAGCTCCTCATCAAACTGGCGTTGCAATATCTGACGGGCCCCCAAGGGAGCTCTTTGCCGGAGATCTTAACTAATAGAACTAATAGTGTGTGCCACAGTGAAAAGCACGTAGGAATAGACTCAAACCTTCTGGCAAAGACCAAGAAAAAACACAGGAGAGAAGAGACAGGAAAGTTAAAATTGCCTCAGGAACCTCCAAACCCTAGTTTATTGAATATGGCAGAATACTGGACAAGAATAAAAAACTTAGTAGAGTAAACATGAGATAATGTACCCACACTCTACTAAAAACAAGGCAGAAGGAATTTGCTTCCACCAAAAAAGGTCAATATGTTTTGCGACTCACAGTCGTCCAATCGGATCATATGGCACTTCTTCAGGACGGAAAACCAACAATAACTTCTCCTGAACTTAAATATGAATTCTATGAAGATTATACCAAATTTGGGGAAATCAAAAGACAAACAATGAGTTGACTTACTCACGTAAGTTACACATCAGCTGGATGTGATCTAGAAGAGTCTGTAGACGAAAAAATATAAAACATAGCCACGATATTCTGTGATTGTTTAACTGGCACAAAAGTAACCTTGTGAAAGTATTTGAACTGTGAAAATAACAGACCAATCAATGTACTTATGTTACCATATTAAGTAATCAATAAACACACGGATAGGAAAAAAGCACTGTTTACCTATTCTAGATTATGGACTCAGGTCCATGGGACAAGGCGAGCCACTAGGCTAACATTGTATCTAGATGAGGTAGAAAGGGAAAGGCAAAAAACGACAATGTGAAGTAATGGGAACAAGATCTTACACTTTAAAGTGAATGTACAGCGCTACACATCGGAGGGAACCACTATGTAGGTGTTGTAAACAAATGTTCATAAGCAAACATAATCGCTATGCAGCTAAAACATTGTGCTGCACTGCCTGATAAAAGTAAATGTGTCGACTGAAACAACTCTGGGAAGTGACGGAAAGATGAACATCTAATAAGTGCCTGCGACAGTGTCTTGCCGCAAATTACCACTATGACGCTCTAATCACAGAAGACCACAACGTCATGAATGCTGTGACGGTCAGATCAATAATGTTGTAAAGAGGCGTCAGTAAAGTAGAATGACAAATCAAAATCTGTTCTGTTCAAAAGATACTCAGCTAGCACGACTGTAATAGTCTATGGACGAACGAGGAAATACAAAACACAGGTACTAGAAAGATCATAGTACTCACGTTTCGAAACGTTAGTCCGTCCGGGGACCTACCTGGGGCCGCTTTCCCAAAGAATGTAAGATCAAACACGGCTCACGGTTAAGTGAAGAGGTCAGCGTGGAGGGTGCCCAATCAGAGGCGAGCCTCTGAAGAATGAGGCTCTGCTCATCATAGGTGGGTAAAAATAGTAGAAGGACTCAGTCGTCCTAGTTGGGGGGAATAATAGACACGAACGATGGACTATCGTTGTAACACCTCTAGCAACAAGATGAATACTGAGGCCAAGTGTTAAAAAATGAACAGCATCTAGAATGCGAAAATCTTCTACTAAATAAGGTCTTAGGAAATAAGCACTAATGCAAGAAAAATCTAAAAATAAGATCTCTAATGCGGTTTATGTTAATCCAATAAAATTGAAGAAAAACAGACATCCCTCAATGGGGTCCAGAAAAAAAGAGGGACCAAAAAAGAATAGTCATATATTCAGTCCAAAGCAAGTATACATTTGAGAAAAGAAGTACCAGCACAAGTAATTAATGTCAGAAAAGGTCAGGAATAGACACTCCGGTGGGCAAAAGAGAGAGTGCCATTGCCAAAAGTATATGAGGCACTCACCGGGTAGAGGAAAAGGTCAACCATGGTATATCATCATTTAAACCATGGACATGCGTTCTCAATTTAAAAACCCAGCGTTGCTCTATTTCTAAGAGGGATTCAGAGGATCAGTTAGGAGTGTCAAGGACAACCCACCGTATGTCATAAGGGGCATGGTTTATATCTAAATATAGGGTACTTAATTTGGTGGATAGACGTCTGCATCTAATGTTACTACAACGTTCATTAATCCTGACCTTTACAGTCCTCGTTGTCATTTCAATATACCATAAATCACATGGGCATGTGATCATGTAAGTACAGTTCCGGGTATTGCAGTTCGTATGTTTCAGAAGCTGCCAAGTACCAATGGGGTCCAAGTCTAAGGCATCAACATTTTTGGTGATACTGCATACATTACAATTGCCACTAGGATGATGGCCGACTACTGGTGGAAGTTGCCACAGTGTAGTTTGTTGTTATTCATGGGAAGCTGTAATAGGGTGTGTATGGACTACTAGGTCCTTAATATTAGTAGATCTTTTAAAGGCGAAAAGGGGTTTGGGTACAGAGACACCACCTCTAGAGAGGATCGCCCATCGACTATTGATCAGTTTTTTCACGTAGGCCAGCAGCGGGAATTCCTTAATATACTAATGGCTGCACATTAAGGAATTCCCACAGCTGCCCTATGAGAGGAGTAGGCCTCACAGTAGTGAAAAATGAATTTAGTAGTTTTTCACTACCAGGACATGTAAAAGAAAGCCATTAGTATGTAGCTTTTGTTGATCTTAGGGCAGCCTTCCACTTAGTCCCCAGGGACTTGTTTTGGGCATTGGTCAAGAGTATGGGGGTCCCTGAGGGCCTTTAAGCCAATTAAATAAGGTTAAATCAGATAACTGCGCACAAGTCCAATGGGGTCCGCAGGGGCAGTTGACAGGTCATATCCCTACTTACAAAAGGATGCAACAGGGGTGTGTGATGGCCCTCACACTCTTCTCTCTCTTTATAAACAATGTTATAGGTATCCTTCTCATAGGTAAAACAGATGCTCCTAAAATAGAAGTTGTGCGGGTCCCCACTCTATCATTTGCCGATGACACCCTTCTAATTTCCCAGACTCCTACCAGCCTGCATCAACTACTAAATAATTGTAATGCTTTCTGCAAATCGAAGGGATAGGAAATCAGTGTTACAAAGACAAAACTTATGGTAATTAGGCCCGATAAATCTTTTAGAAATAGTTTATCTTTGGAAAACAAAGGGCACTACTTTAGCACCAAGCGCCTACTGTCAACAGAAAACATCAAGCAGCATCAAAAAGAGCCATACTTCCTGCAATGGACCCATACAATTAAAGGCTTAAGCTGCAGCTCTATATGGTGCTGAAATCTGGGGCCACCCAAGCACATAGCCACTTACATTGAGTGAAAATAAGTTTGTGCGCTCACTCCTTTACCTCCCCCAGAGTACTCCTCTAGTCCCCATGTTCGATGATGTTGCTCTTAAAAGAGTGGAGCATATTGCTTGGTTAAGGCCTCTTCTTTATTGGATGAGGATTTGGACCACAGTGGAGCTTATGCCCTATAGAAATGTTTAAGACTAACTGTTGACGATAGACAAGAATGTCACCTTTCCATAGTTTAGTCATGTCCAATCCTGGCTATTAAGGTTGGGCCTCAGTGACTTTTGGTCCGCTCTGAGATCCTTAAACTCATTATCCTAACAGCTTTTGAAATCTACATACTGGAAATATGCTTTAGCTAACCTCCACCAAAGCTCTACTCTAGGGAGTCTGTCAGCCCAGTTTCTGTTTATCAAGGATAGCCCCCATTATCAAGCTTTCCGAGATATCCCCCAATCACAGATGGTTAAATCCTTGTACCTAAAGTTTCGGTATGGCAACCTTGAGATCAGCACTTTCACATCCCGGTGAAATACCTGTAGGTCTACTGCCCTTAATGACAACTTTCCACTATGCAGCCCGTCCTCTGAAGAAAATACAAGTCATGTCTTGCTTTTCTGGCCTATGCCAAGCCTAGAAGTAAATGAATTTGTCTGCTGTGAAATGGACTTGGCTTCAAAGCTATAACGATGTTCAGGACAGACACAGCCACATATACTGTATCTTGAGTAAATACCTATGGGCAGTGGGGCTGCTGAGGAAACAAAAAGGTCTAACATTTTAAAGCCCTGATACCTGTTGTATTCTTTCTTAATATACATAGACGCCATTAAGAATGATAATAATTTTTACTATGTACAAATATTTTACATAGCATTGCCATTTTATCTTGTATCTTATGGGTCTTAAACTAGCTTATTTATGAAATCTCATTGTAACTTACATTTTATGATTTAAACAACTCATCTCTTTTTGACAGCCTCCTTAATTATTGTTAAGTATTTTTTTAAATGTTCCTATGTTTTTATAGGGAAAATGTGTTTGATTTTATATTTTTAAGTTAAGGACTGACATTTCTGAAATAAACTATATTGATTAATTGATTGAATTCCTTAATATACTTTTCAGCTGTGATTCCTGACCGGAAAGAGTTAGCTACATCATGCTTCTTATCATTGGAAGGCTAATGTTAAATCCTTTTTACTGGCAAAGTCATATTTAACATTAATATTTTTGATTTAGAAGGGACTTGTAGTTTTGTTTATAAAACCAGAAATATAAGCCCCAGAGTTCAAACTAAAAATCAGGCTGTAATGCTTACTCATCATTGCTCCAGACCGGCCTTTCTTATAAACGGTTAACTCTGCCATTATTGTTGTTGGTTGTGGTGTGGTGGGTTTGGGTGAGAGTTTTGTGAAATGACCCCCTAGAAATGTGCAGGAGGGAATCATCCTCCATAATAGGTTGTCTGAAATGCCCTGTCTTTGAGAAAAACACTGGTAGAGTCAGAAGTAAGAGGAGTGGGTGAGTTGCCATGTGCTTGCACGTAAACCTTTCTTCTTTTATAGGAGAGACATTGCCACTAAAAAGATGTGTCAGGGCCCTCAGACCTGGGAACAGCACTTTTGTGTCACTTCTCGCTGATAATAAAGTATTGTATGCAAGTAGCAAATTAATTTCTTGTGACAGACAGTGGGTCCTGATGTCAGAACTTGCCTACAATAATAACCTGAAGAGCAAACTTTCTACACACATAACAATATGACTCCTCATTAGTCAAACCACCTTGACTGTATTTCTGGTACTGCTCCAAGTACATTGTTCCTTCTTTTTAAAAATATTTAATAGTATAACAGCTAGCATTCGGAAACCTACTTCAACAAATTAGGTGGTTTTGAGAAGAACTCAATACACAAACTACGAACTGTGTTTAATCCGTTGTAGTTTTTCAAGCTTTTCATTTGCTTTAAACTTGCACACAATGATTTATACACTTTCTCCACTGTTTTACATATGTGATTTGAATATGCATTTAAAAATGCTTATTATGGCATTTCAAAAAATCTTATTAACTTGTTGACAATTACCTCTGTTTGAGCCTCTACCACCAGGGCCACATCTTTATTTTGGATGCCAAAATATCCTTCATGATATTACCCAGGTTCTAGGTAAAAGAGGAGTAGCATTGTTACTTTTCAGTGCAGGTCTGCAAACATTGCCCCTCATTACTTAGCATCCATGGCCACACTGCAAAATCCCCCACACAGATCATCCAGTACACATACTGAAAGAAGTTTTCATGAAACCAAAAGTTTTGACTCTTCCTCTACAAATTAGGACACTGTGGGATACACGGATGGAGGCGCACCCAGAAATAATGCATAAGGTGTTTGTAGAAAGTGCAATATCTACCTTACAATCTTCTTTTCAATTTTCAGAGTAATAGTTTATGCCCAATAAAGTACAAACCAACAATATTTTTTTTAATGTGTTATCATTTCAAATTAAATGTGCAATACTCTAACAATACATTCAAAGTGGTAGTGTTTCTCAAGTGTCCATTTCTGTCAAAATTGACATATTTTGTGTGCAATATGCAAAAACAACTGAATGGTGTACACCCATCGTCAGGCCCATAGATCAATCATAGGGGCAGCTTAGTGCTTAAATAGCCTTTTCTCTGTTTCTCGTCTTGCTTTGAGTTATCAGCCACAGTTCATCTTTCACAAAGTAATCGCTTCCAGTCTTTAGGCGCAGTAACCCATGCCAGTGCATTATGATAATTCTAATGGCTACACCTCAAGAGAATGTAGCACAGATGGCCTGAATGCAATACAAATTTTAATTTCACCAAACAGTAGGAGTAGCTGTTCAATAATAGCCTCTCTGCAAAGGATCATCTTCCTCCTTTGCGCTGCCACCTGTCTCGCTCCTAGAAAATCACAATGGAAAATCCAAAGACAACAAACTGGGGCGTGAACACCATCATGCCAGCAAATCAAATACAGGTGCAAATCATGGATTAAACAGCCCTTTCTCTAATCTCATCTTGCTTTGAACTATGGACTATATAAATATGCATCACAGTCATTCACAATTTCTTTATAGCCAGTTGACTGGCTCACTAGATTCCAATGCGTTATGGTCATTGCTGTACAGCATATATATTGTGTGCAATCCCTTATATTTATGTCACTCTCTTGGAGCTTCTCAGTGGAGTATATGTCAGCTTGTTCTAAAGTGTTTCAAATTTCAGTTTTAAAAAAAACATAGGAGCTGCTATTGAAAAATAATCTCTTTGCAAAGGATGATCTTCTACCTGTGTGGTGCCATATTTTGCCTCCTAGGAAGTTGGAAAATCAGAAAAAAGATGAGGCGTG
Organism: Pleurodeles waltl; assembly: GCF_031143425.1. Classification (NCBI taxonomy): domain Eukaryota; kingdom Metazoa; phylum Chordata; class Amphibia; order Caudata; family Salamandridae; genus Pleurodeles; species Pleurodeles waltl. The sequence continues at coordinate 382,234,362 of NC_090438.1, forward strand.
AATACCATCAAGCCACCAACTCACTCACAGGTGTAGATCATGGCTTGAAGCACAACGTTTCTCACTGTCAGAGTGAGTATTTTAGCCTAATCCAGGGCAAGATCCATGGTGATGACACCAGACATAGACCTAGCTTCTAGCACTGATCTCCAGGGCTTCAAAGCACAGGGAAGAGTGAGGAGTAGGAAGAGACAAACAATATGTAGGAAATCTGCCTTTTCTGTGTGGTCATCCTGGATTTTTCACCTTTTAATGGACCCTTTCTAATTACTAGTAAAGTACCTGCATTCTCCCCTTTAACATCATAGAAGTGGTAAATTTAAGTTGCCTTTAAGTCCCTGGTATATGGTACAAAATGTAATAGGGCCTGAAATTTAAATGCCATTAGTGGACTGCAGCACTTATAGTTCCATGCACCACATTCTTAGTGCAAACACGGTTTCAGGTCTATCATTGTAGCCTGACTGTAAGTTGCACTGCGACATGTTAAAAAATCCCTTTTAAATAGGAACAGGTCCCCCCATGTAGACCTTGTAGCCCACAATGCTGGGTGTATGGTATTTAAAAGTAGGGCATATAGATATTTAATGTTAACATGCCCTTACAGTGACTAGCACCCAAAAGCTGTTGTCACTGAGGCAGGCCTAGCTGCCCTATATAGGAAATCAGAGCACAGATTCTAATGCTGTATCTTGGGAATTGGTGTAGATAGAAAAATAAACAACTATTTGTAATAGTTATTACAAACCCAATTAAATGATGAAGTCAGATTTTTAATAAACGTTAAGGAGAAGTAGCTTTTAGAAAGGTACCCTCTATTTGCCTGAACTGTCAGAAGACTATTTACTATAATATACTCTCATCTTTGAGCCGGTGATTAGCCTTTAAATGGGTGTGAATACATATGAGATGCCTCCCAAGAGCAAAGAATAGGCTGACCTAAAAGGGCAGAGATGACTCCTTTGAGCTTTGAAGAATATGCAGGGTAGGGTTGTGGGCTCCCTTTTTGACAGCACAGAGTCAAATCGTGCTTGACAGGTCTTCTGGGCCATATGTAACACTCGAAAGAGAGAGAACAGGATGCCAAGACAAGTCTTGTGTATCCACTGTATTGTAGCTAAAGAACTGTGCTTTTGTCGTACTAGACTTCTGGCCCTCCAAGTTTGAAGATACTACAACTGAAACTGATGCTTCGCACCACCACCACAACAGTGTTTGCGTTTGGGTCTTCTACTCCACTTCCGCTGGCAGCAGTGTTCATGACGGACATTAAGCATGAGGGTCAGACTGTTAGCACCAATGTCTATGTCACAAAAACAGGCGGCAGCATGCTACTGAGTTGCCGGACGGCCGAGAAGCTGGGTTTGGTGTCCGCTGAGTTCAGTGTACACCAAGAGAGTGTTGAAGGGCTAGTAGCAGAACACTCCCAACTGTTCCAGGGAATTGGATGTTTGAAAGACAGACAGGCTCACCTTCATATCGACCAATCCATACAGCCAATGGCCTTAAAACATCGCAGAGTCGCATTCCACCTGCAACCCAAGGCAGAAGAGGAATTGAGCAAATTAGAAGCCGCTGGCAGAATTGAGAGAGTGGAAGGACCCACTCCTTGGGTCTCGCCGATCGTGGTCATGCCGAAGCCCAAACAACCTGGGGAGGTGTGGATTTGCATCAATATGAGGTTGCCCAATGCTGCTATTCATCGTGAGCGCCACCTAACCCCAACCATTGATGACATAGTGGTGGAGGTGGTTCTCAAAAATGGACCTCAGGTCAGGCCACCACCAACTCATGCTGGACCCTGAATCCAGAGCCATCACCACCTTCTCCACCCATGTAGGGCTCTGGAGGAATACTAGCCTCAGTTTCTGAATCTCCTATGCCGCTGAGGTATTTCAGGACACAATACAAGGGGTACTAGCTGGATTGGAAGGTGTCATCAACGTAAGTGATGACATATTGGTACATACCCGGACCATCGAGGGACACCTGGAAAGACTTCGAGCCACATTCAAGTGACTCCAAGAGCATGACTTAATGTTGCATCGATAAAAGTGTGCACTCTTACAGCATCACATTACCTTCTTTGGATATCACTTTTCTGACAAAGGAGTAATGCCAGACCCAGAAAAGGTACAGGACATCCAGAAAGCGCCTGCCCCCACATCGGTCACTGGCATAAGGATTTTTCTGGGCATAGTCAAATACTGTGGCCAATTTATTCACAATCTAGCGTCTCTAACTGCGCCCCTCCGAGAACTGACAAAAACTAACGCTACCTGGGAGTGGGGACCTGTACAGGAGAATGACGTCCATGCCAACAAGAATGCTTTGTCTGACCAGACCACTTTGAGTTAACTTCAATCCCGCCAAGGAGTCTGAGTTAGCAGTGGAAGCAAGTCCAGTGGGACTCGGGCCATTGTGTCTCAAGGCAGTGAACAAGGGCAGGGAAGACTGGGCACCAGGGGCTTATGCCAGTAGAGCTCTGACTGCGACTGAACAACGTTACTCCCACACTGAAAAAGAGGCCATAGTGGTCCACTAGGGTTGTCGTCACTTTCACATCTACCTATATGGCCAACCCTTCACGATGGTAATGGACCATAAACCCCTAGTGTCACTTTTCAACAGATCCACGTCTACTTCGCCACCTCGGATAGAGAAGTGGGTCCTGCAATTACAAGACCATCAGTTCCAAGTAGTGTATCGACCGGGATCCCAGAATCCGGCAGATTACCTGTTGTGACATGCCCTGGTCTGCATCAGCCTAGGAGAAAGTTGAAGCAGATTCCGTGGAGGATTATGTACGGTTGGTGATAGATTGATCACGACCATTACTGATGTCAATGCAGGAGTTCACGGGGCCAATCGGGGAGACAAATGCATCCAACTATCGATAACGGCTGTCCGCACAGGGAGGTGGCATGAGATGGTACACAATCTGTCACGACAGACTGAAGAGACAAGACACACTCTGACCACTCTACATCATGTCCGGCAAGAGCTGTCTGTGTCGTCAGAGTGGTGTTTGGTCTGGGGCATGCGACTGGTGGTTCCCCAATTCCTGCAGTGATGCATAGTGAGTTTGAAGCATGCAGCTCACCAAGGCGTGGTCAAGACGAGGGCCCGACTCCGCTGCAAAGTATGGTTACCAGGGTTGGATCAGCAAGTGGAGAAAGTGGTGCAACACTGTCATCTTTGTCAGGTAGTAGGCCCATTGAAACCCCCAGCACCTATCGTCACAGAGCCTATCCCTTCCAGGCCATGGTGATGGGCCAGTGCTGACTTGGGTGCCTTACCAGATGGCAGGCACATGCTAGTAGTTATAGATGACTTTTCTAAATATCAAAAGGTGGAAAGACTAGACACGACCACGGCTGGACAAGTCATCCCGCCTTTAGAAAAAATAATGGCCATGCATGGCATCATTCAAGAACTCAGAACGGACAATGGCCAGCCATTTTCCAGTCGAGTTTGGGGAGTATCTTGCCATACAGGGGATTGCCCATCGAAAAATTACACCCTGTTCGCCTCAAGTCAATGGTGAGGCTGAGCGTTTCATGAGAACCTTGAACAAAGTCTTGAGAATCGCGGTGGCAAAGACACACAACATAGACTGTGCCCTGTGCGCATTCTTGAGAGAGTACAGACTTAAACCTCACACCACCACCAAGATATCCCCAAGTGCTTTGTGTATGAACAGACAAGTGGAGGACACCATCCCGCAGCAGGACGCTCCAACAAATTTAGAGGAGCAGGCAAGTGAGAGATTGCGTCAGTGTGGATCTGCCAATGATCGAGTGTCAAGTAGGAGGCGGGCGAGAGATTCGCCTCTTCAAGTAAGTGACCAAGTGTTGATAAAAAAACGACGTCCCGGAGGGAAGTTTAGACTCCCATTTGAGCTGGTGCCGTGGACTGTCGTGAGGATTAGGGGCACTATGGTCACCGCTGTCAAAGGTAATGAGCAGGTAACTGGGAATATCTCATTTTTGAAACACTATCTATCGGAAGACCTTGGTGCTGCCGGAGACACCCCCACACCATCCGCTAATTGCGAGAGCAAGGAGGCGGTGGATGACTGTCCTGATATCCTGGAGTCTGGGGTCCCAACTCTCCGAGATGACTGCCCAGAAGACACTGTGGTCCGTCCTCGAGGTGAGACTGAAGGACAGGAGCGAGATAGTCAGTCCCCAACCCAGAGACCAAACGGTAATACAGAGACACTGATGAATGTTCCTCCCCAGGTGGTAATGGAGAGGTACCACCTTAGACCTCAGCCGGTGCCATCCAGCAAGCTGAAAGACTTTCTATTGATGTAATGTAACGCCCTGCTGAAAGATAATGGTAGCCGTATTTGGGTTCTTGTTTATTGTTTTATTAGGGTGGTGTTATTAATGTTTTAGTTTTTTTGGGGTAGAGGAGGGATGTTATGTTTGATGTGGGACATTCCACTTGGGAGGGGTATCCACTGGTGTTGTGGAGGTAATTCCCCCTCCCTAAAAGCGCAAAATGGTGCACGCCTGACGTAAGGAGCGAAAGTGATAAAAGGAAGCCTTGAGGTTCTGAGCGACAGTTAATAAGCACAATACGAGTGTCCTATGATTATTCTGAGACGCGCTACTGAGCCTAGGCCCTGCTCGGAAACGCAACAACAGCAAGCCCTTTACATACCCTAGGCAGCTTACCAGCGGAGTAGTTTCTAAATTTGGAATAGTCTTCTTGCAAAGGGAGTCTGAGATTTCATGCCAGTAATTGCAGAGTATAAAAGAAGCCCAGGTCATGTGGACTAGGTCAGCATCAGAGGTACCACATCTCCAGTAGTCTGTATTGTTACCTAACTCACACATTAGCATGAAGTGAGGTGTTAAGTATGCACTGTGGATGTATTTAAGTTGGATAATTTCTAAACCTGCCATTCAAGGAGATATATTTAATCCTTTGACTGCAATATCCCTCTGCATATCAGTAATCGCCTGTCCCTGATCTAGTTCCCATTTGTCTTTAAGATACTGAAAAATGTTTCAGCCATTTAATGTCCACTCATAATTGACTGTCGTATTTTCTTGTAACATTCACTATCTGTCATAGAATATCTATTATTTAAGACATTAAATAAGAAAAGAATCTTGTCGTTGCATATATTACCCCTCACACTCTGATTTGTTGTGATAATCTCCTCACTTAGTCCCAGATTTAAGAGGGTCTAGTGCCTCCTCGTGCCATTTCTTCATTTTTTACGACGCTAATGTGGCCCAACAAGGCCAAATTCGCTGCTCCATATTTACAAAGTGGCGCAATGCATGCATTGCACCACTTTGTAACCCCTTGCTTCACATTATGCCTGCGCCAGGCCTAATGTATGTAAGGGGAACCGCAAAAATGGGGCAGTGGAATAAAAGAGATTACACTGTACCATTTTTAGTAGCTATTTTCAATGCCTGCACAGAGTTGGTGTTAAGAGGAGGCATACCATTGTTTTCAATGCGCCCCTATGTATTCTGCAGGATTAGCGCCAACATTTTGGTGCTAATCCTACACAGTACATCAAGAGCGTCAAAATTTTTTACGATATTGCCCCTACCCTGTACCATGGTGTGCCATATATTAAATACAACACACATATAGTGGCAGTAGGGGGGGGCTAAAGGGCGCAAGAAAGCAACGTTGCATTGGATGCAGCACCACTTTTCTTCAATTTGGACCTTAGTTTCCTCAGCTCTATTCACTTACCTCAGACATCAAATTTGTCAAATATTCATTTGCATTTAAATCTGTTTAGATGACAGATCAAGGCATATATTACTGCTAAGTGTAAATTCTTATTAAAAAGATACTCCCTTAAAATACTATTATAATTTTATAGGCACGAGTTAGACACACTTTCACTGTCACTCCAGAGCTAATGTAGCCACAAAGGGAAAAAATGAGAGAAAAAGGGAGCAAAGGTTCAGGTTCTCTCAACCTTTTGCTTCTTGTTATCCCATATTGAGCACAACCTGGTTGAGGAACTGCCGCTTATGGAAGATATAGGTTTGTTGTTGATAGACATAGGCCCTCATTCCAACCCTGGCGGTCGGTGTTAAAGCGGCGGCCAACCCGCCAACAGGCAGGCGGTCAAAAAAATGGAATTCTGACCCTGGCGAGAACCGCCAACACAGCCCGCCACTTTAACACTCCGACTGCCACGGCGGGACAAACAAACAGTGCGGCGGTCACCGCCAACAGGCAGGCGGCAGACAATGTACCGCCCACCCTATCACAACTCACCAATCCGCCACCTTTTCCGGGGCGGGAGCCCCGCCGATAAAAACACGGCGGAAACAGACTACGAACGGGAAAACGCTCACCTCTATACACTCCACGAGGAATCTGGACAGCATGGAACCCGAATTAAACATCCTACCAGCTATTGTCTACCTGCTCCTCTACCAGGAGCACGAATGCCGGCGCAGACGACAACGGTGAGTACTGCACCTACGACACAGGGGAGGGGGGAGGAGAAAAGGTTACGGGCACACACATACGTGATACACCCACCATCCTGGGGAGTGCAAAGCCACAGTCTCACAAGTCTCTACAGTGGGTGGGTTGCCCACTGGACCATCCTGGGGAGTGCAAAGCCACAGTCTCACAAGTCTCTACAGTGGGTGGGTTGCCCACTGGACCATCCTGGGGAGTGCAAAGCCACAGTCTCACAAGTCTCTAAAGTGGGTGGTTTGCCCACTGTGCCATCCTGGGGAGTGCAAAGCCACAGTCTCACAAGTCTCTACAGTGGGTGGTTTGCCCACTGTGCCATCCTGGGGAGTGCAAAGCCACAGTCTCACAAGTCTCTACAGTGGGTGGTTTGCCCACTGTTACATCCTGGGAAGTGCAAAGCCACAGTCCATCAGGTGGATAACAGACTCCACTGGTCATGGAGGAGGCATGGTGGCCAGAGTGCTTCGTGAAGCCCTGCCCGACACAGATCCGGCCCTGCCAATGGGCCAGCGGTGCTTGAGAGGAAGGGTCCAGCGGAGCGGTGCTTGACAGGAAGGGCCCAGCGGAGCGGTGCTTGACAGGAAGGGCCCAGCGGAGCAGTGCTTGAGAGGAAGGGCCCAGCGGAGCGGTGCTTGAGATGAAGGGCCCAGCGGAGCGGTGCTTGACAGGAAGGGCCCAGCGGAGCGGTGCTTGAGAGGAAGGGCCCAGCGGAGCGGTGCTTGACAGGAAGGGCCCAGCGGAGCGGTGCTTGACAGGAAGGGCCCAGCGGAGCAGTTCAGAGACGGCGGTGCCCAGCGGAGCGGTGCTTGAGAGGAAGGGCCCAGCGGAGCGGTGCTTGACAGGAAGGGCCCAGCGGAGCAGTTCAGAGACGGCGGTGCCCAGCGGAGCGGTGCTTGAGAGGAAGGGTCCAGCGGAGCGGTGCTTGAGAGGAAGGGCCCAGTGGAGCGGTGCTTGACAGGAAGGGCCCAGCGGAGCGGTGCTTGAGAGGAAGGGCCCAGCGGAGCGGTGCTTGACAGGAAGGGCCCAGCGGAGCGGTGCTTGACAGGAAGGGCCCAGCGGAGCAGTTCAGAGACGGTGGTGCCCAGCGGAGCGGTGCTTGAGAGGAAGGGCCCAGCGGAGCGGTGCTTGACAGGAAGGGCCCAGCGGAGCGGTGCTTGAGATGAAGGGCCCAGCGGAGCGGTGCTTGAGATGAAGGGCCCAGCGGAGCGGTGCTTGACAGGAAGGGCCCAGCGGAGCGGTGCTTGAGAGGAAGGGCCCAGCGGAGCGGTGCTTGAAAGGAAGGGCCCAGCGGAGCGGTGCTTGAGAGGAAGGGCCCAGCGGAGCGGTGCTTGAGATGAAGGGCCCAGCGGAGCGGTGCTTGACAGGAAGGGACCAGCGGAGCGGTGCTTGAGATGAAGGGCCCAGCGGAGCGGTGCTTGAGATGAAGGGCCCAGCGGAGCGGTGCTTCTCACGGCGGGGCCCTGTTCAGCGGTGCTTCTCACGGCGGGCCCTGTTCAGCGGAGCTTCTCACGGCGGACCCTGTTCAGCGGTGCTTGTCACGGCGGGGCCCTGTTCAGCGGTGCTTCTCACCGCGGGCCCTGTTCAGCGGTGCTTGTCACGGCGGGGCCCTGTTCAGCGGAGCTTCTCACGGCGAGCCCTGTTCATCGGTGCTTGTCACGGCAGGGCTCTGTTCAGCGGTGCTTCCCACGGCGGGCCCTGTTCAGCGGTGCTTCTCACGGCAGGCCCTGTTCAGCGGTGCTTGTCACGGCGGGGCCCTGTTCAGCGGTGCTTCTCACGGCGGGCCCTGTTCAGCGGTGCTTGTCACGGCGGGGCCCTGTTCAGCGGAGCTTCTCACGGCGGTCCCTGTTCAGCGGTGCTTGTCACGGCAGGGCCCTGTTCAGCGGTGCTTCCCACGGCGGGCCTTGTTCAGTGGGGCCCTGTTCAGCGGTGCTTCCCACGGCGGGCCCTGTTCAGCGGTGCTTGTCACGGCGGGCCCTGTTCAGCGGTGCTTCTCACGGCGGGCCCTGTTCAGCGGTGCTTGTCTTGTGTTCCTAGGGAACCAGACCTGGCCAATATTTCACGCTCAGTCGCCATCCGACCTCTCGCTTGCGGGGCCCTCCTGTGCTGGAGTCCTGGGCCCGTGGGTGTCCTCCATCACACCCGGAATGGGGCTGGTGGGGCCCTCCTGGGCAGCTCGCCTGCTGCCGGACTTGTCTGCCCTGCTGCCCTTGCCCTCCTTCGCAGAATCTCTGGGGCCCTTGCCTCCCTTTGTGGATGTGCCAGGTGACGGGGCAAGGCTAGTGTCCTTGGGGCAGCCGTCTCAGGCCTGTCTCGCCGGGCCTTCACTTTTTTTGTCCTCTTCCCAGGGGGTGGGCTGGCTGTCCCCTTGCTGCTGGCCGATGTTCCTGCCCTAGGAGCTGGTGGACTCCAATAGCCCTGAACTATGGTCCTAGTAGATGCAGGGCTGGTGGTGGCTGAGGTGCTCTTTGGACTCTTAAGAGATGGAGGGGGTGGGTCAGTTGTTGGAAAGAGGTCAAGGTTGGAAAGGAAAAGCAATTTTGAAAGAGAGGGACGGGTAGGTGTACTGGGTATGGGAGTGGAGGAAGAGGATGTGGTTGTAGGAGAGTCAAGTGTGCTGTCTATGGGTGCAGGTGCCTGTGACGGAGGCTGTCGTGAGGTGGATGGCTGTTGGGTGGGTGGCTGCCTGCGTTTGTGTGGTTTGGAAGAGGGGTGACAGACACACTGGGAGAGGACACAGGGGACGTGTAAATGGCAGTGGGGGTGGTGACTGCACGTGTGCGGACTGTTCTGGAGGGTGTGCTGGTGATGGACGTACTGGCTGATGGTGGTGTGCATGCAGGTGTGAGTGGAGACGTCACAGGGAGGGAGGAGGGAGACGAGGAGGAGGGGGACACAGAGGAGGCAGTGGCTGTTGGCATATCTGCATGTGGATGTTGCTTGGGTGAATGCTTGTGGGATGTGTGGTGCTTATGTCTGGATGAGCTGCCCTTGGGTGTTGAGGTGTGTGCAGGCTGGTCTGTAGGTGTGGATGGGACGTGCAGACGAACAGGGGAGTGGGACTGGGTGGAGGGAGTTGGAGGAGGGAGGCTGGAGACAGGGACAATGGCTGCCGTCAGTGCTGAGGCCAGAGCGTTGAACGATCGCTGATGGGCAGCCTGACCCGAATGAATGCCCTCCAGGTATGCATTGCTCCAATGCACCTCCCTTTCTACACCCTGGATGGCATTCAAAAGGGTAGACTGCCCAACAATGATAGTCCTGAGGAGGTCAATGACCTCCTCACTGAGGGCAGCAGGGGTAACTGGGGCAGGGCCTGAGGTGCCTGGGGCGAAGGAGATGGCCGGCTTCCTGGCCGAGCGGGCACGGGCGAACGCTGAGGGGCTGCTGGGAGGGCGGAGCTGGTGCGCTGGGTGGCGGCTGTACCTGTTGTAGCGGTGGGCACGGATGTTGCCGCCACCCCAAGGGAGCTCCCTTCCGAGGACGTGTCTGTGTCGCTGACGTCTCCACGGGTCCCCGTTGTGGAGCTCCCCTCGCCCTCCGTCTCACTGGTGTACTCGGAGTCAGTTGCATGGCCCTCCGGGGCCATGTGAGATGCAGCTCCCTTGTGCGCCGATGCCACTTCTCCTCCGCCTGATGATGCTAATGCACACATGAACAGGAAGACCAAAAAAAAGGGGGGGGGAGAAGAAAGAAAGACATGTTGAGTGCATGCATTGGCGACACCGTTGGCGGAGAGGACAGACACAGTAGCCCACTGCACTACGCCGCGCACTTGGGGTACACTACTCAATCAGTGGGACATGGCCTACAAGCCTATGGACGACAACTGCACACATAGATGACACAGGGCCATGAATAGCTGTACTAGGCACCCTACAGAGGTGGGGGGCGGGGGCACCGGGCCATGCCTCATGGAGGGACCTAGCCTACAGAAATCGCCCTGGCCTAGGGATACCCACAGCCCTCCTCCCCCACCCAGGCACCTCCACTGCGCGCAAAGATAGCAGAATGTGCTGCTACTCACCCCCTTGTGTCTGCTGTGATGTCCTCACGCGCCCATCCAAATTGGGGTAGGCCACCGCCAGGATCCGGGACATCAGGGGGGTCAAGGTACGACTGGCACCCCTCCTACATTGGGAGGCCATCCCCAGCAGAGCCTCGGCGGTCTTTCTGCTCCTGCGGCGGATGTCCTCCCACCTCTTGCGGCAGTGGGTGCCCCGTCTGTTGTGGACCCCCAGGGCCCGGACGTCCTTGGCGATGGCACGCCAAATCTCGATCTTCTGATGGGCGCTGACCTATGTGACATGTACAGGGTGGGAAAAGAAACATCATCACTTTTCTGCATGGTCGATGTGAGTGGCCCCCCCTCCCCAACCTTGCCATGTGGCACATGCTCTCATCTGTCGTGCGATGCATTCCTCATTCGCTCCCCTCCCCACCATCGTTCATTCACCCCACTCAACCCAGGCATTGCCCACTAAGCATGGTCCCAGTGTACTCACCTGTTGGTCTGGAGGACCGTAGAGTAGCGCATACTGGGGGAGGACCCCATCCACTAGTTTCTCCAACTCTTCTGAAGTGAAGGCAGGGACCCTTTCCCCAGTCGCAGCAGCCATTGTCACTTCCAGACCGAGGTCACAGCAGCACTTGCAGTATAGATCCTCTCCTGTGGATGATCAGGTCTCGAGTGATTAAGCAGATAGAAAATGGCGGTCACGCCCGCGGCGGTGCGTACCGCGGCGGTGCGTACCGCGACCGCCGGCGCACATCCTCATTGGCTCCTGAAACCCATAGGGTTCAATGTTAACCAATGCGGCTTTGCACCGCGGTCTTCGACCGCCTACCGCCACGGTGTGCCACGCCAGCGCAATGACCTCACATCACATTGTCACACTTCACAGGTCAGGCAGCCGCCATTTCAAAGGCCCACATGGCTTAATTTCAACTGCGTCACACAGGCCTAGGCCTTGCATTGCCACTCATACAAGCCATTCAATGCATAGAGAATCGTGTACAGTGAAAGCTGTGTGAACGTACCTGTGGGTTGATTGACTCTGTGCTCCATGTTGTCCTTCCTAGGCACCGTCCACCGGGACTTGTGAGGAGATGGAGGGCTGTTCCCGTGTACAGACCGCTGGTGGACCTGTCGACAATGGAAGAACGACATGTCATACTGACATACAGACTTGACCGTGCCACTATACAGGAACTGTGTGCCCAGCTGGAGCCAGACCTGATGTCACCCATCCGCCAACCCACAGGGATCCCCCCTCTAGTGCAGGTCTGTCAGTACTCCATTTTTTGACAAGTGGGTCATTTCAATCAACAGTGGCCATTTCATCTGGGATGTCTCAGCCTATGTTTTCAAAGGTGTTGTCCAGAGTGTTGTCTGCCCTGATGAAATACATGCGGAGCTACATTGTTTTCCCTGAGGTGGAGGATTTGGCTACAGTGAAGGGTGATTTCTATACCCTTGGACATATTCCCAACGTCATTGGTGCCATTGATGGGACCCATGTGGCTTTGGTACCCCCCAGAGGAAGTGAACAGGTGTACAGGAACAGAAAAAGTTATCATTCAATGAATGTCCAGGTGGTCTGTTTGGCAGACCAGTACATCTCCCATGTCAATGCCAAGTACCCGGGGTCAGTGCATGACGCGTACATCATGCGAAATAGCAGCATCCCTTACGTGATGGAACTACTTCAGAGACACCGTTTGTGGCTAATAAGTGACTCTGGTTACCCCAACCTGTCGTGGCTACTGACCCCAGTGAGGAACCCCAGGACCAGGGCAGAGGAACGGTACAATGAGGCCCATGGGCGTACTAGGAGGGTGATTGAGCGGACCTTTGGCCTCTTGAAGGCCAGGTTTAGGTGCCTGCATATGACAGGTGGATCCCTAATGTACTCACCAAAGAAGGTGTGTCATATCATCGTGGCCTGCTGTATGCTTCACAACCTGGCTTTGCGACGCCAGGTGCCTTTCCTGCAGGAGGATGGTCCAGATGGTGGTGTTGTGGCAGCGGTGGAACCTGTGGAGAGTGAAGAGGAGGAAGACGACGGGGACGACACAGACAACAGGGACAGAGTGATACTACAGTATTTTCAATAACACACAGGTAAGATTCAACACCGGCATTTTACAATTACTTACAATCTCCTGCCTCTCTACTGTCTGGCCTATTCCCCCAATGTATGTTAACTGAGTTGTGACTTTCCCTTCCAATTTCAGCAATGTGGCCCCCACTGCGTGACCTCTGCTTTGTTTCCCCATGGACTACAGCTGTGTGACATTGGTATGTTTTCATCACTGTGTAACTGGACATTTTGGCAGCATTATGTTCAATACATTTGTTCACAATACAGGCAGACTCCAGTTTTTTTGTGTGCAATAAGTGTTTTTATTAAAAATCTGAATTTAGGGACATGGTGGGAAATCGGTGATGGGTGATGGTGGAGGAATGTCCATGGCAGAGTCCAGCTTTTCAGTCTCACAGGTGCATTGTCCATATGCCTGTGGAAGGTGGAGCAGGGGCAGTTAAAGATTGGACAGGGTGACAATGTGGGACAGTGGGATGACATCAGGGGGTATCCTTTGCTGGCGGGGGTCTTGACATCCTACTCTGTCTTCTTACGAGATCTCAGGCCCCGCTTGCGGAGTGGTTCTTCTTCTGCAGGAGGTGGGGTTCTGGTGGCCTGTTGTTGTGTGGGGGCCTCCTGTCCACTAGCGCCGGCGGAGGTGGTTGCCTGTTCTTGGTCCATGCTAGTGACAGGGGCCCTTTGTGGTGCCACATGGTCCCGCAATGTGGTGACAATCAGGTTGAGTGCCCCTACGATGGTGCCCATTGCGGAACTGATGCTTCTAAGTTCTTCCCTGAACCCCATGTACTGTTGCTCCTGCAGTACCTGGATCTCCTGGAACCTGGCCAGTACTGTCGCCATCGTCTCCTGGGAGTGGTGGTATGCTCCCATGATGGAGGTGAGGGCCTCGTGGAGAGTGGGTTCCCTGGGCCTGTCCCCCCCCTGTCGCACAGCAGCCCTCCCAGTTCCCCTGTTTCCAGGTGCCTCCGTCCCCTGGACCGTGTGCCCACTACCACTGCCCCCAGGTCCCTGTTGTTGTTGGGGTGGTGGGTTACCCTGGGTGCCCTGTAGTGGTAGACACACCGCTGATTGACGTGTCCTGGAGACAGAAGCATGGGCCCGCTGGGTGGGAGCTGTGCTGGTGTTCCCAGAGGGGGTTGGGTCTGCTGTGGCCTGTGGCTGTGTGAGGGGAACCGACTGTCCCGAGGTCCCAGATGGTCCGGGCTGGTCATCCGGGTCCAGGGAAACAGAGCTGCTGTCATCACTGGGGGCCTCTTCTGGGGGTGGGATGGACATTTCTGGACCCTCCTGGGCGGTGTGGTGGCGTTCGGGTCCTGCAGGGGTATAGAGGTATGGTTATTGCTTCACTATATTCCATATCGGTCAATGGGTGGGTGCCCGTGTACCCCAGGGCTGGCATTCCTGTGTGGGGGCTTTTGTGAGGGTGGCTTGTGGGGGAGATGTGTATGTGCAGTGGGCATGCTTTGGTGATGGGTGTCCATGCTTTGTGGACGCATGCAGGTCTTGGTGTTGGGATGGGTGGGTTGTGATGGTGAGCCATTTGCAGGGAGTAGGTGTGATGGGGGTGGGGGTGAGGGTGGAGGTATGTGCTGGCATGCAGGTGGGGTGGGGGTGGGAAGAAGTAGTTAAGATTTGACTTACCAGAGTCCATTCCTCCAGATACTCCTGCGAGGCCCTCAGGATGCAGGATGTGCAAGACTTGCTCCTCCCATGCTGTAAATTCTGGGGGAGTAGGTGGGTGTCCGCCGCCAGTCTTCTGCACCGCAATGTTGTGCCTTGATACCATGGAACGCACCTTCCCCCGTAGGTCGTTCCAGCGCTTCCTGATGTCATCTCGATTTCGTGGATGCTGTCCCACAGCGTTGACCCTGTCGACTATCCTTTGCCATAGCTCCATCTTCCTGGCAATGGTGGTGTGCTGCACCTGTGTCCCGAAGAGCTGGGGCTCTACCCGAACTATTTCCTCCACCATGACCCGGAGTTCGGCGTCTGAGAACCGGGGGTGTCTTTGGGGTGCCATAGGGTGATGTGGATGGGGTGTGGGTTGGTGTATGTGTTGATGAGTGTGGTGAGTGTGGTGATGTGTGGTGTTTTGTGAGTGGATATTGTGTGGGTGATCGTGTGGTTTGCCTCTGTGTGATGGTGTTGTATAAGCAGTGCTGTCTCGCTCTGGCTTTCTGTCGATTTTTTTTTCTCGAAGGGGTTTGTGGGTGATGTGGGTGTGTGTTTTATAATGTATTGGATGTGTGGGAGTGTTGTTTGTATGTGTATCAGGTGTGTGTGTTTCAAATTGTCCAATGTGGTTGTGTTTTGTAAGGGTGTGTGTATTTTGCCCGCAGCGGTGTGTACCGCCAATTGAATACCGCGGTTGAAAGACCGCCGCGTGGATTCGTGGGTCGTAACGGCAGGGGCATATTTCTGTTGGCGTGACGTGGAGGTTTGGTCATCGCCAGTTTTTCGCTGACCTTTGGTGTGGTGGACTTTTGTGGATGTCGGGTTTTTGGCGGTTTGCCAGTTGCGGGTCAGAATGACCGTGGCGGTTTACCGTGGCCGCGGCGGTGTTATGGCGGTCTTCTGACCGGCGGTAAGCGCCTTTTACCGCCGAGGTCAGAATGACCCCCATAGTCATTTCATTAGTGGCACCATGAAATCAATCCACCTATAACCTAATTCAGTTGCAATATTTGGATGTTGCAATATTTATGCATTTCTATGCTGGATGCATTGATTGCCTTTAAGCATGACATCGCAAAGGAACTTACTTTGATTTGGAGTTACACTAGTGGGTGGCGGGCAGGATTAATTTCTTTAGGAGCCGCCCCAAGGACACAAACATTTTCAGAATTCGATCTCAGTTTGTGCAGTGACCCAGCACTCTGTGCAGTTTCAAATCATCTCTTTACTTCCCCATAAAACACATTAGATGGCTCCCAGGCCAGTTAGTTTCCCCATTAAACAGTGGCAACATTAGCCAAATCATGGCACTCTCCATTTTCCATTAGTATGTCATGTTAATCAAATAGAAATATACAGTTTGATGTTTTTGTTTACAAATAGTAGGCCTTCGTTCTCCTCTCTTTTTGAGTGTATGAGCAATAGTGTAAAGCAAAATGATGGGGACTCTCTGCAGAATGTAATAAGAGGCCCCTTTTGAACAGTTGGAGACCCCTGCAGGGCTGGGCCTCTCCCGCACTGTAGAGCACTGTGTTACATCCCTGGATATGAGTGTATTTCGACTGCAAGCTGTCAAAGGTTGACAACACAAGAGATGGCACTTTGGTTGCTCCAGATGACAGTTTCCTGTAGTTGTGACAAATCAAGGTAACAAAACAGAGTCTATGGAATAGGGAGAAGGGTGCAGTATCAAGTCAAATCAAAAACATTTGTAAAGCGCGCTACTCACCCGTGGGGGTCTCAAGGCGCTGGGGGGAGGGGGTTACTGCTGCTCGAAGAGCCAGGTCTTGAGTTGCCTCCGGAATGCAAGGTGGTCCTGGGTGGTCCTGAGGTTGGTGGGGAGGGAATTCCATGTCTTGGCCGCCAGGTAGGAGAAGGATTTCCCACCTGCCGTGGTGCGGCGGATGCGAGGGACGGCGGCAAGTGCGAGGTTGGCGGAGCGAAGTTGACGGGTGGGCGTGTAGAAACTGACGCGACGGTTGAGGTATTCGGGTCCCTTGTTGTGGAGGACTTTGTGTGCGTGGGTGAGGAGCCGGAAGGTGATCCTTTTGTTGACGGAAAGCCAGTGCAGGTGTCTCAGGTGGGCGGAGATGTGGCTGTTGCGGGGTATGTCGAGGACGAGGCGGGCGGAGTCGTTTTGTATTCGCTGCAGACGTTTCTGGAGTTTAGCGGTGGTTCCTGCATATAGGGTGTTTCCGTAGTCCAGGCGGCTCGTGATGAGGGCGTGGGTCACAGTCTTTCTGGAGCTGACGGGGATCCAACGGAAATCTTTTGGGGCATGCGGAGGGTGAGAAAGCAGGAAGATGATACGGCGTTGACTTGTTTGGTCATGGTGAGAAGTGGGTCCAGGATGAAACCGAGGTTGCGTGCGTGGTCTGAGGGGGTTGGTGCGGTGCCAAGGGCTGTGGGACACCAAGAGTCGTCCCAGGCGGATGGGGTGTTTCCGAGGATGAGGACTTCCGTTTTGTCTGAGTTCAGTTTCAGACGGCTGAGTTTCATCCATTCTGCGACGTCTTTCATTCCATCTTGCAGGTTGGTCTTGGCGCTGGTGGGGTCCTTGGTGAGGGAGAGTATCAGCTGAGTGTCGTCGGCGTAGGAGGTGATGTTGATGTTGTGTTTGCGTACGATGTCAGCGAGGGGGCTCATGTAGACATTGAAGAGAGTCGGGCTGAGCGAGGAGCCTTGTGGGATGCCGCAGATGATCTCGGTGGGGTCTGAGCGGAACGGTGGGAGGTAGACTCTTTGGGAGCGGTTGGAGAGGAAAGAGGTGATCCAGTCCAGGGCCTGTCCTTGGATACCGGTGGAGCGGAGGCGGGATATTAGGGTTCGGTGGCAGACGGTGTCGAAGGCAGCCGAGAGGTCGAGGAGGATGAGGGCGACTGTTTCTCCGTTGTTCATCAGAGTTCTGATATCGTCTGTGACTGAGATGAGGGCGGTTTCTATGCTGTGATTGGCTCGGAATCCGGACTGAGAGGGGTCGAGTAGGTTGTTGTCTTCAAGGAAGTTGGTAAGTTGCTTGTTGACGGTCTTCTCTATGACTTTGGCAGGGAAGGGGAGGAGCGAGATGGGGCGGAAGTTCTTCAGGTCCCTGGGTCTGCCGTAGGTTTCTTCAGTAGGGCGTTGACTTCTGCGTGTTTCCAGCTCTTGGGGAAGGTGGCAGAAGCAAACGAGCTGTTGATGATGGTCTGGAGATGCGGGCGATGATGTCGTCGGCTTTGTTGAAGATGAAGTGTGGGTAGTGATCTGAGGGGGCACCGGAGTGGATGGAGTTCAGGGTAGCTTTGGTCTCTTCCGTGCTGATGTGAGTCCAGGCGTTGAGGGTGATGGCAGGGGTTGTAGGTTCTGTGGTGGTTGGCTGAGTCTGGTGTCTAAAGCTGTCGTGTAGGTCGGTGATCTTACGATAGAAGAAGGTGGCGAGGGAGTTGCAGAGGTCTTGTGAGGGCGTGATGGCGTTGGCGTTAGGGTTGGAGAGCTCTTTGACAATGTTGAAGAGTTCTTTGCTGTTGTGAGTGTTCTTGTCCAGTCTGTCTGTGAAGGAAGTTCTTTTGGTGGCGCGGATCAGTTGGTGGTGTTCGCGGGTGGCATTTTTGAGGGCAGACATGTTTTCTGCGGTGTGGTCCTTGCGCCAGGCTTTCTCGAGGGTGCAGCAGCTTTTTTTTAGATTCCTTAAGGGTGTCTGTGAACCAAAGAGGTTTCCTGGTGTTGGTCTGTCTTGGGAGGCGTCTAAGGGGTGCGAGGTTGTCCGCGCAGTTGGTGATCCAATGCGTGAGGTTGAGGGCTGCGTCGTTGGTGTCGGTGGAGAAGGTGGGTTGGTTGTCGCTGAGAGTGGAGAGAAGCTGTTCCGTGGGGATTTTGTTCCAATGTCTGCGAGGGATGGGTTGTGCGCGGAGGCGGAGAGTCTCGCGTCGGAAGGTGAAGTGGACACATCTGTGGTTGGTCCAGTGTATTACGGAGGAGTGGCTGAAGGATACGTGATTGCTGGCGGAGAAGATGGGTTCGAGCGCGGCGATGTGGGTGGGGGTGTTCACCAGTTGCTTGAGACCGAGGTTGTCGAGGTTGTTGAGCAGGGCGGTGGTGTTGGGGTCGTTGTTCTGTTCCAGGTGGAAGTTGAGGTCACCGAGGAGGATGTAGTCCGGCGAGGCAAGGGCGTGCGGGGAGATGAAGTCAGTGATAGATTCGCTGAAGAGGGCGCGTGGTCCTGGGGGTCTGTAGATGAGAGTTCCACTGAGGGTGGTCCTGGGGTAGGTGTGGATCTGGAAGTGCAGGTGTTCGGCAGCGAGGGGGGTGTCTTCGGTGGAGGTGGTGACGTTGATGGAGTCCTTGAAGACGATAGCGATTCCTCCACCGACTTGGTTGGTGCGGTCTCTCCTGGAGCTCTTGTAGCCGTCGGGGATGGCTATGGCGATGTCGGGGGCCGAAGAGGCGTTCATCCAGGTCTCAGTGATGAAGGCGACGTCGGTGCGGTGGAGTCCAGGAGGTCCCATAGTTCAATGGCGTGATTGTGGACGGAGCGTGCGTTGATCAGGATGGATTTGAGGTGGTTGTTGGCGCGTGGGCTGGTGGGCAGGGTGGTTTCGGGGTGGAAGGTGAGTTTGCAGGTGAGGCATGCGAAGGGTCCATGGGTGCGTTTGGGGTTGGCATGGAAGCAGGTTCTGGAGCGCCCCGGGTTGAGGGCATGGAGGGTGTTGAGGTCGTAGCGATGCTGTGGGGTTTGGGAGTGCTGGGGGCCAGGGGTTAAGGTGCTGGGCGCGGTCCAGGCGTGGACGGGTGCAGACGGGCTTGCCTTTGGCGCGCCAGCGGCGCGGCTGCGCAGCGGCTGCCATAACACGGAGGAGGGGGGGGCGGAGGGGTCAGCGGGGGCAGGAGGGGGGCGACGAATGGGAGCAGGGGGGGCGGGGCCGAGCAGGAGGTGGTGGCGGGAAAGCGGAGGGTGGGGAGGTCAGGTAGAGGGGAGGGGAGAAAAGATAGAGGAGGGGGGATTATAGAGGAGGAGGGGAGACAGGAAGAACAGAAGAGGAGGAGAGAGAAGAGTCAAGAGAGAAGAGAGAAGAGTCAAGGGAGAAGAGAGAAGAGTCAAGAAGGAGAGTCAAGAAGAAGAGGAGAGAAGAGTCAAGAGAGAAGAGAGAAGAGTCAAGAAGAAGAGTCAAGAAGAAGATGAGAGAAGAGTCAAGAGAGAAGAGTCAAGAAGAAGAGTCAGGCAGAAGAGGAGAGACCAGAGAAGCAGAGGAGGGAAGCGTCCAGAAGATGAGGAGAGGCCACAGAGGAAGAAAAAGGAACACGCAGAGGAAAGTATAGAAGAGGAGAAGAACACGCAGGTCGGGGTGCAGAGGAGAAAAGAAGAACACAGATAAAGAAAGAAGAAAGAACACGCAGGTCGGGGTGCAGAGGAGAAAAGGAGAACACAGATGAAGAAAGAAGAAAGAACACGCAGGTCGGGGTGCAGAGGAGAAAAGAAGAACACAGATGAAGAAAGAAGAAAGAACACGCAGGTTGGGGTGCAGAGGAGAAAAGAAGAACACAGATGAAGAAAGAAGAAAGAACACGCAGGTCGGGGTGCAGAGGAAAAAAGAAGAACACAGATGAAGAAAGAGGAAAGAACACGCAGGTCGGGGTGCAGAGGAGAAAAGAAGAACACAGATGAAGAAAGAAGAAAGAACATGCAGGTCGGGGAGCAGAGGAGAAAAGAAGAACACAGATGAAGAGGAAAGCAGGAAGAGAACGCGGTGAGGAAGAGGAGTGGGGCCGAGGAAGAGCAGAACACGCAGCAAGTGGGCTGCAGAAGAGGAGCAGAGAGCGAAGGGAAATGGACAGCAGAGGTGCGGAGAGAGGTTGGAGGAGAGAGCGGAAGGCAGAAGATAGAAGTACAGGGAAAGAGAGGTGAGTAGCGCGGGCTGGGCGAGGGGCTGGGCGGGGGGAGTACTTACAGTTTTTAGCAGGTCTTGCTGGGAGGTGTCAGGAGCCAGGGCTTGTGGAGCTGCAGCGGCAGGGGGAGCGACCTACCCTCGGGTCAAGGGTCGCTGACTCTGCCACGCAGCGGCCGCCATAAGAGGGAGGAGGGGTCAGCTGGGGGTGGGGGGCGGGAGAGGGGATGACGAATGGGAGCAGGGGGGGTGAGGCCGAGCAGGAGGTGGCGGCGGGAAAGCGGAGGGTGGGGGGGTCAGGTAGAAGGGAGGAGAGAAAAAGATAGGGGAGGGGGGATTACAGAGGAGGAGGGGAGACAGGAATAACAGAAGAGGAGGAGAGAGAAGAGTCAAGAGAGAAGAGTCAAGGGAGAAAAGAGAAGAGTCAAGAAGGAGAGTCAAGAAGAAGAGGAGGGAAGAGTCAAGAGAGAAGAGAGAAGAGTCAAGAAGAAGAGTCAAGAAGAAGAGGAGAGAAGAGTCAAGAGAGAAGAGAGAAGAGTCAGGCAGAAGAGGAGAGACCAGAGAAGCAGAGGAGGGAAGCGTCCAGAAGATGAGGAGAGGCCACAGAGGAAGAAAAAGGAACACGCAGAGGAAAGTACAGAAGAGGAGAAGAACACGCAGGTCGGGGTGCAGAGGAGAAAAGAAGAACACAGATGAATAAAGAAGAAAGAACACGCAGGTCGGGGTGCAGAGGAGAAAAGAAGAACACAGATGAAGAAAGAAGAAAAAACACGCAGATCGGGGTGCAGAGGAGAAAAGAAGAACACAGAAGAAAAAAGAAGAAAGAACACGCAGGTCGGGGTGCAGAGGAGAAAAGAAGAACACAGATGAAGAGCAAAGCAGGAAGAGAACGCGGTGAGGAAGAGGAGTGGGGCAGAGGAAGAGCAGAACACGCAGCAAGTGGGCTGCAGAAGAGGAGCAGAGAGTGAAGGGAAATGGACAGCAGAGGTGCGGAGAGAGGTTGGAGGAGAGAGCGGAAGGCAGAAGATAGAAGTACAGGGAAAGAGAGGTGAGTAGCGTGGGCTGGGCGAGGGGCTGGGCGGGGGGAGTACTTACGGTTTTTAGCAGGTCTTGCTGGGAGGTGTCAGGAGCCAGGGCTGGTGGAGCTGCAGCGGCAGGGGAGCGACCTACCCTCGGGTCAAGGGTCGCTGACTCTGCCACGCAGCGGCCGCCATAAGAGGGAGGAGGGGTCAGCTGGGGGTGGGGGGTGGGAGAGGGGATGACGAATGGGAGCAGGGGGGGCGGGGCCGAGCAGGAGGTGGCGGCGGGAAAGCGGAGGGTGGGGGGGTCAGGTAGAGGGGAGGGGAGAAAAGATAGGGGAGGGGGATTACAGAGGAGGAGGTGAGACAGGAAGAACAGAAGAGGAGGAGAGAGAAGAGTCAAGAGAGAAGAGAGAAGAGTCAAGGGAGAAGAGAGAAGAGTCAAGAAGGAGAGTCAAGAAGAAGAGGAGAGAAGAGTCAAGAGAGAAGAGAGAAGAGTCAAGAAGAAGAGGAGAGAAGAAGAGGAGAGAAGAGTCAAGAGAGAAGAGAGAAGAGTCAAGAAAAAGAGTCAGGCAGAAGAGGAGAGACCAGAGAAGCAGAGGACGGAAGCGTCCAGAAGATGAGGAGAGGCCACAGAGGAAGAAAAAGGAACATGCAGAGGAAAGTACAGAAGAGGAGAAGAACACGCAGGTCGGGGTGCAGAGGAGAAAAGAAGAACACAGATGAAGAAAGAAGAAAGAACACGCAGGTCGGGGTGCAGAGGAGAAAAGAAGAACACAGATGAAGAAAGAAGAAAGAACACGCAGGTCGGGTGCAGAGGAGAAAAGAAGAACACAGATGAAGAAAGAAGAAAGAACACGCAGGTCGGGGTGCAGAGGAGAAAAGATGAACACAGATGAAAAAAGAAGAAAGAACACGCAGGTCGGGGTGCAGAGGAGAAAAGAAGAACACAGATGAAGAGCAAAGCAGGAAGAGAACACGGTTAGGAAGAGGAGTGTGGCCGAGGTAGAGCAGAACACGCAGCAAGTGGGCTGCAGAAGAGGAGCAGAGAGCGAAGGGAAATGGACAGCAGAGGTGCGGAGAGAGGTTGGAGGAGAGAGCGGAAGTCAGAAGATAGAAGTACAGGGAAAGAGAGGTGAGTAGCGCGGGGCTGGGTGAGGGGCTGGGCGGGGGGAGTACTTACGGTTTTTAGCAGGTCTTGCTGGGAGGTGTCAGGAGCCTGGGCTGGTGGAGCTGCAGCGGCAGGGGGAGCGACCTACCCTCGGGTCAAGGGTCGTTGACTCTGCCGCGCAGCGGGCGCCATAAGAGGGAGGAGGGGGGAGGAGGGGTCAGCCGGGGGCAGGGGATGGGAGGGGGGCGACGAATGGGAGCAGGGTCGGGCTGGGCCGAGCAGGAGGTTGCGGCGGGAAAGCGGAGGGTGGGGGTTCAGGTAGAGGGGAGGGGAGAAAAGATAGGGGAGAGGGGATTACAGAGGAGGAGGGGAGACAGGAAGAACAGAAGAGGAGGAGAGAGAAGAGTCAAGAGAGAAGAGAGAAGAGTCAAGGGAGAAGAGAGAAGAGTCAAGAAGGAGAGTCAATAGGAAGAGGAGAGAAGAGTCAAGAGAGAAGAGGGAAGAGTCAAGAAGAAGAGTCAGGCAGAAGAGGAGAGACCAGAGAAGCAGAGGAGGGAAGCGTCCAGAAGATGAGGAGAGGCCACAGAGGAAGAAAAAGGAACACGCAGAGGAAAGTACAGAAGAGGAGAAGAACACGCAGGTCGGGGTGCAGAGGAGAAAAGAAGAACACAGATGAAGAAAGAAGAAAGAACACGCATGTCGGGGTGCAGAGGAGAAAAGAAGAACACAGATGAAGAAAGAAGAAAGAACACGCAGGTCGGGGTGCAGAAGAGAAAAGAAGAACACAGATGAAGAAAGAAGAAAGAACACGCAGGTCGGAATGCAGAGGAGAAAAGAAGAACACAGATGAAGAAAGAAGAAAGAACACGCAGGTCGGGGTGCAGAGGAGAAAAGAAGAACACAGATGAAGAAAGAAGAAAGAACATGCAGGTTGGGTGCAGAGGAGAAAAGAAGAACACAGATGAAGAGCAAAGCAGGAAGAGAACGCAGTGAGGAAGAGGAGTGGGGCCGAGGAAGAGCAGAACACGGAGCAAGTGGGCTGCAGAAGAGGAGCAGAGAGCGAAGGGAAATGGACAGCAGAGGGGCGGAGAGAGGTTGGAGGAGAGAGCGGAAGGCAGAAGATAGAAGTACAGGGAAAGAGAGGTGAGTAGCGCGGGGCTGGGCGGGGGGAGTACTTACGGTTTTTAGCAGGTCTTGCTGGGAGGTGTCAGGAGCCTGGGCTGGTGGAGCTGCAGCGGCAGGGGGAGCGACCTACCCTCGGGTCAAGGGTCAAGTATGTCCCTGCCCTAGTTATCAAAGTTGGCCAAAAATTCACCCATCCTCAAAGAACTTGCTCTCTCTGGCTGCTTGCACTTTCTTTAAAATCTGATACACCACATACAAGGTTATAAACTGAACACGTCACCACACGTGGTGAGAAAGTTTACAGTAACACAGGCTACAGCAACTTCATAAGGTGGAAAACAAAAATGCAGGAAGGAGAAGATAAACGTTTACTGGGTGGAAAGCTTACTCTTAGTTACCTTCAAGCTCTTGGGTCTCATTCCAGTTCAGTGAATATTTGCCAGTGTGCCACTCCTGACAAGGAGGAATTTGTGCAAGTCAGTGTTGCTTCTGCTCCATTCGTGACAGTCCAACTCAAACTGTCAAGCTATTTCCTCTCTGAATGGGAACCCAAGCAGATGCTGACTGCTTTCATCCATATTTATCCTCATGAGTGAGGTTTAGCTTTGGTCATAGAGCATTGGATGCAATTCAGGGCATACCTATCATATTCAGGGTGTCACATTAAAGCAAAAAGATGGGGGTCATGGCATGCTGTCCGAGGAAAATGCCTGCTCCCATCTGAGGCTCTGAGGGCACCTGGAAGAACCTCTTTGAACCATAGTGACTCTTCTGGGTGACATCAAATTCCATTCTGGGCACACTTTATGAGTATGATGTAAGGCATCAACTTCTGCCTTTTTTCTTCTCAACTCTACAGCCTGTGAGAAGCATTTTGAAGTGGCATGCTCAATTTTGCCAGAGTGGTTGCCATTTTATATTTCTTCTCATTGCCTCCACGAAATGGTGCTTCTATTGCTGCCACAAAACATGCTGAGCAAAATCTTGGGAATGAAGTGAGGCACCTACATTTGTCTTTTTCTTGCTAACTTTGCAACCTGCAAGGAGAATTCTGAGGCACAGTGCTCTGTTTTTCTCAGAGCCACCACCAAATTGTATTTATATTCCTTACCTTTGTATTAGTGAGGACATTCAAATGATGTGACTCCTCCTGTTGTCGTCATAATTCTTACTAAGCAGAATCATGGCATTTATGTGGGGCATCTATCTTTGCCATTTACCACCTACAAAATGTCCTTACAGATCTGCGCACTGTTTCTGTTTATTCAGAAGATTACAATTTTTCATTCTTTGCGTAATAGAAAGTAATTACCAGTTTCTAAAACATGGCATAATAATTCAACCATTGCCTTATCATTTAAGTACTGTTTTCTCTTTTGACTGCTCATTATCTGGCATTCCTCAGAAGCTCACAGAATACATACACTGTACCTCATATCACTCCTGAGCAGTGTTTTCTATCAATTCCTCCCATAATTGATATACTTGAGCAGATACAATTATTTTGTATATACAGGTTGATTGTAAAATCATTCTCTCATCTTTAGGAAATCCATTCGTACTTTCACAAAAAATCAAGCTAGTGCCTTGGGTTTACCTAACCTAATGATGGAAGACAATGCATCTGCCTATAAAGTAGTGAATTCCTCGTCTAATGCCTACACCAATACTGCTTTTTTAAATAAATCCTCCACCAAAAGGCTTAAAAAGGATCCTTCATCTCCAACCAAATTTACTCCCCTTCTCTATGGACTTTTGCTGGAATAGATTTGCACTCTGCACCCTCACATTGAGGAGACAAATTCAAGGTTGCAGAGCCTGGATAACAAACTGTTATGAATGAATGACAGAATTACGGACATAGACCCCCAGGGTTTGACTCCTGCTGGTCTGCACTCTTATAGTAAAATGTCTTCATACAAATATATGGACTTCAAAGACAGATGATGATCTAGAAAACCAAAACAGAAAAAATATTCTACGCATTTATACTATACCCGAGGACACTGAAGGTACAAATCTGATCCCCTTCTTTAAATATTTTCTACTCAAAGTGTTAGATATACCAGCAATACATGTTCTTAATATACAGAGGTCACACAGATTAGGTCACCAATCTAATACTGCATCTTGATCCAAGAAACCTAGAGACATTATCAATTATTTCTCGGAATACACAGACTTACTTAAAGTAATCTTTGCAGCTACAGTAAACAAGCACACTTTATGGTCAGGGAACACCTTTTATTTTCCACAGGACTATGTCAAAGTACCCTAGGTCGCCGCAAAGAATTTTGAAATATGAGACCTGAGCTTCATCCTCTCAATGCTCGATTTGAGCTTTTTCACCTGTTTTTTTTCAAGGTTATATACAAGAATGAAACCACACACTTGAGAATTATTTTGAAGGCTGTACGGCAGAGGTCGTAGAGATTCACTAGTCAATGACAAACAGTTCTTCTCATGATTCATTAATGTTGTATCCCCTCGCTGTTATTTATACAAATCAATATGTCTGATTTTATCTTCAATATATGTCTTATATGTAGTTGAATATTGTATCTTGGAATGTCAAGGGTTTGGGATCACCTATTCAGCAACAGCGCTTGTTTAACCACTCATCAAAACTTAATGCTGATATTGCACTTGTCCAGTAAATGCATCTTACAGCAGATGAATCTTTAAAATTTAAAAAGAGATGACTTGGTGATGTTTTCTTTTCACCTGGTATGGAATAAAAGGATGTTGCAACCTTGTATTGTAAATCTCTTAAACTTTAATTGGTTTGGCAAGAAACTGATATGGATGGGCAATGGTTGCTCACCAAGGGCCAGATGTAGCAAACTTTTGCGAGTCGCAAATGGCCTGATTCGCAATTTGCAACCCCGCAAAATCGGAAATGGGATGCAAAAATCCCATTTCCGACTCGCAAAATGCGACGCAAGCCATTACCGACTCGCAAAAATAGCGACCCGCAAATCGGAATTCGCAATTTGCGAGTCGCAAACCATATGCAATAGCAACTCGCAAATTGGGACTAGTCGCAAAAACCCCATTTTGCACTTCCAATTTACCACTAACTCAGAGCAGGTGGTAACCATTACCAAAGTATAAAAGGAGACCCAGAAGGCATATGGGTTACTCAAGATGGCGGAGATATATGTGATAGCAATGAGGAGGAGAGCCCACGCCGCACAGCAGAGGAGGAGGAGGAGCCAGAGATAGGAGAAGATATACAGAACCAGGCAGACACTTTTCCAACAAACTGAGGAGGAGATTTATGATAAATATAGACTTAGCAGCGCAGCTATACTAGATTTAATAGAATTACTCAAACCACAGCTACAACGCCAGACTGTGCGCGGCTGCGCCATCCCTACGCATGTGTAAGTGCTATGCTCACTGCACCTCTTGGCCTCGGGTAGCTATCAGGGGGTCATTGCTGTGGCAGGTGGGGTATCCCAAAGTTCACTCTCACGGTTCTTTAGGGCATTCCTAGACGCCTTACTCACACACATGTCCAGATACATATACCTACCCAGGAATGAGGCAGAAATCAACAGTACCAAGTTGGAATTCTACAGGATTGCCAACTTCCCCCATGTAATAGGGTATGTAGACAGGACACATATACAAATATGCCCTCCTGCAAACCTGGAATATCTGTTCCGCAATCAGAAGTGTACCCACTCACTCAACATCCAGGTGGTATGTGACGCCCATTATGTCATCACTGACATGGTTGCCAAATTTCCAGGAAGTACTCATGACTCCTACATTTTTAGGCACAGTGGGATACACCAACGCCTAGAACGTGGGGAGTTTGGAGACAGATACCTCCTAGGTACAGCTGAAAACACCTTGCAGACATACACACAGGTCAATGTGGAAACCATCCATGCCCAGCTAACATTGTAAATTTTTTGCCAAACAGGTGACAGTGCATATGCACTCCGACCATGGATACTTACACTGTACTTAACACCCAGCAATGAGACAGAGAGGCGATACAACAGTGCACATAAGAGGACCAGAAATATAATTGAACGGACCTTTGGAGTGCTGAAAGCAAGATTCAGATGCCTCCACAGAAGTGGGGGTGCCCTCCACTATATCCCAATACCAGCTTTCAAGATCGTTGTCGCATGCGCTATACTGCACAACATTGCCACCAGACGTGGGCTACCTCTCACCCCTGAAGACCCTGATTCTGAGGATGAAGAGCAAGAGCTACCACATCGCCATCATGGGGATAGAAGCATAGCAAATCAAGGCAGACTGAGACGGGAACACATTGCAATCCAATACTTTGGAAGGTACGTGCTAACTGTTACCATACTCACTAATGTCACACACAAAGAGTCCATGTGTTAAGTGGTAAGAACAAGTGATTTAATAAGTGCAAACAAAAAAACTATATACATTTGGAACAGGTCAGGGGCTTGAAAAGTCCACCTGGCATGGGACACATTGACTTCATGTGCCCCAACCCCAGGACTGTGTGGAGCTCAAACCCTAAGCCGGGCTCGGCCAGCATGGCTGGTACCTGGGGGGTCAGCAGTGCCCTGCCTTGAGCTTCCACTGCGAAGCACCCTGTTGTCACCGGCAGAGACAGTGCTGACGGTGGAGCCCTCCTTACTATCTTGTGGCGTGTCGCCTCTGCCCCTGGCCACCTGCCGTGCCTCCATTAAGTCTACAGCGTGGCTGAGACGGCCCAGTCCACGTGCCACGTCACTGGCAAAGTGGCCCATGTCCACTTGGAGGCTGACCGTGCACCTAGAAAGACCTGTAGTGTTCACGGCCAGCCTTACAATTGATGATAACATTCTGTCTAGGCGGTTCAGCAGCTGCCTGTCCCGATGCCGTGCACTCTCTGTCTGCGTTAGCAGTCCTGCCATGAGTTGACGCATGCAGAGAGCAAGGTCACCCATGTGTGTACTTATCTGTTGCAACTCAGAATGTACAAGTTGCATGCTGTTTCCCTGATTGCGATCCATGCGCCGCAATGCCCCTGTAATGCTCCTGATTTCTTGTGTCTGCAGGCGCTGACCCCGTAGGAGTGCGGCCTCAGTACGTGAAATGGAGGTATCCCCTGACTCTGCCTGCCGATGTGAGGATGGATTTCTACGTCGCCTGCGACGCGGTGGAGGCTCTGTGACGTCTCCAGTGGCACTTTGGCTGGGACCTGGTGCAGGCTCACACACCAATATGCCAACTGGTGTCTCGTGAGGGGACAGGGTGTTGGTGGTGCAGGTCGCAGTGGTGGCTGGTCCTGATCCCTCGTGTGGCTGCTGGCTGACCAGTGGCCCCTGGCTGCTTTGGCTGGTGGGGGTGTCTTGTGGGAGACCTGTGGGACATAGGGAACACACTGTCAGTATCTACTATCCTAATAAACTGTTGCCTATAAACTGCCTACTTGACTACATTGCCCATAATGCACCATTCTGGTGTTTGCTACTCTGAAATGGAGCTATTTTGGTTGTGCATGCTCCTGTGTACAAGGTGGGTAGGGGTATGGCATTAATGAGGGTACATGCATGTCTCATGGTACTCACCGGTTGATGGTCCTGGCTCAGATGTGTCCAGCTCTCCCATCCCGCATACTGCCTCAGGCTCAAGGGTCTCCTCTACCCTTTCCTCCAGGGGTGTGGGTGGTGGTACTGTCGATGGTCCCCCTCCTGTGCCCCTCATCTCCCGGAGCCGCTCTGCCACCCTCTCCTTGGTCCGGGAGCGCAGGTCGTACCACCTTTTCTTGAGTTCATCAATACTCTGGTGGCTGATACCCAGGGAGTTTACTTTTTCCTGGATGTCCATCCATAGTCTCCTTTTCTCAGACTCTGGCACGGTAAGGGCTGCCCTTCCAAACAGTTGGTCATGGTGCTGACAACACTCCTCTGTCAACACCTCCAACTCTTTTTCTGCAAACTTGAGTTTCCGCTTCCTTGGGGTCTCTGCCATGGTAGCTGGTGCTCTGTGTGTTTGCAGTTCTGCAGTTTAAATGGGTGTGGTCCTCCCTCCTCCCAGGTGTATTTGTAAACTTCTTGGCTGTAATGTCATCATCATGTGCCAGGAAGTGTTTTCCAGAGTGCTCTGCAGCACCTGCATTCAATTTGCGGCACAGTCGGAATTTGCGACACCCACTCGCAAATTGCGTGTCCGTATTTTGCGCGGGCGCAAAAAGCGACCTCGCAAACAGCGGACTCGCTATCTGTCGTGCGACTGCATTTGCGAGTCGCAAATTGTCCTCGCGTTTTCTTCTTGCATTGCATTTAGCGAGTCAGAAATTGCGAGTCGCAACAACTCGCAATTTGCGACTCGCGAATTTTTGTCTACCTACGTCTGGCCCCAAATCTCTTATAAATAATCTTCCAGTTCCAGTTTTTAATGTGGATGGACTAACATATGCAGACTGTCATGTTTGATTTAATATGAATCTCAAACTCATGCAATGTGAAGATAGCAACTTTATCTTTGCTGGAGATTGCAACCAGATTGTTGATCCCTTTGTAGACAGACATTTAGGGCCAGATGGAGGAAGCCTTTTGCGCCTTGCAAACGGCGAAAAACACAGTTTGCGAGGCGCAAAAGGCTGAACGCGATGCAGAGTCACATTTTGCGAGTCGGTACCGACTCGCAAAATGTGATTCCGACTCGCAAATAGGAAGGGGTGTTCCCTTCCTATTTGCGACCGCATCGCGATGTTGAGTTGCTTTGTGACCGCGAAAGCGGTCGCAAACCAACTCGCAGTTACCATCCACTTGGATGGTAACGCATTCACAAAAGGGAAGGGGTCCCCATGGGACCCCTTCCCATTTGTGAATGCCAAAAAAATATTGTTTCAGAGCAGGCAGTGGTCCTATGGACTACTGCCTACTCTGAAAAAAACGAAACTAAATGGTTTCGGCATTTTTTCTTTTTGCAGCTAGTTTTCCTTTAAGGAAAACGGGCTGCAAAAATAAAAAAAATAAAACTGCTTTATTTAAAAGCAGTCACAGACATGATGGTCTGCTGTCTCCAGCAGGCCACCATCCCTGTGAGTGCCTAGACTCGCTATGGGGTCCCAAACTGCGACCCACCTCATAAATATTCATGAGGTGGGTCTTTGCGACCTCATAGTGAGTCGCAGAAGGTGTCTGAGACACCTTTCTGCATCTCGTATTGCGAGTTGCAATTTGCGAGTCGCTATGACTCGCAAATTGCAAGTCGCAATTTGTTACTTACCTACATCTGGCCCTTAGTCTCTGCTTTCATTCCCAGCAGTTCACAAAAAATATTTGTTCATGCAAGGTCTCAAAGAGCACTAACACATGCTTTGCAATTTTGCAATTCTACTTTAAAGGAGCGTGCACATGTCTCTCCTATCGAACACACACACAGTTGAGAATAGATCATATTTTTTTCATAATTTATCTCAGAACCAATAGTCCACAGAAATGGGGTTAATTTTGATATCCAATCATGCATCTGTATTCATACAGTTAGATATCCTGCAAAAACGCACTGAACAATGGAGATGGAGATTTAATAACATAC
This sequence comes from Pleurodeles waltl, assembly GCF_031143425.1. Lineage (NCBI taxonomy): Eukaryota > Metazoa > Chordata > Amphibia > Caudata > Salamandridae > Pleurodeles > Pleurodeles waltl. Next base: position 382,265,266 of record NC_090438.1, read on the forward strand.
TCCTTTTAGATGCCTCTTTCACCTCTTCTTTTCCCTCATACTTCCACTAATTTTTTCACATTATTAATTTAACATGTGATATTGCTTTTCATACAATTTGGGACAATATCAAACCATCTGCCAGAGACTTTATAATTGCATATGTCTATAAAAAAAACGCATTCCAATGCGGAAACCTAACACAATTTTGAACACTATTAACAACCAGAACACACTTGCTATACTTCTAAATGAACAGATTGTCTACAGGAACTAGTTTCTCCTAACCTCTGGTTCAATAAATGGTCAAATGAAAACACCTTAGCTTATTTTTTCAAATGTAGGTTCAGATATTACGGTGGCCAAAATACATTGGGAAACCACCTGGCAAACTACCTCACAGTTAACTATTCAAAGTCAAGTTAAATATTACTTTATTTGGCTAGTAAACCCATAAATGTAGCTCAACAATTAAAATGCATTTAAAAATCCATAAATTCAATAGGAATGTCATAATATGTTACAGTATGCAAACTACAAACTCAAAATATAGTTAAAGACAATTCATGAAAGCTAGACACAAGTCTGAAAATCAATAGTCAACTATATACATTAGGCAGTAGATAATTAATTGTACAGTACAAAGTTTTGGATAAAATAAAATCAGACATCTTAAATGAGTATGTTCATTTTTATCAGTTATTAAATATATATCAGAACACTTTCCCACTACACACAACATCACAAATGATCTCTCCACCATCCGAAAATTGTTTGACACATATTCATAATTTTCATCATTAGAATCAAAGATATCAGTGACAAAACTCTAGCAGCTCTAAATACTCTCAGAAAAGATAAAGCACCAGTATCAGATGGCTTCACAGTCAAATCTTTCATTCATATTTCCAATTACTCATCCCTAAACTTTCATTGACTCTTTTGTGGATTCACACAAATCATTTAGATCCTTTTTAATCACTCTCTTTGACTAATCCCAAAAGAAGGAAAAGTTATATAGTATTGCAGGACTTTTAAACCAATATCCCTGGCCAAAATGGAGTACAAAATGTTTAGCTCTCAGACTGCAACTGTTTTTATCGCAACTCATCAGCAAAGAACAGTCTGGTTTTGGTAAAGGGGAACACATCTCTGATAACACATGAATACTTTGTAACATTCTATTTCATTCCACTAGACCTCTGGAACCTACAGTAGCCAATATATTAGATGCTGAAATGCCTTGTGACCGAGTTGATTGGTCATTTATTTTGGCAACTGTTGAATGGGTTGGGTTTGGCCCTATAATGATCACTCTTATATCCCTACTCTATGCATCTTCTCAGGAAGCTATCTTCATAAATGGTCTTACTTCCCCATATTGTGCACTGGGAAGAGGAGTTCAATAAGAATGTCCCATCTGTCTTGTTTTTAATTTGGCATTGGATCTTTTTTTCTCCTAACTAAGACAGAGCCAGCATCTTCATGGCTTTCAACATAATAATCAACATTTGAAAATGGCAGCATATGCTGCTGATATTCATTTATTTATGTCACACCAATCAGTAATTCCAACCTTCCTAAACAAGGTCCATTCTTATTCTTCTGTCTCTGGATATGAATTAAATCCTGATAAATGTGAAATTGTAGAGTAATGTGTTTACCAGTCAATGTACTGGATATTAGATATTTTGACTTTTATCCCTCATGAACTTTCGAGAAGGTTTGACATTTGCACATAAATCCCATAATACATCATCTCCCATCTTTAAGCATTCATGAAAACTGCTTTGAGACAATACTCTCACATACTCCCACACATATTTTTGCATTCCTACATTCCACCATCTGGCATTTATAGGCTCATATTACTAAACTCAAAACCTATTTATTGGAAAACACAATGTGCCATTCTCAGCTACCAGATATCAGTGTATCATGTGAGCATACAACATTTAGAGTAATATGTGTTTACCAACTAGTGTGTGTTTTTGCCATGTTTCAGGTAAATTAGATACAGTAGATAGAGGTGGCTGTGCAATACATTTCTACAAAGTGCAACAGAATAAATACTCTTGAATGGAGGAATTAAACTGATCATATTGGTAATCCCAAGCACATAGAAACATCACACTTCAGTCCACAACCCCATTGACTGAAATTAACCTGCTTATGGGCATTTAATGGGAAAGAGGCAGCCATTTTGGATATTAAGAAACTTGTTCAAACACTGGATGGAGGCCACCGGGAACTCTGATCCTCTTGGATTTTTCTTTGACCTATTCCTTTCAACAATGGCCTCATCGCGCTCTCTATTATCATCCGAAAATAGTATTTCTATCTTTTGTTGACTTCATCTTATTTAGCTTGAACTGCATCAGTGCCTGCTCTTTGCTTAACTCTGGAGTGATTAATAAAGCCAACCTATGATTATCTGATAACAATAGAGCATACAGTGGAATATAGGGATGTGGAGTGATCTGCCTGTACAACTTTGCATTTCTTATGGGCAGGCTATTCTGTGTTTGGTCTGAGTTGTTCTGATGTGATAAATTTTAATATTTGCATCATCTGTTCAACTTGGAATATTTGCTCCTTACTGCTGTTTTTCTTTACCCAACTCCTTTTGCCTCCCCACTTTCTTTCTTTCCTGTGTGCTTATTCAGTGTTGAATGTTGTCTCCTGCGATTTGTAGCTTCTTGTATTTCTTTTTTCATGCAATAATTGATCAAGTTTAAATAAAAAATCCAACCTATATACTTTCGGGCATCCAGCTATTTTCCCAGTTGACAGTCAAATGTCTCAAATGACTTCTGATTGCAGCCTAAATTCAGTGCAATACACTTTTTTTACTCAAGGAACATTTTAGAAAACAGATTCCCATACCTCTCACTTCCAACTATAACATCTAACCAGATCACTTAATTTTTCAGGGCAAAACTCCTCACCCACAGCACGAAGAAATGAGAGACTGGTGAATCAAATAATTACTGTCATACGCCCAAAGCAACGGAACTTCTTAAACATGGACCAAAGACACATTACTTCCAGAATAAAGCTGAAGATTGTTACTTTTCAAACACACTTGTACACCAAAGGAAAGAAACTTCATCCTTTTTCATCACTGAAATCTCTGGTCCTACAAAGAAAAAATGTATCCCAGTTCACCACCATGGAATTTACACCAATGGCAGAAAGTCTGTCTTTTTTGATCACTGACATCTCTGGTCCTGAGAAAAATGAAATTTCCTCTGTTCACCATCTTGGATACTATTGAATCTCTGAAGCAATAATCACTTTGGATGTTATGGACGATAGGTTGAATGTAACAAAAACAAGGAAATAAAGGGCCAGTTGTGCTACACTTTTTTTGTGCCCGCAAGCATTCCAATTAGGAGTATGTAGTCTTAAAAAAATATTTTTTCCAATTTACTAAACCAAATTAGGAGTCTGTAAAGACACCTGAAATGGATTGTGTCTCAATACTGAATTGCAGTTTCGAAAGGAGGTGTTGTGGGCATACCTCTCAAATTGCACTTTTGGTACTAGATGTATCAAAGGTTTGAGAGTGGAAATCCTTTCACAAGCCATTCCAAAGTAACCGACTCCAAAGTTGGATGGTAATTGATTTGCAAATATTAAAGGGGATCCTCTTTGTGCCCCTTCCCCTTTATCAATCAGAGTATAACTTTTGGCAGTGGGTAAGCAGTGCAGAAGAGGAACACTGGACACTCTCATAAAATCTCATCAAAATGTAAATAAATATATACATATTTTATAAAAGCAGCCACATTTCCTTTAAAAAAAAGACCTTTTGGAAAGCAACCACATGGATGGTGGGCTGCTAACCCTTGCTGACCACCAGCCCTTGACTGTGACCAATTTTAGTGAGTTGCAAATTGTCACCTGCCTAATACATATTCACAATAGTCTGTGACTCACTACGATTCATTATTCTGCAAACTGACCTATTAGTACAGAGGTCATTCACAAAATACGTTTTTGAATGCAATGTTTAACCACATTTTTTTACCAGAAATGTAGTACATCTGGCAAATAGCTCCTCATTCAATAACCCTATTGGTAAGATGAGAAAGGTGAAATTAAAGGTGTGTCATTTTTATCAATTTGTTTGCTATTGTAAAATATTATTCCTCAGATGGTTCCATATAACCAAAAGACAGAAAATGTACATACACTCAGGAACTGTGAGGAAGTTACCAATGCCATGGCCCGTTCATTGGCCAAAGTTCAGGCCATCTGGCCATAATGCTTGTAGAGCAAAAGATTCTACATTTATTCCTGAAAGCAGACACAATTATAAATAAAATAAATATTAAACCGGCAACAACAACTATCAGTTCTATAAGGAGTGCCTTCTTATTGAATACCAGTAATCACTGAACATACAATGCTGCTGACCACAGATTTGTTAATTGGTTAATTCAAAGCACTGGGAGACTTTTCCTGCAATCACTGCATATGTAGTTCTTATGTGCAACATTAAATGGTAATGAAAACCAATCTGAGTACCTACAGATATGATTACTTTATGATAAAGTGTTTAATGAGTTTAAAATTAATTGAGTTTTGGATAATTTTTAAGAGGTGGGTGGGTTCTCCTCTTTTGAGATTGCCAAATTCAAAGAAGTTAATAGAACTCTTACTTTATACAGTTTTTACAAGTTTTTCTTACATCACTAAAGAATGTGTCTCCGTCTAAATATAAATCCAAAATCATCTGTCAAAGAAATTGCATTTCACTATATATATTCTCCTATTAAAACCAGATAATTCTTCTGGTTCATTACCAACCTCTTTCAAGGAATGCAAAGCTTATAATTGGGCAAAGAAGTGTAACTCAAGTTTCACCAACTAGGTATTTATAATTAGGTCTAACTTTCCATGGAAAAGGAGAATTTTGCTAAGCTCAGAGTTTTGGTAGCATTTCCACTCGAATAGCATTAGTGGCAAATTTTTGGTGCGTCAGGATTTAAACAGATCCATCCATAGGAGATGAAAATAAAGAGGGTTTTAAAACCTCTAGAAAACTTTGCACTTAGCTACAGCAAAAACTGATGAATGGGATTAAATAAAGTTTAGTATGACATTAGAACGCTTCTCACAGGTGTGCTTCATCCATTCATTACTGGTTATTATGGAAATCCGAAGCACCATTGAAATTGGCCAGTTACGGTTTGCTGAACAAACCATAAAAGAGTGTTCAGTGTGATTCTGTAGTAAATAAAAGTGGACTTTATAATGCACTGACAAGATTACATATAGAATAATTGGTTGAGTTTGTCGTCAGAATATAAAAACAACATTAATTGATTTTAGCAAATTCAGTTATGCCCCATGTACCAGTCCTGTTTGAGTAAAATGTGTTTGTTCCCATCACAATTTGACGAAATAACATGCATTTAAGTTTATTCTCGATTTGTTTAGTTGTTTGGTATAGGAACTATGGGCCTCATTACAAGTATGGCAGTCCGAGGACCGCCATACTTGTGGTGACGGTGGAACCACCACACTCCGCACTCCAGGCAGTCTGACCGCCACATTACAACCCTGGCAGGCGGACCCGCCAGGAGACCACCGTCACCGCCAGGAACATCGTTCCCGATGGGCTGACGGTGGTCTGAGTTGTACTCAGCCACTCCGGCGCTGAGCTCAGTGCCGCCTGGCTGATCGCAACTCAGCTTTTTGCTAGCCTTTCCATAATGTCACCCCACCTTGTAAAGACTGCTGGAAAGACAGTGCCGGAGGCCACAGGAGGCCCCTGCACTGCCCATGCTCATTTTAGGAGTCTGCAAAGACACCTGAAATGGGTTAGCAACTCAATACTGAATTGTAGTTTCGAAGGGAGGTGTTGTAGGCATCCCTCTCACATTGCACTTTTGGTACTAAATGTATCAATGGTTTGAGAGTGGAATTCCTTTCACAAACCATTGGCATGGGCAGTGTAGGGGCCTTGCGTTGCAGACAGTCGCATTCCAATGGTGCTGGTGTGCTACGCTATTGACTCCGGCTCCCTTAAGGGAGCCAAGACCAATACAGTAGCACTGGGCCAGATGTATGAAGAAGGCCTTTTGCAAATCGGAAATAGTGATTTTTAAGAAATCGCTATTTCTGATTCGCAAAATGCAATGTATCACATTTGCGATTCGGTAATAGCGATTTCTTAAAAATCGCAAATGCTATTACCGAATCGCAAATTGCGATACCGGCCCCATTCACACCTATGGGCCTGTCGGCCCATATTTGCGCATATTTTGCATTTCCTAAATTGCAAATTCCTAACTGGAATTCGCAATTTTTGGAAATGCAAAGTCCAGGGTGCTGGGGGCCTCAGGCCCCCTCTGCTGCACCCCAAAATATTTTTTTTCAACATGTAAGGTGCCCACATGCCAAAAGGGCATGTGTGCTTTACATGTAAATTTTAAAAATGCACTTAAATGCATTTTTAAAATTTGCACATGGTTACCACCAAGTTCAATTTGGTGGTAAATAGCGATTCCTTAATTTACAATTCGCATTAAGGAATTGCTTTTTATGTGTGCTTTAGAAATCGCAAATAAGGATTCCTTATTTGCGATTACTAATTTAGAGAGTCGCAATTTGCGACTCTCTAAACAGGGTCGCAATTTTAAGCAATCGCTATTTTAGCGATTCCTTAAAATTGCTTTCAGAATGCCTTTGATACATTCTGAAATGGCTTTTTTGCATTCGCAAACGGGCATTCGCACCGATTGCGAATGCAAAAAGCTTTGATACATCTGGCCCACTATTCCCACTGGTCAGCCAGGCAGGAAGAGTAATGCAATGTTCCTGACGGTCAACCCAGCGGGAACATTGTAATATGCTTGAGGGAGGATGCCACCTGTATGACGCTGGCGTCCTCCCCGTGAGTTTGGCGGTTGGCTTGTCTGACCACCAAACTAGTAATGAGGCCCTATGCTTGGAAGAACTTTTTTTTAGCTTGGTTTCAGATATTAAAATAATGTGGAACAGTCAAGGCTCCTGAAATGTTTCATTGCATGTGAGTGGATAGAGCCAGAGAGAGGCTGGATTCTGGGAGCATGACTAAGGTGAACTTTGGTTAAAAGATGAGAGGTTTCTGTTATTTTCAATATGTTCACACATATGTTCATTCGTCCCCTGCATATAGTCTAAAGAAATTAAGATATATGAAAATGAATAACAGTAGCTTCAAAAGTTCTTTCCTCCATTAGGGTTTCTGTAAAGTGTTCCACTTATCCTTAAAACTATGTCTGCCCTAAATCTAAGAAGCAAACAGGGTTTCACCAATTCCAGCCGGGCCAGAATTAGTTGTGATGTTCAGCCAAATATTGGAGTGCAAGTCACCTTCACCCATTCCCCAAAATCCCACAGGACACAACCTTTGGCCAATGCTTAGCTCCCTGAAGCTTGAGGCTAGTAGGCCCATCTTTGGTTTTGCTCAATGAGATTTTGGTGTAGGACAAGAATTATGTTCAACCTTATGTCCTCTTCCTTGCCCAGATACGCTTCTGACGTGGTCTTCAACTCTGTCCAGTAGACCAAGGGCATGAGTTTTGCATGAACCCAGTTCCTGCCCTCATATTTTGTGTATATAAATAAATATATATATATATATATATATATATATATATATATATATATATATATATATATATATATATATATATATAGCTAGGCTCACATTTTAAATGTACGAAACCATAGCAATTCACCAATTATAGTTAGAGTTAACTCAAGTAACTATAACTCGTGCCCTAAGGTAGCTATGACTTTCACCCTCGCCATGGAGGTTTTTGCCAGTAGGTAGTTATAGTTAATTACCATGTTTCCATAAGAAAAGCATTTATTCACTTGCCTATATCTTTGGCACCATTTGACAATTCTTTACAAAATTTCCCAAAAAAGTGTTGTGGTGATTCTTGTTGAGCATTAAATGTTTCGGAATGATCCGTGAAGTGGGGAACGAGAAAAAGGAGGCAAAAAACATTGTGTTTCCCACGTTAATTTCCATAGGATTCTTTAGACATGACTACAGGCTGAACCACTGGACGGATATATATGTATGTATAATGGTACCGGTGTAGTGTTAGGGTGAGGGGTATAAGGTAGGGTCATTAATGGGATGGTCTGGAGGAAAGGAAACATTTACATGCTTTTTTGTTAACCTTAAGCAGGGCGACTGCAATTTTGCATCAGGGGAGGGCCAAATTAGGTGGCAGGTTTGAGAGAATTGTGCAGCAAGAAAAGGCAAATTACGCAGGATTTTGTAATATTATTACTTCTTTATTCTGTCACTTTACACTTATTAACACAGTCTGGGATTGGCTGCAATTCACTAGTAGCGGGTTATCAACCAAATATAGCAACAAGCAAAGGAAAGTGGCCAGTCAACCTGTGCAACTGAGTCGCAACACATGCCACTGCATTTTTAGTAACTTCTGGACCATTTGAACTAGAAAAACGTTTTTTTTGTGTACAATCTGCAGATTATGTAGCAGATGATGGATTATGTGGCAAATGCAGCAAATGTATAACTATGCAAAACATGCTGCATAATTCCAATGCCTTGACCTTAAAAAAAGATTGTGAATCCCTTCATCCGACATTGACGATGTAGTATGTTTGGGTAAAAAATAATTTGTAAACCTCTACTGAATTTGAACTTGCCCGCCCTGTACTGATGTGCAAACCAAGCCCCACATGACCACAAAGAATATCTTTAACAATTAGCTTGCCCAAAAGGCTCACTGTACCCTAACTGGGAAATAGTAGCTAGAGCTAAAGTGTTTAGCTTTTCACAACTAGTCTCATCATACATTCTTATTCTGCTTCTTTTAAACATTGATTAGTCTTTAGTTGTTAATCACATGGTAAAGTTCGACAGTATGCCTCTCAATGAGATAGGAAAATGAGCCAGTGACTTGGCACAATTAGGAGTGCTGGGTTAGTCTTCCCAAATTACAATATATATATACATATATATCAGATTTGAAATCTCCTAGGAGATGGCTACTACTAGTATAATCTTCTTGTTGGTTGGCAACATACATTTCCAGAATCTTGGTGAGGAAGGGGAGGCCAGCAAAGCACCTATGGTTGTCAAGCACTTCCTGATTGTTACTGAGTTTACATGATCTACTTTGATGGAATCAGAGAACAAGCTCAGGCCCCATGAGGTGTTTATGATTTGTAATCACAAAAGGGAAAATGCATTTGAGTGTTGCTTGAATAGAGAAGGTGGAATTTGACCTTTGGAGAAATTGGAAGTTTAGGTGTTTACTACGGCCTTTCCAAAATTTACATAGTAATTGGGGTGAAGGCGATCCAGGCAGCTGAGGGATTTTTCTAGGCAACATCTTTGGGATGTGAATTTGGTTATGTCCTCCCTGATTGCCATGATTCTGCTTGAAGAGTATTAGTGTGGAATGTTCGTTGAATTTTGTGAAGGGAGGTTACACAGGTTCAATTGATTATTTATCTTTCGAGTGGTTAGATTTTCATATAATATCAATAGGTAGATTTGGTGTGGAAAAATGTTTTTGTAGGCTTGTCTGGCTTTTTTTAATCTATGAAGGTGGGCAGTTGTTGGGGATTCTCTCCATTTCCTTTCTGAAGCCAGTAGTATTTTTCAATATTTTGCTATTGTTACTTCACCAGATGTTTCCAGTTTGCAATTGGCAGGGGATAGTCTACTTATGGTGGAGATGATCTCTTATTCACATGGCCTCAAAGGCTTCATCATTTTCTCCATTTGTAGCTTTATTAAACAATATAGATTAGAGAGAATAGTTATTTTTGTGATGATGGTCTCTTGAGGTTACAATTAGTACCTGCCTCATATTTAGTGTATAGCAGAAGTGAATTTTGAAGGAAATGAAAAATTGGTCTGACCAGTTCTCTCTACGGAGGTTGCAGATTCTGTGATCTTTCTTTATGAAAACCTAATTCTAGATGAAGCCCTTGTTGTGAGTAGAGGAGATGCACTGTTAGAAAAGGCAGTTGCAAGATAAGAGTGATTTTAAGAGGGATTTGTGGGTGTCTTTATTTCTCAAATGGAGGTTGAAGTCTCCAAGGAAACTCTGTTCACATGAGGAAATGAGCCAGTCTGTGCTTTAATTAAGAAAGTCATGTTCATTTCCTCCTAATTTGGGCATTTCAACCCCATACATGCATGAGATGAGTTTTTGCCATCATATGCCCCAGTTAGCTGGACTACAATTATATCCCCTCTTGGGTCTGCTCAAGATTTGAACTGCTCATCTTTTATTGAAAATAATGGCTGAGACCCCCCAGCAAGGCCTCCTGAGTGTTCCTATAGGGGTCTCAGCCACAATAAACAAACAAACCGGTTTCAAAGGGACTGAATGACCACCTTCAGTGAGCTACACCTGTGGTTGTGCTGTGCCAGCTCTCCTATAATATTTAGAGAGACCTTTGCTGCACAATACAACTTAATGTTCTAACCAAACTGTGGTTTACCTGTCTATGAAATATCCTTCACTATATTACACTTTTTCTATTAGATATCTGACCCAGATCCAAATACCTCTTCCTTCCTTGAGGAGGATTAGCTTTTGGATATCCACAGAGACTAGTATAGTAGGATTGCACCCTCCCATTACACTATTAAACATATGCTCACCTGCCAAATGTGATTGTGAATCAGAGTCTGCTGCAACTTCTCTCTCAAACCATCATCCATGCAAACAGTAAGACCAGATTATCTGGGAACAATGGCAATCACAGTAGCTTGAATATGGTATGTTTTTGCAAACTAAGTTTAGACCAGGCTGTTGTTGGTGGCATCATATTCTGCATTTAATACAAGTAATGCTGAATTGGTGAATGATTGGCTGAACAACTGGCCATTTAAGTGTTCTTTTGGGTGTAGTTCAGAATGAAGTGTTCAGTAGGACCAAATTGACTTAGTACAGTATGGCTCATTGGTTTGTTGGGCAACTTCAGGGATGCCCATTCGACATATTCTGAAAACTCCAAACATCTTCTATACAAAGCCTAGAAAAGCAATAGGAATACCAAAACCTGCAAGACTGGATCAGTGACAATTACAAAATATGAAATTCAAAGGTTTACTAACTGGGTTGAAAAAAAAGTAAATAATGACCAGGCCACCATAGAAACACCCATTCTTGTATTCTGAATGTACTCATTTTCAGAGGCATTAGAGCTATAGACACACTTCCTGTAGCCTTCAGGCATTGATTGTTGAGAACTTTAACTCAGGTAATCTTAAAGTGCAAGTTAAATTGCTACTGTTTTGCCCTGTTGCAATATGCAATATGAGAGCGGGAAAGCTAAAAGTGAGTAATTCCTAGTGGAACCAGTAGTGGCAAGGCATGTGAGAACCTGTCACTCAGCAGTAAAAGTTGAGAAGGCAAACTCTCCATGTTTCAAATGTTAGTGTGAAATGTTAAGATGGTCAACAAAAATAAAGTCTACCACACATTTGCTCACTGACTCCTTGTTGACTGGCTCACTTCAAAATTATCTGAGTATATCTGAGCCTTACCATTGGTTCCTTATGGGAATACAAGGGTGCCAATATTTCCTATCAGGACTTGAGTGTATGCTTCATTAGAGAAACAAAACAAAACAAAATATATTAAAAAATGTAACTTGTGGAAACAGCACAGTACATTGTTGAATATTCACTGACAGAGAGGAGAGTGAATGCTGACTTGATTTTGTTTATGCACTGTTTGTCTGGTGTTGAGGAAGAACAATGTGATTTGGGTATTTCATGCAAATACTAGTATTGTAGTATATATAAATGTCAGGGATATCTAGATCAACGCATATTAGGCACACCAGGCGTGTTGCAAATATGTTGATTAATGTGGTAGAGAACAATCCAGGTGATTTGGTGCGGTACATTCAACCACCACTATTGAATTGTCTACAAATTGCAACCAAGTAATTTAATTTAATTGGTAAATAGTGAAAGCATGTGAAACTCTCTCCTCTTGTTAGACCTTCAGTCCATTGTCACCACATCGAGGTGACCACAACATTGCCAGACACCATGTTGATGTAAAAAGTATAGCTAAAACAGGTAATGCAATTTAATTAAATTTATTTAATTAACAATATAAAAGGGGTAATTTATTTTAATCAATACACAAATTTCACAAATGTATAAAATACAGTTAACAAGCAGGGTTGTGGCTGATCATTACATCCAATAAAATTGTAAATATTTTGATGGTTTATTCACAAAGTAGAGCATTTCAAATGCATTGTGAATAATAAAAATAATATCAATGCTAGCAAAATTATTACAACTGTGGTTTACTAACTTTATAACATATTTCTCATTTTTGTGTCAATTGAAGAAAGCATTGTAAAAATATGGACTAAGGTTGTGAAAAGAGAAAAAGGGAACGTGTACATTTATTTAGTGGGAAACAAAGCACGTGGTGATATTACATTTTAGAGAAGCTTAAGTTTAATAGATGAGGGGAGGAATAAGATATAGTATTAGGGTTATGCTATGTAAAATGTTAATGTTGGTTAAATGGGACTAATTTAAAAAAATGAAAAGACTAGGTTTATATTAGGGTGAGTGTCAGAAAGTGGTGTATTAGTTGAGGTGGGTTGGTGTCCACCACAAGTAATAAAGTCATTATCTTATTAGGTTCAGTCAAAGGTTTCAGTAATGTAAACTTGGGCATGACCCATGGAAGCTATGTCACAAATCAGGCAGGCTTATCGTAGAGAAAATGTATAAAGCATTTGGAGGCACTAAAGCAGGTGCCAAGTTGAAAATGCAACACAATAAAAATCACTCTTTCATTTATAAAAATGAAGAACAAATTATTAAACAAACTGACACCAAAAAAACAGAGATACACAAGGGGTGAAGGAGGGATATACATTTTTAAAGATTTAACATGATTTGAGGTTGACTACGATGAAGCACGGGTCAGATGCAACAAACAGATTCTCCCCACTAGGCCTTGGAAGTAGGGAGGTTTGAAAACATTTTAAAGACTTCAATCTGAAAAAGAACATTGTCATTTTTCTGTGGAAAAACTCTCCTCCATACTGGAGCAACCTGAAATTCAATCTTATACCATGGAATTTCTGGTTGAACACTTTTTCACAATCAGTCCCTTGAAGCTCTGGAGCTGAAGTTTTGAAAAAGCAACCAAACTTTTTCTGGTGCCTGAACAACCACTTGAGTCTACTTCTAAGACCCGCTAGGACCTCAGGACAAGCATTTAAAGACTTTGTGGGTGTCAGGTAGAGGAAAAAAACAAAGCCCAGTCCAGGTCCAGTTGCCGCTGGTCACCTGGGATTCTTCAAATAAAGGTCCTCTTCAGCTTTTTATGTTCCTGGAGCCACCTAGGAGAGCAGCCTTATGATTCTATGAGATCTTTTTAGCCTTGGATTTCAAGTGAAAGGGGGTCCAACCTCCTCAAGTCCTTCTTCCAGGTCACAGATGCCAAGTGCAGCAGGTTCCGTCCACCTGGTATCCTTTTGCAAGTCGAGCAGTGTTCTGAGGAAGGCTGGGTAAAGGTTCAGCTCTGTAGGGTTAACCAGCATGTGGGCAGAGAATCCCCTGGTACGACAAAAGCAGGGTCCTTCAGCAATCAGATTGGGGATACGCAAGAATTGTCTTAGGGCCTCATTACGAGCTTGGTGGTCCATGAACCACCTGGCGGCATTGGCGATGGTCGGACTGCCAGATTATAAGTCATGCTGGCCTGTGGCGCAAAGACTGCTGCGGTCCCGCTGGCACCAACAGGCAGCACACACTACCACGGTCATGAAGCAGCACAAACAGGTCCGTGGAGACAGAGTTTCCGCAGAATACATCATGAGGATGCACACCACCAATGTGACCGTGGCGGTCCAACCACCATGTCTCAGAAGCCAGAAAAGGGGTCTATAAGGGGAGACACTCACCTGCAGGCAGCCTCACACATCCGGTGCCACCATGGAGATCATTATGCAAGTCCTGCTACTGCTGTTGATCATAGAAGGTGCACAAAATCAACACCACCATGGGCGCAGCTGACCGTAGGTATACACACTTACCTGTTTAATTTACTGCACCAACAGATCATTGCGCCGTAATCCACATGAGATGGGGGTCCAGCTACGGGCACCAAATATATGTCTCATTGTGCCCTGGGTTGGAATTATACACAAAGAAGCACACATTCACAGTCAAAATACGACACCTTTCGGCAGGTCACTCACACTGCACTGCATAACTACACAAAAGCACACATCTCATCTCAGGCACAGGGACATTGAAATGTACACAATATTGTCTCACAAAACACCAACAACATACCAACATCAGATCAACAAATACAACTCACACACTCACATCCCTCATATGCCATGGATTGTCGTCACATTCAACACACATGTTTGGATGTGGCATGGAACACAGACCCCACTACCAATAAACTGCCCTGCAATGGACACACACATCGCATACATTGCAACACAATGGAAGGACAATGGGATGCACAAGAGTCTGAGACACAAATGTACAAACCTCACTATGCAAACAATACGTGCACAATAGGGATGAGGCCAGCAGGAACACCCAGGGAAGGAGGCTGCACTGGGACACACATCACTCTGCAACTGCCCATAAAACAACTATTGCATTGGAACTAGCACTTCAGGTATCTCTTGGAACGGGCCCTTGGGTATCTCTTGGACATGCAGTACTAAACTCAAATGACATGCCTATCTGCACAATGTGGAAGGGCAAGTCAACAATGCACATACGAAGCACTCCAACCGATGGGACATACATCTACATGAGCTAGCTGCACGGTGCATACAGCTAAATGGAGACATGTACAGGCAAAATGCAAACAAAGGTAGCACAATTCAACACACTCAATGTCTGCACTAACAAACCTCAAGCTGCCACACCATAAGATGAATACATAATCCGTATCTGGGGGACAAGTCTAACATCATACATGCTCACATTTGACAATACAAGATGAAATACTTACCATACCAAACAGTACACAATGCCATGACACCACCAATGCTTTTACACCCACATGTCCAGAGAGTCAATATATACCCTTGTCTTGGGGGTCACCGGCACTGCCCACAAGGTCAGATACAGCAAACAACAGCAAACATATCAGGAATCTGGCTGAAACACACACAACCGTAGGCAGACAACACAAGTCACTCAGGAACAACATAAAGGTAGAAAAGGTGTTGCAGAACAAATGTATACCCCCAAAAAACACTGTTTGGCTTGAATAAATTGAAACTTTTCAAAGTCCAATGCCATAGGCAGCCAGTCCATAGTTAGATTCACAGGCACATCATTGTGCCCTCACTTGATTCCTAACTGCCAGGGAACCTCCACAGGAAGTGGTATCAAGTGGGCAGGCAGGCACCTCAGGGATCATCCTTGGGGGGGCGTTCGATTTGAGAAGGGCGGTTTGGTCTTAGGTTTGGGAGGGGTGGTCTTCTTTTCAGGAGGGGTGGGCTTCTTTTTGGGGGGAGGGGAGGTCTTGGAGGTGGAAGGGGGGCGGTAGGTGAGTGGGGACCTCTTGGGTTTGGGACAGGGGTGGAGGGAACAGGGGAAAGGTTAAAGTCAAACAAAAAAACGTTCTTAGGGACACGGGGACGGTTAGCAGAAGGGGGTGGGGATTTGGAGGCGGAGGGAGTGATTGTCTGCTGAGTAGGTGTGGGTGCCATGGGTGCGTGCTTCAGGGAGGTATGCTTGTGTTTGGTTAGTGTCTGTTGGGTGGGTGAGTGAGTGCATTTGTATGTCTTGGGGGTCTGGGAGGTGGAGGTGCTGGGGATGGAGTGGTGGATGTGCATGTGTCTGTTGGGGTTGTGATTGCGGAGATACTGGATGTGGTGGATGTCTGGGTGTCTGTTTGCATGGTGGCTGGGAGTATGGTGCTTGTGGTGGATGTCTGGGTGTCTGTTGGGGTGGTGTCCGTGGGTATACTGGGTGTGGTGGGTGTGATGAAGTATGACCCAGAATCAGGAACGTACTTCGAGATACAGGAAGACCACTCGAAGAAGCTTTGAACTCACATTTGAAGGGCCGGGGGTTTCTCCAGGGAGGCAAAAAACGTTATACATACATAGTGATGCGTTTAAGCAGATCCATGACGTGATGCTTGGAAGAGATGAGAGAAAGAGGTGGTTTCGGTCGAGTATGACTAAAAACAACTGAATACACATGCTTTTCTCTCTGCTAGTCCTGATGAGGCCCCTATTTAAGTGGCTCGAAACGCATCGACCCTTTGTATGTTGAGAGGTTGCAAGGAAACTATACATGTCCTATAAGGATTGTTGAACACATCTTCCTTTAAACATGGACGAAAATAAGGAGGACCTAGAGATGTGCTAGGTAATGCAACCATCTCTTTGCTGTGGATTTATGATGAAAATATTGGTGATAACCACATTATTTGGAAATAATGTGGAGAGGATTGAAGGACTACATGTTTCAAGGAATCCATTTTTCGTTTGTTTGTTTGTAATTTGATTTATGCATATTATTTGTTTTATACAATCTAGAGGCTATTCTTATTTTTGAATGAAATGTAATGAATTAATTGTATGTAATTAAATTGCAGGTTCAATGACTGATTTACAGTTTCATGTTCTGATATTAAGAAACATATTTTTCCCTACTTTTTACCATTTTTGCTTTTGGGTGTAGTGGGTGTGTCACTGACTGTTGTGGTGGTGACTGTGGGTATTCTAGATGTTGTGTGTGTAATGCTGTGGGTGTCTGGGGAAGTGGTGACTATTGTTGTGTCTGTGGGTGTCTGTTTGCTTGCATGCCAGTATGTTTTGTTGTGCTTGTGTCTGTGTGTGCTGCTCTTGTGTGTTGATGAGTGTAGATCTGTCTGTGTGCTTTGGGTTAGTAGGGGAAGGGGATTTAGAGTGAGAAAAGGGAGGTGGAGGGGCATCGAAAGGTGAGGGGTGACTGGCCATCACTGAAAAGGCCAGAGCCTGAAAAGATTTGTGTTGGTTGTGTCTTGATCCGAGGACCTGTGGCCAGATGCTCCCCAACTCAGCTGTGCCCTGTCTCCTTCGCTTGCTAGTGCTGATGCTGCAAATACAAAGAGAAATAGGGTCATCACATGTACATTGTCACACTTAAACAACATCTCTGATTAGCAAACATAACCATTATATCAATTAGGCCCCAGCAAAAACTCCACCAAAGTGGCCCATACATGTTCCATTCCATATGAATGTATGCCATCTGAACTGTCAACATTTGCCCACAGGAAAATCAGGATCTCACACAACTACAATTGCATGATGGCTGAAGTGTACAATCACAATAACCATTCAACAAGTAGGAGAACCCGTCACCCTCAAATGTTTCCCCATGGAGCATACCTCAGTTACCTGTTGTCATACAGTAGTAGGCCAATGCCAAATGCATTTCCACAGATCCCACACAAGGTCATGCACACATCTAGATGAAAAATACATAATGACCCAATAATAAGAAATGATGCTCAAAAGACCTGCCATATTGCTGACGAAATTACAATAGCCGGGAGAAGATGACATGGAAATACTCATGTCACACTTGAAGCAGTTCCACAATGCACACTTCAACAAGTGATATTTGTCCCATGGAGGTAGTGTTAATGTTTCTCAGGCCACACATGTGGCATGGAAATGGACACGGTGGACATCATGTGTACTATATCAGGTAGAGATGTCATCAAAATCCATAACACAATGAATCAGAAAGCCCCAGGGTAACTACCACTAATGTCTAGCACCTCTTACAATGACATACTCTGAGTGCATCAGTAGACGCCATTAGTCCCTTGGATGGTGGAGTGGCCCAAAGATTTGCAAATACTTGTAGGAGGCACTCAACATGTTGCCCAATTGGGGGAAACATAATTTTCTTCATTTTGGTCATGCAGACCCAAATGTCTGTCCGTGGATGAATGCTTGCACCCAAACACATGTGATTTCAATATAACTGCAAGCCACTCCATGATGCTGGCCAACAGTCAGGTGATAAACCTTGCCCATTACTCATATGCAGTGCACTTTGCTACATGCTGCCACATCAAGGGCATAGAAATGCACATTGTGTCTCAAACGTCTAGGCCTACCTGTCATGTCCCTAGTTGCTACTGCAGTTGTACATGCCAAATTACATGCTATGACGCATGAGGGAATGTGTCAGACAATAAACAATGGTGACACACTCTTGTTTGTGGCAGAACATGAAATGCCCCCCCCCCCCCATTGCAAATGGTTTAGTACACACACAGTTTGCCATGCACATAAATGTGAGGCAATACAGACATCATCCCATCAACACAGGTAGACCATGCATGAAACAGCAGCATACAAACATTTCTCAAAAGAGAAAAGGACACATGCTGACATGTAAGCACAGGGAATGTTGGCAACAGTGATGGCACATAAATCATGTCATGGGACATTCCCCACTTGCCAAGGGAAAGTATTGATCAGTAGTTGCACCCAAAGTACAATGTAGGCTCTGTCACATGTGTGATGGCCATCTTCACATTACAGACTGCAGTGAGGCACCAGCTCCCATCATACGCTGAAGACAACTAGCCTCTGGATGGAAGATGATAATATAGTCATTTACTCAGACGCATAGCCGAGGTCAGTGATCCATCTCTTACTTACCTTTGGCCTGTAACATTGAGGAGCAGTGGTCTTTTGCATAGAATTTACACACACTTCAACAACAAACAGTACATGAAAGATCAATATACCCAGCCATATGTCGTCCCTGGACAGCAAGTGGTATGTGGAATCTACCCAGTTATGGCCTAGGTCCCTGTGCCAATAGGCAAGGCACATCAGTTTGCACCACATGACCTCTACACAACCAATCACTCATCTACTGTGTGACACATGGCTCATCCCTAATTGTCAGGGGGAGCTGTCAGAACCTAACTCATTCCCTTGGCATTGTGAGAGGCAGGAATAGGCCCTGTACTCACCCCCTTGTGGCTGCTTTGCTGCCCTCAAATGCCAATCAAGCTCCAGACAGGCCACCCCAGAATGCGGGTCATTAGGGAAGCCATGGTCCCACGGCACCCCGCCCTCCTTAGGAGGACATTCCCACCTGGGCCTCTGAACTTTTCCAAGCCTAGTGTCTCAGGTTCTCCCACCTATTCCTGCAGTGGGTGCCCGACTGGCTGTGAACTCCCATGGTCCGCACCTTCTTGGTGATGGCCCTCCATAATCCCTTCTTTTGATGGGTGTTGACCTAAATGGATGCAAAAGACAAATCAAGAGATCATGATCACAAGTTTCATCAGAAATGATTGAGTCACATACATGTCAATAACATCAAGCTCGGACTTTCCTATTTGTCAGTACTCCCCACGTGTGACACATACATGCCAATAGGTAAAGGGAGATGACTTCAGACATAAAGGTATCCATCTACAGACGAACCCACTACCCTGCTCAGGGCCTACAATGACTAAGCAAGCTTACTGACATCATGTGACCCATGCCCTAGCAACCTGCATTTTGATGTGAGCTAAAATAAAACACATCAAACATATATGGCTTCTGAAGGGTAAACGCCTTAGGCATGAATGGAGCTACACATTCACACTCTGTAAGAATGACTCACTGCATACAATCCCTACAGGCAACTTCCAGAGTACAAACTCAAACATTACAAACAGTTTAATGAGACCAGTGCATGTTTTATTGAATGTTGTGAAACAGTCTCTTAATAGCAGATAGCTTCACCAATACCGTAATTCATCACAGAAAGGCAACTTCCAGGGGCTCCACTGACAGTCCTCCATAACCCAAATAACCACACCCAGCTGGACCTGTTGAAAAGGAGTGCAGTTTTTCTTTCTCTCTTTTTCCAAATCCTCTTTCCTTTTGAGTCACCTGTTGGGGCTCCTGGTGCTTCAGGAGGTCAGGAGAATAGTCATTGCCCCTGCAGACAGCCTGGTTTTCAGGTGAATGGCCGTGCCACAACACTGGTCTCTGCAGGCTGAGCATACAGAATCTACATGACACTCCATTTCCATCACTTCCATGCATGACAGTACATCAGAAATATGTGGCACCATACACGTTGCTCACATTATTCTCAATTGACTCATAGAACATGCGTACTCAGCTCATGCTGTAATGCACATACATGTTGTTGGACATTTAAAATAATCATGAGGTAAGAGATGTCAGTGGATGCAGTAATGTCTCCTCACCTAGGCATGTGCATCCAACACAAGGAGGATGTAGGAACCTAAAAACCTCACACTACACAATGTGACTGAACTTAACATATGGCATTGGCCACCAATATCTGTACATTGTCCATCCCATTGATGCCACACAGACTGCAACAACAGGCACATGAGTTGTCAAACTGGCACATATGGCCACATTCTAGCCTGTGAGGAGGGAAAGGATGGTTAAGTACAGAGAAAATTGTGCACATTAGGTACTAACCTGCTCCTCTGTTGAACCACAGAGCTGATCATATAGGGGTAGGACGTCAGTCACTAGCCTCTCCAGCTCCTCTGGAAAGAATGGAGAGTCACCTGCTAGACGTGGCATGATAGCTCCCAGAGGCGGTACACAGCAGCTCAAGTCGTGGTGGTCTTGCTGGCAGCAGTGGCAGGAGTCAAGTGAATGAAACTACAGAACATGGCGGTCACATCCGCCACGTATGTGGTCGTCATCACCGACAGACACGGCCATTGGCCCACGACTGCCACTGGCTACAATGTTAGCCTATGGCTGTGTCCACTGTGGTTGCAACCACCTACCACCATGACGACTTTGCGGTCGCGGGCGCTTCCTAATGTACACTGGAGTAGGCCAGGCAGCCACCATTTTGGAGGCCTGAAATGCTGCATTGTGCTTTATAAACTGTGTCACACCATCGAAAATGTATTTTTGACCACACAGACATGCTTATCCTGTCTTGTCTTTTAGGTCCTGCTACTCAAACACCATTGTAGTATGTTGACATGGCATTTAACAGTTGGGCACAGTCCACCACCGTTGATGATCGTTTTGTGGTAGGGATATCGAGACACATTTCAAGGGGCAATTGGGCTGCACATGTTTGAGTTTGGCCCATATACATGCTGTGGACAGGTGTGGAAAACCATGGGGTCACATGTGACCCTTGTGTTATTTGCAGCTGTGATGTCTTCTGGTTGCCATGTCTATCCAATTAGAAATGCCTTGTCATATGATATCATTAACATGCCTAATGTATGTTTCTGTGGGCACAATGACTAATGTTAGAAATCATGTCTTATCATGTATACGTTCTCAAGGACAGGGAGGATGTGACAACCTCCTGTCTACCATCCAGTGCCAGACCTTCAGACCATGAAAGAATGGCACATTATCCTTCCTTACCGTCTGAATAGGTAAACAATAGGGAACTTATGTCATCAGTTGGAGCTAGATCTGATGCCAGCTGTTATTTATCCAACCAGCATACCACACATTGTTCACGTTATGTTATTATTGCACTTCCTGGCCACAGTGGCCCTATCATCTCGCATGACCCAACCTATGTTCAGTCTGGTGTTGGAGGATGTCTTCTCAGCACTGTTGGAGCACCTGGACAGCTTATACCAGTTTCCCTGATGTAAGGATTTAGCCAATGTGAAGTCTGACTTTTATGGTTTTGCACACAGCCCACATGTAGTGGGGGTTATTGATGGCACACATGTTGGCTTGGTCCCACCGCAGGCCAATGAACATGTATATCTCAACAGAAAGAACTTCCATTCCATCAATGTGCAAATTGTATGTTTGGCAGATCTCTACATTTCACAGACCTGTGCTCGCTATCCGGTTTCAGTCTATGATTCCTTTATAATGCAAAACAGCACCATACCCCAGCTAATGTCACAACTGTACCCAGAGAGCACCTGAATGGTTGGTAAGTCACATCTGTCTTGAGTGTGTGTGTTCAATGTCTGGTGCTGCAATCATAAAGTGAGTGACTCATTGTTGCACATATGCCCCATGCCTTAACAGGAGACTCCTCATATCCAAACTGTCCTTGGTTGTTGACGCCAATAAGAAATCCAACTACGCCAGGGGAAGTCTGTTTCAATGAGACCTATGGAAGAACAAGGCAGTAGTGAAACGGGCTTTTGAACTCCTGAAGGCCAGTTTCCGCTGTCTTGACTGGACTATTGGAGTCCTCCTCTACTCACCCAGAAAAGTGTATCAGATTACTGAGGCATGCTCCATGCTCAACAACATCGCTCTGCGGAGGAATATCCTGTACATCCCAGAGGAGGGGCAGCCTGCAGTGCCACAGGATGAGACTCCTGAAATGTCAAGCGAGGATGACAGTGTTGAAGAGGAAAGAGCTGATTTGCGGGAAGATCTCATCAACAGCTACTTCTCATGAGTGTAAGTATGTCATGTGATGTCATGGCTGTGACTGTACAATGTACTGTAGGTCTGAGAATGTGTGGACCAGTGCTTAAGTTGTGCTTGTTATTTCCGGTGCGGAGCACTGGCACTTATTATAGAAGGGCCGGCGCTTAACTCCTGCCTCAAGCATTTGCTGCAAGCAAAATACACTTTTGGAAAGACGGAAGAAGCGAAAAATGAAAAAGCGTCACAATGGGAGAAAGCAGAAAGCTGCAAGAGGTAGCTTAAGGGGCAGCTCAGGATTACACTGCCTCAGTATTCCGTGCTCACACATTTAATTGCAGCAGCCTCATGTTCAAGAGGATGTCTTTGGGCACCGGCACGTTTTTGTTTACAAATTAAGCACTGGTGTGGACTTGAGTGTTTTTCCAACAACTAGGGAGCTAATACTCTTTAATATACAGCCAAACGGTGCTTGATGAGTTAGCCTTTGACAAATCCTCACCTTGATGATGATGCTTTGTTTGTGACAGTATCATTGCAATGCTATTCCATTTCTAGATGCTTGCAATGTGATTTGTGCAATAGGTAAGTTTTCTAGTCCATACTACTTGTATTATCTTTGTATAGGTACCTTCACCATGGCATCCTCCTGTGGGTATTTCAGAGTTTTGACATTGGCAGGTATCTGATGCTATTCTGTCATAGGAAGTGGACATGGATTGTTCCAGGTAATGTAGGTCACAGGTTTGATGTGTAGGAGATCTGTGCCAAGGCGGCTTGCACAATGCTTGGGTGTAAGATTAGAAGTGCACATTGTACTTGCTTAGTGTGCTGTGTTGGGCTGATTGCATCATGTATGTGATTATGTGGGTATGAAATATGTTGTCATCAAATGCAAGCATGGTAGTCACCCTTCACAAAGGCTAAACACTATTCTTGAATGACCCGTACGGAGCTGTAGATGTGTTTCATCATTGCATGCCACAGTGCCTGTGTCACAACACTGACATATGTCTTTGTCCCACCACCAGATGCATGGTCACTGGATAATGATGGGCCTGTGATCAAGGACCACTGTACCTTGGTTTATGCGATGTATTTCTTAGATGTGGTGACACCATCCACTTTTCTGTTTGCCTATTCTACAGGACAATGTCTGACAAGGCCCTTCTTTCCATGATCTAGGGGACTGTACCTTTCTATGTGTACCTTTACACAATATGAGTCAGCCATTCTTGGCTATGACAGTACAGACATTTCAACAGTCTATTTGCTGTACAGTGAAATAAAATACTTGGTGTGAGCAGACACTTGTAGCAATGTGTTTAGCAGGAAACTGCACCTGTAACAAATCTCTCCTTGTATTAGTATATTGTGTCTTCCTCATTTGCTTCACATGGTCTTACATCTCTACATAGCAAAATGTGGAACAGAAGCAAACAGACAAATACTTTGTGATAGCTGGATTTATTGAAAATGTGTGCATAAAATAAAATGGGGATATGATGGAAAAGAAAAGTGAAGGGTTCAGTCATGGAGGATGAAAACATTGGTTTTCATCCTCCATGACTCCCTCCCAAGTGAGTATACTTCAATTGAGAGTTAGCAGGTAAGGGTATTTGGACAAGTAACCACTGTTCTGGTGTTTCTAGTTACAGAAACAGTGCTTTCTGGGAGTTGCAGCCATGTCACTCTCCATACTACACACACTTGACAGATAGTATCCTCCCAGTGGAGGAACTTCATTTGAGATTTCATAAATAGATGGAATTGGGCAAGTAAACATAGTTTTTGTATTTGGAGTTAGGGACAGAGGGCCTGTTGGGTTTTCAATTCCAGGCACTCCCTCTAGTTCCCCCCACCATACAAATGTTATCCTCTGAGATGAGTAAACTTCACTTGAGAGAATTTAATACATGGGGGGGGTATTTGTGTATAAGACAATTGGGCTTGTGTGTTGGAGAGACAGAGCCTTCTGGCCTTAGTAGTCATGTCACTCCCTCTACTTCATACACTTAATAACTGTAATCCCCACCGGAGAATACACTTCATTTCTGAGTTCATAAATAAGGGTATTTGGAGAACTGAACATTGGACTGTTGTTTGGAGTTAGTGAACCAGTGCCTCTTGGGAGTTGCAGTTAGATCACTCTCACTACTCCCCAAAACCTGACAAATATTCTCCTCCAAGGTGAGTGACCTTCAATTGTGAGTTGACGCACAGGAGTATATGGGCAAGTGACCCTTGTGCTGGGGTTTGGAGTTACAGATACAGGGCCTCCTGTGATTTGCAGTCATCCACTCTCTCTAGTAGACACACCACTATACCCCCAGGTGAGTACACTTCATGTGTGAGTTACCACACAGGGGTCTTTGGAGAAGAGGACACTGGGCTGGCTGGGTGGAGTAACAGTAACAGTACCTCCTGGCCTTAGCAGTCATGTAACTCCCTGTACTGCACACACTACACAAATGTTCTCCCCCCATGTGAGTATACTTCCTTTGTGAGCTGACACACAGGGGCTATGGGCAAGTGGCCACTGTACTGGTGTTTGGAGTGACAGATATGAGGCCTCCTGTGAGTTGCAGTCATGTCACTCTCTCTAGTACACTCACTATACAAATGTCATCCTCCCAGGTGAGTACACCTCAACTGGGAGTTAACAAACAAAGGTATTTTGAGAAGGAAACAGTGTGCTGGTGGTTTGAGTAGCAGTAACAGTGTCTGCTGGGAGTTGTAGTCATGTCAGTCCCTGTACTACACACACTATACAAATGTTATCTTCCCAGGTGAGTACACTTCACTTGGGAGTTAACAAACAAGGGTATTTGGAGAAGGAAACACTGGTCTGGTATTTTGAGTTGTAGAACAGTGTCTCCTGGGAGTTGTAGTCATGTAACTCCCCGTAGTACGCACACTATACACAAATGTTCTCCCCCCAGGTGAGTACACTTCAATTGTGAGTTGGCAAACAGGGGTGTTGGACTTTTGCTTATGCAGGGTCATCCCCACTCTTTTTGCCTCCTGCCTCCTATTTTTTTCTGTTGCTGTTGCTTTTTTAACTCTGAGCACTTTATCACTGCTAAACAGTGCTAAAGTGCATATGCTCTCCGTGTAAATTGTATATAATTGGTTTATCCATGATTGGCATATTTGATTTACTAGTAAGTCCCTAGTAAGGTGCACTAGAGGTGCTGTCAACCAAAGACCCCATTTCTAACAAGGGGTCTTTGGTCAAGTGAACACTGGGCTGGTGAGTGGAGTGACAGTAAAGGTGGCAAAATGTGAACAGTGAGCATGCATGAAATAGCATTTAGGTGACATTTTTAGTGTTGTGATGTACCAAACTCCGTTCCCCAGGTATTGCAGTCAAGCCCTCGGGGTGCAGGATGGGCAAGACCCTCTCCTTCCAGGGAAAGATATGTAATGGTGTACTGAGAGGGCCACCGCCAGTCTTCTTGGGCTGCAGCTGGTGCCTGGAGACCAGGGAACAGACCGTGCCCCTGAGGTCGCTCCACCTCTTACTAATGTCCTCCCTTGTGTGCAGGGTGGTGCCTACAGCATTGCCTCTGTCAACTATCCTGACCCACATTTCCATTTTCCTACTGAGAGGAGTGTGCTTGGCTTGTGCTCTAAACAATTGTGGTTCTCCTCTTATCATGTCATCCACCATGACTCTCAACTCATCCTAAGAAAAATGTGGATTTTTAGAATGTGACATGGTGGAATAAAAAAAGAAAAATGTGACAGTGACTTACTAAAGAGAGGTAGTGCAAAAAGGCTTGACTGGACAAATGTGTGTGCTGGGTGTGAAAAGAGGTGGTGACAAAACAGTGGTGTATAGTATCTGTGCTGCTGTGTAGAATAATTAGCTGTGGCTTCTGTGTGTTGTGTTGGTGGTGCAGAGGATTATGGGGTGTGAAGGGGTGTGCTTTATAGTGACCTTTAGATGTGTGTCCAATGTGGCAATATGTGCCAGCTGTGTTGTTTTCGAATCCATTCAATATGCTGTTGTTTAATACTTTGGTGACCGCGGACTTGCGTTGTTCAGACCGCCATTGGCTGACCACCATGCGTGCTCACCACTGCGACTTTGGGCTTGTAATATGGTCAGTGCTGTTGGGGCTGGAGGTCACACTGCCTATTTCCGGGACTCCACGCCTCTGCCGTTCTGCCTTTTTTTTTTTTTTGGTTGGCAGTTGGCGGTCCTGCCTGTATAACTCATAATAGGGTGGTCTGAAAGACTGCCAGCATGGTGGTCTTTTTAGGACCGCCAACATGGTGGTCTGGTGGTCAGACCACCAAACATGCAATGAGAACCTTAGCATCATTTTCTCTCCCTTTCAAATGCACCCCAAGTGTTACATGTGGCTCAATAGATCTCCTAAGTAGGATTTGACAGCGTGATGTCAACAGGATGGACACAGTCCCCAACCGTCTGGTGAACTCAAAGGAGTCATCCCTGCCTATTGAGTTCGACTTTTCAATCACAATGACCTATTGTGTAGCTATTGGGAGTAATGTCACACCTCATTCACACCTTGTTCAGTGTCAGTACAGGCTGGGAGAAACTAGAGAATTCATGGAAATTCACCTATAGGAAAGGCAGGGAAAAGGTGTCTTTCTAAAAGTTACTTTTCTTTGATATTAAAAATTTGACTTGAGCATTAAAATGAATTTTAATAACTAATAAAATTGTGGTTTATTTTTCTAGCTGCACTAATTCTCTAGATACAGTATTAGTACAGTATTTCAATGTGTTCTCTGATTTTCTATATAGGTCTGCCACAGTGAAAATAGCTTTTAGAACCCTATCATTATTGGTACATGGTAACATTAGTTTTTTCCATGTCCAATTTTAAATACCATGAAGCCTACCTTTCAAGAAGTCAGTCAGGAATTAGCCAATTTTTTAGTTTTAGGTGCCAAGGCACATAAACTGGGCTGCAGTTCTCCAGTGTGTGAAGTCTAAAATCCAGCAGTAAAATTCAGCAAAAAAGGGGATGACCACACAAAAGGGGTATTTTGTCACAGTGTGGGTATAATTTATAGTAACAGGGCTAGTATTAATAAGGGAAAAGATGCACAATAATAAGAAAAAATATCTATATGGAACATCAATAAAAAAAATAACCTTACATTTATACTAGTTTTGATTGTTGTAAAGATGATATTTTGTGGGTTGAGGTAATTGTAAATTAAAGATGTACCTCAGGGATGTAGTGATTACAGTGCATTGCAATAAAAGTAGTGCCCTAGTATCTAGTGATGCACAACATATGCCCCTGCCATCCAACTCTCCTGTCATTCCAACATTTCCTTAAGACTTGTATCCTCTTCCAAGCTAACTGAACACCTCTTCCGTTGCATAATGTCTAGTAACGATTACTACATTTAAGCATGAATTATCTTGCCTGACCTGCACAGTGCTTTATTGTCTCTGTGGACTAAGTTGCCGGGGTTATCTTTGGAGCTCTTAACTAGTAAATGCCCATCACTTACACCTGCATTGTTTAATGAAGTGAGAATGTCTTAGATGTGCTCAAGGAGGGTGCAAGCTCTAGTTTGCTTCTGAATCAAGACTTTGACTCGTGCTAATTGTAGGCAGATATTTGCCCCCATGTTTTTCACCAAGGAAAGTCTGAAAAAAAGTGAATAGTAAAACACTGCAAAATGCAAGAGTGCACACCTCCAAATGCAATTGTACATTATTCCCAGTATGAGGCACGCAAATCAGAAATGTGTTAAAACTAGTGTCTGAAAAATACGAAACCCCACACAGTTTGCTGAAGAAAGGAATGAAGGCCTTAGATACTGGATGAGGCTTTAAGTCGGAAATAGTCACGTGTTCTTTACTTCTGGATGTATTTATCCTCACTTCTGGAAGAATGTATCTAAAATGTAACAGCAAGCAAACACCACAGGGCTCGGTAAATCAGGTTTTGATAGCCACAACATTTACCTTCTCGAACTCCGTGGGTATTCCCCAATGTAGAGTCCTTGCAATGTCAATGGGTCCATCCCTGTGGAAGAATTGCAACAATTAGATGGCTAACAAAGCGGCCATGGCAGACACTTTCAGTAGAAATGTGGTAATATATCCTGTACAAGATGAACTCGAAATCCGGAAGGCCCGATTATCAACATAAAATGAATTGGTATCATTTCAGACAAGCACAAAAACCTGCGTGTTATTACCCCAAAATGTGTAACTTCGTTACAACTATTTGGTTTAATTAAACACTCTCTTTAAATCAAGTAATCATAATATAGACATGGAGTTCAGTTTACCTCAATCATTTTGAGTTGCCGTGGTGATCCTGCTATGGGAATAAGTATTTAGTCGACATATGTCGTTTACATTTAACTCACTAGTCAAAATTACTAGAGTAATTTCAATAAATACTTATATATACTGCCCTCCAGAATCAATCAAATACGTTTCATTTACAAAAAAACCCTCTGGTTGACTTTATTTGATGGTCTAAAATATAATAATAGTAATACGTTTTCAAATGAGTCACTCAATGTAACACAATATGTTTACTTTGTCAGAGTCACAAAACATTTTACTCACAAATTTCACAGTTTTGAGTGGAAAATCTGGAACAATTCGCCCACAAAATCCGATGCTGATTCACAGGGGTGATAGTACGACCAAGCATGTGCATTTTTGTGCAGTCGACTACTGGGTGTTCCCAAAGGTCTCTTACTGAAGTGTGCAGTATGTCGAAATTGTACAGGTGTAAGAGGAGCGGAAAGGATGGGAAGGCACTAGGAGAATCCCTGTGTTCACAGGAAGGGAGAGAAAGGGTAGCCTTTACATTTGGTGCATTATCGTCAATTTTGTAACCCTACACATGCATATATTCTTCAGTGCAGAAATTCTTTATCTATAGATGTAGAAAACACAGACGTGTGACCAAATTATTTGTAAATGCTATACTTTTACAAGTATAAGTTCATGAAAGTTGGAGGGAGCGCACTCATATGCCTGGGACGTTGCTACCGTATATTACAGTCTTACATCTTTAAATTATATGAAGGTATATGCTTCCACATCTGTATATTTATGATTTGTGCCTGGGTCGCTTCCATAGAGAAGATCCCCCAAGGTATCTTCCTTGGGACCGGTTCCTTTTTTTAATCTAAAGTGGTTTGCTTACATTGTAAAGACTCCGTTACTGCTCAACTAGGTTCTAGGTTCACACTTTACAACAATTATACATACATATGTACATTAGTGCATATTACACTTTGAACCACTGTAAGAATTGCTGTGAAGCGTATATAACTTGAAAATCGTATATATTCAAAAAGGTAAGGAGAGTTAATACACGTCCACTTGACGACCTAATGTGAAAATAGTATCCATCCTATTTGCCTTCCAGACACCTTAAGTCTTTATTGGACCTTGCAAACAGGCGTCACATTATTTCACAGGAGATCACAAAACACTGAAGACATTTCAGATTGAACCCTGAAAAGTGAAATGCTTATATCCTGTCACAGGGCTATATTTTGAAAGACTGGGAGGCAAATGTGCAAGAGGGGTGTACTAGAACAGTTGATATTTAAAAAACAAAACAAAACAGGCGCCTGTAGGGAAATCCATCTTCTGCTGTGTTCCCCCATTTTTCTGCTTGAGGGGCTGTGTTTGTTGGTCTCTGCACTGACTGAAAGTCCGCTAATCATGTCTCAGCCACATCAGCTATTGTTAAATGGACAATAATTCATAATATGTATGTAATATGGCATTGTAATTACCAACGCCAGTGTTCGTTTCATTACCACAAAACCATGTACTAGTTTAGGTACATCGAAAAAGGTCTACATGAGCTCAGTCGAGCGCTTATCAAAAGACAGCCACAGTCTAGGCTCTAACAAGTCACACCTAGTATTCACATTTTCCCAGTCAAAATCAGCAGCTGGCTGTACAAAGAAAAGAAACACAAAGGCCAGGATGGAGAACGAAGAACAGAATTAGGCCTTCCTGGGTCACATTTGCCTTTGAATAACTCTTACATCCAATTCTTCCATATTGGAGGGTAGGGACAGAACAACGCAACCAAACTCAGAGAGAGACCTGGGCACGCACTGGCAGACAATCTGAGAGAGACAGCCTGGGAATATACATGGTCTGGGGTCCATCACAAACAGCAGACCTGTTTTTCAATTGAAAACATGCTTAGACCACTCCGAGAAGAGATCTGGGTGTAATAGATGAACATAAGAAGGTTTCCCTGTCTGCTGCAGTCAAGACATTCCACCAGCTAACAAATTACTGCCGAGAGAGAAGTCTGCATCTCTTTCTTACATCTCTGGGTCCATAAATGTCTCTAAGATCAGTGGCATTAGTTTGCCGAAGGTCCCCAGGATTAAAGGGGTTAAGATCCTACCAGTGAAGCCTTCATGCCCATGTGGACATTTCTTTCTGTAGCTAGAGGGTGAAGATGGTCCTGTGGATAGATTAAGAAGTAATCTGAATAGAATTCTAGAGGCTCAGTCGCAACTGGACATTTTAGCTATGGACCTGAAGAAGGAGCTGTGAGAAGCTTACTGACACAGGAAACTGTGGGCGTAGAATTAAATAATTTATTAACCAGTCTTGAAGATACAGACACAGTCCCATCAAAACTGCAATGCTACGGTACATCTTTCTGAAAGGTGGGAATTTTCCTCCTTGGATGCTAAGGATAAGGTGCGAAATAATCAACAAAGACACAACCTTGCATGCATTGTAGTAAGTGTTCCTCCAAGAATATGGCGGTGTGTAGATGGGAGACTCAGGATTCTACTGCCGCCTAGCTAAGCGCAGAAAAACTCAGTTTATCTACTCATCATCATATGTCATGTCTCTATCAAACTATCCTCCATTCTCACTCTGACTCATCCCAAATCCCTTCTACTACTTTCATCTCCTAAATAACTCTGCCTAAGCTCTTCCCTCCGCTTCCACATCTAACTCACCAAACCTCACTCTACTACTACGACCTCCCACACAACCCTACTAAATTCTCCTGCATTTCTCTCACCCTGCTACTGTGCTCTCCCTATCCCTTCCACATACTCTTCCCTCCTCCACCCCCCTTTACTCATCCCAAGCCTTTGGGTTGAGTAAATGAAGGATATACTCCCAATGAACACTTCTGGATTTCTTTCCTCCTCCACCCCTCCATTACTCCAGTCAATCTAACTAACAAACTCCCATATCCGCGGCTCAAATGTACTAATAATACTAAAACTGTACTCATTATTTCCCGATACTAACCCATCACTAATTCTTGTTGGGTTCCAGAGTAGCGTGCTACTCATCGAAAATCGCTTCGACGCCTCATCAGGGGTAGTAAGCGCTATATAAATACGATTACAGTACAGTACAGTACAGTTTATTAGTAACTCAGACAAGACAGTTGTTTCCCATCCCCACCGCATCTTCCTTTTCAAATGTCATGGCAACCCCTAGTTAGACTTGTTACCATTTAGTTTTTTTTAAACATGTTTATGCTATTTCACATAAGGAACTACAAAGACACCCCCTACGTCATTGCCCTCTGGGTAGCCTTCTTCGAAAGCTCCAATTATGTTCATGTATCATCACTACTCATTTCCTTACATCTCATCACTCTTTCCACTGGTTACATTCAGACGCGTAGCTTGGTCAATAAGATTGGAGGGGGATGTGAGCTTCAGATTCTCCGACAATCAGCCTGACATATAATGGTTATATGTATTATCCTAGGACAAGCAGGGAGCATGAGAGGTTCCTATGGGGCAGCGGGAAGTGAGAGGAATACGGTTTGGTAGGAGTATCAAGAGAGAAAGTACAATAATTGTAAAATAATTAATATTTTAGTAGACTTTCAAAACAGTGTGTGTGCGTTTTTGTCTCTGTGTATATAAATATTCCTGGTGAAATCTCACAATACCCGACTAAAAGCCCGTTATCCAACTTTTTTTTTATCAGAAAATGCATTTTTAGGGGGTGTAACACTCCAAATACCCCCTGAAGCTACGTCCCTGCTTAGATGCCCTTGAACTTTTACTTTTAGAAATTCTTGCTCCTCTGTGAAGTTGTTGAATACATGAAACTTGCCATTCCACACAGTTTTAAGGCTGCATGGTTATATTGTCTTCACTTCGCCGCCACTTTTTTTAAATTCAAGAAATAGATTGCTAATTGTTCGTCACATCTATGCTGACTCCAAAGGGAACCCGGAAGTACTCGAAAAAAATCAAAGAAGACTTAACAGCACGGGTTCTGGGGCGTTAATTTTAATCCTAAAGTCCTGAAAATAGGTTATTACTGTCCGGTTCAAACCTGGGTCCTGTGATTTCTGCTGAGGAATTCTATGGGCTTTAGCAATTGTTAAATCAACAGACATTAGGACTGATTTTTGAAGTAAAGTATCTTTTACAGGGCTCGAGATGAATCCTTCCATATTTGTAATAGACTCTATTCCTTTGGAAATGCCAATAAATTAAAGATTAGGAAGGGATTAACTATTTTTAGGGCCTCTTTTTTCTCTGAAATTTCCATAGAGCATGGTGTGATTTTTTTCCCTTGTTGCCCAATCTCAACTTTGGAGATCCGAGTTGAGAATAATGCAAGGTTTGCATATAGTCCTTCTACATTTCCGTTAATCTTACTAAGCTCTTTTTTCAAATAATCTTTATTTTCTGAATTTCTGATAGGATTTTCCAGCATACAAATAAGACACCCGAGGTTCAATGATTCTCCACGGTCTGGAATTTTTGTAGTATTTCTCTTCCCAGTAATAACACCTACTGTTTTTTTCCAGGTGTATCCGAGATTTCTCCTATATCTAACACAAAAAGGTCTCAGCGTGGGGGCTCTTGCTCCATCCGAGTCCAGTTCTTCATCTACATTCACTGAGCCATTCAGCAAGCCTTCAGTGCCATTCCATTAATTTTCTAGCCTTTTACGCTAAATGATATAATTGAAATGGGAGCTTCAGTTACTCCAACTGATGCTATCATCAGTGGTGGGGTCTATTTGTGAGCTGAAAGTCTGTTTCATATGGTATTCCAAGTGAATTTTGTTTGCTTTGATCAAGAACATGTGTTGCTGTTTTTATATGCCCCACACATTACACTTCCTTTGCTATCCAGTTTGAATTAACTTTTCACTTTAATACTGTTGGATATTGCTCTCCTACCTTGGGTCTAGCAGCCCTAGCAGCGGACGTCTCTGACAGGCCTCCACACACTTTCTCTCAACAGGGGCTCCCACCCCTTCAGCAGTGCCTTTTTCTTTAACAGCCATCACTATATTTCCAGGCTTCTTTGACGCTCCAGGCCCAAAGCTACTTAACTTCAAAGTTACTTCTCTACCTTGCAGAGTGGGCACTGTCCCATCCACCTCAATTTTAACTGCCATCATGGATGCCACTGCCTGAGTACCCTTGCCCACTGCTGGGCCGGAGGTAGGTTCCCCTCCCTCTTAGGTTGAGTAGTTCTCAATTTTCCTACAGGATGATCACTTCTGCTGAGGAGAATATCTTTCTCCTAGTGGATATTTCTCACACTCTCCTCTTGTTTACCGCATTGCAGCTGTATGTTAAGGCTGAGAGAGATATTGCGTGGAGCCTTTTCCATAAAATCCTGTAGTGTGCTGCTGCCGGAGGCACCACTTAGCCAATATATTTGCTTCTAAGCGATGACTTGTTACTGTGCGTTTTTAGAGCAAGAAGTTGGGACCCCGTTCCCAATTTCCCAAAAATATGGGCCAGTGCATTAAACAATGAGGGTGGGGTGAGCTGAGGAAGCAGAATCAGGGAGATGTGGATATCATATCCCTTTTTCTTTCCCCTGTGAATGGTGGCCTGACCAGGACATTTTAAGCAATTGAAATATTTTCTGAAAATCTAGGCTATAGAAATTATTGAAACAAAAATGGAAGAAAGTCTAGTCATGTTTAGAAAGTTAGATCTATACCCTCAGTTATGTTAAATGGAACCTTCCACACCATTCAGATATTTGGGTTTTCAGGTCTGCAGTAACCTAGGGAAAATGTGTGATACTAAATATAGTCAAATGCCGCACAAAAAATCAAGCAAGATTTTAAGAAATGATAACATACATCATTATTACTGTTTGCTAAATTAATATCGGGACAATTGTGACATTACTTCATTTATTGTTTTTGCATCAATCACTCTACTGCTACTTAAAAAGCGATTTTTTTCAGAAATGAAATAACATTATCTTGCATTTTGTCTGAATATATAAATCACCTAGAGTTTTGAGATAGAAACTTTATGAGACTTTAGAGCTGTGGACTGGGTGCTACTGGAGTTAAAATTGTATTTTCTGGAGGCTTAAACACCATCTATGAAGGGACTTGCCATTCATCAGACTAATGATTTTAGTACTATTAAATAAAATAATTGAGGAAGGAAAACTCCCGGGATTCGCTCAAGTTTTCAAGGGTCAGAGATTGTTCAAAAAGATCAAATTCTGGAGAATAAGAGCTAGGTATCAAATCTATTCCTATTGGTTAAAGGAAATTCAAATATTCAGCACAGAGGGACATACTCCACTTTTGGAATAACTCCTTGTTGCCAGAGGAGGGCACAGAGATAATAAGAGAGTTCAAGGAGAGGGGGATATGGGATTTAGACCAATTACTAGAGTAAGGCCTGCATTACCAAGGTTGCGGCGGTCCAACCGCCACATTACGATGCTGGCAGTTGGACAGCCAACACACCGACGCCACTGCCAGGATCATGGATCCTGACAGTTGGCAGTGGTGCAAGTCATGGTCAACCACGGCGGTGCCGAGTTCGGCACTGCCGTGCTGATTTCGACTTGCCTGCTTGCCATCACCTGCCTTTCCATGGTGGGGACCCTGCCATGGAAAGCCTGGCGGAAAGGCAGGGACGGAGACACAGGCGGGGCCCAAGCACTGCCAATGTCCCAGTGGGTAGTTTGTAATACGGCAGTGGGGAGGCCGCCAACTTGGTAGCTGCATCCCCATTGTTGCATTGGCAGTCCGGCGATCGGACGGCGGAACTCATAATGTGGCCCTAAGTGTTTTACTGCTGTCTTGGAGCTGGTAGTGAGTCTGAAAGAGGCAACAAAGCACATTTAAGAAGTTATTTTCAAGGCAAAAAGAAGAGTCAGGGTAAATGTCATTATATACCTATTTTGAGTAGGTTTACTTAAGGACTTTATTCTCTGTCTAAATCATTCTTTCTTTATATCCATCTGATAATTTCAAAATGTGAACACGTAGGCAAGGAAATTTCAACTGGAGAAGACAGGTGACGAAATCTAAATCAATATGTTCACTAGTTACCTGTGAGCTCAGATCTAAGGCAAATACAATACCTTTTGCATTACAGACCATATTACACCTCTGAGTGGCTAAACAGGATCTGTCCTGAATGTAATAATCTTTACTTAAGTTATCATATGACAAAGTGTTTCTATAAACATATTCTTTGGGATTATGCAAAAATAAAGGAATATTGGTGGCAAGTTCTGAATAATTTAAGAAAGCAGGAAAACAGGAGGGGGAAATGAAAAAACCTTTCCTGTGTCACGATGGTGCAACACAAAATGGATGATGACAGGTCACGTAAATTTGCTTTTTTATGATTCTTTAATTGCCCATTCTATGACAGTTCAGAAATGAAGGAATGCAATCTGTCTTAATACACAAGGGTGGATTTGTGAACTGAAAAATGAAATATTTGGAAGAGAGACATTGCAAATGGCGGGGCTCTGGTTGGAAATTCAAAATTAGAGTGTGTTATATATATTATCTAATGATGAAATGAAAGTTAAGAGAAAATAGTGAAAACCATGGTGAGGCAAACATGATTTTGGTATGTGGATGAAAATGGAATCTGTCTCTTCTTGATTTATTTTGTAGACCTGTATAATGCTCCAGTAATAAAAACAAGAAACAACCTTGATGGCGTCATGTTACTATGACTGGGATGAAAAACGAAACTAGTTGAATCACTCACAAACTTTAATTTAAAAAACAAACAATATCACATTGCCTAGATGCTAGAAAGTAGAAATATGACCTCCACCTTGTAATATGTTTCATGACTACTGCAGTTTTGTGCTGTTTACAGGGATGTCAGAACACCCTCTGCCTGCATCATTTTTAGATTTTCTATAGTTGTATTTTAGCCTTTCTCTTTCTTGCTTCTAGCTGGCTAATTCAGTAGGATACCCGGAGTGTTTTTTTTTTTTATCTTTGAGGACATTCGTATCTTTCTCTTTAGGAGTCATCATACCCATTGCAGAATGGGGTTTATCTTTATATTGTTACAATAGGTCCTCTAGACTTTTGGTAATATCCAAATACACCTCAGCAATATTGTAGTAGTAGTTGAATATTTCATAAAATAGCCAGTAAAGATGCTAATAAAACAATGACTGGGCTTGGCAACTCCATAAGATTGTGCTTGTTTTCTCAGAACAGATGTCGTGAAAAGGGTCAAAGAGTAAATTCAACAGGATAACAAATCTGCCAAATATGCACAACAATCAAATTCCATCTCTAAAATTGCTCAGGTTTATAGTCAAAACTGAAAATTTCTATCATGAAAAGGAATTTCCCAAAATGGAATTCATACCCACATGAAAATCTATCATTACCCATCTACTGAATCTCTTCACAGGAACCCTGAAAATTGCCATGAAAATCCTTACAGCAGCCAGGTGGATGATAGATAACTGCAAATAAAGTTGTATGTCACAATATCAATTAACAAAATATTGTCCTGCCAGTATATTGCAACCAAAATATTGTGAAGGTATTTGGATATAGGTAAGAATAGCTCTACTATTTTTAACTCCACATCTACGTACCTTGAATATATATTTTCCTTAAAAGTACATATTAGTAGAGTAAATAATGTTAAATCTACCTTGCGTATACATGCTTACCTTCAGGATATTATAGTTGTAGAACTATGAACCTGGTGTGATCAAGGAGGTTGTGAATATTCACTGCATTATCTGGAACTGTAGACCTAACATTTATAACTTTGTTAGCACACCCAGACACATGTCTGTATCATAACTCATGACCATTCCACTGTCATTAGTATTAGCCCTGGCAGCAGTTCCCAACTGTGCTAGAATAATGATGAGCTTTTGGCACTGTCTGCCCATGCTTCACTCGCTAGGGCACCAATATGAGAAATAAAACAGTAAAACCATCTCAACCCAGATCACTCTTGCCCAAACATGATCTTACAGGTTATCAATTGTGTCCTTAAAAAGACACTGGGTTGAACAGGCTCTGTTCAATATTTGTACATGGTTACTAGAGTTGGTAGGGCACTGAAACACAAGTAGATTCCAATTTACCAAACACCAGCAACAGAAGACATTATAGATTGGAAGGTACTCTCATATATGAGAATTAATTTAAATGAACTGGGGAAGCCCAGTTCCCTCCTTGTAATGTGGATGAGCTGCATTCGGTCCACTTGCTGAAATGTTGTCAAAGCTTGGGCCATCACAGTATATCTCTCTCCTGAAGAATGTCAAATGACAATCAAAATTAGTTAATGACCCAGTCTGACTTGCTGCAGTATGGTCTGGAGACTTCCATAAAAATAGTGTAATTTGCAACATACTTTGGAAGATTTAGTCAGGTGTGTCTGAAGAAATTTTGTTGCAAAGTAGCAACAAATGAGAGACAGAAGTGGCAGAAAGAGGCTGGTGAATGCCATGAAAAATAAGCAAATAATTCAGTTGCACTACTTCCATCTTATTTCAGTGCTTCTTTAGGTATGAGATGGAAAATGACTTCACAGGGAATAAGTTAGGTCCATCTAGATTTAAGAGCTTCAGGCTAGAGAATCTGGAAAAAATCGCTATTACAGAAAGGGACATATATAAATCTAGCCAGGCCCATATTTCCCTTCCCATGCAAATCTCCAATCTGCACCTAACAACCTTTTAAGCTGCATTTCACACAAGCCACAGAACATCCTTCATGGGGACCATGACTGCAGAAATGCTGATAATACAGTCTGAGCAATGGGTTTGTGGGAAAGCACAGCTGAGCAGAGTTGTGCTACCTCAACATGTGGTAAGCATGGAAGCTAGGGATGCACTATCACTGCATGCCTACGCAGCTAAGTCTCCAGCATTAGCGTAACACAATAATTCCTTCTGAAAATGCAATCCCAACATCTGAGGGGCCCTGAAAAAAGAATGAGAAGCCACTCCAGGGATGTCCCTATCCTACTTTGTGGCTTCATCATTCCCATTTGTCATTCACTGTCATTTTAGGGTTAGTACCTCAAATGATTAATTTTTGAGAGGCAATGTAAATGTATGTAATATGAGAAAAGCAATAATATGACTAATGTGTAAACTAACTAGTCCTGTTCCAATCACATGCATCCCCTCCTTGCTTCCCATTACATGTTGATTTCTGTAATTTAGTATCTGGCACGTCTCATACACCATATTGATCTGCGTCTCGCCAATCCAATGTGAAGTGTTTAGAGATTTGGGAGCTACACTGTTTTATGAAAATCAAGTCCAGGTTTGAGCCCCAGTTGTAGGTGGGGAAGTTCCAATATTTTAGTAAGTTGTTATCTGCCTGGAAGGATTTGAGGAGGGGTGTGTTGGTGTTTTTCATCTTTTACCCCAGTGGTGGTTGAAATCTCCTTGGAAAATTTGATCAGAAAACAAGGTGTGATGGTAAGTGCTGCAATTAAGAAAAACATCAATAGACTATATCGAGCATCATTGGATAAAGGGTCATGTTTGTAATTTCCACACTGAGAAATTGAAATGAGAAGGTATGTATTAGGTTAGTCAGTTTGTATTTAAGGTTCTCTCCTACTAGGGAACATTACCAGTTTATTCCTGCTGTGGAAGTCGAATATGCTCCATTTTAACAGTAAGAAAGAGGTATGGAGGATAGGTAGAAACAGTTTTCATGAGTGCAGTAGCAACAAGGTCAAATTCTTGATGGTCAATATGGAAGTCGAATAAGAGACCACCGTCCATCAATTCAGCAGCGCAGGTTTGAAATGAAATGAAATGTGTGTGTGAGATGAGTGACTAGTTTGAGAGGAGTTCATTCTTCTGTGGTTAAGTTTGCAGGTTGAATTTAGATTATCTTTTGGATGTCTAGTTCTGAAGATTGTGGTGGTAGGATGCAATGTGATCACAGAATATTCTGGTGTACATGTTGCATGTGGGATTTAGGGCCTGATTACAACTTTAGAGGAGGTGTTAATCCGTCCCAAAAGTGACGATAAAGTGACAGATACACCACCAGCCGTATTACGAGTCCATTATATCCTATGGAACTCGTAATACGGCTGGTGGTATATCTGTCACATTTGGGACGGATTAACACCTCCTCCAAAGTTGTAATCAGGCCCATTGTACCTGGATGAATACTCCAAACATTGGTGTTGGTGTAAGTGTGGAAAGAGTAAACGTGGTGAGTGAAGTGTAATAAAGGGTCTAGATCAGTGGTTCCCAACCTTTTGACTTCTGTGGACCACCAGTTTATCATTACTGGAACCCGAGGACCCCCAATGAATCATTATGGGAATCCAGGGACCCATTCACTTACTGAAAGCTGGGAACCTAATCTGTTAATATTACTTAATTTTCTAAGCAGTCCCAGTCCCCCTGAGGAGGCTTCAGTGACCCCCAGGGGTTCCCAGACCACAGGTTGGGAACCACTGGTCTAGCTGTCTTGTTCCAGGGAGGAGAGTGCTTGTGAGTAAATGAGATAGAAAGCATGGTTTGCAGACCTTATATGATCTCATGCAGGTGACCCACATCCAGTTTGAAGACAAGCAGTTTATTTCTGGGAGTAGATATGAGATTGAGATTTGGGTTCTGATAGTGGTAAATGGTTGTAATAAAATTTGAGGTGAGTAATCACATTGATAGAGCG
This sequence comes from Pleurodeles waltl, assembly GCF_031143425.1. Taxonomy (NCBI): domain Eukaryota; kingdom Metazoa; phylum Chordata; class Amphibia; order Caudata; family Salamandridae; genus Pleurodeles; species Pleurodeles waltl. Next base: position 382,305,581 of record NC_090438.1, read on the forward strand.
AATAATGCCTACGGGTCATTAAGTTCTGCTGTGGTGAGTCAATTTCTGTTTATTTTAGTGTAGTTGGACTGGACCACAAGGTTGCCTGGCAATGGGAAGTTGTATCAAAATGTAGTGGCTGCTACTGATAAGGTTGAAGCTTTTGTCTTTGCGAGTATTTATGTTTGTGTCAGTTTAGAAGTAACTTAGCTTTATTCCATATTATGCTTAACTTATGCCATTAACTTAATTGATTTATGTTGGTATTATGATCCCTGGTTTAATTCCCATAGAGGTGATTGGTTGATAATCTGAAGATGGAAGAAGTGGGGAAAAATGAGCTTGAAGTACTGAAGTCAGCAAAGGTGATAGGCATGGTATTAGTTGTCAATATCCTTACAATTGGTAGACGCTCATATGGCCTTCAAACAATGTGTTAAATGTGGGCAAACTGATATCCAAGGATTAGATCATTACATTTCCATGTTCATAGTATGTGATGCGCAGCTCATATTTTTTCCTATTGGGGAATTTTTGTGTTTTTTCAGACTAAGGAAAAAAGTGTAGGTTAAGTCAAGTCCTTCGAACCAAAAAATATAGGTCAGGTTTAATGGAGCCCCATCTGGGATTATTTTATTGGTCACTGATTAAGGTTTCCAAATATACAGTTAGGGCCCAGTGTTTGGAGTATTTGAGGTAATTTAAGATAGGTAAATGAGGGACAGAATCTTTGATGTGTTGTTACATAAAGTTTAATGTGATTTTATAAGAAGATCTCTTTGTGTTAAGTTTGGATGTTATAATGAGGTCAGACGAAAATATGTAGGGTTATGATCTTCAAAAGCAGATTCAAATGGTAAATGCATCTTTATGACATCACATCTAGTTAGCAGTTCATTGAGGTGCAAATTAACCCTTGGTGCAACATCAGCAGGAGTGTGGAAAATATTTAGAGACACACCACATTTAAGCACATACATAACTTTTAAACAAAAAGTCACCTTTAGGCGTAACATCATATTTGTTGCAAAATAAGCAGGACTGTGGTATCACATTTAGCTGTAAAATTACTTTTAGGTACAAAATCACATTTAGATAGAAAATTACCCTTTGTGCAAGATAAAAAAAAGAGCTTGCCAACAATAAGAGCACAAATCACATTTTGGAGCATTACCACATTTTAGTGTAAAATCATTTGTATTTGAAAAATCACATTTTGGTGAACAGCCACCCATGATACAAAATCATCAGAGTTCGGAAATACCTGTTGTAAAGTGCTCCTTGTTGGATGGTCACCCCCGACTTTTTGCTGTCAGATGCTGTTATTTTTGACCTATCAGTGTGCTGAGGCCTGCTAACCAGGTCCCAGTGCCAATGCTCTTTGCCTTAAAATGGTATGTTGAATTGCATAGGCCAATTGGCAAGCACCTTCTCACCCCTCTAAGTCCCCAGTAAATGGTACCCAGGTTACCCAGGGCAAGGGTAGCAAAGGGGTACTAGGGCTGCAGCACTGATTTTGCCACCCTGAGTACCCCAAACAAAAGAGAGACTGCAGAGCTGCCATGTCAGCCTGCACAAGCAGTGAGAGGTGCAGGCAGGGTCCCTGTTACTGCCCCTGGACAGGTCAGTCACCCCTAAGGCAGCCCCCCTCTAGCCCAGGGGACAAGGTGGACTGTTCCATGAGTCAGGACATATGTGCAGGAGCACATATGCCCCTGTGCTGGCATCTAAAATACAGAGCCAGCCCAGTAACTGGCGGTACATTGGATAACATGGGCTGGCATCTGACCACTGCTCAGATGTCAAGCCCTGCAATGGCCCAGCCAAAACCCATCATGTTTGATATCAAACACTGTGCTTTTTAACCCTGAACATGATGCCCATGTTTAGGATCAAAAAGCAGGTGCCCGGGTGGCACCCTTAGAGAGTGCCCACCAAGTACCCGAGCCCTGCACTGCCACCAGCGACAAGAGTATGACCTTCTGCCGGTTGTGCTAGCACATTGGCAGGACTTTAGACAAAAGGACTGGGCAGAAAGGAGGCCACACCCCCTCCCTCCCAAGCTGCCTAGTGAGATTAGCATCAGGACAGTGAACCTCAAAGTCTTCCCCCGTCCTTGATGTGTCAAGAGCTGTTCACCCAGCAGAGGACAAAGACCTTCCTGTCCTGCCGGGCAGGTAGGAAATTAGCTATGCAGGAGGTGTGAACCTCCCTCAAACTAGCCACACATCTGCCTCTTGGCAGACCCTAAAAATAGGGGGTTCTGGGTAGAAAGTGATGTACTCCCCACAGGAAGTCATCACTGCAGGGGCGGACTAGCCGCAGGAACAGCAGCCCCTTGACCACTGTACCTAACACCCCTAAACCAGGATTTAAGGGGCTCCCCTGGCACCAGATCTTACCTGGAAAAGAAGAAAGAAGCACAAGGAGATGTCTGCACCAACAGCAGGACCTGGACCTCAGCCCCAGTATGAAGAAGAGGACACAGAGTGACCTAAGGGGACCAGTTCTGGAACCGAGTGCCTGACATGCTGGAGGTGAAAACTCATTTGTCCCGACAAGAGGGACCCTTGTGGACACTGAAACTCCAAGGAAGACTCCCCTGACAGGTGGCACCAGTTGCCTGTAAATTGCAGGAGTGAAGAAGGGCTGAGATCAAAAAACTGCTGCCCAACAGGCTCTGAGTGCCAGAGCCTAAAGAAACTCGGTGTCCAGCATCTAAGGAGAGGGAGTGAGGCCCGTGCCTAGTTTCAAGCCTCTACTCCCCACCAAATGACCTACAGCTGCCAGAGAGCCTGTAGACCATCCTTGCAGCTACCAAGGCTTGTCTGTTGCCTGCCCGTAGACCAATGGCTACATGACGTTCACCAACTCCAGGGCACGCTCCCCCAGCATAGAGACTGACATTGCCAGCGACTGGTCTCCTGTGGGACTGCAGCCTGAAGGACATGACTTCGACTGGAGCAGCAAATCATCTTGGGCACAACGAGCCCGGATATTGACAGCTAGGAGCTACCTCTGCATCCAGATCCAGGGGACGTAGCGGTGAAGATCCAAATGTCAATTCCTGGTCCTGGCCCCCAAAGACCTCTACATCCGAAGGGTAGAGTCTGAGTACACCCCTAAGCCAGTTTTTCTAAATGCATCTGCCACTGCGGACCGTTCAGCACCAAGGACAGCCAAGTCACATCTGCAACCGGACTCCTTGGGCAAGGTAACAAAAGTCTGACTGTTAAATCTTGGTCTAGGTCTCCGCAGAACCTTAAGTTCCAGTGGGTTCATCGGAACTCACCCCACAAGTAACCAAGTGCGCACTGCTGGTTTCTCCGTTGACTTAAATGGAAGCCGTATAAATCTACAAAGTACTTCATTTTCTAAAGCCTTACAAATTCACAACTCCGGTTGTACAAAAGCTACAAGGTTCATTTTGGTGTCTAAATTAAGATGGAAATCTAATCTATTTTTCTAAATTGGTGTCGGATTTCTGTTGAGTTGTGACATTTATTTATCATCCATTTTGGTAATGTGAAATGCTTTACACATGCCCTACTAGCCTGACTGCTACCAGGACTGAGCTAGGGTTTGCTGAGTGTAATTCTGAGGTCCACTATTAGGTATGGTGTTACCATAAGTCATACCATATAATACCTTCATCTTGCTACAGGCACAAAATCAGATTAAATAAGTGATAACTTTTGATTGGGAGTAGATGTGAATGTCGAGTTTGGTCTAAAATTAATTGTAATTTAAACCCTTCTTTGATGGTAAAGTTGGTAAAGTTTTTTATCAATAAAGTCACAATTCTGAAAACAACAGTTTTAGAAATTTGGCATATTCTTTTCCCAACTGTTTGGTGCCTGCAGCCTATTTCCTGTGTCACATGACTACGGATAGATGACGGTTGGTCTTTGAATATTGCTCCCAGACAGAGAGATAAAGGAGCATAAGTTTTAGCTGGATGGGCCATCTCTGACTTAATAAGGAAGATAAGCTGTCACCTTCCACACTTGCACATCACAAAGGCTCTGCCTATAGACACTCACGGGTTTGACACCCTGGGGCCACGGCAAGGAGGGAATAAATTCCAAACACCTCTGGGAGGGTTGGATCCTCCAGAACTTTCTCCTACTTCAAAGCAGGCACCAGGTAGAAATATTGGACCCTCAGGCCCAACTCTTCATTACAGTTCTAGACCTGAGGAAAACTCAGAAGGACTGCTGTCCTGCTCTGCAAGGACTGCTATCCTGCTGCTAGATTGAAAGGACTGGACCTGCAACTTGATGCCACCAGAATGACTCCAAGGGCTAACCCCGCATGTCGCAAAGACAGACTGAGTTTTTCCCTCTCCGCAGAGTATGCAAGCAACCGCTCGACCACTACATAATTGGTTGGAGCCCCTCTAGGTAAAAGCTGGATTCCTTGTGAGTTTCCAATATAGAATGAACACTATACACTTAAAGATCTGGTTGACTGATCACACTGTAATCTGGTACACCTGCCCACTGAATACAAGGGCAACACTTACAACCCTGGAAGTTGGTCAGGCTTACACGTCTTCCATTTGACCTGAAGAAACCTGGAATCATAGCACAGAAATGCATCAACACACTTTTTGGAGGAGTCAAACAAACCCCAAAATGATTTGAAAGAATGAAATGGAACACTTCTATAATAGATATAGGACAGGTTTGTCCACTATGTGATACCGTTCTTAAGGACTATCTCTCACAAGGACTGCATTTAAAAAAAAAGAGAATGCAGCCATATAAAATCACCTGGAAGACCAAATATAAATTGGATCTTTTGGTTGTTAGAATTGTGATTTTCCGTACACATAATTTCTGTGTTAGTGTATATATTGTACTGTTACATGTTTACACTATAAAAAAACATAAGCATCTCTCAAACTGATGGTGGGTAGAAAGTGTAATGTTACAGCTTAAGATACTTAATTGAAAAAAAGTTCTCACACTACATAACTCCATGTGTAGGTCAGTGAGTAATTTATATGCACATTCTTATCGCTTGACTACCTTATGATTAGTTCCCACAATATGCCATATTATATGTAAAGACCCAACTGCCACTGCTTGGTGATCGCTTCTTGTCTACATTGGACGTTGGACGTCGGACCACGCTAGTGCTGGGTGGCTTGCAGCTGCACGGAGAGGAGCAGAGCGAGCGAGCAGGATGCGAGAGGAGAGGAGAGGAGAAGTGCGGGTGTAGGGACGGTCGGGCAGCTGCGAGGCGTTCGGACCGGCGTACCGCCTAACGCCCTGCTCCCCCAGTCTGCTCATAGGGCACCTTGCCAGCCTTCAGCCAGCAGCCATCGGCAGGTGTACCTCCTGCCCCCGCCCTGTAAATTGAAAACTGTTTGAATTCAGTGGCCTGTGCAGTGGGCGGGGGGGCCTCCCTGCGTAGGGCTTGTGGGCATTTAGAAGGATTGTAACCTACAAAGAGAGGAGTGAGGAGTGAGGCAAGCCTGACCTCTGAGGTACAGAGCCTACGAGGGCACTCTGCGAGGGCACCCAGGAGACCTCCCGTATGCCCGGTAATAAGGTATTAAGCCCCGGGTTTTGAGGGTTTGAGGCGCAGCTTCCCACTGCTCCCACTGCTCCTTGCTGCTTCCTGCGTGGAGGACCGAGAGCGTCGTCTCGGGCCCTCAGTTCCCCCCGTGCTGCACACCCTCGCACCCTCGCCCCACTGTTCTTCGCAGCTTGACTTTGCAATTGGTTGTGGCTAGTAACACCTGGTCGCGTGAAAGCAGGACGGAGTTTTTACTGCATCACCGGGAATCTCCCTGCAGGAATTTCAGTAGATGTGTCAGTTGGAAGGGCCTGCATTGTTTGAAGGCATGTTTGGTGTTGCTCTTCTATGGACTTAGTAAAGAGTTCAGGAGATTGTTTTCTATAACACCTAATATCTCAATATCGACAACCCCTTGACAACTCCTCGTTCCTGAGGAGTCCAACTCTTCAGGTGTCGCCAGCAGCTGCATCACCTTACCTACCAACATTTGGCAGGAGGCTTTGGGCCAAGGATCCATCCATCTCCCTCCAGCCAGGGTGAGCGCAGCAGTCTTAGTAAACTGCAGCAGAGAGAGTGCACCAGGGCCACACGGAAGCGGCCCTGCCAGGTCCGGGTGCGGCTTGTGAGAGTCCCAGGTGTCCCTCTCACTGAGCATCAAGGTCATCAATGATAGTCCATCAGTCTAAACCAAATTGAGTTCCTCCTGCAGAAATCTGGGCTAAGAGAACGCAGCCATGAGATCAGGACGCCTCAGGCTGCCAACAAAGGGTAAAGTCAAAAATTCAAGACCTCAAAGGGGGGCGCAAAGGAAGGTAAATCGCTCCGTACAGAGCCCGCGAGGTAGTAGGTCGGATCAGCAGGAGCCGCCCCTTACTCCCTTGCAGGTCTACCTCAAGAAAACAGGTTTCTCCAACAAGTCTACCTTTCTAAAAGATCCAGCCGCAGCCTTCTACTCAAATCTTGACGCCGACGTGGGCCTGCCAACTCCTTTGGTTCCACAACCAATGGCCACTGGGCAGTTGAGGCTCGAGGTACCAACAAATCCCACTCAACAATTAGGGGCCGATTTACCCGTCCAGGAAGCCTCAAAGCGTCTGGCTCCCGAAGTACATAATGACCGCACAGCTCATGAACGACTAAACATCACCAGGGTCAATAGCAGCCCAACAACGTGTAAAAATCTGCAGGCGGGCAGTATTGTGACCATGGCCCAGGTTGATGTTCAAGAGAGGGAATCTTCTCAAAGTGACCAACAGCAGGGCGCATCTATTAATCCTAGTAACACAGAGCTCTTACTCTCCACAAGTATCTCAATAGAGGTACACAACTACATCGTGCATGAGGGAATGCACCAACAATCGACCCCCATCTCGCGGTCAAACTTTAATACCCAGGGGAGTAATGAGAGATTGGATATGGGCTTTGAAGCAGCTACAGGAAAAATGGAAGACTCTTGGTTGCAGTCACTCTCAATAACAAACAATAAAGATCTAGGTGAAGCATTGGACCTAAAAACCCTTGACCTAATGAATCTTAAAGATCAGTATTGAAACAAACCGCTACTGGTGGGTAGCACTGAACACAGTTCCTTTATACCGCAACAAGAAAGGCCGCTTAACTCAATTATGGAACTTTCGAGTGGTATAAGCAAACCGCAACATGACGTCGTAGCAATGGCAAGAAGTATCCTGACCATTTCTCCCCCAGAGACCATCAATAGAGAAGGCAAACAAATGTCTTCCAAAAGTTCCTCTCAAGCAGGTTACCCAAGCAGCGAAATGGAAGATCTCACTCGACTACATGCCTCACTGTTAAATGCTCCACACACTTTGACAACGGCTCTTAACATGCAATCGGATAAGCTTGACTTACAAATGGACCTAATGAATGTTATGGCAATACACATCGCCAACATCAACAAATGGACCTAATGAATGTTATGGCAATACACATCGCCAACATCAATCGCAAGCTGGATCTGCTGGCCACTCGGCCATTGGATCATTTATCTAGTCAACAGCAAGTCTTTTGCAACTGTGGCCCAGTAATAGACAAACTAAGCATGTTACCAACTATTTTAACAGAGATGCTGCAGAAAGTTAAAACAGGCAACATCGATGAAGCAACTTTCAATAATACAAACCATTATTCAGGTTATAAAGTCATACTTCAAAAGACACCAGGCTTGGCGACAAGTAGTCCTACAAAAAATGAGGCAAATATCCAGGGTATATACTCAATTAGTACGGATGAATCGTCACAGCTGAAGAAATAGTGCCCACTAATTCTGAGTGTACAAACGAGCGCCCAGCTTGCAAACCGAAACCCCTAACTAAGAGACAAAAAATGCGAGTCAGGAAGGCAAGGAAACAAACAAGTGCCAAAGAAGTTAATGATAATCTTTACCCAATATTTTTGGTGCTCCAGAAACCACCAACCCAAGGCTCTGGATCTTCAGGGAATCAGAAGGCCCCAAATCACGGGAAAGCCACAAGGGATGGGGCAGTCGATGGTTTAGGTCCGTCACAAACTTCCGCTTCACCAAAGTCAGCTGTACACAAAATGTCTCAGTCAACAGTACAATTTCAGTTTAACCTGCACGCCTTGGAGTTTAGGGTGAGGGAAGTTCTGGAGCAGACACCCCGTCAGAGGTGTCCAAGGGAAAAAACGCACATGAGTAGCGAAAAATCTCCAAACCAACCAGACGCTCCAATACTGAGAAAGGACCAACTATGGTCAATAACAGCTGGAATATTAAGACCAAACGACGTCCCACACGCAGCAGCATCAGCCACCACTCTATTCGGTGAGAACAAGAAGCAACTTGTGCCTCAAGTATCACCTTGCCAAGCCACCACTTCGCACGCAACTGTCACACAATTCACAGCAACCTCCCTGGGTACCAAGGCAGGCAACATGTCGAGCCTCAAGTTACACCCATGGAAAGGATCTAAGACCCAAGCTGGTGCTATGCAAGTCATAGAAATTTCCCCAGATACAATGTTGGGCAATCGACCACATTGCAATCCACTTTCAAGAAAAATAACTGATGAGGCAAAAGCACGGTCCGTAAATCAGACTCATAAACTCTCACTCTCAGCACACGGCTCGCAATCCGGCATTAGTAACATCAGCAGTGAAGAGCTCCAGACAACAAGCCCAAGTCACAGCCACCCCTTTTGGGTGGTTACAATCACAAACAATCAAGGGCTCATAAAAACTATAGTTACGTTTCATAATAGCCAAACTTCGACAACCAATTTCTTAAACAAAGTTTCCTCAATCAAACAAACACCCACGTTAGATAGGGCACCATATAGTAGCCAGTCGGAGGGGGGCCAGTTAAGAAGGCCATCGACACAGAGAAATATCGATCACCCCCACCAACTACAATCCACTCAGGCCACCGAGAATGATCGGGAATTAAGGCAGATCCTTTTTATCCCGCAATATAAATCACAAGGCCATCAAGACAGCTTAAATAGGGGTAACATTCTGAGGCTTCTCGCTGAGTACCCATCAACTAAGAAAATCGTACCCGCAGACTTGACATCGGTGAAATTCCTCCCTGGCAGCGCTCAAAGTGGGCTGGAGCAAACTCTAACAAAGTGGAGAACAAGTGATATTGCTACAATAATTAGGGCAGTCAAACAGCAATTCGAAATTTGGGGCATACAGTTATCAGAATCATCCAGTCAACGCTATCCCTTTCCCCTATTGTTAACTTCTAGAAAAAAATTGCCAACGGTCAATTAATTCGTAGGGGACCTGGAATTCGGGGAACTGAAACAAAGGCACTTTAAATGGAAGGTACCCGATTTAAAAACCAACAGTGGCCCCTCAACTGTACTGAAGAGAGAGCGAGACGAATGGAGATGGATGGCTCACACTTTAAATTAGAGGAAAAACAATTGACCTAGCGCATTAAATGCAGTAAACACAGATCAAAGTTTGGCTGTCACCATAATGTCCTGGAACATCGCCGGTGCAAAAACTATCATAGCAGACGGGTTCACAGCAATGACTAGTTGCAATTATTCTATAATCCTGCTTCAAGAAACCTGGCTGGAGGACCCAATCAAATTAGGAGTCTACTCGCTACACCACATTAGTGCCAAAAAATCAAAGAAATCAGGTAGGCCAAGCGGTGGTCTAGCCACATACATTTCAACGGCACTACTTGTATCAACAGAGCAGTTGGCTTTCTCAAAGACCGACTTGCAGGCCATTAAAATCACCTTTAGTAATAATCAGCACACCCGCTAGTCATTTTTAATGTCTATGCCCATCCCTGGAAAAATCGGAAAGTACAGCCTTATGATGAATTATTGAATAGGGTGGAAGAGATAAGATGCGCTAATCCAGCATGGGACATATTAGTGACAGGTGACTTCAATGCTAACTTAATGCACACTCCAGAACCAGATGAGCAACTGGCAGCTGAAAATGCCATATGGTCAGTGCCGCTGCAAACACTGCCAGCGCAGAAAAGACTGGACACAAGGGGTAAACAACTGGTAGAGGCACTAGAGCACATGAGTATGAGGGTACTAAATGGCAGAATCAACTATGACGTCCCGCCAAGCTTTACTCATCATAGCGCAAAGTCCGCGACAATAATAGACTATACAGCTGTGTCACTTACTTTGCTAGCTCATGTTAGCAAATTTAAAATTAAACCTACTCTCCATAGTGACCACTCATTTCAGCACATAGAACTCATTTGGAACGCTCCATGCCTTCTTCCATCTATAAAGGAACTAGGAACAATAACATCTATCAAGCTAAACCGCCTGATCTGGTCGGAGTCTTCATTACCAAGGCTGTGTAAAAACATAAAATCTTTGCTTCATTTGGCAATACGCCAGGACCTACCAACAGTGAAAGCATGGGCCACTTTTCTTCAGTCAGTGCCCTCTCTTGGCCTCGCCAGGCGTCAATTGCCACATAATAATCAGGCAAGGTCTTCAAACCTACCAGTAAATATTTTAGAACCAAGGAAGGAACTGAGGCGCAACCTCAGACTAATAAAAGATAGCTCTCCTACAGCAACCCAATGCTCCCAAATAAAAACCCTACGGAAAACTTACAAGAATCAGGTATGGCAAATGCGAACCAAAAAGGAGGACGACTTCTGGCTCAAATTACTTCATAATTCAAGGAAGGCTAATTCAAGGGCCTTTTGGACAACAGTGAATGGAATCGGCCGGCAGGTGAGAACAATAAACTTCACATCAGTCCCAGAAGGAAAATGGGTGGAATACCTTGCCAACAATTTCTTCAAACCAACCTCATCTGAAGTAAATCAGCCTCTGAAGGAGTCAATAAAACTCACAGACGTCAGTCAGAGCGTGACAGCATTTAGCGCCAAGAACGTCACCATAGCCATCAAGAAGGGTCGCAGGGACGGGGCCCCTGGTCCTAATGGTCTTCCGCAAGCTGTCTTTAAGGCTGACCCTGAATATTGGTCAACAACACTGTCAATCCTGTATACTGAAGTTGAGTGTAACACAATCATTCCCGAACGTTGGAGAGGATCCATCATTAACCCAATATTCAAAGGAGGCTGTAGAGCAAATCCAGCCAGTTACAGATTGATAGCGCTAATTGACAGCGAGTCCTGGCTGACCTGCTCAATTGGTCAAACTCAAATAACCTGGTTCCTTTGAATCAAACTGGTTTTAGGAAGGGATATGGTACAGTGATTAACATCCTTACACTAGGAGACATTGCCAACCGAGCAAAATGCTTAAAGAAAAAACTATATTTATGTTTCGTGGACTTCAAAAGTGCTTTTGACCGAGTCGATAGAGCACTTCTTTGGAGCAAATTGTGAAGGTGGGGCCTGCAAGAGCGAACTCTTAGATGCATAGAAATGCTGTACGATAAAACTTGGGTGCAAGTCGAGGTAGCAGATGGCCCAAAAAATTCTAGGAGGATACCGACAAATATAGGATTAAAACAGGGTTGTGTTTTGGCCCTGCACCTCTTCAACCTTTTCACGGAAGATCTCTCCTTGAAGCTGGATGCAACCAACTCGCACTCTCCAAGGATGGGAAGGTTGACCCTATGACACCTTTCATACGCTGACGATATTGTTCTGCTAAGCCACACGAAAATAGGGCTGTAGCGGTTGGTCACTACTTTAGGTGAATATGCAAAGACAAACAAATTAGAAGTTAACACCTCAAAGACCAAAACCATGTCCATGAGATGTCCTTTGAATCTAGCCAACAATATAAAGTTGAATGGCATTACCCTTGAAACAACTCGCTGCTATAAATACCTTGGCATCATTATCGATATGTTATCTGTCTGTTATGTCGGCCAAATTCCTCCCAGCCACTACATACGGAAGCGAGGCTTTATATGGGAAAGACGCCCCGCTACTGGACCAACAACAAATAAAAATATATAAGCAGGTCTTTAAACTTCCTGGCTCTGCTTCTCCCGCACAGGTCAGGCTAGAATTTGGCCTAATACAAGCGTACACAATAAAGTCCTGGTACAAAATAAGAAAAACTATGACCAGCCCACTAGTCATGGCTTTGTGGTACTCAGTGAGCAACAATCCAAAATCAGTATATAAAAAGTATCTGTACAATTCTCTGCAAGAGACAGAAATGATGCATCTGTGGGACTCCAACATCTCATATCCACTGTTGTGTTGAGTGTTAAAAAAGGAAATGGGATTGCAGTCCTTTCTAGCTGATGAATCTAAATTTGCACAACGCTCGCACGCCTGGCTTCTTATGCACACTTACACCACCTTGGCGCCATCACAATATTTGATTTCAACTTTCGCACTACATATCAAGTGTTGTTTTCTGGCTCTTCGTCTAGGCGCTCTACCATCCAGAGCGGACCAATCATCTTGGAAGAATGGAGGAGAATCTTCCTGTAGGTTATGTAAAGGTCCCAAGGAAGACATGGTACATCTGATTTGTATTTGCCAGGCCTTAAAGGAAGTACGACGACAACTATTAAAACCAATCTTCGAGAGGAATGGGACTTGATCCTGTCGGCCAGCAGTTATGTCAATGTTTGACCCTCACGATCCGCAGTCGGTCTGCAGATTCATCAACTTTTTGACTGTCCACACCGCAAGCGTAAACTTACTATTTAGGACACACCCTAGCTGACAGTTGGCTCACTTTTAAGTGTTCATTTATTTTATTATTCGCGTATTGAAGTTTTGACAATGTTATAGCATGTGGAAGGACACATTTTAATATGACTCAGTTAAAAAGGCAAAAGAAAAGCCTGTAGGTGCAACAGCAGGTTCTCAGACTGTACACATTGAGTTAGCATGTACCATCAACCGCACCACGGGCACCAAGTGTCTGCAAAGTTAGTTTAATGGTCACCCCGCCCCTCGACTGCTCTGGAATTGCAAGTGTATTTTTTGTTCCAAAAATTTTATAGAATTTTCTCCTTTTGTTTGTCCTTTCTTTTATAGAATTTTATATATTGTATACAATGCATGGATTCTTATGGTTTTTATTAACTAAACAATAAAGATTCACACCATATGTAAAGCATTGCTTGCGGGTTTACATGTGTATACCCATATGTTTGGTGAAGCTGTGTTACTGTGGTCAGAATCAATGCAGCACAACACATCTCTTTGCTGCTCCTCTTCAGAACTGCTGCAGCGTGACATATCCCCGATGCACAACTTCACATCGCAGGCTGCATATTCCCCAAAACCGTGACTGCATGGTGCATTCTCAACGCAAGCCTTTGTATCACAAGCACCTTTTCGATGGCATCCTCGATTACAATACAAGAACCTGCCTTATAGGCCCACAGTTTCTTTAAGACAGAACTTCACATTGCAAGGGCCTCATCAACGGCATCCATGACAATGACGCAGGACCTCATATTGCTGCGTCGCAGCTCCTCTGAACCAATGCTGTGCGGCACATCCTCATTGTGGGATCTTGCAAAATGCTCCGCAACTAGGTTTTAGGGTATTTTGTTCAGCAGGCCTAAACTGGTTTCTGTATCCCATGTTCCAGTATGGTTAGCCTAAACTTGTGACTTTGTCCCGGTCTGGTGCAACCAGATAACAACAAATGGCACTTTGTGCTTTTAGGCACCATTTTTTACTTATAACTTTGAAATTATACATCTCTGTTTATAGTGATTGTATTTTTGACATTTTGCCCTCAAATTATTTATCAGATGTTAATCCATTTTTCTAAATTGGTGTGGAACTTTTCTTGTGTTTTCACTTTATTACTGTTTGAAGTGTTGCATAAATACTTTCAATCAATCAGAGATTTGTAAAGCTCAGTACTCACCTGTGAGGGACTCAAGACGCTGAGGAAGGGAGGGGGCTGCTGCCCGAACAGCCAGGTCTTGAGAAGCTTCCTGAAGGTAAGGAGGTCTTTGGTCTGGCGCAGGTGGGTAGGAAGAGTGTTCCACATTTTGGCAGCGAGGTGCGAGAATGATCTACCGCCAGGTGTAGTTCTGAGGATGCGTGGTACGGTTGTGAGGGCGAGGTCGGCTTTGTGCCAAGCTACCAGAAGGGTAGGAAGAGATTCATTTGGGGATAGTATTTCACTCTGACAGAGTTTGTGGCTGCTGATTGAACGGGGCTTCACCCCTCTCCAACCAGTAAACCACTTTCCAACACTAGGGTTTAGTGGTGGGATTCGAACTTGGGTTTATGCAGTGTCATACAGTAATTTTACGCAACACTAAAATCCCAGATAAATAATTTGAATCCAGTTCAAACTTTTATATTCTTTACGATTTACTTTTTTACTTTTTTCAAATCTACTCTCATTGCTACCTGCCTGTCTGTAACCATACCTCCAGCATTGGAATTTGAGCTGGTGAACCAGGATGGCTACACTGTGATTGAGCTCAGACAGTTCTTGAAGGAAAGGGGACAGCAAACCAAGAAAGGCAACAAGAGGTTGGAGCTTCAGGAAGCTCTGACGGCCAGAAAAGAGGTCTACCAGTTGCTGACAGCAACAGAGGATGGGAATGAGGAGGATAATAAGGATGAGTAGGATGCAGGGCCTGTATACCAGCCGTGACATGCAGCACTTAGATGAGGGGGATGACTCATCTCCTGAGATGGAACTCCATGCCATAGAGGGAAGCCATGTATATTGGCATGGCCTGTCCCAAAAGAAGCTGGCAGACAGGAGGGCAGAAGGGGAATATCAGTTGCAAATGGCCAAACTCAAGATAGAGGTGAAACTAGCTTTAAAGTGATCGACTCATGAAATGAGCCTTAGAGAGCAGGACTTTAAAGCCAGGCAGACAAAGTCCAGCAGTAAAGGTAGCAGCACATCCACAGTGCCCTCTGGAGACAAGAGGTCTACATTCCAAAGGATATGATGCCTAACTTTGCTGTAGGAGATGACATTGACAAGTGGTTTGAGACCTGTAAAGTTGCTCTGGAGATGCATGGAGTCCTTGAGAAGGATTGAGGGGCCATTGTCTCGAGGCACATATCTAGAGGAGGGAGACAGGATGAGATATGCCTCACGAAAGACACCCTTGTCAGAAAGTATGGCCTCACCCCACAACAGTGTTAGAAATGTTTAGGGACAGCCAAAAGCTGCCCCAGCTGTCCTGGGCAGATTTTGTGGACTTTGTTTGCAAAGCAATGGATGGTTGGGTGAATTGCAGTGATGTGAAGGATACCAAAGGGCTGTGTGATTTGTTTGAAAGAGAGCATATGTTCAGCAATTATTTTCCAGAGCTGCACCAACTCCTGGGAGACTTGCTAAGGAGGCAGACCACTACCTTACCGCCAGGGTCTACAAAAAGGTATCTGGGGGGGCAGGATGGTGGGACCAGAAGAATGGTTAGTGGTTCCACTAGAAGAAAGAAAGGGTGAGATAAAATGTAAAATAAGGAGCTCTCTCAAGGCCCCCAAAATAATTCCCAAGGGAACAATAGTAACCTGTCCCAGTCTGATCCTAAAAGAACTAGGTTATTTGTAAGGCACAGAGAGAGTTCCCATCTATAGAGGGCTTGAAGTGGAAAGCTAAGGCGCAGGAACCAGGTGACTCCTCAGGATATCCCCTTATTTCTTGGGAGACTAAGGTTCCTCAACCTGGGGCAGTCCATGTGCTGGGGGTCCCCCAGTGTTACAGGGCCCTCCTACTAGGGTTGCCTCTTGACAAATCCCTGCCAGGACATCTGGGGCAGTACAAGACCTTTGCCATGGTTGTTCCCCACTTCTATTGGCCCCGGTTGAAGACAGCTTCAGATATGTTCTGTAGGTCTTGTCTTAACTGCCATGCCAGCGAGAAGGCAAGAAAAGGCTGAAGTGGTCCTGACTCCTTGCCTGTTGTTGACACACCTTTTGTGAGGGTGGCCATTGACACTGTTGGTCCCTTGAACTTCAAGACAGCTTTAGTCAACAGGTTAATCACTTCACACAGTATACAGAGGCCATCCCTCAGAGTTAAGTTCCTGCCTGTGCAGTGACTAGATCCCCAATAGGGATTTTTACCCATGTGGGGTTCCCCAAGGAAGTAGAGTCTGACAGAGCCACTAACTTTATGTCAGCGTACATGAAATCCATATATGATGGCTGCGGGGTAAACTTTATGTTCTTCATACCCTATCATCCTCAAATAAACAGGCTTGTTGAAAGATTCAACAAGACCTCAAAGCATGATTTTGGGCCTGACTGAGCCTGTGAGGCGGAAATTGGATGTGCTCTGGCCATGCCTCCTGTAGGGAGGTGCCACCAAAGGGGGTTGGGTTTAGCCCATTTTAGGGATTATTTGAGACTGTAAAAATGTTAATTGGTATTTGAGTTACGTTTATATGTTTATGTGTTTTTATAACTAATACTCAGAGTCATGTAACATTTCATGTTCTAAGCATATTATGGCCCTCATTATAACACTGGTGGTAAAAACGGCCTACCGCAGTGGCGACGGCCGCCAAAAGACCGTTGCCGCGGCTACCCACCGTCCGCCATATTATGACCACAGCTGGATTTATGCCACAAGAAGGGCGGAAATCCGGCTGTGGCCATACTGGCAGATAGCGGTAAGGTGGCGCAACTATCAGCAGCAGCGCCTCGCCAGTAGACCGCCGGCAGCCGTATTATGAGAAATCATACAGCCTGTCGGTGTTCTGCTGCTCTGCACTGCTGGCGGTAGAAGCCCCCCCTCCCGTCTCCTGCCAGAAGACCCCCTGGATCCAGGTAAGTCAGGTCTCCGACAAGGGAGGGATGTGTGTGTGTGTGTGTGTGGAGATGTGTGCATGTATGTCTGTGTGTGATTGTGGGTGTGTGTTAAATGTTGACTGCGTGTGTGAATGTACGGAAGTGTGAGTCCGTGTATGTATAGTAATCGTAATGTGTGTATGTTTTGAAGTGTGCGCAGATGTGTGTGTGATTGGATGTATGCATGCATGTATGTATGTGTTAATGAGTGTGTTTCTGCGTGTGTGTGTGTGTGTGTGAAGGGGGCGTGGATGTAGGGGGTTGGGAGTCTTTGGAGAAGTAGAGGGGTGGGGAGGTCTTTGGAAAGGTGGGGGACACCTATCAGTGACAGGGAATTAATTCCCTGTCACTGATAGGGCCTACCGCCATGGTTTTTGAGGCGTTATGAACACCACGAAAACCATCACAGTAGGCGGGGTCATAATCCCGCAGGTGGCACAATGGCAGCCGCGGGCTGGAGATTGTTATCTCCAGCCCGGCAGCTGTTACCGCCATGGCGGTCGGAGTGGTACATTGGCGGGTTAGCTTCAGCCAACCCGCCAATGTTATAATGTGGCGGTAAGTACCGCCAGCCTGTTGGCGGTACTACTGCCACATTATCGCCAATTGCCGGGGTCATAATGGCCCCCTATCCCTTGTATGCAGTTTCTTATCACATCCCAAATATACACTTCTGTTAACCGGTTCTGTGCCGAGGACGTAATGGTTACGTCCTACGGCACAGTGCTGCTGTGCCCAGGACGTAACCATTACGTCCTGGGCACTCAGCACAGAGGGAGCGCTAGCGCTCCCTCTGGGGGTTCCCCCTCACCCCCCAAGTCAGGGATGGAAGGGGAAGCCCTTCCCCTTCCACCCCCGAACCCCCCCACTCCCCCTGTGACGTGATTGTGATTGTCACAATGCCTCCTCCTTCGCGCTGGAAGCTCAGCTTCCAGCGCGATGATTGGAAGAGAAATGCAAAGCATTTCTCTTCCGATCACGTGGAGGAGGCAGAGAGGCTTCAAAGGGAAGGAAATGTATTTCCTTCCCTTTGAAGTCTCTCTCAGCATTTTGGCAGCCGGATTGTAAAGCAATCCGGCTGTCAAAACTCCCACTAGACACCAGGCATGTATTTTTGAAAGATGAAACTGGCATAAGGGAGCGACCCCTTGGGCAAGTGTCGCTCCGGGGGGGGGGGCATTTTCTTTTTAAGGCCTTTTCTGCCCCCCCCGGGCAGATTGGCCTATTATGAGGCCGATCTGCCCCCAGGGGGGGCAGACACCTCTAGGCACCAGGGATAAAAAAATATTTTTTTATTTTTTTTGTTTAGTTTTTGGTTTTTGAGGTGGGGAGCGACCCCTTAGGCAAGGGTCGCTCCCCTAGGGGGGAAATTATATTTAGGCCATTTCTGCCCCCCCTGGGGGCAGATTGGCCTATTGTTATTAGGCCGATCTGCCCCAAGGGGGGCAGAAACCACTAGGCACCAGGGATCTTTTTTTTGCGCCGTCACTCAAGGAGAGCGACCCTTTTCTGTGAAAAAATGTGATGTGTCCACGTTTTGGGCCCTTTCCTTTCGTGGGCGCTAGGCCCACCCACACAACTGAGGTACCATTTCTATCGGGAGACTTGAGGGAAAGCTGAGTGGAAGGAAATTTGTGGCTCCTCTCAGATTCCAGAACTTTCTGTCACCAAAATGAGAGGAAAAGGTGTTTTTTTGGCCAAATTTTGAGGTTTGCAAAGGATTCTGGGTAACAGAACTTGGTCAGAGCCCCACAAGTCACCCCATCTTTGATTCCCCTAGGTGTCTAGTTTTCAGAAATGTGCTGGTTTGCTAGGTTTCCCCAGGTGCCGGCTGAGCTATAGGCCAAAACCCACAGGTAGGCACTGTTTTCTGTGAAAAAATGTGATGTGTCCATGTTGTGTTTTGGGCCATTTCCTTTCGTGGGCGCTAGGCCTAACCGCACAAGTGAGGTACCATTTTTATCAGGAGACTTGGGGGAACGCTGGGTGGAAGGAAATTTGTGGCTCCTCTCAGATTCCAGAACTTTCTGTCACCGAAATGTGAGGAAAATGTGTTTTTTTAGCCAAATTTTGAGGTTTGCAAAGGATTCTGGGTAACAGAACCTGGCCAGAGCCCCACAAGTCACCCCATCTTAGATTCCCCTAGGTCTCTATTTTTAAAAAATGCACAGGTATGGTAGGTTTCCATAGGTGCCGGCTGAGCTAGGAGCCAAAATCTACAGGAAGGCACTTGGCAAAAAACACCTCTGTTATCTGTAACAAAAATGGGATTTGTCCACGTTGTGTTTTGGGCCATTTCCTTTCGTGGGCGCTAGGCCTACCCACACTAGTGAGGTATCATGTGGGGATTTTTTTTTTTTTTTTAGCCAAATGTTGAGGTTTGCAAAGGATTCTGGGTAACAGAACCTGGTCCGAGCCCCACAAGTCACCCCATCTTGGATTCCCCTAGGTCTCTAGTTTTCAAAAATGCACAGGTTTGGTAGGTTTCCCTAGGTGCCGGCTGAGCTAGGGGCCAAAATCTACAGGTAGGCACTTGGCAAAAAGCACCTCTGTTTTCTGTAAAACAAATGTGATGTGTCCACGTTGCGTTTTGGGGCATTTCCTGTCGCGTGCGCTAGGCCTACCCACACAAATGAGGTATCATTTTTAACGGGAGACTTGGAGGAATGCTGGGTGGAAGGAAATTTGTGGCTCCTCTCAGATTCCAGAACTTTCTGTCACCGAAATGTGAGGAAAATGTGTTTTTTAGCCAAATTTTGAGGTTTGCAAAGGATTCTGGGTAACAGAACCTGGTCAGAGCCCCACTAGTCACCCCATATTGGATTCCCCTAGGTCTGTAGTTTCCAAAACTGCACAGGTTTGGTAGGTTTCCCTAGGTGCCGGGTGAGCTAGAGGCCAAAATCTACAGGTAGGCACTTTGAAAAAAACACCTCTGTTTTTAAAAAAAAAAATGTGATGTGTCCACATTGCGTTTTGGGGCATTTCCTGTCACGGGCACTAGGCCTACCCGCACAAGTGAGGTATAATTTTTATCGGGAGACTTGGGGGAACGCTGGGTGGAAGGAAATTTGTGGCTCCTCTCAGATTCCAGAACTTTCTGTCCCCGAAATGTGAGGAAAATGTGTTTCTTTAGCCAAATTTTGAGGTTTGCAAAGGATTCTGGGTAACAGAACCTGGTCAGAGCCCCACAAGTCACCCCATCTTGTATTCCCCTAGGTCTCTAGTTTTCAAAAATGCACAGGTTTGGTAGGTTTCCCTAGGTGCCGGCTGAGCTAGGGGCCAAAATCTACAGGTAGGCACTTTGCAAAAAACACCTCTGTTTTCTGTAAAAAAAATGGGATGTGTCCACGTTGTGTTTTGGGCCATTTCATTTCGTGGGCGCTAGGCCTACCCACACAAGTGAGGTACCATTTTTATCGGGAGACTTGGGGGAACGCTGGGTGGAAGGAAATTTGTGGCTCCTCTCAGATTCCAGAACTTTCTGTCACAGAAATGTGAGGAAAATTTGGTTTTTTTAGCCACATTTTGAGGTTTGCAAAGGATTCTGGGTAACAGAACCTGGTCAGAGCCCCACAAGTCACCCCATCTTGGATTCCCCTAGGTCTCTAGTTTTCAAAAATGCACAGGTTTGGTAGGTTTCCCTAGGTGCCGGCTGAGCTAGGGGCCAAAATCTACAGGTAGGCACTTTGCAAAAAACACCTCTGTTTTCTGTAAAAGAAATGGGATGTGTCTAAGTTGTGTTTTGGGCCATTTCCTTTCGTGGGCGCTAGGCCTACCCGCACAAGTGAGGTACCATTTTTATCGGGAGACTTGGGGGAATGCTGGGTGGAAGGAAATTTGTGGCTCCTCTCAGATTCCCGAACTTTCTGTCACCGAAATGTGAGGAAAATGTGTTTTTTCAGCCAAAGTTTCAGGTTTGCGAAGGATTCTGGTTAACAGAACCTGGTCAGAGCCCCACAAGTCACCCCATCTTGGATCCCCCTAGGTCTATAGTTTTAAAAAATGCACAGGTTTGGTAGGTTTCCCTAGGTGCCGGCTGAGCTATGGGCCAAAATCTACAGGTAGGCACTTTGCAAAAAACACCTCTGTTTTCTGTAAAAAAAATGGGATGTGTCCACGTTGTGTTTTGGGCCATTTCCTTTTGTGGGCGCTAGGCCTACCCACACAAGTGAGGTACCATTTTTATCGGGAGACTTGGGGGAATGCTGGGTGGAAGGAAATTTGTGGCTCCTCTCAGATTCCAGAACTATCTGTCACCGAAATGTGAGGAAAATGTGTTTTTTAGCCAAATTTTGAGGTTTGCAAAGGATTCTGGGTAACAGAACCTGGTCAGAGCCCCACAAGTCACTCCATCTTGGATCCCCCTAGGTCTGTAGTTTCCAAAACTGCACAGGTTTGGTAGGTTTCCCTAGGTGCCGGCTGAGCTAGAGGCCAAAATCTACAGGTAGGCACTTTGCAAAAAACACCTCTGTTTAAAAAAAAAAAATGTGATGTGTCCACATTGCGTTTTGGGGCATTTCCTGTCACGGGCACTGGGCCTACCCGCACAAGTGAGGTATCATTTTTATCGGGAGACTTGGGGGAACGCTGGGTGGAAGGAAATTTGTGGCTCCTCTCAGATTCCAGAACTTTCTGTCCCCAAAATGTGAGGAAAATGTGTCTTTTAGCCAAATTTTTAGGTTTGCAGAGGATTCTGGGTAACAGAACCTGGTCAGAGCCCCACAAGTCACCCCATCTTGGATTCCCCTAGGTCTCTAGTTTTAAAAAATGCACAGGTTTGGTAGGTTTCCCTAGGTGCCGGCTGAGCTAGAGGCCAAAATCTACAGGTAGGCATTTTGCAAAAAACACCTCTGTTTTCTTTAAAAAAATGTGATGTGTCCATGTTGCGTTTTGGGGCATTTCCTGTCGCAGGCGCTAGGCCTACCCACACAAGTGAGGTATCATTTTTATCGGGAGACTTGGGGGAACGCTGGGTGGAAGGAAATTTGTGGCTCCTCTCAGATTCCGGAACTTTCTGTCACCGAAATGTGAGGAAAATGTGTTTTTTCAGCCAATTTTTCAGGTTTGCGAAGGATTCTGGGTAACAGAACCTGGTCAGAGCCCTACAAGTCACCCCATCTTGGATCCCCCTAGGTCTCTAGTTTTAAAAAATGCACAGGTTTGGTAGGTTTCCCTAGGTGCCGGCTGAGCTATGGGCCAAAATCTACAGGTAGGCACTTTGCAAAAAACACCTCTGTTTTCTGTAAAAAAAATGGGATGTGTCCACGTTGTGTTTTGGGCCATTTCCTTTCGTTGGCGCTAGGCCTACCCACACAAGTGAGGTACCATTTTTATCGGGAGACTTGGGGGAACGCTGGGTGGAAGGAAATTTGTGGCTCCTCTCAGATTCCAGAACTTTCTGTCACCGAAATGTGAGGAAAATTTGTTTTTTTAGCCAAATTTTGAGGTTTGCAAAGGATTCTGGGTAACAGAACCTGGTCAGAGCCCCACAAGTCACCCCATCTTTGATTCCCCTAGGTCTCTAGTTTTCAAAAATGCACAGGTTTGGTAGGTTTCCCTAGGTGCCGGCTGAGCTAGGGGCCAAAATCTACAGGTAGGCTCTTGGCAAAAAGCACCTCTGTTTTCTGTAAAACAAATGTGATGTGTCCACGTTGCGTTTTGGGGCATTTCCTGTCGCGTGCGCTAGGCCTACCCACACAAGTGAGGTATCATTTTTATAGGGAGAATTGGGGGAATGCTGGGTGGAAGGAAATTTGTGGCTCCTCTCAGATTCCAGAACTTTCTGTCACCGAAATGTGAGGAAAATGCGTTTTTTTAGCCAAATTATGAGGTTTGCAAAGGATTCTGGGTAACAGAACCTGGTCAGAGCCACACAAGTCACCCCATCGTGGATTCCCCTAGGTCTCTAGTTTTCAAAAATGCACAGGTTTGGTAGGTTTCCCTAGGTGCCGGCTGAGCTAGAGGCCAAAATCTACAGGTAGGCATTTTGCAAAAAACACCTCTGTTTTCTTTAAAAAAATGTGATGTGTCCATGTTGCGTTTTGGGGCATTTCCTGTCGCAGGCGCTAGGCCTACCCACACAAGTGAGGTATCATTTTTATCGGGAGACTTCGGGGAACGCTGGGTGGAAGGAAATTTGTGGCTCCTCTCAGATTCCAGAACTTTCTGTCACCGAAATGTGAGAAAAATGTGTTTTTTTAGCCAAATTTTGAGGTTTGCAAAGGATTCTGGGTAACAGAACCTGGTCAGAGCCCCACAAGTCACCCCATCGTGGATTCCCCTAGGTCTCTAGTTTTAAAAAATGCACAGGTTTGGTAGGTTTCCCTAGGTGCCGGGTGAGCTAGAGGCCAAAATCTACAGGTAGGCACTTTGCAAAAAACACCTCTGTTTTCTTTAAAAAAATGTGATGTGTCCATGTTGCGTTTTGGGGCATTTCCTGTCGCAGGCGCTAGGCCTACCCACACAAGTGAGGTATCATTTTTATCGGGAGACTTGGGGGAACGCTGGGTGGAAGGAAATTTGTGGCTCCTCTCAGATTCCAGAACATTCTGTCCCCGAAATGTGAGGGAAATGTGTTTTTTTAGCCAAATTATGAGGTTTGCAAAGGATTCTGGGTAACAGAACCTGGTCAGAGCCACACAAGTCACCCCATCGTGGATTCCCCTAGGTCTCTAGTTTTAAAAAATGCACAGGTTTGGTAGGTTTCCCTAGGTGCCGGCTGAGCTAGAGGCCAAAATCTACAGGTAGGCATTTTGCAAAAAACACCTCTGTTTTCTTTTAAAAAATGTGATGTGTCCATGTTGCGTTTTGGGGCATTTCCTGTCGCAGGCGCTAGGCCTACCCACACAAGTGAGGTATCATTTTTATCGGGAGACTTCGGGGAACGCTGGGTGGAAGGAAATTTGTGGCTCCTCTCAGATTCCAGAACTTTCTGTCACCGAAATGTGAGAAAAATGTGTTTTTTTAGCCAAATTTTGAGGTTTGCAAAGGATTCTGGGTAACAGAACCTGGTCAGAGCCCCACAAGTCACCCCATCTTGGATTCCCCTAGGTCTCTAGTTTTAAAAAATGCACAGGTTTGGTAGGTTTCCCTAGGTGCCGGGTGAGCTAGAGGCCAAAATCTACAGGTAGGCACTTTGCAAAAAACACCTCTGTTTTCTTTAAAAAAATGTGATGTGACCATGTTGCGTTTTGGGGCATTTCCTGTCGCAGGCGCTAGGCCTACCCACACAAGTGAGGTATCATTTTTATCTGGAGACTTGGGGGAACGCTGGGTGGAAGGAAATTTGTGGCTCCTCTCAGATTCCAGAACTTTCTGTCCCCGAAATGTGAGGGAAATGTGTTTTTTTAGCCAAATTATGAGGTTTGCAAAGGATTCTGGGTAACAGAACCTGGTCAGAGCCACACAAGTCACCCCATCGTGGATTCCCCTAGGTCTCTAGTTTTCAAAAATGCACAGGTTTGGTAGGTTTCCCTAGGTGCCGGCTGAGCTAGAGGGCAAAATCTACAGGTAGGCATTTTGCAAAAAACACCTCTGTTTTCTTTAAAAAAATGTGATGTGTCCATGTTGCGTTTTGGGGCATTTCCTGTCGCAGGCGCTAGGCCTACCCACACAAGTGAGGTATCATTTTTATCGGGAGACTTCGGGGAACGCTGGGTGGAAGGAAATTTGTGGCTCCTCTCTGATTCCAGAACTTTCTGTCACCAAAATATGAGGAAAATGTGTTTTTTTTGCCAAATTATGAGGTTTGCAAAGGATTCTGGGTAACAGAACCTGGTCAGAGCCCCACAAGTCACCCCATCTTGGATCCCCCTAGGTCTCTAGTTTTAAAAAATGCACAGGTTTGGTAGGTTTCCCTAGGTGCCGGCTGAGCTATGGGCCAAAATCTACAGGTAGGCACTTTGCAAAAAACACCTCTGTTTTCTGTAAAAAAAATGGGATGTGTCCACGTTGTGTTTTGGGCCATTTCCTTTTGTGGGCGCTAGGCCTACCCACACAAGTGAGGTACCATTTTTATCGGGAGACTTGGGGGAATGCTGGGTGGAAGGAAATTTGTGGCTCCTCTCAGATTCCAGAACTATCTGTCACCGAAATGTGAGGAAAATGTGTTTTTTAGCCAAATTTTGAGGTTTGCAAAGGATTCTGGGTAACAGAACCTGGTCAGAGCCCCACAAGTCACTCCATCTTGGATCCCCCTAGGTCTGTAGTTTCCAAAACTGCACAGGTTTGGTAGGTTTCCCTAGGTGCCGGCTGAGCTAGAGGCCAAAATCTACAGGTAGGCACTTTGCAAAAAACACCTCTGTTTTAAAAAAAAAAAAGTGATGTGTCCACATTGCGTTTTGGGGCATTTCCTGTCACGGGCACTGGGCCTACCCGCACAAGTGAGGTATCATTTTTATCGGGAGACTTGGGGGAACGCTGGGTGGAAGGAAATTTGTGGCTCCTCTCAGATTCCAGAACTTTCTGTCCCCAAAATGTGAGGAAAATGTGTTTTTTTAGCCAAATTTTTAGGTTTGCAGAGGATTCTGGGTAACAGAACCTGGTCAGAGCCCCACAAGTCACCCCATCTTGGATTCCCCTAGGTCTCTAGTTTTAAAAAATGCACAGGTTTGGTAGGTTTCCCTAGGTGCCGGCTGAGCTAGAGGCCAAAATCTAAAGGTAGGCATTTTGCAAAAAACACCTCTGTTTTCTTTAAAAAAATGTGATGTGTCCATGTTGCGTTTTGGGGCATTTCCTGTCGCAGGCGCTAGGCCTACCCACACAAGTGAGGTATCATTTTTATCGGGAGACTTGGGGGAACGCTGGGTGGAAGGAAATTTGTGGCTCCTCTCAGATTCCGGAACTTTCTGTCACCGAAATGTGAGGAAAATGTGTTTTTTCAGCCAATTTTTCAGGTTTGCGAAGGATTCTGGGTAACAGAACCTGGTCAGAGCCCTACAAGTCACCCCATCTTGGATCCCCCTAGATCTCTAGTTTTAAAAAATGCACAGGTTTGGTAGGTTTCCCTAGGTGCCGGCTGAGCTATGGGCCAAAATCTACAGGTAGGCACTTTGCAAAAAACACCTCTGTTTTCTGTAAAAAAAATGGGATGTGTCCACGTTGTGTTTTGGGCCATTTCCTTTCGTTGGCGCTAGGCCTACCCACACAAGTGAGGTACCATTTTTATCGGGAGACTTGGGGGAACGCTGGGTGGAAGGAAATTTGTGGCTCCTCTCAGATTCCAGAACTTTCTGTCACCGAAATGTGAGGAAAATTTGTTTTTTTAGCCAAATTTTGAGGTTTGCAAAGGATTCTGGGTAACAGAACCTGGTCAGAGCCCCACAAGTCACCCCATCTTGGATTCCCCTAGGTCTCTAGTTTTCAAAAATGCACAGGTTTGGTAGGTTTCCCTAGGTGCCGGCTGAGGTAGGGGCCAAAATCTACAGGTAGGCTCTTGGCAAAAAGCACCTCTGTTTTCTGTAAAACAAATGTGATGTGTCCACGTTGCGTTTTGGGGCATTTCCTGTCGCGTGCGCTAGGCCTACCCACACAAGTGAGGTATCATTTTTATAGGGAGAATTGGGGGAATGCTGGGTGGAAGGAAATTTGTGGCTCCTCTCAGATTCCAGAACTTTCTGTCACCGAAATGTGAGGAAAATGCGTTTTTTTAGCCAAATTATGAGGTTTGCAAAGGATTCTGGGTAACAGAACCTGGTCAGAGCCACACAAGTCACCCCATCGTGGATTCCCCTAGGTCTCTAGTTTTCAAAAATGCACAGGTTTGGTAGGTTTCCCTAGGTGCCGGCTGAGCTAGAGGCCAAAATCTACAGGTAGGCATTTTGCAAAAAACACCTCTGTTTTCTTTAAAAAAATGTGATGTGTCCATGTTGCGTTTTGGGGCATTTCCTGTCGCAGGCGCTAGGCCTACCCACACAAGTGAGGTATCATTTTTATCGGGAGACTTCGGGGAAAGCTGGGTGGAAGGAAATTTGTGGCTCCTCTCAGATTCCAGAACTTTCTGTCACCGAAATGTGAGAAAAATGTGTTTTTTTAGCCAAATTTTGAGGTTTGCAAAGGATTCTGGGTAACAGAACCTGGTCAGAGCCCCACAAGTCACCCCATCTTGGATTCCCCTAGGTCTCTAGTTTTAAAAAATGCACAGGTTTGGTAGGTTTCCCTAGGTGCCGGGTGAGCTAGAGGCCAAAATCTACAGGTAGGCACGTTGCAAAAAACACCTCTGTTTTCTTTAAAAAAATGTGATGTGTCCATGTTGCGTTTTGGGGCATTTCCTGTCGCAGGCGCTAGGCCTACCCACACAAGTGAGGTATCATTTTTATCGGGAGACTTGGGGGAACGCTGGGTGGAAGGAAATTTGTGGCTCCTCTCAGATTCCAGAACATTCTGTCCCCGAAATGTGAGGGAAATGTGTTTTTTTAGCCAAATTATGAGGTTTGCAAAGGATTCTGGGTAACAGAACCTGGTCAGAGCCACACAAGTCACCCCATCGTGGATTCCCCTAGGTCTCTAGTTTTAAAAAATGCACAGGTTTGGTAGGTTTCCCTAGGTGCCGGCTGAGCTAGAGGGCAAAATCTACAGGTAGGCATTTTGCAAAAAACACCTCTGTTTTCTTTTAAAAAATGTGATGTGTCCATGTTGCGTTTTGGGGCATTTCCTGTCACAGGCGCTAGGCCTACCCACACAAGTGAGGTATCATTTTTATCGGGAGACTTCGGGGAACGCTGGGTGGAAGGAAATTTGTGGCTCCTCTCAGATTCCAGAACTTTCTGTCACCGAAATGTGAGAAAAATGTGTTTTTTTAGCCAAATTTTGAGGTTTGCAAAGGATTCTGGGTAACAGAACCTGGTCAGAGCCCCACAAGTCACCCCATCTTGGATTCCCCTAGGTCTCTAGTTTTAAAAAATGCACAGGTTTGGTAGGTTTCCCTAGGTGCCGGGTGAGCTAGAGGCCAAAATCTACAGGTAGGCACTTTGCAAAAAACACCTCTGTTTTCTTTAAAAAAATGTGATGTGACCATGTTGCGTTTTGGGGCATTTCCTGTCGCAGGCGCTAGGCCTACCCACACAAGTGAGGTATCATTTTTATCTGGAGACTTGGGGGAACGCTGGGTGGAAGGAAATTTGTGGCTCCTCTCAGATTCCAGAACTTTCTGTCCCCGAAATGTGAGGGAAATGTGTTTTTTTAGCCAAATTATGAGGTTTGCAAAGGATTCTGGGTAACAGAACCTGGTCAGAGCCACACAAGTCACCCCATCGTGGATTCCCCTAGGTCTCTAGTTTTCAAAAATGCACAGGTTTGGTATGTTTCCCTAGGTGCCGGCTGAGCTAGAGGGCAAAATCTACACGTAGGCATTTTGCAAAAAACACCTCTGTTTTCTTTAAAAAAATGTGATGTGTCCATGTTGCGTTTTGGGGCATTTCCTGTCGCAGGCGCTAGGCCTACCCACACAAGTGAGGTATCATTTTTATCGGGAGACTTCGGGGAACGCTGGGTGGAAGGAAATTTGTGGCTCCTCTCTGATTCCAGAACTTTCTGTCACCAAAATATGAGGAAAATGTGTTTTTTTTGCCAAATTTTGAGGTTTGCAAAGGATTCTGGGTAACAGAACCTGGTCAGAGCCCCACAAGTCACCCCATCTTGGATTCCCCTAGGTCTCTAGTTTTCAAAAATGCACAGGTTTGGTAGGTTTCCCTAGGTGGCGGCTGAGGTAGGGGCCAAAATCTGCAGGTAGGCACTTGGCAAAAAACACCTCTGTTTTCTGACAAAAAATGGGATGTGTCCACGTTGTGTTTTGGGGCATTTCCTGTCGCGGGCGCTAGGCCTACCCACACAAGTGAGGTATCATTTTTATCGGGAGACTTGGGGGAACATAGAATAGCAAAACAAGTGTTATTGCCTCTTGTCTTTCTCTACATTTTTTCCTTTAAAAAATAAGAGAGTGTGTAAAAAAGACGTCTATTTGAGAAATGCCCTGTTATTCATATGCTAGTATGGGCACCCTGGAATTCAGAGATGTGCAAATTACCACTGCTCCTCAACACCTTATCTTGTGCCCATTTTGTAAATACAAAGATTTTCTTTATAGCTATTTTTTACTCTTTATATTTCAGCAAATTAATTGCTGTATACCCGGCATAGAATGAAAACCCACTGCAGGGTGCAGGTCATTTATTGGCTCTGGGTACCTAGAGTTCTTGATGAACCTACAAGCCCTATATATCCCCGCAACCAGAAGAGTCCAGCAGACGTAACGGTATATTGCTTTCAAAAATCTGACATTGCAGGAAAAAGTTACAGAGTAAAACGTAGAGAACAATTGCAGATTTTTTCACCTCAATTTCCATTTTTTTTTTTCAGTTGTTATTTTCTGTAGGAAACCCTTGTAGGATCTACACAAATTACCCCTTGCTGAATTTAGAATTGTATCTACTTTTCAGAAATGTTGCGGTTTCTGGGATCCCGCATTGGTTTCATATCCATTTCTGTCACTGACTGGACGGAGGCTGAAAGCACAAAAAATCGTAAAAATGGGGTATGTCCCAGTAAAATGCCAAAATTGTGTTGAAAAATTGGGTTTTCTTAATCAAGTCTGCCTGTTCCTGAAAGCTGGGAAGCTGGTGATTGTAGCACCGCAAACCCTTTGTTGATGCCATTTTCAGGGAAAAAACCACAAGCCTTCTTCTGCAGCCCCTTTTTCCCATTTTTTTTAAAAAAACGAAATTTTCACTGTATTTTGGCTAATTTCTTGGCCTCCTTTTGGGGAACCCACAAATTCTGGGTTCCTCTAGAATCCCTAGGAAGTTGGAAAAAAAGGACGCAAATTTGGTGTGGGTAGCTTATGTGAACAAAAAGTTATGAGGGCCTAAGCGCGAACTGCCCCAAATAGCCATAAAAAGGCTCGGCACAGGAGGGGGAAAAGGCCTGGCAGCGAAGGGGTTAATGTGATATATATGTATACAGTGTGTTTTCTATTTGTTTTTGCATCTCATTCTGAAACCCCTCAGTGGTTTGTCTGTGTGTGAGCCCACCCACCTGTTACAGAAATGCTATTTGCTCCAAGATTACTGGGATGCACATGTAACTGCTACAGACATTCAGATCTCTTAAACCTTCCTTCATCAGTTTTCTTTTAATATTTGAGGGTGTTGGGCAGGAATGTCCCCTGCGTGGTATACAGCATTGTTCCCCAGCCTTGATCTGACTACATTTGAACCTGGTATCCTGACTTCTATTTTTGGCTTTAGAGTTGCACTAGTCCATCTGTGTGTACATAGGCCTAGGCATGTCCTTGCTATGCTAGGTCCAGGACCTGTCCTGTGACTCTGGAGGGTTGGACAAGTGCTCTCTCATAGTGAACAGAGGACTACTCCACCACCCCCTCGGTGTAGCACTTAAAGTGGAGGTGAAAGAATACCGTATTTTGAGATTGACAGCATGGTCAGACCTTTTCACCTTTGTTAATATTAGTATTGCCAACAAGCACTGCTACTTTAAAGTTCTTCTGTTATGTAAATACCTATAGAACCTTGCCCTGACATTGTTTGTGTATGTCAAGTGAATGTGTAGTGTGCATGTAACACATGTATAGTAGGAGTGCTCTGTGTATGTATAAATCTGAGTACTGAAGCCAATGGGATACATTTGGATGCCCCTAATTTAGGGATGGGGAAAGAATCCCCAGGCAGTAGAAGTGTATTGCTTGCATTTCTGGGGTTGTATGGTGGAGATCAAAACATCTAAGTGAAGAGAATGGAGAAAGGGCTACCTTCAGACATTTCTCAAAAACTTTGTTATCAAGGGCCTGCTGTTTTGTTCAACCTGAGCACTGCCAATTAGTTGATGGTAGGAGTGAGACGTGGGGCTGTAGTTTGTCTTGTGCAAGGTGAGAAAGTTTCTATGTCAGGCCTGCCCTTTTCTATCTCTGATCATAGCTTCTGAGGGGCTGATAACAGACAGGTGTAGAAACCTCAAACTTAATTGTTCCCATGTTATGGTTGCTAGTCTGGATCTCCAGTGGTCTTTACTAACAAATATCACTTTACACAGAAGCTGAACCCAGGGAACAGCCGAAGAAGGCCACTTGAAAGAGTCACTCAAGCTCGGTTCTGAAATTTGAGGCAGTGGATCCACATGCCCTGTATTAAAAATATGTATACAGGTGGGACCCAACCCACTCCATTTTGTTCCAGTTCCTAGCCTTTCATGGCCAAAGAAGGGAGTGTTCCACTCAAAGGACTACTATTTGACCTTGGTTAGTGTCTGGCTGACAGCACGTTTTCCAGGGAAGGGAGGGCATCAACTGTTGTCTCCATTTTCATCTTGTTAAGCTGAGGGTCTGTATAGTGTCTAAAGGTCTACTTTTTTGCTGAGAGATTTAAGGGGTCTGTCTGGCCATGAGAAGAGAGGAGAAGCCCAGCATGCTCCTGAGTGGAGGAACATCCAGAAAAAGATGTAAATAAAGTCAGGAGTTACCTCTGCTGCAGAAGGTCTATTGGTCTCTCAGTGATTTCTCGCAGTAACCATGATACATTTATGTAATATCTCACCTTGACCCAGTCAGGTTTGCAACTGCCTTGGTGATCACAACAGCCCTGTTGGGCATGCATATGGCTTGGAGGTTTAAGCAGTCTGGTCAGGTCCTGTACTTGCTTCCGCATCAGTCATCACCCCAATCAAAAATGCATCTGCTTCACTGGCTAGACAAGGCTGCAGTAACTTTACCTCGTGGCCTCCAGGGTTTGCATCTGCTCAGTATAAGCCTCTGCCTGTGGTGGAATCAAGCTGGCGAGCCCACGCTAGTTGATCCTGAAGGACTTAGCCTGAACTCCTACCCACTGCACCACCAGAGGTAAGAACTCAAATATGTGAACTGATTACGCTTTTGACTTCACGAAAACGAGAATCTTCCCCTGAACCTTATGCATTCTTGTACCTTAATTGATGTGGAGTCAAAAACTTCAGGGTCATATGGATAGGACATAGCATGGAGGGTAGATCAGTGAGGTAGCACCACACGGGACAATCATGACCAGAAACACTAGCCTCTGTACTGGAATAAACTTGTTAGGATTGAGTACTGTTGTGAGACTAAAAACGACTTTCTTTTCTAAAAAGACAAGCATGGGGCTGAACACATGAGTTCTTGTTTCTGTTCATTGATTGTTAACTTCTGAGCTTTTGCCATCACATTACCCCATGAGAAGCCCATGTTTTCTCACCCACACTAGGTATAGAAATGGATGTTCTTGACCTAACTTTCAGAACCATAGTAAGACAAACCTTAGACCTCCAGCAGCAAACAAGCTCAGACATCATGTCTGAAGCCAAGTAGCACTTAACCGCCCTGTGGCTGAAATACAAACACTCTGTAAATAACTGCACTCTTCCATGGGCCAAAATATGTATTCAAACCAAGAAAATCATATACATCAGTCTTCTCATATGATATATGTAACTCCAATTGTATGCAATTTATATCAAGACACTGGAACATTGAGAGCACCATTAAAGAGAATAGAATGATTCAGGGCCAAGAAAGGGTGGTATAGATACCTGCTTCAACATTCCAATGTTTTCAATCTAGGTTCAATTTAGAACAATCTATCCTTAATGGTGGGCTATTCTAATAGCATTATAACCCTTCTGCCTTGGGCTATACTTGCTGCTAAAGACTTGCATCCTCATTACAGGCCCTCATCCGCAGCTAGGCTCAATACCTGTGGTTCAGGGCCTTTAAAAACCACTATAGTGGGGTTATAATGCTATAAAATGTGGGTATTTGCTTCATTGATTACCAAAAGTAAAACTCATTCTGTTTTGAATAATGTCTCAGAAGGTCACAGCATAAGCAAACTCTACAAGCCATATCTCTAAATTAAGCTATTTAGTTAAAAGAATACTCAGTGGTTTAAGGCTTACCATCGGGTTGTGGGGGAAAGCAAAGTAAGGGAGCTTGCTATTCTAAGACTCTTGAATGATACACCATAGGAACCAACGCAAAATCTTAGTTTGAAGCATTTAGACAGGATACTGTATGATGTAAAAGATTATTTTTTCAGTTGTTGGTTGCATGCCAAAAGGATGCCATACCAGTAGAAGCAGCTCCTTAGTCCTTCCTGCTCTGCTTGCAACCTTTCCAGGCCACTGGGTGAACTGGAAATCTCCCACACAATCACCTACATAACATTCCAACATATCTCATTATTTTAATGAACTAAGCAATAGAAGGAGGGAATATACAAGAGGACAAGCTGGAACATATGAAAATTGTTCTAGAAACAACAAACACTTAGGGGGTCATTATGACCCTGGCGGAAGGCGGAGAACCGGCGGCAAGACCGCCAACAGGCTGGCGGTCTTACTTTGTGGAATTATGACCATGGCAGTTACCGCCATGGTCATCCGCCGGTTCTCCGTTCCGCCCGCCAGGGCAGAGACAACCACTGGGCTAGAGACCTGCGTCTCCAGTCCGGCGGCCGTCACTAGACCGCCGGCGGTATTTTGACCCAGCTTACCGCCGTGGATTTCCAGCGGTTTTAACCGCCATGAAATCCATGGCGGTAAGCACTATCAGTACCAGGGAATTCCTTCCCTGGCACTAATAGGGGTCTCCACCACCCCCACCCCCATCCCGACTCCCTCACCTACCCCCTCCACCACCCCTGCCACCCCCCAAATGTGTCAGGACCCCCTCCCCTCCCCACCCCGACCCCCAACATAACATCTCTCATACACACATGACACGCACGCAGGCACCACCAACACACATACACGCACACACACCGACATACATGCAAACATCCACACACACAGTCAGACACGCACACCCACATTCACACATACACGCACACATCCATACAGACATACCTACAAACATACACGCACCCATTCCCAAACACACAACACCCCCGCAAGCATACACGCACTCACACACCCCCTCTACAAACACAGACGCACACCCCAATGCACGCACACAACACACAACACCCCCCCACCCCCTCCCCTCACGGACGATCGACTTACCTGGTCCGATGATCCTCCGGGAGGGGACGGGAGCCATGGAGGCTGCTCCGCCGACACCACACCGCCACGCCGAATCACAGGACGTGATTCACTGGGCGGGGTTCTGTTGGCGTGGCGGTGGAGCAACCTCCACTTCCCCGCCGCCCGCCAGTATGGCTGTTGGCGGCTCTCTGTCCGTAAAAGGACGGAGAGCTGCCAACGGTCATAATAGGCTGAGCGGCAAACTGCCACCACTGGCGGTCTTCCGCACGGCGGGCCCTCGGTGGTCTTGGAAAAAGACCGCCGAGGTCAAAATGACCATCTTAATGACTGACTCACAAAAGGCATGCTACCACAGACATATCAAATATCGTCCACATGAGGATAAAACAATGCAATATTCTTAAAACAAACACATCTTTTCCCAAACAGGGCAAATTCCCATCCCTTCCTGTGAGGGTGAAAAAAGATAATTAACAAACTAGATGTGTGTTACACATCATATTTAGGTGCCAACACTGTAGACGTTAAAAGCGTGCACGACAAATAAATGTGTATGCATTATGTTCTTTGTAAAATTGAATATTTTGGGAATTTGTTTTCCACTGCCTGACTTGCTGGTCTGTTGTATCTCGTCTTAATCTAATAAGATGTAACATTACAAGGACAAAGAGTTTCATTTCCAGTTTGGCGGTCTTACGACTGCCATGGCGGTATACATGCTCACAAGGGACAAAACAAGATTAAATACTCACCATAACACACACCACCCAATGCATGACACCACCACTGCATTTACACACACATACCCATGAACTCAACATATACCCTTCTCTTGGGGGACACCAGCAATGCCCACATACAACAAATGGAGCAGCAAGAAGACTCAAACACAATAACTGTAGCCACACAACACAAGTCACTCAGGAACAACAGTAAAGTGGAAAAGGTATTGCAGGATAAATGCATACCCAAAAAACAAACTGTTTGTGATTTATTAATTGGAAAATATCATAGTCCAAAGACCATTGGCCAGTCCATTTGAAAGTCCAATAATGGCACAGTGTCGTGCCTCCATTTGACTCCCATCAGCCATGGAACCTCTACAGGAAGAGGCATCACTGGGGCAAGCAGGCACCTCAGGGATTATCCGGGGGGAGGATTGGTTTGGGTTGGGTTTTGGAGGTGGAGGGCATTTGGTCTTGGAAGGGCTGGACTTTTTTTTGGGAGGGGTGGGCTTCTTTTTGGCAGGGGGAGAGGTATGGGTGCTTGCAGGGGGGCATGGGAGGCCTTGGAGGTGGTAGTGATGAGCTGGGAGGTGGGTGGGGGGGGGGTCTCTTGGGTTTGGGATGGCGAGTGGAGGAAACAGGGGAAAGGCTAAGGTCAAATAAAAAAATGTTTTTGTGGTGGATGTCTGTTGGGTGGCTGAGTGAGGGCATTTATGTGTCTTGGACTTAGGGGGTGGAGGTGCTTGGGGATGCCGTGGTGGGTGGGTGTTGGGGTGGTGACTGCAGGTATGGTGGATGTGGTGGATGTATGTGTGTCTGTAGTTGTGGTGTCTGCACATGTAGTGCTTGTGGTGGATGTCTGGGGTCTGCTGGGATGGTGTCTGCGGGTCGGATGGGTGTGGTGGCTGTCTCAGTGACTTGTGGTGGTATCTGTAGGTATGGTTGATTTTGTGTGTGTGATAACAGAGGTTGTGGGGGGGCCTGGGAGTTGTGAGTGTTGCTGTGTCTGTGGGTGGATGTTCTTTGTGTGCGTGCTGGTGTGTTTTGTGGTGTTTGTATTTGTGTGACCTCCTTTTGTCTGTTGAGGTAGATGTCTGTGGATCTGTTTGTGTGCTTTGCATAGATGGGGGACGGGGGGATTTGGACTGGCAAGAGGGATTTAGAGGGGGGACGGAAGGTGGGGGGTGACTGGCTGTAGTAAGTGAGGAGGCTAGAGCCTGAAAAGATCTATGTAGGTGAGCCATTGCATCATGAATACCTTCCAGGAATGTGTGAGTCTGTTGGAGTTGGGTCACCAATTCCTGGATGCATTCAGAATGGCGGACTGACCCACAGAGATACTTCTCAGGAGGTCAATAGCTTTTCACTGAGGGCAGCAGGGTTAACAGGGGCTTGGGCGGAGGTTCCTACGGTGCAGGAGATGCCCACCCTCTTGGGTGGATGGGGAGCAACAGGGAGAGCAGAGAATCGTGAGGGTGGTGGACAAAGATGGTATGGGGGATGCCCTGATGGGTCTGCCACCACTAGGGAGTGGCCACTGGAGGAGGTCTTTGATGATGACGATATCAATCTGGTCTCCCCGAAGCGCTCCCCTCAACCTCTGGGCCACTGGGTCCCTCTATGTCAATAGTGTCTTGACCCGAGGTCCCGTGGCCAGATGCTTCCCACTCTGCTCTGCCCCATTCCCTCGCTTGCTGGTGGAAATCCTGCAAAGACAAACAGAAATAGGGTCATCACATGTCCATGGACACACTTGAACAGCTATGATTAGCAAACATTACCATAATATCAAACAGGTCCCAGCAAAAAACTATACCTAGGTGGCCCACACATGTGCCATACCTTAGGCATGCATGCCATCTGAAATGTCAACAGATTACCACTGGAAAATTAGGATCTCACACAACTACAATTGCATGGCAGAAGCTGTGAAATCACTGTAAACATTAACTAGTAGGAAAGTTCTTCATCCACAAGGTTTTTCCCATGGAGCACACCTTAGTTACCTCCTGTCACATAATAATAGGCCAATGCCAAATTCATTCCCATATTTCCCACACAAGGGCATGCACATATCTATTTGTCACATACATACGGACCTCACAGAAATAAAAGGTACTCCCAAATTCTGCCATGTTGACAAAAGTACTATAGCCTGGAGAAGGTGACAGGAAATAATCATGTCACACTGGAATCAGTTCCTCAATGCACACTTCAACAAGTGAAATCTGTCTAATAGAGTCGAGGAGGTATCATTGATGTTGCTCAGGTGGGTCACCAATGAAACATGGAAATGAACACTGTAAACATCATGTGCAAAATGTTAGGGAGAGATGTCCACTAAAAACACAACACTATGAAACAGCAAGCCACAGGGTGATCACCACTATTGTCTAGCACCCCTTGCAATGACATGCTCTGTGTGCTTCAGTAGAAGCCATTAGTCCTTGACATGTTGGAGAGACACAAAAGCTGCAAGGACTTGTAAGAGGCACTTAACAGGTTGCCTAATGGGAAGCCACATCACTATACCCATTTTTCTCACCCAGGTGTCTGTCTGTGGATGAATGCCAGTACCCAAACACATGTGACTGAAACATAGTTGCAAGTCGTTCCAAAATGCATGCCACAGTCAGGGCGCAAACATTAACCATGACACATGTGCAGTGCACTCATCAACATGATGCCATAGGAAGAGTATAGGTATTCACATTGCGGCTCTTAACTCTGGGCCTACCTGCCGTGTCCCTCATTACTACTGCAATTGTATATGCCAAATGACATGCTAAGACACTTGAGGGAATGTACCAGCCATTAAACAATGGTAACATAATCCTGTGTGTGGCACAGCATGATATGTAGCCCCATTGTAAATGGCTTATTCCCCATACAGGTGGCCATGCACAAATATATGTATGGGAATAAAGACATCATCCCATCAATATATTATGACCATGCATGAAACTGCAGCTCACATATGTACACTGAAGGGAAAGGGACACATGCTGAAATGTAGGCACATGAAATGTTGGCAAAAGTGATGGCACATAAATCATGTCAATAGACACTCCACACTTACCAATGGAAAGTAGTGATCCATAGCTGAATACAAATTAAAATGTAAGCCCTGTCACATGTATGTTGGACACCTTCACTTTACAGACTGCAGTGAGGCACCAGAACCCATCAGACACTGTAGAAAACAAGTTTCTGGGTGGCAGATACCAGCATACACATATACACACACATGGCTGGGGACAGTGATCCATCACCTACTAACCTTTGGCCTGGAACACTGAGGATTAATGGTCTGTTGCATAGAAAATACACTACAACAAAAAACAGTAAATAATTGATAACTGTACACAGCCATATATGGTCCTGTCAAAGCCAGTGATTTGAGATCCCCACCCCATGCAGTCCTATGTCCCTGGTACTATAGACCAAGGGTCATCAGTAGAAAACACATGACATGTCAACTAAAACTCTCATCTAATGTGTGACACATGGCCCATCCTGATATGTCAGGGGGAGCTGTCAGACCCTCACTCATTCACTTGGCTGCTGTGCTGCCCTCAAACGTCCAGCAAGCTCAGGATAGGTCACCATTAGGATGCAGTCCATTAGGGGGAGAGGGGTCATTGCTCAACGGGCACCTAGCCCATGTTGGGAGGATATCCCCAGCTGGGCCTCTGCTATCTTCCAGGCCTAGCGTCTCAGGTCCTCCCACCTTTTCCTGCAGTGGGCACTTGGCCGTCTCGGGACCCCCAGGGTCTGTACCTTCCTGGCGATGGCTTTCCAAATCCCTTTCTTTTAATGGGTGTTGACCTTCGTGGATGCAAAAGACAAATCAATAAATCATGTACACCTGTTCCATCATAAATGGTAGAGTCACATACATGTCATAAACCTCAAGCTTGGGCTTCCCCATTTTATTTATACTCCCCAAGTGTGGAATATACAAGCCAGTAAGTACAGGGCTATGACTGCAGAAATACATTTGCCAATCTGGAGGACACCCACCACCCTGCTCAGGCCCTACAATGACTAGGCAGGCTTACTGACATCTCTAGGGACATGCTTTAGCAACCTGAGTGAGATGTGAGCCACCATGAGGCACTTCACACCTTGGTAGTTTCTGAGAGGTAGACTCCTTAGACATAAATGAAACTGCACATACACAATCTATGAGAATGACTTTTGGCATACATTCCCTACAGGCCACAGAGTACAAAGTCATACAACACACATGGGTAACAATGAAGGGACTGGCATGGTGGGTACAGAAAGTGTCTAGCCAGTCCCTGTGTGGAGATTTGCAGAGACAAATGCAGACTCATGCCATTTCAGGGGGTGGGGTTCTGTGCTATGTAACTGTACCACAGAAACCTCTTTTGGACATATGTGCCCGTCCTACTGAGATGGCATTCTACAAACAAAGGCATGCATTGTCAAGTTTCTACTTTGTGACCAAGCAACTGTGTCACATCTTACGGCCTCCCAGGAATCAACACACTTTCTGCACTGTGGGAATGTCAGTCAGGCAATGAGCCTGCACAGGACATATATGACCTGTGGGAAGGTGACAACAGGGCTGTGGGAATAAAGGACCTGTCAGGAGTCAGAGTGATACATTGACAATGATGGTAAGAGCACATCTATCACAGATCAATAACCCACCCTAGTACACATTACAAATCTCATCAAAGGGAAAAGGCAATCTGAGCACTGTATCAAAACATAGCCTCATATTGGTCACAAGACAAGATCTAAAGAAATAAAGGGGACTGGGAGGTTAACTGGTCCAGTGTACATCCTCCCTTTTCATACTGAATCTCTCAAAAACGTACACTGTTCCAAACTTTGACAACCACTGAAAATCTGAAAACCACGGCGGCACCCAGGGAGGCCAGAATCAGCGTCTTCACTAAACAACGACAGATTCTCACTATCGCCTGCTGGACGAGGCATGATTGCTCCCAGAGGTTGTACACAGCAGCTCAGTATTGGAGGTGTTGCTGGCAGCAGTGCCAGGAGTCCAGTGAGGGATTTTTCAGAACATGGTGGTCACATCCGCAACAAATGCGGTGGTCATCGCTGGCGGACACCGCGATTGGTCCATGACCACCATTGGCAACAATGTTAGCCTATGGCTGGCACCATGGTTGATAACGCCTATCGCCATGACGACTTCTGCTGGCAGTCACGGGCGGTTAATAAGATCCAATGGAGTAGGTCAGACACCCACCATTTTAGAGGGCAATAATGTGAAAAATTTAGTTATAAACTGTGTCACACCTTAATCAACGTTTTGCACACTAAAACCAGCTTATGTTGAATGGTAATGTTGTCCCTAAAAATCTGACACCCTTTTATAAATTGTTTAGGTAAAAATGGAAATTTACATTTGGTCAGTGTCAACCCTTGTCGAAGGTCTCATTTGCGCTATGGGTTAACATGTTACCCTTGTGTTATGAGCAGTTATGATGTGTATTGTTTGCCATGTCCAGCCATTCAAAATTATCATGTCACATGTAATCCTTGACATGCATCATGTATGTTGCTGTGATCACAATGACTAATGTGTGGAGTAATTTCTTGTCATATATAGGTACCCAGGGAGGGGGAGGATGCATCAGCCCCCTGCCTATCATCTACTGCCAGACTTTCAGACCATGAAAGCCACATAATCCTGCTCTATCGTCTGAATAGGCAAACAATAGTGGACTTATGTCATCAGTTGGAGCCAGATATGAAGCCAGCTATTAGTTATCAAACCAGCATACCACCCATTGTACAAGGTATGTCAGTATTGCACTTCCTAGCCACAGTGGCCCAAGCTGATGAATTGTCCCAACCTATGTTCAGCCTAACATTGAAGGATGTTCTCTCAGCAATGTTGAAACATATGGGCAGCTACATCCAGTTTCCCCGACTTGAGGATTTAGCCCGTGTGAAGGATGGCTTTTATGGTTTTGCACACATCCCACATGTGGGGGCAGTTGATGGCATACATGTTGGCTTGGTCCCACCACATGCAGATGAACAAGTATACCGCAACAGAAAGAAATTCCATACCATCAATGTCCAAGTTGTCTGTTTGGTGGATCTCTACATCTCACAGGTCTTTGCCCATTATCCGGGTTCAGTCTATGATGCCTATATTATGCAGAATAGTACAATCTCCTGGCTGATGTCACAACTGTATCCAGAGAAGGCCTGGTTGGTTGGTGAGTCACCTATGTCCTGTTTGCATGTGTGCAATGTCTAGTGTGACAAATCTGCTAAGAGGGACTCATGGTTGCACATATGTCCCATCCCTTAACAAGAGACTTTGCATATCTAAAACATCCTTGGTTGTTGATGCCACTAAGGGCTACGGGAAGTCGCTTCGTTGAGCCCCAAGGAAGAACAAGGCGGGTAGTGGAGTGGGCTTTTGGGCTCTTGAAGGACAGGTTTCACTGTCTTGACCACATTGACAGAGCCCTCCTCTACTCAGCAAGTAAAGTGTGTCAGATCATTGTGACCTGCTGCATGTTCCACAACTTTGCCCTTCAGAGAAATATCACACACATCCCAGAGGAGGGGGAGCCTCCTGTAATGCCAAGTGATGATGACAGTGATGAAGAGAAAGGAGTGGACTTGCTGGAAGATGTCATCTATAGCTAATTTTCTTGAGTGTAAGTGTGTCATGTGATGTAATGACTGTGACCGTATGAAGAACTGTAGTTGTCAGAATGTGTGGAGTAGAGTGATTTTTAAAGGCAATGAGGGGTTCATGGTATCCAACATTCATTCAAAGTGTGTTTGAAAAGTTAGCCCTTGACATGTCTCTATTTTAATGTGACTGCTTTGTCTGAGTCAGTCTCATTACAATGTAACCTCATTTCCATATTCCTGCTATGTGATTTGTGTTGTAGACATGTTTTAAATTCTATACACTTTGTTTTTTCTTAGTACAGGTACCTTCACCCTGGCATCCTAGGTAGTAGGTAACAGATTTGGCGTGTATGAGACCTGTTCCAAGGCAGCATGGCCAGCATTTGAGTGGATGGTCTGAAGTGAATAATGTACTTTTTTGTGCTGTGTTGGGCCAATTGCATCATGTTTGTGAATATGTGGGCCTGAAATATGTTGTCATCAACTACAAGCCAGGCATTCACCCTTCATATAAGCTAAACACTTTTCTTGTATGACCTGTATGTAGCTATAGATCCATTTCATCATTGCGGGCCTTAGAGCTTGTGCCACAACACTAACAAAGGTTTGTGTAATACCACCAGATGTATAGCCATTGGAGTATGCTGGATCTGTGATCAGAGACTGCTGAACTGCCCTCTGTCTGTACCTTAGTTTATGTGATGTTGGATTACTTTTGTGTGGTATGTGACAAGGCTCTATCTGGTGACGTTCACGTTCACCTCTTCTCTGTTTGCCTATTAAACATGACAATGTCTGGCAAGGCCCTTCCTTCTGTGGTCTGGAGGACTTTATCTTGGTATATCCACCTTGACACAGTATGAATAAGCCATTGCCATGAAAAGGCTGGCGGAGAACAGATGGAGGGGATCACGGAAGGGCCCCTGCGCTGCCCATGCATTTGGCAGGGGACCCCTTGCCCAGCACCATCGCAATGTTCACTGTCTACTTTGCAGAAGGTGAACATTGCAATGGTGCTGGTGCATCCTGCTGGCTACAGCATTATACCCCATTGGAAAGATATTGAGCTATCCTCTTTATCTCCCTTTTCTTTTAAGGATTTTTTCTTATTTTCTCAAAAAAACACAGTACTTATCATCCCATATTAATAAAACACGTATAAATTATTGAAGGCAATACTCTTTTCACATCTTTCAGACTGAGAACAATTTCTTCATTCTTCTCTTTGGCACAATACTCTTCTTACTATCAAAAACAGACCAATTTATTGGAAATCATGGAGCGATAAGGGTTTACTCTGGGTTCAACAGCTTTGACAAGGTTTGATTTATAACCTTTTCGCAAGCACGATTATTATTTAATTTGCCAAATTCATATTGTAAAAAGTTCAACTTATTAATTCAGCACATTGCTCACGTTTTAACATCATTATCAACACATATGCCTCCTCCAATGCACAATTATCACCTTATTTCAATTTTAACCACTAAACCCAGTGCCTACTCTAGCTACAAACTCCTCAATAAAACTCCAGAACACAGAGAAAACTCAAAAGTGGAATTACAATGTAAGGGAGACTTTCAGATTTCATCGTTCACTTCACTTTGAGACAAAGGACCTTAAGAGTGTGGCGGTCTTACAATCGCCACACTCACAGTGATGGGCTGGACTGACACATATGCAGCAGTCTGACTACCACATAACAACCCTGGCGGACTGACCGCCAGAGAACCACTAGCTCTGCCAGGATTTTGGATCTCAGCAGTCTGGCGGTGGCGGAGATCCTAATCCCCCAGTGCAGCGCTGCATGCCGCACTGCCCTGAGGATTACAACCTCGATCTCCGCCAGTCTTTTCATGGTG
This sequence comes from Pleurodeles waltl, assembly GCF_031143425.1. NCBI lineage: Eukaryota > Metazoa > Chordata > Amphibia > Caudata > Salamandridae > Pleurodeles > Pleurodeles waltl. The sequence goes on from NC_090438.1 coordinate 382,348,546, forward strand.
GTAAAACGCAATGAAAAGGCTGGTGGAGAACAGGTGTGAGGGCCACAGGAGGGCCCCATGTACTGCCCATGCACTTGGCATGGGCAGTGCAGGGCCTCCCTGTCCAGCACCAATGCAATGTTCACTGTCTGCTTTACAGACAGTGAACATTGTGAGGGTATTGGTGTATCCTGCTGGCTACAGCATTGCCGCCGGCTGGATCATGAGCTGGAGACAGTGCTGTCGCCTGTTACCCACTAGACTGGCGGGCAGAAACCTATGTTCCCGCCAGCCTAGCGGCAAATCCTTAATGGGACCAGTGGGGAAGTAGCAAGTGTGGCAGCAACCTCCCCGTTGGAAGTTCAACGGACAGTGAAAACTGTCTGCTGAACTTCTAAACAGGTCCAAAATTCAGTCAAAATTATGCAAAACATCAAGATCTGCAACCACTACTCAAACTCTCTTTTTAATACATGATAGATTTATGCTTACCCCAGTTAAATTATCCAAATTTAACCCAGAATCCCTGTCAATTGTTGTCTAACACCATTATTTTAGGTTTATTTATTGCAAACTGGAAACAATGCTCCCATTTATCTCTTCAAGCCTGGTGGTATGGTGTATGTTATAATCATCAATTAGATAGAGCATACGTTACCCTAGTCTCACTCGTTATTAAGAGAGATATTATTTGGTCACCTGTTACTGTCTTTTTGAATGATTGTGCTAAACAAATTACTTGTCATCAACCTCTCATAGAGGAGGTTGGAGGTTTCCAAACCTCCATGAAAAGTATCCACATATTTTTTCTGTAGCTTCCCTTTGTAATTTTATTGATATCATGTTCCAAATGTCTTATGTTTATACACTTGTTTTTTTCATTCTCCTCCTTTATCCTTTCAATGGCTATTATTGGTATTCTTATTTTCCTCCTTTCTTTTCTGTCTAGCTCCTTTTTTTATTATGTTATATATGCCTTATATGAAATGTTATTTGATCTCAATAAGCAATGTCAAATCTCAATGATGTTTCTGTTCTTAATACTTTACATACGACTTTGTACCTATTATGTAATATTTGTTGCAATAGTTAGCAATAAGCGTCCTTCTTTTTCAAACTTAAAAAAATGTAGGCTGACCCCTTGCCCCATCCTGTAGGGTGTTGTGGGTGGAAGCAAAATGTGAATGACAACTGACAGGCCAATGGATGAAGAGAGGCAGCTGAAAGCCCCTTTCAGTAAGTATATTGCACATGTTCTTTTCATAAAATCAAAAGGTCTTGGCTAAAACCAGACCTAAAAACAGACCAGCGATTTATAAACTCTCTGCGTTCAAAATCCATAACTCTCTAAATTAAAAATACTAACTTGTTCAAAACTCCGATCCCACCTCAAAAACAACATCCAACCACCAATATTTTAAAATCTTTGAAAACCTCAAGCATAAAGCAACACAGGCAAACATAATTTAGCAGTAGAGCAGCAGCAAAAAAGAAATAAGGCTTGGCACTCAAAGCTTGTATTATCTCTGGATGTTGATGAGGTCAGTATTCTTTGAAGGGACTACTGTGTGTGGTGGAATGAAAGGAGAAGCATGATTTTAGCCTCTGGTCTTAACATAAAATCAACATCAGACCTAAATGAGTGAAGAGCAACCAGCTGGACCGCTAACTTTCAAGTTAACAGGTGACTAGAAACACATGTTCTCCTGCAACCTGAGGTTCAATCCCAAGCAGGGCTGTAGTTTGGCCAGTGAGATTTTGGGGTGGGGAGGGCAATGGGGGTGATCTCAAATTTCCAAATTATTGCGATGATATCCTGAGCAACTTCCAGTGGGAGCAAATAGCATTCCTCCCATCACATTTTGAGTGTTTAATAGTGATGTGTGTGCGATACATTTGCATAATTTGCTGTGCATAGTTATGTGTTATTATGTCATTCTAGCCTAAAATACCTTGAGGCAAGGGCACATTTCACACAAAATAGCCCAAACAAAAGCACTGTGAACAACAGCCACCTGTGTTCTATTGTTCCCATTTGCTTTTCGTAACCATGAATGGCACATTCTCTTTGAATCTTTGCTTTCAATGGTACATAATTACTCAGAGCAACGTAATGACAACATTTCTGGAATAGCTTGGAAAAAGTGTAACCTGAAACTCTTGAAATTATGCGAACTGCACCAGTATAATTCAAATTTACCCTGCCATTCAATGAGTAGCTTTATGGGAGACGATTTACTACTTTTTTCGGTACACTGGCCTCTATGTATATTTAAGTTCCCAATAAAAAAAAAAGGAATCAGGATGGTGAGAAAAATCAACACAGACAGCAGACCCGACTCAAGGCCCCCGGACCCAAGTACCAAGCCAAGAATGCATTTTTCGGGGGGAGCCACACCCCAAACATCTCCCCTACAGGATTTACTAGCAATACTAATTTTTGTATCATTTTTAGGATTTTGTGTTTTAGGTAGAAACTATACATTGGAACAGATATTTGTTGTTTGGGGTTAATTTGGGTAGGATGAAGTGGATGAAAATTCAAGTTGAGAAAAGTTTGAAATATTACTAACCTTCTTAGTTCATCTACATAGTGTGCTCCAGATAATTCGTCCACTTTTCCTTCTGGCACATTCTTCTCCAACCACATAAAATATGGAATTACTGCCACAGCTTCCCCAATCTCTACAAAATGGTACATTGGCCGATAAATTTCTCATATGACAAAGAGCAAAGCATATAATTTTAAGATTTTAAACAGTAAATCTTTTGAGAAAGTAAACCATACAGAAAACGTTATTAGTTATACCATATGAGGTATAACGTGTTAGAAAGCAAGAAATGATGTGTAGGTTCCTCTCCCAGTTATGTGACACCCCATCATGTACCAGATCAGAGAACCATAGGATGCAGCTCACAGTCTGTTCAACGAAAAGGCATAGCACATCTTTAATCATCAGCCTTAAAGTCGCACGCTCCATGAAGCAACCATCTTTGCTTAATGTTAGCTATGTAAACAATCAAATAAGTCAATATAATTTTTTATTTGCTCAAATGATTACATTGGAATTTTTTGGTTTGTTTTTTTGGCTCTTGAACTTACTTTCAGCATTTCACAAAAATGTAATAAAAAAATCCAATAAGGAAACTGAGCAATTGGGCTGATTTATGACTTGGCTGGATTGTGTGATCGTGGACTAATCGTGTTATCTCCATGCACTCCAGAGCAAGAAACATGGCGATTGCTGGAACTCATTTTAGAAAAATAACTGCAAGCCTAGTTTTATCTTACACTTCTTTGTGTTCAAAATATTTTATTATTTTTATGGTGTGACAAACAGACCAAACAAAAAGGAGCACCGAAAGAGGTACATTGAGTACTTTCATTATAACAATAATACAGTAATTGTACCTACATAATAACAGTTGCTGAATAATAATAATAACCAAACTTGAAAATAAACAGGGGGATCGATAAAAAACTATATTACAAATATATCATACTAGAGCTACTGCAATAATCATATAACGTTACTATTATACAATATAATATACTAATAATACTTATATATAAATACATTGCTATATAATTCTCAATTGGTTTCCAAAATAACCGATGAGCATCTGTGTAATGAACAACACCCATCATAGTCAAAGCAGCTCCTTTTCTGGTAAAACTCATCCATGACCACCATCTATGAATTGATAATAATGAAGCATTTTTCCAATTGGCAGTTATTGATTTTAAGGCAGCAGAAATTAGGAAGTCAAAAAGTTTGTTATTCATATCTAACATTTTTGCTGACGATAAAGTTGATTTGCCAATCAGCAAGCTATATGAGTGCTTCTCTGAGAAATTATAAAGTTTTGAAAGAACATCCCATACCTCCTTCCAAGATTTAGAAACAATCGTACAATCAAAGAGCATATGCTTTAAGGAGCCTGAAGTAGATTTACAATGCCAACAACTATGAGAATTTGTGCTAAATAATTTTAAGGGTGTTCATAAACAAATAGTTTAAATGAATTAGTTTGATATATAGAGATACCGGCAACCAGCCAGAAATATTATTTAGCCCAACTTTTCACCATGAGTCTTGCAAAAGATATATGCCTAATTCATTATTTCAAAAATAAGATAGAAAATTCAAGTTATTTCTTTCAAAATTATTCAATATTTTTACAATACATTGACACTGCATGAGTAGGGGAAGCAAATGTATGCATATAATTTCTAAATCAGAAATATTCTTTAACGGAAAATTAGACACTGTATCAAAGATGGAATTACATAAAAGTTCATAGTAAATCACATCTACAGTAGGAAGGGAATAATTTTGTTGTAGTTCTTTGAAAGAAAAAAAAGGTATTATTATGACAAATATCTTTTAAGTAAAAAATACCAGAATTTATCAAGACTTACAGAATTTTACACTAAGTTTCAATAACGAGTTATGCCATAAAGATATATTTAAGCTATTAGAAATATGTACTTGGAAAATAGAATACAAATCTTGTAATATTAATTTTGTAGATTTTAGTATTGAGGATCTTTTTATTAAAGACTTAGAAGAGGACATTGTCAGGAATACCAGTAACAAAAACGGTGACGTAAAACCTCTTTCAAAGTGAAGCCATGAGGTACATTATCAAAATCTATATTACTAAACCAAAAAATGCTTTGTTTTAATATAAATGCTTCATGATAATGAAAGAAATCTTAAACTTAGATATACATTTATCTAAATTTTTGTAAAACTTCAGAGGGAGTTGAGTTGGCATCATGGAGAGAAGATTAAGGGAGTCATTCCAACCCTGGCGGTCGGTGTTAAAGCGGCGGCCAAACCGCCAACAGGCTGGCGGTCAAAAAAATGCAATTCCGACCCTGGCGGAAACCGCCAACAGAGACTGACACTTTAACACACCGCCCGCCACGGCGGGACAAACAAACAGTGCGGCGGTCACCGCCAACAGGCAAGCGGGAGACAATGTACCGCCCACCCTATCACAACCCACCAATCCGCCACCTTTTCCGGGGCGGTATCCCCGCCGATAAAAACACGGCGGAAACAGACATTTCAAACGGAAAACGCTCACCTCCATACACCCCATGAGGAATCTGGACAGCATGGAACCCGAACTACACATCCTACCAGCCATTGTCTTCCTGCTCCTCTACCAGGAGCACGAACGCCGGTGCAGAAGACAACGGTGAGTACTGCACCTACGACACAGGGGAGGGGGGAGGAGAAAATATTACGGGGACACACATACGCGACACACCCACCCCCACCCTCACCCATTACAACACACACATCAATGCATAGCAACACATCACAGTTACCCCCCCAAAACCCCCGGAAGAATGCAAAGGCAAAAGGAAATGATTATAAATATAGAATTATATTGTAAGACTGAGTATAAAATATATCACACAACTATAACCTTATATACATAAATTGTCCAGTCCGATATGTCCATCAGCCATTGTTCGTGGGCCACTGGGCCAAAACACATGGGCAAAGCCCACACAGGATACCTGCCTCCAACGGAGAGAACACTGCAGGGGCATCAGAGAGGAAAACTACAGGCACCTCAGGGGGAAGGGAAGGGGGGGGGCACCTCAGCCAGATGAGTCCACGACGCCAGATCCACGAGGGGCCTCCATGGCCACTGTGCCATCCTGGGGAGTGCAAAGCCACAGTCTCTCAAGTCCCTACAGTGGGTGGGTTTCCCACTGTGCCATCCTGGGGAGTGCAAAGCCACAGTCTCTCAAGTTTCTACAGTGGGTGGGTTGCCCACTGTGCCATCCTGGGGAGTGCAAAGCCACAGTCTCTCAAGTCTCTACAGTGGGTGGGTTGCCCACTGTGCCATCCTGGGGAGTGCAAAGCCACAGTCTCACAAGTCCCTACAGTGGGTGGGTTGCCCACTGTGCCATCCTGGGGAGTGCAAAGCCACAGTCTCTCAAGTCTCTACAGTGGGTGGGTTGCCCACTGTGCCATCCTGGGGAGTGTAAAGCCACAGTCTCTCAAGTGGATAACAGGCTCCACTGGGACTGGAGGGGGACTAGTGCCCAGAGTGCTTCGTGCAGCCCTGCCCGACACAGATGCAGGCCTGCCCCTTCCGCCCATGGGCCAGCAGTTCTTGAGATGAAGGGCCCTGTTCAGCGGTGCTTGAGACGGCAGTGCCCTGTTCAGCGGTGCTTGAGACGGCGGTGCCCTGTTCAGCGGTGCTTGAGATGGCAGTGCCCAGCGGAGCAGTGCTTGAGATGAAGGGCCCTGTTCAGCGGTGCTTGAGACGGCGGTGCCCTGTTCAGCGGTGCTTGAGACGGCGGTGCCCAGCGGAGCAGTGCTTGAGATGAAGGGCCCTGTTCAGCGGTGCTTGAGACGGCGGTGCCCTGTTCAGCGGTGCTTGAGATGGCGGTGCCCTGTTCAGCGGTGCTTGAGACGGCGGTGCCCAGCGGAGCAGTGCTTGAGATGAAGGGCCCTGTTCAACGGTGCTTGAGACGGCGGTGCCCTGTTCAGCGGTGCTTGAGACGGCGGTGCCCTGTTCAGCGGTGCTTGAGACGGCGGTGCCCTGTTCAGCGGTGCTTGAGACGGCGGTGCCCTGTTCAGCGGTGCTTGAGACGGCGGTGCCCTGTTCAGCGGTGCTTGAGACGGCAGTGCCCAGCGGAGCAGTGCTTGAGATGAAGGGCCCTGTTCAGCGGTGCTTGAGACGGCGGTGCCCTGTTCAGCGGTGCTTGAGACGGCGGTGCCCTGTTCAGCGGTGCTTGAGACGGCGGTGCCCAGCGGAGCAGTGCTTGAGATGAAGGGCCCTGTTCAGCGGTGCTTGAGACGGCGGTGCCCAGCGGAGCAGTGCTTGAGATGAAGGGCCCTGTTCAGCGGTGCTTGAGACGGCGGTGCCCTGTTCAGCGGTGCTTTAGACGGCGGTGCCCAGCGGAGCAGTGCTTGAGATGAAGAGCCCTGTTCAGCGGTGCTTGAGATGAAGGGCCCTGTTCAGCGGTGCTTGAGACGGCGGTGCCCTGGTCAGCTGCGCTTGAGATGAAGGGCCCTGTTCAGCGGTGCTTGAGACGGCGGTGCCCTGTTCAGCGGTGCTTGAGATGAGTGTCCTGGTCAGCGGATCCGGCCCAGGCATGGATGTCACTCGCCACCTGACATGTGGCTGGCGGGCCTTCCTGCCCATCTGTCTGGTGGCTTGCGGGCCCTCCTGGGCTGCAGTACCCGGCCTGTGGGTGTCCTCCTGCCCACCTGGGATGTGGCTTGCGGGGCCCTCCTGGGCTGCGGTACCGGGCCTGTGGGTGTCCTCCTGCACACCTGGGATGGGGCTGGTGGGGCCCTCCTGGTCAGCTGGCCTGCTGCCGGACTTGTCGGGTGTGCTGCCCTTCCCACCCTTCCCTGCTTGTGGCCCTTTCCCACCTTTGGCGGTGTGCCAGGTGGCACCCGACTTCCTGCCGGAGCCAATGTAGGGATTTTGGTCCCTGGGGTCTTTGGTCGCTCACGCCGGGCACTGGCAATCTTAGGATGTTTTTCCGGGGATGGGCTGGCCGTGCCTTGGCTTCTAGATGAACTGGATGCCCTTGAGGGTGGGGGACTCCACAGTCCATGGACAACAGTCTTCACAGGTCCCGGTTTTGTGGTGGCTGAGGTGCTGATTGGAGTCTTATGAGATGGAGATTTCATTATTAGGTGACATATCATGGGTACAGTATACTTTTAAAGGAAACAATTCTGTCTTATTTATGTTTAAAGAATAACTTGAAATTTGGGAATATGTATGAATTCAATTTAATAAAGGGGGAATGGATGATTCAGGACTAGCAATAGATAATAAAACATCATCAGCATATACTGAAGTTTTAATAGTAATATCATTAATTGTGATACCTTCTATTTCCTTGCAATTTCTAATAGCAATAAGTAACAGTTCAATAGCAAGGATGAAAAGTAGGGGTGATAAGGGGCAACTTTGGTGAGTGCCTCTAAATAACAAAAATGTGTTAGATAGATGACTATTGATAAAAAAAGTCTTGCAGACAGACCAAAATATAGCGCTGAAATCATGCGAATTAAGGAGTTACCAAAATTAAACATAGATAGGGTATGAAATAGATATTGCCAGTGTACATTTTCAAACACTTTAAGCATTTAATGCAATAACTCCAGATGGTAAAGATAAAGATGAAGCATTTTTAATTACACAGAACAACAATCTAGTATTATTTACAGAATATCTACGTTTCATAAGAGCAGTTTGATCAATATATACAATGGGATCTAGTATAGAAGCTAGTCTGGTTGCAATGATCTTTGCATAAAATGTACAATCTTGGTTTATTAATGATATAGGATGACAATTTGAAACAATAGTATGATCTTTATTAGGTTTTGGAAGAACTATAATTAGGCCTTCGGTGACAGAACCTGATGTCATTCCTGAAAAGCTAATGTGTGTAAATAGTTTGAGTATGTGAGGTAATAATTGAGGAGAAAACTCTTTATAAAATTCTGCAAGTATACCATCTGGCCCTGGTGATTTACCTAATTTTAGAGTTTTAATGGCTAAATTAATTTCTTACAATGAAATTGGTACATCCAGTTTTTCTCTAGCAGATTGAGTAATTTTAGGTAAACTGTAAGATTGCAAAAACGTATCACTAATAATTGAATCAGTATAAGTAGGTTTATTATATAAATGTGAATAATATGTGCTGGACATTGTATTATTGGTAAGGGCAGGTAAATACCTACACTTAGCAACAGGCCACTAACCTAAACTTAGGTCCAGTTTGGTCTAGAAAAATTAATCCCAGCTAAACACTTGGTAGCTTGGCAACAAGTGACAAGGCTTCATTAGGAGGCAGGTGTGTAAAGCATTTAAAAAAATCACAAAACAGAAAATAAGTAAAACACAAAATACAATAAAAATCCAACACCAATTTATAAAAAATGGATTACATTTTTCTCTTTAAAATGACACTAAAATGCAAAAATCCAATGTAGGGAACCGTAGATATGATTTTTTAGAGATTAAAAGTAATTGTAGTGTTTAGAAGCAAACAGCGTTCAAAGGGTTAAAAAAAGGTCACACCTGACAGGGACAGAGTCCAGAGTTCAGGCCACCCATGATGTAACACTGTTACACTTAGTTGCAGAAGTGTTTCTTGATACAGGAAAGTGGTCCACAGCACCAGCCAAGGGTTCATAGGCTCTGGTTTGCCTCTTGGGGTCTGGGCCTACAACTCCCACAACGCACCTCTTCAACTTATGGAACAATTTACAACAGTTGCTCCAAATTTCTCCAAACTTCTGGATCTTCTTCCAGAGGTCCCTTGTGGGTCCTTGAAGTGTCCACAACTTGTTCCAAGGTTCTAAAAGCTCTTAGTTGCTCCTTGGGAGCTGGGACTACAATTCTCAGAATGCACCTGTTCAGAATTCTCAAATGGCCACTGGACGCTGGTCAGCTGGGCTCTTCTTGCAGGACGTGATGCAGGGGACTCTGGGCAGCTCCTTTGTACCTGTAGCTTACAGGGAGTCCACCGGAGTTGCAGAAGCACAGCAAATTCCTTTTCTTGTTGAAGCCCAAAGTGTGCAGCTGGTGCAGTCCTTGTGAGTGCAGTGTCCAGGTGCAGGCCACGGGTCCAGCAGGGCAGTCCTTCTTCTCCAGTATCTTCTTTCAGCAGGGATCTGAGATGTGGGTGCAGCTCTGCCAAATGTATCCTTGCTCCTGGGATAAAAAGCAGGGGGCAACTGTCCAATCACAGGCAGGCCACTGCCCTCTTGGATGACCACTTCCTAGGAAGTGTGGCAAAAATCAATTCCTTGAGCCAACATTCCTTAAAAATCAAAAATGGCAGAAACTGAATTTTGGAGGTTAGGTCTGGCTGAGCCCCCCCACTGATGTGGCTAAAAATCCTTAGCACACCCCTCTCTTAATCTAATCAAGAGGGCACCTGGCTGTCTGGGTTTGCAGGAAATGGCGGTGGTCCTGAGCTGCTCCAAATGTCCTTCCCTCCTTTGAAGACCAATTTGTCTGCCCTCCCCCCTCCTGTTTCACCATCTGCTGAGGTAGATCTCCTCCCCAAGGCACTTCCTTTGTATTAAGACCAGCCACTTCACATCTCACCAAGGCAGCCTGGCCATGCTGCCAGAGGATGGCCAACCAGAGAAGGGCACTACAGAGCTGAAACTGGTAACTTTTTGGAAGAGTTCTAAAACTCTTTCCCTGAACTTGTTATATTAAATCTAACAATGGCAAGCCGTTGCATTTATTATAACAATCAGTTTGAGACTAAACTTGCCCTTTCTAGCTCCTTTAGAGACTTTATTAATTAAAATAAAGTCTCTCCATTTAAGCCTATGGAGCCTATTCACTACAAATAGGGAAAAACTAATTTGGATATTTTTCCTCATGAGGGCGTGTAAGACATATTTCATAAGGTCCCTGCTTATAGTTACACTACACCCATTCCTGGGGCCACCTAGGGCACACCTTAACGGTGTCATATGTTAAAATAAGGTACTTTAAGACTTAAGAAGTACTTTTAATTACAAAGTCGAATCTGCATGTAACTTTAATTTGAAATCAGACAGCAAGGCAGGCCTGCCTTCATAATGACCCCGGCACCTCAGCAGTGCACTGATGGGTGTACTACCTATGCTGGGGTCCCTGATCCTACATGCCTCACCATATACCAGGGACTTATGGGTAGGTTGACATAGCCAAATATAATTAGCCTCATTTGCATACTCATTTTACACAGAGCACAGGCCCTGGGACTGGTTAGCAGCACCCAGGGCACCATCAGAGTCTGGAAAACACCAGCAAAAAGTTAAAATCAGGGGCAAAAAGTTAGGGGAGGCCTGCAATCATCCCAGTTTTCGCATAATATGTCAAGAATTCATTAATTATTTCTTCATGAGATAACGTCATTTTACCATTGGAGCCCTGAATTGCGTTAGTCTGCCAGACCTACTGGCTTTGAAATAAAATGTAGCCTTATTATTTGAAATTTTTATGTCTGCTCTTTTGCTTAACGTGGAATGTAATTCATACAGAAGTTTTTGTGACTGTGGCCTTATGTACCAACGTATTTTCCCATAGACACAGAATGGGTAAAACCCTTTGATACATCTGGCCCTGTATTCTATATTTGTTTTATGATGAAGAGACATTCATATTTTGCTATTTGTTCATCCAATTCTTAAGTTTAACTTCAAAGGTTTTATTAGCATGTGCCATAATCGAAATTGTAGCCCCTCTAATATATGCTTTAAATGTATCCCAACAATTCACAAGTGATGTGGGACCTTCTGGATTAAAAGAAAAAAGGCTTGTATTGCTGACAAAAGTTTTGATTAATTTTTATCATTAAGAGGAACACTTGTATTCATATGCCATCGAGAATGAGATTTTTGACTGGTTTTAAATTGTAAAACTCCAGAAATAAGTGCATGGTGAGAAATGTCTATATTGTGAATTTTAGGAACACAAAATGACTGGATTAGAAGATGGGAAATTAATAAATAATCAATCTGAGAATTAAAATTATGAAGATTACAGAATAAAGAAAATTGTTTGTCATTTGGGTGAAGTAAATGCGAAATATCAACCATTTTGGTCAATTGCAAAAAAGATGAAAACGTGAAAAAGCTTTAGTAGGATGATATTTAGTATGAGAACATTTATCTTATAAGGGGTCAGTTATCAAATTAAAGTCACCACCAATGATGAGTGGTGCATTACCTAATTCAATCACTTCTGATGTAAATAACAACCAAAACATAGGATAATCTTTTGTAGGACCATAAACATTAATTAAATGAAAAATGAAAGCATTCGTTTTTATTTTCACTATTATATATCAACCATCTGTATCAATCCATTTGTTAAGTATTTGAATATTTAACTTTTTTCCAAACATGATTGCAACACCATTTTTCTTGTTAACTGCAGGGGAAGAAATAATATTGCCAACTAATTTTTTATTCAGATAAAATAAAACGGTATCATCAATGTGAGTTTCTTGGAATAAACACATTTCTGCTTTATGCCTTGCTAAATAATCTAATACTTTACTTCTTTTAACAGGGTGTCGTAAACGTTTAATATCAACAGAAACAATTTTCATTTTGTGAACACTATCCATATTTAGGAAAGGAAAAAATTAGAGTGAAAAGAAAGATAATTTATACTGTATAGGATTGAGGAGTAGCTCTAAAGACAGAAGAAAGGAGGAAAAGGGACGACACATATAACCATAGAAAAAAGGACAACATAGAAACATCAAAAGTATTTCAGAATTGTGCACACGCATATGCAAGATTGACCTGTGAAATAAATGCCCTCATATATAAAGGTAGACAAAAGGGCTTATTACAATCAAAATCAGACATTTGCACTAAGAAGAGGCATCATTGGTTTCCATAGAAAGTGGAGTGTGATGATCTAAAAAGGCATATAGATCTTCAGGGTGCTGAAAAGCTTTTGAAATGCCATCTTTCAAAATTCTCATAATAGATGGATCAAAAAGGCCATATTTAAAAACCACAGCTTCATAGTCGTGCGCGCAGATTGGCAAATTCTTTACTTTTTTAAACAGTTGCCTTGGCAAAATCTTAATGTATAAAGATTTTATTTATGTTGACCATTAATGTTGGAATTTCTCTTGCTGCTTTCTAGATCATCACAAGATGATGGTAGCGTAAAACTTTAAATGTCACTTGACGTTGTTTCATAGTGCTTGGATTGTGATGAGAAGGAATTCTGGCCCTCATTATGACCCTGGCGGTGAGTGATAAAGTGGCATTAATACCGCCAACAGGCTGGTCGTAACTACCACCAAATTATGACCATGGCGGTGACTACTCCCATAGGGAACCAATGTAGCACACCAACCGCCAGGGTGGACACAGCACACACCACGGCGGTAGCCGTCAACAGCCAGGCGGAAGAAAAAGTACTGCCCACCATATTATGACACATCAATCCGCCACCTTTTCCGGGGTGGTACCAACGCCATTAAAAGCCTGGCGGAAACGCATCACAGAAGAGAAAGGACTTACCATTGGAGACACAGGGAAGAACAAGTTTTCCCAATGATCTTCTACGTTATGCTCCACCAGGAACACCAGCGCAGACGAAGACGACGAAAGTGAGTACAGCCACCTAGCACACAAGGGAGGAGGGGAGAAAAATGAGAGGGACACACACGCATGACACACGCAAGACACACACACACCATATATACAACCTGCTGCTCATGAAAAATAATTTGCCCCCTAAAAACGGCAGAATAATGCAAGCACAACAGGAATGGACAAACGTTTTGTGATCAAATCAAAATCTAAATAACTTCTTTGATTTGTCAATGAAACAGATATGTACACAAAGGGACACTGCCCAGTCTAATGTTCAAAGGCCCCACATGGCCACTGGGCACAGTCTAAGGTCCAACTTGAACCTGACCTCATCCGGATAGTACTCTGCAGGGGCATCAGTTTGCAAATGGGCAGGCACCTCAGGGGGAGAGTGGGACACCTCTTCCGGATGCAAGAACAAGCCCACTGGTTCTGGAGTGGGCTCCATGCCCATTGCTCTGTCCTGGTGAGTGCAAGGCCACAGTCTCTCAGGTGGGTGACTTTCCCACTGGTTCTGGAGGGGGATCCATGCCCATTGCTCTATCCTGGCGAGTGCAAGGCCACAGTCTCTCAGGTGGGTGACTTGCCCACTGGTTCTGGAAGGGGAAACTTGCCCATTGCTCTGTCCTGGGGAGTGCAAGGCCACAGTCTCTGGAGTGGGTGACTTTCCCAGTGGTTCTGGAGGGGGCTCCATGCCCATTGCTCTGTCCTGGGGAGTGCAAGGCCACAGTCTCCGGAGTGGGTGACTTTCCCACTGGTTCTGGAGGGGGCTCCATGCCCATTGATCTGTCCTAGGGAGTGCAAGGCCACAGTCTCTGGAGTGAGTGACTTGCCTACTGGTTCTGGATTGGCCAACTCATACAGCAGCCCCTGGAGGGTAGACTATATGGCGTCCACTGCCGGTGAAGGCGGATGGAGGTGCCTCCTGGGCAGCCTCTTCAATTGCTGATGGCTGCAGTGCCATGGTGGATGGAGGAGCCTCCTGGGCAGCCTCTGCACTTGCTGATGGCTGCAGTGTGGTGGTGGATGGAGAAGTCTCCTGGGCAGCCTCTGCACTTGCTGATGGTTGCAGTGTGGTGGTGGATGGAGGAGCCTCCTGGGCAGACTCTACAGTTGCTGATGGCTGCAACTCATCAGCTGGCGGTGGGGGCCCGTGACAGCTGGTGGTGGAGGTGTCACCCTGACAGCCTCAGCTTGAGTAGAGGGCTTTGTCTCCTCCATCACATGGGGTGTGGATCCCTTACCTTTCTGACAGGGATGGATGGCTTCTTCCCCTTCCTGGATGGATGTGCAGGATCCTTCCTCTTCTTGCCTGGTGGTGCAGGCACTTTCCCCTTCTTGCCTGGTGGTGCAGGCTCCGTCCCCTTCTTACCTGGTGGTGCAGCCTCCTTCCCCTTCTTCGATGGAAGTGTGGTATCCTTACCAGGTGTGAGTGTGGATGTGAATGGGAGGGAGGTTGAGGAGGAGGAGGGAGACAGTGGATGTTGTGTCTGCAACTGTACGGTGTTTGCGTGAGTGCTAGTGGGATGAAGTGGGGTGCTTGTGTTTGCCTGTGACACTCTTGGGTGTTGTCTTGTGTGCATGCCCGTCTATATGTGTGCCTGGGATGGGGTAGGTTTGAGGAGAATGGGAAGTGGAAGTTGGAAGGAGGGACTGTAGAAACAGGAACAATGGCTGCCATCAGAGAGGAGGCCAGAGCCTGAATCGATCTCTCTTGGGCCGCCAATCCACCATGATTTCTGCATCTGGGATGCCAGCCCCTGGATGGCATTCACTATGGTTGACTGCCCTACAGAGATGGATCTCAGGAGGTCAATAGCCTCCTTACTCAGGGCAGCAGGGCTCACTGGGTCAGGGCCTGAACGAGATGCCCACCCTCCTGGGTGTGCGAGCACGGGCAACTTGCTGAGAAGCTGCTGGGAGGGCAGTGCTGGTACAGGGGTGGCAGCTGTGCCTGCAGCTGGGGTGGTCACAGAGGTGTCCTCCACCATCAGGGAGCTCCCATCGGAAGAGGTTTCTGAGTCTGTGTTGTCTCCTCCAGTCTCCACTGTGGTGCTCCCCTCGCCCTCCGTCCCACTGGTTCCCTCAGTGTCAGTGGACTCTGCCTCCTGGGTCCTGTGGGATGCAGCTCCCTCTGTTGCCGGTGTCCCTCCTTCTCTGCCAGATGATGCTAATGCACACAAGGACAGGATGACAAAACAAGGAAGGGGGGGAGAGAGACAAAGAATACACTGGGTCAATGACTGCACTAACACCACTAATGGCATACACATCACTGTTACAGACAGGGAACAGGCTTAAGCACTATGCACTGCACTGCCAGTAATATGGCTAGTCACTAAGGCAAGATGAGGAGCACACACCGCCAACTGCAGCACTCCTGGGACCCACAATGCCCTGGCTGAAAAGGACTGCTAACAAGCTAGGTTACCTGTTTTTGCCATACATCCACTACCCTTCAGATGACCCATGCTGCAATGTCTGGCCTGGCCTTAGGGGCACCCACTAACACACATTCCCTACCCAGATACCACACCACCAGCCAAAATATGTATTGATACCCACTGTACTCACCCCCTTGTAGCTGCTGTGATTCCCTCCAGTGCCCATCCAGCTCAGGGCAGGCCACTGCCAGTATGCGGGCCATCAGGGGGTCAGGGTCCGATGGGCACCCCTTCCTCGTTGGGAGGCCATCCCCAAGTGGGCCTCCGCAGTCTTCCATGCCCAGAGTCTCAGGTCCTCCCACCATTTCTGAAAGTGGTTGCTCCGCCTGCCATAGACCCCCAGGGTCCACACATACTTGGCGATAGCACGCCATATTCCCTTCTTTTGATGGGCGCCGACCTGCAGAAGCAATACAGACAGGAGAACATTATTAAATAAACACTCCAGCCTGTCACACAAATAGCCCACCATACCTGTTTCCATCACCATTGGCACACACATAGCCCAGCGCACAACATGTAAACCGCCTTAAGGCATTTCCCCACCCCCATGACACGATGCTTGCACACACATCTCCATGAATCCTTCCCACATGCACCGTGCCCAAAGTGTACTCACCTGTTGGTCTGGAGGCCAATACTGCTGTCCGTACTGGGGTAGGACCCTTTCCACCAGTCCCTCCAACTCTTCTGAAGTGAAGGCTGGGGCCCTTTCCCCAGTCACACGGACACAGGTCACAGCAGCACACGCAGTGTAGGTGTTTTCCTGTTGAATGGCAGTCACGTCGGCAGTGGTGTACACCGTCACCGCCGGCGTAGATCTCCATTGGCCACTGTACTCCATAGAGCCCCATATTATCCAATTAGGAATTGCACGGCGGAGCAAGACCACCTTTCACCTCGACGCCCAATGTCGTCGAGCTACTTCACTTCCACCTGTCCCTAGATACTGGACAGGCGGTCACCATTTCAGGGTGGGGGAAACAGGCATATCGACAATTACTGCGTCACAGATTAGAATGGCACAATCTGTGCCATTAACACTGTCCCAATACATAAGTGTACCATGTGGACTGCAGTTGTGGTTTTATTGTTCCAGTTGTGACAGCCTACTCACTCTTGTGTCCTTTAGATACCTACCACTGTGGATGAATGGTATGTGGAGACATACCTCCGTATACAGACCCCTGGTGGACATAGCTACACTGGAGGACAGGCACATTATACTCACCTATAGACTGGACAGGGCCACAATTCCAGAGCGGTGTGCCCAGTTGGAGCCTGACCTCATCTATCCATCATCTGACTGGGATCCCCCCTCTTGTGCAAGTGCTATCAGGGCTCCATTTCCTGACAACTGGTTCTTTCCAAGTGACAGTGGGCTTGGCAGCAGGAATGTCACAGCCAATGTTCTCAATCGTTCTGGCAAGAGTGTTGTCAGCCCTGATAAAACACATGTGCAGCTACATTGCTTTCCCCCAGGTGGAAGATTTGGCCACTGTGTAGGCCAGATTCCCTGCAATGGGACATATCCCCAATATTATCGGGGCGACTGACGGGACACATCTTGCGTTTGTCCCCTCCGCCAGAATGAACAGGTGTTCAGGAATCGTAAGAGTTTCCACTCACTGATTGTGCAGATATGGTGCCTAGCGGACCCCTACATCTCCCACATCAATGCTAAGGATCTTGGGCTGGTGCGTGATGCCTTTCTTCTGAGAAATAGCAGCATCCCAAATGTGATGCCCCAACTACAGAGGCACAGGGTGTGGCTAATAGGTGAGCCTTGGTCCCCACCCACTGCATGTTAGTGCATGCCTCTTATGTTGACTCCAAAGGGATTGTGTGTGGCTAAATGTTGTCCCTCAATACTTGCAGGTGACTCTGGCTACCCAAACCTATAGTCGCTGCTGACTCTTGTGAGGAATGACAGGACAAGGGCTGAAGAATGTTATAATGAGGCACATGGGTGAACCAGACAGATCATCGAGAGGACCTTCGGCCTCCTGAAGGCCAGGTTCAGGTGCCTCCATCTGACAGGTGGATCCCTGTGCTACTCACCTGAGAAGGTCTGCCAGTAGTGTCATGCTGCATGTTGCGCAACCTGGCCATCACACCATGTACCCTTTCTCCAGGAGGAGGAGACAGGAGATTCCCCTGTGGCAGAAGTAGACCCTGATGACAGTGAGGATGACGAGGCTGAGAATGAGGATAAGGACAACAGAACATCAGTTATCCGTCAGTACTTCCAATGACACACAGGTGAGACAGTGCAACTGCACATTTCTATGACTACCGGTGTATTCTGTGTGGCTGTGCTATGATGACATTACCTTCCTTTTACCTCTACTTACTGTCTCCTATGGTTTGTCATTTTACAGATGTTGGTGCTATAACAACTGTGTACTGATGTGCTGACTACAGCTAGCTACAGATCATTATTTCTATGCTCTCACAATGTACAGTTTCTTTGCAATGGATGTAACTGTTTCCATAAATACACATTTTCAACACATGACATACAAGTAGCCAAGTTGTGTTCAAGGGTGTTCATTGTAGTGCTAATAAATTGAGGGGAAAGTGCAATGTAATGGAGTGATGATGGAAGAAAGTCCAGTGTATTGTTCCAGTCTGTTTGTAGCACAGGTCCAGTGTCCAAAGGGGCATAGGAAGGGGAGCAACGGCAGTTGAAGGTGGACAAGGTGACTGAGTGGGACACAAGGTGGACAATCAGGAGAGTCTCATTTCCTGGCAGTGGTCTTGGCAAGTGTCTCTGGCTTCAGTCTGGGTCGCAGTGAAGGTTTGCGTGGTGGTTCACATTATGCAGGGGGTGGGGTGCTGGTGGCCTGTTGGTCCTGTGGCGGGGCATCTTACCCACTAGCGGCAGCGGAGGTGGAGGGCTGGTCAATGGACTGGCTAGTGGTAGGGGCCTGTAGGTGTGCTGTTGCCTCCCTCATGATGTTGGCCATGTCTGCCAGCACCCCTACTATGGAGATCAGGGTGGTGTTAATGGCCTGCAAATTCTCCCTGATCCCCTGATACTGTCCCTCCTGTAGCCACCTGTTCTCCTGAACGTTGTCAAGGATCTGGCCCATCGTGTCCTGGGGATGTTGGTAGGCTCCCAGGATCTTGGAGAGTGACTCCTGGAGAGTTGGTTCCCAGGTTCTGTCCTCCCCCTGGCGCACAGCAGTTCTCCCAGTTTCCCTGTTGGCCTGTGCCCCTGTCCCCTGAACGGAGTGCCTGATTGTATTGGGGGCGAGGTGTGGACTGGGGTCTCTGTACAGGTGGGCACATTGCTAATTGACATGTCCTAGGAACAGAGGTGTGGGTACGCTGGGTGGGTGCTGTGGTGTTGGATCCTGATGGGGGAGGCTCTTTGGTGGACTGTAAGTGGGCTTGGTGACCGCCTGTCCAGTGGACCATGATGGGCCAGGTAGGTCATTCAGATCCTGAAGTCTAGAGTTACTGTCATCACTGGGGGCATCTTGTGTTTGGGGACTGGATAGTCGTGGCACCTCCTCTCCACTGACTGGCTGGGGTACCTGTGGGTATGTAAGTGACATATTATGCTTAATGTGCATGACAAATTGTACATCCTTGGCTTCACCTCTATCGTTGATGTTGCCCTGCCACCTTTGCTTGTGTATGGTGATATATTGTGTGATTATTAGTTTCCCTTATGATGTGGATGCTTTGGTGATGGGTGTCCATGCAGGGCTGGGAGGGCTGGCCATGCATTGGTATGGCATGCAGAGCTTGGCATTGTGGTTAGTATTCTGCGTTGGTGCAGTGTGTGGGGTGGAGTGGAGTGATGGGAGTGAGGGTGAGGGGGTGTGATGGCATGCAGGTATGGGGGGTGATAAGTGTTAAATGTTGACTTACCAATGTCCAGTCCTCCGGTTACTCCAGCGAGTCCCTCAGGATGCAGCATTGCCAAGACTTTGTCCTCCCATGCTGTGAGCTGTGGGAGAGGAGGTGGGGGTCCACCGCCAGTCCTCTGTATGGCAAGCTGGTGTCTTGCTGCTATGGAACTTACCTTCCCCCGTAGGTCATTCCACCTCTTCCTGAATTCGTCCCTTGTTCTTGGGTGCTGTCCTGCGGCATTCACTCTGTCCACGATTCTCCGCCATAGCTCCATCTTCCTTGCAATGGATATTTGCTGTACCTGTGCTCCAAACAGCTGTGGCTCTACCCTGACAATTTCTTCTACCATGATCCTTAACTCCTCCTCAGTGAAATGGGGGTGCCTTTGTGGGGACATGGGTGTTGTGTGGTGTGTGTTCATGAGAGTGTGTTGGGTAATGTGTTGGGGTGTGTAATGTGGGGTGCGTGTGGGATGTATGGGTGTAAGTGGTGTGTGTGTAGTTGTTTCAGTGGTCTTGATGTCAATATGATGGCAATGATTTGTAATCGTAAAGGGTTGTGGGTAATGTGGGTGTGTGTTTTATATTGGTGTGGGTGGGTGGGTGTGATGTGTGCATAGGTGTCAGGTGTATGTTTTTCATATTGGCCAATGTAGTGTTGTTTTGTACGTGGGTGTCCATTCTGGACGCAGGGGTATGTACCGCCAATGGTTTACCACCATTGAATGTCCACCGTGGTGATTCGTGGGTCATAATGTGGTGGGCGTTGTTCTGTTGGCGTAATGATATGGGTGTTGGGACCGCCACTTTTGCACTGACCTTTGGGCTGGCGGATTTGTTTATGTGGCAGTATTTTGTTGGATTGGTGTGTGTGTGTCGTAATATGGTGAACAGATATTCGTCACTGCGGTGGTATGTTGGTGGCCGTCAGAGCGGCGGTAGGTGGGATTTACCGCCAGGGTCATAATGAGGGTCTCTATGTGCTTTGTCAATTTCAAATTTTTCTGGGAATTTTAAGTTTAACAAACCAGGTAACAAGGCTTCCAAGTATTTCCTTCAGTTTTTCTCTTCAACATCTTTTGGCAAATTAAAAATGTGCAGGTTATATTATCTATTACGATTTTCTAAATCAAATAATAATCTATTAATCGGTTCAATTTTTGCAGTAAGAGGTGCTATACTGTCAATTTGTGTCTTATTATCTTGAATTTTATTTGTGTTGTCAGAAGCTTTCATTGAGAGGCTTGCCATGTCCTTGTGTATATTTTTATTTTCTGATGCAATATTATCTGTATTCGAATGCACTGCTTGTAGTTCTTTTAATATAGTACTTAGAGAACTTGCAGTGGAATCTACTATTTTTGACTTTACTGGTGGTGAAGTTGTTTACGTTTGTTATGCATTGTATGCTCATTTTTTCCCTCCATTTTGATATAGTATTAGTAATTAATATGAAAGGTATCAACTTCACTCCAAATAAATAGAGAGAGTAAAACTAATGAAAATATCACCGATAAAGCAAGCTGAGCAGCAGCTAGAACCAGCTGTGGGAGTGGTTAGGACTCAGCCTCACCCTCATCTCTGACTTCCTGACAGAAACTTCCAGCTTCATTTCACTGGAGAGATCGGAGGAAAGGCTCCATTGAAGAAACTCCCTCACTCTCCCGGAAAACCCTAAAAAATCACCTCCCTGTGAAGTGCTGGTCTTCCAACAGCACAAATGCTTCAAATTAATGTACAAAACGCCTTGTATATGTTTAAAAACGGTTGCTAATAAGGGCAATCTCCTGAGATTATCGGAGGTGGCCATCTTGTTTGCATGATCGCACAACTGAAAAACCTTGTCTTACACTTCTAACAAGGCATTATTAAAATGTATTACAACAGGTGGCAAATATACCAAGTTGGACCATCAAAATAAAAGAATAAAAAAGTTACTTGGGACTTAATTTAGAGGTCCATGAGAAGGGCACCAAACCAGAGGGTGGCTGGGGCACCTCCTCCACCATCCCATTCACAACATACCCACCATTGTTAGTGTTCCGTGCTGCAGAGATTGGGAATTTTCAATGAATGTGCTCCCACTGACAAGGCAAGAGCACTTTTGCCAAAAATGCGGAATACCACCCACCCACCAGTACATGACGGCATTGCAGCATCATGGGCAGCCCAGCTTTTTTCCTCACGTTTTTAAAGATATACCCCATGGATGGATGGGGGATTATTTTGAAAACTGAAAAAGCAATTTCCTTGACTACTGGAGCACATTGTTGTTATTTTTCTGTCTGGGACCGTCACGCAGCATCAGAAGCATGAGAATGAATGTGACTGTCCTTCTGATACCATGGATTAGGCAGATTTATGGCAGCTGGCCCACTCAGAAGGGATTTCCATGGTAGAGCTTGCTGAGGCAGTGCCATTAGAAAGACTATAGTTCCTCACTTCTAAATAAGGCAGTTAACCTGCTGACAGTGGGTCGGGGTGACTTAGTGCTGATCCGGGATGGCCACCATTCCATGAGCTATGTGGTGGTGCGACGAGAGGACAGGCTGGCATGCCATCGGAAGACACATTTTGCTATTACATGTGGCAGAAATGTTGGAGGAGCATCTTCTAACCTCGCACGTTCAATGAAAGGAAGATTCCTTGCATGTTTACTGAATATTTCTTCACTGAATCTCAGCGGGCACTGAAGAAAAGGTCGGGCCCACCATTTTGGTTTTTAGTTCCACCTCAAAAATGCTTGTTTTCTGCTTGCTACTGCTGATGCCTGCTACACAACGCTCATGGCAGGTTTACTATAACACTATTTTTCTCTTCTACATAATTTCATGCAATATACTGTGAATTTTTATTTTTTATTTTTTTTTACTTTCTTGACTCAACATAACACATATGGGAAGGCCCAGGAATCAGCAAATCACCAGCAATAAACTGCAGAATACTAAAACGTTTACCAAAATCACTACACCAACTCATTTGCTGTTCAGGCAGATATAGAGAATACTGGGGATGTCTGTTAGGATTCCACCTCCTCTCCATTGATTTTGCTGGGCTATCAGTCATCCTTCAATATCAAACTGCCCCTAAACTAGCTACAACCTCTTCTATCCCCACTAACAAGAGAGTTAAGAAGGACCCTCCATTGCCTTAAAAACGACTACTGCAATTTCAATGGAACTGCTCCTTGAAGAAATTTGGGATCTCAAGCAATACATGGAGGAAACAAATAAAACAATTCAAAACTCTGGATGATAAGTGGACACACGTGAAAAGTAGAGTCAATCAGATGGAACGGAGGTTTGAGGTTCTTGAAAAGTCTGCACTCACTGTTAAACTGTTAAAATCTGAAGTTGCATCATTAAAAAAGCATACTGAGGAAATGGAAAATTGCAGTAGAAGAATAATCTCCACATATGTGGTCTACTTGTAGGAGTACAAGGCTCCCACATTGTTCCTCCATCGTTTCTGCCCAAAATCCTGGATCTACCTTCTTCACTTCTTTTGAATATAGCAGGGGCACCCAGACTTGGTCATTCTCCCCCATTTTGCTTCATCTTTGCAGAAGGCTAGAGGAATAATCATTTATTTTTTAGAGTATCTAGATCTACTGAAACTTATCAAAGCGGCTAAAGCCAAAGGTCGAATCTCATGGTCTGGATCCAATTTGTTCCATGCACAAGATTTTTGCCAAGTCGACAGTGGAAAGCCAGAAGAAATTTCTCAATATGCAACCAACTCTTCAATATCTATATGCAAGATTTTGTCTTTTTCACCCTTGTTTGTTCAAAGTGACTTATAATAATAAGACTAACACTAAAAGGAATCTTTCTCTTTTGCAGAAATTCGTTCATAGTTGCAGAGGAGAGACGATGGACACTTCCAGAGTTATTGCTACTTGATCTTCCTGCATTTTGTTTCTTTGTTATTACAATATACTTGATATATTTTGCTTGTTCTTATCCTGTACATAAATGTTATAGGGCCAGATGTATCAAGCGATTTTGCATTCGCAAACGGTGCGAATCGCAAAATTCGGGCGTTGGAGAATGCAAAAATGCCTTTCAGGATGTATGAAAGGCATTCACAGTGCAATTTTAGGGAATCGCTAAAATAGCGATTCCTTAAAATTGAGACCCCATTTAGAGAATCGCAAATTGAGATTCTCCAAATAGGAAATCTCAAATAAGGAATCCTTATTTGCGATTTCTTAAGCACATGTATCAAGCATTTCATAAATGCGAATTGGGCATTTAGGAAATGCAATTACCACCAACAAAAGTTTGGTGGTAACCATGTGCAAATTTTAAAAATGCATTTTAAATGCATTTTTAAAATTGACATGTAGCGCACACATGCCACTAAGGCATGTGTGTGCTTCACATGTCCGTAAAAATATTTTTGGGGTGCAGCACAGGGGGCCTTAGGCCCCCAGCACCCTGGGATTTGCATTTCCTAAATTGCGAATTCCTAACAGGAATTCGCAATTTAGAAAATGCAAAACCATTTGCAGCAGGCCCATAGGTGCAAATGGAGTTGGATTCTCTATTTGCGATTCGGTAATAGCATTTGCGAATTTTAAGAAATCGCTATTACCGAATCGCAAAAATCATACATACCATTTTGCATTTCTTAAATAGCGATTTCTTAAAATTCGCTATTTAAGAAATGCAATTTGGTTTTTTGATACATCTGGCCCATAATGTTTTATATGGTTTGTCTGTCAATTTTCTTTTAATTGCTGTTTTTTCTCCTTCTTAGGTACAATCCAGGTGTCTAGAAAATTAAATTATAACATTTTGTGCGGTCTGGTCTTCTCTCCCATGTTGACTGCTTTGGAGTTTGGTTGTGTCATCCCGTTCATGTGGCTCCAGCACCCTCAAAGCTTTGTTTGCTATCTAGGTATATATCTTTTGCTGGTTACCTTCTTTAGTTCATCTAAGAACTGGGAGATGGTGTCCTTTCTCTTTCCTTTTCTCCTTATTCCTCTCTTTTTCCATCTATTCTTATCTTTCTTCTCCTCGATGTATTCTTTTAATTCTTCTTACACTCCTTACATTTTTGTCATCATTGCTGTCTTTTTCAATATCTTAATTGTTTCAGCATTGTTGATTTTTTAATCTCATTGTTACACACAATTTGTTATAGAATTTTCATTACATCTTAGATGGCTTTAAGAATAGTTTCCTGCAGTTTTAAAGGTTTGGGTTCTCCTATAAAACATCAAAGGTTATCAATGAACCTTTCTAAACTAAATGGTGATACTCCCTTGTTGCAAGAAACTCATGTGGTAGAAACTGAAATTGTTAAGCTTACAAAACAATGGTTTGGGCATATTTTTTAATTCCCAGCTACAAGGAAACGAAATGGAGCAGCTATACTATGTCATAAGACACTATAGGCAGATGGATCGTTGTTTCTCTCCCTATTAATAAAATACCTGAAATAATCTTCAATGTCTATGCCCCCACACAGTTAAATAGATCCTTTTGGCCTGAAATTGTATCCAATTTAATAAATCTCACTGATAACTATCTGTTTTTGGTGGTGAAGCATGGTTATGGACCCCTTTACTGACTGTAATTCCAATACCAAGTTGACCCCAACATTCATGTACTTATAATTTACTTCTACTACAAGTAGACGACCACCCCATCAAGAGTTTGGCGGTCTAGTGTTCCTGTCTGCCAAACTAGTAATCGGCCCCTATATTTTAATGCTGATTTAGTTTCTTCTCACTTGCATTTGAAACAGGATAAAATCAAATGCCTTGGTCTTTTGTTTAATACTTCCACTAAAGGGACAGTTTCTATTAATATGACACAGGTTCTTACTACTAGCACTTCTCTTATATCCAGAATGGAATCTTCTCCTTTTATCTTGTGGGGTAGATTAGACACTCTAAAGAAGAGAAGAGGATAGTGCCAATAATACTTTTTTACTTATTCAATATTCTTATAAACCGTCCCTGTTTTTATTTTTAATAGCGAACCAGCTTCTTATGGAATAATGAAAAAACCCTGCATGTCGCTTCAAAAACTTAAATGGTCCAAAAATCTAGGGGGTGTACATTTCCCAGATTTTCATTCATATTATACTAAATCATCCTCAAGCAAGCTTCTTTCTTACTAACAGAAGACAACTTTATTCCATTACCTCTTTGTGTCGATGTTTAACCCTTTTTTCTTCACCCTTTCTCTCTTTGAGAAATTTTACCTTTCACTCACAAACCTCTTTGTCTCTCCCTCTTCTGAAAAATACATGTAAAATGTATGTCCTTTTTTTGTCCTTCATAACACTATTAATACTAAGGGTTTCATTACAAGTTTGGCAGACTTTTGGCCAGACCGCAATGTTGACGGTCATTCAGACCACAATATTTCAAATCACACAGCCAGGACCACCAAAACCTAGCCAAAATCCCGACACCGCCAGGACTCAGCTGGGCGTAGAAGAGGTGGTTCCATCACCAGCTCCGCCAGCCTGCCAAAGATTCTCCGAACCTATTACGACCCACAAATCACAGTAGCGTTTCTTCCATTACGGAAAACCAATGGCGGCGCGAACCACTGTGGTCGGCCGTCACCATAGTAAAACACTACACCACATTGGATAGTTTGAATTCCACACACCTGAGCCACATCCACACACACGAAACACGTACATACTGCATTATAAATAACACCCCTTCAAACATCACAATCATTTGCAACCAGAACGCCACACACAGAAGACAGAGCACCATTTAAAAATACAGACCCATAAAATAGGCACCCTCCACACTTAAAATACCACTCATTCCACACCTGCACATCATACACATCAAACAGATTTTTCTCCACACATCAGATATCACCTGTCACCCACTCACAACACAGCACCCACACCTCATCACCTGTTTTTGTACCTTTTTGTGTCATCCACCACTACCATGTACCCACAAAAACCTCCTGCTTCACAGACAATGATTTGAGGGTCATGGAAGACAAAATCATCAGAGTAGAGCCACACCAATTTGGAGCCCAAGTCCAACAAAGCTCTATTGCCCAGAAAATGGAGATGTGGCAAAGAATAGTCGACAGGGTGAATTGCAGGCACCTATCCACGCACAAGTGAGGACATCAGGAGGAGGTGGAACAACCTCAGGGGGAAGGTACGTTCCATGGCCACCAGACACCAGTTGGCGGTCCTCAATACTGTTGGTGGGCCCCTACCTCCTCCCCTAATGTTCACATCATGGGAGGAGAAGTTCTTGGACATCCTGCATCCTGAGTGCTTGACAGGAATACCTGGGGGACCGGAGTCAGGTGAGTCACAACACTGAAAATGTCACCTTAAAGTTCTGTCTTGCATGCTCACTGATCACCTTTTGACATCTTAACAGCCAACACACTCACCACCCCTGTGTCCTACTGTCCAAATACCCCTCCCTAGCATTCAGTATGTAAAGTTAACTCACCTGGGGGCACAGTGTCTGTGAATGGCGTGGGTAGTACATGGACTGACAGCACTACAACTCCCAGCAGGCACTGTTCTACCATTAAGAGAACCAGAACAGTGTACCAAGATGAAAATAGCCTTGCATGTCAACTACACAATCAACTAGATCCACCAGAATGATTCTCAATTTTACAGTCAAGGGCAATGACAGCAATGCTGTGGGCATCTGCCGCTACCATACCACCAACACACAGCTGGTGGAGAGTGTTTGATGTATGTTACCTGACCCACGTTGTGACTGTTGCACAAAGTTAGTGGAGTTGGTATACCAGACTCCTCCTGAAATACCATATTTGTATATGTGTATGCTGTCTGGTCATATGTGATAACATGAAAGCTGGTGCTGGAGATGCATGTCATCTGCCTGTGTCCACCTCACAAATGGCCTGACTGCATATGGTCATCTATTAGTGGAGGGGATGTTCAAGACAGTCTATGTTTGGCTAGCTGAACTAACTAATTAGTTAGCCTGGCTGTTTTAGTATGGAACAAGTGGAGATAACATTCTATTTTTTCAATGTCATCCATGCAGGCCAAGGTCCATCAGAAGAAAGGGATCTGTCGTGCCATCGCCAAGAAAGTGTGGACCCTGGGGTCCACAGTCAGCACAGCGCCCACTGTCAGAAGTGGTGGGAGAACCTGAGATGCTGGGCCCGAAAGACCGCGGAGGCCCAGCTGGGGATGTTCTCCCAACGAGGAAGGGGAGCCTGTTGGGCCATGACCCCCCTAATGGCCTACATTTTGGCGATGGCCTACCCTGAGTTGGATGGGCATTTGAAGGCAGCACAGCAGCGACAAGGAGGTAAGTATAGACCAAACTCATATTTGACCCTTTACCAGGTGATTGAGTTAGAGAACAGTATGTCAGCTCTGACAATGTCTCCTGTGTGTACATTGATGTACCACAGCCATCTATAGCACTCAGGTGTGTACATACCAATGTATTTGAGGGCATGCTACTCAACTATATAGTCCCTTCAGTACAATAGCGTATTATGGTGTACATGTGACTGTGTCATATGTGTAAATTTTCTACACTGGTGATTGTACATACCCACCAATAGGTCAATCCTCCCAATGTCATGATGGTGAGTTGTGTAGGTCCTTGATTTCTGTCTTCTGCAATGTCTCAATATTCCTGTCCCTGTGCAACCATGAGTCAGACATATTCAAGTCATCTCTGCTTTTCTACTGCTTTTTGATGCGTGACAGTAGCATGTGAGGCAGTGATGTCCATCTGACATGTCACATGACAGACAAGGTTAACATCTTCACACCTGTTATAAGAGAATGCCCCTTGGTATGTGAGGGATGTACATGGACATATGTGAAGTCTCATCAGAGTAGGCAACATGCATGTTGGATATCTTTGAGGTGTTGCAACATTGTTATGGGCACATATACAGTGGTATCAGAGGCTAGGAATGTTACTACCTTGCTAATTGTCTGTTAGTGGAAAGTGGCCACTCAGCTGGGCATGGGCATATTGGGCATATTGTACTAGGCATGATTCATAGGCAATGATACAATATTCACAGTTATATTCTTGACAGATATGTGTCAACGTCATGTATTAATTGAAATGTTCAGTATTGAATCAACATTTGGTATAGTTATGCCTACTTGCTGTTGCTATGAAGGATGTGACAAATGAGTCCTGGCTGTTTGGGAACCTAATGTTGGCAATGACACCTATGTGGTGCATAGTTCACATACACATGTGAGTTGTATTGTGAGTGTATCTAAGCTTATGGCTTGCATCATGGTAGGTGTACCTGTCATGTTAGAACACAAATTTGTGTTGGCTTTGAAAATCCTATGCAGATAGATGTAAGTCTTGCCATGTCTGATGTGTATGTACTGATGTTGCCACTCAGTCAGTGGCCTATTGGTCGAGTATTTGGATGGTTAGGCAGGTCTGAAGGTCATTTTCCTGCACAATATAGTATTCCATATTTAAGGTACAGTCTTTTTGACATATTGTAGTTGTGTGTGCGACATAGGTCTGAGCTTACATGGCCCTTACCTAACTGATAACGTTTGTTTGCCGAAGACCATTGACCCCAATGACTTGGTCCACATTGTAATTTCAATCCTTGATACATCACTATTGGTGGATGGGTGTGTGCCATGTGTTCTGACTCATTAACTGAAATTGGAATGTATGGCAATTAGAGTCATTACAGGTTACCATATGTCCATAGTGTATGGTTGCAACAATGTGAAATGAAGACGTTATGGCTTTTCTACACTAAGCTTGCTTGCCTTTGCTTTACAACATGTGTCAGAGCCTGGTACATGATTTCAGAGTAAAATATTTGTGTGTGTTGATTCTGTGTTTTTGGCTAGTGGTAAGCAATTTCACATTCCTAAAGTATTGATTATTGGTGCTTGAATTTGTTGTTGTGGATAGGGAACCTGTATCATGTGTAAAAGTCACCTTGTAATGGTATGGTCAGTGTGATAGGTCAACTTGATTCATGGGATTGTAGGTGTCAGTTAGCTAGGTTAAATGGTGTATAGCAATGTATATATTGAGGGACATACTTCCTATTTAGTTGTGACATGATGTTGGCACTGTACTAGCACTACCTGGGGAAGTTGGTGAACAGGATGCAATGAGACGTATGTTTACTGTATGATGAAAGTGTTATCTTGTTAATGTGATGACATACCTGACTTTCTGTTTTTCAGCATCAGCACTGGCAGACGAATAAGATGGGGCACAGCCGAGTGGGAAAGCTTCTGGCCACAGGACCTCCAGTCACGAGAATACTAACACCAAGGGACCCAGTGGCCCGAAGGGCGAGGGGAGTGCCATGGGGGAGACCAGATTGACTAGATCTTCTTTGGACTCCTCCTCCAGCGGCAACTCCCCATTGGTGGCAGACCCATCTGAGACCATCCCAGTACCATCTCTGTCTGCCACCCCCATTCTATCACCACCCTCCCTGTAGATCCCCACCCAGTTGGTCGCGCATGCCCATCCAAGAGGGTGGGCGTCTCCTTAGCCACAAGCACCTCTGCCCCAGGACCTTTACTCCTGCTGCCCTCAGTGAGGAGGCTATTGACCTCCTGAGGTTGATCTCTGTGGGTCAGTCGACCATTGTGAATGCCTTCCAGGTACTGGCAACTCAGATCAAACAGAGCAATGGGTTTGTGGAGGGCATTCACGGTGCACTGCCTGGCCTACAGAGAACCTTTCAGGCTCTGCTCTCCACACTGCTGGCACCCAGTCACCCCTTGTCTACTGTCTCCCCTCCACCTTCCTCCTCCTAGTCTGGACCCCCCTTCCCCATCTAAAGCACACAAACAGACAGGCATGCATCGACCTCAAGATCCAAGGTTAGCACAGACAAACATAAGCACCACAAGACACACCACCCATACGCACACAAACAATATCCACCTGCCGACACAGCATCAACCTTGACACCCCCACCAACCCCAGCATCACAGACTCAACACCTGACACACCTGCAGACACCACACCAACATTCACAGATCTAGCCACCTCACCTATCCTAACTACAGACAGCACTCCAGCAGACCCTCAGACATCCACCTGTCACCACACCTGCAGACACCACAACCACTGACATGCCTGCATGCAACACATCCACCATACCTGAAGTCACCACCCCAACAGACAAACACCCACCCACCATGGCATCCCCCAGTACCTCCACTCCTCTCAGCCCAAGACACTTAAACACGCTGACTCACCCACCCAACAGATACCTATCACCCACAAGCATACCTCCAATAAACACGCACCCAAGACATCCATACCTAAACATCAAACACTCCCTCCACACCCAAACCCCCTTCTGATGCCCGTCCATGTGTATCTAAGAAACATTTCCTATGTGAACTTAGCCTTTTCCCTACTCCTCCCTGTGACATCCCTAAACGTTTAGTGACCCTCCCCAAGGCCATCCCTTACCCCTTCAAGGCCCCCCTACCCCCCTTGTCACCACCCCTGCCCCTCCCCCACCAAAAAGAAGTCCACCCCTCCCAAAAAGGTCCAACTCCCCCAAGCCAAAGCCTAACCCACCTTCCAAGCCTAAGTCTTCAACCCCCCTCCCCAACCACCCTTCACAAATCCCTGAGGTGCCTGCCTGTCCCCTTGATGCCCCTACCTGTGGTGGTTACTGGCAGTCAGGAGTCAAGTAGGGGCACCATTTAGTGCATTTGGTGCTATTTCATCATTGACAATAGACTGGCCTATGGCCTTGCACAAACCTTTTTTAGTCCTTATAATTCCCAAACTTAAACCAACCAGTTGTTGGTATTTCTGGTTACATCTTTGTCCTGCATTTCCTTTCCTAGGTTAGAGTTGTTCCTGGCTGACATTGGTTGTGTGCCAGTATTTGTGTGTGTACGGTGTTTGATGCTTCCGGTATTGTCTGAGAAGTCTGTGAGGTTGTGTGCAGTGCTTTTGTCCCCAAGGGATAGGGTGTGTTTTGTGTGATGGGTATGTGTATGTAGCTGAAATGTTGTTGTCATGATGGTGTGTTGTGTTAGTGATGATATGAGTTTGTTGTAGTTCTATGTGACTCTGTGTGTTTAGACAGATTGACTCTGCATTTATTGTGCATGGCGCAATAGGTTCGGTGCACTGTGTGTGTGAGGTGTGTGTCGATTGCTAGGTTGTATGATGGTTTAAATGTGTGTGTTGCATCACAGATGGTTGTACATTTTGTTGTATGTGTGTGAAGTCCCTGGCCAGTGTCAGTAGTGAGTGTTTGAGGTGTGTTTTTATTTGTGCGGTTGTGGTGTTGTTGTTACAAATTTGCATGTTGTATGTATACTTGTGAGGTTGGTCCTGTGCTGTGTTGCAATGTTTAACTGTGTGTCATTGATGTGTTTTGTGTGTGTGTGTGCTGGGTACAGTGTGCGTGCTGTGTATGTGTGGGTGTATTTGTTGCTGTGTGTGTGTCACTGTACTGTTACGTGTGAGTATAGCAATCGCACCCCCTCTCTATCGTATGCTATGTTACAGTTCAAATATCTACATTTTACATGTGTTACAGGTGAGTGTGTGTACTTACGGTTATTGTCATCCTCAATAGCATTGATTCTGTTGTCTTTCTGCGAGTAGGAGCAACGGGAGGTCGTCTAGTTGTGGTTCCATGGTGGCTCAGGACAAGAATGGCTTCCTGGAGGTGAGCGACTCCTTTTACACTGTATTTCTGCCTGGTGTTACGTGGTGGTGCAAACGCGACGAAAATGTTGGCAGTGTGCAACCTTGTAATGAGTCCGGCAGATACATGGTCTCCGCCGGACTGGTGGCGGCTCCAGTCAACCATGGCAATCTGACTGCACTGGCGGTGCTGGCGGTGCTTTGGCAGAATTTTGTGTGCAGCACTGCTAAACTCATAATTTGGCGGTCTTCTCCACCAGCCTGTTGCCGATTGGACCACCACCACCAACATGGCGGTCATTAGACCGCCAAAGTCGCTTTGAGGTCCCAAGTCTTACATTTCTCAATCTGGCAGAATCAATATATTTAAATTAATATTAAAACTATTTTTTGGGAAATCACCATATATAAAAGATCTAAAATGGATTAATCAACTTTTTGATAATGGTTGCGTTTTTCCTTTCCTGCTTTGTACTTCACTAAATATCTCTCACTAATATCTGTCATTCAAACAGCATAGAAGCCACATACACTTGATAACATCTCCATTTTTCCTACTTCTCAGATAACAACTTTTTTGTTATCCTTTCCTTCGGTGTCACACATTTACCATAATCTCACATCTCCTCCAGAGGATCACGATAAGAGTGATGTAGAATTAAGATGGGAACCTGATTTGGACACATCCTTCCCAATCCCCCTATGGAATAATGTTTGGATCAAGATACAAAAATCCTCCAGAGTGGCCAATACGACCCAAACTTTAGTTTGCATTTATAATAGGCTATTGATTACCCCAATCACGTTGCACAAAATAAATTCCACATTCTCATCCTTATGTTGGTATTGCAATTGTTCTCCCTCTGACCTCAAGCACCTGCTCTTTTAATGCTCTTCTAAACATCATTTTTGGTTAAAAGTCTGGCAACAAATAAATACTATTTTTGACACACAGGTCCCTTTTAGTTTCAGGAATATCTTCTTACTCTTCTCTCAGGAGAGTGGTCATCTCACCTTGATAACATTGATATGTTGGACTTATGTCTTGCAGTTGCATTTCAACAGATCACCAAGTCATGGAAGGATTCTTCCAATATATATTTTCAGGCTTGGTGGTATGGTGTTTACTATAATTGTGGGTTGGACAGAGCTTATGTTCATCCATTATCTCTTGCCATTAAACAGACATCTTTCGGCTACCTTTCCTAGACTCTTCAGCACACTCTGCCAATGCCTATAATCCTCGAATTGAAGAAGTAACCAAACCTCAATGATTTTCTTATCATTGTTGTTGGACTTTTGCTTATGCAGGGTCATCCCCAGTCTTTTTCGCCTCCTGCCTCCTATGTTTTTCTGACATGTTGCTGTTGGCTTTTCAACTCTGAGCACTTTACCACTGCTAACCAGTGCTAAAGTGCATATGCTCTCCTGTTTAAATTGTATGTAAGTGGTTTATCCATGATTGGCATATTTGATTTACTAGTAAGTCCCTAGTAAGGTGCACTAGAGGTGCCAGGGCCTGTAAATCAAATGCTACTAGTGGGCCTGCAGCACTGGTTGTGCCACCCACATAAGTAGCTCTGTAATCATGTCTCAGACCTGCCACTGCAGTGTCTGTATGTGTAATTTTACACTGTAAATTCGACTTGGCAAGTGTACCCACTTGCCAGGCCTAAACCTTCCCTTTCCTTACATGTAAGGCACCCCTAAGGTAGGCCCTAGGTAGCCCCAAGGGCAGGGTGCAGTGTATGGATAAGGTAGGACATATAGTAATGTGGTTTATATGTCCTGACAGTGAAATACTGCCAATTTCGTTTTCACTGTTGCAAGGTCTGTCTCTCTCTCATAGGATAATATGGGGGCTACCTTTAAATATGATTAAAGTGTAGATTCCCCTAGAGAGTAGATGGACATGTGGAGTTTGGGATCCCTGAACTCACAATTTAAAAATACATCTTTTAGTAAAGTTGATTTTAAGATTGTGAGTTTGGAAATGCCACTTTTAGAAAGTGAGCATTTTCTTGCTTAAACCATTCTGTGACTCTGCCTTGTTTGTGGATTCCCTGTCTGGGTCAGTTTGACAGTTGGGTTGTTTTTCACCTCACACCAGACAGTGACACAAAGGGAGCTGGGGTGTAATCTGCATTTCCTGATTAGCCATCTCTGCTAGGAGGGAGGGGTGGAGTGGTCACTCTCATCTGAAAGGACTGTGCCTGCCTCTGACAATGCTGTCTCCAACCCCCTGGTGTGTGTCTGAGGCCTTGCCTGGGCAAGGCAGGATTTCACAAGAAGGTGTGAGTCCCCTTTGAAGGAAGGTGACTTCAAAGACTAAAATGGGTATAAGAAGGGCACCCAAACTTACAAACTTCAGAAACACTTCTGGAACCAAGAGGAACCTCTGCCTGGAGAAGAGCTGATAGCTGAGGAAAACGTGCTGCCCTGCCTGTGACTGTGCTTTGTGGAGCTTTCCTGCAGTGCTGCTTCTGCCAGAGTAAGAGGGCAAAGACTGGACTTTGTGTGCCTTCCATCTTGAAGAAGAAATCTCCAAGGGCTTGATGTAGAGCTTGCCTCCTGTTGTTGAAGTCTCAGGGATAGCAAAGACTTCTTCCTGCCAGCACCTGGAGTCTCTGGAGAGACCCCTACTCTGCTCTGTGGTGCCCTTCCAGTTCCTGGGACCCTGAAAGGAGAGGCTGGCAGCCTAAGGACAAAAATACACGCACCGAGCGCCGTGCGGAGAAAAGATCGACGCGAATCCGATCGCGGCTGAGAAAACGACGCGACGCCGGTTCCGCAGCTGAGAAACGACGCCGCAGGAAACGCGACCGAAAAACCGACGCCCGGAGCAGGAGAAACGACGCGCAGCATCGCTGACGGAGGCTGAGAGATCGCACCCTGCGCCGCGGGACTTTCGGATCGTCGTGTGGCTGGCTTTTTCAACGCGCACCGCCGTGCCGAGTTGTTTTCGACGCACACAGCCGTGCAGGGTTACTTTCGACGCACACCGCCCGTGCGGGGTTATTTTTGACGCAAACCAGGTACATTTTTCACGCTAGCAGCGCTAGTGTGGTGTTACAACTACCTAAAGACTCTTTTTATTTTAAACCTTAAAAAAATCATAACTTGACTTGTGTATGTTGGATTTTTGTCGTTTTGGTCTTGTTTTGTCTAGATAAATATTTCCTATTTTTCTAAACTGGTGTTGTGTCATTTTGTAGTGTTTTCATTAAGTTACTGTGTGTGTTGGTACAAATACTTTACGCCCAGCACTCTGAGGTTAAGCCTACTGCTCTGCCAAGCTACCAAGGGGGTAAGCAGGGGTTAGCTGAGGGTGATTCTCTTTTATCCTAACTAGAGTGAGGGTCCTTGCTTGAACAGGGGATAACCTGACTGTCAACCAAAGACCCCATTTCTAACATTGGTGACCAGCGGTCGGGATTGGACTTGTATTTGTGCTTGACATACAGTAATTAAGTGTACACTACTGTTTTGATCTCAGACCACTACGTGACCACATACTACTTGTTTGGTGATCTTTTGATTTTTCTCTTAAGGACTCTTTTTATTCTACTTCCATGATTTTGCTGATCCCTTGACTGATTCTTTTTACTTCATTGGGAAATTATTTTTTTCTGCCTTTTGGAACTTTGCACTTGTGACCATCATGTCTCAATCTGGAGATGCAACAGCTGGAGCTGTGTTTGAAATGGAGAAACTGAAGGAGTACTCAGTTGCTCAATTGAAACAGTTCCTTAAAGATCTTGACTGTCCCACTGAGAGCTCCACCAGGGAGGGGGAGCTGCAACAGGCACAGAGGGCCTGGGTGACAATCAAGAAGGCTGGAAGGCACACAGAGGAGGAGAATATGGGGGGGGAAGTGCAGAGGATACACAGTGGTGTAGTGGAGGAACCTGTTACGCCTGGGGGGAGGGTCCCCAGGAGGGATGGCAGGGTGTCACCCAAGGGTCTGACTCCTGAAGAGTTACAGGACAGACAGGCAGAAAGGGTTCGCCGGTTGGAGGCAGAAAAGTTGAGGATGCAAAGGGAGTATGACAAGTGGGAAGAGTTGGAAGAAAGGAGGAGGAACTTAGAGATTAAAAAAATGATTTATGCTTACGAGCTTAAATTGAAAGAGCTGGAAGTCATGAGGGCTGAGTCCAGCTGGAATGGTGGCAGCAACAATTGTATATCCAGTGATGCTGCAGAAGTGCACATGCCCAGAGAGGTGGTGCCCTACTTGAAGGAGGGAGTTAACACACGCCAGGAGGTTCAGGGGTATGAGGTAGCTCCAGTGATGCACAGGGTCCCTGAGGTGGATTGGGGAACTGGCATGGGGAGTCATATTCCTACTGGTGGGAGGGACACTCTACTGACTCTAGGTGAGAGTGACAGGGAGAGGGGTTCCCCCCAGGTAGAAGTCCTGGTTATGGAGTATGAAAACATCCCAGAAGAGTGTGGGTTGAGTGTCAGGGACAGTCAGGTACTGTCTCACCAGTCTCAGGAGGGTGATGTGGGGTGCTTTTTCAAAGCAGAGTCACTGGATGGTTGGGTGAAGGGTACTTTGGTTAATTCATGTGAGGGGCTGAGTGATGTAATTGCTGGAGAGCATATGTCTAGTCCTTATTTTCCAGAGCTATGCCAACACCAGGTGGAGTGTGAGTTCTCTGACCCCAGGGAGCTTACAATGGAGGCAGACTTCTGGGTGAGTACCAGAGAGTCTGGAGAGGCATTTGGGGGTGCTCCTGAGAGGAGTGGTCTAGGTAGTTCCCAACCAGGTGAGGTAGGGAAGGATTGTAGTGTCCCAGGTAGGTCCCAGTGTAGTGGGATGGGTGAGGGACCCCATGTCCAGTCTCAGAGGAGAGGGAATGGGGATGGGTTGAGGCCCAAGGTGCCCGAGATCCGGTCCCAGGTCCTGGAGGGTTCCCTGCGGGAACACCAGGAAGGGAGCCTAGCCTGTACCATAGGGCCATCTGTTGAGGGAGACCCCACAGTGTCAGGAGAACTTGGGGTGGCGGCTGTAGCCAGCGTCCCACCAGTTCTGGTGTCTGGCAGTACCACTCCTAGTGAGGGGGTGCAGAAGTCCGGACAGAGGGTTGAGAGGGGGTTGCGGACCCCAGTGGAGAACCTGGAGGGTCAGGGGTCAGCTCTGAGAGCAGAGCCCCCCATGAATGACCTTGGTGAGACCATTTCTGGGTTGGGGGGAATCCAGACTCTGTCAGATGGGCAGAGGTCAGGAGACCTGCGCCAGCCAGACTCTTGTGTGGCCCTTCGGGACAGTGTGTCCCTTGAGGGGGGTAAGTGTGCCCCCCTGGAAGTCCTGGTGTGCCAGGCAATGGTTCAACCGCAGGGTGGTGACTCTGGGTTGAATGATCCGGTTCAGGGGGTAAACTCTGACCTGATGGGGGGTAAGTGTGCTCCCAAGGAAGTCCTGGTGTGCCAGGCAGTGGTTCAACCGCAGGGTGGTGACCCTGGGTTGGATGACCAGGTTCAGAGGGTAACCTCTGACCTGGTAGGGGGTAGGTATGCCCCCCAGGAAGTCCTGGTTTGCCAGGCAGTGATCCAGTCTGTGGGTACAGACCCTGGATTGGGAGGCCAGGTTAAGGGTGTCCCCCCTGACCTGGAGGAAGGGGCTACTGCTAACAGTGCCCCTACCATGTTGTCTTCTGGGGGGGTCACTCCTAGTTGGGTGGTTCAGGACCCCAGGAGAGAGGGCAGGGGGAGGGAAGCCTCACCCCTGGCCCTGGTCCAACCTGAAGGTACAGACCCCAGGTTGGAGGATCAGGGTCAGGTTGTCATCCCTGACCTGGTGGAAGAGAGAGTGGTCAAAGGGTGCCAGGCACCTGGGGCTACCACCCCCCACTCTCCACAGTCACAGTGGTTAGAGAGGCCTGAGGTCGGGCTCTCATCCCTGACAGTTGTCTGGGGCCACTGTGGCTTGCTGTCCTGGTGGACAGAGTTGCCCCTGGGGGGGGGAGGACGAGAGTCACACCCCGGGGGTGGAGTGGGCAACACCACTGTGTTGGCCCTGGTGGTACTATCTGCCCATTGCAATACATCTGTGAGCAAAGTAAAGTTAGGTGTTGCACAGATGGTGTCTGTAGATGTGGAGAGGGGTTCCCCATGGGTTAGCTTAGTGGGCCCTGAGAGTATGGACAGAGGGATCCAACTGGAGTCAGGAAGGCGTAGAACTGGAACATGCCCCTGCTGTTGTGGGCCTGGGTCCCTGTTCTATCGCCCCAATCAGGGAAGTACATCAAGGTATTGATTGTTCTCCCCTGGCTTTAGGCTGGTAGGGGGTCGTGTTGGACTTTTGCTTATGCAGGGTCATCCCCAGTCTTTTTCGCCTCCTGCCTCCTATGTTTTTCTGACATGTTGCTGTTGGCTTTTCAACTCTGAGCACTTTACCACTGCTAACCAGTGCTAAAGTGCATATGCTCTCCTGTTTAAATTGTATGTAAGTGGTTTATCCATGATTGGCATATTTGATTTACTAGTAAGTCCCTAGTAAGGTGCACTAGAGGTGCCAGGGCCTGTAAATCAAATGCTACTAGTGGGCCTGCAGCACTGGTTGTGCCACCCACATAAGTAGCTCTGTAATCATGTCTCAGACCTGCCACTGCAGTGTCTGTATGTGTAATTTTACACTGTAAATTCGACTTGGCAAGTGTACCCACTTGCCAGGCCTAAACCTTCCCTTTCCTTACATGTAAGGCACCCCTAAGGTAGGCCCTAGGTAGCCCCAAGGGCAGGGTGCAGTGTATGGATAAGGTAGGACATATAGTAATGTGGTTTATATGTCCTGACAGTGAAATACTGCCAATTTCGTTTTCACTGTTGCAAGGTCTGTCTCTCTCTCATAGGATAATATGGGGGCTACCTTTAAATATGATTAAAGTGTAGATTCCCCTAGAGAGTAGATGGACATGTGGAGTTTGGGATCCCTGAACTCACAATTTAAAAATACATCTTTTAGTAAAGTTGATTTTAAGATTGTGAGTTTGGAAATGCCACTTTTAGAAAGTGAGCATTTTCTTGCTTAAACCATTCTGTGACTCTGCCTTGTTTGTGGATTCCCTGTCTGGGTCAGTTTGACAGTTGGGTTGTTTTTCACCTCACACCAGACAGTGACACAAAGGGAGCTGGGGTGTAATCTGCATTTCCTGATTAGCCATCTCTGCTAGGAGGG
This sequence comes from Pleurodeles waltl, assembly GCF_031143425.1. NCBI lineage: Eukaryota > Metazoa > Chordata > Amphibia > Caudata > Salamandridae > Pleurodeles > Pleurodeles waltl. Next base: position 382,387,797 of record NC_090438.1, read on the forward strand.
AGGGGTGGAGTGGTCACTCTCATCTGAAAGGACTGTGCCTGCCTCTGACAATGCTGTCTCCAACCCCCTGGTGTGTGTCTGAGGCCTTGCCTGGGCAAGGCAGGATTTCACAAGAAGGTGTGAGTCCCCTTTGAAGGAAGGTGACTTCAAAGACTAAAATGGGTATAAGAAGGGCACCCAAACTTACAAACTTCAGAAACACTTCTGGAACCAAGAGGAACCTCTGCCTGGAGAAGAGCTGATAGCTGAGGAAAACGTGCTGCCCTGCCTGTGACTGTGCTTTGTGGAGCTTTCCTGCAGTGCTGCTTCTGCCAGAGTAAGAGGGCAAAGACTGGACTTTGTGTGCCTTCCATCTTGAAGAAGAAATCTCCAAGGGCTTGATGTAGAGCTTGCCTCCTGTTGTTGAAGTCTCAGGGATAGCAAAGACTTCTTCCTGCCAGCACCTGGAGTCTCTGGAGAGACCCCTACTCTGCTCTGTGGTGCCCTTCCAGTTCCTGGGACCCTGAAAGGAGAGGCTGGCAGCCTAAGGACAAAAATACACGCACCGAGCGCCGTGCGGAGAAAAGATCGACGCGAATCCGATCGCGGCTGAGAAAACGACGCGACGCCGGTTCCGCAGCTGAGAAACGACGCCGCAGGAAACGCGACCGAAAAACCGACGCCCGGAGCAGGAGAAACGACGCGCAGCATCGCTGACGGAGGCTGAGAGATCGCACCCTGCGCCGCGGGACTTTCGGATCGTCGTGTGGCTGGCTTTTTCAACGCGCACCGCCGTGCCGAGTTGTTTTCGACGCACACAGCCGTGCAGGGTTACTTTCGACGCACACCGCCCGTGCGGGGTTATTTTTGACGCAAACCAGGTACATTTTTCACGCTAGCAGCGCTAGTGTGGTGTTACAACTACCTAAAGACTCTTTTTATTTTAAACCTTAAAAAAATCATAACTTGACTTGTGTATGTTGGATTTTTGTCGTTTTGGTCTTGTTTTGTCTAGATAAATATTTCCTATTTTTCTAAACTGGTGTTGTGTCATTTTGTAGTGTTTTCATTAAGTTACTGTGTGTGTTGGTACAAATACTTTACGCCCAGCACTCTGAGGTTAAGCCTACTGCTCTGCCAAGCTACCAAGGGGGTAAGCAGGGGTTAGCTGAGGGTGATTCTCTTTTATCCTAACTAGAGTGAGGGTCCTTGCTTGAACAGGGGGTAACCTGACTGTCAACCAAAGACCCCATTTCTAACAATTGTTATTTGCAACTGTCATAATATTTGGATACAAATATAATTATTTCTTATGTTTTAGCAATGATACTGTATCTACGCAATTATTCACAGGGTGTTTCTGCTCCTTCACCTTTCCTTCTTTTCTATTAATAATTACTTTAAAGTTTTCCTTCTAGTCATACTGTGTTATTTGACTATACAGTCACTGATTATTTTATTTCAAATGCTAATATACATTATCTTTCAAACTTAAAAAAAAGAAGTGCGCTAAGAGGGCATCAAGTGATTCCTAGAGGATTTCACCGTACATCCGTCCTCTAAATTGCACACTCCTTCAGAGAAATCAACCCTTTAGTATTTTGTTCAACAACCCTAGCTTGTTGTATTCTTATCACCGGGATGGATACCAGGTTTTCTGTACTCGTGTACCTATGTGTATGAAGGAAAGTAAAATGCATCCATTTCTTGAACAGCATACACCAAAGAAAAGTGACATTCTACTCAGCACTTACGCATTTTTACAGATAATGATAGTACGGCTGGGATGATAAGGTGACTTGTCAACTATGACACAACTTTAGTACAGCTAGAGTTAGGGTTCCATATTTAGGTGTTTTGCAATATACAGAATAATGAGCTAAGAAAAGAAAAACAAATAAATTCAACAGACACAAGGGGACAGATTTGCAAAACATTTTATTAAATCATAGAATTGTACACCTATATATTGAGTAGAGTTCTACAGAATTAGGTAAAATTCCAGCCTGTACTAGGCAAAAGAAGACCCTCAGAATGCATGCAGATGAAGGTAAATGCAGTTTCTCCCCACGAAGATATATTTTCTCTTTAGATAAAAAAATAAAAATAAGGGTTTTAAAGGCTAATTCACAAATTGCATGTGCTTTCTATTTCAGGAATAAGCACACAGGATAGAGAATCCTCTCAGAAATCCATTGCCATGTCAGATTTTCAGGACTACTCTTTGGGATTTTCAAAAATCCCCAAAAAGTTAGAAATCTACTCACATTGGAGAGGCAAACCACCAATGATAGATGTCGAACATTTAGAAAAGGTTTGGGAATCAGACCCTATGAGTGTATATCTTGAGGCCTACTGAAGGAGTTATATTTAACACTCAGTGGTTGTTAGACCTGTTCACCTTTACGGTGGTATTTCCCCAAGCTTTTTGCTTTCATCCCTCTTATGTTTGCTGATCCTGTTTTGATGGCCTCGGGACTCTGCACACTTTACCATTGGTAACCATTGTTAAAGTGCTTGTGCTCACTCCCTAAAATATGATAAAGTTAACTTACGCCCAACTGCATATTTAATGTATTGGTAAGTCCCTAGTAAAGTGGAGCTACCTGTGCTCAGGACCAGTAAATTGAATGCTATTAGTGGGCCTGCAGCACTGATTGTGCCACCCACTTGTGTATCCCTTTAAACATGTTGCAGGTCTGCCATTGCAGCCTGTCCTGTGTATTTTTAAACTGGCATTTCAACCTGGCAAAAGAAAACCCTTGCTGGGCCCAAACCTTCCTTTTAATACACATATGTCACACCTAGGCTAGACCCTGGACAGCCCAAACAGCAGGGTGTAGTGTATTTAAAAAGTTGGGCATCTACTTTTAAGTTTTACATGTCCTGGTAGTGAAAAACTCCTACATTCATGTTTGACTACTGCAAGGCTTACCTTTCTAATACAATAACATTGGAGTTGTCCTATATATTTAATAAGGTGTAACTTCCAAATGGGAACAGATCATGTTGGGTGTCTTTGGAATTGTAATGCAAAATCCTCTCTTATGGTAAAGTTGGATTTTAAATCACAATTTTGAAAATGGCACGTTTAGAAAGTTGGCATGCTCCTGCCTTAGCCTGTCTCTGGGTCACATGACTGGGTGTAGTTGACAATTGGTATTTGTGTATTCCTCCTAGACAGTCACATACAATAGAGGACTTAGGTGTGCTTGGATGGGCCATCACTGTCAGGTTGGGAGGGCGGAACTAGGCACAGCCCTTCTTACACTTGCTTGCTGCTCTGAATGACTATTACCCTGCAGTGCTGTCTGGTGCCCTCTTGCCTGGGTGAGAAGAACTGGACCTGTATTTGTTGAACCCAGGGCACCAGGGAGACACCAAGGTCTAGTTGGAGGGCCATCACATCTATCATGTGAAACTCCACTATGAGAGGTCTGATATCACCATGTTGTTGGTGTCAGATGATGGAGTAGAGGAGGAGAGTGAACCTCTCCTCGATCTCTTGTCATCCAAGGAGAAAGATGGGTCAATGAAGGGTGTCAAACTTTCCCTTACTCCGACCCCAGAGCAGCAGAGGGACTTTTGCCAGCTATTTGGACAGTTCCCCTCTCTGTCCTCTCTCACTCCTTGGTTTACACACTTGTATTCCCATGATATTGACACTGGTGACAGTCCCCCTATCAAGATCAAAATATACAGACAAGTTAAGGGCCAGTATCAAGACAGATGTCTTCAAGTTACTGGTGTTGGGAGTGATTTAGCACTATAGTAGTCTTTGGTCCAGCCCAGTGCTGCTTGTTCCAAATGTTACCTCATTGGGCACCACACCAGAACTCAAGTTCTGTGTGGACTACAGGAGGCTTAATTCAGTCACAAGGACTGATGCTGACCCTGTCCTCCCAGCTGATAAACTTGTGGATTAGTTTGAGGCTGCCAAGTTCCTGAATACTCTTGACTTGCTTCAAGGTAATGGCAGATTGTCCTAACTGAGGGGGCTAAGGAGAGGTTGGCATTTTCCAACCAAAGGCTCACTTCCAATTCAGGGTAATGCCCTTTGGCCTGAAAAATGCCCCTACCACCTCCCAGAGGCTGGTGAACCATGTTTAGTCTGGAATGGAGGCCTTCAGCACTGCTTAACTGGACAGCATAGCTGTCTTCAGTAGCAGCTGGGAGGATCACTGGTTCCAACTTCAGGAAGTTCTTCAGGCTCTGCAACAGGCAGGCCTGATTATGTACTAAGTACTAAGTACTGTGGTGTTCTTGGGACACCTAGTGGGCACAGGTAAAGTGCAGCCCCTCAAGGTCAAGATTAAGACCATGGCCTGGGAGCCCCCAAGGGCAGACGGAAGTGAGGGCCTTCCTGACCCTCAGTGGTTACTACAGGTGGTTTGTCAAGGGGTATGGCACCATTGTTGTTCCCTTAACTGAGTTGACCTCGAAGAATTAGCTAAGGTGATCTGGACAGAGGCCTGCAGAGAGCTTTTGACTCCCTCAAATAGGCCATCTGTATAGCCCCTGTACTCAGGACCCTGACTTTTCCAAGAAATGTACTGTGCAAACTGATGCCTCAGAGCATCAGCCTTGGGTCAGTACTGTTGCAGTTAAATGAGGAGGGCCTAGATCAGCCTGTAGCCTTTATCAGTAGGAGGATACTTCCCCAAGAACAGAGGTGGAGTGCTTCAAAGAGAGAAGCCTTGGCTGTGGGCTGAGATCATACCTATTTGCCGTTACTGCTGGCAGTTGGAAAACTTGACCGCCAGACCTGAGTGAGAAGACCGTGCGGACCTGGTGGTCTCCCCACCTGCCCTGCTGTGAATTTTCCACTGGGCTGACTGATGGAAACCAGGTTTCCGCCAGTCAACCCAGTGGAAAACATGCTCCACATGGAGCTCCACATGGAGCTGAGAACAATGCCGTCACAAGGGGGGGCGACCAGCACCTTCAGAATACACACTATTTGCTGAGGAGACAGTGTGCATTCTGAAGGTGCTGGGGAGAGGGGCGCCCAACACTTCTTCTCCTCCAGCCTTTATTGCAGTTAAGTGTGCACTACTGTGGTGTCTGGTGTAATCTTAAAGCCATGCCTGTCTTGCAAATAAAACTTTGTCCAAATTAGATTTTGGAATTAAATGTACTTCCAAAGTCCAAAACTACCTTATATTACATATAAGTCATGCCTAAGGTCTTCCCTAGGTGCCCCAAGGGTAACAAGCAGGGACAGTATGAAAAACATTATATATGCCCTGGGGGGGAACAACCAAAGTCGTTTCCCCTATTTTAGTGCTGCTAGCCCCTTAGGGTAATATGGGAAAGCTTTATTAAACTTTAATAAAATCTAAAGTTTCATTAGAGTTAGCTACCAATATGATTCAAAATATCAAAATAATAGTTACAATAAGTCCAATAAACCGCCATGAAAGGGCAAGCGGAGAACATGGTTGTAATCAACAGGGCAATGCTGACTTCAGTGCCGCCGGGGCTGATCACAACCAAGACAGTCATCAGCTCATCGGGATCAGAGATCCTGGCAGAGACGGTGGACCGTAATGTGGTGGTCAGACTGCCACAGCCGCGATGGTCCGACCTCCACCCTGCGTCTGGCAGTCTTGAGACTGCTAGACTCGTAATCAGGCCCTAAATTTGAAATATTGTCAACTATTAAACAAACAATATTTAGAAATAAATTAATATATGAACTAAAACACATATAGATAATTAAAACACAACATTTTTACAAGTTTATTATTGAAAATGATATTAACAACACAGATAATCTTAAAAACAATATCACTTACCTTATAAAAAATCAATATTCTTGTCAACGCTATGAAGGGGAATGGTGCAGGAGCCTAAGACACTTTTCTGTACCTAGCAGGCCCTCAGAGAATGGTTTTAGCCTTCGGCCTGACCCTCTGCTGAGGTTCAAATGATGCAAGGGCCAGAGCCTAAATTAGTTAGGCTCAGGGGGCTCAGTCGTCATGCCCATCCAGGGTTCTCAAACACAAGAACTGTAATTTAGGAACATACATGGACTTTTTAGAATTGCAGTGCATTTGAAGATGTGAAGGCTCTTTAGTGAAATCTTTTTATTGCACATGTGTGCTGATTGGACTTTTACGGTTGTGCATACTTGCTGGAGAATGGCAAAGTGCATTAGAAGCCATGCTTCTGTGATGAGAATGCTTCATGAATGCACATGTGCAGTGCAGGACCAAAGTTTTGGGAATTACTATCTTTTGTGTGGTTTTCCCCAGATTTTCCCTGAACTGTTCATGTTGGCTTTAAGACTCTGCACATGTCACTCCTGCTAACAAGTAGTCAATGCAGTGCTCTCCTTTAAAACATGTTGAATTGGTGTACATCTAATTGACACATCTAATTTACTTATAAGTCCTAACTATATGGTACGTGTACACAGGGTCTGTAAATTAAATACTACTAGTGGGCTGCAGCACTTATTTTCCCACCTTCTACAGTAGCACAATAAAACATGTTTCCAGGTCTGCCACTGCAACCTCACTGTGCAGTTCTTAATCTGCTAATTTGACCTGTCAAATCAGCCTTTTACAGGCCTTCCTTTTACAAATCACCCTAAGGTAGACCTTAATAATCAATAAGGCAGGGATCATGATATTTAAAAGTAGTACATGTAGAATTTGATGTTGCACATGTCCTGACAGTGAAAAGGCCCACAAAAGCCCTTTTCGTTGTGGGAAGGTTAGCTGCTACATAGGAAAACACTGGAATGCATTACATCACCTGAAAATGATAATTGTGGGTTAGAAGCAGCTAGATTACTAATTTTGATACTTATTAAAAATCCATTTTAATGGTGCAATTGAATTATGACTATTTGTGAAAAAGTTTTTTTTAGAAAAGTTGCCTTTCCCTGCCTAAATCTTTGGAGACCTTTCTGCCAGTATTCAAATGTCATCTGACTTCTGATAGCTCCCTTTGGTGAGATTTGGATTGCTCCCAGACAGAGGACACAGGGCTTGGTTGCGGAGAACTGTTAGCTGTGCCTTGGCAGGAAGGCCTGGGGGGTGTGCTCAAAGACTAGTTACTCTTCAAAGAGGCCTGCCCTGTCACAAGCAGACGAACCTGACACCAACCCTAGTGGGAGGGAGAGGTGCTCCAGAACTGTGTTGGAATGGCCACAAGGGAGGGTTTGCCCATTATTCTAGTCACACCACTTGGTTTGCTCAGGGAACTCCAACAAACGGAAGAAAGGTAATGCATTTTGGATATAGGTAGAGATGGGCACAGTGGTATAGTTAGGAGTAAAACACACAGGAGGTGCTATAAACATGGGCAGGGTCAACTCTGGAAACTTTGACCTCATTGGTAGGGTGTGGCCAGTGGTTGCCCCCACCCAGAGGATGGCACTGGGCTTAAATGTGGCATCTCCAGTAACTTGCTCACAATAGTCATGAGTCTGAAAAGATTCAGAAAAAGGACTGACCTGCTGTCAGGAAAACCCAAGGGAAGACTGGACCTGCTTGCCTTGAACACAGGGCTCCAGAAGTGACTCCAAGGATCAGGTGGCTCACCTCCTGTTTGAGCTTCCAGAGGCCTTTCCTTACTTTCCAGCCAACCAGTCTCAACTGGACCACTGTGAGAGACCCTGACTTCCTTGTGCTGTCCCCAAAGAGCTGAACCCTTGTCTGTGGTCAAAGTGTGCTCTTCCCTGCCTAATCGAAAACTTAAGTGGACTGGACACAGAGAATCGACTCCGGCGTCCTTCATCAATGGCTGCTACAAATTTGACAATGAGCAGTACCGGATTGACTGCTTCTCCAGACGTGATGCAAAGCAGTATCTGATCAATGGCTGCATCAGACTAGATGAGCAGCATCTGAGCCATGATGACCAATTTGTTTGACAGCTTCCATGGGTTCGAGGCGAGCAGCTGCTAATGGACTCTGAGATTTTGCACTGTGTCTTCCCCTCATTGTTGAGACGTTCCTTGGATCCAGTCGGGTGCCTGGCCCTGTTGATGACTTTCTGCCTTTATGAAAGTTTCTAATGAGAAGGGAACTTTGTGATGTGGATGAACCTGGTCTTTGTATCCCACCCATGCTCCATCACGGTCGGACTTAAATCTTATTCTCGCTCCGGTCCAATGCAACATGTTACTCACACTTTGCGCTTGATTGTTTTGGTGTTATTTTTAATTAGAAACTTTAAAAATTCATAACTCTACTTCTACTAATTGCAGAGTTGTCATTTTGGTGTAAATTCATTTATTAAAATATTCGCCATTTTTTTTTTGGGGGGGGATTTTTTGTTGTGTTTTCACTTTATTACTGTTTGAGTAGTTCATAAATACCTTATTCTGTGCCTGTAAGATAAGCCTGGTTGCTCTGTAACACAGTTACCAGTGGGTTGAGCATATATTTATTTAGAGACCTTTGTAATTTACCCAGACAAGGATTGTGATTATTATTTGGAGGTGAATTCTCACCTCCCTTAACTAATACTTCAATTTCTTACACTAAGGGCCAGATTATGAGTTTGGCAGATGGGAACACCCGTCTGCACACTCCCGACGGGGTGTCGCCGCCGTTCTGGCGACCTCCTTGCTGGCCCCATCCCAGTGGGAAACCGGTGGGAGCATTGTTGCCGGCTCGTAATAGAGCCGATGGCAGTGCTACTGCATGCAGGGCCCCCCTGCACTTGTTCTCCGCCAGCCTTTTCATGGCGGTGAAGCAGCTATGAAAAGGCTGGCAGAGAACAAGGTTGTAATCAGCAGGGTGGCACTGAGTTCAGCGCTGCCCTGCCTGATTGCAACATGCACCGCCGTCAGCCCATTGGAGTTTAGGATCATGGCGGGGACAGCTGTAGGTTGGCGTGTCTGCCCACCAACCTCGTAATGCAGAGGTCAGTCCACCACAACTGCAGCAGTTTGACAGCCACCATGGCATTGGCAGTCCTCGGACCACCAATCTCGCAATCTGGCCCTAATTTATTCAATTGTCTATTCACATTTGAAAATTGTGCATTGTCTTTATAAACACTCATATGAATTGGTGAGAAACACTTTTTGAACATGCATGTTCAGAAACCTGAACTTTCCAAATGAGAATCCCCGTTAAATAGATTTTTCTCAAGAACCACAGGGTTGCAATCATGCGTGGGCTAGGAAATACACATTTTCTGTGTGGTCCCCTGAGATTTTTAGCCTTTTGCTAGACCCTATATATTTGCTTCCTTTAGAACTCTGTGCACTTTACCCCTGCAGTAAAGTGCCTGTCCTCAACCTTTAAAAATGGTTGAATTGGCTTAATCCTAATCCTACTTTGCATATTTAACTTGCCTATAAGCATCTAGTATATGATACAAAGTGTACCCCATGCCTAAAAGTTGAATACCCCTAGTGGACTGCAGCACCTATTATGCTATCCACTACAGTAGCAGTGCAATTATGTCTTCAGACCTGCCATTGTAGTGATTGTAGCAGTGTGAAAACTACAATTTAAACTGTCAAAATAAACCCTTTTGACATGTGAAGACATTCCTTTCAGAAATTAATACAGCCTCCCTAGTTAGGCCTGGTAGCCCAGAAGGCAGGCTACATGGTATTTATAAGTAGGACATGCAGAAATGCAATGTTAACATGTCCTCACCGTGACTAGCACCTTAAAGCTCTTTTCACTGTAGGAAGGTGTGCTGAACCTTTGAGAAATACTGGGAAGCAATAGTTATTATTATATTTCAGGAATGAGACTATCTAGAAAAATAAATAAACAACTATTTTAAACAGTTATTAATATTCCAATTCAATGTCGAAATTGGATTTCTAATAACCATTAAGGAAAAGGAACTTTTAGGACTTTCCTTTTACCTGCCAGAAATTCCTGAAGGCTACCCGGCATTGCTTCTGCAGATTTTCCTAGCCAGTGATTACCCTTTGAATAGGTTTGAAAAGGGTATGACATGCTTCCCAGGAACAAACAATAAGCTGACCTAAATGGACAGGGATGTCTCCAATGAACTCCACAGAATAGGCAGGGTGGGTTTGTGGGCCTCCTCTGGACAGCACAGTGTCAAATCCTGCTTTACAGATCTGCTGGGTTTACATATGTAACACTTGAGGGTGTAGTTGAAAGAAGAAGAATATGGTGCTAAGACAATTTTTGTCCATCCACTGTGTGGCTGCTGTGGGACCCTGCATTTGTCCTACCAGACTTCTGTCTCAGGGCTTGTGATGGATATAGTACCTGCTCCAAACTGGAGTTTAGTGTTAAATGTGGGGGATGGAGCACTAGGATTACCGTAGTACATTCCCTAAGACACCCCTGCTCCTCAGAGCCAAAGTTTAATGCTGCCAAAGATTTTCGCCATCTTTAAAATGCCCTGATATATATCATTTTGAGCCTATTTGCAATAACGCAAATAGGAAATACTGAAAAAGTGTGCATTGTTGATCCTAGCAACAATCACTCTAATGTTTAGGGCGGGTCTAGGACTCACCCCTACCTGCAATCTAGTGCTGACATAAATGTGGCACCTGCAGGTATCTAATTCAGAACACTTTCTTGGCTTGAGGAAGATCAGAAGAGAACTGAACATGCTCTCTGTAACCTGAAAGGTACCCTGAAGGATTAGACTTGCTGTTGGCTTCTGCACAACACACTGTAAGTCTCAAAGTGCCTCCCCTGATGTCCTAGGGACCTTGGCACTGTACTCCTGTGGATGTTTGGGACCTAACCGACTAGGGCCCTGATTTAGAGTTTGGCGGACAGGTTACTCTGTCACAAACATGACGGGTATCTGGTCCGATCCCTTTATAGCCTATGGAGATCGTAATACGGAAGATGGGATATCCATAATGTTTTGACATAGTAATCCATCTGCCAAACTCTAAATCAGGCCCCAAGTCAAAAGGTAAAACATTTGACCAGGATGAACCTGGTTGGTGTGTCCGACCTGTGCTCCATCAAGGACAGCCTCAAAGTGTGACTAGACCCCAGTTTTGTATGATCATTCACCATAATTGGCACTTTGTGCTTTTTGGTGCTCTTTTTACTATAAACCTTAAAAAAAAAATATCTCTGGTTCTCTATTGGATTTTTATCATTTTGTTTATTACATTTCAAACTATTTTTCTAATTTGGTATGGGATTTGTGTTGTTTTGCAAGTTTTCTTACTGTTTTGGTACTTGTTGGAAAATGGCCTCTCTGAAGGGCCACTCCAACTTTTTGCCTTCCTCCTCTTCTTTTTCTGACCTATTTTTTGCTGGCTTTATGACTCTGGACACTTTACCACTGCTAACCAGTGCTAAAGTGCATGTGCTCTCTCACTAAAAACATGGTAACATTGGCTCATACCCAATTGGCATATTTAAGTTTCTTGTAAGTCCCTAGTAAAGTGCACTACATGTGCTCAGGGCCTTTAAATTGAATGCTACTAGTGGGCCTGCAGCACTGATTGAGCCACCCACATAGGTAGACCCTTAACCATGCCTCAGGCTTGTCATTGCAAGGCCTGTGTGTGTAGTGTTACTGCCACTTTGACTTGGCTCTCAACTGTACTTGCCAAGCCTTAAACTCCCCTTTTTCTACATATAAGTTACCCCTAAGGAAGGCCCTAGGTCTCCAATGAATGTCTGGTCTGTGCTGGTTGACAGCTCTCTTGTGCATTTCACCCAGACAACCGCAACACCGGACACTCAGTCACATCTGCATTCATCTGTATACTGAATGGGTCTTCCTGGGCTGGAAGGGTGGAGGGCCTGACAATTGCATTTCAAAGGCCAGCAGCCTGCCCTCACACAATGGACGGATAACCCCCCACTGGAACCCTGGCAGACATTACTTGCCTGAATGGGGAACTTGTGCACTTTAAAACTACCCTTTGAAGTCTCCCACACTTCAAAGGCATTTTTTGGGTGTATATAAACTTGGCCTCTCACCTCACCAACTCACTTCTGGACCTACACCTGCACCCTGTCAGAGGAGCTGTCTGGCTGCCCAAAGGACTCATCTGGTCTGCTTTGCTAAGAAGGGCTGCAGCCCTGCTGTTGCTCTGCTGCCCTGCTGGCCTCTCAATTTGCTGCAAGGACTCTGACTTCCCCCAGAAGTGCTCTCCAAGGGCTTGGATTGAGCTTGCCTACTGTTTTTGAAATCTCAGGGCCAACAAAGATTTAATCTCTTCACAAATTCCTTGTGCGTCAAAAATGGATGCAGCGCTTGACGAATATTGACACAAAGCCTGCATTGCGACTGAGAAATTGCAATATAGCCGACTGGAGCAAGGCAGCCCGACTTCTCAACTGGAAATTCGATGCAGCGGCTGCCTTGCGATGGAAAAATTAGAGGCACCGCCTACTGGATCAACCCAGTGCCCGTGCCATCTTCCAGTGCATCAAGAATTTTCATGCATTGTACCAAGGCATCAACATATCCCTGCATCGCAGTGAGGAACCAAGACTGCGTGCCGAAAAACTATGCAATCCCCTTGCAGCATGGAAAGAAATGACACACCATCTGTGCCGCGTTGAAAAATTTGACCCAACACCTTATTTTTCCACACATCTCCTCCTCTGCAGTCTCCGTGCGTCATTATTTTTGATGCATACTAGGTTCTCTGTGTGACAAAGAGACAACTGTTTATTTCTAAGGATTGAGACTCTTTAATCATTTTAAAAAGTTATATTTCAACTTGTGCTCATTGGATCTTTGTTATTATGACCTTATTTTATTCAGATAAATATTATCTATTTCTCTTTGTGGTGTTTTTACTGTGTTACTGTATGATTTATTGCACAGGTACTTTACAAATTGCCTTTTAAGTTAAGTCTGACAGCTCAGTGCCAAGCTATCAAATGGTGGTCACAGGATAATTTGGATTGTGTGTGACTTACCTTGGCTAGGATTGTGGTCCCTACATGGCACCCCTGCCAACTAGAGACCCCACTTCTAACAGTACTGCTTAAATGCTTTACACATTGCCCTACGTTAAGCCCGTCTGCCCTGAGTCATAGCCACCAGTAGGTTGAATTCAGGTTAATTTAGTGACTTTGGGGTATGAAAAGGGCTGTTATGATTCCTTGAGATGGGGAGCCGTCCACCCCAAATAATAATCCAATTTCTTACACATGGTATTCAAGAGACACTTTAAAAATATGCATGCATGGTGGTGTGAAGTGTATTTTGAATGCGCAATCGTGCTCAAGATTCTTTTTTCACTGATAATGAAAAAAGACTACAAGGAAAAGGTGCCGCAGACCTGCCTGCACTACCTGCTCCTACTTTTCAAAACAAAGTTGTCTCTTGGTAAAAGAGGGCATAATCCTTTAGCACAACCACTCTGCCCAGACACATAAAGGTTGAAGTGTCCACAGTCCGGCCATGGATTTCAGAGGAAATCTTTACCACAGAAGAGACCATTTCCAGACATAGAAAACTCTGTTTACCTCGCAGCAATTCATTGTGATTTGAGACTTCCAAAGTCAGTGCAAGAAAGCAATGCAAAAATAAAAATGAACTTTCCTGCTTACCAACAGTTTGGACTGATCTGAATTATGTGCCTCTCGACCATAGCAGTGTTGTTGAATTTCAAAATGTTAATGAACGATCACGTGATATCATTACATTTATAATTTCCATTATTTTTCAATTGCACCTGTTGGAGACATTTGATGTAAATGGTTGTACTCTTTTTGCTATATTTCTCAAATTTAAATATAGAGGGAAATTATCAGAGGTGAGGCGCAGGAGGTGCTAGGAACAGGTTGTCATCTTCAGACTTGCCCCATCCCTTGGTCATGCCAAGCACGCACTTCCTGTGGGCCAGTAGCCTGCAGCCCACAACTTTTAGCATAGCCTTTTGACACATCCAGGGTCCACTGGCATTTGACTCAGAGGATACGGTGCTGTGCAGTTCCTGTAACTCTAGAGGACACCATGTTTGACCCTGGACACAGTTGGTGGACTTCAACCAATGCCCCTAGGCTAAGGCGCACTGTACACATGTTTTGACCACTTGCATTGAGCTCTGTACCCGAGGTGTGGATTCAGATCACACACTACATCCATTCTACATGGCTCTAGAGAGGCAGCTGTGCATAAACTTTGGTCTTGTGAAATAAATTGCAGAGATAGTGACTGGTCTTTGTCCACATCATGTGCCTTGTCTACATGGTACCAGAGCTCGCTGCACAAGGACTTCAGGCTCTTGTTGGTCACGCCGCCCTTGAATTCAAGACATTTTGGGGGAGTTAATACATAATTATGTGTTTTTCCCAGTCGATTTTCAAAGCGATTTAAGAACCACTTTTAGGTACATTAACTCAAAATGCCAATTTAACTTTCTTTTCCATATAACATATTTCACCCTTTAGGATGTCTCCTTAATCTTCTTAGGTTGGAGGGTGCAACACTTACATCCACGAGCTATCCTGAAATGTTTTTTTCCGCAATGCTGGCGCAAGAAAGGTTTACGATTTGCTGGCAATGTATAATCGATGGAGTGCCCGTCAAACTGCAGCAGTTCGGGGGCTGGTCAAGAGCATTATGCAGCAGAAAAGAGTTTTCTCGGCTAATCATAATTGTTTTTATTTAAAAATCTGTTCTTGAATGAAACAGTGATCAGATTATTAGATTTGTGAATTTACTGTGCTAAATGCATAATATTTTGGAAAAAGAAATCCGTTAAATTGACTGTACAAATGAATGTACAGAACAATATAAATACAAATATCACAGAATTTAGAACTATACGTATAGAAATAAATACAAATTGGATATACTATCCAAATATTTATATATATTTAATGCAAATCGCCTTTTTGACCTAACGCTCCCCGTACTTTACCACATTTATCAAGGTTATTGGTTCCGATTTACATATTCTGAGGATCTTCATAGTCTATCTGAATATTTTGAGGGAATGACCAGATTTCCAAGATTTTCCATGAGTTCCTACCCTAATGTCCCCAGAAAACCTGCTCTCTACATTGTGAGAAAACGGCAGATAAAAAAGCATAAGATAGTTTTTAAAAAGTGGCAATGCTTGCATTTTAGTTAACTCCACCTGGGCAAGCATCAACAGGGCCAATGCCTGCCAGTGTTGGAATACACGTTTTTTACTTTGTAGCAATATCGACGAAATAAAGTGAAATACCTTCAAAGAGGCTTGTCCCTAAAAATCTTTCTGGAGTTTTGTCGTAATACTATTGAAGAGGTGAAGGCATTAGGTTTGATAATAAAAGAGCAACGACATCTCTGTTTTGATTCATGTAATTGTATAGCCACCTAATTTGGTGTAGGATTGTAGAACCATAAACTGTAGAACATATGACTAAGGCACGCATATCGAGTGAGGGGGATAGTCCCAATCCCTGTGGAAACATAAAATTGCACAATAATCTGAATTATGATGTGCACAGTAAATATCCCGCTGTTCTCCCTAAACAGATAAAATGTGCTGAAGGTTATCTATTAAAAGGGCTTGGAAAATGCAAATCATGCAGAATTTGATGTATTAAAAACTAATTATGCGGATTATTCTTCATTTTCAAGTAAAACATCTGGAAGATGAGATATTTATTTACTACACGCCGTAAACAGTTCACTCCACTCCAAAGGAAATGGTATGTCTCAGGTTTGATAAATATCTCACTGATTCCAGACAGAAATGAGGTTGTTGGTTGACTGGGTTATGAGCCCTGATCAAAAAGCAACAACTCCTTTAATCAGGGTAAGGTCCAGGCAAACCCTAAATTAATCTGTGATCATCCGCTTGTATCTTGGCACAGAGCGCTCAGGGTTCACTTAGGGGCAGTGTATACAGTATTTGTGCAACAGTACAAATAATAATATAGTGAAAACACCATACAAAAAGATTCCATACCAGGTTAGAAAAAAAGTTCAAGATTTAATAAACTGAACAAGAGCATAACAACAAAAATTCTATGAGCATAACTGGAGATATTGAATTTCAAAGTTTTAGGTAAAAATAGTGCAGGTAGCACAAAGTGCTACTGGGGATATATGGTAGCGCCAGCCTGGGACAAAGTGAAAAGTTCAGACAGATCGCAATGGAGCACAGGCTGGGCTTCAGGGACCCAAATAGGCCAGCTGAAGAAAGTACCTTAAATTCAGGTTGCAGAGCATTGCATGGATTCGTGTAGAAGATGCATTGGTACCGAGATGCAGTGAGGCTGTGGTGTGAGGTCCTGTTGCATCGACATCAAGGATCCTGTTGACTGGACTTGCGATGAAAAGGCCGGTGTTGAGGATGTGTTGCCTATTTGAGGTGATGCGAATGTTCTGATGAGCGGTAAAGCTCCAATCCAGAGTTTTGGTGTCGTCGCCGTGGATGCCATTGATGGGAGATGTGAGGAGCTTGCACTGGGAAAAGCATTGTGTAGTGGCAGTTCTGAAGGTGATGTGTTGAACATGAGATATAGTATGCCGCAGCAATGCAAGGCTTTTGTGATGGGTCCAACCTACGCATCAGTGGTGATGCGTCAGTTCTGCTCGAGGATGTGCTGCTCAGCCGAGGAGATGCATCAGTTCTGTTTGAGGATGGGTCGCTTAGCCGAGAGGATGCGCCCGGTCCAGTGGCAAGCACCTTAGGCTCACTTCCAAGGGCCTAGGACCTGGGGAAGCACCACTTGGGGGGATAAACTCACAGTTGGCAGAGTTCAGGTGCAGAAGCAGGGTGATTGCAAGTCTTTTATGTCCCTGAGACTTCAGATCAGGAGGCCAGCAGACAAGCTCTTGGAGCCACACTGGGTTCTAGGGGCAAACAATGCAGGCCCAGTCCTTCTTACCCAGGCAAGAGGGCATCAGGCAGTGGGTCAGCACAGCAAAGCAGGAGTCTAGCAGAGAGCAGTCCAGCAGCACAGCAGTCATTCAGCAGCACAGCAATCCTTCTTCATGGTAAAGTATCCACAGATTCAGAAGTGTATTGAAGTGTGTCTGAGGTCCAGTACTTATACCGAGTAGTGCCTTTGAAGTAGGGAAGACTTCAAAGTCAGGCATTTGAAGTGCACAGAGGGCCTGCCCTGTCTCTACACTCACTACCAGGGGGATATGCTGCCCTTTGTGTGAGGACAGGACACAGCCTATACAAGTGTAAGTGGATCCAGCTTCTTCTTCCCATCCTGGCAGGATGGCCCATCAAGTCACACCTAAGCTCCCCTTGTATGTGACTGTCTAGAGGGAAATTCACAAAGCCCAGCTTTCGTCCACCCTAGACATATGATGAGAGACAGGTAGCAGACACCAAATGGCTAAAGTAAGAAAATGCCAACTTCCTAAAAGTGGGTTTTTCAGAATTGCAATTTAAAATCTGACTTCAAGGTAGGATTTTAAGTTGTGATTTCAGAGACACCAAAACTGAAAGAATTAGCTCTTCCCATTTGGCAATTGAGCTTATAAATTGTAATAAGGCAACTCCAATGTTATTGCATGGGAAAGATAGGCCCTGTAGTAGTGAAAAATGATTTTAAGAGATTTTCACTACAAGGACATGTAAAACTTAAAAGTACATAGCCTGCTTTTTAACTATATTGCACCCTGCACTCTGGGCTGTCCAAGGCCTACCATAGGATTGATTTATATGGATTAAAAAGGAAGGTTTGGGGCCTGGGAAAAGGGATAGTTTGCCAGGTCGACATGCCAGTGAAAACTCCACATACAGGCTCTGCAATGGCAGGGCTGCACCATGGTTAGAGGACTACTTAAGTGGGTGGAACAATCAGTGCTGCAGGGCCACTGGTAGCATTTAATTTACAGGCCTTGGGTACATATTATGCACTTCACTAGGAATTTAGGAGTAAACGAAATATGCCAATTGGGAATAAGCCAGTACTACCATGTTTAAAGGCGGGAGCACTCTAACACTGATTAGCTGTGGTAAAACGCACAGTCTTAATACCATCAGAATGAGGTCAGAAAAGTGGAGGAAGCAGCTAAAAGGTTGGGTGGAAGACCACCCTGAGGCTGTCAGGTGTAACACTGACCTACTCAGAATCAGGGCCTTAAATTGCTTTAAGCAGCAAGGCAATGACTGATCAGCCATGCAGAAGAGGATGGGTCCTTTACTGGGTGTGGTGTATGAACTTTCAGCTTACTTTGACAATAATGCTGCAAATTTATATTAGTTAAACATTGCCAACTATGACTCGGTTGTTCCTCTAGAAGTTTTCAGAATATGGCCACCACACTTTCTTTTTTCCCTCAAACACTATGGGCCTAATTACAACTTCCGCAGACGGAAAAGGCCATCCGCTGAAGTCAGTGATCAGGTTACTGCCAGTGCGGTCCCCCTCCCTTGGGCCCTATTATGAGTTTCTTGCTGGACCACGAGGAAGCAGCCCACAACATTGACACCAGCTCATAATGAAGCCGGCGGCAATGCTTTGGTGCGTAGGGTGAACCAGCACCCATTGCGCTTTTCACTATCTGTGAAAAGTTCGATGGGGCTGGCCATGGGGGCCCCTGTCCTGCCCATGCTAAGTGCATGGGCAGTGCAGGGGCTCCCACGGGCCTCCCAGCACCCCATCTCTGCCCGCCTTTACATGGCAGTATTATCGCCACACAACCGCCGGCAGAGAAGGGACTCATAATCCCCAGGGCAGCGCTGCTTGCAGTGCTACCCTGGCTGATTAGGACCGCCAGCATTGCCAGCCCCTCCAGTGGAGGAAAACGGGAGGTGCTGGCGGTCCGACCGTGGTGCAACCACCACATTGGCGGTAGTCCGACCGCCACCACAGTCCTGGCGGTCTTAGGACCGTCAGGGTCGTAATGAGGCCCTATGTCCTAATTATGTGTGCCCTAGAGGAAACTTCTATTTATCACACCCAATAAAATTGGACTCCCTGGAGTTTGCAAAGTATTGGCCTTGTTAAGTTGCACATATTTTGAGATCTTGGGATAGAATACACATATTTTGGTCCTTGCTGCAGCAAAATCTGCATTTCAACCTAAATACCATACATGTTCCCTCTTTTAAATTTGTGTGGGTTTGAATGTTCTGTAAAGAATGCCTTTATTGCACAAGTAATCACTAAGGGCAGTAAATTCTCACAACTCAGAATTCTGACCCCTGCACAAATGAGTGATGATGCACACAAGTCCAGCTTTAGGGTTGGTGCAACTGGTGCAGCCTTACCTGGTGTTGAGCTTGAAGGGGGGTAGGGGGATCTAGAGTACCAGCTGCAGAGTTTCTTGTGAGTCCAGTAGTTTTCAGGAAAAAATAAAAATGTCACAATAACTCTAGTGAATAATTTTCCTGTTGGGAAGAGATCAGAGTTTTGTCTCGTAGTAGTTTTGACTCATCATAAAGGCGCGCATAGGGTTAATGTGGCTGCTGCAAATAACATGTACCATGTAGATAACAGAACTGTATTTTATATGGATAGCTCACTAGGTTACTGCTTTTGTCACAGAAATCATTTTGTTACTTGTAGTTCATAAGTTACAGCCCTAATATAGCACAGTGGCCTATGACCTGTCATCAAAGAGCTGCAAGCAAATTGTATGGAATGAGTTAGAAGGCTATGCTTTTTTCTGCAGTCTTTAATTATCCTAATGTTGCTAAAAATGTTTAGTTTTGCTAGAGATACATTAATAGTAAAACCAACCCCAGCCACTTTGGTACAATTTAAATCCTGAGTTTGTGCTTCTCTAGAGCAAACAATCTCAAAATATACTGCCAACTAGTATGGATGACATGATTTCTACACCTACAATCGTCATTGCCTTATGTAAGGTTTCCTATAGACTGATTTGCCCATGTATGATTGATTGTCTGACATCCTACACTGTTACGAGTAGTGCTATAAAACTAATGAATGCATGCAAGGGAGGAGCTATGGAGAGATGGGGGGCTCTTTTGGAGGCTGGCATTGAGGCAATGTGTGGGGAAGTGGGACATGGGGGATGGACCTAAAAAAGATTGTTGAACTGGGTGCCACCAGCACAAAAGCCGGCCCATGGTGCATGGGTCAGAAAATTCCAGCCCTCTCACAATCAGGGTGATACAGTTGCAGACTGCTCATCATGTTTGAAAATGTTTCATTTTGGGATGTGCATCCTAATGTTTATACCAGATTCTCAAGAGATGGGTCACTGTAGATGAATGCATCAGAACACAGTATCATAGTAATAATACTCCTAATACTACGGGTAAGGGCATGAGACTGGTGAAAAGAAGAGCAGGTGTAAATCTGTCACAGTATGATGTGCACGGGGACAACTAGTGTATACAATAGGAAGCGATATATTAATGGACCGGGTGACATGGGGCAATAAAGCGCTGAGAAAACAGATTCCTGAAGTCCAAGCGAGGTCTTGTGTGAGGCAGAGGCAGAAATATAGCAAACTAGAAAGTGATGTGGCATTCAAATCTGTATTTTCGTTTTGAGAATACCTTAGAAATGATCACTATAGATCATGAAGGGCTCTTAGACCATGCTTGTAGTCTAGAAATGTAATGCCAAATTGCTTTGTTATTAATATATGTACCAATTCCCAGATTGTGCATTTCACAAATGTTTTTGGCAACGTCAAAAGAGTAATTGAACCTGACAGTCACACATGGGAATATTTTGGGGGAAAAAAGTCGAGAAGCGGGAAATTTAAACTTTTGTTCGAACAGAAATGTGTACGGCTTACATGCCCCAAAGGCGAAAGTTTAGTAGGTTAATTGCCATTAGGTATTGGTTTGTACACTGGCATTTAGGGGAAACTGAATGGGAATTATTGGTGATTCTGCAAAAATGCATAGTTGTATTGGTGACTGCAAATAATGCATATACAATGAGCTGTCATAGGGACCTTTCATAATCCCTACATGAATGATTCTTGGTTATAGATTGTACTTTGTGCCCATGCACTTTGAGTAGGATGAGAAAAGACGGGAGGCTCCAAAATTCTCCTTAGAAGGGACTATAAAGAGTTGGGAAGAAAGCAAAGGGGCTGACTCTTTAAGGCATAGTTAGGCAAATTATGCAGACTGCTTTACTCAGCAAGGATAGGCCTCCATTTTCTCTGATTATCAGTGTGTGAATTAGTGGGTGGACGAGACAGCGAGTTTGCACAAACAAATATTTCCATGACATACTAAGAAAAAGGTTTTGCCTCTAGATAAACGGCACGCTGAAAAACAGTACGTGATTGATACCAAAATGTTCAGTCTGTTTTAAGAAACGGTACTCCCGCTATGCCTGACTCCATCATGGTGCTGATGTAACCACTAGCGTAACAAAGACTTGAGGGTTTCCCCTGCAAAGTACATGGATGCCCCCCCCTCTGGACTCATTGAGGATCTCTCAGTCCAGGGGGCTGCGGGGGCCTGTGTTACGCCATTGGATCTAACATCATACATGCTAATACACTCGATTCAGGTGGGGGGCTATCGATGTTGAAGCCAAAAAGGCTTTATTTTGTCTTTTTCCAGCCTGAAATTGCCTCTGCTTTAATAGAAGCCAATAGAGAAAATAGATCTATTTTCTTAAAGTTTCCCCAATTTCCCCTTCTAAAATGTTGGCATGTATGTAACAGATGCATCCAGCAGACATTTCAAATGCGGTTAATATTGTGTTAACTCTGAGTATGCTCTCATAATTCATTTTGAATTGCATCTCTCAGTGCAATATATATTTATAAACACATACATATATAAATACACTCATAGAAACACCCAATCAAATAATGCAAGATACGGCTAAACATTTAAAATTCGAATGCAAAACTCACTTGGGTTTGCCTCATGAGGTCCTGCTCTTTACTGTTTTTAACTGCTTTAGTGATAATCACTGGGGACAATGTGTCAGTGAAGAGTTTTCCTGCAAATAAATAAATAAATGTAAACAAATCAAAGTTGCTAATGTTTACATGAATGGATACTATTGCTCAAATGTACATCCAATCACTGTTATCACATTTTTCCTGTCAGTAGAGAGCTTTATGCAGTTCTAGCAAAAAGGTGCTGCAAGCCAAGTGGCTCACCAAGGCCCTGCTGTACCTCACAGCCACTATGGCAGAAGGCAGACACTGCATCTCACTTAAAAGATGGCTCTTCTGCGGCAGTCGTGATGATGCCATATTGAGGGAAAGGAGAAGGCATGGAGACTGAAGCTGAGAAAGAGGCTAAGCTACCATGCATGAACAGGTGATAGCGTACTCTATGAACCTCTGATTTGAGCGTTTGTTTAATTTTTGATTGCATTAGGATTTTTTCTTGCTGGAACTCAATGTTTAGTGCTACATCCCTATTGATGCAATATCATATCATGAAATTGTAAACGTCTGCAGGTAATGTTGTATTTAGGGTCCTCAAAGAGAATTTAGTAAGCAAAGCGAATTAGGGTGCTACTACCCAGTGCAGTCTAGACAGAAACAGTGGAGGCATTTAAATCTCATCACCAGACCTTTATCTGCTTCTTTTGAAAGCAATTTAATTTTGAGCATTTCAAGAAAGTTTTTTAATGGTACAATACAAATTTGGTAATGCTAGTATGTCCAAACCCTCTATCCGCTGTTACGTAAACCATACAAATGTAAATTTAAGTTTTCAGAATTTGCTGTAATTGTCGGTGTAGAATTTTTCAAACACTCAAAAGGTGTTGTGAGGTTGCTTCCAATAAGCATTACCACTGGCAATTGCTTTGGGTATCATTCCAGCCCATTGTTCTTTTTCTCACCTCACCACCTCAGTTGGGACACAGCCATATGCAAAAAAGTCTTGATCATCCTCTAATATGAACACACCATCCAGAACTGCCTTGGCCAGGTTCTCTCTGAATCAGAACACAAGCAACCCAGGACAAATTTTGCCCTGATTAGTTCTTGTCAGTTGGGTGTAGCCTGGTTCCAGTGGCATAGAAGGTTAAAGACAGGATATCTGTGTGGCATGTGGTGATATGTGCCTAGTAAATTCTCAGTACTATAATTTCTCCTCAAAACATAGTTGCAGCTAAAATGTTTTCTTCTACGAACGAGAAAGACATTTCTTTAGTCAGACTAGGAGATTAACCAGTCCTGTCCTATTTTCACAAAAGGACCCACTAAGGGGATCATTGGGGTACGTGTCTGGCCTCTGTTCTCCTGCTTCATCAGTGCAGAAGCGCTGATGCTGACTGCCACTCATGTCTCTCCTCCACAGAGTGGCACTCATTTGGTGTCTCGCCCCTGAAGAGCTGTGATTGACTGTAAACCATCAACCAGAACATTCTTGAGCATAGGAGAATAGGTACTACGGTATGTAAAAGATCAATTATTCAAGCTTTAGATGAGACAAAGTACAAGCCAAATATGTAAAAAGGAATACAAAAACACAGGTCTTATGAAACATGTCCCATGGGAGAATATTGAGTCAGAAGCAGGGTGCAATGACTATAAGTGATGTGATTGATGGGTGTCCGTCAAGGGAACTGGGTTTAGAAGGTTTCCTGCTTGGGGTGAAGGCCTTGCCGAGTACTTACTGTATATTGCTCCTAAAGAAAGCACTTGGTGATGGTTTTCACTTAATTACAAATCAGATATTCTTTTTAAAACTTTGTACATTAAACTTTCTGACTTTGCCTTACAAAAAATATTTATTTTAGAATAAAAATGAACGTCATAAACTGTACATCCGGCACTAATGGAAAGAGACGTTATACATCTAAGTTAGCTCTATCAATTTTTTGTTAGTTCTAGTGCAAAGACAATGACTAATCCGTATCTTCCGATTGCTAGGACCTAGGTTGATTTATTGTATGACGGCGCCTTTTCCTTTGATTAAATTTAGACTGGCCCGGTGCCATCAGAGACAGAGACACGCCTTGTGCTCTGTTTATGAGATTATGGATTACACACCCATTTTTCCAACTGCTGGCCAGACCGCCCATATTTTAGTCTACGTCGCAGAAAGTCGATTCCTGCAGGACTGATAATAAGTGATAGTTACCTTTGGGATAAATTCATAAATTCCATATATTGTATATTCCTTGCCAATCTAGACTTTAACATTTCCTTTGGCGTAGTCTCTCACATTTTCCCGAACAGGGCCTAGTCTTGGAGATGAACACCACGGGGCCCTGTACAGTTTGTCTGAAGATATTGATGAATTTGGGTTGTGATGTGACTTTCATTGACAATCTGCCCACGACGAAAGTACAAAGATAAAACGTTTCGATCGTAGTATGCTAGAGAATAAACCCAGATCTGCCGTTTTTTATAATAACGGGCTGTGGTTTTAATAGACACCTTCCCGCCCCCTCACCTGATGGTACTGTCTGAAGCTGGTAATAAGATAAAACTGTAAAATACATCTGTTATAAAACAATACCTCCCGTCTTTAATCTGATAATAGGAATGTAGCAACAATTTCAGTTCCACTAATTTGCCTGTGATTACATTCTTGCTAAATAAAGGAACGGCTAAATACCAGTTTCTGTTACCTTACAATTCCCCAAATGTGATTAACGGGCCAAAAGTTTTATTTATACACTTCTTAAGTTTCTCAAGTTTCTTGACTGCCCTTCTCTCACAACCTAACAATGCTAATCATTATTTAATTGCAGTCCTTAACCTGTTCCTTTCAGACATGTTTTATATTACATTAAAGTACAATCAGGCTTTTCTCATGAAGATTTACTTGGTACTGTGTAATTAATGAGCTTCTTACACAGCTCACAAGAGTACAGCTTGGAAGTGGAAACAGTCGCAGGTTCCCAGGAGTAGGCTGTTGTGAATTCCTTTTTATTCGCAAGTGGAGGCATTTCCACATGCATAAATGTGTAGAGCATTCATTTACAAACAGGGAAGCGCCTTATATGAGTTCCATTTCACTTATTATTTTTACTCCACAGGGGAATATTTTTCCTCTCTGGACAACTCCCGAAATCGTTTGTTTTAGTCACATTTCCATTTTCGAAACAGATTTACTCTAGCCCTGGATAGATGAAAACCTATGACCTTTTCCAAGGAAGGATTGGATAATAAAAAGTTTGTTAATGCCCATAACTTTGTTTTCCATCTTTCGGGGCATCCCCGCCCTGGACCAGCCATTGTTAGTGAAGTGATAGTTTCTAATGGCAAGAACACCTCATTCATGGCCCCACCCTACAGTGTGATCTAATTCGACAAGGAATCAGAAGGGAAATGAGGTATTGCTCTTTATATTGTATTTGTATTGTATTACAGTATTTATTTAGAGCTTAGTACCCAAATATGGGTCACTGAAGCGTTGAGTTACAAGCTATGTTATGTAGAGTGTGGTAAAAGGTTGTTGTCTTTTTTTTTTATCCTATATGGGAAGTGTTTGTATGTAGTACATGATGACCACTGAGGTGCAGTTATCGTGTTATGGGATGTGGCATAGCAGTGCAGTGATTGAAGAGGTGTTGGAGATAGATGCACTCTTTATGGTTTACTGTAAGCAGGCAACTCTGCATTTCCCTTTACTGTATTTCTTATGGTCATAGTCTACTTAGCTAGATACTGTCATCTTCATATTCATTTATTTCAAGTTTTTGGTCCTGAGCGGGCATGGATGGAGAGAGAAATAGGTGGAGATCTGCTGGTATGGGTTTGAGTACTATCATCACGTGCCTGAATGTCATTATTAAACATAAAGAAGCAGTCATAATGTGAAGCTGGTTGGGACCTGCAATGGTGGAGTAGAATAGAGTCCTCTGATTAGCATGCAGTAAGCGACAGATCTCTCCAGTTATCCCATTGGTGATGGCTGGTTTATTAGTGGGTATGTTACTTGGTGATGGACAAGACACTTAGCAGATGTGTTATGTGAGGGTAAAGTTGTGTGCCGATTGCTGAGTGTTATTGTGAGGAAAGCAATTTATTATGTGGTATTGGTTTGTAACCTCACTTGGTAATAAACTCACAAACGTGTCTTGGGTATACTCAGGCTTGTTTGAAAACCCTAGCTCACCCCTAGGTAGCTGTGGCTTTGAATAGTCAGACTTTTTCAAAGGATCAAGTGTAAACTATTTAAAAGTACCAACACAGTTGAACAAGAACGAAACATGATACAAAGTCAATCAGACATACATTTTAAGGGTTAGAACACTAGCGTTGAGGCTTGTTTATCAGGGTTCATTGCACTAGTTGAAACATCAGCAGCATCAGTCTAAACTTTGGAGGTGATTCTGCAGAAAGATGAATTTCCTTACAGTCATGGTATTAATATTATTAGCATGGGCAATAACTGTTATAAATGAATTGCCATTACTCCATAATACTCAGCTAAGCATAGGTTAGCTTTGTGCATAACACTCCAAGCAATTGGTTACACATATGTCCAAAATGCAAGTGTTCAGACACGATAACTCATGATAAATCTTAGATTCACACTTTCAGTAGATCTCAGAAATGTAGACTCTTGGGGATTTATGTACCAGAATGTATTTCTCTCTTGTCATTGCATCCTTGATTGGATACATGCTACACACATGGCATGAACGTCTGTGTTCATTATCTGTACTTTATACACAATTTACATGGCTCTTAATCACATATGTCACAGTAGTGACAGTATTTATGCCCCACTCACCCCCGGAGCCTTTTGCCCCCTCCACAGCTTCTTTAGCACATGAGGTAGTGGTGCACTGGAGAGTGCCCAGCATCAGTGGTTTTGTAGTTCTTAGTGAAACTTGCCTGTAGGTACCTGATCGGTACCTCTGCCTCTCCCACTGGTCTCAAGGACGTTAGCTGCCACTTCCACCACTGTGTGATGTTTCAGGTAATAGCACTGTTTTAAAAAAAAAATCACCTTACATACTGTGAAGGGGCTGTGATTTTTATCAATTCACCACACTGCAGTTTCCTTCCTTGCAGGATTAATTAGTTCCTGTAATTCTCTGTTTTGAGATCCACGGCTGTCTGCTCAGTGCAGTTTGTTTAGTGATTCTCTAAAATGGACAATTTGATCAAATTAGCTTTTATTCATCAGGTCCTAAATTGTCTAACAGTAGTTTATTTCATTTCACTTTATTGTGAATAGATTGACAGTTCCAAAATATCCTTCTAAACCCACATTTCCATTTTCTTCCAGGACCCAGATGTGCATTGCCAGTGAACACTTTAGGCATCAGCATATATAGATCAGTTTCTACAATGCCCTAGTAACTATACATTTCCAGACAACACAATGCCCAGCTAAGCACAACACAAATGCACATTGCCTGTTTCTGTACACCATAGGAGGAATTATGCTTAGGGGACCATTAATATTGGTTTATATGCTTAATGCAGCAGAATTGACAATTCTAATACAGTGCGTGTCTGACAAAATTGATTGCCTAGCAGCGTAAAAGCATAAAAGTATGGATTGTATGGTATGTAATTCCCTCGCAGGTTAAAGAGCCCCGTGAAAAATAAGATTACCATCCTTAGTCCCTTGTAGTTGTCAGTTACCAGCAAAATAGGGCTAAATTATTTATATGTTTCTGCATTTACATATTTATCATTTATTCATAGAGCAAAATGAACCAATGTATCACTGTAGACTGCAAAGGTCTAGGAGATACATAAAAGAACATCGGTGACAACATAGCAGAGGGAGACTTCAACAATTTGAGAGGTATTTCTTTAAACAATTGGTCTGTAAATACTGTTGTAAGGTAAGAGGTAAAGGTGAGAGTCTGTGATATTTTAAGCTATATTGTGATGTTGTATTCATTTAGTGATTTACACATGTGAGGAGGCTCTGAAGCACATTAACTTATGGGAGCACATAGCATCATGGAGAGTGCTTGGGTGGAAGAGGGCTGAATTGTATTGTGGCCTGTAGGGGGAATGGTTTCATGTCTGTATTGAATTATATAATCTTTAAATAAATCAGAATCAAGGCTATACATATCCTTTGATTCTTACAAGATACAATGTGGAGTCAGTGTGAGTCTTTACTAACCTAAACTTATAAACGGCTTATCAGCTGAATATCAAATATGATGACAGCTAAAAATTAGGTTTCCACACCCCTTTTGGAAATGTTAATGATGTGATACTGTTAGAAATGGGGTTTCTAGTTGGCTAAGGTATGCACCTAAGCCAGGCAGCGTGCAAGGGGAAGTTTCAAAATAAACCACTATGGAATGCTGTGCAGGGCACAGTGACTACAGAGGACCCCACACCCTGAGGCACAGTACATGTAGAGGGGTCCTTGGGTCCATAGGAACCCACTCACTTGATGGAATGGTTGTTGCCCACATTGTTCTTCTCCCTGCCAAGGCGAGGCCATCTGCAAATGACAGCAGGGGAGAGTGTTCTCCTCCCTGCCGAGTCGAGGCCATCTGCAAATGACAGCAGGGGAGAGGGTTGCCAACACCAACTTGAAGAGCAGTGTCCTCTCAATGGTTCTGCAGCTCCCAAGTAGGAGGGGTCTCACCAAGGGGTTTCCAAAACAGATTGTAGTGTTGCCCAGGCAATGCATCATTAATGGGCTGCGCTGATGCGTGCTGCTGCAGCTCTCTCGCTCAGCACACTGTTGCTCCACCCCCTGCTACAATTTGAGTTCCCCACACCACTTGTGCAGTGGAAGGCGGGGATACAGCATAAGATAGAAGAGGGGCAAACCGTTCCCTGGGCAAACACACTCCAGCCCTCCATGAGTCCTCCCAGTTACACAGGGGGAGGCTGGCAGGGATTCCTTTGTGGTTCTGCGGCATCAGGGAAATCACTCAGGATACTTGAGAATGACAGCCAGACACCAGTGCTTTAGTCTTTTGTGATCCTGAGACTCAACAGGGGGAAGGCAAGCCAAGAAGCCCTTGGAGAACACAGGTAGGGCACAGCAGAAGGTAGGCAGGCAGCTGACCAGCACATAAGGTGGATTGCAGAGTGACAGTCTCTCTAGCAGCCCAGCAGGCAGCAGGATAGCACAACAAAGCAGGTAGTTCAAATGGAGGTACCTCCTGGCAGCACAGCAGTCCTCCTGGCAATGTGGAGAGTGTACACCCAGCCGCCTCTGGTTACAAGTCCAACACAGTATCTCAAAACATGGGGTCAGAGCCCCTGTACTTATACTCAAAAATGTCTTTGATGGAGGGATGACTACAAAGGAACCTCTAGAAATGCACAGCAAATCCTTTCAGCCCAGCCCGTCTTCAGACAATCAGTAGGGGGTAAATCAGCCTTTAGTGTGAGGACAGGACTCAACCTTTTGACATGTAAGTATGTACCACCTCTTCCTTTCCCAGCCCAAGAAGACTAACGATATGCAGATGAATGCAGATGTACCCAAAGTCACACCCAGCCCTTCATGTGCTGGGGCTGTCTAGAGAGTATGCACAAAGTGTAGCTGTCATCCATGCCAGACATAGATTGAAGACAAGCTGCAAAGCATGCAAAGTTATAAGCACAGAGAATTGCCCACTTTCTAAAAGCATTTCTAAAATAGTACTGTAAAATTCAACAAGGATTTATCACTACCATTCTAAACATACCAAACATCACAAAGCTACTCATTTCCTTTAGGAATTTCCACCTAAAAGTGTATAAGGAAATTTCCAATACTAACCTATGAGCAGCCTCACAGTACTGAAAAACAAAATAGGCTGTTTTTAACTATTAAGACATGAGAAACATAAAAGTACATGTCGTATCTTTGACATACATAACACCCTGCCCATAGGGCTACCAAAGGCCTATCTTAGTGGTGACCTATGTGTAATAAAAAGGGAGTTTAAGGCTTGGCAAGTAGTCTTAAATGTAAAGTTGAAGTGGCAGTAAACTGCACACACAGGTGCTGCAGTAGCGGGCCTGAAACAGATTTGAAATGCTACTTCTGTGGGTGGCACAATCAGTGCTGCAGACTCATCAGTAGCATTCAATATATAGGCCCTGGGTGTATGGTATACCATTTTACAAGGGACTTACAAGTAAATCAAATATGCCAAAGAGGTGTAAAGCAATCATGCCATGTTTAGGGGAGGGAGCAGATGCACTTTAACATTGATTAGGAGTGGCAACTTGCCCAGAATCCTAAAACCAACAAAAGGAGCATTAGGAAAATAGAAGGAGGAAGGCAAAATGTTTGGGCTAACCCTGCAAAAGAGGCCAGGTCCAACAAATACCTTTTAGGTTGTTCAGAGCTCCTGTCATCTAACAGCATTTTACAGACTCTGTTTTCTCTAATATCTTGAATTAGCTTGTCTTGCTCCATTTGAATGATATTTCAATGTTTTCAAATAATAACAAGGAACATCAAGAACATGTGGGGTTTGTACTGTCAAGGTTGGAAACCTCAGAGGTGTGAGTTTTAGAAGGAAGAGGAATATCTTGGATTCAGAATAAATTCCTTTGCCCTTCTGATGGGTCAGACGAAAATATCAGCTGTTTTGGATTGGCCTTCTACTTGTGTTAGAGATACTCAAAGTGTCCTTGTATTTACTAACTTTTTTGTCAATTCATTAAGTATTCTACAGTGATAACATTACTCATGTCCTAAAGAAGAAGAATGTAAAAAATGTTTTGTGCTTGAATGATCAAGCTGAAAGAGCTTTCAGTATGCTGGAGCAGATGTTTGTTTAAGCCCTAAACTTCTGTCTTCCTGCTACTTCAAAGGCATTTATTGTGGAAACTGATAAAAGCAGCTGGAGCAGTTCTATTACAGACGCGGGAAAATGATGCACAAGTAGATCCCATATTTTAACTGTTATGTGCTCTGTCAGCCAGATAAGATTTTGTGGTTGAAACAGAGCTCTTGGCCATGAAGGTGATGGGAACTGTAAAGAGACATTTTTGATGGGCTGTAGAGATCTCTTTGGAATTCAATTTGATCACTGGAATTTCTACTGTTTGAGAAATCTTCAAAGCTGGATCAGCAGTCAAGTCAATGGACACTTTTCTTTGCACAGTTTGAGTTTGTCATTACTTATATTCCTGGTTCAAGGAATATTTTGCCAGTTGTCCTGTACCTTCTTTATCCAGTCATTGCTCACTTATGAGAAATCTGTAATACCTTCTCAATGTGTTGTTGCTCAGTCCTTTTCAGAAGAAAAGATGGATCCAAAAGGTTTAGAAGATTTCATCTAAAGACTTGCTTAAATTGGTGACATGAGCTGTATTTTAGCCTATTGACTAAAACATGAGTCTAGAAGGATACGAAATGGGGCGTTGTCCTCTCAAACAGTAATGATATAAACAATGCCTTATTTAGACTTGCTCTTTTATGTGTCCAAGAGTGATTATAGACCTTTGTGTAGAGGCTTCAACGGATTGATTCTCAGCAACCACCTCACAGGTGTATAGAAGGGTGGTTACTGCCAACATGTAAGGATCTGTGGTACCAGTGTGGTACACATCAAATATTAAAGCTATCTTTATTCCTACCAAAAAAATACAAGTGGATGGCTTTGTTTTTTAACAATAACAAGAGATGCCCGAAGTGAAGTTTGGGGAGCCATAATTATTTTTTTCAAAAAAGCAAGTTTAAGACTTTTCCTAATATAGGGAGGACCTGGTGCAAAATGTGCAACTTCTTACATATTACCCATCTTCACTCACTAACACCACCAAATGACAATTATGAATTACCATGGATTTTTCATGACAACTATGTATGTAAGTGGCTTTTCTTGGAATCTTGAAAGTTTGACAATTTATGTACTGAGAGCCTGATTCATGAAGACAACTTACACTTTTGAGTAGGTTTACACCTCTTTTGAGTACTTTAGCTACTTTTAAATTTTTTATTCACAAACTGCACTTTTGTTGTAACTTACAGTTTTGTAGTAAGTCCAACACTACACATAACCAACCACAGTTACTGCAAAACCCTCCCATACAAAATAATGAAGGTATTGACTCAAACTAAAACACCATCAGAAATCATGTTAAATTAAATGATATAAAATAAACATACGCATATAAATTAATGTTAAAAACATATAAAATCGGACATTTCTATCATTTAGTTATAAAATAGTTACCTATTTTTAATAGGTAACTAAGAAAGGTCTGACCACCGGGCAGCCGCCAATGCGGCTGCACTTGCGCCACGGCCATTATGAGATCCCCGCTGGGCCGGCGGGGATCTCAGCCGCAACACAGGAGCCGGCTGCATAGCAGACAGTGAAAAGCTGCACGGGGCCTTGGCAGGGGGCCCCTGCACTGCCCATGCCAGTGGCATGGGCAGAGCATCGGCCCCCAGGGGCCCCGCGGCTCCTCTTTCCGCCAGCCTTTTCATGGCAGTGCAAACCGCCATAAAAAGGCTGGCGGTAGGGGGACTCATAATCCCCTGGGCAGTGCTGTTACTCCTGCTGGGACTAAAGTTGGGGGAAACTGCCGGTCCCGGCGGTGCGACCGCTACGGTCGTAATACCAAGGATTTCACCGCCAGCCTGGTGGTGGTGTAATCCGCTAAAACAACCCTGGCGGTCAAAGACCGCCAGGGTTGTA
Organism: Pleurodeles waltl; assembly: GCF_031143425.1. Taxonomy (NCBI): domain Eukaryota; kingdom Metazoa; phylum Chordata; class Amphibia; order Caudata; family Salamandridae; genus Pleurodeles; species Pleurodeles waltl. The sequence goes on from NC_090438.1 coordinate 382,420,142, forward strand.
ATGACCCCCAAAGTGTCTTTCAAGCACAAAGTACCTGGTTCACGTGAAAAATCTCCGCAAAGGGCTGCAGAGGAGGAGAAGCGTGGAAACAAAGGGGTGTGCATCGATTTCTCAGGCCGCACACGGTGATGCGTTATTTAGTTTCCACACAGGGACAGATGTGTGTTGATTTCCGCCGCTCAGTCGTGGATCCTCTTTGGGTTGAGGGGTTTTCAGATGCCATGGGGATGGTGTGTAGATTTCCTGCGCTGGCATGACAAAGTCACAGGAGCTGCGTCGATCCAGTGGGCGTTGCGTCAAATTTTCTCCTGCATGGCAGGCGCTGCGTTGATTCCTCTCTGGAAGTCGGGCTGCATTGTTACGGCTCGGCTGCGCGTCGATCCAGTGGGCCGTGCATCGAATTTCCGGTCACTGCACTGGTGCTGCGCCGATCTTCTCGTTGTGAAGTCGGGCTGCATCATTCCGGTTCAGCGTGCAGTGAAACTTTCACTGCGGTGCAGGCTGTGCGTCGTTTCTGGCAGCTGTGTGTCAAATTTCACCACACAAGGAGTCCTTCTTGAAGAGATGAAGTCTTTTTGGTCCTCAGACTTCAGGGAACAGGAGGCAAGCTCTATCCAAGCCCTTGGAGAGCACTTCTTCACCACAGCCAGAGAGCAGCAAGGCAGCAGGGCAACAGCAAGGCAGCAGTCCTTCACAGAAAGCAGTCATGTGAGTCCTTTGGGCAGCCAGGCAGTTCTTCTTGGCAGGATGCAGGTTCTGGTTACAAGTTTCTTCTCCAGAAAGTGTCTGTGAGGTAGAGTATCTACCCCAAGAAGTGTCTGAAGTCTGTGGTTTTGGGTCCTTTTCTTATACCCATTTTGGCCTTTGAAGTAGGCTTACTTCAAAGGAAAGTCTCACTTGTTTGTGAAATCTTGCCTTGCCCAGGCAAGGCCTCAGACACACACCAGGGGGTGGGTGTCTGCATTGTGTGAGGGCAGGCACAGCCCTTTCAGATGTGAGTGACCACTACTCCTCTCCCTCCTAGCACAGATGGCTCATCAGAATATGCAGGCTACACCCCAGCCCTCTTCGTGTCACTGTCTGGAGAGAGGTGCAAACAGCCCAACTGTCATACAAACCCAGACAGGGAATCCACAAACAGGCAGAGTCACAAAAATGGTTCAAGCAAGAAAATGGCCACTTTCTAAAAGTGGCATTTTCAAACACACAATCTCAAAACCAACTTGACTAAAAGATGTATTTTTAAATTGTGAGTTCAGAGGTCCTATAGTCCACATGTCTATCTGCTCCCAAAGGGAAGCTACGCTTTAATCATGTTAAAAGGCAGCCCCCACGTTAACCTATGAGAGAAATAGGCCGTGCAACAGTAAAAAACGAATTTGGCAGTATTTCGTTGTCAGGACATATAAAACACAATAGTATATCTCCTTCCTTAACCATGCTCTGCACCCTGCCCCTAGGGCTACCAAGGGCCTACCTTAGGGGTGTCTTATATGTAGGAAAAGGGAAGGGTAAGGCCTGGCAAGTGGGGACACTTGCCAAGTCGAATTTACAGTTTAAAACTGCACACACAGACACTGCAGTGGCAGGTCTGAGACATGATTACAGTGCTACGTATGTGGGTGGCACAATCAGTGCTGCAGGCCCACTAGTAGCATTTGATTTACAGGCCCTGGGCACCTCTAGTGCACTTTACTAGGGACTTACTAGCAAATCAAATATGCCAATCATGGATAAACCAATTAACAGTACAATTCACGCAGATGAAGCATATGCACTTTAGCTCTGTTTAGCAGAGATAAAGTGCCAGATTTCAAAAAGCCAACAAAAACATGTCAGGAAAAATAGGATGAAGGAGGGAAAAAGTTTGGGGATCACCCTGCTTAAAGGGCTAGGTCCAACAAGAACCTTAAGCAATTCTCTAGAAATTCAGGGGTATTCAGGTTCTAAACAGGTGGGTGAGGTCACTTAGTACTAAGATATCATGCAGGACGTTCGACCTAGCAAAACAAGTGGAACAAGCTGAGAAAAAATAGTTTTTTTCAACCGCGTGTTGAAAAAATAAAGCGGTGTATCACAAAACAATTGTGAGAAGATAGTGAGAGAGCGTAGATTAAATATTATATATTATAGACGTGAAATGTTTACATTTGATAAAACAATATTAATGATTAATAATTAAAAGTATTAATAAAACGTAAAGATTTACTCATTTATGAACACTAATGCTGAATTAATAATAATTTTTCAGTTATATGTATTATTACGATCAAAAATTGTATTCATTAGAACTCGTATATCTTAAGTTAGCATGAGTCGCGAACTAGCTGTGTAACTCTCATTTAAAAGTATTTTCTGCTTCTTCAGTGTGCGGACTTGCAAATGACCATGACCCAGCTATTGTTCTTTCTGTATTAGTTTGAAACATGAAGGAATTTTCTCATCCGCATGCTAGCAGTTTTTTAGTATAAAGTTATGTGCTTCGAAACATTAATGGACACTTCCAAGGACAATGAGACGAGGGGAAGAGAACTTTTGACCTGAGACGTGTGCCAAGATGGTGAAGTAACCCCGGAGAATGTATTACGAAAAAGGGATAAAAACTCATGACACGAGAGACGGCACGTATTAGGTAGGGAATGATATCGATTGCATTCAGAAACTCTGTCACTCTATTTGGTGATTTGAGACAGAATCATCCTAGCCCATAGACTGCCCTATTACACTTTCCTCCTTATGAGGAGGGTGTCCCTTGTTTCTAATTTAGATAGATTGACGGTGAACTAACTGATGTCCTGAAGACGAAGACTGATCCTGTATGCTGACCTATCTCGAGGAGGGTAATTATTAATGCTAACAGAATCTATTTGCCTTTCTTTCTAGGTACCAACTGCTGTATGTTTAATTAGGTATCTTAGTTAGATGTTTTTCCAAATTGATGTTCTAAATTGTTTTGCATGAAGCCCAACATGCTAATGCTAATTTGAGGTTAGATGAGGTATTCATTTGACGGACGGAACTGACGTGACTGACATGTAGCTATGCTGAACTGATATTCTATGGTTTATTATGCACTATGATCTATTCTTTGCTAACGTATCTATCCTATGATTCTGATCATCGCATTGTTGAAAGTTTATCGTAGTTGCCACTTGGTGATTATGCTCTTATGCTTCTTGGTTTTGAGATTAATACGTTTATTATTAGATTGTAATCAATAGGGAATAAATTCACAAAATCTTCCTTCAAGGTGTGGTTATTTGAGTCTGCGAACTAATAAATGCGCCGAGGATCATTGATGATTAGTGAGAAATATATTTTGATGCATGGTAATCTCGTTTTATGGAGACTCACCACTGGGTCCAAAGGTTCATCGACCTAAAACGAGTCCTGATGTGTATAAATCGATAGCAGTTCCATGGCTGAGATGCATAGGGTATTCCATATCTTACAAGCAGTCCAAATATCAACGTTTGGACAAACGTTAGGTGTTCAATGTCAGAAACCTACTCTTGGTGGGTTACTCCTACATTTGAAGAAAAGATCCACCTTTATGGGAGTCATAAAGAATTGAAGGTGTATTCCAGGAAATCTACAACACTCATATATTTCTAGGAGGACTCCGAATTTTGATATAGTGGAACCTTTCTTGTGTGCATTTGAATATATGTCAATTTAGACAAAGCCATTCCATTAATTCATTATTAAATTGGAGGGGATCACTGTCTTTACCCACCTTATGAAAACCCTTAATAAACCAACCTTTACAATGGCATTTTTGCACGTGACTCTGTGATGGGAAACTAACTCCAATGTGTTCATGAATGTCAAGAAACATGCCTTTTTGGTTGTTCATTGCTATTGCCTTTTGCAATGGCACTTTCCCCCATCCCACAGGAAAGCCTACTTTGTTATCCCTGCATAAAAGAAGTTCATAATTACACCAAACAGGTACATCTTCTCTCTTTGTAAATGAACCGACCAGGGTCAAGTTCCACCAGTCCTTGTACTGTGAAACAGGACGTGGAATCAACCCTCGGAAGTTATACTTTTTAGTTACCTAATTGCTACTTGTGCAAAACATTTGGCAATTAGACCCTTTGATTTTTGCTGCTGCAAAATAGTATTCACTCCTGCAAAAAGAAATAGGGCAAAAAAGTAAACCCCTTCAAATATATTAAATACATTTATACATTATGTAACACAGTGATGAATAGCGCGGTGACACGGTCTTGACTGTTTATGAATACCAAACTTGGCTTTTCGTTTATAAACCGCGAATTTTAGGCATTTTGGAGTGGTTCATGTCAACTCGTTTCTGTTACATGCAGTTTCACCCCATATCGACAGGAGGACAGCTGTGGGTTTTTGTGAATGGCGTTTCATCTGAATTCTTAATTCGGAGACTTTTTCCCTGACAAGTTGTTCCTGAAATATAAAGACATAAGTGAGTATAGGAATTGCATTAAATAATTCGTGGTCAAGAGAATGACTTTTTTTGTTATGTACATGCCCGATGGTGCTTTTGTAGCATGTAGACTAGCTGCGTAAGCATGCAACCATGGCTAAAATATAAGAGGGTAGGTGTTTTCAGCATACAACACACCATAAATTGTATCTTTTCAGCAAAAGCTACGTGTAGTCTATTTTGCGAAAATTTCGAATCGAGGGCAAAATAAATATAGCCATTAAATCACAACAAAACCATGACCAAGAAAGTATGGTTTGCAGAGGTGTCGAAAGTACGAGATTTTAGTTGTCCATTATATTAGCCCTGTGTGGTAGTTACATGGATGAGTTAATCTTTTCCCGTTGATTGGGAGCAGGTGTTTCAGGGATGGGGTGCCTTGGGAACTTTTTGCACACGACTAACTTTTGCGATTGAGCATATTAACAAACGTCTCCTCCACGGAAGCTGTTGGGATGGTATTCCTCTAAGGGCAGGAATACATCAATTTCCCGGAGGGGAGAGGAAGAGGTTGCATCTTCCTCTAAAGATAGCTTTAAAATATCTTTGCTCTGTGAAAACATTAGAAAAGTAAAGAAGAAATTGCAGAAATGCAATGTCATTTTCAAACAAAATTGGATAATATGAACAAGTGCACGTCTTTCACATGAATGGAATTGTGAATTTGCAAACTCTTTCCAGCAGTACTCCTGGAAAGAGGCGATTGTTGCAGTTTTGCAAGAGCACTCTTAGAAGCTTTGTGAATGGGAAGAGTTTGTAAATCTCCACTGTTGGACCGGACTTCCTTGGTATGATTTTCGCCCAACTTCTAGCATTCAATCCTCCTGTTTTTGCTGACTTCTTTTGTGCTGGCCTTAAGAATTTGCACACTTCATCACTTCTAACCAGTGCCAAAGTGCTTGTGCTATCTCCCTAAAACATGGTAAAATTGGCACCTTAATTGGATACTACTACTGGGCCTGCAGCACCGACTGTGCCACCCATTTTAGAAGTCGTTTAAAAATGTCTCAGGGATGCCACTGCACTCTATGTGTGCAGTTTAAAACTGCCATTTTGACCTAGTAAAATAAACATTTTGCCAGGCCTAAACCTACCTTTGTAATACATACATGTCACCCCTAGATTAGACCCTAAGCAGTCCTTAGGGCAAAGAGCAGTGCATTTAAAGAGTTGGATATGTACTTTTAATTTTTACATGCTCTGGTAGTGAAAACCTCTTAAATTAGTTTTCATTACTGCAATTAATGTCATGTTTGGTGTCTAAGGAATTGCAATTTAAATCCTCCCTAATGGTAGAGTCGGACTTTAAGTCATAACTCTGAAAATGCTACTTTTAGAAAGTTGGCATTTTCTTGCCTTAACCACTTACCTACAGCCTGTTCCTGGGTCATATCACTATGTGTAGTTGGCAGTTGCGTTTTTGTATTTCTCCCAGACAGCCACACAAAAGAGGGACAGGGTGTTGGTAGCATTGGTCATTCTGGCAGAATGGAGTGGTGAAGGAGTGCACAGCCCCACTTGCACTTCAAAGACACTGCCTCAGCTCACACACAAAGTAATTTGCACTAGCCTTTTGTAACTCCAGACATATGAGGACCAGGGCAGGGAGGCAGGAAATTCTAGACACTTCAGTGGAGAGGGAATCTCCAGAAGCTTCTCCCAATTCAAAGCTCATACCCGGTATAAAGTTAGCGCCTCTGACCCCATTTCACATACACTCCCTGACTTGTGGACACTACAGAAGGAGGACTGCCCTGCTGCCAGAAGACTGTCCTGCTGCTTGGGGTCTGCCCTGCTGTCCGAGAAGGAAGACTAGACCTGCTCTCTTCATTCCAGGCTACCTGACTGATACCAAGGGCTAGCTAAATGGCCTCCTGTTCCGAGCTACAGGGACAGAACAAGATACAGAGGCCTCTGTGCAGCTGCACTACACCTACAATTGGACCTGCCTGAGCCCTGCTGACTTCTGCTGGAGTGAGTTTCTAATCCCAAAGGGGTTCGTCTCAGGTCTTGGACCCTTAGTGTGGCATCATTTGCACTCCTCCTAGAGGAAAAGTTTAAATCCTGAACTCTGGTCTCCTTACAACAGCAAATGGGCTGTTAGCTTCAAGACATTGCAAGCCACCAATTCAAAGCTCTGGGGACCTGAACTCTTCACACTTCAGTGATCGCCAGAGTCACCTAGCAACCCAAAATTTGCCCTGCGAGCTACAGCATCAACAGCCCTTAGTGACTGCCAATGCCAAGCTCCAGCAACAATCATTTGAGACACTCCACAGGATCTTTACTCTACAGTGATGACTGTCCATGACACCCAACCTGCTATACGTCCTATGACCACATGCAGTGCTCTCACTGGTCCTCATTGCCTCCCCCATCCTGAATTTGAACTCTTCATGCTGGAGCTAGAAAAAGCAACTTTTTCAGCAGGACTAACCTTGTCCCTGTATCCGGCTTGCGCTCCATCACGGTCTGCCTGAACTTGTGGCTTTCACCCGTTCTTGCACAACCAGATAACTGCATGTGGAGCTTTGTGCGCTTAGGTCCGTGAACCAGTTATATACATTGACAGGAAAGAACACTATTTTTAAACAGGAAATAAGTCACCATTAAGTAGGACTTGGAGCCCACAAGGTAGGTGCCTCCTACCGAAAAATGGTACATGCAATAATTTAATGTTGACATGCACATAGAATCTCTAGCCCTCAAAATATATCTTCACTCTGAAGGTCTTCTGCTGTCCTAAGAGAAAAAAAGGTTCAGAATAAAATCTTAAGCTTGCTATCTCTTGTTTGGAAAAGCTACCGTAATATTTCAAAAAATATTTTTTATTGTTTATTAAAAATCCAATTCAGGTATAACATCAGATTTTTAATAAATATTTAGGAAAAGTGAATTTTTAAAATTTTACACTTTGTATGCCTCAATATCTAGTAGACTACTTGGCATTAGCCTACTAAAAAATGGCCCAGACAGTGTTTCCCCTTTTGAAGAGGTAAAATGGCTCCAAGAGCAGAGATAATGGCTTAGGCCTTTTGGCAAGAAGACCTGGGTGGGAGATATATGACTAACATCAGCTCAGTCAGGGCTGTTAGGTAGCATTCAAGAGCTTCACTAACTTGACAGGGATCAGGGTGAATCCTGTTTATTCACAGTTAGGTGTATAGGAAGACCTGGGGAAGAGAAGCCTTTTGTTCTTGGGATCTCTGTAGTCAGCTTGGCACCAGCACAGTGGAGGGGGTCTGGTCCCAGAACCACTTTGGTGTAGGTGAGAAGGCCACTGCTCATTTCCCTAAACACTGGCTGACTGACTGGCTTTCCCTAAACCCTCTGGCTGACACCACGGCCACTTACAAAGCCAGAAAGGTTGTGCCATCTTGGAATTTACTTATGATAGTGCACTGGGGGATAGCTTATGGCAAGGCAGACAGGATGTGCTGAAAACACGGAAAAGGTTGCTCCTGGGACCTTTTATTATATTGGTTATGTGTTGTCCAGACCCCACCTACTTGCAACTAAAGCCTACAAAAGTGACACCACACATACCTCATCAGAACACTTTCTGGACCTGTCGATGAACTGAAGAATACTGGAATTGGTGCTTCAGCACCAGTTGTGGGCTAGAAAGGCTGTATATGCTCCCAGGACTAAGAAGTAGATCCAAGTGTCAGTTGGCTATTCTCCTGTGTGTCTACAGAGACACAATAAGCTTTAAGAGGCCTTTTTTGTATATGCCCAGCTGATCAGTAGCAACTTGACGTGCACTGTATAGGCTGGTGGACTTTGATAGAGTGAGTCTTGGCCCATAAGTGAGTGCTGCCTATGAGGTCCTTGGAGCTTTAGAAGTGACTAAAAGGAGAACATTTGTGAAAATCCAAGAACTCCAGGGCATCAAAGGAGGAGGATTTGTGGAAAAAATGTCTGATTTCCAGCTGACTGCATCTGATATAGCTTCAGGTTTACCTTGGTGAAGGATTTTACGCTCCATAAAAAAGTTTAGAAATGACCACCACCACCAACCCACTGGTCATCTCTGTACATTGAAACAAACCACAGCTCATAGTGGTTCCTTTCAATTTGCTAAAACTTTGGTGGACAACCACCTTCTGTTTTGATGGCCATCCACCACACATTTGACTTTCTTTAATTTTCAGATACAAACTCCCAATGTGAGAATTTGTTTCCAAAACACTAAAAAATAATGACCCCCCTCCCACTCTGGGTGTTTTCTCCTGGGGCGTGGGAATAATGATTTTTTCGATCTCTCAGTGCCAGATTGGTCCTGGAAGTGACGCACATGAAAAAGTAAGACATTAATCCACCTGCCCTATGTAGGGTCTCAGGTCCTTCTAACAGGGTCTCCATCAATACTTCAGGTATTCCCATTTCTAAATGAGGTGAAAAAAGGTTTGGTGGATAGGGTACCCCATCATGTTTGCAATGAAGTACTCAGTCAGTCAAACTCTAAATCAGAGCCATGTACAAAGATAGAAATTTTGACCGAGTGAAGGTTCAAAAAGTATCCCCTGACCACTAAGACCTTTGGCGGCTATGAAATCGTTTCTCCTGCTCTGAGCTTTCCCACCCAAAACCAGTGGCTTCAGCTGAACCTCATCCACTGGCTTTGAGAGGTCTATCCAATCCTACACTGCTGGAGGATTTCAACTTCCTTTTCAGAGACTAAGTAAATTCTTTGACTGGGAGGACCTGCTTTTGGAATCTGACTCACGTTCTATCGTGGTTGGCCTGAAATCTTGCCAAGGTCATCGTCAGCCGCAAGTATTGACTTCTGATTGGATCCTTACTTTTTGTGTCTCTTTTTTCCTTAAATCTATAAAAAAAATGTTTGCTCCGGTTCTCCTCATTGGATTTTTGTTGTTTTGGTGTAATTTTGCTCATAAAATTTTCTCTATTTTCATAAATTTGGTGTGGGATTTTTATTGTGTTGTGTTTTGACTTTGTAAGTGTTTTGTAACTGTAAAGTACTTTAAATATTTTCCTAATTGAAGCCTGTCTACTCTCTGCAATAGCTACCAGAGGGTTGAGCCCAGGTTAAAATTATTGAAACTGTGTATTAATTTAATAAGTTTGGTAATATACTTTGTTGTGGATTACCATCCACCTCAATAATTTATTCACTTTCTTGGAAGATGGAATATCATCAATTCAGTTGACCTTTTGTACAGTTTGTTTAGATGATATTTCAGCCATACCTCGGCCACTGGAATTATGCAGCAGGAGAGGGCCAAACTATGTGGCAGGATTGAGTAAATTGTGTGGCAGGAAAAGGCAAACTATGCAGCCTGATGCGGCGCAATTACTTCATTGTTTCATCCTTTTTTAACCTGGTAACACTGTCTGGGCATTGGTTGCACCTCACTAGTACCAGTGTAATTCCCAAATATAGCAATAAGTAACTGAAAGGTGACCAGTCAAACTTCACAAAGGGTGACACATATTACTGCATTTGTAGTAACTTTTGAACCGTTTGAGCTAGAAACACATTTTTTATTTCTTAAATCTGCAGATTATTCAGCATATTATGGATTATGAGCCAAATGCGGCAAATCTATAATTATGCTAAAATCACCCCACAATCATATAATTTCAGTGGCCCTTGCCATGATATAGAATGTTCAAGTGTCTGATTCGTCATATGTTCAAAGTATCTCTGGACCTTGTCAGTCTGATTGAAGAGACCTTTTAATTTACTTTTATTCACTTTTTCTGATTCAATGCACAGGCATTTAGTGTACACCTAAAATAAGCCTTTAGGGATTGCTGGTCCTTATTTGGATCTTCTACCAAAGACCCATTAATTTTGATAAAGTCTTTAATTTCTGTTTTCAAACTGTCTAATAACATTTTACCTCACAAAAAAAAAGAGTTTTTAATTTTGCGAAGGTGAGGTTGATGATGTTATGAAGAACCTAAGATGTTATGGCAAGACAGGAGGCTAGCATTATGCATAAAGGTTTATTCACTTCTTCTGAACAGCAACTCTTCAAAGTTTCCAAGACCAGAACTTTAGAACTACATCACAATCAAAAGAACACGCACAGCTTCTTAAATCCCTCTGTCTGCCATTTTCATCCTCTTTTTTGTTTGCTGCTTCTGGGCAGATAAGTGTATTGCTTAAAGTATGTTGATCAAGTTTTTAAAGTTGTAGGAATTTGTTATTAATGAATATATCTATGTATAAATTTGTTTTTAGCTAAAATCTCGATGACATTAATGAGTATAATGTAGGTCTCCGGATTGTAGGTATTTAAAGATTTAAAGTTTATGGTTTTTTTACATTTAATTATAATTGCATCAGCATTTGTTATAAGAAATTAAGGGCTACATGTATGTAGCATTTTGCACATTTTACTCGATTCAGCTGATTGTGCTTGAGCAGGGCGGTTTTTTAAGTTCTGTTCATTCCAACAGTGTATGCAATGCGGCCTCCATTCCAAGAAATGTGAGACATTGCATTGTGCATGCTGTGAGGACAGATCATATTGTTTTGCACTTTGTGTGCATTGCGTGGGTGTTTCGAGTGAAGTTACCCTTGTTTTACAGATGCATTTGTTAGACACAGAGGGGGTCATTCCAACCCTGGCGGTCGGTGTTAAAGCGGCGGCCAACCCGCCAACAGGCAGGCGGTTAAAAAAATGGAATTTTGACCCTGGCGGGAACCGCCAACACAGACCGCCACTTCAACACTCCGACCGCCACGGCGGGACAAACAAACAGCGCAGCGGTCACCGCCAACAGGCAGGCGGCAGACAATGTACCGCCCACCCTATCACAACTCACCAATCCGCCACCTTTTCCGGGGCGGGAGCCCCGCCGATAAAAACACGGCGGAAACAGACTACGAACGGGAAAACGCTCACCTCTATACACTCCACGAGGAATCTGGACAGCATGGAACCCGAATTAAACATCCTATCAGATATTGTCTACCTGCTCCTCTACCAGGAGCACGAACGCCGGCGCAGACGACAATGGTGAGTACTGCACCTACGACACAGGGAGGGGAGAGGAGAAAAGGTTACGGGCACACACATACGCGACCCCCCCCCCAAATACCTACACACCAATGCAGAGCAACAAGTCAGAGTGACACCCCCCAAGCCCCCCGGAAGAATGCAAAGACAAAATAAAATGATCATTAAAATTGAAGTATATTATAGCATATTTGAAGTTAAGTGAAATATGAAATATATAAATAAAATATATTACAACATGAACAATATATACATAGCTCAAAAGTCCGGCACATATTGGCTACCTTCCATTGTTCGTGGGCCAATGTGCATAAACACATGGGCAAAGCCCACACACGAGACCCGATTCCATTGGAGAGAACACTGCTGGGGCATCAGATAATAAAACTACAGGCACCTCAGGGGGATGGGAAGGGGGGGCACCTCAGCCACATGAGTACACGACGCCAGATCCACGAGGGGCTTCCATGCCCACTGTACCATCCAGGGGAGTGCAAAGCCACAGTCTCTCAAGTCTCTACAGTGGGTGGATTGCCCACTGCTGCATCCTGGGGAGTGCAAAGCCACAGTCTCTCAAGTCTCTACAGTGGGTGGATTGCCCACTGCTGCATCCTGGGGAGTGCAAAGCCACAGTCTCTCAAGTCTCTACAGTGGGTGAATTGCCCACTGTTACATCCTGGGGAGTGCAAAGCCACAGTCCATCAAGTGGATTACAGACTCACTGGTTATGGAGGAGGCATGTTGCCCAGAGTGCTTCGTGAAGCCCTGCCCGACACAGATCCGGCCCTGCCAATGGGCCAGCGGTGCTTGAGATGAAGGGCCCAGCGGAGCGGTGCTTGACAGGAAGGGCCCAGCGGAGCGGTGCTTGAGATGAAGGGCCCAGTGGAGCGAGTCTTGACATGAAAGGCCCAGCGGAGCAGTTCAGAGACGGCGGTGCCCAGCAGAGCGGTGCTTGACAGGAAGGGCCCAGCGGAGCGATGCTTGACAGGAAGGGCCCAGCGGAGCAGTTCAGAGACAGCGGTGCCCAGCGGAGCGGTGCTTGACAGGAAGGGCCCAGCGGAGCTGTGCTTGACAGGAAGGGCCCAGCGGAGCGGTGCTTGAGATGAAGGGCCCAGCGGAGCGGTGCTTGACAGGAAGGGCCCAGCGGAGCGGTGCTTGAGATGAAGGGCCCAGCGGAGCGGTGCTTGAGATGAAGGGCCCAGCGGAGCGGTGCTTGAGATGAAGGGCCCAGCGGAGCGGTGCTTGACAGGAAGGGCCCAGCGGAGCGGTGCTTGAGATGAAGGGCCCAGCGGAGCGGTGCTTGACAGGAAGGGTCCAGCGGAGCGGTGCTTGACAGGAAGGGCCCAGCGGAGCAGTTCAGAGACGGCGGTGCCCAGCGGAGCGGTGCTTGACAGGAAGGGCCCTGTTCAGCGGTGCTTGTCTTGGCGGGGCCTGTTCAGCGGTGCTTGTCACGGTGGGGCCCTGTTCAGCGGTGCTTGTCTTGAAGGGCCCTGTTCAGAGGTGCTTGTCTTGAAGGGCCCTGTTCAGCGGTGCTTGTCACGGCGGGGCCCTGTTCAGCGGTGCTTGTCTTGAAGGGCCCTGTTCAGCGGTGCTTGTCACGGCGGGGCCTGTTCAGCGGTGCTTGTCACGGCGGGGCCCTGTTCAGTGGTGCTTGTCACGGCGGGACCTGTTCAGCGGTGCTTGTCTTGGCGGGGCCTGTTCAGCGGTGCTTGTCTTGGTGGGGCCTGTTCAGCTGTGCTTGTCATGGCGGGGCCCTGTTCAGCGGTGCTTGTCATGGCGGGGCCCTGTTCAGCGGTGCTTGTCTTGTATTCCTAGGGAACCAGATCTGGCCAATGTTTCCCGCTCAGTCGCCATCCGACCTTTCGCTTGCGGGGCCCTCCTGTGCTGGAGTCCTGGGCCCGTGGGTGTCCTCTGTCACACCCGAAATGGGGCTGGTGGGGCCCTCCTGGGCAGCTCGCCTGCTGCCGGACTTGTCCGCCCTGCTGCCCTTGCCCTCCTACGCTGAATCTCTGGGGCCCTTGCCTCCCTTTGTGGATGTCCCAGGTGACGGTGCAAGGGTAGTGTCCTTGGGGGCAGACGTCTCAGGCCTGTCGCGCCGGCCCTTCCCTTTTTTGTTTTTTTTCCCAGGGGGTGGGCTGGCTGTCTCCTTGCTGCTGGCCGATGTTGGTGCCCTAGGAGCTGGTGGACTCCAATAGCCCTGAACTATGGTCCTAGTAGGTGCAGGGCTTGTGGTGGCTGAGGTGCTGTTTGGACTCTTACGAGATGGAGGGGGTGGGTCAGGTGATGCAAAGAGGTTAATTTTGGAGAGGAAAAACTTTTTAGGAGCAATGGGAAGGGTAGGTGCAGTGGGTATGGGAGTGGAGGAAGAGGATGTGGTTGTAGGAGAGTCAAGTGTGCTGTCTTTGGGTGCAGGTGCTTGTGACGGAGGCTGTCGTGAGGTGGATGGCTGTTGGGTGGGTGGCTGCCTGCGTTTGTGTGGTTTGGAAGAGGGGGTGACAGACACAGTGGGAGAAGACACAGGGGACGTGTAAATGGCAGTGGGGGTGGTGACTGCACGTGTGCGGAGTGTTCTGGTGGGTGTGCTGGTGATGGACGTACTGGCTGATGATGGTGTGCATGCAGGTGTGAGTGGAGACGTCACAGGGAGGGAGGAGGGAGACGAGGAGGAGCGGGACACAGAGGAGGCAGTGGCTATTGGCATGTCTGCATGTGGATGTTGCTTGGGTGAATGCTTGTGTGATCTGTGGTGCTTATGTCTGGATGAGCTGCCCTTGGGTGTTGAGGTGTGTGCAGGCTGGTCTGTAGGTGTGGCTGGGATAGGCAGAGGAACAGGGGAGTGGGACTGGGTGGAGGGTGTTGGAGGAGGGAGGCTGGAGACAGGGACAATGGCTGCCGTCAGTGCTGAGGCCAGAGCGTTGAACGATCGCTGATGGGCAGCCTGACCCGAATGAATGCCCTCCAGGTATGCATTGCTCTGGTGCACCTCCCTTTCTACACCCTGGATGGCATTCAAAAGGGTAGACTGCCCAACAATGAGCGTCTGGAGGAGGTCAATGATCTCCGCACTGAGGGCAGCAGGGGTAACTGGGGCAGGGCCTGAGGTGCCTGGGGCGAAGGAGATGCCCGACTTCCTGGGCGAGCGGGCACGGGGCGAACGCTGAGGGGCTGCTGGGAGGGCGGTGCTGGTGCGCTGGGTGGCAGCTGTACCTGTTGTTGCGGTGGGCACGGATGTTGCCGCCACCACAAGGGAGCTCCCTTCCGAAGACGTGTCTGTGTCGCTGACGTCTCCACGGGTCCCCGTTGTGGAGCTCCCCTCGCCCTCCGTCTCACTGGTGAACTCGGAGTCGGTTGCATGGCCCTCCGGGGCCATGTGAGATGCAGCTCCCACGTGCGCCGATGCCATTTCTCCTCCGCCTGATGATGCTAATGCACACATGAACAGGAAGACCAAAAAAAAGGGGGGGGGGGAGAAAGAAAGACATGTTGAGTGCATGCATTGGCGACACCGTAGGCAGAGAGGACAGACACAGAAGCCCCCTGAACTACGCCGCGCACTCGGGGTACACGAGAAATGCACACATAGGTGAGCCCGGGCCATGGATAGCTATACTTAGCACCCTACAGAGGTGGGGGGCGGGGGCACAGGGCCATGCCTTACGGAGGGGCCTAGCCTACAGAAACCGCCCTGGCCTAGAGATAGCCACAGCCCTCCTCCCCCACCCAGACACCTCCACTGTGCGCTAATATAGCAGAATGTGCTGATACTCACCCCCTTGTGTCTGCTGTGATGTCCTCACGCACCCATCCAAATCGGGGTAGGCCACCGCCAGGATCCGGGACATCAGGGGGGTCAATTGCCGTGTGGCACCCCTCCTAGGTTGGGAGGCCATCCCCAGCAGAGCCCCCGCGGTCTTTCTGCTCCCGCGGCGGATGTCCTCCCACCTCTTGCGGCAGTGGGTGCCCCGTCTGTTGTGGACCCCCAGGGCCCGGACGTCCTTGGCGATGGCACGCCAAATGTCGATCTTCTGATTGGCGCTGACCTGTGTAACATGTACAGGGTGGGAAAAGAAATATCATCACTTTTCTGCATGGTCGATGTGAGTGGCCCCCCCTCCCCAACCTTGCCATATGGCATATGCTCTCATCTGTCGTGCGATGCATGCCTCATTCGCTCCCCTCCCCACCATCTTTCATTCACCCCACTCAACCCAGGCATTGCCCACAAAACATGGTCCCAGTGTACTTACCTGTTGGTCAGGAGGACCGTAGAGTAGCGCATACTGGGGGAGGACCCCATCCACAAGTGTCTCCAACTCTTCTGAAGTGAAGGCAGGGGCCCTTTCCCCAGTCGCAGCAGCCATTGTCTCTTCCAGACCGAGGTCACAGCAGCACTTGCAGTATGGGTCCTCTCCTGTGGATGATCAGGTCTCGAGTGATTAAGCAGATAGAAAATGGCGGTCACGGCCGCCGCGGTGCGTACCGCGGCGGTGCGTACCGCGACCGCCGGCGCACTTCCTCATTGGCTCCTGAAACCCATAGGGTTCAATGTTAACCAATGCGGCTTAGCACCGCGGTCTTCGACCGCCTACCGCCACGGTGTGCCACGCCAGCGCATTGACCTCACATCCCATTGTCACACTTCACAGGTCAGGCAGCCGCCATTTCAAGGGCCCACATGGCTTAATTTCTACTGCGTCACACAGGCCTAGGCCTTGCATTGCCACTCATACAAGCCATTCAATGCATAGATAATCGTGTACTGTGCAAGCTGTATGAACGTACCTGTGGGTTGCTTGACTCTGTGCTTCCTAGGCACCGTCCGCTGGGACTTGCGAGGAGATGGAGGACTGTTCCCGTGTACAGACCGCTGGTGGACCTGTCGACAATGGAAGAACGACATGTCATACTCACATACAGACTTGACCGAGCCACCATTAATGAACTGTGTGCCCAGCTGGAGCCAGACCTGATATCACCCATTCCCCCTCTAGTGCAGGTTCTGTCAGTACTCCATTTTTTGGCAAGTGGATCATTCCAAACAACAGTGGCCATTTCATCTGGGATGTCTCAGCCTATGTTTTCTAAGGTTTTGTCCAGAGTGTTGTCGGCCCTGATGAAATACATGCAGAGCTACATTGTTTTCCCTGAGGTGGTCGATTTGGCTACAGTGAAGGGTGATTTCTATGCCCTTGGCCATATTCCCAACATCATTGGTGCCATTGATGGGACCCATGTGGCTTTGGTACCCCCCAGAGGAAGTGAACAGGTGTACATGAACAGAAAAAGTTATCATTCGATGAATGTCCAGGTGGTCTGTTTGGCAGACCAGTACATCTCCCATGTAAATGCCAAGTTCCCTGGGTCAGTGCATGACGCGTACATCATGCGAAATAGCAGCATCCCTTATGTGATGGAACAGCTACAGAGACACCGTGAGTGGCTAATTGGTGACTCTGGTTACCCCAACCTGTCCTGGCTACTGACCCCAGTAAGGAATCCCAGGACCAGGGCAGAGGAACGGTACAATGAGGCCCATGGGCGTACTAGGAGGGTGATCGAGCGGACCTTCGGCCTCCTGAAGGCCAGGTTTAGGTGCCTGCATATGACATTTGGATCCCTAATGTACTCACCAAAGAAGGTGTGTCATAACATCGTGGCCTGCTGTATGCTTCACAACCTGGCTTTGCGACGCCAGGTGCCTTTCCTGCAGGAGGATGGTCCAGATGGTGGTGTTGTGGCAGCGGTGGAACCTGTGGAGAGTGAAGAGGACGAAGACGAAGAGGACGACACAGACAACAGGGACAGAGTGATACTACAGTATTTTCAATAACACACAGGTAAGAATCAACACCGGCATTTTACAATTACTTACAGTCTCCTGCCTCTCTACTGTCTGTCCTATTCCCCCAGTGTATGTTAACTAAGTTGTGACTTTCCCTTCAAATTTCAGAGATGTGGCCCACACTGTGTGATCTCTGCTTGGTTTACCTATGGACTACATCTGTGTGACAGTGGTATGTTCTCATCACTGTGTAACTGGACATTTTGGCAGCGTTATGTTTAATACATTTGTTCACAATACAGGCAGACTCCAGATTGTTTTTGTGCAAAAAGTGTTTTTATTAAAGTGCTGCATTTCGGGACATGGATGGAAAATCGGTGATGGGTGATGGTGGAGGAATGTCCATGGCAGAGTCCAGCTTTTCAGTCTCACAGGTGCATTGTCCATATGCCTGTGGAAGGTGGAGCAGGGGCAGTTAAAGGTTGGACAGGGTGACAATGTGGGACAGTGGGATGACATCAGGGGGTATCCTTTGCTGGCGGGGGTCTTGGCATCCTACTCTGTCTTTTTAAGAGATCTCAGGCCCGCTTGCGGGGTGGTTCTTCTTCTGCAGGAGGTGGGGTTCTGGTGGCCTGTTGTTGTGTGGAGGCCTCCTGTCCACTAGCGCCGGTGGAGGTGGTTGCCTGTTCTTGGTCCATGCTAGTGACAGGGGCCCTTTGTGGTGCCACATGGTCCCGCAATGTGGTGACAATCTGGTTGAGTGCCCCTACGATGGTGCCCATTGCGGAACTGATGCTTCTAAGTTCTTCCCTGAACCCCATGTACTGTTGCTCCTGCATGACCTGGATCTCCTGGAACCTGGCCAGTACCGTCGCCATTGTCTCCTGGGAGTGGTGGTATGCTCCCATGATGGAGGAGAGGGCCTCGTGGAGAGTGGGTTCCCTGGGCCTGTCCCCCCCTGTCGCACAGCAGCCCTCCCAGTTCCCCTGTTTCCCTGGGCCTCCGTCCCCTGGACCATGTGCCCACTACCACTGCCCCCAGGTCCCTGTTGTTGTTGGGGTGGTGGGTTAACCTGGGTGCCCTGTAGTGGTGGACACACCGCTGATTGACGTGTCCTGGAAACAGAGGCATGGGCCCGCTGGGTGGGAGCTGTGCTGGTGTTCCCAGAGGGGGTTGGGTCTGCTGTGGCCAGTGGCTGTGTGAGGGGAACGGACTGTCCCGAGGTCCCCGATGGTCCGGGCTGGTCATCTGGGTCCAGGGAGACAGAGCTGCTGTCATCACTGGTGGCCTCTTCTGGGGGTGGGATGGACATTTCTGGACCCTCCTGGGCGGTGTGGTGGCGTTCGGGTCCTGCAGGGGTATAGAGGTATGGTTATTGCTTCAGTGTGTGCCATATCGGTCAATGGGTGGGTGCCCGTGTACCCCAGGGCTGGCATTCCTGTGTGGGGGCTTTTGTGAGGGTGGCTTGTGGGGGAGATTTGCATGTGCAGTGGGCATGCTTTGGTGATGGGTGTCCATGCTTTGTGGACGCATGCATGGCTAGGTGTTGGGATGGGTGGGTTGTGATGGTGAGACATTTGCAGGGAGTAGGTGTGATGGGGGTGGGGGTATGATTTGGGATGCAGGTGGGGTGGGGGTGGGAAGAAGTAGTTAAGATTTGACTTACCAGAGTCCATTCCTCCAGCTACTCCTGCGAGGCCATCAGGATGCAGGATGTGCAAGACTTCCTCCTCCCATGCTGTAAATTCTGGGGGAGTAGGTGGGGGTCCGCCGCCAGTCTTCTGCACCGCAATGTTGTGCCTTGATACCATGGAACGCACCTTCCCCGTAGGTCGTTCCACCGCTTCCTGATGTCATCCCGATTTCGTGGATGCTGTCCCACAGCGTTGACCCTGTCGACTATCCTTTGCCATAGCTCCATCTTCCTGGCGATGCTGGTGTGCTGCACCTGTGTCCGGAAGAGCTGGGGCTCTACCCGAACTATTTCCTCCACCATGACCCGCAGTTCAGCGTCTGAAAACCGGGGGTGTCTTTGGGGTGCCATGGGGTGGTGTGGATGAGGTGTGGGGTGGTGTATGTGTTGTAGAGTGTGGTGAGTTTGGTGATGTGTGGTGTTTTGTGCGTGGATATTGTGTGGGTGATGGTGTGGTTTGCCTCTGTGTGATGGTGTTGTCTAAGCAGTGCAGTCTATCTCTGGCTTTCTGTCGGGTTTTTTTGTCGTAGGGGTTTGTGGGTGATGTGGGTGTGTATTTTATATTGTATTGGGTGTGTGGGTGTGTTGTTTGTATGTGTATCAGATGTGTGTATTTCAAATTGTCCAATGTGGTTGTGTTTTGTAAGTGTGTGTGTATTTTGACCGCGGCGGTGTGTACCGCCAATTGAATACCGCGGTTGAAAGACCGCCGCGTGGATTCGTGGGTCGGAATGGCATCAAATCAAATCAAATCAAATCATTAACATTTATAAAGCGCGCTACTCACCCGTGCGGGTCTCAAGGCGCTAGGGGAAAAAGGGGGGGTTATCGCTGTTCGAACAGCCAGGTCTTTAGGAGTCTCCGGAAAGCGGAGTGGTCCTGGGTGGTCCTGAGGCTGGTGGGGGTGGGAGTTCCAGGTCTTGGCCGCTTTGTGTGCGTGGGTGAGAAGTCGGAAGGTGATCCTTTTGCTGACAGGGAGCCAATGCAGGTGTCTCAGGTGTGCGGAGATGTGGCTGCTGCGGGGTATGTCGAGGATGAGGCGGGCCGAGGCGTTTTGAATGCGTTGCAGGCGATTTTGGAGTTTGGCTGTGGTCCCGGCGTAGAGGGTGTTGCCGTAGTCCAGGCGGCTCGTGACGAGGGTGTGGGTCACGGTTTTTCTGGTGTCGGCGGGGATCCAGCGGAAGATCTTGCGGAGCATGCGGAGGGTGAGGAAGCAGGCGGAGGACACGGCGTTGACTTGCTTGGTCATGGTGAGAAGAGGGTCCAAGAGATGAAGCCGAGGTTGCGGGCGTGGTCTGTGGGGGTCGGTGCGGTGCCGAGGTCCGTGGGCCACCAGGAGTCGTCCCAGGCGGACGGGGTGTTGCCGAGGATGAGGACTTCCGTTTTTTCAGAGTTCAGCTTTAGGCGGCTGAGCCTCATCCAATCTGCGACGTCCTTCATACCCTCTTGTAGGTTGGTCTTGGCGCTGGCGGGGTCCTTGGTGAGGGAGAGTATAAGTTGGGTGTCGTCGGCGTAGGAGGTGATGATGATGTCGTACTTGCGTACGATGTTGGCGAGGGGGCTCATGTAGACATTGAAGAGTGTCGGGCTGAGTGATGAGCCTTGGGGTACGCCGCAGATGATCTCGGTGGGTTCTGAGCGAAACGGAGGGAGGTAAACTCTTTGGGAACGGTTTGAGAGGAAGGAGGCGATCCAGTCCAGGACTTGGCCTTGGATCCCGGTGGAGCGGAGGCGGGTGATTAGGGTGCGGTGACAGACGGTGTCAAAGGCAGCCGAGAGGTCGAGCAGAATGAGGGCGACTGTTTCACCGTTGTCCATCAGGGTTCTGATGTCATCAGTGACTGAGATGAGGGCAGTTTCAGTGCTGTGGTTGGTTCGGAATCCGGTTTGTGAGGGGTCGAGCAGGTTGTTGTCTTCCAGGAAGGTGGTCAGCTGTTTGTTGACGGTCTTCTCTATTACTTTGGCTGGGAAAGGCAGAAGAGAGATGGGGCGGAAGTTTTTTAGGTCGCTCGGGTCAGCCGTAGGTTTCTTTAGTAGGGCGTTGACTTCGGCGTGTTTCCAGCATTCGGGGAAGGTAGCAGAAGAAAAAGAAGAGTTGATGACGGTCTGGAGGTGCGGGGCGATGATGTCGTCGGCTTTGTTAAAGATGAAGTGCGGGCAGGGGTCCGAAGGGGCGCCGGAGTGGATAGAGTTCATGATGGATTTGGTTTCTTCCGTGTTGATGTGGGACCAGTTGTTGAGGGTGATGGCCGTGGATGCCAGTTCGGTGGTGTATGGATGGGTCTGGTGTCCGAAGCTGTCGTGGAGGTCGCTAATCTTGCGATGGAAGAAAGTGGCGAGGGATTCGCACAGATCCTGTGAGGGCGTGACGGCGTTGGCGTTGGCGCTGGGGTTGGAGAACTCCTTGACGATGCTGAAGAGTTCTCTGCTGTTGTGTCTGTTTTTGTCCAGTCTGTCGGTGAAAAAGTTCCTTTTGGCAGCGCGGATCAGGTGGTGGTGTTCGCGGGTAGCGTTCTTGAGGGCGGTCATGTTGTCAGCGGTGCGGTCCTTTTGCCAGGCTTTCTCAAGGGCGCAACAAGTTTTCTTTGATTCTTTGAGGGTGTCAGAGAACCAGAGAGGTTTTTTGGTGTTGGTCTGTCGATGCGTGCGTTTGAGGGGAGCAAGGATGTCTGCGCAGTTGGAGATCCAGTTTGTGAGGTTGAGGGCTGCGTCGTTGGGGTCGGTGGTGAGGGTGGGCTGGTTGGCGGCGAGTGCGGAGAAGAGTTGCTCTTCGGGGATCTTGTTCCACTGTCGACGAGGGATGGGTTGGGTGCGGAGGTGGCGGGTCTCGCGTCGGAATGTGAAGTGGACGCAGCTGTGGTCGGTCCAGTGTAGGGCGGAGGCGTGGCTGAAGAAAACGTGTTTGCTGGCGGAGAAGATGGGGTCAAGCGTGTGTCCGGCGATATGGGTTGCGGTGTTCACCAGTTGTTTGAGGCCGAGGTTGGCGAGGTTGTCGAGCAGGGTGGTGGTGTTGGGGTCGTTGGTGGTGGTATGGGCGTATTTGTGTTGGCGTGACGGTGGAGGTTTGGTCATCGGCAGTTTTTCGCTGGCCGTTGGTGTGGCGGACTTTTGTGGATGTCGGGTTTTTGGCGGTTTGCCAGTTGCGGGTCAGAATGACCGTGGCGGTTTACCGCGGCCGCAGCGGTGTTATGGCGGTCTTCTGACCGTCAGTAAGCGCCTTTTACCGCCGAGGTCAGAATGACCCCCAGAGTGTCTGTTTCAGTAGGCGACCGGGCACATTGAAATTGTGTTGAATTGTCTGGTTTCCTAGCAACACTTATCTGAGGAGATTGTTGCATTAGGAGATCAGCTGAGGAGCAGTGTTTGTTGAGGGAAGCAAGGGAAATTTGACTTTGTTTCAAGTACAAAACAGTGAAATAAATTTAAAAAAAGAAAATATGTATATATATACATAATATATATATATATATATATATATATATATATATATATATATTTATATATATATACATATATATATAAATATATATATATATATATATATACATATTGTGATGGGCCGGACTGGGCCGACCCGCCCCGCACACCGCACCGACTTGTTCTGCCGCTGACTCTCGTGAACTGGATGCACATTCCGCTTCCTCCAATCACAACCTCCCAGAGCCGTCCCGGCAGGAACCCAGATGTTTGAAGGGACCGCCGGCTCTTCCAGGGGTGCTGGCATTCGGGAGTGTTGCAGAGGAGAGGAAGACGACCAACGGGAAAAAGAAGGAAGGCATGGACGACGGGGAGTCCAGAGACGTATCCAGCGGATCCCCGAGCTGGGCATATCTTAGGGGAGGGAAAGGTCCGACCCCAGATTGAGAAAGTAGAGGCCGTCCAACGGATACCCATACCTATCACAAAGAAAGAAGTCAGAGCTTTTCTCGGATTAGTGGGGTATTATAGGGGGTTCATTCCTCAGTTCTCCACAATAGCAGAACCCCTCACCAACCTACTCAAGAACTCGTGCCCCAGTAAGTTTACCTCCATTTCGAATGCTGTACGAAGCAGTTTTGAGAAACTGAAAGAGGCATTGACTACGAATCCAGTGTTGTGTTGTCCAAACTTCCATGAGCCTTTCATATTACAAACGGATGCGCCTCTGAGGTGGGACTTGAGGCCGTTTTGTCACAGAAACAGGTGGATGGGTCTCTCCACCCGGTACTATACATTAGTCGGAAGCTCCTCCCGCGGGAGGTCCACTACCCCACAATTGAGGACGAATGTCTGGCCATTAAGTGGGCAGTGGAATCCTTGCGCTATTACCTAATGGGTCGGCAGTTTACCCTCCTCACGGATCATGCACCCCTTAATTGGCTTGCACACAACAAAGACTCTAATCCCCGTGTCTTGAGGTGGTTTCTTTCATTGCAGCCTTTCTCCTTCCAGGTCCTCCACTCCCCTGGCCTTCTCATGCAGAATGCTGATTTCTTCTCCCGCTACCCTTCGTCTGA
Source organism: Pleurodeles waltl (assembly GCF_031143425.1). Classification (NCBI taxonomy): domain Eukaryota; kingdom Metazoa; phylum Chordata; class Amphibia; order Caudata; family Salamandridae; genus Pleurodeles; species Pleurodeles waltl. The sequence continues at coordinate 382,443,576 of NC_090438.1, forward strand.
GCGTCATCGGCTGCGGCTCTCTAGGGGAAGTGTCTGTGACGGGCCGGACTGGGCCGACCCGCACACCCCACCTACTTGTTCTGCCGCTGCCTCTTGTGATCTGGATGCACATTCCGCATCCTCCAATCACAACCTCCCAGATGTTTAAAGGGACCGCCGACTCTTCCTGGGGTGCTGGCGGTCGGGAGTGTTGCAGAGGAGAGGAAGACGACCGAAGGGAAGAAGAAGGAAGGCATGGACGACTGGGAGTCCAGAGACGTATGCAGCGGATCCCCGAGCTGGGCGGAGGCGGCGGCACCGTCAGCTGATTACAGCCCCAAGGAGAACACCAAGAAGCCGGTGGTCCCATCCAGGGACGAAGGGGACAGACTCCGGGAAGCAGGACGCGAGTGCCAGCCACACTTCAGGAGAAGCATGGCAGACACAGGTGCGTGTGGTTTTCTGGGGTAGGGTTAGGAGGAGACGTAAACAAAAGGGTGAAGGGCACATGTATACCGAAAATGCACGAGGGAGGGTGAACGGGGAGCGAGAGAGAGAAAAGGACAAGAGGGAAAGTGAGTAAGCACAAAAGACGGAAAACAGGAAAGAGAGAAGAGGAGATACATAGAAAAGAAAGGAGAAATTACATGTACTAAAGGAAAAGGAAAAGTAACAAATAAACGAGAACAACAGTCAGACAATAGGACAACGAGATAGCGAGACCAAAGAAGAGAAAAGTAAGGACAGAGAAGAGAGCAAGAAATCCCCTCTCATAGGAAGAGAAAAGGAAAACAGAGGTAGTGTCGAACAGACAAACACAGGAAAGAAAAGGAGGCACAAAGACCAAGAGATAGCGGAGTGAGACCCAGGGAAAGACAGCGGCAGGAAGAGATAGGAAAAGAAAACACAAAACACTTACCAGGTGTATTCTTCTTATTTCCACATGTGCTTCCCGAGAGACCTAGAGGAAAAGGAAAGAAGAAGACGAAGTCCATAAAGACCGGCCAGAAGAAAAACACGGAGAGCATGAATACAACAAGCGAAACCCCACCAACCATCACAAACTTTTCCATATAGTCAATAAAAGACCACTTACTTATAGATTTGACGAGTACCGAGTGATCATTGGCGTCCATCCTGTAACATATATATATAAATATATATATATATATATATATATAGATATATATATATATAGCATATTAAAGGTGTTAATGTAAAGAGAGGAGTCTCTAATGGCTCGCAGAAAGGAGTCCCTAGCGACTCAAGGAGATTGGACGTCCTTAGTGACAGATGGGCAATCTAGCATTGCAGATGATGATTTAGTACAGAGTGGCGAGCGCCATGATTTAGATGAGTATATTTTGAATCTGAATTACAAAGATGGTTTGGAAAATGAGATGAATTATATTTTCAAGAGCAAGAAGAAAGCTAACAGGTCTGTTTTTGATCATCTTGGAGAAAAGCTTTTCGACCCTAAAGACGTTCGTTACCCGAGAGGGAAGGAATGATGGACATTTGAGCAAGTGGCTGAATACATAAAACACTGAATTAGAAAGCCTTTAGATAAGGATGAAAAACATAATGCAGGCAGAATGTTTGTGTCCAGTGACTAATGATAAGGTTACAGCCATGCTGAATAGTGATCCAGAGCTTATTGCATATTTTTTCAAAATGAGCTGAGACCCAAGACAGGGCCAGGAAAAGCCACTGAAACAATGCAAGGACTGACTTCTAGATGTTCTTGGTCCTCTAGCAAGGATGTTTGATTTAATAGAGGAGGCCTATCTCGAAGGCACAGACATGAATATACATATTTTCAGAGGTTGTTGCCAAAGGACGGTTTGCCTCTTAGGGAAGGCGAATGCAGGAATCTTGGCTAAGCACAGGAAGACTATCCTGATGAGAATAAACCTTAAACTTGGACAGTAGAGTGCTAAAGAGAGAAGCGAGGATGTCAAAGGGCTGCTTTTCAGGGAAGGAATGGTTAAAAGTATTGCTAAATATGTTCAGACTTTTACAAGTCTAAATAAGGCATAACCTTCCATGTGAAACGTGTTTACTGGTAGCAGTTTTTATGGACGGCCTATGAGGAGAAGGAACCATCTCAGCTGATGCCATTATAAGTCCTCCAACACAGGTGGTCAAGGAGGAGGTTATACTAGACGAGGTGTCTCCAACCAATTGATCGTAAGCTGCCAGTAACTCCCAGACACATTCAGAGTAGCTTATGGCCCTGGGTCACATTTTCCTTTTGAAATTAAGAGACGTCTGTGTTTATTTTGCATTATTATCATAAGGTTGCAGATAGCAGGACCTGATAATGAGTAGTGCTCACTCAGATTTATGACCCAGGTTGCAGCAGGGGCACAGAGGTGAAAAACTGAAGCACTAAGGTATTTAGGGCCAGATGTAGCAAAATCCGTTTTTGCGACTTGCAAATTACGAGTCTGAGCGACTCGCAATTTGCAAGTCGCAAAAACAGATGCAGAATGGTGTCTCAGACACCTTCTGCGACTCGCTATGGGGTCGCAAAGACCCACCTCATCAATATTCATGAGGTGGGTCGCATTTTGAAACCCCATAGCGAGTCCCTGCACTCACAGGGATGGTGGCCTGCTGTAGTCAGCAAACCTCCATGTCTGTGACTGCTTTGTAAATAAAGCAGTTTTTTTTTCATTTTGCAGCCCGTTTTCCTTAAAGGAAAACGAGTTGCAAAATGAAAAAAATACCGAAACCATTTGGTTTAGTTTTTTTCAGAGTAGGCAGTGGTCCATAGGACCACTGCCTGCTCTGAAAAAATATTTTTGTTGACATTCACAAAGGGGAGGGGTCCCATGGGGACCCCTTCCCTTTTGTGAATGAGTTACCACCAGTGTGACACTGGTGGTAACTGCGAGTTGGTTTGCGACCGCATTCGCGGTCACAAAGCAACTCTGAATTGCAATGCAAGTCGCAAATAGGAAGGGAACACCCCTTCCTATTTGCGAGTCGCATTCACAAATTGTGAGTCGGTACCGACTCGCAATTTGTGAATGAGCATCGCAAAAGACTTTTTGCATGGCGCAAACTACGATTTTCGCAGTTTGCGCCATGCAAAATGCTTTCTACATCTGGCCCCTAATTCTTTAATAAAAGTCAATAATGTGGGTTGGGAACAAAATGATGTTTGTGAATGCTGTTAAATGACAGAAAATTAAAATGAAAAGTTACTCTAATGATTAAGTTAACTCTTCATTTTAATTTTCTGCCATTTCAAAGTGTCACATTTAGAAACAGTAGGAATCTTGCACCCATTGGCCAGTGGATAACTGAAAAAATATAGTATTTTTATTTGGGAGGAATATAAAGTGCAGAAAAATGTTCTATATTTTTAAAATTTTTGCAGAACATATTTCCGCACTTAAATTTTCTCCTGTTTAAAAAAAATAGTTGTATGTTGTTGTTATACATGTAACTGTGCCACATATGGTGAAAGGTGTTTCCTGTGGTACAAATACATAGAACACAGGCTGTCAGTCACCCATACACATATATCCTATTCTTACGCACACATGTTCATACACCCCCAAAAGAGCACACTCTTACTGACACACATGGCAGCCCTGTCATAGTGTCTGAGTCAAAGCATTTTGTTCAAACCATAGTATCTGGCTCTATGAATATTAGCCTTGAAGTCTATAAAGCTGGCTGTGGGGGTGTCTGGTAACAATACACAAGTTGTTTAGCCTTCAGTAGCTCACTATGCTTTTCACTGATCAGAAGTAGGTCTTGCTATAGGAAAGATTGGAGACTGCTGTACTAAATAGCATGCAGGATTCTTTCCCCAAAGGGGGAGGGGTGGAAGAAATGGAGCCTCTCATAGGCATGGCACAATCACAGGAGAGTATGAGGTTAAATTTTGGTTCTATCCAACAAAAGGTGGGAGGAAGGTTGTTTTTTTCAGAAACAACGGATGGCATTAATAACAGACCCTTGGGTGTTGCAGACAGTCACAGATTATCAGATAGATTTCGATTTAGAGCTAGCTCAGGAACAGAAACCGAAGGAGTTGGGTTTTCAAAAATATCAGAAAGAGGTAGTATCAGAGGAGGTGAGACAAATGCTAGAAAAGAGAGCAATAGTAGAGATATTAGAGGACAACATAGGGTTTGTGAGTACCCTATTTGGGTGGAAAAAAGGACAAGGGGTAGAGACCTGTCATACATTTAAGAAATTCATAACTTTATGCTACATACATACATTTCATGATTGTGGGTATTCATCTGTTAGGAGATATAATGCAAGAGAAGAATTAGTTAGTAAAGATTGATATTAAGGACACATACTTTATAATACCGATAGACTAAAAGAGTCAGTAGTACCTACAATTCAGATGGGAAGGGATCCTCTATCAATTTCATTTCCTGCCTTTTAGATTATCATATGCACTGTGGTGTTTAATGATGGTTTTATGACTGAAGGCAGGTTTCTTGAGAGAAAGGGGAGTGAGATTGATAATATACCTGGATGACATTTTGATCATGAATCAGAGTCAAGAGGAGTTGATGACTCACTTGGTTTTCATAAGAGAAGTGGTAGAGAAAATAAGGGCCTGATTTAGATCTTGATGGTATTACCACCAAATCTCTGTGGCAGCAGTCCCACGCACTCAGTCAAGCTGACAGTGTTCCTACACCTGTATTTAGATCTATGGCTATTCAATCACTGTCTACATTGATTGAGTGTCCTCCATCCCGCTAGCTGTAACCCCGCAGTCCATATGACAAGCTCTAATGCTGGAGAGTAGCACTCCATCTCTGTCAGGACGGTGGCATAGCGCAGACAATATTTGGCTATTGGATGGATGGTAGCAGCCCACACCTGATGTATCTTTGACATCTGCAAAACACACTATAAAACACACTCCATTTTAGACCATGATCCTCTGCCATTCCACTGCTGGCCACCATTCTGAGGATGACCTTGCCACTGAACAGCCAGGTTATGTTTTGGTTTCTAATTCTCCCTCTGTTTTTTCACTTTTTTGTTTTTTCATTATTTTTCAAATCACTGTAAGGACATTTTGATCACTATGTCAGTGATGAGGAACTCACGTTTTACAGAGGGAGAATTAACAGTCATCATGAATTAAATTATTAAAGTAGAGCCAATTGTTTGGAGCACAAGTACAAAATACTACCATATCTCAGACGATGCAAATGTGGGACAGAAAAGTCAACAGTATGAATGCTGTAGCTAACAATTTGCGCCCACAGGAGTAAATTAGGAAGAGGTAGAATGACCTGTGGGAGAGAGTCTGTTCCCTGTCTTCCATGCATTACCTGGAGGCCCAGAGGACTAGTGGTGGTTCTCCCAGCCCCCCATTACATGTCTTTCTGGGGGAGGAGAAGCTCTTGCAGACCCTACATCCTGAAGGCTTGACAGGAATACCTGGTGGAGTAGAGACTGGTAAGTTACATCACTGTATGTCACACTAATCATAAGTGGAGTCCTTGCCCTTAACTTCTCTGTTCAGAATGCTTCTAGACACCTGTCAAAACATATATATTTAAACTTCAGTTACCAAAATACCATCTGTTCTTCAAATCAGTAGTATCATGGTTGTTACAATCTATTTAACAATGAACAATATGTATTGTCAGATTGTGTGTTGTCCTCCATGGATCACCCCTTTCCTAGTCCTTTGCTGTATCTCAATGTAGGTTGTTTTACTTCAAAAAACTGGTTCCAAACTCCATCCATATGCACATGAAGAAATAGTTCTTATAAGTAATATCTTAACCTATTCACATTATACACATATGTGTGTACATATTGTAAATTTGTGTTAAATATTTTCACTAGGCAGTATTATGTGGCATGACTGGGGAGTCTTACCGTGTAATACTAGCATATTACCTAGTAGTGGACATCATGTTCACTCTAGTGAACCTTAGCTCAGTCCTGGTAGTGTGCCAAAGAGGAGTCAGGATACTTAGAGGGGCATGTGTAAAGCATTTCACATTTCATGCATTTATTTCCTCACTCATGGTATAGTGCACTCTGCCTCCTGGGCTTTAGAAGGCCTGCCTTGTGGGTGACTGACCTGTACTATGGGCAGTAAAAGCTACTCTGCCTGCCCCTGGTGTGAGCAGAGTCATACTCGAGCAGCAGGCTGCTTGTGCAGGCTGACTTGGCAGCTCTGCAGTCTCACTTTTACTTGGGCTCCCACAGGGTGGCATGATCAGTGCTGCAGCCCTGGTGACCCCTTTATCACCCTGGCCCTGAGTATCACTGGTACCAATTACTAGGGACTCAAAGGGGTGGTAAAGTCCTTACCAATTGGCCTATGCAATTCAACATACAGTTTAAGCAAACAAGCATAAGTACTGAGGTCTGGTTAGCAGGCCTCAGTACACAAGCAGGTAAAAAACAACAGCATCAAGCAGCAAAAAATGTGGGGGTGTGACTATCCAAAAATAGCTCTTTTCAACACTTGCTTTTTCACAAGTATTCGTTAAAATGTTTACAAATGTTTGCAACTACCATGATGCCGTACTTTTGTATCTGCAAAACTAAAACAATAGTGCAATGTGATGTTGCCCAACTTCCCTTTCCTTCCACATATGCCTAAAAGTCAAAGCTTTACGTATTTGTCATTCACTATTTCATGTATGTATCTAAATGTAATCGACTGCGATGATCCAGCACATTGTAACTTTCTGTTTCTCCATTGAATTGATCTACTTGCTTGCATACATCATAGTTTGTATATTTAAAGGTTTCCAATCATGTTCTGTAGCATGCTGATTATAAGTAGTATTGATACACAATTTACTTTGCAGTATTCATATGATGATCAGTGCCATTTAACCTAATAAGTTGTACAATGGTTTATTTTTGAGGCTGCTATGCCTTGAAATGGCTCAACTCTCAAATCTCCTCTCTACTGTGTTGAGTCTGGTACATATAATGTACACTTTCTAAATAACATTTTACATTTGAAGACATCTCTCCATCATTGTTGTTGATGTGTGCCTCTGTGTACATTAACGTGTATCAGTAAAAAAATAAAAATCACACAAAGTCCTCTGCATCCTATTAATCATTAATTATAATTTCTTCTTTTTTTTAGGATGTGTCATTTGGAGCTGAAGACACATTTGAGGTACAATGCAGACCTCTAATGTCTTTTTATTTTGTAATTCATATTATGACCAACAACCAAGGTCAGTGGACCACCACCTCCAACCAAAGACACCTCAACTCCAGGCGAGGATCAAGCCCTTAGAGAGGACACCACTCCTGCAAGTCTGGATGATGAGGGGATGCCTGGTCCATCTGGTCTGTCTGGGAAGATAGACCCTGTGAGTCAGACTTGGCCCACACCTATACCTCAACCCGAGCTGCTACAGGAACTTGGCTTATGGATACCTCTACTTCCTGTATCCAGAGGAACACAACTCCCATCCTGTACCCTCGAGTCCTGGCTACTGTTGAGCAACCACCACCACCTCCAGTTGTGTCAGGACCCAGTGGGATGGGCCACACTGTCTCAAGGGCACAGGGTATTGGGGGTAGGTGTCAGGGAAGGGAATCAGTGGGCCAGGAAAGTGAGGCTACTGCCATCATTGTCACCCAGGCCACCATTGACCAAGTCTTGGAAGCAATACAACAGCCCTAAGATATGATGGCCAATGTCCTGACTGAGAACCAGAACCTTGGGTAGGTGCAGAGGGAGCACATTCATGAGCTGCAGAATCAAAACTCCAATTTGTGCTTTTTGACTGGGGTGATGTTTGACATTTATCATCACATGCACAATTTTTCCTGCCCATCTACCCCTGCCTATGGTCCTTCTACATCAGGGCAAAATATACCTTATGCAGCCACAGACTGGGAGGCCCTGCCAAACAGGAAACTGATCCACCCACCCCAGGAGCTGCAACAGTGCCCCTCCCTCGGAGGGGGCATTCATCTGGGCCACCAGGAGAGGATGGCAAGATCTCTACCACTACCTTCAAGAGACTCCAAACCTAATATCCTCCAGTGTGTGTCTACCATTCACTCTGTGGTCTATTTCATGGACACATTTATGTTTTTTTGAGGATTGATATATTTTGTTCATTGGACTCAACAAATATAGTTTCATCCACCATGGTGGATTTTTGTTTTTTATCTTTGTTCTTTTTCATTCTGGTTTCAAAGTTATTGCACTCAAATTTTTGTCCAAAATAAATGCACATAAAACAAAGTCAAAGATTGGTGGCACATTTCTTGTGGTAATTCATTTTATATGTCTTCTGTACACCATCATATTTTAAATCTGTCAAACAATATGATACTAAAACAAATTAGAGATATCAACTTAGTTAGGTGTTTCCTATGTAAAAAAAGATGAAAAAAGAAACAATGAAATCTGAATGTATTGGTGTCATCCATTTCAAGGTAACAGGTTTGTGACTCTATCAAATATGCTTTTCACAAACCATGCAGATACCATACAGTCTGGTCCATTTAGATGTTGACAATCCAGAACCTTGACATGATGGAAGAAATATTTCATGAAATAAATTAAATAGGCAAACTATTATTGATTCATTAGCTCAGCTGAAGCAAGACATCCTGCCTTCACAATAGGAATCCTACATCAATAACACCAATAGTCTACATCATGGCAGTAACAAAATTTGAGGCTACATGTCTATTGCAGTACACTGTGGCAGTATCTGGTGCAATGTCACAACTACCACTCAGTGGTATGCAAAAAAAGGTTATTTGAACTATGAGGAGACACATCAACAGCTTCCTACACTGGACATAAATTAAAGTCTTAGCCAATGTGAAGGGAGGTCAGTATGCTATGGCTTGACATACACATGGGGTTAAAGCATGTTAAGCAACACAAATTTGGCTTGGTGGCAACATCCAATAGAAAACAGGTTTGATACAATCTCATGAACTTCCAATCAACCACAGTGCAAGTTGTCTCTGTGCAAGATCTGTGGTGAGTGCCTGTCCCAGAATCAACCCATGTTCCCTTTGTATTTTCCCACAGCAACATATCACTGGAAATATCACAACTTTGAAATGTCCACATGAAGAATGACATGGTGAAGGACCCTGAAAAAGAATTGGAAGGGAAAATTAATGATTTCATGTCTACAATTTGACTCAAATGATAAGTTAGGAGGGCACATATACTTAGCACAAACAAAGTTAATCTATGTCAATAAGCACAGTAGTCAATGTAGGGAAACACTGATCGACAAACATCTTTGCATTAGACTTTCCTGAACTGAGCATTATTACCAAATGACCATCACAGACTGATATGTTCCCTATGTCACAAGCTGTCCTGACAGTGGATGTTGCAATATGTAAGGGTACGCTGATACTCAGGTGAAGTCAATGACATCTTGACGTAGGTCATTTCCTTTCTCTTCAACACTGTCATCTTCATTGGGAATTTCAACATCCTCACCAGGTCACTGTTCACGGTCTCCATTCTCTGCGATGATTGGGATGTTCTGTTGCAGGGCGATGTTGTGCAGCATGCAACATGAAATCAGATCTGGCACACCTTACTGGATGAGTACAGGAGGGCTTCATCAGTCTTGTCCAGACACCTAACTCTGGCCTTTAGGAGCCCACAAATCCACTCCACAGGTCTATGTGTTCTTTCATGGGCCTCATTTAAGCAGACTTCCACTGGCATTGTTGGATTCCTCAGTTGTTGCAACAACCATGATTGGTTAGGATACACTGAGGCGGTCATTCTGACCGCGCCGCCCGCCTGGCGGGAACTGCCAAATGGCCGCTACGCGGTCAGAAGACCGCTGCAGCCATTCTGACCTTCCCGCTGGGCCGGCGGGCGCTAACAATGTTAGCGCCCGCCGGCCCAGCGGGAAGGTGGCCTGCAACACTGAAGCCGGCTAAGCAGACAGTGAAAAGCAGGCTGGGGCCCTGTTAGGGGGCCCCTGCACTGCCCATGTGGCATGGGCAGTGCAGGGGCCCCCAGGGGCCCCTAGACACCCGTTACCGCCAGCCCCTTCCTGGTGGTGACAACCGCCAGAAACAGGCTGGCGGTAAGGGGGTCAGAACCCCCATGGCGGCGCTGCTTGCAGCGCCGCCATGGAGGATTCGCCCAGCCGGGGTAAATCCGGCGGGAAACCGCCGGACCCGGTTTTCTGACCGCGGCTTTACCGCCGCGGTCAGAATGGGCAGGGAAGCACCGCCAGCCTGTTGGCGGTGCTTCCGTCATTCGCGGCCCTGGCGGTCTTGGACCGCCAGGGTCGGAATGACCCCCTGAGTCTCCTACAGGAAATCAATTGATCAATTAAAATGATATCAAGTTATTGTACGTTCCTAAACTAGGATTACAGCAAATTATCTTGAAGTCATATTGTACCTACTAGCAAGCCAGGCCCTCTCAGTATGGTGGTGCTCCGTAGTACAAATTAAATGTGTTAACCCTGGAAACTGGGCACACACACTTGAGATGTATAAATCAGTTAAGCAGACAAATTGCACATTGATGGAATGGAGGTTCTTACAATTGTAGTAGACTTGTTCCCTAGTGTGTGGTGGTACCAAGGCAATTTGTGTATCATCAATTGCTCCAACCACAGAAGTCTCCCTTCACATTGGCCAGTCCTGAAGTCTTGATGAAGCTGTTGATGTGTCTAATCATTGAAGCAAGGATATCTTGTAGCACACCCTTGAAAGTTGGCTGTGACATGCCTCCAGACACTGCAACAGTGTATTGAAAAGAGCCAGTGGCCACAAAATGAAGTACTGCCATGAGCTTCACCATTGGTGTTAATGCTGTTGTATTCATATTGTGAGGCATGAGATCAGACTCCAGTTGCTAACACAAATCCAATATAGTGTACCTATTTAATCTTAGCTTTTTTATTATGTCTCTTAGCCACATGGTGGCAAGGTGTGGAAATGGTTGGTAGACTCGGTTCATATATCTGCATGTAAGGAAAACAAACTATCAATTAAAAATGTCACACAATACTTTCACAATCAACACACATCTCATGTCTTCGTTAGATCAGTGATCTTATTGTGCCATGTGTATTACCATAATTTTCAAACACCTTTGCTACTTCAAAACTTTTTTACATGTCTGACTTTTTTTTTTACAAATAATGTGTGAATAATACATTTGAAATGCATTATTTCACATTTCTTTAAATTACCGTCAACGGAAGTATGAATACACCATGGTACTATCGATGTCAAACACAGTAATGGTTCACTTTTTTATGTATCATATCTTGCAGACAACAGTGTTGTACATATCTGAGACTTATATACAAAGTAACCACCATTTTGAGAGCTGGTGACGCACAAACAATTAAAAAATACACAGCCACATGTCCTAAAAGGGTGGGTGCCTGACCTTGCTGTCAGGACATTGGCTATCTGACGGCCTTCAGTGGGAGTCTACCACATAGTAGGTGGAACTCTCCATAGCGGACACTGCCGTAGGCAAATGTGTGTAATGGCTACTCACAAAACCTAATGGCTGTGTCCGTCTCTGCCGCAGACCCCATATGCTGTGTACTTGTATGCAGCATCTGGAAAAAAGCTCACTTATCTCCTAACTCGGCAGCCAACAACACCTCCTGGAATGTTTGCTGCTGTTAATGCTGTTAATGACCTCTGGGAGCCAGGATACCAGGCAAAGCAGGTGACAGGGCCCCTGCCTTCTGCCCCGAAAAGTTGAAGTCCTGGCCCTGTACAGCCAGCTGTATGTGAACCCAGATGAACAGGTACATGTTTGAGTGGGAACTGTTTCACAAATTAACTTGTTCCTCCTTTGTACACAGGCTAATTTGTCCCCTTTTGTTAATGAGTGAAGTGTTGCTATTGGAGTGTAGTGAACTGAATGATTTAGCTGGGTACAGAATGTTGTTTCACAATATTAGAAATATCTGTACATTGAAATGAAAAGTCTCCTGAAAGAATAAGCTCAATTTTCAGTTCATGTTACTCACAATTGCAGATTTCATTAGACAAACTGCAGGCCCCTTACTTCCAGTGGCCAGTAGACAATGTACCACTAGTATAACGGGAAATATATAGCCCATGTTGAAATAGGTGAAATGTAAAGTGCAATCTTGTGGAGTTGTTTGATGCTGTTCTGTCAAGTGAAATCACATCCCATAATTTGAAATAAGAGTATCTGTATGTTTCAAACATTTCATAGTGCCACACATAGGGAAGGGTATTTCCAATGCTGCAAGGCTAAATGACACAGGCTCCATACAAGTAAGTCCCATTTTTATACACACTTGTTCATACATTGTTGGAAAATGGGTTATTGGTAAGGGCAGGTAGGTACCTACACTTAGCAATAGGCCACTAACCTCCACTAAGGTCCAGTTAGGTCTCAGTAAATTAAACCCAGATCAACCCTTGGTAGCTGGGCAACGAGCGTGAAGGCTTAACTTAGGAGACAGAGGCCCTCATTCTGACCCTGGCGGTCGGTGATAAAGCGGCGGCCAACCCGCCAACAGGCCGGCGGTCCAAAATATGCAATTCTGACCCTGGCGGGAACCGCATTAACACTCCGCCCGCCACGGCGGAACAAACAAACAGCGCGGCGGTCCCCGCCAACAGCCAGGCGGCAGACAATGTACCGCCCACCCTATCACGACCCACCAATCCGCCACCTTTTCCGGGGCGGGAGCACCGCCGATAAAAACACGGCGGAAACAGACTACGAACGGGAAAACGCTCACCTCCACATACTCCACGCGAGATTCCGGCAGTATGGAACCCGAGTTGCAGGTCATCCCCGCACTCCTATACCTGCTCCTGTACCAGGAGCACGCCCGGCGGTGCGGAAGACATCGGTGAGTACTGCACCTACGACACAGGGGAGGGAAAAGATTACCGGCACACACCCACCCACCCACACCCACTACAACACACACATCAATGCATTCCCACAGATCACTGTCACAACCCACAAACCCCCCCCTCCGAAATAATGCAAAGACCAAAAGAAGAGATCTTAAACGGGCAGATATATTGAAAAATGGACAGCAGTAATCCAAATAAATAAATAAACTATGTACAAAATATATACAGCTACTAAATGTAGTCCAACCACTGTCCGTGGACCACAGGGGTCCTGAGCAAAGGGGCAAGGCCCAGTCCCACGACAAGAACTCCACGGAGAGAACACTGCAGGGGCATCAGAAAGAAAAAAGGACAGGCACCTCAGGGGGAAGGGAAGGGGGGGCACCTCAGCCACTTGAGTACACGACGCCAGATCCACGAGGGGACTCCATGACCACTGGGCCATCCTGGGGAGTGCAATGCCACAGTCCAAACAGTCCATACAGTGGGTGGCCTGCCCACTGGGTCATACAGTGGGTGGCCTGCCCACTGGGCCATCCTGGGGAGAGCAAAGCCACAGTCCATACAGTCCATACAGTGGGTGGCCTGCCCACTGGGCCATCCTGGGGAGAGCAAAGCCACAGTCCAAACAGTCCATACAGTGGGTGGCCTGCCCACTGGGCCATCCTGGGGAGAGCAAAGCCACAGTCCAAACAGTCCATACAGTGGGTGGCCTGCCCACTGGGCCATCCTGGGGAGAGCAAAGCCACAGTCCATACAGTCCATACAGTGGGTGGCCTGCCCACTGGGCCATCCTGGGGAGAGCAAAGCCACAGTCCAAACAGTCCATACAGTGGGTGGCCTGCCCACTGGGCCATCCTGGGGAGAGCAAAGCCACAGTCCAAACAGTCCATACAGTGGGTGGCCTGCCCACTGGGCCATCCTGGGGAGTGCAAAGCCACAGTCCATACAGTCCGTACAGTGGGTGGCCTGCCCACTGGGCCATCCTGGGGAGTGCAAAGCCACAGTCCATACAGTCCATAACATACTCCACTGCCACTGGAGGAGGCATGTTGGCCAGAGGACATCCTGCAGCCCTGCCCGAGACAGATCCTGCCCTGCCACGTCTGCCAAAGGGCCAGCGGTTCCTGGCTGGAAGGGCCCAGTTCAGCGGTTCTTGCCTTGAAGGGCCCAGTTCAGCGGTTCTTGCCTTGAAGGGCCAGTTCAGCGGTCCTTGCCTTGAAGGGCCCAGTTCAGCGGTTCTTGCCTTGAAGGGCCCAGTTCAGCGGTTCTTGAGACGGCGGTCCCCAGCGGAGCGGTGCTGGAGACGGCGGGGCCCAGTTCAGCGGTTCTTGCCTTGAAGGGCCCAGTTCAGCGGTTCTTGCCTTGAAGGGCCCAGTTCAGCGGTTCTTGCCTTGAAGGGCCCAGTTCAGCGGTTCTTGAGACGGCGGTCCCCAGCGGAGCGGTGCTGGAGACGGCGGGGCCCAGTTCAGCGGTCCTTGCCTTGAAGGGCCCAGTTCAGCGGTTCTTGCCTTGAAGGGCCCAGTTCAGCGGTTCTTGAGACGGCGGTCCCCAGCGGAGCGGTGCTGGAGACGGCGGGGCCCAGTTCAGCGGTCCTTGCCTTGAAGGGCCCAGTTCAGCGGTTCTTGCCTTGAAGGGCCCAGTTCAGCGGTTCTTGAGACGGCGGTCCCCAGCGGAGCGGTGCTGGAGACGGCGGGGCCCAGTTCAGCGGTCCTTGCCTTGAAGGGCCCAGTTCAGCGGTCCTTGCCTTGAAGGGCCCAGTTCAGCGGTTCTTGCCTTGAAGGGCCCAGTTCAGCGGTTCTTGAGACGGCGGTCCCCAGCGGAGCGGTGCTGGAGACGGCGGGGCCCAGTTCAGCGGTTCTTGTCTTGAAGGGCCCAGTTCAGCGGTTCTTGCCTTGAAGGGCCCAGTTCAGCGGTTCTTGCCTTGAAGGGCCCAGTTCAGCGGTTCTTGCCTTGAAGGGCCCAGTTCAGCGGTTCTTGAGACGGCGGTCCCCAGCGGAGCGGTGCTGGAGACGGCGGCCATTCTATGGCCAACTGCTCATTGCCTGGTGGTGCCCTCCTGGGCAGCGGGGATGGTGCTCCTTCAATGCCCACCTGGGCTGTGGGTGGTGGGGCCCTCCTGGGCAGCTGGGCTGGGTCCTCCCTGGGCAGCGGCTATGGGGGTGGTGGGCTCTCCCGGGGCAGCTGTGCCGGTTCCTCCCTGGGCAGCGGCTATGGGGGTTGCGGGCTCCTCCTGGGCAGCTGTGACGGGTCCTCCATGGGCAGCAGGCCTGCTGCCTGACTTCTCCGCCTTGCTGCCCTTGCCCTCCTTAGTCGGGAGTCTGTGGCCCTTTCCTCCCTTTGGAGCTGTGGCTGTTGAAGGTGGCTGGCTAGTGTCCTGGGGGGATATAGAACCCGGGCTCCGGCGGCGGCCCTTCCGCCTTCTGCTCCTCTTCCCAGGGGGTGGGCTGGCTGTCCCCTTGCTGCTGGGCGAAGATCCAGACCTGCGGGCTGGTGGGCTCCAATACCCCTGCACCCTTGTCAAGGGGGCTGCAGGGCTGGTGGTGGCTGAGGTGCTCTTCTTACCCCGACGAGAAGGAGGGGGGGGCTCAGGGTCAGGAAAGAAGGTAGCAGTAGAGAGATAGATTTTCCTGGGACAATGGATAGTGGTAGGTACAGTGGGTATGGGAGTGGAGGGAGAGGATGTGGTTGTAGGTGAGACAAGTTTGCTGTCTTTGGGTGCAGGTGCAGGAGCGGGAGGCTGTCGTGAGGTGGATGGCTGTTGGGTGGGTGGGTGTCTGCGTTTGTGTGGTGTGGAAGAGGGGGTGACAAACACAGTGGGAGAGGACACAGGGGACGTGTAAATGGCAGTGGGGGTGGTGACTGCACGTGTGCGGACTGTACTGGAGGGTGTGCTGGTGATGGAAACACTGGCTGATGGTGAGGTGAATGAAGGTGTGAGTGTAGACGTCACAGGGAGGGAGGAGGGAGACGAGGAGGTGGGGGTCACAGAGGTGATAGTGACTGTTGGCATGTCTGCATCGGAATGTTGCTTGTGTGAATCTCTGCGTGATCTGTGGTGCTTGTGTTTGGATGAGCTGCTCTTGGGTGTTGAGGTGTGTGCAGGCTGGTCTGATGGTGTGGGTGGGACAGGCAGAGGAACAGGAGACTGGGAGGAGGGAGTTAGTAGAGGGAGGCAGGAGACAGGGACAATGGCTGCCGTCAGTGCTGAGGCCAGAGCCTGGAACGATCGCTGATGGGCAGCCTGACCCGAATGAATGCCCTCCAGGTTCGCATTGCTGCGATGAACCTCCCTCTCCACCCCCTGGATGGCATTCAAAAGGGTAGTCTGCCCAACAATGAGCGTTCGGAGGAGGTCAATGACCTCCTCACTGAGGGCAGCGGGGGTAACAGGGGCAGGGCCTGAGGTGCCTGGGGCGAAGGAGATGCCCGGCTTCCTGGCAGAGCGGGCACGGGGCGAACGCTGAGGGGCTGCTGGGAGGGCGGAGATGGTGCGCTGGGTGGCGGCTGTACCTGTAATGGCGGGGGGCACGGATGGTGCCACCCCCGCAAGGGAGCTCCCTTCCGAGGACGTGTCCGTGTCGCTGCAGGGTCCAGTCGTCCCCGTTGTGGAGCTCCCCTCGCCCTCCGTCTCACTGGTCCAGTCAGACTCTGTGGCATGGCCCTCCTGGGCCATGTGAGATGCAGCTCCCTCCTGCCCCGATGCCACTTCTCCTCCGCCTGATGATGCTGATGCACACAAGCACAGAAAGACAAACAAAAAGGGGGGGGGGGAGAGAGAAATAAAGAGATTTTGAGTACATGGATCACCGGTACAGTTAGCGGACATGACAGACACAGATGCCCCCTGCACTAAGTTGCGCACTTGGGGTCCGCTACGCATTCCGTGGAACATGCCCTACACGCCTAGAGTTGACAACTGCACCCATGGATGACACGGCCCAGGGATGGCTGTACTGACACACTACTGAGGGTGGTGGCTGGGGACACAGGGGCTTACGGGGGTGCCCAGCCTACAGATATCGCCCTGGCCCAGGGGGACCCACAGCCCTCCTCCCCCACCCAGACACCTCCACTGCGCGACAACAGAGTAGATAATGCTTGTACTCACCCCCTTGTGTCTGCTGTGCTGCCCTCACGCGCCCATCCAAATCAGGGTAGGCCACCGCCAGGATCCGGAACATCAGGGGGGTCAGTTGACGGCAGGCACCCCGCCTACGTTGGGAGGCCATCCCCAGCAGAGACTCGGCGGTCTTCTTGGTCCCGCGGCGGATGTCCTCCCACCTCTTGCGGCAGTGGGTGCCCCGTCGATGGTGGACCCCCAGGGTCCGGACTTCCTTGGCGATGGCACGCCAAATCCCGATCTTCTCATGGGCGCGGACCTATGTGACACGTACAGGGAGGGAGAAAAACCACGTTCAAGTTTGTCTGCATTTTCGTTGCCAGTGGCCCAACGCCCCCCATCCCCGCCAGGCCCCCCTCCAGGCCCCCCGCCAGGCCCAACATGCCCCCCATCCCCGCCAGGCCCCCCGCCAAGCCCCCCGCCAGGCCCAACATGCCCCCCATCCCCGCCAGGCCCCCCGCCAGGCCCAACATGCCCCCCATCCCCGCCAGGCCCCCCTCCAGGCCCCCGCCAGGCCCAACATGACCCCCATCCCCGCCAGGCCCCCCGCCAGGCCCAACATGCCCCCCATCCCCGCCAGGCCCAACATGCCCCCCATCCCCGCCATGCCCCCCGCCAGGCCCCCCGCCAGGCCCAACATGCCCCCCATCCCCGCCATGCCCCCCTCCAGGCCCCCCGCCAGGCCCAACATGCCCCCCATCCCTGCCAGGCCCCCCGCCATGCCCAACATGCCCCCCATCCCCGCCAGGACCCCGCCAGGCCCAACATTCCCCCCATCCCCGCCATGCCCCCCTCCAGGCCCCCCGCCAGGCCCAACATGCCCCCCATCCCCGCCATGCCCAACATGCCCCCCATCCCCGCCAGGCCCCCCGCCAGGCCCAACATGCCCCCCATCCCCGCCAGGCCCCCCTCCAGGCCCCCCGCCAGGCCCAACATGCCCCCCATCCCCGCCAGGCCCCCCGCCAGGCCCCCCGCCAGGCCCAACATGCCCCCCATCCCCGCCAGGCCCCCCGCCAGGCCCAACATGCCCCCCATCCCCGCCATGCCCCCCGCCAGGCCCAACATGCCCCCCATCCCCACCATGCCCCCCGCCAGGCCCCCGGCCAGGCCCAACATGCCCCCCATCCCCGCCAGGCCCCCCTCCAGGCCCCCCGCCAGGCCCAACATGCCCCCCATCCCCGCCAGGCCCCCCGCCATGCCCCCAAGCCAGCCAGTGGCCCCAAATCCATATTGAATTAAACTCACTTGTTGGTCTGGAGGACCGTAGAGTATCGCATACTGGGGGAGGACCCCATCCACAAGTTTCTCCAACTCTTCTCCAGTGAAGGCAGGGGCCCTTTCCCCAGGCGCAGCAGCCATTGTCCCTTCCAGACCGAGGTCACAGCAACACTTGCAGTATAGGTCCTCTCCTGTGAAAGTTCAAGTCGCAAGTGAATAAGTAGATAGAAAATGGCGGTCACGCCCGCGGCGGTGCGTACCGCAGCGGTGCGTACCGCCACCGCCGGCGCCCTTCGCCATTGGCTCCTGAAACCCATAGGCTTCAATGTTAACCAATGCGGCTTCGTGCCGCGGTCTTCGACCGCCGACCGCCGCGGTGTGCCACGCCAGCGCATTGACCTCACATTGTCACACTTCACAGGTCAGGCAGCCGCCATTTCGAGGGTCCACATGGCTCAATTTCAACTGCGTCACACAGGCCTAGGCCTTGCATAGCCACTCAGACACGCCATTCACTGCATAGAGAATCGTTTACTGTGCAAGCTGTGAGTACGTACCTGTGGGTTGCTTGACTGTGTGCTCCATGTTGTCCTTCCTAGGCACCGTCCGCTGGGTTTGGCGAGGAGACGGATGAATCCTCCCGTGTACAGGCCGCTGGTGGACCTGTCGACAATGGAAGCACGCCACATTATCCTGACCTACCGGCTTGACCGTGCCACTATACAAGAACTGTGTGCCCAGCTGGAGCCCGACCTGATGTCCCCCATCCGCCAACCCACAGGGATTCCCCCTCTGGTGCAGGTCCTGTCAGTACTCCATTTCTTGGCAAGTGGGTCATTTCAGACAACAGTGGGAATTGCTTCTGGGATGTCTCAGCCCATGTTTTCGAAGGTGTTATCCAGAGTGTTGTCTGCCCTGATGAAATACGTGAGGAGCTACATCATTTTCCCTGAGGTGGGCGAATTGGCTACAGTGAAGGGTGATTTCTACGCCCTTGGACATATTCCCAACGTCATTGGTGCCATTGATGGGTCCCATGTGGCTTTGGTTCCCCCAAGAGACAGGGAGCAGGTGTACAGGAACAGAAAAAGTTACCATTCCATGAACATCCAGGTGGTGTGTTTGGCTGACCAGTACATCTCGCATGTAAATGCCAAATTCCCTGGGTCAGTGCATGACGCCTACATCCTAAGGAATAGCAGCATCCCTTACGTGATGGAACAGCTAGAGAGACACCGTGTATGGCTATTGGGGGACTCTGGGTACCCCAACCTGTCGTGGCTACTGACCCTAGTAAGGAATCCCCGGACCAGGGCAGAGGAACGGTACAATGAGGCCCATGGGCGTACTACGAGGGTGATCGAACGCACCTTCGGCCTCCTAAAGGCCAGGTTTCGGTGCCTGCATATGACAGTTGGATCCCTAATGTACTCACCTAAGAAGGTGTGTCACATCATCGTGGCCTGCTGCATGCTTCACAACCTGGCTTTGCGCCGCCAGGTGCCTTTCCTGCAGGAGGATGGTCGAGACGGTGGTGTTGTGGCAGCTGTGGAACCTGTGGAGAGTGACGAGGAGGAAGACGACGGGGCTGAAACAGACAACAGGGACAGAATCATTGAACAGTACTTCCAATAGGACACAGGTAACAATTCAAACATAATTTAGTAAATGTGAACTACTCTCCTGCATCTCTGCTGCCTGTCTATTTGCCCCAGTGTATGATGACTGAGTTGTGGCTTTTCCCTCCCTATTTCAGATCTGGGGTCCCCACTACGAGTCCTGTGCTTCGTTTCCCCATGGACTACAGCTTTGTGGCAGCTGTTTGTTGACTTCACTATGTACAAGGACATATTTGCACTGTCATGTCAATTACAATATTTTGAAATCACAGCCAGACTCCAGATAGTTTTGTGCAAAATAGGTGTTTATTTCAGTGCTCAAAATGGGATGGGTGGTTTCAAGTGGGTGGGGGCTATGGTGAAGGAATGTCCATGGCAGAGTCCAGAGTAAAAGTCACACAGGTGCATTGTCCATAGGCCTGTGGAGAGATGGAGCATGGGCAGTTCAAGGATGGAGAGGGTGACAATGTGGGACAGTGGGATGACATCAGGTGGTATCCTTTGCTGGCGGGGGTCTTGACATCCTACTCTGTCTTCTTGCGAGATCTCAGGGCCCTCTTGCGGGGTGGTTCTTCTCCTGCAGGAGGTGGGGGTCTGGTGGGCTGCTGTTGTGCGGGGGCCTCCTGTCCACTAGCGCCGGCGGAGGTGGTTGGCTGTTCTTGGTCCAGGCTAGTGGCAGGGGCCCTTTGTTGTTGTTGAGTGTCCGTCCTGGTGTTGATGAGGTCCTGCAGCAGCCCTACCATGGTAACCAGGGTGGAGGTGAGGGCTCTGATGTCCTCCCTGTACCCCCGATAGTGTTCCTCCTGCAGTACCTGGATCTCCTGGAACCGGGCCAGTACCGTCGCCATCGTCTCCTGGGAGCGGTTGTATGCTCCCATGATGGTGGTGAGGGCCTCGTGGAGAGTGGGTTCCCTGGGCCCGTCCCCCCCCTGTCGCACAGCTGCCCTCCGAGTTGCCCTGTTTCTCTGGGCCTCTGCCCCCTGGCCGGTGTGCCCACTACCACTGCCCCCAGGTCCCTGTTGTTGTTGGGGTGGTGGGTTATCCTGGGTGCCCTGTAGTGGTAGACACACCGCAGATTGACGCGCCCTGGAGACAGCGGCATGGGCCCGCTGGGTGGGAGCTGTGCTGGTGTTCCCAGAGGGGTTTGGGTCTGTAGTGGCCTGTGCCTGTGTGAGGGGAACCGACTGTCCAGAGGTCCCCGATGGTCCGGGCTGGTCATCAGTGTCCAGGTCGACAGAGCTGCTGTCATCGCTGACGGCCTCTTGGGTGGGGGGTGTGGAGAATTCTGGGCCCTCCGTGGCGGTGTGTTGGCGGTCGGGTCCTGCAGGGGTATAGAGGTATGGTTATAGTTTCAATGTGTGCCATATGGGTGTATCTGTGGGTTCCCGTGTCCCCAAGTGCTGGCATTCGTGTGTGGGGGCTTTGGTGAGGGTGGCTTGTGGGGGGGATGTGTATATGCATTGGGCATGCTTTGGTGATGGGTGTCCATGCTTAGTGGACGCATGCAGGCCTAGGTTTTGGGATGTGTGGGTTGTGATGGTGAGACATTGGCAGGGAATAGGTGTGCTGGGGGTGGGGGTGAGGATGGTGGTGGGGGTGAGGGTGGGGGTGAGGGTTGGGGTATGATTTGGCATGCAGGTGGGGGGGAAGCAGTATTGAAGCTTCAACTTACCAGAATCCATTCCTCCGCCGACTCCTGCGAGGCCGTCAGGATGCAGGATGTTCAAGACTTCCTCCTCCCATGTTGTAAATTGTGGGGGTTGAGGTGGGGGTCCTCCGCCAGCCTTCTGCACGGCGATGTTGTGCCTGGATACCATGGAACGCACCTTCCCCCGTAGGTCGTTCCATCGCTTCCTGATGTCTTCCCGATTTCTGGGGTGCTGTCCCACAGCGTTGACCCTGTCGACAATCCTCTGCCATAGCTCCGTCCTCCGGGCAATGCTGGTGTATTGGACCTGTGTGCCGAAGAGCTGGGGCTCTACCCGAACGATTTCCTCCACCATGACCCTGAGTTCTTCGTCTGAGAAGCGGGGGTGTCTTTGGGGTGCCATGGAGTGGTGTGTATGATGTGTGGGGTGGAGTATGTGTAGTTAAGTGTGTTGAGTGTGGTGGTGTGTGTTGTTTTGTGTGTGGATATTGTGTGGGTGATGGTGTAGTGTGCCTCTGTGTGATGGTATTCTGTGATCGCTGATGTGTCTCTCATTGCTTCTTTTCGGATTTTGGTCGAAGGGGTTTGTGGGTGATGTGGGTGTGTGTTTTATATTGTATTGTGTGTGTGGGAGTGGTGTGTGTATGTGTATCAGGTGTGTGGAATTCAAATCGTCCAATGTGGCTGAGTTTTGTTCGTTTGTGTGTATTCTGACCGCGGCGGTGTGTACCGCCAATGGAAAACCACGTTTGAAAGACCGCCGCGTGGATTCGTGGGTCGTAATGGCATGGGCGTATTTCTGTTGGCGTGACGGTGGAGGTTTGGTCACCTCCACTTTTCCGCCGACCGCTGGTCTGGCGGTCTGTTGTGGCTGTCGGATTTTCGGAGGTTTGGCTGCTGCGGGTCAGAATGACCGTGGCGGGTTACCGCGACCGCGGCGGAATTATGGAGGATTTCTGACCGGCGGTAGGCGCCTTTTACCGCCGAGGTCAGAATGACCACCAGAGTGTAAAGCATTCAAATATCACCAAACAGTAATTAAATAAAACACAGGAAACAGTTTAAAAATCCAAAACCAATTTATAAACATAGATTATATTTTTATCTTTAAAATGACACCAAAACAAATAAAATCAGATAAGGGGAACTGGAGATATGAATTTTTAAAGAATTATTATTTTTTTAGCGCCTAGAAACAAAAAGCGCCAATCGGGTCATCTGGTTGCACCTCGACTGGGGAAAAGTCAAAGTTTCAGGCCGACCGCGATAGAGCCCTGCTTGGCTACAGGCCGCGGGAGACCTCGGTTAAAATATTACCTTCACACTTAGGGGGTCATTACAACATTGGCGGTAAAAGCCGCTTACCGCCTTGCAGAATTCCGCCACAGCTATTATGACCCACATCTCGGAATCCGCCGAAATTCAGACACCCACACAAGTCCGCCACACCAAAGGTCAGTGTGAAACTGGCGAAAACCCACGAATCCATGCGGCGGTCTTTCAACCGCGGTATTCCATTGGCGGTACACACTGCTGCGCTCAAAATACACACGCATCTCCAAAACACCACCACATTGGACAATTCTAAATACACACACCTGATACACATACAAACAACACTCCCACACACCCAACACAATATAAAACACACACCCACATCACCCACAAACCCCTACGATCAAACATTTGTCACGAAGGCCAGAGAGACAGCACAGAATAGACAATCCCACCACACAGAGGCACACAACAGCATCACCCACACAACATCCACGCACAAAACACCACTACAAATCACCACACACATCAACACTCACACCGCCCCACACATCACACACACCACCCCATGTCACGCCAAAGACACCCCCGCTTTTCTGAGGAGGAGCTCAGGGTCATGGTGGAGGAAATCGTACGGGTAGAGCCACAGCTATTTGGCTCACAGGTGCAGCACACATCCATAGCCAGGAAGGTGGAGCTATGGCGCAGAATAGTCGACAGGGTCAACGCTGTGGGACAGCATCCAAGAAATCGGGAGGACATCAGGAAGAGGTGGAATGACCTACGGGGGAAGGTGCGTTCAACGGTCTCCAGGCACAACATCGCGGTTCAGCGGGCTGGCGGCGGACCCCCACCTCCTCCCCCACAACTAACAACATGGGAGGAGCAAGTCTTGACCATCATGCATCCTGAGGGCCTCGGAGGAGTCGGTGGAGGAATGGACACTGGTAAGTCAAATCTCAACTATCAGATCCCCCACCCTACCTGCATGCTATCACACACCCCCACCCTCACCCCCTCCCCTATCACTCCAACTCCTCACTAATGTACTAATAACACAAACCACACATCCCAACAACAAGCCCTGCATGACACAACTAAGCATGGACACCCATCACGAAAGCATGGCCACTGCACATGCCCATAACAACCCCCTAACCATCATCACACAAGCCCCCACACAGGAATGCTTGCACGGGGGTACACGCTCACCCACCCATTGCACACCATGACACACACACATGCAATAATCATGCTCTTATGCCCCTGCAGGATCACGAAGGACCGTCACCACACCGGAGAGTCCAGACAACTCCACTCCACCCACAGAAGAGGCCCACAGTGACGATAGCAGCTCTGCCCTACTAGAGACTGATGACCAGCCCGGACCATCGTGGGCCTCGGGACAGTCGGTTCCCCTTGCACAGGCACAGCCCAACACTGACCTTCCACCCTCTGGTAACACCAGCACAGCACCCACCCAGCGGGCCCAACCCTCTGTACCCTGGACAGGTCAATCAGCTGTGTGTCCACCACTACAGGGAACCCAGGATAACCCACCACGCCAACAACAACAGGGACCTGGGGTCAGTGGTAGTGGGCACACGGTCCAGGGGACGGAGGTACAGGAACACAGGGGAACTGGGAGGGCTGCTGTGCGACAGGGGGCGGACAGGCCAAGGGAACCCACTCTCCACGAGGCCCTCTCCTCCATCATGGGAGCATACCACCACTCCCAGGAGACGATGGCGACGGTCCTGGTCAAGTTTCAGGAGACCCAGCGCCTGCAGGAGGACCAGTATTTGGGGTTCAGGGAGGAGCTCAGGACCATCAGCTCCGCCTTGGGCACCATCGTAGGGGTGCTGAAGGACATACAGCAGACCATGAGGGACACCGTGGCACTCCAAGGGGCCCCTGACACTAGCATGGACGATGAACTGCCCACCACCTCTGCCGGCGCTAGTTGACAGGACGCCCTGCCACAGGACCACCACACCAGCACCCCACCCCCTGCAGACAGACAACCACCACGCAAGCGGTCCCTGAGATCCAGGAACAGGACAGAGCAAGATGGCAAGACCCCCGCCAGGAAATGAGACCACCCTGATTGTCATCCCACTGTCCCACTTTGTTACGCTGTCCATACTGAAACTGCCCCAGCTCCACTTCCTATGCCCATATGGCCAGTGCACCTGTGAGACTAATAGACTGGACTCTCCCATGGACATTCCTCCACCATCACCTCTCACCATTTTACAACCCCCCTCCATTTTTGAGCACTTAAATAAACACCCTTGAACCACAAAACAATCTGGAGTCAGTCTATGATTTGGTAAAATGTATTATCAATGACAGTGTGAAAATGCGTTTCTAGTTGTAAAGGCAACATACCTATGTCACACATCACAAGTCCTTGAAGGATGCATGCAGATGACACACGTTGGTAACCACACCTGTGAAACCGTAATGGAAAGGAATAACTCAGTTACCAAATAATCCCATGAAATTACACACAGGATAGAGGAAGACGTGTGACAGTGAATGTAATGGTAAAAATGAAAATGTTCTCACCTGTGTGTCACTGGAAATATTGCTGTATGACTGACTCCCTGTTGTCGTTGTCTTCTTCCTCAGCTTCCTCCTCATCACTGTCCACAGGCTCCACAGGCTCCACAGCTGCCACAACACCGTCATCTGGACTTTCCTCCTGCAGAAAAGGCACCTGGCGTCGCAAAGCAAGATTGTGAAGCATCGAGCAGGCGATGATGATCTTGTAGTGTGGTTAGTTTTACGTATATTTTGCACATTAGCTTCAGGCTTTAGGCCTTTGTGCACTTTGCCCTGAATGTATTTTATTCATTTGCTGACAGCTTAGAGCCTCTATGCACTTTGCTCTAAATGCTTTTTATTACGCTTCGTACTGTTATTTTACAAAATAGCCAGTTCTACGGTGTTGTTTTTTATTCATATCACACTGTTTTGCCTACTTCAGCACTGGAGTTCTTCATAACATATTCACTCTGTGCTTCAGTCAAGGATACAGTCTGGTACATTGCCGATAGACGTGGTAGGAGTTTAGACTTGGCATTCCTGCGTAGGGACATTTTGTGATCACGATGACATGTTAGTTATAAAATCACTTCCTTGTCCCAATACATGCAAGAGGGAGATTCCGACCAGGGAACCACAACTATACGCCGACTGCCTCGTTGCAGATGCTGAACCAGATCACAGGCCTTTCCTCAGGTATGAGGGCTTATGTCTCCCCGGTGATTTGTAGAGGCAAGCTAGAAGCTTAACATGCTGTGCTCTAAACAGAACAAGCAGAGGGAGAGTAGAAACTGTTAGACACTATGATAGCTTTGTTCTTATGTTTTACTCTCCTGGTGACTATTTCAATCCTACTGTGTTGTATTGTTCTGGTTATTGCGGCTCACGCCTTCTTAACAAAAATACAGTTGTTTTATTAAAACATTATATAAAACTTATACTGTCTTTGTCATTTGTATATGAGATCATATTGTAAATGAGAGAGTTGGTTTGGATCTGAGTGACCACGACTTCCCTGAGAAGTTCCAAAGATGTCATGCGCTCGGCTGCCCAATCATCTCTTCCCCGTGGGAGAAATGAGGCACTGCTAGTTAGCCGGAGCAAAAAACGGATTTAGGGTGACAGAGTTCTTTAGACGTGGGTCAGACTCAGTCCCCCACACCATTATCGATCCTGCTGCCTAGAAATCCAGTAGTCTCATTTAGGATAATGAGAGCCCACACGACAATCTGGCACACCTTCTTCGGTGAGTAGAATAGGGAACCACCTGTCATATGGAGGCACCTGAACCTGGCCTTAAGGAGGCCGAAGGTGCGTTTGATCACCCTCTTAGCCCGCCCATGGGCCTCATTGTAGCGTTCCTCTGCCCTGGTCCTGGGATTCCTCACTGGGGTCAACAGCCAGGACAGGTTGGGGTAACCAGAGTCTCCTAATAGCCACACACGATGCCTCTGGAGTTGACCCATCATATCAGGGATGCTGCTATTCCGCAAGATGTAGGCGTCATGCACTGAGCCAGGGAACATAGCATTAACCTGGGAGATGTACTGGTCTGCCAAACATACCATCTGTACATTCATCAAATGATAACTCTTCCTGTTCCTGTTCACCTGTTCACTCCTGTGATGGGGGGACCAGAGCTACATGGGTCCCATCAATAGCACCTATGATATTGGGTATATGTCCAAGGGCATAGAAGTCACCTTTCACTGTAGCCAAATCTGCCACCTCAGGGAAAATGATGTATCTCCTTACGTGTTTCAGCAGGGCAGACAACACTCTGGACAGCACGTTGGAAAACATAGGCTGGGACATCCCTGATGCCATGGCCACTGTTGTCTGAAAAGAGCCACTTGCAAGGAAATGGAGCACTGACAGCACCTGCACGTCAGGGGGATTCCAGTGGGATGGCGGATTGGTGACATCAGGTCTGGCTCCAACTGGGTGCATAGTTCCTGGATAGTGGCACGGTCAAACCTGTAGGTGATGATTAAATGTCGCTCCTCCATTGTCAACAGGTCCACCAGCGGACGGTACACCGGAGGATTCCACCATCTTCTGAAATGTCCCAGCTGACGGCGCCTAGGAAGGACAACAGCGACCACCGAGTCAATTTTTTTCCAGGTATGTACCCACAGTTACACAGAAGACGACACCAAACACAAAACCCTTCCTGTATGTGTGTTGAGTGTAGGCCTAGCTATGTGTGATGCAGAAGTAAATGAAGCCATGTGGGCCCCTGAAATGGCGGCTGCCTGACCTCTAAACTGGGACAATGGGATTGTGGGGTAACTGCGTTGCCGTTGCACACCGTCGCGGTAGGCGGTCGTAGACCGCGGCGCAATGCTGCATTGGTTAACATTGGACCCTATGGGTCCCAGGAGCCAATGAACAAGTGGGCGGGCGGTGATGATACGCACCGCCACGGACGTCACCGCCGCGGACGTCACCGCCATTTTCTATCTGTTCAATCACTAGATACCTGATCTTTGACAGGAGAGGACCTACACTTCAAGTGCTGCTGTGACCTCGATCTGGAAGAGACAATGGCTGCTGCGTCTGGGGAAAGGGCCCCTGCCTTCACTGCTCAGGAGTTGGAGAAACTGGTAGACGGGGTCCTCCCCCAGTACACGCTACTCTATGGTCCTCCAGACCAACAGGTTAGTACACAGGTAGCACGTTGTATGGGCTAGGCCTGGGTGGAGAGGGCTTGTTGTAAGAGGGAAGGGGGCAGAGTTCAGGGAACAGGAATGCATGTGAGTGAATGTGCCACATGGCTAGGGTAGGGAGGGGGGCCAATCACATCGACGGTGCAGTTGGTAATGACTTTGCTTCTTACCTTGTGCATGTCATGTAGGTCAGCGCCCACCAGAAGAAGGACATTTGGCGTGCCATCGCCAAGGACGTCCGGACCCTGGGGATCTACCAGAGACGGGGCACCCACTGCCGGAAAAGATGGGAGGACATTCACCGCTGGAGCAAGAAGACGGCGGAGGCTCAGCTGGGGATGGCCTCCCAAAGTGGGAGGGGTGCCCGTCGCACAATGACGCCCCTGATGTTCCGGATCCTGGTAGTGGCCTACCCTGAGTTGGATGGGCGCTTGAGGGCATCACAGCACACACAAGGGGTACTCTCTCATTCTGCAGACTTTGCGCGCAGTGGAGGGGTCTGGCTGGGGGAGTAAGCTTGTGGGTGTACCTAGGCCAGACAGAAATACGTAGGCTAGGCCCCACCGTAATGCAGGCCATGATTCACTCTACCCCACCGCAGTAGAGTGCCAAGTACAGGTATAGATGCCCCTGTGGCATCCATGTGTGCAGATGTCCACCATAGCCATGTAGGCCAGATCCCAGAAATTGCATCTGCAGAGGCCAGGAGCATGGCGTAGTGCAGGGGGCTGCTGTGTCTGTATTGTCCGTCAACGGTAGCGGTATGCCATGCACTCAACCTGTCTTTCTTCTGTCTCCCCCTCCCCCCCCTTTTTTGTGCTCTCCCTGTTCTTTTGTGCATCAGCATCATCTGGCGGAGGTACAGTGGCACTGGAGCATGAGGGAGCTGCATCCCACATGGCCATGGAGGGCCACACCACGGACTCAGAATGCACCAGTGGGACGGAGGGTGAAGGGAGCTTCACGTCGGCCACCGGATCACCAACCAGCGACACGGTCTCGTCCGCCGATGGGAGCTCCCTTATGGTGGCGGCACCATCTGTGCGCCCCACTTCTACAGGTACAGCCGCCACCTCCTCTACCAGCACCGCCCTCCCAGTAGCCCCTCAGCATTCGCCCGTGCCCGCTCACCCAGGAGGGTGGGCATCACCTTCGCCCCAGGCACCTCAGGCCCTGCCCCAGTCACCCCTGCTGCCCTCAGTGAGGAGGCCATTGACCTCCTCAGGTCACTCCCTGTTGGGCAGTCTACCATTGTGAATGCCATTCAGGGTGTAGAAAGGGAGTTGCAACACAGTAATGCATTCCAGGAGGGCATTCATTCTGGTCAGGTTGTTTTTCAGCATCCCTGCAATCTCTGGCCTCAGCACTGATGGCAGCCATTGTCCCTGTTTCTAGCCTCCCCCCTCCAACCTCCTCCACCCAGACCCAATCCCCTGTACCCCAGCCCATCCCAAGCACACCTACAGACCAGCATGCACACACGCCAACACACAAGGGAAGCTCTGGCAAACATAGGCACCACACAACCCACAGGCACACACACAAGCATCACCCACATGCAGACACAGCAACATCCACTGCCTCCATTGTGTCTCCCTCTTGGTCGTCTCCCTCCTCCCTCCCAGTGTCGTCTACACTCTCACCTGCATGCACTACATCTACAGGCACCAGGACTCGCACCAGAAAACCCAGCACCACACACCGCTCACCTGCACTCACCACCTCCACTCCCATTTACACGTCCCCTGTATCCTCTCCCAGTGTGTCTGTGACGCCCCCTCCCAAAGTACACAAACGCGGGCACCCACACACCCAACCTCCATCCAGCTCATGACAGCCTCCAGTACCTGCACCCAAAACACCTAAAGTGACACCTCCTACATCCACCTCCTCTTCCTCCACTCCCAGACCCCCTCCAACTACCCATCCCAGTGTTCGTCAGAAACTGTCCCTCTGCAAAGTTGACCTTTTTGCCCCCACCCCCCCTCCAATTCATCAGTCCCGTTTTAGCGCCTCAGCCAAAAAGCCTCCAGTACCAGTGGTGCGAGTTCAAGGTGTGTGGAGTGCACCGGCCACCAGGGCAGGCAGTGTGACCCGGAGCCAAGGCACTGGCAGTCCACCCCCTGTAAAGGCTCTGAAGTTGGAAAGTGGCCGACGGGACCATGTGAAGACTCCTGGAGGCAAAACAACTCACAGGGGTCCCAGGGGGATTGCAGAGTCAGCTGTGACTCCTCCAGAGGTGGGGAAGGGCCAGAGGAAGTCTGCACAGCCTGGTGTGAGCATCACGGCGGAGAAGGGCGGCTTCCTTCCCGGCGGTCGGGACGCCACCGCCAGCACCATCGTCACTGGTCCAGAAACCACCGCCAGAGTCATTGCCCACGAGGGCCCAAGTATAGTCACTGGTCAGGAGACCACCACCGGAGTCGTTGCCCAGGAGGTCCCAAGTATCGTCACTGGTCAGGAGACCACCGCTAGAGTCATTGCCCAGGAGGGCCCAAGTATCGTCACTGGTCAGGAGAACACCGCCACCACCGGAGTCAGTGCCCAGGAGGGCCCAAGTATCATCACTGGTCAGGAGACCACCGCCACGCCGGAGTCATTGCCCAGGAGGGCCCAAGTATTGTCACTGGTCAGGAGACCGCCGCTGGAGTCAGTGCCCAGGAGGGTCCAAGTATCGTCACTGGTCAGGAGACCACCGCCAGAGTCATTGCCCAGGAGGGCCCAAGTATCGTCACTGGTCAGGAGACCACCGCCGGAGTCATTGCCCAGGAGGGCCCAAGTATCGTCACTGGTCAGGAGACCACCGCCACCGCCGGAGTCAGTGCCCAGGAGGGCCCTGGCTGCCACAGCCCAGTTGGGCAATGAGGGAACGTCATGCCACACACCAATGCCCAGTCCAGAGAACGTCATGCCACACACCAATGCCCAGTCCAGAACCGCCATGGCAAAGCACAGCTGAACAGTCCAGAACCGCCATGGCAAAGCACAGCTGAACAGTCCAGAGACCGCCATGGCAAAGAACCGCTGAACAGTCCAGAGACCGCCATGGCAAAGCACTGCTGAACAGTCCAGAGACCGCCATGACAAAGCACCGCTGAACAGTACAGAACCGCCATGGCAAAGCACTGCTGAACAGTCCAGAACCGCCATGGCAAAGCACCGCTGAACAGTCCAGAACCGCCATGGAAAAGCACCGCTGAACAGTCCAGAGACCGCCATGGCAAAGCACTGCTGAACAGTCCAGAACCGCCATGGCAAAGCACTGCTGAACAGTCCAGAACCGCCATGGCAAAGCACCGCTGAACAGTCTAGAACCGCCATGGCAAAGCACCGCTGAACAGTCCAGAGACCGCCATGGCAAAGCACCGCTGAACAGTCCAGAACCACCATGGCAAAGTAATGCTGAACAGGGCATGTACCGGTGAAGAAGGAAAAGACCGCCACATCAAGCATCGTTATCCCATGTGCAGCTGGGACAGTGACGGGACAGGAACTGTCACGGGGAGGCTTATCCAGTCTGGGCACCACTCCCCCTCCAGAACCAGTGGAGGCTGTTATCTACTTGAGAAACTGTGTCTTTGCAATCCCCAGGATGGTACAGTGGGCAACCCACCCACTGTAGAGACTTGAGAGACTGTGGCTTTGCACTCCCCAGGATGGTACAGTGGGCAAACCACCCACTGTAGAGACTTGAGAGACTGTGGCTTTGCACTCCCCAGGATGGTACAGTGGGCAAACCACCCACTTTAGAGACTTGAGAGACTGTGGCTTTGCAATCCCCAGGATGGTACAGTGGGCAACCCATCCACTGTAGAGACTTGAGAGACTGTGGCTTTGCACTCCCCAGGATGGTACAGTGGGCAACCCACCCACTGTAGAGACTTGAGAGACTGTGACTTTGCACTCCCCAGGATGGTACAGTGGGCAACCCACCCACTGTAGAGACTTGAGAGACTGTGGCTTTGCACTCCCCAGGATACATCAATGGGCATGGAGCCCCGTCGTGGATCTGGCTTTGCAGTCATCCGGCTGAGGTGCCCCCCTCTTCTCTTCCCCCTGAGGTGCCTGTTGTATTTCGATCTGATGCCCCGGCAGTGTTCTCTCCGTTTGTGGACAGGTATCTTTTGTGGGCCTCGCCCATGCATTTTTGTACTAGTGGTGCACGGACATTGAGATGTGCATATCTGCACTACTTCTCGTAATGTATATACTTTTGAATGATTTTATAATATATCTGTATATTTTTGAGACATGTATATTGAAACATTACAATGTTTGAACTGATTTCGTTTTGTCTTTGCATTCTTCCGGGGGGTTGTGGGTTGTTACTGTGATTTTTGTAAATGCATTGGTGTGTGTGTTGTAATATGCGAGGGTGGGGGTGTTGCATGGGTGTCCCCCTAACTTTTGCCTCCCCCCTCCCCTATGTCGTAGGTGCAGTACTCACAGTTGTCTTCGCCGGCGTTGCTCTTCGTAGATGAGTAGGAATACAAGGGCCGGTAGGATTTGTAATTCCGGATCCATGGAGTCCTCCTTCCTCGTGGGATGTGTTCAGGTGAGCGTTTTCCCATTGCAGAAACTGTTTCCGCCGTGGTTTTTTTCCACGGTGAGCCCGCCCCGGAAAAGGTGGCGGATTGGCGGGTTGTGACCGCCGCGCTGCTTGTCTGTACCGCCGTGGCGGTGTGTTAAAGTGGCTGTCTTTGTTGGCGGTTTCCGCCAGGGTCATGATTCCCTTTTTTTGTCCGCCGGCCTGTTTGCGGTATTACCGCACCTTTAACACCGTCCGCCAGGGTTGTAATGACCCCCATAGTCTCTTTTTCGAAGATTTTCTTCAGTCCAATCCGACCTCCTGGAGCCCTTCTCCGGATACGCTGGCTGGGAGGTCCCGGTCAACTTTTTACCTTCGGACATAGTCTCTTTTTCGGAGATATTCTTTACCGGGATGAACCAGCAAATCAGGCCGGGTTGCGGTTGAGGCAAGCCGGCTAGAATTGCCGCGGCGGGTCAGTCCCTCTATGGAGCTTTTTTACAAAAGTTGTCCAAACTTCTCCAAACTTCTGGGGCTTCTCCCAGATGTCCTTTTAAGGTTCTTTTGAGGTCCACAGCTCACCCCAAGGGTCCAGAAGTTCTGAGATGGTCCTTGGGGGGTGCGGACTACAACTCCCAGAATGCACCTGGCGCAAACTCCTTTTTGGCCACTGGACAGTGGTCAGTTTGTCGCTTTCTTCAGGAGTTGGTGCAGGGGACTCTGGTTAGCAATTTTTCACCTGTAGCAAACAGGGAGTTCCTCCTTGAACCAGTTGAAGCCAGGCAAAGTCCTTCTTGTGGTGAAGCCCAAGTGTGCAGCTGGTGCAGTCCTTCTGAGTGCAGGTTCCAGGTGCAGGTCAGGGGTCCAGCAGGGCAGTCCTTCTTCTTCTGTTGTTCTTCCTTGTTGAATGTGGTAGGGAACTGAGGTGTGGGTGCAGGTCTGCCAGTTTTATCCTTGCTCCTGGGTGAAAAGCAGGGGGGTCCTGGTTCTCCAATCAGGTGCAGGTCCTTCCCCCTGTGATGACCACTTCCTGGGAAGTGTGGCAAAAATCAATCCCAGGAGGCAACATTCTCCAAAAATCCATCATGGCTGAATCTGATTTTTGGAGGTTACATCTGGCTGAGCCCACCCACTGGTGTGGCTAAAAATCATAAACACAGCTCTCTCCTGCCCTCTCCTAATCTAATCAAGGGGGCACCTAGTTGTCTGGGGTTGCAGGATGTGGGGGTGTTGCGGTTGCTCCAAATGTCCTTCTCTGCCTTTGAAGACCAGTTTGGCAGCTCTCCCCCTTCCTGCCTCACCATCTGCTGAGGGGAGATTCCCTCCCACAGGCACATTCCTTTGTGTGAAGCCAGGCCACTTCACACCTCATCAAGGCAGCCTGGACAGACTTGCTAGAGGCTGGCCAAATAGAGCACAGCAGCAAAAACAATGCAGGGCTGAAATAGGCAACTTTTCATGTAAAGCTTAAAACTCTTTACCTGAACAAGTTATATTAAATCCCACAACTATAAGTTGTGGGATTTATTACAACAATTAATTTGATACCAAATTCTTGGTATGCATCGTTTAAGGAGACTTTAAAAATTAAAATAAAGTCTCCCCATTCTAGCCTATGAAGGCGATTTACTACAATGAGGGAAAAACGAATTTGGCTGTTTTTACCTCACCAGGGCTTATAAAACTATTTTTATAAAGTCCCTGCTTATAGTTACATGACACCCAGCCCTAGGGGCACATAGGGCAGACCTTAGGGGTGACCTATAAGTAAAAATACGGTAGTTTAAGACTTTGGAACTACTTTTAATTCCAAAGTCAAATTTGCATATAACTTTAATTTAAAAGCAGCCACCAAGGCAGGCCAGCCTTTAAAATGGCACTGGGCACCTCAGCAGTGCACCTATGGGTGCACCACCTAAGCTGTGGTCCCTAAACCTACATGCCCTACCATATACTAGGGACTTTTAGGTAGGTTAACTGAGCCAATTATAATTAGCCTAATTTGCATATCCATTTTACACAGAGCACAGGCCCTGGGACTGGTTAGCAGTAACCAGGGCACCATCAGAGTCAGGAAAACACCAGCAAAAAGTGGAAAATGGGGGCAAAAATTTAGGGGGCCTCTGCAATCAGCCCTGTTTTCCCACATACATCACCCAACACCTTGCTCTCACTGACATATAGCAGCCCTTCCACACTGCCCTCAGTCACTATATGTGGTGTAAACCATAGTATCTGGCTCTTTGATGATTAGGTATGAAACCACTTTAGCTGTGCATGGGGTTATGTGCAAATAATGTGCAGGTAGTTTGGTTTTTAGTGTCTCAGGATTGGCTCTCACTACAGGAAAGGCTTCCTAGCCCTGGCCTAGATTATGCTTGTGGCCTGGACTGGTATTAAGAGGAGGTAGAAAGTGTTGAGGATACCCAACTGATCACTGCCAACTAGTATTTCCTAGAAAATTTTAAATAAAAAAAACAATCTGTACTGACTGTTTTGGGAATATGTGTGAGAGATGCAACAAAATTGTGTCACACCACTACAGACAAACAAAATCACTCAAAACCTCTTCCGTTGTTTTATTTTTCTTATCCATACAGAACAACGCCCCTCAAAAGCAGGACACATGGAAGGCCATCTCAAAGAAGGTGCGGACCCTAGGGGGTCCATATACAGCATAGCCTGCATTGCGGGAAGAGGTGGAAGGACCTCTGACGCTAGACCAGGAAGTCAGCCCAAGTCCAGCTTGGCCAGGTCTCCCAAAGAGGCAAATATGGGTGCCACAGCCTGACCCCCCCCCCCAATTGGTCCGCATCCTTGCGGTGGCCTACCCTGAGCTTGATTGGCAGTTGAGGGCCCAACAGCAGCATCATGGAGGTGAGGTATTATATGTAGCTATTCTTGCTGTTTAACTTTTTAAATTTAGAGTAATGTTGTTTGGTATCAACATGATGGTTGACACACATCCAATGCAGATGAAGAATTCTGGAGGTGTAAGTTATTCAGATGACACATGTCTGCCTGCAAAACAGGGGTACCTGCTTTTTCTCCATGTTATGAGGGACATTTCTATCAAACATGCCCCATTTGAGTTTTGGGTCAGGTATGATCCTCCATCACAAATGTGGGTAAGTAATGTAGGCCCTATTATTGCTAACATGACTTAGGATGCCCTTATGACTCAGTTGATGTTTCAGACATTGGTAAGTTGGTACAATCATAAGCATCTGTTCCAAAAGGACTGAAAAACATGTGTACAATGGCATAAATCCTTATCTGAAATATATTAGAAATATATTTCAACAACAAGATTCAAGTCAGTTCATGAACTCAGTAGCAGATTGTCGTGAAGCCTTTGTTGAAGCCTTAGAGGGTCATTCTGACCCTGGCGGCCGGTGGCCGCCAGGGCCACCGACCACGGGAGCACCGCCAACAGGCTGGCGGTGCTCCAACGAGCATTCTGACCGCGGCGGTTCAGCCGCGGTCAGAAGCGGAAAGTCAGCGGTCTCCCGCTGACTTATCGCTGCTCGTGTGAATCCTCCATGGCTGCGGAGCGCGCTCCGCAGCCATGAGGATTCCGACCCCCCCTACCGCCATCCTGTTCATGGCGGGAAAGCCGCCATGAACAGGATGGCGGTAGGGGGGGTCGCGGGGCCCCTGGGGGCCCCTGCCGTGCCCATGCCAATGGCATGGGCACGGCAGGGGCCCCCGTAAGAGGGCCCCGCAAAGTATTTCAGTGTCTGCCTTGCAGACACTGAAATACGCTACGGGTGCCACTGCACCCGTCGCACCTTCCCACTCCGCCGGCTCGATTACGAGCCTGCATCCTCGTGGGAAGGTCGTTTTCCCCTGGGCTGGCGGGCGGTTTTTCAGCAACTGCCCGCCAGCCCAGGGGAAAACTTGTAATACCCGCCGCGGTCTTTTGACCGCGGCGCGGTATTTTGGAGGGCGGCATCCTGGTGGGCGGCCTCCGCCGCCCGCCAGGGTCGTAATGAGGCCCTTAGTCTTTAGTAACGTGTAAGCCAGCCTGTCAACCAATATGATTTCTTATACCAAACTTTATTGATTGAACCAGCAGGAATGTGTCCATGTTGGTGACAGAGTTACTCAAACCCAATATTACATTTAAGGGCCTGATTTAGATGTCAAGCCATATTACAATCCCTATAGGATATAATTGGATATCTGTTGCATTTGTGACAAAGTATCCCCCTCTGCGGATATCTAAATCAGGCCCTAAGTTTCCTTAGTTATGCCCAGATGGGAACTCAATGATGATGGGAAAAGTGATATTTAAAATGACATTGGGAAATGGAAGGTTACAAAACATAGATGTTGGAGAGTCCCATCTTGATGAGTCAATATCCAACCCAAAACATGACTCTTTTGGAAATGTGGATATGTTTTTGCTCTGTACTGAAGTGGGTTAGGAATGGATCCAGGTCTATATATTTAGTCATGCTGTTCAAGCTTTTTGACATGAAGAGAATTAAAACTAGATGAGAGACAAAAAGGCATAAATTATATGGGAGCTCGCATGGGGGATTTTTAGACTGCGAGGAAATGGTTTGAGGAATTCTTCCCAACAGGCATGAGATACTGGTGCTAAAGATGCCACGTTTGAGGGCCTTGAAATTAGTTTAATATGTAGACTAGGCCAATGTTCTGGGGGCAAAGTTCGATGTTCCTTTTACACAGATACATTCAAACTGTGGTATCTGTGTTTTCAGCATCATCTGGGCAAGGCAAAGGTAACAGCAGCCACGTCAGTGGGGAAGAAGCTGGGCACTGTGGCACCAATGCAGACACTATCAGCCTTGAGGGACCCAGTGCCACATAGGGTGAGGGGACTGTCATAGAGGACACTAGTGACTCAACATCATCTTTGAAGGCCTCCACAGCAGATCAGTCCCTAGTGGTGGGGGACAATTCCACCTGCATTTCATCTGCCACCCATGTTTCCCTCCCCACCCTCCCTCTTACTCCCCCCAAGTTGGCCATGGCTGCTACCCTGAAAGGGGTGGTGTCACCTCTGTTGCAGGCATCTCCCCCCATCCCTGTCTCCAGGCTGCACTCAATGAGGAGGTTATTGATGTACTGAGGACTATCCCTGTAGGCCAGACTGCACTTCTGAATGCCACCCAGCAGCTTAGTGGGCAGATGACACAGATGCTTGCTTACCTGGGTGGCATTCATGGTGCCATGTCTTGTCTACAAAGGTCATTCCAGCGTCTGGTCTCCTCATTAAACACAGCCACCCACCCATCCCAATCACCTGCTCCAACTCACCCCTTCCCCTTCCCCATCCCAAATCCCGCTTGACAGCCCTATACAAAGCACTCACACAAACATTTGCATGCACCCACTGAACAACACACAAGCAGCACATGCACACACAAACACAGCAAGAAACATAGACACACACAGACACATAGACACGTAGACACATAAACACCACCCCCACCACCACATGCATACCCACAGACACCACACCCACCACACCACAAACATCCACTCGCACGACCACCACACCTGCAGACACAACACAAATATCCACACCTGCAGACATAACACCCACCACGACACAAACATACACACCCACCACACACACACATGCACCAGCATATCCATAGGCAACACAACCACAGACAGCACCTCCATGGCACACCCATCCACACACACATACATTGTACATTACATACACTGTACACAAATGCCTAAAACTCACCAATGCAACGGACACACAGTAAGAGACACAAACCAACATGTACACCACATATACCAGACCCATAGGCACCAGCACCATCAAAAGACACATGCTCATCAGATGCTAACGCTCCCTCTACCTCCCAGCCAAACTCCCTGCCAACCACACTACCCATTTTACCATGGAAGACCTTCTTTTTGCTTTGGCCCTGATCCCTCAAACCAGCTCTCCAAAACCTCTTTCCACCCCTTCCACATCCCAACCCACCCCTTCCACATCCCAATCCACCCCTCCCAATCGTCTTTTCACCCCTCCCAAACATCTTTGTACCCTTTCCACACCCCAACCCACCCCTTCCAAACCCAAATCCAAACCTACCCCTCCCAAACCCAGGGACACCCGACCCCCACCCCACACCCCAGGGAAGATCATTGAGGGGGCATGCTCTCTGCCAAATAGATGCCCCTTCCTGAGGAGGTTGTACCTGGCAGTGACATTAGGAGTGAAGTCACGCATCCAATTGTGTACAGGTTGGACTTTACTCATTGATGATGACATGAGATAAAATGAGAGAAGTATCCCATGTTGATATACAAAATTAATTCAATTTTGAACACCTTAGGCTTGGCCTTATTTTTTAATTGTTTGCTGATTATGTTATTTCTGCTAATGTGCATGCCATGCACTTACTCTTATTTGTAACATGTTTTAATTTTTAGATATCTTTGGAATGCATACATTAGTACTGTACATTTGTGATGGACATGTTAATTTTGGTGCACACTTTCATCATGTTATCTGGACATGTACACCAAACTTATATGTGTTTCTGTTTTTTTGACTGGAAAATGCATGTGTGTTTATTTTAACATGCTGTGTCTAGCATACAAACATATGTAGTACACAGGGAACAAGACACTTTAAAATTAAATGACATCTGTTGTTTGTTACAAATTGCACAAACCAAGGGGGCATGTGACCTTCATACACTTCTGACATGTTTGCAGTTTAGAGTTAACATTCGTTGTACATTCTGTGCACACCCACTTGTAACATTTTGTAGTGCAATTGCTACATTATCATGGATTTCTGTTGGGTATACTGTTTATTTATTTAATATGAGATCTTAGGGTAAATTATTGCATACACCTGTCTGGACACATTTCGAGTTGAGATTGATTTGACTTTTTGTGGATGTGTCCATTGCCATGAAGGCAGTTAGTAACAGATTGGTGAGTGTTTCTGATATATCGAGGTGTGTTTCTAAATATTTTTCTAACTATGACAATACAGGCATATTCAATGCACATCATTGTACCCTTGCTTGCAAGTTTTTGTTATACATGCACGAGTCCTGTGCTAATGTACCCTGACATGTCGGAGGATGACAGGTAATACAGTGACTTACCTTCTGTTCCGGGGATGACAGGGCTGATTTTCGTCTTGGTCCAGGAGCAGCAGCAACCGCAGGACTTGTATGACCGGGTTCATGGGGACAGGAAATGTGAAAACTTTGAAAAAGGTGAGTTTTGTCCTTTTATCCCTTCCAATCTGCCAACTCAGCTGCAGAGGTTTAGCCATCACAGTTCCATCGGTGGCAAGGCACATCGTGATTGGCTTGGCGATAAAAGTGGCTGGAGCCCCGCCGACAGCCACTTTTGCCTATGACGCATTGACGCGGGTAGTGATTCATGGTGGTGGTAGCAGTTCGTCAAAAGTCTTTCTTCTATGGACCCTCCAACATCTAAATAGAGTGGGCAGACCCCCAAGTAGGTGTATAGGAAATCTGATGGAAAATCAAGGGTGGGACCGTTACGGCCAAGATCTAAATCAGGCCATAAGTTTTATTGTGACTGTGGAAAAATCTGTTCTTGTTCCAAGCCAGAATTTAGAGTTTCTTGGGTTTGTGGTAGACACAGTGAAATGTCAATTACAACTTCCTGTAAAGAAGATAAAGAAAATAAGATAGGACGTGTCATAGTTTGACTCTTGCTCTAGGCAAGACCGCTGGTTTAAGGATGACAGTACTTATGTTTGTAGGCGACTATGCCAATCCTACAACATGTCGCAACTCCCATCCCAATCCTCCTGGCTAACAAGCAGCACCTCATCAAAAACCCAAACAGTAAACGGTGATTTCAGACAGCCTTTATGCATGGACTCAAGAGTGTGACATCTCAGGGAGTGTTGTGGTTAAACTGACATAACCCCTTTCTCACATGAACAACATGTCTCAATCAAACACAGGCAATGAAAAAGATGCAGCAAAGTTTCAATAGGTTTTATTAACAAAACTGCAATCTACGATAAGATGCATGGGCTGCAATAATTAAGATGCTGAATAATGCAAGAAACAGAATTTTGAAAACGAGAGTCATTAACACAAAGATCCCCACCATCTTGCAATAACATAAAATGACATGATATATGACATATGTCCTAATACCCTGATAATGTGAACCTGATCTCTAACCTAAAGAGAACTAGGTATGTTAAACCTAATCTGCCAGTGCCATGTCCCTGAGAAGAGCCCCCCCAACCCTCGTTACCTTGGAATGAGGTCTCCAGCTCAGACTCCGTAGGGACACGGAGACTGGGTCAGCATCATGGTGACATGCAGCATCGATAGCAGCGATGGCATCTAGTCAGAATCCCTCTGACTATCTGCCTAAGAGAGGTGCATTTATACAGATCTGCTCGAACCTCTGACATAGGTCTGTTCCCAAACAATAGTTAACAAGACATGCTTGGGACGGCAATTGATATAAACATTCCCCTGAAGGCGTGAAGAGGGAAAATACCTAATGTGAATACCTACAGTTTGTTTATCTTTGTTGCTTGATATTGATGCCTTAGCATGGTGGCCCTGATAATGTGAAACTAAAACATTGGCCTAACTAGAAAAAATGCAGCCATCTTGGAAACATATAAATAAATAATTGTGCTAAAACAGAGCAAGCTAAGTAGGGTAAAAGCCACTAGGTGACGGGGGCACCGGTTCACAAGCCTGAAGGCTAAGCTAACTCCTGTTTCCCATTAAAACAAGATAGGATTCACTACAGAAGTGAAACGTGTTGAGGAAATAAAATTGAGGGATCTAACTCAAGTGATTGGTCTTTTATCGTCCTCAATCCAAGCGATTTTTCCACGATCATTATATTACAGGGCCTTACAGAGATTGAAGAAAGCAGGTTTATCAAAGGGATTGTGGTATTGGGACAAAATAAAATAAAGTGTCGAAGTAAAAGAAGAATTATATTGGTGGGTGGATAATTTGGAGGTATGGAATGGTCAAGCGATATTTGGGACATTACCAGAATACAGTCTGGAAACAGATGCCAGCATGGCAGGTTGGGGGGCACAGTGTTCGGATCAGAAAAAAGGGGTAGTCTGGAATTTATAGGAGAAAGAGGAGCACATCAATTGTTTGCAATTGAAAGCAGGAGTGTTTGCCCTGCAGTTTCAAACAACAATTGCAAGACACTTCAGTATTGTTGAAGATGGACAGTACTTCAGCAGTAAACTATATCGACAAATTGAGAGGCAGCAGGTCCAAGATATTGGCAGATTTAGTGAAGGATATGTAGGAATTTTGTCTGGAGCACAATATTTGTTCATAGGCAGAGTATTTTCCAGGAGTTCACATCACGTTTGATATTCCAGTTGAGTCATTACATAAGTTGGAGACCGGACCCAGGTGCTATTGCAGTGGATGCGTTTGTACAGGATTAGACTAGGATGAAGAGTTATGCATTTCCCATAATTTTAATGATTCAAAAGGTTTGTTGCAGTGCAGGAGACAGAAATGTCAAATTGTTCTGGTGACCCCATTTTAGAATACTCAGCCCTGGTTCCCAGCAGTGTTAGAGAAGTCTTTAGAGATTCTTTTTCTTATCAGGTCATGCAAGGGACCTTTACTGGGATCAGGAGGAGAAGAACATCCTTTTGTGGAGGAAGGTCTGTTGAACCTTCTAGTTTGGAAGTTTACAGGGGTTCAGGAAGATTCACAGATCTTTCAACAACGGCTTCAGGCTTACTTAATGAATCCTGGGCACCCTGAATGAAGAAGAGGTATTGAAGTGCTTAGAGAGTTTGGTTACATTAGTGC
This sequence comes from Pleurodeles waltl, assembly GCF_031143425.1. Lineage (NCBI taxonomy): Eukaryota > Metazoa > Chordata > Amphibia > Caudata > Salamandridae > Pleurodeles > Pleurodeles waltl. The sequence goes on from NC_090438.1 coordinate 382,485,864, forward strand.
TTGGAAAAGGATTTGGATCCTGTGGAAGCCGATGTAACAGAAGTGGTGAATGTTTTTGCAGAGTTATTCGACAAAGTGTTATCTTATAGAACGGTCAATTGTTACAGATTGACAGTGGCAGCTGGTCATTCTTTGGCCCAGGTAGTATCACTAGGTAGAAGTCCTTTGGTTTGTAGAGTTATGAAGGGAATAAGGATAAAGAGGCCATCAAAACCTAGATATCTCTCTGGAGCATGGATTTAGTTTTGTGTTTCAGCAATAACCAAGCCATAAGTTAACATGGAAATAGGTCACTTCATTATGTTTAATTTATTTTAAAAGAGTGCCAGTTCATGCTATAGAGATTTCACATAGATTCTATCAAGCAACAGGGGTGTTGTCTGAAATTTGGAGAACAACTATGACATCTTCTGTATTTTGAAGGAACATGAATCAAGGATGTTAGAAAAACAGGGTGCAGGAGTGAATCTGTTATTGATTTTGTATGTAAAGCCATTTAAAGAAGTCACTACTGCTACCATTGCCAGGTGGGTTAAGTCTGTGATGAAAAAAGCAGGAGTTAGATGGGAAGAATTTAAGGCTTCATCAGTTATGGGTGCGATGGCGAGAAGGCGCTTATATTTGGAGGGAGGCTGAAACGTTTAGGAAATTTTATTTTAGACCTGTGGAGCATGTCTCACGCTGTGCTTTGATAAACTTTGAACATGCATAATGGTAGCATCCTGTCTTGCAATAAAGTGTCGATTCTACAAGGTTTATTGTACACAGAATTGCGATTTTATTAAAGACATGTAGGCACGCCCTTCCTGGTTTTAGGAGTAGGTGCTTGGTTTTCTTTCTTCGGTCTAAGAATAAATAAATTAACAGGTTAATTTATTTTTTTAGAGGTAATAGGTTTAACTAATAAGATTGTTTGGAGTAAAGTATTGAAGAAAAGCCCTCATTTCAACCTTGGCGGTCGGACGAGGCCAGCCGCCAAGGCTGAACTGCCAGTCGGCCGCCCATGCGGTCGGAAACCCGTAGGCCGCATTTGGACATCCCCGCTGGCAGAGTTTCCACCCGCCAGCCCAGCGGGGATGTCGGCCGTAACATTGCAGCCGGCTCCTGATGGAGCCAGCGGCAATGTGGCAGTGCGGTGGGTGCACCAGCACCAGTTGGCTTTTCACTCTCTGCCAGGCAGACAGTGAAAATCGCGACGGGCTGTGCATGGGGGCCCCTGCACTGCCCATGCCAAGTGGATGGGCAGTGCAGGGGCCCCCTGGGGCCCTGCAACTCCCCTTATCACCAGCCTTTCCATGGCGGCACTGCCTTGGACAGGCTGGCGGTAAGGGGAGTCAAAATCCCCAGCAAGCTGCGCTGCCCTGGTGGATTCTGGCCGCCGGGACATCCATGGTGGTAAACCGCCGCTCCCAGCGGTGTGACCATGGCGGTAATATGGCGAATCGTACCACCAGCCTGTTGGCGGTACGAACGCCACTTTAACCCTGGCCCAAACTGTTTTGTGCTTATCTTTTTCAGAACAAATATATTTTTAAAGTGCATTCAAGAAGAAGAAGGATGATTAATGTCAAAAAGAAAACAAAAGATGAAGAAAATGCAGGTCAGAGGGATTTGGAGGATTTCAGTGTTCTGTTGATTGTGGTGTAGTTCTAAAGTTTTGGTTCTGGAAACTTTGAAGAGTTGCTGCTCAGAAGAAGTGAAAAGAGGTTTATGCATAATTCCAGTCTCCTTGTCTTTAATAACATCTCAATTCTATGTACAGTAATCCTTGTAGAATCAACAGTAAGCAATTTCCAAAACTGGAAATCATGGGTCACCTAGTTTATAAACTATATTATATACAAAAATGTTACTATGAAAAATCTTCACCCTAGTCTACGATCTTAGGCACCACTGTTATTGCCTTTTTAATATGATGGTATTCACCTTTCAATTAATTTATTCTGTTTCATCAATTTAATTAAGATAATTCTGTGTGCTCAGTGGTCTTACTTGTTATACCTCATGAAACATTTCATTCCTAATCTAATAGCATATTTATTTATGATTTCTATCTCTGAGCTGCCTTTTCCTTCTAAGATGAGCTCTGCCATTGTATGAGCTATAGTTTGAGTGTGACCTGAAAATTGCTTTGGACATAAGTTAGTGAGTGCCTCACCTCCATGCATACTGTTTTGGAGATGATCTGCTTCCTGTTAGACCTGGCATCCTTGCCGTGGTTTTTGCCTCTGACCTCCCGTTTTTCGGATTCATTTTTGCTGTCTTTCTAGGACAGGTTCTCTGTGCTCTAAAAGCTTGTTACATTGGCTTATCCACAATTGACCTACTCAATTTACTTGTAAGTCCCTAGCAAAATTTACTATATGTGCCCAGGGTGTGTAAATTAAATTTTAAATGCTAATAGTGGACCAACTACAATACCCTTCAAACATATCTCAGGCCTGCCCCTACAGAGCCTGTGTGTGCAGTTGTAAACTGCCATTTCGACCTGGCAAGTGTATACACTTGCCAGCCTAAACCTTCCTTTTTGTTACATTTAAGTCACTCCTAAGGTAGGCTCTGGTTAGCCTCAAGGGCAGGGTGCAGTGTATTCAAACAGTTGGACGTGCACTCTTAAATTAAGTTTTCACTGCTGCAAGGCCTATCTCTCTCGTAGGTTAACATTGGAATTGCTTTAAATCATATTTTAAGTGTAATTTCCAATTGGGAAGAGATAGAAATATGGAGTTTGGTGTCTCTGGACTCACAATTTCCAAGCACAACTTATTGTGAAGTCAGATTTGAAATTTTAAGTCTGAAAAATCAATTTTAAGAAAGTTGGCAGTTTCTCACTTTAACCATTCTGTGCCTCTGCCTGTCTCTGAATACATGTCTGAAGTAGATGACAGTTGGGCTTTGTGCATTCTCTCTAGACAGTCACACACAAAGGGAGCTTGGGTGCGACATTTGCTTCTTGATGGCCCATCACCTAGCTCATATGTCTTCCTGGACTTGATAGGAGGGAGGAGCTGACACCTACACTGAATAGAGCTGTGCCTCTCCTCACAGAAAGGGCTGCACACCCCCCTGTAGAGTGTCTGGAGCCAGGGAAGGAAGGGAAGGGACCCTGTGATCTTTAAGATCTCGTTAGAAGTCGCCCCTACTTCAATGACAAACTTTGGTATAAGTACTACACCTCAAACCCCATCAAATCAATTCGCATTTCGGTCCTGATGAGACTCTACCAAGGAGAGAAGCTGTGCTGTCAGGAGGGACTGCCACTTTGCAACTTTGCCTGCTGTGTTGACCAGCTGCCTCCTGCCTCTTGCAGTGAGAAGGACTACCCCTACTTTATAATCACAAAGGACAGTTCAAGTTACTCCAAGGGCTTGTTGGCTTGCCCCCTGTTGGAAATCCGAGGGCCATCAAAGATTTCAGCAATTCACCAGTGCTGTGGGACTCTGCCTATCGTGAGTCCGGCAGCAGTGCATCTCAACCAGGAGCTGTGTGTCTGACTGCTCCTTGTGTGTGTGAGACACGTTCCAGCTGCTCAGCGCATGTCAAGGGCTTTCCATCAATTTTCAAGTCAGTCCGGGTGAGCACTTCTTTGTTGTATGCTCAGCGTGTGTCAAGCACTTTCCAGCATTTAACATGTCAGTGCAGGTTAGTGTGCCTTCGATTACTCTCTAAGCTCTGTGCCTGGTCCAACCGCCCAAAAAAAACATGTATATTGAAGGAAAGAAGTGAAAACAGGGAAGAGAACAATTTGAAGAAAAGGGATGGAAGGAAAACAATAGCTTGAGTGTGCAAATACCTTCAGATTAAAGGTACAAGCATAAATAACTAAGGGAGTTAGGTATTGAAAACTAAATAAGTGTAAATAGTGTGATGGAAAAAATAAAGGTGACAGGGATAGCGAGAAACTGAAAAAATTAAGGGTGAAGAGTCTGGTGGTGAAAATGAGGAGAGAGAGAGAGAGGATTGAGGGAAAAGCAACCAATGAAGAGTGAAGGTTGAGTCCAAGAGAATAAAGGTGGTGTGATGAGAAATGGGAGAACTATGGGCAATACAAGAGAGGTCCAGAAAGAACCAAGGAAAACTGAAGCGTGGGAGAAAAAATTAGACAGTGAAAACTGGGGTTTAGAGCACCAAACAAGTTAAAAAAGAGGGCGAGGGGGAATTTATGGAGGGAGAAGTGTGAGGTTAAAGAGTGAGGCTGCAAGGATTGTGTGTGAGTACATTTTGAAGACTTCAACTGGTGTGAAGTAAAGCCAGAGATTGCATGAAGTAGGAAATAAAATATATAGAAGTGATGTTTATTGATGGAGACTGAGCTGCTGATAAATAAAGTGTAATGAAGTGTATGACTGAAAGTCTTTAAAACAGTTTTAGAGATAGATTTACAAAATAGAACTTAGAAGTCAAGAATGACCAGATGAGAGCGAAGACAAATTGAAGAATATTGTGGCTAGAGCTAGGGGGGATTGTAAAGAGCGAGGGCAGCGATAACACTAAAGCTCTAGGAACAGTAATTTATCATTAATAAGCGTATTGGAATGAGATGAAGCTGTGTGTCTTGCATCAAAAGTCAAACTGAGTTTAACAGCAGCCTTTATGGTATTTGTAACCAAACTAACATAAGAGTGCTCCGGGGTGCATTGGCACTCAGAACAAGTCAAGTTTATTAAGTGCATAGTTAATTAAAACCAATACATCACACATTTAATAAATACTAACTCACTCCATGCAAATAAAAACCATGCATTATAGTTTACAGTCCTTCACAATAAATTATTACATAAAAGCTCAATATGAATAATATTATATAAAATATGAGCCACTATTGTCATTGCTGAACAATATCCTTTTAAATAGGAGTGTATACATTATAATCATGACTCTCATAAATGTAGCAATAAAATGCAACAATGTCTTACTCCCCTAGTACTATACATGAGAATCCAAGTGTGTTATAGAGATATCATTAAAATACTGAACTTTTTCAGCATCATCCTATCATAATTTTGAATATTATTTTATAAAATCATTAGCTATTAAGTTAGTGCTCGAAGATGCAAAAGTACTTTAATGGATACGATATTGGGGGGGCCATAATCGGCAATGATCTTCAGCATTTCACAACTTATAAACCAGCAAGGACTGTTAGTTTAAAAGGCCTTACCTTTTAAAAGATAAAACTAGTTTTCTTAGAGTAGCTCGAAAGGTTCCCCTTAGTAGTTAACAGCATGTATTGATCCCTGTACCTTTTAAAATTGTAAAATAAAATATTTTGGCCTATAGCCTAATTATTTTACTCATGACCGTCTATCTGACCAACTTTATAAAATGGGAACCGTAGGTCATCTTCTGTTGACATAAATCAGTTATTAAGCAGCCCCATATTTTATTTATCCTAATTGATGAACATCTGATAATTTTTTGGATGTCAAACGAAAAACTTTGTAAATCTGGCATTCAAAGTATAGTCAGAAGGTTTAAAACAAGTGATCACCGCTTCTCTACAGGACTGTATGCCCCTCTGATTGAGGGCTGCCTTTAATAGAGTTTTGCGCTCATTCAATAAGCCGTTACAGATACAGATTAGATGGGTGACATCATCCACTCCACAACCACACAGCCTATACTGGGGGATTGATGCAGTACGTCCTGGGGGCTAGATGGGTGCCACCTGGAAAAAGGCTGAATCGATGTTTGATAAATAGGTGTTTGTCAGCTTTTGACCACCCAGCCTCCAAATATGGCTGATGTTTTAGGTTTTTGTACTCATTCATTACCATCCATGAATGCGACCTGATTGCTAACAGGCTCTTATCCATAATTACTGATTTCTTCTTCGCTATTCAGTTGAAGATTTTTTTAAAGGCATGATAGGAGAGATTTACATCCCACAGTTCCAATACCTCTAAATCTTCCAGAGGTTGGTCTAAGGACTGTCTAGATTTAGCTGTGGGATTGGAACTGATCTCCTCCCAGAGTGCCTGGCAAAGTTCATTACCCCTTGTTTTATGTGTTTTCAGGTTTTAATGTAACTGCACTTCCTGGCTATATTTTGATTTAAATACCCAAATTACAGCCTAATTTGAGCTTGAAAAGTGTTCTCTGGTAGTTTGAATAAGGACCTAAACACTTTCCCAATTATTCCATTCAAGATGTCGGCGTCTTGTCCTCGCAAAGCTTCACTACCGTAATGTATAGTTGAAATTAGTTTAGCTGCAATCGCTTGTAGCAGGGGACCATAGCTATGTCTGTCAAGCGACCTTTTCAGAGTGCAAAAAGCAAGCAGTAGAGCATTTCCTTTTCTATGTAAGTCCTGCTTTTGAGGGAGAAAGGAACTCTGCTTATCAAATACAACACCCAGGTATCTATAATGCTTGACTAGTTCTAATACTTTCCCTTGTGTATACCACTTGTCTCCAAAAACATTTTGAATAACTTCCATCACTTTGTTTTTTTTCTCATTGATTTTCATTCCATTCTGCTCCACAAATTCGATTAAAATAACAATAAGCTGACGTAATTCTACTTTAGATTGACTCAGAAGTACTACATCAGCGGCGTATAGCAGATTAGAAATGGGCATATCACTGACCTTGGGGGAATGCCCGTTCACTTTAGTAAGCTTACAAGTCAACTCTGATAGGAAGAGATTAAAACGGTACAGAGCCAATACGAAGCCCTTTTTCAATCCTTGTTTTGTCTCAATTTTTCTTGAAAGGAAAGATCCATCCCCTATCTTTACTCTAATCCATTTATCTATATATAACTTCTGAATAGCTTTCAGTAGTTGCTCGGGTATTCCCCAGGCGGCTAGTTTTTCCCATAGGTGGCTTCGCTGTACCAAACTGAAGGCTGATTTAAAGTCTACAAAACACAAAGACAAAGGTTGATTTTTTTGTTTGCATTCGTCAATGATGATGGAAAGAGTTAAATTTTTGTAGCCATTCCAGGGCCTTTTCACAAAGTCTGACTGATTGGGAGGAATAATATTATTCTCAGTCGCCCAGGTACGAAGATGCTCCAGTAATAAACCAGCATAGTGTTTGGCCTCTGCGTCTGTTAAAGTAATCAGACGATAATTCTCTGGGTGAAATTTGCTACCTGCTTTGAATATTGGATGGATTATTGCACCTCTCCAATAGTTTGGAATGCTTCCTAGTTCCCTAAAGTGGTTAAAAATCGGGACCAATCTTTCTGCCCAGAATACCGAGTTCATTTTAAATAATGCATTTGGAATCCCATTTGGACCTGGGGCCCCTGCACTCCTGCTGTTCTTTATTAGATAGGCACTCAGGAGATGTTAGGAGGGAGAGTCCTAGGTATTGAGTGACAAATCTGTTGTTTATGATTTTCCTGAAATAAACAAGATCTGTGTTATATATAAATATGGTTAGCCACATTGTTTCACTGTTTGGCAGCTTGAACAGTGCATGCCTTCCTGTATCAGGCCACATGGATGTTAATGCTGGTGCCTGAACATAAGGCTCTGATTGGACAGTGGAGGGAACCAATAGCCATGGCATTGGCAAGAGAGGCTACATGCAAATATCAGAATTCTTAAGCTATTGCTATATTGTAGTTGCAGCCTTCTGCGCCCACTGAAAATATGAAGTGGACGTGTTGGCAAGGCCAATATGTCTGTTACTGATAGAGTGAGCCTTGAGCTGACAAAATAAAAAACTTATGACAAAATCGACATTGCAGTCTAATTTTCAGTTAGAATTCGAGCAGATTCTCATATTTCTCAGAGAGAATGCGAAGCATAGACATACCTATGGTATTTCACAGAATGTGTCAGTGCTCTAAAGGGAAGACAGAGTCCGTGACGAGATTTACTTGGGTTTGAGTTCTACAAGTCAGAGGATATCCGAGCCAGAATCTGTGTTTCACTCAAATCCCCATGTAAGATGAGTAGGGTTAAGGTGTCAAAGGAGATGTTAAAGGCTAATGTTACATATTAGATACCATTAGGGATGGTGAGGCTTAGGGCCAGAAGTACCAAAGGATTTTACCCATTCTGTGTCTATGGGAAAAAGCTTTCGTACATATGGCCCTTGGTGGGGAGCATTGCATTACCCCTCCTCAAGTGCCTGACCTGGTTGAGGATTCAAAATGTGGCAGTTTGCTCTTAGTTGGAAAGAAATGAATAGAGAGATACATCCAGACATCAGAATTGTCTATGTATTTTAGAAATAAGCTATGTTCACCTGTTTGATATGCCAATGACAACATTAGGAACATTTAAACTGTTCCACCTGTTAACGCGCCCCTTCATAATAATTTATTACACATCAGGACTTGTTTTAGGCCAATAAATCTTTTGACCCAGTTGAGAGACACCTTAGGACGAGATAGCTAATCAATATGTCAATCAATAAGTCATAATGTCATCAATATTTATCACAACAATACATTTCAAAGTCATTAATCTACACTGTTGCATTTTGTTTTAATATCACCCTACAAGCAATGAAGAATGCATGAGAACGGATCTAGCATGGTTACATTCGGTTTCTAGTTTGAAGAAAACAAGAGGTCATGTCCTTTTGCGAGTCAGCACAGTGCAAGATAGGAAAAATACATTTAATATGAGAGCCAAGCAGCTAAGCTTCGGCTCATGCTAACTTAAGGCCTACAAGGAATTCAGCACAAATTCAATAACACAATGATTAATAATTAGTATAGAAACTATTCAATATAACATTTTTAAAACATTTTAGTCATCATTATTAGTCCACGTATACATTGGCGGCCACGCCCCGTGGTCACATTTCAGGTGCACGTTTAAGCAAAATTACTATTTAGCTTTCTATGCGGCATTATCACACATTAATTTATAAACATTTCATGTTAGTATAGATTATATAAGCTACGCTCTCTCGGTCCCTCCTCTGGTGACGTTCGTCATCACACAAACCTTTCCCTTTGACCTTTCACTTTAATTGTTCACCTTGCGCATAATGCGCATTTCAACATCTTGTCCCTTGTGTGAGCTTTCCCAAATTTCATTAAACATTTTCTCCCTTTCACTTTCCTCATTCTTTTTATTCCTCTTTATCCAATTTCTTTTAATCTTGTCATTAATTTTGCATGCTCCCCATAAACCTAATAAACAGCCCAGAACAATTAATAGACCCCCTAGTATTTTTGCAGGAACCCCATTCCAAATGTTGCTAAACCAGCTCCCTACTCTGCCAATTCCTTTTCCCACTTTCTCCCACACTCCAGGTTCCTTCAAATCCTTCAAGTCTGCACTATCTCTAGTTAGGTTAGTAAGCATAACTCTAATCTTTTTACTATTATCGGGTATATATGAGCAACAATGACGCTCGTTGAGCATCTTGCAGACTCCGCCGATCTTTGCTAAAAGAATGTCTAAAGCAAGCCGATTTTGAAGAGTCATAGCTCTTTCCGCAGCAAGTTCAGTATCCATCAGGAGTATAGCCCCTGTAAAATTTGTCAACATGTTATCCGCAATAGTAGACAACTTTCGAATCTTTATAGAGTTTAAGATAACCCCTACTGAAGGAATTATGGCTCCAAATATATCACCAACGACAGCAGCCGCTGTCTCTCGTTTTTGTCTAGCATGTTGTAATTCAGACGTTTTAGGTATTTGCTTTAAGTCATCAATCTGGTAAATCTTTGGGAAAACTATTCCCAAATAACATGTCCCATACCAAGCCCTTAGGGAGACTGTAATAAGCATTAAGTCCACAGATATAATAGATCCCAGGGATCGCTGGGTCCTGTCCATTTAACATGAATGTCCACTCACTCTGAAACAAAAACACATGCCTGCATTCATTCGTTCCCACAAATAAAGTGTCATGTTCAGATTTCGGCCTATATATACAAAGCCTTCCTACATGTAATGCATCTATAGCTAATTTGCCTTTTTATTGCAGTGTAAGCATAATCATTTGCATATGTGCGCTTCTCTAGCCCTTTTTCTAGCCGTTCTTTTAATGCTTTGCGTCTATCATCAGTGTGATCTAAGAAGCTTTTCTCCACAGGTGTCAATAAGCAAGTCCGATTATTGCGGTGTGCATAAGCTGTCCCAAATGTAAGCGTCGGTTCAAAGAAACCTCTAACTAATTTTATACTATGCTCCTTAGCTAACTTGTTCAGAAACTCAATCACTGGCACAAAAGGAAAACACCACATCCAAATTTGAATACAAATATTGCACATGCTCTTGATTATAGAATCTTGTTAGTAGCAAACTACAACTTATACCTTTAGTTAGTGGAAGACTATAGTAGGTGACCCCTTCTTGTACTGATGAAGGAATCTTTGTGCACACATAACAGTTCTTTGCATCCATGGTTTCAACATACTCATTCAGCAAGCGATAGAAGACATTAGTGGAGAGTTCCCCTTTTGAGTTAGTTCCCTCATGCAAGTGTTTTGTATCCTGCTCAAACTTTTCCCACGGTGTTAGTGTTGTTGGTTTTGAAGCATTGTTAGTCGCTTTCTTATCCAACCACGGCATTCCCACAATCATACCTACAATTATAATTGCACACACAATACCTAATATAAGCCTTAACCAACCACACACCTTATCCTTTTTGTTACCACCTCTATTATAAGCCATGTCTGTAAAGAATCAGATAGCAGAACAACAATCAACTTGAGGACGATATAAAAAAACTTTTTTTTAATTTTTTTTCTTAATGCAAAGTCTCTTTCTCTCTGCGTGTATTTACAGCGTTTCACTCACTCCAGGACCCTTTTGTCAATCAAGTTAGCAGCTTGTCATAATCAGGTTTTCAAAGTCAATTCAGGTTATCAGTATCACATCCGGTAATTTATAAGTCTCTTTCTCAGTTTTCCAGCTTTCAATTTCTATTTCAACTTTAACACAGTCTCTTTCTCTGTTTGAATTCAGGTACCGTAATATCGACCTGGTACTTCTCGATCAAAACAGAATGCTAAGAATTCTTGTTGCCATTCAGATGTCATTGCATATGCCCATTCAGGACCTGCGTACCTTCTATTTGCAGTTATTTTTCTTTTCAATCTGATTCGCCTTGCAATTCTCCTTCACTTAGATCCTCTACTCAGGATGTATCAGTTTCTTCTGTTATTGTTTCACCTGGTACGACCTTTTCTTTCGCAGCCTGCTTCTCTGGCCAGTTATCTCCCTTATGCGTCTTCTTCCTGCTTGTCCTTTCAGGACGCTGAACAGAACCCTGCTCTTGTGCTATGGTGTTTTCTCTTGATGGACCTGCAACTGGCTCAGGGGATGCCGGTGTGCTTTGATCTCTCTCTACTATTTCCGCTTCTTCTTCTTCTGGATCTGTAACAGGTTCAAGCTCTAACCCATATCCGTCTACTTCTGGGAGAACCTCTCCTTGATTTAGTTCTCCTGCTGCCTCTACTGAGATAGGCACACTGTCACCTCTCTCGAACTCGTTTACTGTTTGAGGGACTAGGCTGTTCTCAGTGGACTCTCCTACAGTCTCAGTTCCCCCTTGGCTATTTTCTGGCCCTGAGACTTCCTTCTCTGGACTTGCTGAATCAGAGACTTCAAGTTCATCATCAGTCGGACACGTTACCTTCTTTGTGTGACTGGCATGTGTCCAGTTTGGAACGACTGCACATTTCACAGCAGTGGTTGTTGTCAGTATTACTTGATATGGCCCCTTCCAGCGCGGCTCCAAACACGACTTTCTCACGTGCTTCTTGACAACCACCCAGTCACCGGTTTGCAGGGTGTGACCTGGATCACTGATCGGTGGCCATGTGTTGGCTTCCACCTGGTGAGAAAAAGAGCGAACCACATCAGCCAAACCTTTGCAGTAGTCCAACACCATATCATCCGTGATATTCACAAGAGCATTTGCAGGTACTGCGGGCAGCCTCATAGCTCTGCCCATAAGGATCTCATGGGGTGATAGTCCTGTCTTCTTATCAGGGGTGTTCCTCATCGACATTAGCACTAAGGGCAATGCATCTGGCCATTTCATATTGGTAGCTGCGCACATCTTTGCCATTCTTGACTTTAAGGTACCATTCATTTGTTCTACTAGTTCTGATGCTTCAGGACGGTAGCTACAATGCAGCTTCTGTTCAATGTCTAATGCAGCACACAAGAGCTTAATCACCTCATTGTCGAAATGTCTGCCCCTATCTGATTCTAAAGAGACCGGAAAACTGAACCTGGGTATTAGTTCTCTAAGCAGCAGCTTTGCAACTGTGAGACTGTCATTTCTACGTGTGGGGTAAGCTTCAATCCAGTGGCTGAAAAAACACACAATCACCAACATGTACTTCAATCCTCCACAAACAGGCATCTCAATTAAATCCATTTGCATCTTGCTAAAAGGACCGCCAGCTCTCCCTATGTGGCTCAAAGTTACCACAGTCCCTTTTCCTGCATTCATCTGTTGACAGATGATGCACCTGTGACAAGTAACCTCTGCGGCTTGTCTGAATTTCAGGTTAAACCAGTCAATCTTGAATGACCTGATCATTGCATCTCTCCCAAGATGTGCCTGTCCATGATAAAGTCTTGCAAATTGTGACAGAAGACTGTTTGACAAAACCAGTTTCCCCTCCTCTGAGACCCATAAGTCATCAGCTCTTTGTACATATTGCATTCTCTGCCAGGAGCGTTTCTCCTCTCTGCAAGCACGACCCTGTAGTGTTTTTAGCTCATCTAGTGTATCAACCACCCTTAATGCAAAGTTCAAGCATATTTCATTTTCAGTTTGCGGTAACAATTCCCACTGATCCTTGAACGATATACAGTTCAATGCGCAGAACCTTGCGACTTGATCTGCACAGCCGTTTCCCATGGACACAAAGTCTTGTGACTTAACATGAGCATTGCATTTCACCACGGCAATTTCAAGAGGTAACTGAATCGCATCTAACAAGTCCTTAATGTGTTCGACGTTTTTCACTGGAGAACCACAAGAGGTCATGAAACCTCTCTTTGACCACAATTGGCCAAAATCATGTACAATTCCAAATCCATATCTGCTGTCAGTAGAGATAGTGACTCTCAGATTTTCAGCTGCGTGGCATGCCTTAGTAAGGGCAATTAATTCTGCCACTTGTGCGGAATACACTCTCTCGAGCCAGGAAACTTCAATGATACCGGCTATGGTACACACAGCATAACCAGCTCTCAGCATTCCGACTGAGTCTCTCAAACAGGATCCGTCAACAAACATAATGCAGTCATTTTCTTTTAACTGCGTATCTTGAATATCAGGTCAGGGCTTGGTACAGAGTTCTGTTACCTCAAGACAATCATGCTCCACTTCCTCTTCATTATTAATCTCAGTACTCTCAACAGGAAGTAGAGTTGCCAGGTTCAATACAGTACATCGCTTCAATGAGACATTAGGCGACCGCAAAATGATTGTCTCATATCGGGTAAGTCGGGCATTTGTCATGTGCTGGGTTTTAGTTTGAGTCAACAGAATTTCAACTGAATGTGGAACCATTACTGTTAAGGGATGTCCCATCACTATGCCTTCACACTGCGTGAGGCTTTGACCAACTGCTGCAACTGCACGCAAACAAACCGGTAAGGCTGCTGCGACGGGGTCCAAGGTAGCTGCAAAATATGCTACAGGGCGGTTTGCACCTCCATGGACCTGTGTCAAGACAGACAAAGAACAAGCATCACGTTCATGACAAAACAGTAGAAAAGGCTTCGTGTAATCAGGCATACCCAAAGCTGGTGCCCTGCACATGCACTCTCTTCATTCCATGAATGACTCAAGCTCTTCTTTAGACAGAGTTATGGTATACGATTCGTCCTTAGTCTCTTTGCCTGTCAGCTTTATCAATGGTTTTGAGATAATTGAGAAGTTGGGTATCCACTGGCGACAGTAGCCCACCATCCCCAAAAACATCCGGACATCCCTCTTTGTTGTCGGAGGGTTCATCTGCAAAATAGCTGTCACCCTTTCCTTTGATATTCTCCTGGACCCTCTCTCAATCAACTGTCCTAAGTACTTCACCTCTTTTTGACAGTACTGCAACTTCTTTGGAGACACTTTATGTTCGTTCTTTCCCAAATGTTTCAGTAAGGCAATTGTGTCATACCTACAGTCATCTTTTGTCCTGGACGCAATCAGTAAGTCGTCAATGTACTGTACTAGAGTCGAACTGAAAGACAATGCTAAGGATTCTAAGTCCTTTTTCAATATCTGATTGAAGATGGATGGTGACTCATAAAACCCTTGAGGAATTCTGCGCCAACTGTAGACTTTGTCCAGGAATTTGAAACTGAATAAAAACTGGCTGTCCTCATGAAGAGGCACCGAAAAGAAAGCTTGTGACAAGTCAACAACGGTGAAACATTCAGCATCACACTGAACCTGAAACATGATCACTGCTGGGTTTGGCACTTTGGGGCAACACTTTACCACAATCTTGTTTATTTTCCTCAAATCTTGCACAATTTGGACTTTCCCACAAGGCTTTTTCAGACCCATTATCGGTGAATTACATGGGCTGCTCAATACCTCCTTCAGGACTCCTTGTTTTACAAAGTCCGCAATTATTTGCGACACCTGAATAAGGACATCTTGTGCCATGTGGTACTGCGGCACCTGGGGAAACACCGCATTTGGCTTCACTTGTACTTTAACTGGTTCCACTCCTTTTATCAGTCCCACTTCCTTTCCTGTCAAGTCCCACACTTTCTCTGTCACCGTTCCCTGTAACTCAGCTGGTAAGTCAGTCACTGTAAGCATTGGGAATAATGTTATCAAACGGTAATCTTCATTCGCGGTTTCTGTCTCTAACTCTGAGAACTGCCCATCATCCCCTTCATCATCACTGTTTGTCTGCACCTCAATTCCATCATTGGAACAGGTAATCGAACATTTCGTTTTGCACAGTAAGTCTCTTCCCAGTAGGGATACAGGACTTGAATCGCAGACTACAAACTTATGCAGTCCCTGAAAGTTGCCAATCTCAACTTGCACCGGATCTGTAATAGGATTTGTCAAGTACTGGTTTGCTACTCCTACCACTCTTATGGTACGTCCTGAAAGTGGCAATTTCGGAACCTCTGCACTTCTGACTGCAGAGCGTGTAGCTCCGGTGTCAACCAAGAATGAAACTTTGTGACCCATCACTTTCCCCTCTACATAGGGTCCCCTCTGATCTATTTCTAGGGACGCTGCAAGCCTGCACTCTTCACTGTATGAACTGTCATTCGACCATTCCTCATTCATTCCAACTTCACCACGCAATGGGAATTGCTGTACTGTATTATTTTGGCTCATCACTTGACCTGTGACCTGCTGAGGAAGCATCACCTGTTGCTGTCCCATTGGAGCTAATGGTAGTTGCATTTGCTGTCTAGGTACCATGGGAACCTGCTGTTGTACTTGCTGCATTTGTGCTGGTTAAACACACGGCATTTGCATTTGCTGCATGGGCTGTAGCCCTTGCATCTGAACCATGTTAATTTGGAAGTTCGGAGTTTGACTTCTCAATTTTGGACCTCTCACATTTTGTAATGTCCCGACATTAGTGCTTTGTTGAACGACACCATCCTGCACCACATTTGGGCATTCCCGCTTCCAATGCCCCACACGTGTGACATGGTGCCATCTTTTTCATCCCTTGCGCATCATTTTGAACCACCACAGTATTCAAATCTGGACCGCAATTCACAAAACCTCGACCTCGTTCTCTCGGTTGCGCCTGAAACACAGCATTCCCTTGCGGCTGCTGCTGAATTATTTGCTGGATTCCATTTCCTTGCATACCTGCCTGCGCTGCCCTTATCTGCATCACCATCACTTTCTCCTTCAGTTTTTTCTGCTTTAGCTCAATCTCGTCACTACAGTATTTCGCGTACTGCAACATCTCATCAATCGGTTTCGCTTCCCAACAGATCAAATGATTCTTAATCATCTGGCTAACCTCTGGTCTCAGCCCTTCAACAAATCTGAACACAAGATGGTTCATGTCTTTTGGTTCAATGGTCTCCACTGTAATGTTTGAATGCCTTCAACAACCTCTCATAGTAAGCATGTATCGATTGTTTAACCTCCTGTGAGGTCCGGTCGATTTTCTGCCAATCAGTCACTTTCAGCGACACTTTCTGCATCAAAAACTCAATCACTTTGTGAGAATACTTCATCACCTCCTCAGAGGGTGCTCTGGTCACCTTATCCCTTGCCGGCTCCTGTGTCGGCCAGTCTACACCTCTCTTGCACTCAAGCCATAAGTCGGGCGGAACAATGATCTCAAACAAGGTATTCAAGTCTTCCCAGAGACACTTCGCAAGCTTCACAAACCTATCTGTTTGCTGATACCACTCTATCGGCTTCTCCCTCAACCTAGGATAATCATTCGTGAATGACAGTATGTCCCCTAGTCCATGGTACACGGATCAGAACCCCACCAGCTGTTTCTCTCATGGGTAACATCTTTACTGATTCCGTATCTGGTGAAGCTTTAGCTTGACTGGATCCCGGACTGTCACTTTTCTCCTTGTCTCTTTTCTTTGCCCATCTGCCTTCCCACTTTTCTAAGGCTCCCCAGATCTGAGCACTTTGCAGTATTTCTTTTAGATGGGTTTTCATTCCAGCAGACCTCATGTGCTCGAAGTCCTTTGGATCAAAGTCTAATCTGTAGCTTCTTTTCAAATGTTTAGTATTCTCAATATTGATATTGTATTTGTCTGCCAGGTTCGCTAATCTTTGATGTACCTTACCTACTTCTTTAGTGATTTTACGGCACAGATATCTCAATTCTGCTTCAGTGTATGACTCTAATCTGTTTACTCCCATTGTTCCTTCCACTAATTCAGCAGCTCCACTCCCAGTCTCACAAAGTTCAGGTAATCATCTTTCTCAGACCTTTCTAACTTTTCTACAGTTACTGCGGCTTTTGCAGCGTAAGTTTTTTCTAACCACTCATTCACTTGTTGCACCATAAAGCCTTGCAGTGAAATATTCCCTGCATGCATCATTGGCGACTGTGAAGCATTCGTACTTATTGTCTGTGGGGTTAGCACTCCTAGCCCTGCCTGTCTCATTGCCTCCAACGGTGCTTCAACTGGGCTAAGGTCTAACAAAGACCTTGGTCTTTCAACTGTATGTTCTCCCGGGGCCATTAACTGGGGAGTTCCTATGGACCCTCCTCTTATTGCATCTTGTGTCATTACTCCCTGATCACACATGCCAGGCTTACCTTGTGCATACAATGGCACCGGTGGACCAACAGTAATTGGCAATGATATGGCCGCAGGTGTCTTACCTGGTCCAAAACTCCGTGGAGCAGCAACTCCAAAGGTTTGATTCTCTGAAGATGGGGCAGGTACTAATGGAGGTCTTGCTGCTGGATTATACCCTGGTATCAGCTGTTGCTGAGGCTGGGGCAGCAATTGTGGAGTTGGCTCAATCTGCACTAACCTCGATTTTGTATATATCGGGTCTGGCGGCACTATCAGATTTGTAGTAGTCTCTAGTACTGGGACGTCTGGATAGATTCTCTGTATCTGCGGAGGAGGTTGCAACGGTATCTGCATGTCTGGCGCAGTGGGTACACTGACACCATTTTGTGTCAAAGTCGTATCACTAGTCTGTACTGTATCAGTAACTCCCTTCTCTGGCGTCTGGTTCCCAGGACCCGCACTAGTGTTCGGGACATTGTCGCTTATCGCATAAGGTGGTGGGCGATCATGCAATAACTGATTTAGAAATTCTTCGTTATCTGAATCATCTTCTTCTATCCAAGATCTCTTAGTCTCTTTAGGCTTACTAGTGTCTTTGTCTGTTTTACATGTGGCTTTCTTCCCCTGCGTCTCATCTCGTGTTATTGCTGGGAATAATTTTAGTCCGTCAACTACTCCCCGTCTCCACATTTTGCTCTCATTATCCCATCTAGCTTCCGCTAAAGTCTTTTCTGCCCTTTTTATTCTTCTTTGGAATTTTTCTTGTGTCTGTTTAATAGCCATTAAATCCCAAATTGCTAAAGCCTCGTACTGAGCTGGCCTCGGAGGTGGCTTCTGTACACTTAACATCCACCTTAAGTTCTCTAGGACTCTCGTATTGAACGTTCCGTGTTCCGGGAACGCCAAACATCCCTCCTTTTCCATCAATTTGTGCCACTGTTTCATCCATAAGCAAGGCGCAACCCCCTTTTCCTCCATGACTATATAAGCTGGAGTACCCTCAGGCGGTGTAGGCTCCCCTTCACTCGCCATAATGTATGCGTCTCCTTTCAGAGCGCTCTTAAAGGCTTTGATAAAGTTCATCTTTGCGTCTTTTCTTTTGTTGTATTTAATCAGAAAGTGACTTTAGTTCCCAGGACACTCTTCACCCACCTTTTTCTCAACCTATTGCCTCTCATGGACGGCAGCCAATCCGTGTGCGACCCCTCTCGGCAACTGACCTATCTCAGCGCGGCACCACTGACGTCACACTCACACACTGCAGCTGACAAAGTCTTGCGGCTCGTCCGCCCCTCACTAGATTCACACCAAACTAATGCAAAATTACTGCGAGCACCTTTAACAACAACAACAACGCAAATTTACCGGTTTGCTACAGGAAGGGTACACATTCGCTTCAGAACTTTACAGAGATTTCACTTGAAGCCTCGGCCGCTACTCTCTCCTTCTCAGTTCCCGCACCCGCAAGCAGAATTCGACCCGCAAATCCTACTCTCGACTCGTCAATGGTTTGCTCTAGTGCACTTTAGAAATTGCCAAATCTCCATCCAAGGTTTCACACATACAATTTGACTCAAACTCGACTTGTCAACCACACCCGATTGACCTAATTAAACCACACAAATTACAACATAAACCCAAGTGTCTCCCACACTTGTCAATATACTCCGGAGTCTTAGACCACGACGGGTCTGTACATAAACAACCAATCACGTGGATAATTTTGAGCACAAAGCACCACACTCATATGAAGTACGCCGACTTCCCTACTCTCATACTGTGGAGTACGCCCACTGCTACTAAAACAACATTACTTGACCTAAATACACACAAATTTCACAAATCACCTGCAAAATGCATAAGCTGAGCAAGCGCAAATCCTACACCACACATGCTAAAACGCCGACAACATCCCCAACTCACTTAGGCAGGCTCCGAGATCCCAGGAAAGTCATGGTGAATTTAGAAACACATCATATCTCCAATTTGCATTATTTCAGAAAAACAATTTAAACAATAATTCTCCGTCCTAGGGCCCCAAAGGGCCAAACCGTCACTCTGCTACCAGAACTGTTAATGCATCCCTTTATAATAATTTATTACACATCAGGGCTCGTTTTAGGCCAATTAATCTTTTGACCCAGTTGAGAGACACCTTAGGACGAGATAGCTAATCAATATGTCAATCAATACGTCAATAATGTCATCAATATTTATCACAACAATACATTTCAAAGTCATTAATCAATTCAAAACTGCTACCATGACCTTGCAGTCATGAATAACCACACCAGTTTAGTAGAATTTTTATGAGTTTTATTCCCTATTGTTTACAATTCTAAAAGCAGATGCGTTAATCTCAAAACCAAGAAACATAATAGCATAGTCACAATATGGCAACTTTGATAAGATTTCATTAAGGCGAGAATCACAAACATCAGAAGATAACACGGCGTGAACATAGATCAATTTAGCAGAGTGTCAATAACGCGTCAGTTCAACAATACATAGATTTGGTTGTTTGTCTATTTGCGTCAGTTTAGTGAGCACCTGTCCTAACCACTAATTAGCATTGGCATGTTGGGCTTCATGCAAAACAATTTAGAACACCAATTTGGAAAACATCTAACTATGGTCTCTGTCAAAGTAAGCAGTTGGTACCTAGAAAGGAAAAGCAAACAGACAAATCACAATTGTATTGTCATAGTTACCCTCCAAAGCTTAGGGCAGCGCACAGGTTCAGTCTTTGTCTTCACAACATCATTCAAATCGCCATCAGTCAGAACTCAGCTCCGGGGCAAAAGGGGCACTTCCCTCATAAGGAGGTAAAGTGTAATATGGACAATCTAAGGACAAGGATGGTTCTAAATGAACCAATAAGTCACCAAACAGTGACAAAGTTTCTGGATAAAATCAATAGCATTCCCTAACCCACCTAAATGGCTCCCCGTGTCATGGGTTTTTATCCCTTTTTCGTTGTACATTCCCCCAAAATTCTATTGGACATTTGTTATACCCTACTATCTTTAACCTATCAGAAAATACATTAGGTCACTTATCTTTCACCCCATATTATTTTAAAAGTCTCTCATTGGTTCTCCTGTTCGATGTCTTCAGAGGTAGCAAGTCCGGTATGATGTCATCTTTCTGTAATTCTTTGCACATCTTTTGGTCAGTAGCTCCATTGTCTTCACTGGTTTGAATGACCTTGTACATTACATTAATCTACACTGTTGCATTTTGTTTTAATATCACCCTACAAGCAATGAAGAATGCATGAGAACGGATCTAGCATGGTTACATTCGGCTTTTAGTTTGAAGAAAACAAGAGGTCATGTCCTTTTGCGAGTCAGCACACTGCAAGATAGGAAAAATACATTTAATATGAGAGCCAAGCAGCTAAGCTTCGGCTCATGCTAACTTAAGGCCTACAAGGATTTCAGCACAAATTCAATAACACAATGATTAATAATTAGTATAGAACCTATTCAATATAACATTTTAAAAACATTTTAGTCATCATTATTAGTCCACGTATACATTGACGGCCACTCCCCATGGTCACATTTCAGGTGCACGTTTAAGCAAAATTAATATTTTGTTTTCTATGCAGCATTATCACACATTAATTTATAAACATTTCATGTTAGTATAGATTATATAAGCTACGCTCTCTCACACCCATTTATTGTCACAGCTTACTCATAAATGATTTGACATAAAAAACGGAATCCTACTTGCAAAAGGGCCCAGTGTGTTGGTGTTTTGATTACATTTCTTGAAATGGGAGATTGACTCCAGCAATTCATCCAGAAGGGGAAGCTGTGAGAGGAGGTAGATGTATGCTGAATCCTCAGGATCTATGAAAGTACTATTGTACATTTCCACGTGGCTGGTTGCCACCTCTGGTGTAAATGAGCCCTGTGTACATTTCTGCAGATTTGCGTGATGAAGGGACAGAGTTCCATCATCGTGGAAAAGTGCCTGGTGAAAAGTCAGTAGCACAACTGGAGGAACAAAATAAATGGAAATCCAACTTTGACAGTGACTGGATAGAGCATTCAGCACATAGAACTGTGACCCTAAAAAGGTAGGAATGTTGCCTGGGAGAATAGTAATTTCGATTTTCACACCTGGCAGCCTTTTTGAGATTCTGGAATTAAAATAAATGTGCATAGACTACAGCTTTAGTTTGTTATGCCCCTACTTGTCAAATTAGCACTTTGCATTACAACGCTGCTTAGAGAGGGTGAAGGCAGAAAGGATCAACGTGGTGAAAAAAGAACTTCTGTCCAATTACAGGCTCTCCATACATCGTAGGTTGTTCTTTGCCTGCTTGGGGCTAGGAGCTACCGACTAAAGAGAGTGCTCCACTCACTCTCCTTTGGGTTTCTGAAAACATAAGCTTCATCTGATCAGACATCCACCAATATCCACCGTAGCTAATTGGCTGCAGATCTAAACTTCCATCATCACAATGTTCACCTATTCCACAAGTGTTCTTTGATGGCGAACATATCATGTGGAGTGCTCAACAAAACACTCAGATGAGTAAGTAAGTAAATAACTAAATATATAAATACATAAAAAATTCTAACTGTGAAGGGATCCTGGAGGCAGTACATTCCAGCACTAGAAGGAGGCTTCTGTTCTTTCCATATCAAATTCACCAGGTTAGTTGCTAGGGAGACCATGTTCTATCAGACTCTGCTAGTGCTGAAGAATAACTCTCCCAGTTATCTGCACAACAGGCAACAAGTGGTTCAGAACATGATTATACACTAAATAAAGTACTTATAGTTTGATTACTTTGTAACCGCTTCATTGTCTTTCCAGATTCACTGTTTTCACCAGTGATTGTGGTGTTCTTTTTGTGAGATGTTTGGTGAGGCCTTCTATCTCAATGCAAGTCAACTCTAGCTTCTTTAGAAATATGATGAAGTGTAGCTCGAATTGCACCTAATCAGGATATTCCACGTCACCAAGACATCGAATGACCAAAGAGGCGCAAGTCCAGATGCTGAATGCTTTTATATGTATCAATCTTTCTGAATCTTCATTACGTGGATTTGGTGACATTGTCATTCATATAATACAAGAATGGAAGATGAAATATGCAAATTTAAAATATGTACATTTCCTATATGCAGTAGCAAAATCCACTCACTGTGATCATTAGTGAGTATAGACACTCAGGGCCCGTCCTTTAGGGTGGAGGGGCTATGCCCCCCCACCTTTTTCCCCTCATGAAGAGTGTCTGTCAGGCTGAACAAAGGTGAGCCTGACAGACACTCTATTTTCAGCTCAGACAGCCAGGAGTGAGACATGCGCGATTCGCGCAGACTCCTGGCTGCCTGAGCTGAACTTTGCTGGGCTGAGGAGGTCACAGCTCCTATGGGCGTGACCTCTTCGGCTCAGCAAAGGTGCCTCGAGGCCCTCCCCTGGGTGACGAGGAAAGCGTCACCCATTGACACTCGCCCTGGGCGCTTCAGGTTTAAGC
Organism: Pleurodeles waltl; assembly: GCF_031143425.1. NCBI lineage: Eukaryota > Metazoa > Chordata > Amphibia > Caudata > Salamandridae > Pleurodeles > Pleurodeles waltl. The sequence continues at coordinate 382,508,525 of NC_090438.1, forward strand.
CCTAAAGCACCCGGGGTGAGTGTCAATCAGTGACACCTCATCACAGAGTGGGGTGGGGTCAGCAGTCTCACTGACCCCATCCCACTCTGTGACGAGGCTGAGACTGCTGCCTTCCCTCATTAGCTGATCTAAGGTCAGCCAATTAGGGAAGGCAGCAGTCCCAACCCTCCTGGAACCTAGAGGCTGAAGGTAAGTGTGTGTGATGTTTTAAAATGAATGTTTGATGCGTGCATGCATGTTTGAATGTTATGAGTGTTAATGGATGTGCGTGCGTGCGTGTGTGAAAGAATGAGTGTGTGTGAGATGTTTTAAAATGAATGTTTGGTGCGTGCGTGCATGTTTGAATGGTATGAGTGTTAATGGACGTGCGTGCGTGCGTGTGTGTGTGAAAGAATGTGTGTGTGTGTGATGTTTTAAAATGAATGTTTGGTGCGTGCGTGCATGTTTGAATGGTATGAGTGTTAATGGATGTGCGTGCGTGCGTGTGTGTGTGAAAGAATGAGTGTGTGTGAACTTTTAAAACGAATGTTTAGTGCGTGCCTGCATGTTTGAATGTTATGAGTGTTGTTAATGTCTGTGCGTGCGTGTCCGTGTGTGAAACAATGAGTGTGTGTGTGCTTCCTGCCCGCCCCCCTCCCTCCTAAAGCCGCCGGCCGCCACTGAGTATAGTAATTAGTGATAGAAAACAAAGCCTTTTAAAAGGGTATTGTGGAAAAGTAGAAAGTGTTTGTCAATACAGTGGCCTAATATGAAAATGTGAAATCTGAGGACTCGAGTCTCAAAGCCTTTTGCACAAATAGTTTTTGCGTCGATGTAGGGATGCCCATTTGCGGTTTTAGCCAAACGTTCGATTTACAACTATAGAAAGAATTAGGTATGCATGTTTTTTAATGGGAGTAAACCTCCTGTGAGTAGGTACAGAGCGTTCCAGGGTGGGAGTGACCTGGGAATTTTGACACATCAACCACGTTTATCGGTACTTAAAAAGTTCCCCCGGCCCATTGCCATAGACATGGTCAGATATTTACAGTTATATGTCGAAATATCAGTGCCAAACATGTCAGGTGACAGAAATACAGTGTCTAATATTACTAAAATGTTCCCCTACTGGATACAGATTTTACATTAATTACTCCTTTGTCGTATATTTATGTAAACAATAATTAGGACACTATTTTTGTCAGCTGATATTTAGTCCATTATAGATTAGTACCATACAAATAGTTAATCTTTTCAAGGGCAGCAGTAAATCTGAGGGCAAGGTGAGAATGGGGAAGGAACACAACCAATGTTCCTGTGGTGTGGTGGAAACAGGTTCTACATGAGAAAAACATTTAATGCGAAATGGTACAATTTTGTCGAATCCACACAGTTAAATGTAGACAATGCACATTTTTGTAATCAAAAAAGAAAAGCTTAGGCATTGGCTTAAATTAAATTTCAAAAATAATTCAGGTGTACTTCTTTGACGTGACTGTTGCAGCTTTCTAAGAATACTTCAGGACTCCTTTGTGAACTTCCAAAAAGTCATACATTTATTACACACAGAAGAAGCGACTTGAGTAAATAAATGTCATACTTTTTCTGTTACTCGGCCCAAGGATATTTTTCTCAATAAAATGCTAAATTTGGATAACAGCTGTAGCCATTTTTTCCGTGGCTGAGCAGAGGTTCTGATAGAGCGGTCCGTACTAATAATTTACCTATATTTGGACGCTCTTTAGGCCGATGAATCTTTTGACTAAATGGGACTCTCCGTACTCTAGATCGATCAATTGCATCAAATCAATAATCAATAACGGACATAAGCAATACCCTGATCAACATAACACTTAACAATTAATCCAGAATACATTTTCGGCGAACCCTGACCTTTCAGTCAGGAATAACCACACCAGTTTATTGCAAAGTTAGTGAATTTATTTCCCTATATTAACAAAGCTAGCACAATATAAATGTGTCTCAACACCAAATGATAAACGTATATGAACATTAATAGCTGTCCATAACGGCGAAACAAATGTAATCTATGCAGCATTTGAATCACAAGACATTCGATAATCGCAATGCAAATCACTAATACAATAATCTGTAATGAACTAATCGCATACATTGGTCAGCATAACAAGGTCTCAAATTGCATCGTGCAACAAAAGGAATCCTCATCTAACCTCAAATTAGCATCAGCATGTGGGACTTCATGCAAAAACAATTTAGCAACATAAATTTAGAAAAACTCCTAACTAGGGATCTCGTAAAAAAAAATCAGCAGTTGGTTACCTAAAGGAAACACAATGCAATTATACAATTTCCTTTCATATTTACCAATTACGATCAGCATACAAGGAAGTCTTCGTCTCACAGGTACCGTCTCTCGATCAGCATGGGTATCGTTTCAACCGGCATGGGACGGGGCAGAGGGGCAGGGGTGGACGGGGCAATTGCCTCACGGCGGCAAGGTAAAACTACTACTTCATGCAAGGGGACAATTCAAAGTTAAAGTCTCTAGGGCAAGAATCATTTAAGTCTCTTTCTCTCGATTAGAGAGAGAGCATCAAAGTCTCTTTCAAAATGGCGTCGCAGCAAAGTGGGCCATAATAGCTACGAAGTCTGCAAAATGGCGGAATGCCCAATAATGGAATACTTTCCTCTCGTGCACCTGGGTTTTATAGACAACAGTTCAAATCCAGTAGGGTCTTCCATTGGAGGGTTCATAGGTTAGCTTCAAATTATCCAATCAGAAACGACAGTTCTCAAGCTTTTACTTAAGCATACATTATCCTTGGAGATGGGTACGCAAGTTGCAACATTTTATACCAATTAGCTCACTTTCAGAGCCTCCATTGTCCGCACCTGCAAATCGACCTTGGAGTAAAGAGAAAAATGCCAAGCTGGCACGAAACTTTAAGATAAGCATGTGAACGATCTCAGTGGAAAAGTACAGCTTCAAGCAAAAATACACGTTTATTAGCACATTGGAAAAATACGAGCATCTAAACCGTGAGACCAGGCAACTAGGCCAAAGCCTCCACTAAAGTTATGCTAAGCTAAAGCATTTCAAACAAGCCAATCGTAGCATACGTTTATGATTATGTCGGATTAGTGCAATTCTAATACACCACGTTATATAAAGCACGCTTATAAATGTTGGCAAACTATTCTAAGGGCACATTTTGTCCCCGTACAATCTTTATTAGTTCGGTTAGAGTCACACATGATTATTTCAACACTACGTTTATGCGCTAATAATGTAAAACCTTCATTTCTGCTTCATCAATCCCTCCTCTGATGACTACTTGTCATCACACCAAACCATGCCCACAAATGTTATTCCATTAAAATTCTGTCAGTTCTCTTTTCCTTTTAATTCCCCTAGTTTTCGCTTTGTATTCTTCCGCCATTCTTTTCATTATTTTCTCTTCCTTTCTTCTTTTAATTCTTTCCATAATCATTATTATTCCCCTTTTTATTCCCCAAATTCCAATTACGCAAATTATAACTATCATAATTCCCTCTATTATTTTTAGCAGTATCCCATTCCATATTCCAACAATCCAATTTCCCACTGAAGCAAGTCCTTTTCCAACCTTCTCCCACACTCCTGGTTCTTTCAATTCCTTCAAATCTGCACTTTCTTTTGTTAGATTAGGAAGCATAGTTTTAATTTTCACACTATTGTCGGGAATATACGTACAACAGTGGCACGCACCAAGCATTTTGCAAACGCCGCCATCCTTTGCTAAAAGAAGGTCTAAAGCAAGCCTATTTTGAAGAGTCATAGCTCTTTCCGCTGCAAGTTCAGCATCTATCAGGATTATAGCACCTGAAAACTTTGTCAACATGTTATCCACTATAGTAGACAACTTTCTTATTTTGATGGAATTCAACACAACTCCTAATGAAGGAATCATGGCTCCAAATATATCTCCTACCACAGCAGCTGCGGTCTCTCTTTTCTGGATACGATGGGATCCAGATGTCTTTTGAATCATCGATAGGTCATCCAGTTGATAAACCTTTGGGAACACTATACCCAAATAACATCTCCCCCACCATCCCTTTGGAAGACGATAATAGGCATTATACCCACAAATGTAATACACCTGGAATGACAGGGTCAAGTCCGTTCATCATGAATGTCCATTTGGCCTTAAAGATAAACGTATGTTTACACTCACTCGCTCCTACAAAAATGTTATCATAATAAGATTCACCTCGATATATACAAAATTTCCCTACATGCCAAGCATCTAAAGCTATTCTCCCTTGTGTCTTTATTGCGGCAAAATCATAATTATCTACTGAAGTCCTCTTATGTAGCTCTTTTTCTAATTTCGCATTCATTTGTGCCCTTCTATCATCTGTGCGATCTAAAAAGCTTATTTCTACTGCAGAGAGCGAGCAGGTAAGGTTTTCCCTATGAGCGTGAGCCGTTTCAAAAGGTAGCATTGGCTCGAAAAATTCCCTCATTATTTTAGCATCCCAATCTTTAGCAATCTGGCTTAGTTGCGCTATTATAGGAACATATGCAAAGGTAACATCATAATTTGAGTAAAAATACTGTATGTTAGTTTGACCATAAAATCTAGACATTACTATACTACATGTAATCCCGTATGTAAGAGGCATGTGGTGATATGTCACCCCTTCCTTTACTGATGTCGGTATCTGTGTACACACGTAACAATCTTTCGCATCCATAGTCTCAACATATTCTGTTAGCAAGCGATAGAAAACATTATACGAAAGCTCCTTCTTATCATGCAAGAGTCTCTCATCTATTTCTAGTCTTTTCAGTGCGGTTAGTTCAGTGACAGTAACAGGAGCAAAAGTAGAAGCATCAATTTTCTCATTCTCACCCTTTCCATGCATTGCAAGCACTATTGCCATTATTATTAGTACACATGCAATTATCAAGCCTATACACACATATTTACAATATTTCTTTCTACTGTTTTGCGTCATGATCTGTATAGAATCAGAGAGCTAGAAGCACCTATAAAGAAACTATTTAGCAATTCAGTTACAAAGCTGAACGAGCGCAATGTTCACACAGTTTTCTTCAGGAGGCCAGTCACTTATCGGTTAGCAGCATTTGTCTCAATTCGGCAATAACTCAGTCTTTATCAGTTCAGCAAGTGTCTCATCCGGTTTAGCAATGTCTCAGCTGGTTGTTTGTTTCACGTTATATTGTAGCAAGCGATATCATTTATCACCCTTTCAATCAACAGAGTCCATAAAACTTGTCTTTTCTATTGGTATCTCTTCTTCTTCGTTCTCGATGCTTAGAGATACAAACTCGTCAGTCCAATCGTCATTGACTGCATATGCCCATTCTGGACCGGAATATCTCCTGTTGGGAATCCTTTTCCTTTTCAATTTTGCTTCTCTTTTCGATTCTGCCTCGCTGGTACTTTCCTCTTTTGTCAAGTCTTTTTCTTCACTCGAGGTTGGTACCACGACAGACACTTCCTTTCTTTTCTCTTTCACTTTTGGCCTTTCTCCGTCGTTCAAACCTTCTCCAGTCCTTTGTTTTACTGGTGATATACTTAGTCTCCTCTTTGCACCGTGTCCATTTGACGGACCTGCGACCTTTTCTGTAGAAGTTTGAACCTTTTCGTCCTGTTCTGCCTTGTCCCCTCCTCCTGGGGAATCAATCACGTTCTCCTTTTCTTTTTCTGTATCGTCTGCTTCTGGGAAAGCCCTCCTCTGATCAGGCTCTCCTGCTTTTTCACCCTTTTCGAGCCTTTCGTCACCGTTACTTTCGTCAGGCTCTGTATCACTTTCAGCTGCTTCAGGTTCCTTGTCACCCTCAGCTGCTTCAGGCTTTTTGCTACCCTCAGCTGCTTCAGGTTCTTTGTCACCTTCAGCTGCTTCGTCGCTGTCTGAACTTTCTCCTTGGTCTTCCCCAAGTGAGTTAGTCTCTTCGTCCTCCAATAATATCTCTCTCTCTCCTGCTTCTGCCTGTTCGCTTTCAGTTCGGTTTTGTTCTGTCTCAGCACTCAGCACTGTTTTATCAGGCACTGGCAGTTTCAGCGCTTCAACTTCCTCATCTGTGGGACACAACACCTTCTTTGTGTGACTGGCGTGAATCCAGTTGGGAACCCCCGCACACTTCACAGTGGTAGTTGTCGTCAGGATCACTTGGAAAGGGCCTTTCCAACGGGGTTCCAGACACGACTTCCTCACGTGCTTCTTTACCACGACCCAGTCACCTGCTTTCAGTGCGTGTCCTGGACCTTGGATCGGTGGTAAGGTGGTTGCTTCCACCTGGTGAGAGAAAGAGCGAACCACGTCAGCCAGACCCTTGCAGTAATCCAACACCATATCATCTGTAATATTCAAAAGCGCGTTTGCGGGAACTGCAGGAAGTCTCATAGCCCTGCCCATGAGAATTTCGTGCGGAGACAATCCAGTCTTTCTATCAGGGGTGTTTCTCATTGACATTAGCGCCAAGGGCAATGCGTCAGGCCATTTCAAATTTGTCGATGCACATATTTTCGCCATTCTTGATATCAGTGTACCATTCATCTGCTCCACCAATCCTGATGCTTCAGGGCGATAGCTACAATGCAGTTTTTGCTCAATGTTCAGCGCTTCGCAAAGTAACTTTATCACCTCGTTATTGAAGTGACTTCCCCTATCTGATTCTAAAGAGATCGGGAATCCGAAACGTGGTATCAACTCTCTCAACAGTAGCTTTGCAACTGTAAGGCTGTCATTTCTACGTGTGGGGTATGCCTCAATCCAGTGACTAAAAATGCACACAATCACCAACACATACTTCAGACCTCCATGCACAGGCATCTCAATGAAATCTATCTGCATTCGACTAAATGGGCCACTGGCTCTGCCAATGTGGCTCGCGTTCACAACCGTTCCCTTCCCCGGGTTCATCTGCTGGCAAGTGACACATCGATGGCAAACTGCTTCTGCAGCTTGACGAAATCTGGGGTTAAACCAATCAGTTTTGAACAATCTTATCATGGCATCTCTCCCTAGGTGAGCTTGCCCATGATAGAACCGCGCAAGCTGTGATAAGAGACTGTTTGGCAAAACAAATTTTCCCTCATTTAAAACCCATAACTCGTCTGGTCTCTTTATACACTGTGATTTAATCCAGGAATCTCTCTCATCCTCCCTGACGTTATTCTGCAATGCTTTTAGTTCATCTATTGTATCTACGACCTTTAAGGCAAATGCTTCAGCTGGTTGGAGTTCTGGCTCACTTATCGAATTCCATTCATCCCTGAGTAATATACAGTTCAAGGCACAAAATCTTGCGACTTGATCCGCATATGCATTTCCCAGAGAAACATAGTCCTGTCCTTTTGTATGAGCACTACACTTTACCACTGCAACTTCGGCTGGCATTTGAATGGCGTGTAACAATTCCCTTATTCTCTCCCCATTTTTCACTGGGGATCCTGAAGAAGTCAGGAAACCTCTCTGTGACCATAGTTGTCCAAAGTCGTGCACAATTCCAAACCCGTACTGACTATCAGTGTAAATGGTGACTTTCATCAATGCGGACAGTTGACATGCTCTTGTAAGGGCTACAAGTTCTGCTACTTGTGCAGAATAGACTCCTTGAAGCCATCCCGCTTCCAAGACACCTGTTACAGTACATACAGCATATCCTGCTTTTAAAATTCCCATCCCATCTCTTAGACATTAACCATCAACAAAAACAATTTGATCATTTTCATCAAGCTTAGTGTCCTTAATGTCAGGTCGAGGTTTAGTGCAAAATTCAGTCACCTGAAGGCAGTCATGCTCAACGTCTTCAGCGTCCTCAATTTCAGCATTTTCACCAGGGAGCAAAGTTGCTGGATTCAACGTAGTGCACCTTTTCAGCTGCACATTCGGTGAGCCCAGAATTATCGTTTCATACCTTGTGAGTCTTGCTCCGGTCATGTGTTGCGTTCGGGAGCGGGTCAAAAGTATCTCAACTGAGTGAGGGACCATGACTGTTACTGGGTGTCCCATCACTATTCCTTCACTCTGAGTGAGGCTGATACCAACTGCTGCTACGGCGCGCAAACACCCTGGGAGTGCTGCTGCGACCGGATCCAAAGTAGCTGAAAAATACGCTACTGGTCTGTTTATGCCACCATGGGCTTGAGTCAAGACAGACAAAGAACATGCATCACGTTCATGACAAAACAATGTGAAAGGCTTTGTGTAATCAGGCATACCTAAAGCTGGAGCCCTGCACATGCATTCTTTCAATTCGATAAAAGCATCCATCTCATCTCCTTTCAGCTCAATTTGATCCAAGGCATCCTTCTGGGTCAGCTTCAGTAAAGGCTTTGCTAGAGTTGAGAAGTTGGGAATCCACTGGCGACAATAGCCCACCATTCCCAAAAACTTCCTCACCTCCCTCCTTGTCTTGGGTGGACTCATTTGAAGTACACTCGTTATTCTTTCCTTCATTATTCTCCGTGACCCTTTCTCTATCTGGTGACCCAAGTATTTCACTTTCTTCTGACAAAACTGCAATTTGGAAGGAGACACCTTGTGTCCATTCCTTCCCAAATGGTTCAACAGAGCAATGGTATCGGCTGTACAGCCACTTTCTGTCTTTGATGCAACCAGTAAGTCATCAATGTACTGTACTAGGGTTGACTCGAATGGCAATTCTAATGCTTCCAAATCTTTCTTTAGAATCTGATTGAAGATTGACGGTGACTCGGAAAACCCTTGAGGAATTCGACACCAACTGTACACTCTGTCTAGGAATTTGAAACAAAAGAGGAATTGGCTGTCCTCATGAAGAGGCACAGAAAAGAATGCTTGTGACAAGTCGATGACTGAGAACCATTCGGCATCGCAAGGGACTTGAAACATTATCACAGCTGGATTTGGTACGACAGGGCAACACTTGACTATGATGTCATTTATTTTCCTCAAGTCCTGCACAAGTCGGACCTTTCCACTTGGCTTTATTAGTCCCATTATTGGTGAATTACATGCACTGCTTAACACTTCTTTCAGTACCCCCTGTTTTACAAATTCGTCAATAAGTTGGGCAACTTTCATGAGGGTATCTTGTGCCATGTGGTATTGTGGGGTCTGGGGAAAGATTGCATTGGGCTTTACAGTCACTTTCACTGGTTCCACTCCTTTCATCAATCCCACCTCTTTCCCTGTCATATCCCACACTTCCTTTCCGACTGTTTCCCGTAATTCGGCTGGAATATCTTCTTCAGTTATCATCGGGAAAAGACAAATCAGAGGATATTCTTCATCGACAGTTTCCATCTCATCCCCCTCTACACTGTCCTCTTCTTCCCCATCACTGCTCGTCTGGATTGTTATTCCCTCGTTCGAACACATGATCGAACAACCCAATTTGCACAATAGGTCTCTCCCTAACAGTGCTATCGGGCTTGAGTCACATACCACAAACTGATGCACCCCTTGATAGTTACCGATGCTGACTGGTACCGGATCTGTTATTGGGTTCGTCAGGTGCCTGTTTGCTACTCCCACCACTTGAACTGTCCTCCCTGAGAGTGGCAAATTTGGTACTTCACTGCTCTTAACAGTCGAACGTGTGGCTCCTGTGTCAACCAAGAATGAAACACGATGACCCATTACTCTTCCCTCTACGTACGGACCCTTTTGATCAACTTCCAAGGATGCTGCAAGCACACAATCTCCTTCTTCTTCTGAACTTTCACTCTCCCATACATTGTTTATTCCACTCTCACTGTGTAGTGGGAACTGCTGTACTGTGCCATTTGTACTCATTAGCTGACCCGAGACCTGTGGAGGAACCATCACTTGCTGCTGACTCATTGGTGCCAAAGGTATTTGCATTTGCTGATTAGGTACCATGGGTAACTGCTGTTGCATTGGCTGCATTTGCGTCATCTGCATACGAGGCATCTGCATCTGCTGCGGCTGCATAGGTTGTAATCCCTGCAACTGATTTACGGTCTGAAAATTTGGGTTTGGACCTCTCATTTTCGGTCCCCTCATTGTCTGAAATGCATTGACATCATTGTTTTGCTGACCAACACCTGCACCTGCACCTTCCTGCACCACCATCGGGCACTCGCGTTTCCAATGACCGACAATTCCGCACACGTGACACGGCATCCCCTTCTTCATTGCCTGCACACCAGTCACAACAGTGTTCAAATCCGGACCATTATTCACAAAACCTCCTCTGCCTCTGCCTCTGCCTCTGGCCTGTGGCTGAAACATCATATTTCCCTGCAACTGCGGCTGCGGTTGCGGTGCCTGCTGTTGGAACCCTTGCATCCCTTGCAAACCTTGCAGACCTGTCTGAGCTGCTTTAAGTTGCATCATCATCACCTTCTCTTTCAGCCTTTTCTGTTTCACTTCAATTTCGTCGATACAGTATTTCGCATAATTCAACACTTCGTCAATAGGTTTCGACTGCCAGCAAATCAAATGCGACTTTATCATCTGACTTATCTCTGGCCTCAGCCCTTCCACAAATCTAAACACAAAATGAAGCATGTCCTTCGCCTCTATTGTTTCCGTGCCACTGTAGTTCTTGAACGCCTTCAACAACCTCTCATAGTAACTATGAATCGATTCTTTAGCCTCTTGGGCCGTCCGATCTATCTTCTGCCAATCCACATTCTTTGCGGCAACCTTCGTCTTCAAATGCTCAATTACCTTATAGTACAAGCTCATCACCATAGGTGATGGTGCACCCGTCTCCCTGTCTCTTTCTGGTTCACTTGTCGGCCAACCTACAGCTCTTTTGCAATCCTCCCACAAATCTGCCGGAACCACAATCTCAAAGAGAGTGTTCAGGTCTTCCCAAAGACATTTTGCAAGCTTCACAAACCTGTCAGTCTGTTGATACCACTCAATCGGCTTCTCTCTCAGTTTGGGAAAATCATCCGTAAATGACTGAATGTCGCTTCTGTGCCATGGTACATGTATTAATTTTCCCCCTGCTGTCTCCCTCATTGGTAACATGGTTACTGCCTCGCTACTCTGTGGTCTTTTCTCGTTGAGCTCTGTAGCACTGTCCCTCCTCTTTTCCTTCCTCTTTACCCATCTGCTTTCCCACTTGTCTAAGCACCTCCACACTTGTGCACTCTGCAGCAGTTCTCTAAGGTGCGCCTTCATGCCTGCTGACCTCATGTGTTCAAAATCTGTGGTCCCGAAATCCAACCTATAGCTCCTGCTCAAGTGTTTTGTCTTGTCTACATCAACCCCGTTTTTGTCAGCTACTTCTTGCAAGCTTTTGTGTACCTTGTTCACTTCTTTTGTTATCCTGGGACATAGATACCTCAGCTCTTCTTCCGAGTAGGACTCTAACCTATTCACACCCATAGTCCCTTCCACCAATTCTTGTGCTTCCATGTTCAACCTGACCCTATTCAGATAATCTTCTCCCTTCCCACTGGCTGAACTTTGTGTGGAATTTAGACTGTTGAACCACTGTGTCAGCTGTTGCGCATTCAACCCCATCAGTGTAGCGTTCACATCGGCTGCCATTGATGGTTGCAGCAACTTTTCAGTATTCGATGACAGCGGTATCATCAGTGGGGGACTCGACCTCACCAGTGTTGACTGAGCACATATGGGACTAAACTCCATCAAGGACCCCGATCCATTTGGCTGAGCCGCTATAGGAGTTATCCCTGGAGTGTTTTCTATGCACCTCCTTTCGGTCCCATTCTGCAGCATTGATCCCTGACCGCTCATACCTAAGTTAGGCTGACTGTACAGAGGTACCGGTGGACCTACAGTAATGGGTAGTGATATCGCATCTGGGTTTTGTCCATTTCCCACGTTCTGAGGCACGTTCATTCCCACACTACGGGTCATCATTGCCGGCATGCCCATCTGACTCCCCGTCATCTGAGCATGTGCATTTCCACCCTGCATCTGCTTTTGAGGCATCAGAAACTGAGTTGATTCAACTTGTGCCAATGTCGGGTTGTGACCATTCTGTACTCCCCTTACGGTTGGATCTAGAATCATTCCTGCACCGTTGTCACTGCTGTAGTACCCTGGCATCTGCGGCTGATAATTTTTTGCTGGTTTCAACATGGGCACATCTGGATATATTCTCCTGACCTGCGGTATCTGCGGGGTGAACAGTAGACTCGGGTCCTTAGATCCCGATGATGCTCCTGAACTCTGAGTTTCATTATTCTGTACCGATGCCGGAGGGGTAGAACTGGTACTTGGACCTTGTCCACTCTCTGCATAAGGTGGTGGACGGTCGTTCAGCAATTGCATTATTAACTCCTCATCCTCTAACTCCTCTTCTCTTCTCAACTTTTCCTCGTCCTCTCTATCCTTGGAACACCTTCTGTTTGTCTTACAGGTAGCTTTCTTACCTGTCTCCTCTTCTTCCTTAGTAATTGCGGGAAACAATTTTATCCCCTGCAATACATCTGACCTCCACACCTTCTGTGCATTATCCCACCTAGCGTCCGCTAGTGTCTTTTCTACCTTCCTTATCCTGTTCTCTAACTTATTTTGCTGTTGCTGTCTAGCCATCAGTTCCCAAATCGCTAGAGCCTCAAACTGTGCTGGCCTTGGAGGTACCTTCATGTCGTACATCGTGAATCTCAAATTCTCTAGTATCCTTATATTGAATGTCCCATGAATCGGGAACGCTACGCTCCCATGTTTCTCTGTCAGTTTGTGCCATTGCTTTAGCCAAAGGCACGGAGCTACCCCTTTTTCCTCCATTACAATGTAAGCTGGTGTACCTTCGGGCGGCGTCTCCTCTCCTACGCTCGCTTTAATGTAAGACTCCCCCTTCATCGCACTCCTTAATGCTTTAAAAAATGTCATTTTCTCGTCTTTTATTTCACAAAATTTGTAATCAATAGGTGACTTTAATTCCCGGAATACTCTTCGCTTGCCTTTCCCCTTCCAATCAAGCCCCACGGACTGCGTCCAATCCGTGCGCGACCCTTCTCTCCAACCAACCTATCCCAGCGCGGCTCCTAGTGACGTCACACTCACACACACTGCGGCTGACAAAGCCTCGCGGCTAGTCCTCCTTCACTCACCTCCTCTCGTAACAACTTCTTGCATGTATCGCGAGCTACCAAAAATAAGACAGATCTGTCGGTTTACTACAGGAAGGGTAACACAATCGCTTCAGGACCTTAGGGACTTTTCACTAGCCTCGGCAGTTATTCCATCTTTCTCGGTCCCCACGTTCGCAAGCAAATCTGACCCGCAGACTTACTCTCAACTTGTCAATGATCTATTCTAGTGCACTTAGAATTTTGTCAAAGCCCGAAGTCGAAGTTTCTTTCACTCCCGAACACACGTACCGACTCGTTGACCACGCCCGATCAACCTACTAAACCGCCCAGACCACAACATGGATCAACATACTCCGGAGTCTCTTGACATCGCAGGGCCCGCCTCAACAACAACAACCACGTGGACCTTTTTATGCACAAAGCGCCACACGCACATGAAGTTCGACGACTTCCCTACTCTCACACTCGGAGTCGCACCTCCGCTATCTTCTATGAAGTTCGACGACTTCTCTACTTCTACACTCGGAGTCGCACCTCCGCTATCCTCTAAAAAAAGAAAAATCCTCGCAACCTTTTCACACACCCTGCGGCAATAAGCTGTGCAAGCGCAAAACCCTAACTTCTTTCATACCATCACTAGTACCGCCAACGCTGATTCCATACCTCCTTTCTCTCCATTCGCAAGCTCCGAGATCCCGGGAAAGTCGTGGTGGACCTAGCCCATCATCATTCTGTCAATCTGTTTTACCCAAGAAAAATCTAATTCAATTTCTCGAGTGGGGTCTCAAAATGCGTACCCGTTAATTCAACACCATGTACTCTAGGAGTACAGGGTCCCAAAAGACGAAACCATCCTCTGCTACCATCTACTGATAGAGCGGTCCGTACTAATAATTTACCTATATTTGGACGCTCTTTAGGCCGATGAATCTTTTGACTAAGTGGGACTCTCCGTACTCTAGATCGATCGATTGCATCAAATCAATAATCAATAACGGACATAAGCAATACCCTGATCAACATAACACTTAACAATTAATCCAGAATACATTTTTGGCGAACCCTGACCTTTCAGTCAGGAATAACCACACCAGTTTATTGCAAAGTTAGTGAATTTATTTCCCTATATTAACAAAGCTAGCACAATATAAATGTGTCTCAACACCAAATGATAAACGTATATGAACATTAATAGCTGTCCATAACGGCGAAACAAATGTAATCTATGCAGCATTTGAATCACAAGACATTCGATAATCGCAATGCAAATCACTAATACGATAATCTGTAATGAACTAATCGCATACATTGGTCAGCATAACAAGGTCTCAAATTGCATTGTGCAACAAAAGGAATCCTCATCTAACCTCAAATTAGCATCAGCATGTGGGACTTCATGCAAAAACAATTTAGCAACATAAATTTAGAAAAACTCCTAACTAGGGATCTCGTCAAAAAAAATCAGCAGTTGGTTACCTAAAGGAAACACAATGCAATTGTACAATTTCCTTTCATATTTACCAATTACGATCAGCATACAAGGAAGTCTTCGTCTCACAGGTACCGTCTCTCGATCAGCATGGGTATCGTTTCAACCGGCATGGGACGGGGCAGAGGGGCAGGGGTGGACGGGGCAATTGCCTCACGGCGGCAAGGTAAAACTACTACTTCATGCAAGGGGACAATTCAAAGTTAAAGTCTCTAGGGCAAGAATCATTTAAGTCTCTTTCTCTCGATTAGAGAGAGAGCATCAAAGTCTCTTTCAAAATGGCGTCGCAGCAAAGTGGGCCATAATAGCTACGAAGTCTGCAAAATGGCGGAATGTCCAATAATGGAATACTTTCCTCTTGTGCACCTGGGTTTTATAGACAACAGTTCAAATCCAGTAGGGTCTTCCATTGGAGGGTTCATAGGTTAGCTTCAAATTATCCAATCAGAAACGACAGTTCTCAAGCTTTTACTTAAGCATACATTATCCTTGGAGATGGGTACGCAAGTTGCAACATTTTATACCAATTAGCTCACTTTCAGAGCCTCCATTGTCCGCACCTGCAAATCGACCTTGGAGTAAAGAGAAAAATGCCAAGCTGGCACGAAACTTTAAGATAAGCATGTGAATGATCTCAGTGGAAAAGTACAGCTTCAAGCAAAAATACACGTTTATTAGCACATTGGAAAAATACGAGCATCTAAACCGTGAGACCAGGCAACTAGGCCAAAGCCTCCACTAAAGTTATGCTAAGCTAAAGCATTTCAAACAAGCCAATCGTAGCATACGTTTATGATTATGTCGGATTAGTGCAATTCTAATACACCACGTTATATAAAGCACGCTTATAAATGTTGGCAAACTATTCTAAGGGCACATTTTGTCCCCGTACAATCTTTATTAGTTCGGTTAGAGTCACACATGATTATTTCAACACTACGTTTATGCGCTAATAATGTAAAACCTTCATTTCTGCTTCATCAGTTCTCAGGCAATATTCTCTGTTTCAGCTTTGGCAAAATATTCCTGCCTCTGTCACCATCGGTGTCGACATCTACCAGAACAGTTCATTCAAAGTAATGTATTCAGTGAGAGGTGTCTGGTGTTTTATTGATATTCTGAGCTCCGACACTTGCTGATTGTCTCATTAACCATATGCCATTGGTTGATTAGAATTGGAGGTCATGATGTATGGAGCTTTGCCATTTCACAATCACCATAATCCATGTTTTCATTTCATTGGTGCAGCTGTGAGCTGAGTCCCTATATCAGACCCACCAACTCACACTGTGCCACTGGGTGTCACCCTGTTTCGGCACTCTTCACACAGTCACCCAGTGAAGAGCCAAAATTGCAAGGTGGCAGGAAAGACAGCGAGAAAGCACTGCTGAGAGCGGCTTTCCAGCTCTTTTTTTGGAGGCTGTAAGGAGCTGATGCCCATAAAGGGATGTGAAAACACACCAGAACATCAGTGACAGCCTCAGCGATCCTTTGCATTTTTTGGGTGGGGATAGGGCACGAGAGGGTTTGTGGACGGCACAATGCTTATCCGATAGCTGTAGGTATGAGGCCTACTCCCCTCCAAAGCACCACCCATCCTCAGACTGATTTTTTTTTGCAGGTTAGCATGTCTGCTATGTGAAGGTGCATCCTTTTTTCTTGTTTTTTGTGCTGCAAGGCTGGCTTCAGAGAACATTTCCAGGAGTCTATCTTATATGCAAGTTCAGGCTTCCAGATGGGCACAGTGGACCCTATAAACAGAGGTAAATGTGTTTATAAATGTAAGTTTCTGACTAAATGTAACATATATTACATCTACCAGAAACTCACAAAAGGATTGTTAGCAGATGTAGCCCATTTACGCATGCTGGGAGCTCTGCCACAAGTTTGAGTTCTGGGGAAATGGGTGACCAAAAGCTTGGTTTGCTTTGGAAGTTTGTGAATGCCCACAAAAGTGTAAATTCACAAACGCCTTTCCACCCTGGATAGGTAAGATGTTTTCACCAGCCGAGACCTGGTGTAAATTTATTTCGATAATGGGAATGGATGACACCCATATTTATAGGGGGAAGGGGAATGGGATTTTTCCACAGGAATAAAGAAAAAAACAACAAAAATGTGCATTTGCACAAGAGCTCCTATTCCCCATGTGTGGAGCTCTCAACTATGCAGAATGCCGCACAGCAGTAATAGTATCCTTTTGAGAATGTTGCATGAGCTTCAGCAGTGCTTAATTTGTAAATAAAAAGGTGCCGGTGTTCAAAGCCCTCCTCTTAAACCCTCGGCTGCTGCAATTAAATGTGTGAACATGGAATACTGAGGCAGCGCAATCCTGAAGCCATCTCGGCCTCTTCAATCCATTTAAAAGCCACTTCCTGTCCCTTCAGCTCACTCTTGCAGCTTTCTGCTTTCTCCCTTTGTGACGCTTTTTCGTTTTTCCCTTCATCCATCTTTCCCATATGTGTCTTTTGCTCGCAGCAAATGCTTGAGGCAGAAGATTAAGCCCCGGCCCTCAAAAATAAGTGCCGGTGCTCAGCACCGGACACAACCACACAAATTAAGCACTGATCTTCAGAGGAATATACAAGCAAACCTGCACCTGGAGCAGCTTTCACGTGGTTACTTGGGAAGGTTTGTGAATTCCAGAAAGTAGTGGCTCTATACTACTTATACATATCTATACTACATATTAGCGACCATACTTTCGTTGTGAATAGGGCACTGCGTTACTTTTTACTAGACACTATGACAAAATGTGCTGCTAAAATCTGCTCTTTGCTTCTATTTTAAATAAATTCAGAGAGCACTCAGGCCCCTTTTAGAATTGTGAAGCATGCCCTGTTGGTTTTCGACAAATATGAACGTTTATGTATTTGATGTGAACCTCTGAAATGTTTTGAAAAATTGTAGGGCTGTTCCGAGGCACATGGCGATGGATGGAAGTCTGGCCTCTGAGGCAACGAGGGAATTCCTAACAAGGCTGTGATTCTAAACATATGCTAGGCATGGTCAGAGTTAATCATACGCCAGACGCTCTTTTGTAGAAGCAAGCAGGACTAGGCCATAGTGACAAATATGTGGAACACCATGGCAGGCCAGTAGTACTGTAGCAAAGTTGGTCACATTCACGCCACATATCTGACAGGCTAAAAGTGCTGTGGTGTTATCATTCATTTCTCAGGAATATCTTTGAAAGGCCAATCCAGGATGGCTGGAGCACAGCTGGTCAGAAAATACATACACATCAGAAACGTTAGTAAGAATGGAGAAGAAATAGTCACAGATTACCCACATATGTGGCAGACAGACAAGGCAGTCAGTCACGCGACAAGCACCTCTTACACGTAGGGACAAAGTCAGCTACTTGTCAGATGAGACCCTGAAAGCCTGTCATATCAGGTACACCTATGAAAGATCAGAATGACTGAGGCTGAGTCCGAACAAGCTATTTGCCCATTTCGTACGTCAGGAGGGCTGTGGTGATGTGAGTTACATGACAGACACGTGTTAAGTACGTATCTGGCAGTGCCATAAAGCTAGGTCAGGGTCAGTCATATGCCAGGTGCTTTGTGCACCTCTTAAAAGTTCAGTGAAGCTATCATGAAATCACCTTATGTGCCAAAGGGCTCGTCCTTCTCTGCTGCCATTTATAAGCACTCTACTCCGAAGGACATTGTGAGATAAATCTCTGCTTGTAATAAATCATTATAGGTGACTTGTGGCACAGTTTTCTTATTACAAGTGATTAGTGACTTCAGAAGTGATGTGTGATAAGAACGGGAGTGACAGACCTTTTATCGGGAGATTACACTTTTCCAGTGCTTAATTTGTAAATAAAAAGGTGCCGGTGCCCAAAGCCGTCCTCTTCAACATACGGCTGCTGCAATTAAATGTCTGAACACGGAATACTGAGGCGGCGCAATCCTGAAGCCATCTCGGGCCTCTTCAATTCATATAAAGCTTCTCCCTGCCCCTACAGTTCACTCTCAGCTTCCTGCTTTCTCCCATTGTGACGCTTTCTCGTTTTTACCATCCTCCGTCTTTCCCATGTGTGTCTTTTGCTCGCAGCAAATGCTTGAGCCAGAAGAATAAGCCCCGGCCCTCAAAAATAAGTGCTGGTGCTCAGCACCGGAAACAAAAAGCACAAATTAAGCACTTGACTTTTCCCATGTAATATAGTAACATACGTGTCCAGCGTGAACATGAATATTGCTGGAAATAGATAACTGAACCTATGAATATGTTTACAATTAGGCGCATCTGTAATCAAAATCTTGACCCCATAAAGTGGATGGCAACATCTTCAGAATTAAAGATAGGCAAAGCGGCACCATTCTGTCTGCTTTGTGTGGATATTGCAATTAATATCATACGGACTACCAGCCGCAGCTCAGCATCATAGATGTATGTCGATCATAGATATGCCAGTCAGTGCCTATAACTGCGATGTGTCCTCATTTTGTATGTATTTAAATTTATTTAAAGCTCAAATAACCACTTTTAACAGCGCTTTTTTGTTTTAGAACAATGCCATACGTTAGACGACCCGGGCAATAACGAAGACAACCAGGAGGAAGGAACTAAAAGCCTGTGTTCATTAACCAGGTCAGCATTTTATCTTGATTATCCGTTGTTAATCTTTCACCAAGTCTACAGTACATTTCCAAGTGGTAGAACCTTTGCTCCCTGTTCACTGGATGTGATGAGCAAAGTGATGGGAAGCACAGTTAACGACAGGTTATTACATTTTTGCGTCTGACTGATCAAATCGTCTACAGCGATCGTTCAGTATTTACTGATGTGATCGGAGGGTTTTTCATATATTAATGAATAACCGGCAAATCCACTCTGACTGGCTTTCCCAGAGCCGTGTGGGTCACCGTTTTGGCATTGTCAAAACCAGAGGCTTTTAAAATGCATCAGCATTGCCAAAGCCAACTGAGGGTGTGTGAAAAGGTTGCGAGGATTTTTTTCTTTTAAAGGATAGCGGAGGTGCGACTCCGAGTGTAGAAGTAGAGAAGTCGTCGAACTTCATAGAAACAGCGGAGGTGCGGCTCCGAGTGTGAGAGTAGGGAAGTCGTCGAACTTCATGTGCGTGTGGCGCTTTGTGCATAAAAAGGTCCACGTGGTTGTTGTTGTTGAGACGGGCCCTGCGAGGTCAAGAGACTCCGGAGTATGTTGATCCATGTTGTGGTCTGGGCGGTTTAGTAGGTTGATCCGGCGTGGTCAACGAGTCGGTACGTGTGTTAGGGAGTGAAAGGAACTTCGACTTCGGGCTCTGACAAGATTCTAAGTGCACTAGAATAGATCATTGACAAGTTGAGAGTAGGTCTGCAGGTCAGATTTGCTTGCGAATGTGGGGACTGAGAAAGACGGAATAGCGGCCGAGGCTAGTGAAAGGTCCCTAAGGTCCTGAAGCGATTGTGTTACCCTTCCTGTAGTAAACCGACAGATCTGTTTTAGTTTTGGTAGCTCGCGATACATGCAAGAAGTTGTTACGGGAGAAGCTGAGTGAAGGAAGACTAGCCGCGAGGCTTTGTCAGCCGCAGTGTGTGTGAGTGTGACGTCACTAGGAGCCGCGCTGGGATAGGTTGGTTGGAGAGAAGGGTCGCGCACGGATTGGACGCAGTCCGTGGGGCTCGTTTGGAAGGGGAAAGGCAAGCGAAGAGTATTCCGGGAATTAAAGTCACCTATTGATTACAAATTTTGTGGAATTAAAAGTGACCTATTGATTATAAACTTTGTGAAATAAAAGGCGAGAAAATGAAATTCCTTAAAGCATTTAGGAGTGCAATGAAGGGGGAGTCTTACATCAAAGCGAGCGTAGGAGAGGAGACGCCGCCCGAGGGCACACCAGCTTACATTGTAATGGAGGAAAAAGGGGTAGCTCCGTGTCTTTGGCTAAAGCAATGGCACAAACTGACAGAGAAACATGGGAGCGTAGCGTTCCCGATACATGGGACATTCAATATAAGGATCCTAGAGAATTTGAGATTCACGATGTACGACATGAAGGTGCCTCCAAGGCCATCCCAGTTTGAGGCTCTAGCGATCTGGGAATTAATGGCTAGACAGCAACAGAAAAATAAGTTTGAAACAAGGATGAGGAAGGTAGAAAAGACACTAGCGGATGCTAGGTGGGATAATGCGCAGAAGGTGTGGAGGTCAGATGTATTGCAGGGAATAAAATTGTTTCCCTCAATTACTAAGGAGGAAGAGGAGACAGGTAAGAAAGCTACCTGTAAGACAGACAGGAAGTGTTCCAAGGATAGAGAGGACGAGGAAAAATTGAGAAGAGAAGAGGAGTTAGAGGATGAGGAGTTAATGCAATTGCTGAACGACCGTCCACCACCTTATGCGGAGAATGGACAAGGTCCAAGTACCAGTTCTGCCCCTCCGGCATCGGTACAGAACAGTGAAACCCAGAGTTCAGGAGCGCCATCGGGATCTAAGGACCCGAGTTTGCTGTTCACCCCGCAGATACCGCAGGTTAGGAGAATATATCCAGATGTGCCCATAATGAAACCAGCAGAAAATTATCAACCGCAGATGCCAGGGTACTACAGCAGTGACAATAGTGGAGGAATGGTTCTAGAACAAACAGTAAGGGGAGTACAGAATGGTCACAATCCAACAATGACACAGGCTGAATCAACTCAGTTTATGATGCCTCAAAAGCAGATGCAGGGAGGAAACGCTCATGCTCAGATGACGGGGAGTCAGATGGGCATGCCGGCAATGATGACCCATAGTATGGGGATGAACATGCCTCAGAACATGGGATATGGACAGAACCCAGACGCGATATCACTACCCATTACTGTAGGTCCACCGGTACCTCTGTATAGCCAGCCTAACTTAGGCATGAACAGTCAGGGATCAATGCTGCAGAATGGGACAGAGAGGAGGTGCATAGAGAACACTCCAGGGATAACTCCGATAGCAGCTCAGCCAAGTGGATCTGGATCCTTGATGGAGTTTAGTCCCATATGTGCTCAGTCTACACTGGTGAGGTCGAGCCCCCCACTGATAATACCTTTAACATCGAATACTGAAAAGTTGCCGCAACCATCAATGGCAGTCGATGTGAATGCTACACTGATGGGGGTAAATGCGCAACAGCTGACACAGTGGTTCAACAGTTTAAATTCCACACAAAGTTCAGCCAGTGGGAAAGGAGAAGACTATATGAATAGGGTCAGGTTGAACATGGAAGCACAAGAATTGGTGGAAGGGACTATGGGTGTAAATAGGCTAGAATCCTACACGGAAGAAGAACTGAGGTATCTATGTCCCAGGATTACGAAAGAAGTGAACAAGGTACATAAGGGCTTGCAGGAAGCAGCTGACAGAAACGGGGTTGACATAGACAAGATGAAACACTTGAGCAGAAGCTACAGGTTGGATTTTGGGACCACAGATTTTGAACACATGAGGTCAGCAGGCATGAAGACACACCTTAGAGAACTGCTACAGAGTGCACACGTGTGGAGGTGCTTAGACAAGTGGGAAAGCAGATGGGTAAAGAGAAAGGAAAAGAGGAGGGACAGTGCTACAGAGCATAATGAGAAGAGACCACAAAGCAGCGAGACAGTAACCATGTTACCAATGAGGGAGACAGCAGGGGGAAAATTAATACATGTACCATGGCACAGAAGTGACATTCAGTCATTTACGGATGATTTTCCCAAACTGAGAGAGAAGCCGATTGAATGGTATCAACAGACTGATAGGTTTGTGAAGCTTGCAAAATGTCTCTGGGAAGACCTGAACACTCTCTTTGAGATCGTGGTTCCGGCAGATTTGTGGGAGGATTGCAAAAGAGCTGTAGGTTGGCCGACAAGTGAACCAGAGAGAGACAGGGAGACGGGTGCACCATCACCTATGGTGATGAGTTTGTACTATAAGGTGATTGAGCATTTGAAGACGAAGGTTGCCGCGAAAAATGTGGATTGGCAGAAGATTGATCGAACGGCCCAAGAGGCAAAAGAATCGATTCATAGTTACTATGAGAGGTTGTTGAAGGCGTTCAAGAATTACAGTGGCACGGAAACAATCGAGGCGAAAGATATGCTTCATTTTGTGTTCAGATTTGTGGAAGGGTTAAGACCAGAGATAAGTCAGATGATAAAGTCGCATTTGATTTGTTGGCAGTCTAAACCGATTGATGAGGTCTTGACTTATGCGAAATACTGTAGCGACGAAATTGAGGTGAAACAGAAAAAGCTGAAAGAGAAGGTGATGATGATGCAACTTAAGGCAGCTCAGTCAGGTCTGCAAGGTTTGCAAGGGATGCAAGGGTTCCAACAGCAGGTACCGCAACCGCAGCCGCAGTTGCAGGGAAACATGGCATTTCAGCCACAGGCGAGAGGCAGAGGCAGAGGAGGTTTTGTGAATAATGGTCCGGATTTAAACACTGTTGTGACGGGTGTGCAGGCAATGAAGAAAGTGATGCCGTGTCACGTGTGCGGAATTGTAGGTCATTGGAAACGCGAGTGCCCGATGGTGGTGCAGGAAGGTGCAGGTGCAGGTGCAGGTGTTGGTCAGCAAAACAATGATGTCAATGCATTTCAGACAATGAGAGGACCGAAAATGAGAGGTCCAAACCCAAATTTTCAGACCATAAATCAATTGCAGGGATTACAACCTATGCAGCCGCAGCAGATGCAGATGCCTCGTATGCAGATGACACAAATGCAGCCGATGCAACAGCAGTTACCCATGGTACCTAATCAGCAAATGCAAATACCTTTGGCACCAATGAGTCAGCAGCAAGTGATGGTTCCTCCACAGGTCTCGGGTCAGGTAATGAGTACAAATGGCACCGTACAACAGTTCCCATTACACAGTGAGAGTGGAATAAACAATGTATGGGAGAGTGAGAGCTCAGAAGAGGAAGGAGATTGTGTGCTTGCAGCATCCTTAGAAGTTGATCAAAAGGGTCCGTACGTAGAGGGAAGGGTAATGGGTCATCGTGTTTCATTCTTGGTGGACACGGGAGCCACACGTTCAACTGTTAAGAGCAGTGAAGTACCAAATTTGCCACTCTCAGGGAGGACAGTTCAAGTGGTGGGAGTAGCAAACAGGCACCTGACGAACCCAATAACAGATCCGGTACCAGTCAGCATCGGTAACTATCAAGGGGTGCATCAGTTTGTGATATGTGATTCAAGCCCAATAGCACTGTTAGGGAGAGACCTATTGTGCAAGCTGGGATGTTCGATCATGTGTTCGAACGAAGGAATAACGATACAGACGAGCAGTGATGGGGAGGAAGAGGATAGTGTAGAGGGGGATGAAATGGAAACGGTCGATGAAGAGTATCCTCTGATTTGCCTTTTCCCGATGATAACCGAAGAAGATATTCCAGTCGAATTACGGGAGACAGTCGGAAAGGAAGTGTGGGACATGACAGGGAAAGAGGTGGGATTGATGAAAGGAGTGGAACCAGTGAAAGTGACGGTAAAGCCCAATGCGATCTTTCCCCAGACCCCACAATACCACATGCCACAAGATACCCTCATGAAGGTTGCCCAACTCATTGATGAATTTGTAAAACAAGGAGTACTGAAAGAGGTGTTAAGCAGTCCATGTAATTCGCCAATAATGGGACTAATAAAGCCGAGTGGAAAGGTCCGACTCGTGCAGGACTTGAGGAAAATAAATGACATTATAGTCAAATGCTGCCCAGTAGTACCGAATCCAGCTGTGATAATGTTTCAGATCCCTTGCGATGCCGAGTGGTTCTCAGTCATTGATTTGTCACAAGCATTCTTTTCTGTGCCTCTCCATGAGGACAGACAATTTCTCTTTTGTTTCAAATTCCTAGATAGAGTGTACAGTTGGTGTCGAATTCCTCAAGGGTTTTCTGAGTCACCGTCAATATTCAATCAGATTCTAAAGAAAGACTTGGAAGAGTTAGAGTTGCCATTCGAGTCAACCCTAGTACAGTACATTGACGACTTACTGGTTGCATCAAAGACAGAAAGTGGCTGCACAGCCGATACCATTGCTCTGTTGAACCATTTGGGAAGGAATGGACACAAGGTGTCTCCTGCCAAATTGCAGTTCTGTCAGAAGAAAGTGAAATACTTGGGTCACCAGATAGAGAAAGGGTCACGGAGAATAATGAAGGAAAGAATAAGAAGTGTACTTCAAATGAGTCCGCCCAAGACGAGAAAGGAGGTGAGGAAGTTCTTGGGAATGGTGGGCTACTGTCGCCAGTGGATTCCCAACTTCTCGACTCTAGCGAAGCCTTTACTGAAACTCACCCAGAAGGATGCTTTGGATCAAATTGAGCTAAAAGGAGATGAGATGGATGCTTTTGTTGAATTGAAAGAGTGCATGTGCAGGGCTCCAGCTTTAGGTATGCCTGATTACACAAAGCCTTTCACATTGTTTTGCCATGAACGTGATGCATGTTCTTTGTCTGTCTTGACTCAAGCCCATGGTGGCGTAAACAGACCAGTAGCATATTTTTCAGCTACTTTGGATCCGGTCGCAGCAGCACTCCCAGGGTGTTTGCGCGCCGTAGCAGCAGTTGGTATCAGCCTCACTCAGAGTGAAGGAATAGTGATGGGACACCCAGTAACAGTCATGGTCCCTCACTCAGTTGAGATACTTTTGACCCGCTCCCGAACGCAACACACGACTGGAGCTAGACTCACAAGGTATGAAACGATAATTCTGGGCTCACCGAATGTGCAGCTGAAAAGGTGCACTACGTTGAATCCAGCAACCTTGCTTCCTGGAGAAAATGTTGAAATTGAGAACGCTGAAGAAGTCGAGCATGACTGCCTTCAGGTGACTGAATTTTGCACAAAACCCCGACCGGACATTAGGGATACTAAACTTGATGAAAATGACCAAATTCTTTTTGTTGATGGTTCATGTCTAAGAGACGGGATGGGGATTTTGAAAGCAGGATACGCTGTATGCACGGTAACAGGGGTCTTGGAAGCGGGATGGCTTCAAGGAGTCTATTCTGCACAAGTAGCAGAACTTGTAGCCCTTACCAGAGCATGTCAACTGTCTGCATTGATGAAAGTCACCATTTACACTGATAGCCAATATGGGTTTGGGATTGTGCATGACTTTGGACAACTATGGTCACAGAGAGGTTTCCTGACTTCTTCAGGATCCCCAGTGAAAAACGGGGAGAGAATAAGGGAATTGTTACACGCTATTCAAGTGCCAGCCGAAGTTGCAGTGGTAAAGTGCAGTGCTCACACGAAAGGACAGGACTATGTTTCTCTGGGAAATGCATATGCGGATCAAGTCGCAAGATTTTGTGCCTTGAACTGTATATTACTGAGAGATGAATGGAACTCAATAAGTGAGCCAGAACTCGAACCAGCTGAAGCATTTGCCTTGAAGGTCGTAGATACAATAGAGGAACTAAAAGCACTACAGAATAATGTCAGAGAGGATGAAACAGATTCCTGGATCAAATCACAATGTATAAAGAGACAAGACGAGTTATGGGTTTCACATGAGGGAAAATTTGTTTTGCCAAACAGTCTCCTATCACAGCTTGCGCGGTTCTATCATGGGCAAGCTCACCTAGGGAGAGATGCCATGATAAGATTGTTCAAAACTGATTGGTTTAACCCCAGATTTCGTCAAGCTGCAGAAGCAGTTTGCCATCGATGTGTCACTTGCCAGCAGATGAACCCAGGAAAGGGAACAGTTGTGAACGCGAGCCACATTGGTAGGGCAAGCGGTCCTTTTAGTCGTATGCAGATGGACTTCATTGAGATGCCTGTGCATGGAGGTCTGAAATATGTGTTGGTGATTGTGTGCATTTTTAGTCACTGGATTGAGGCATACCCCACACGTAGAAATGACAGCCTTACAGTTGCAAAGCTATTATTGAGAGAGTTGATACCACGTTTCGGATTCCCGATCTCTTTAGAATCAGATAGGGGAAGTCACTTCAACAACGAGGTGATAAAGTTACTTTGCGAAGCACTGAACATTGAGCAGAAACTGCATTGTAGCTATCGCCCTGAAGCATCAGGACTGGTGGAGCAGATGAATGGTACACTGAAATCAAGAATGGCGAAAATATGTGCATCAACAAATTTGAAATGGCCTGACGCATTGCCCTTAGTGCTAATGTCAATGAGAAACACTCCTGATAGAAAGACTGGATTGTCCCCGCACGAAATTCTCATGGGCAGGGCTATGAGACTTCCTGCAGTTCCGGCAAACGTGCTTTTGAATATTACAGATGATATGGTGTTAGACTACTGCAAAGGTCTGGCTGACGTGGTTCGCTCTTTCTCTCACCAGGTGGAAGCAACCACCTTGCCACCGATCCAAGGTCCAGGACACGCACTGAAAGCAGGTGACTGGGTCGTGGTAAAGAAGCACGTGAGGAAGTCGTGTCTGGAACCCCGTTGGAAAGGCCCTTTCCAAGTGATCCTGACGACAACTACCGCTGTGAAGTGTGCGGGGGTTCCCAACTGGATTCACGCCAGTCACACAAAGAAGGTGTTGTGTCCCACAGATGAGGAAGTTGAAGCGCTGAAACTGCCAGTGCCTGATAAAACAGTGCCGAGTGCTGAGACAGGACAAAAGCGAACTGAAAGCGAACAAGCAGCAGCAGGAGAAAAAGAGATATTATTGGAGAACGAAGAGTCCGACTCACTTGGGGAAGACCAAGGAGAAAGTTCAGACAGCGACGAAGAAGCTACAGGTGACAAAGAGCCTGAAGCAGCTGAGGGTAGCAAAAAGCCTGAAGCAGCTGAAGGTGACAAAGAACCTGAAGCAGCTGAAAGTGATACAGAGCCTGACGAAAGTAACGGTGACGAAGGGCTCGAAAAAGGTGAAAAAGCAGGAGAGCCTGATCAGAAGGGGGCTTTCCCAGAAACAGACGATACAGAAAAAGAAAAAGAGAACGTGATCGATTCCCCTGAAGGAGGGGACAAGGCAGAGCAGAACGAAAAAGTTCAAACCTCTACAGAAAAGGTCACAGGTCCATCAAATGGACACGGTGCAAAGAGGAGACTAAGTATATCACCAGTAAAACAAAGGACTGGAGAAGGTTTGAATGACGGAGAAAGGCCAAAAGTAAAAGAGAAAAGAAAAGAAGTGTCTGTCGTGGTACCAACCTCGAGTGAAGAAAAAGACTTGACAAAAGAGGAAAGTACCAGCGAGGCAGAATCGAAAAGAGAAGCAAAATTGAAAAGGAAAAGGATACCGAACAGAAGGTATTCCGGTCCAGAATGGGCATATGCAGTCAATGACGATTGGACTGACGAGTTTGTATCTCTAAGCATCGAGAACGAAGAAGAGGAAGAGATACCAATAGAAAAGAAAAGTTTTATGGACAGTGTTGATTGAAAGGGTGATAAATGATATTGCTTGCTGCAATCTAACGTGAGACAAACAACCAGCTGAGACATTTGCTAAACCGATAAAGACTGAGTTATTGCCGAATTGAGACAAATGCTGCTAACCGATAAGTGACTGGCCCTTGAAGAAGACGGTGTGAACATTGCGCTCGTTCAGCTTTGTAACTGAATTGCTAAATAGTTTCATTTATAAGTGCTTCTAGCTCTCTGATTCTATACAGATCATGACGCAAAACAATAGAAAGAAATATTGTAAATATGTGTGTATAGGCTTGGTAGTTACATGTGTACTAATAATAATGGCAATTGTGCTTGGAATGCATGGAAAGGGTGAGAATGAGACTATTGAGGCTTCTACTATTGCTCCTGTTACTATCACTGAACTAACCGCATTGAAAAGGCTAGCACTGGATGAGAGACTCTTGCATGAAAGGAAAGAGCTTTCGTATAATGTTTTCTATCGCTTACTAACAGAATATGTTGAGACAATGGATGCGAAAGATTGTTATGTGTGTACCCAGATACCGACATCAGTGAAGGAAGGGGTGACATATCACCACATGCCTCTTACATACGGGATTACATGTAGTATAGTAATGTCTAGATTTTATGGTCAAACTAACATACAGTATTTTTACTCAAATTATGATGTTACCTTTGCTTATGTTCCTATAATAGCGCAGCTAAGCCAGACTGCAAAGGATTGGGATGCAAAAATTATGAGGGAATTTTTCGAGCCAATGCTACCTTTTGAAACGGCTCACGCTCATAGGGAAAACCTTACCTGCTCACTCTCTGCAGTAGAAATAAGCTTTTTAGATCGCACAGATGATAGAAGGGCTCAAATGAAGGCGAAATTAGAAAAGGAGTTACATAAGAGGACTTCAGTAGATAATTATGATTTTGCTGCAATAAAAAAACACAAGGGAAAATTGCTTTAGATGCTTGGCATGTAGGGAAATTTTGTATATATCGAGGTGAATCTTATTATGACAACATTTTTGTAGGAGCGAGTGAGTGTAAACATACGTTTATCTTTAAGGCCAAATGGACATTCATGATGGACGGACTTGACCCTGTCATTCCAGGTGTATATTACATTTGTGGGTATAATGCCTATTATCGTCTTCCAAAGGGATGGTGGGGAAGATGTTATTTGGGTATAGTGTTCCCAAAGGTTTATCAGCTGGATGACCTATCGATGATTCAAAAGACATCTGGATCCCATCGTATCCAGAAAAGAGAGACCGCAGCTGCTGTGGTAGGTGATATATTTGGAGCCATGATTTCTTCATTGGGAGTTGTGCTGAATTCCATCAAAATAAGAAAGTTGTCTACTATAGTGGATAACATGTTGACAAAGTTTTCAGGTGCTATAATCCTGATAGATGCTGAACTTGCAGCGGAAAGAGCTATGACTCTTCAAAATAGGCTTGCTTTAGACATTCTTTTAGCAAAGGATGGCGGTGTTTGCAAAATGCTTGGTGCAAGACACTGTTGTACATATATACCTGACAATAGTGTGAAAATTAAAACTATGCTTGCTAATCTAACAAAAGAAAGTGCAGATTTGAAGGAACTGAAAGAACCAGGAGTGTGGGAGAAGGTTGGAAAAGGACTTGCTTCAGTGGGACATTGGATTGGGGGAATTTGGAATGGAATATTGCTAAAAATAATAGAGGGAATTTTAATAGTGATAATTTGTGTATTTGGAATTTGGGGAATAAAAAGGGGAATAATAATGATTATGGAAAGAATAAAAAGAAGAAAGGAGGAGAAAATTATGAAAAGAATGGCAGAAGAATACAAAGCGCAAACTAGGGGAACTAAAAGGAAAAGAGAACTAACAGAATTTTAATGGAATAAAATTTGTGGGGTTAATTTGTGTGATGACAAGTAGTCATCAGAGGAGGGATTGATGAAGCAGAAAATGAAGGTTTTGATTTATTAACGCATAAACGTAGTGTGAAATAATCATGTGTGACATTAACCGAACTAATAAAGATTGTACGGGGACAAAATGTGCCCTCAGAGTAGTTTGCCAACATTATACGTGTGCTTTATATATAACGTTGTATATTAGAATTGCAGTAATCTGACATAATCATAAACGTGTGCTTCGATTTGCTTGTTTGAACTACGTTAGCTTAGCATTACTTTAGAGGAGGCTTTGGCCTAGTGGCGTGGTCTCACGGTTTAGCTGTTCTTATTTTTCCAATGTGCTATTAAACGTGTATTTCTGCTTGAAGTTGTACTTTTCCACAGAAACTGTTCCTTATCTTAAAGTTTCGTGCCAGCCTGGCATATTTTCTCTTTAATTCAAGGTCGACTTGCAGGTGCGGACAATGGAGGCTCTGAAAGTGAGCTAATTGGTAGACAATGTTGCGATTTGTGTACCCATCTCCAAGGATAATGTATGCTTAAGTAAAAGCTTGAGAACTGTCGTTTTTGATTGGACAATTTGAAGCTAACCTATGAACCCTCCAATGGAGACCCTACTGGATTCGAACTGTTGGCTATAAAACCCAGGTGCACGAGAAGAAAGTAGCCATTACCAGCTTGATACCCGCCATTTTGCAGACTTCGTAGCTATTATGGCCCATTTTGCTGCGACGCCATTTTGAGAGACTTTGATGCTTTCTCTAGTCGAGAGAAAGAGACTTTAATGATTCTTGCCCTAGAGACTTTAACTTTGATTTGTCCCTTTGCATGAAGTAGTAGTCTTAACTTGACGCCGTGAGGCAATTGCCCCGTTCACCCCTGCCCCTTTTGTCCCGTCCCATGCTGATCGAGAAACGGTACCTGTGAGACGAAGATCTCCTTGTATGCTGATCGTAATTGGTAAATATGAAAGGGAATTGTAAAATTGCATTGTGTTTCTTTTAGGTAACCAACTGCTGATTTTGATAAGAGCCCTAGCTAGGAGTTTTTCTAAATTAATGTTGCTAAATTGTTTTTGCATGAAGTCCCACATGCCGATGCTAATTTGAGGTTAGATGAGGATTCCATATGTTGCACGATGCAATTTGAGATCTTGTTATGCTGACTAAATGTACGCAATTAGCCCATTACAGATTATCGTATTAGTGCTTTGCATTGCCATTATCGAATGCCTTGTGATTCAAATGCTACATAGATTACACTTGTTTCGACGTTATGGACAGCTATTAATGTTCATTTATGTTTATCATTTGGTGTTGAGACACATCTATATCGTGCTAGCTTTGTTAATATAGGGAAATAAATTCACTAACTTTGCAATAAACTGGTGTGGTTATTCCTGACTGAAAGGTCAGGGTTCGCCGAAATGTATTCTGGATTAATCATTAAGTGTTATGTTGATCAAGGTATTGCTTATGTACGTTATTGATTATTGACCTGATGCGACTGATCGATTAAGAGTACAGAGAGTTCCCACTTAGTCAAAAGATTCATCGGCCTAAAGAGCGTCCGAACACAGGTAAATTGTTACTACGGTTCGCTCTATCACTGTCAATGTTAAAGGTATCGAAAACAAGGCTTTTTATATTTTAAAGCGGGCCACGATGTTGTGCAATGAAACCTTCCGATGCATGGTGGAAGCCATTTTGTAGTATAGTTGCCAGAATATTTAACATTATTTTTTATACAGTTGTACTGCATAATGTGACATGTTGATGTGACACCCCTGTTTCATGCAACGTGATGGACATCTTGAAAGTATAGAATAACAAGTGTTTCATACTTTTTTCTCATGATCAGGCACCACTACTAGCTATGCCATTGCTGGTGCATTTTAAAAGCGGCTGGCATTGGCAAAGCCAATAGTAAGTACCAGGGTTGTACTGGGACAGAAAATAGGGCTGGGCTCCAAAATAAAAGTGTCCCTCCATTAATGAATTAGGTAGCTAAAAAAGTGGCTCATGTAAGCAAATTGGGACAATTTTGAATGTGTAAAGACACGCTGTACAAGTGTTTTGTAAGGTATGGAAGACTGCCTGGATTTATGCTTGCTGCAGGCAATCAACTACTGGAAATGCTAATAAGCAGAAGAAGAAAGCCCTCACCACTAACACACTTGCCAGTGATGTGAGGAGGAACCTGACGATGAAGCATGCCACCTAAGGGTGGGTGAGGGTTTTCCGTCCTTAAAGATTTTTTTCTTTGTCTAAGAGACTTAGGGCCATATGTACGAAAGCTTTTTCCCATAGACACAGAATGGGTAAAATCCTTTGGTACATCTGGCCCTTACTGAGTATCAACATTACCTTATAGTTGATTGCCTTAAGCAGACCTCTTGTGTGTCGGATCTATGCAGCCTGGGTCTTTGAATGCTCCCCTTTGGTCCTTGTTGTGTTGGGTAATCTTAGTTTTAATATTAGGAAATTCAACAATCAAAAAGTCCCAGCAGACCATAGAACACGCCCACCAACAGCTAAAAAAGGCCCACAGCCAGACCTGTCAGACCAGCCTATTGGGCACTGCATGATTGCCCTACAGGCCAACCTGACCCTGGTACCTACCACAATGGAGAGTTCAACTCTGTGTACTATTGTATACAATGCTGTTTATGATCTCACCAAAAGGACACACACAATCATTTTTCAAACCAAGCCAAATTCATATGTTTTCATCGGTTCCCTGGCCACCCAGTCTACATCTATTCCACCAATCTCTGATTATTGTAATCCATGTAAAAATGTAGTTCCTCAAAAGCATGAAATGGCCATTGGTAATAATTCACCCAGGGATGGAAATGCAATTGTAGTTAAGACCCGCCATTCTTCTACTACCAGAATTATTCACACAAGCATACCGATGGAGAAGAGGAAAAGATCGAATCCGATGGCATCTGGTGATACAGTGTCATTGACGATCCATTCCACAGTGCAAATTATGGTGACTCCAATAGAGAAGATATATAGTGCTATTCCAAAGTGATCAAATTTACAATCGAAAAGGAATTATACACCTTCAACAAATACAATGATGACAAATGACGTGTCACGTAAAAAAAGAATCATTATCATTTCAGGAACATATTGCCATTTACCTTCACTCACGAAGTCTACAAGCCCTGGGCAGTTTCATTTTTTGGGCTGTATTTATTTGAGAACGATGCAGGAAACCCCGTTTTATCCTTCAAAATCTATATGTTGTGGGATTGTGAGACAAGGTCACTGAACACAAGAGATAAAACATGTTCTACATTAATATTTCAGAGTTCTTTCCTCTTTTTAAGGTAATTCAAGAGAAGTTGAAATGTGTTTTAAGGCCTTGCTTACAACTCCGGTCCTTATGGAATCTCATTAGTGAGCATTGGCACTAAATCCTAAGGGCACAACATAGAGGTGATTGGATGCCAATCTGTTTCTAGCATGAATTACTACCCACTCCAAAAACAGACATTTCAAATTCTGAGAACTCGAAATCGGTGTCTTTATTTATTGACCGATCACAAATAGGTGCGTGGAAAATTCACCTTTTTTCTTAACTATGTCACATTTCTGGAAAATTAAATGAAATTAGGGACAATTATGCTATGGAAATTCATAATATTAGAAATTGGGTCTCTAGTTAGAAGAGGTATTCGCCCTGTTCAAGTAGGGACCGCCATCCTAGTCAGGGTAGGTCACAGCACAAACTAAATTATCTTGTGCTCATCCTCTGGTAGCTTGGCACAGAGCAGGCAGGCTTAGCTCAGAAAGCAATGTGTAATGCATTTGTGCAATAACTCATACAGTAACACAGTGAAAACAACACAAAAAGTAGACCACACCAGTTTAGGAAAATAGACATTTATCAGAATAAAATAAGGCCAAAACGAAAAAAATCCAATATGCACAAGTCTAGATATCACTTTTCAAATGTTTAGATAAGTCTCAATCTTTAAGAATCAGTGGCTGTATTATTTTAACACACATTACCTGGGCTGCATCAAAAAATACAATGGAGAAGGCTGCAGAGGAGGAGATGCATTGGGAAGTAAAGCGATGTGTCAGTTTTTGTGGCGTGGCGAAGGTGATGCATCATTTCTTTCCAGGCGGCAAGGTGATGCTTTGATTTCAGGGAGCACAGCCCCTTGGTTTCTCACTGCAATGTGGAGATATTTTGATGCCCAGGGACGATGCGTGGAAAATCCAAAATGCGTTGTGAAGAGATAACAAACGCTGCTTCGATCCAGCAGGCGATGCAGTGATTTTTCAGCCACGACACAGGCGATGCACTGATATTGCAGGGGCTGTGTCGAATTTTGCAGGTGTTGCATCATTTTTTTCTGGTACTGTCGATTTCATCCTTCAGATGAAGTCTTTGATGGTCCTGCGACTATAGAACAGGCATACGTTCAGTCGAAGCCCTTGGAAAGCACATGTGGAGGAAGGCAGATTTCTTCCGGTGGAGTCAGGGGCCAGCAGGCAGCAGGGAAACTAATAGGAGAGCAGTCCTTCTAAAAAAGCAGCCCAGATGAGTTCTTTGGGCAGCACAACAGTCCCCCTGACTGAATCAAGTTTAAAAGTGGTATATCTAAAATAGTAATATTAAATCCAACTTCACCTGTAAGCATGATTTCTCACTACCATTCCAACCATACCAAGCAATACAATGCTACTCCTTTTAGATCCAAAATTACCACTTAAAAGTATATCCGGTAATTTCCAGTGCTGGCCTATGAGAGGAGCAGGCTTCATAGTAGTGAAAAATGACTTTTTGGAACTCTTCACTACCAGGACACGTAAAACTAAAAGTACATGTCCTGGCTTTTACTTACATAGTCCCCTGCTCTGTGAGCTACCTAAGGCCTACCGTAGGGGTGACATATGTGATAAAAGGGGAGTTTAAGGCTTGGCATGTAGTACTAAATGCCAAGTTGAAGTGGCAGTAAACTGCACACACATGCCCTGCAACAGCAAGCCTGAGACATGGTTAAGGGACTACTTATGTGGGTGGCACAATCAGTGCTGGAGGCCCTCTAGTAGTATTTAATTTACAGGTCCTGGGCACATATAGCTCACTTTACTAGGCACTTGCAAGTAAATTAAATACGAAAATCGGGTATAAGCCAATGTTACCATGTTTTAGAGAGAAAGCACATGCACTTTAACACTGGTTAGCAGTGGTAAAGCATGCAGAGTCCTAAAACCAGCAAAAATGAGTTTAGAAAAATGGATGAAGGCAGGCAAAAAGTTGGGGGGAAGACCACCCTAAGGCTGTCACGTATCACACATAAAAACTGTTAAAAATGTTTCCAAAACATTTGTATTCTAAACAACTTTATAGATGTGTATGATTCATTCTTTAACACTCTCCAGGTAAAAAAATGCAGACATAGAGCCAACTACAAGGTGTCTCTGCACTCCGGCTGAAGAGTAAATGCCAGCTCAGAGTGCTTTAAGAATAATGGCAATGTCTCCTGAGGTCATGCAGTTAATGCCCCAAGAGAATTACATTTGGAAAAAAAAACTTTCCTGGGGTGGTGTTGTGCTCCTTGAAGCCTCTCATAATATTTGTCTAAATTGTAGGTGGCATTCCTGCCACACGAGAACCATCAGTTAAAAGAAATGTTCCTGCAAGGCATTATGGGCAACTCCAGAGTGAAAAATGCATTAGCTGTCTCGCCTCTTCATGATTAATGTGGTATGGCTGCTTTTCTTTTTTTTAATTATTATATTTACTTGGAGCACTCTGTTCTCACCCGGGGCACCCTTAGTCTACATTTGTTTTATTTAAAAAGGCAGTGTTGGGTGTCCACTACCTTTTTGCCCTTGTTTTAAAAAAAATCTTTGTTTCTTTTGAGTGGTTGCCCCTTTCCCACCTGGTCTACCCACAACATATGTAATCACTGGGGGTAGTGACGACCCTTTGTGAACGTGGGCAACTGGTTGCCCCCAAATTGATAAATGATGGTATGGATCGGTGGCACATACTTATATTTTATTAGACGGATCATGAAAGATTTCTTGTGGAATGTGTCATGTATTTTGTATTTTGTGTGGGACCAGGGTTTGCCTACGTGTTGCAGTGATTAATGGTGATATGAGACGATGCTATTGCTCATGCTCTGTAACCTCACTTGTACATAAGTCGTAATATGTCTAAAGATGTTGTTGATGGCCACTTTTGATATTGTTGCATTTTGATATTGTTGCAAGTGGCATTTTCAAACTGACAATTTAAAAACCAACTTTACCAAAAGATGTAATTTTAAATTGTGAATTCAGAGACCCCAAACTCATTATCTCAATCTGCTCCCAAAGGAAAACTGCACTTGAAAGTTATTTAAAGGCAGCTCCCATGTTAACCTTTGAGAGAGATAGGCCTTGCAACAGTGAAAACCGAATTTGACAGTATTTCACTGCTAGGACACGTAAAACACATCAGTACATGCCCCTCCTTTAACATACACTGCACCCTGCCCATGGGGCTACCTAGGGCCTACCTTAGGGGTGCCTTACATGTATAAACAAGGAAGGTTTCAGCTTGGCAGGTGGGTACACTTGCCAGGTCGAATTTGCACTTTAAAACTGCACACACAGACACTGCAGTGGCAAGTCTGAGCCATGGTTACAGGGATACTCATGTGGGTGGCACATCCAGTGCTTCAGGCCCAGTAGTAACATTTGATTTACAGGTCCTGGCGCCTCTAGCGCACTCTACTACGGTCTTAATAGTAAATCAAATATGCCAATCATGGAAAAGCCAATTACACATTTACCCAGGGAGAACCTTTAGCACTGGTCAGCAGTGGTAGTTCTAGTTCTTTTATTTAATTGTGTGATTACTTAAACATGAGAGAGATAAAAAAAAATGCGTATGTTAAAAAAGTGTTGCACAAACAGACAATTGCCCCTGTAAAGTTCTGCGCAAGTAAAATTTGTTAAAATTCGTTAACGGAGCTTTGCCTGAGTGCAAACCGTGACGGTACCGAAGTCCATAGGAGAATTAAAGCTAAGATTCATTTAAACGTATTTAGTTTTAAAAATAAAATGACACAGGTTTTTTAAAAGAAAATCTAAATACTTGTCAGACGATTGTTCAACTGTGCTTGAAGTAGCATAGTGAACTTCCCAAATTTGGCCAGGTCCACTGGTTCCTTTAGAGAAAACACCAGTGATCTGGCCTCAATACAGGTTCTTATGTCATGGCAACAAAAGAGAGGTCTTAATAAAGTGCATCGTGGGTTCTGCAGAGATGGGCAGCAACATAATAGATGGATAAAAAACTCAAATTTGTAGTTGCAGAGCCTGTAGTCTTTTGTGTTGGCTAAGGAAGTCTAGGTCAGATTTAGCTCCTTTATCCTTAAGCCCAGTAGTCTTGCAAAGGCAATTTGCAATACACAGGCTTTCCTTATGGTACTTTTGAGGTATAATTGTGGAGCCAAATATTGAGTGGTATTTTGTGTATGACACCAGCGCTGCCTGCACTGGGGAGCTGTTCAATTTTCCCAGGTCTGTTGCCTGAGAGAGAAATGTTACCTTTCTTTTCAATGTGGTTTTAATGTTGATGTGTAACTGTGCTAATTTAATCAATGCTGCATGGTCAATTTGTAGTTTCTTTAGAGCTATTTTGAGATATTGTGACCAGGGATTTGTTTTTGTTTAAAAAATAAAACGCAAAACTGATTTCAAAGTGTTGGGAGGCGCCATAACTATCCTGTGACAGTATTTCAGGAAAACCCCCATCAGAGCCCATTGTTGGTCTTCAAGACCAAATTCTAGTCTTATTAGATGACTTCTGATATATTGCGGTAATTTGAATACTTGTTTATACATTTTGACCTGGAGTTGATCAGTCAGAGCTGAGAAGTTACCTGGGAAGGCTTCATGACCATAGTTCAGAGCTGGCAAAAAAAATGCTTTGATTGTTTGAAGCATTAAGCCTGCTGAAGGGTTGGCTATTAGTATGTTTAGCTGACACATTCTTGTTGTTATAAAGACAGCTTTTGTCTTCACGTGCGTAAGGTGGACTTTTGGTGTTCCCTTAGCTGTTAATCGAATGCCTAAATAGTTATACATATCAGTGGTGCAAATGATAAGTGGCCCCTTCTTACAGCGAAGGTGCTGATGTCTCGATGACCCGCTGAATATAACCACTTTAGTTTTTGTAGCATTCGCCTTCATTTTGTTTGTTGTATTATAACTGTGCAGAGCTGTGAAAGCTTTTTGTAGGCTAGCTTTAAAATGGTCCAACAAGACAATGTCGTCAGCATATTGAAGCAAGGTTAGTTTTTGATTTCAGATTTTTGCCGGAATCAGGTTTGCTTGTATCAACGGCTGTGACATATCTGCTGTGTATAGATTAAATAGTAACAGAGCTAGAACACATCCTTGTTTAAGCCCTTTGTCGGTGGGAATCTCCTTGCTAATGATGGAATTCAACAGCATTACCCTTACCCAAGTGGATGTATATAATAGGATTATTGCCCTTAATAGCCTGTTTGGTATGTCCCAGTTTCTTAACTTGTTCCATAGTAAATTGCTATCCACTGAGTCGAATGTAGCTGTATAATCGACAAAGCAGGCAAATAATGGGAGTGATTTTTTTAGCTAAATAGGAGAGGGTGATGATATTATCCGTGGTTGCAGAATTTGCTCTGAAGCCAGTTTGGTTTAATGGCACTATTTCCCTAGCCTCTGCCCATTTTTGTAATTCTTCCAAGACTGTTGAGACGAAGTCTTTTGCCTCAACATCGAAGAGAGCAACGAGACAATAATTAGCTGGGTCCTGTCTATCTCCTTTTTAAAAAATTGGATGGAGTATAGAGCCTCTTCATCTCTTTGGAACCTCCTGTGAGTCAAGGCAGGATCGAGAAAGGGCTGAGAGAATTAGGGACCATAACTCATGGTCGCCTTTGCAGATTATTGCAGGGATTCTGTTCGGGCCTGGGCCCCAGACGACCTCATTTTCTGAAAAATGATAGCTATTTTACTTGGCGAGGGATCAAAGCTTATGGTCGATTTAGATTCATATGTATCCAGGACATCTTTATGTTTTTCCGGAAGAGGTGGATAGGCTGTAAATAATTTTCTGACATGTTGTATCCATGTGGCTTCATTTACTGAGTTAAGTAGTGGTTCGCTCCGGCCCATTTTGTTTTTAATATAACGTCATAAGTCACCATGGTTACGTTTTCTAGTCAGGAAGAGAATGTAGATGGACTCTTTTTCAGATAGTTGGCATTTTAATGATCAAATCAGTTGCTTGTGTTGTTTTATGTATGTTCGTAATTTTAGTGTTAGTTCTTTTTTTGTCACTGGATCTCCAGCTTTGGCTTGCAATCTTCTCAATCTGCCCAGTTTCAACTTGCTTTCCCTTATGGAATGGTGCAAAAGGGACTTTGTAGGCTGCCGTTGCGAGAAATGAGTGGAGCCTGTCTTTTTTTCAATGCTGTTGATGATTTCACCTCAATTAGCTCGGAGTGAGTCGAGCCGTTGAAACTGGACAAAGAGTTGTAAGCTTGTCATACCGGAGGACCCCATTTTATTCGTATAATTATGTGTGATTCTTCGTCGCGACCTATGGGCATGTATTGCTCCACGCGCCTTAGATTTGTTTCAAAGCATGATATGAGCGGGAGGTGATCGCTGGCATTAAGTTGTAAAATTGCAAAATATGCCAGTTGATTTCTGGCCTCCTCAGTAGCAAAGATATAGGGGTCATTATGACCCCGGCGGTCAGTGGAAATGTGCTGGTAATACCGCCAACAGGCTGGCAGTGCATACCGCCACATTATGACATTGGTGGGTTGGCCGGGCTGGAGATAACAATCTCCAACCCAGCGGCTGCTCTTGTCCTGCCGCCGGCCTGTTGACCCTGCTTACCGCCATGGTTTTCGTGGCGTTCATAATGCCACGAAAACCATGGCGGTAGGCCCTACCAGTGACAGGAAATTCCTTCCCTGTCACTGATAGGGGGCTCAC
This sequence comes from Pleurodeles waltl, assembly GCF_031143425.1. Taxonomy (NCBI): domain Eukaryota; kingdom Metazoa; phylum Chordata; class Amphibia; order Caudata; family Salamandridae; genus Pleurodeles; species Pleurodeles waltl. The sequence continues at coordinate 382,548,276 of NC_090438.1, forward strand.
CCACCCCCTTAACACTTCCCATATAACCCCCATCCCCCTCCATCCACGCTCCCCTCCTTCCAATCCTCCCCCCATACACGCACAATCGCAAGCACACACCACACATTCACACACTCACTCACACAGGCATACACGCATTCATAAACGCATGCATCCATTCATTCACGCACACATCCGTACACACACCCACACTTACAAGCAGACACGCATTCACACATCCATTCATTCATGCATTCTCACACATGCACAGATGCAAGCAACACTACCCACTCATTTGCATGCACGCACACACTCACACATTCATGCACACACCCCCACACACACACACACTACACCACCTTCCCCTGTCGTAAACCTGACTTACCTGAATCCAGGTGGTCTTGCAGCAGGGGTCGGTACGGGGCACTGCCACTGCCAGCAGCGCCCACCAGCACAACACAGCTAGGCTCTATTATTTTTCTTAATATGGCTGGTGGCGGTCTAGCAGCGCCACCTTAACACCGTCCGCCAGCATGGCCACAGCCGGATTTCCACTCTTCTTGTGGCGGAAATCCGGCTTTGGTCATATTATGGCGGAAGGATGTTAGCCGTGGCGACGGTCTTTTGGCAGCCGTCGCCATGGTGGTAGGTGGTACTTACCACCAAAGTTAGAATGTGGGCCATAATCTAAAGTGTTCTTGCCATGGAAGGTTTTGGGAAACGATTGTGCAAAGGAGCTTGCTTTTTTGAATGCTGAATTGAGTTGAGTTCATACATGTTGAGAAAATGTTGAAGTTGTTTGGTGGCCTGGCACGTCTAGCGTACCTCCCCATCAGTTGTTCCTAAAAATCGAAGCTTAAGGTCCCCGCATATTATGATGTAGTCTATGTGGTCAGAGAGCACTTCGTCCTGGGTATCCACAAGTTGGGTCATATCTTCTGTTCTTGCTTGACCAAAGGAATTAAAATAAAGGTTAATTATAAGAATTTTTGACAAAGTGCTGTTTGATGTTGGAGCTTCTAGTCTTATTATTTGTAGGAATTGGTTGCAATTAGGGACTGTACTGACTTTCAAGTCGAGGTTGACATTTACATAAATCGATAGGCCACCAGAGGGTCTTCTAAAGAGCTTTCTTTTTATTGCTAATTGTTGTAGTATCCTGGGACGGCCAGTTGAAAAGCTAGCCAGGTTTCTTGGAGGCAAAGAATGTTTGCATTGGTCAACAGTTGTTTTGCAACATCATAGTTTAAAAGACGCTTCAGACCTGCAATGTTCCAGGAGATAATTATCAAATGGTGTTCCCTGTACTCAGGTTGACTCTTGTTGTTAAACATGCTACTGGTACATTCCATTGAAGGTGGTTGTACTCCCATTTGTGCGCATTTTGTCTCCTTGTATCAGAGATACCTTCCTAGTGTAGGGTGTTGAATTATCACAAGTCCAGGCTATAGAGAATTTAGTGAACCGCTCATCTGTCTTATTATGACTTGTTCCTTTTAGAATGCTATGGGTGCTTGTTTTTTGGTACTGGGTTTCATGAGATATTTTTAAGGGGTCAAGGTATTTATGATGTGGTAAAGTGCCCAGAGAAACAAAAACATCAAAAACAGAGTCCAGCACACAGTGAAAACATGGAAAGCAGAGCCAAAAAATACAGGGGAGACCACGCCAAGGATACCAGGGTCTAACACTTGTCCCCCCTCCCGCTGAAAGTGGGGAGAACTACCTAACCTCATGGGAGTTCTTATCACTAAGGCGGAAGAATCTGGAAATGTCATCAGAATTGGCATGTTCTGTTCCAGGGCGGTGTTCCATCATAAAGCCCATTCTCTGTAGGGAGATAGACCACCTCAACAGTTTTGGGTTCTCACCCCTCATCTGCATTAACCATCTAAGGGGCCTGTGGTCTGTCTGAGCCTAGAAGTGAGTCACAAACAAGTATGGTTTTAGCTTCTTCAGTGCCCAGACACAGCAAAAGCTTCTTGCTCAATTGCACTCCACCTATGTTCCAGGGAAAGTAACCTCCTACTAATGAAGGCTATGGGCTGGTCTAGGCCCTTTTGATTTAGCTGTGCCAATACTGCTCCTACGCCATACTCTGAAGCATCAGTCTGCACAACAACTGCCTTCAGCACGGGTGCTGTGCACATGGTTGCCTTCAGGGCATCAAAAGCTGCCTGGCAAGACTCAGTCCAAATCACTTTCTTTGGTTGCTTCTTTGAAGTTAACTCATTTAAGGGAGCAACAATGGTGCCATACCCCTTACCAAACCTCCGATAGTAACTTGCGAGACCTAAAAAGGCTGTCACCTCAGTCTGGGAGAAGCCAGAATGGTGTCAATCTTTGGCTGTAGGGGTGCCACCTGGCCACTCCCCACCTGGTGTCCCAAGCACACCACAGGAGCCTGCCCTATTTGGCACTTACTCACCTTAATAGTGAGCCCTACCTTCCGCAGAGCCTCCAACAATTTGCAGAGGTGCTGCAGGTGTTCCTCCTAGATGGAGCTGAACACAGCAATGTCATCCATGTAGCCCAGCCAAAACCTGGTTAACCAACCCCCGAAAGGTGGCAGGGGCATTTTTCATCGCAAAGGGCATCACCCTAAACTGGTAGTGCCCTCCTTGGCCCCCTCAGACAGAACAATCTGCCAATATCCAGACTAGGCCTGGGTGGAGTTCACGGAGCTCAACTGTGGAGCTCCCAAGTAATTAAGGGCCAGATGTAGGAAGGCATTAGCGCCTCGCAAACATCGAAAAATGCAGTTTGTGAGGCGCTAATGCCCTCACGCGATGCAGAAACACATATTGCGAGTCGGTACCGACTTGCAAAATGTGTTTCAGACTCGCAAATAGGAAGGGGTGTTCCCTACTTATTTGCGAGTCGCACCGCAATGTAAGTTGATTTGTGACCGCGAAAGCGGTCGCAAATCAACTCGCAGTTACCATCCACTTGACGTGGATGGTAACTCATTCGCAAACGGGAAGGGGTCCCCATGGGACCCCTTCCCCTTTGTGAATGCTCACAAGAATATTTTTTCAGAGCAGGCAGTGGTCCTATGGACCACTGCCTGCTCTGAAAAAAAACGAAACTAAAAGGTTTCGGTATTTTTTCTATTTGCAGCTCGTTTTCCTTTAAGGAAAACGGGCTGCAAAGAGAAAAAAAAACTGCTTTATTTCAAAGCAGTCACGGACATTGAGGCCTGCTGTCTCCAGCAGGCCACCATCCCCGTGAGTGCCTAGACTCACTATGGGGTCGCAAACTGTGACCCACCTCATGAATATTTATGAGGTGGGTCTTTGCGACCCCATAGCGAGTCGCAGAAGGTGTCTGAGACACCTTTCTGCATTCCCTTTTGCGAGGTGCAAATTGCGAGTCGCTGGGACTCGCAATTTGCACCTCGCAAAAGGGAACCTTCCTACATCTGGCCCTAAGTTGTAAAGCCCTTCATAAGTTGTTACCTTACTGCCCTTCAGCCAACCATTCAGTGACCTGAAAAAAGAGTCTATACACTTCAACCACGTTTGGGAATCCTTTTTCTTATAGGACCTAAACTTTTCCTTCCACTGCTTAAGGGTGAGACCCTATCTTGTGAGTAGGGTGTCCTTCATTATAGAGTAAGTTATTCCCTGAGGATCCCCTAAGGATGTCAGAGGGTCCCTCCCCTCTACCTAGAAGTGCTTCCACAGACCCACCCCTCAATGTGCTTTAGGGATCATGTTCATGTGGAAAGCAGACTCATACTCCCTGGACCACAGATATATGTCATCCTCCCTCTTGTAATCCTTCACCAGATCTTTAGGAATGTGTACCCTTCTGTAAGGAAATGGCTCCCTGTTGCAGTTACCCCCCCACTGTTTGCCTGATACTGATGCTGACTTGACTGAGAAGTGTGCTGGGACCCTGCTAACCAGGCCCCAGCACCAGTGTTCTTTCACCTAAAATGTACCATTGTTTCCACAATTGGCACACCCCTGGCACACAGATAAGTCCCTTGTAAAAGGTACCAGTGGTACCAAGGGCCCTGTGACCAGGGAAGGTCCCTAAGGGCTGCAGCATATGTTGTGCCACCCTAAGGGACCCCTCACCTAACACATGCACACTGCCATTGCAGATTGTGTGTGTTGGTGGGGAGAAAAAGGCAAAGTCGACATGGCATCCCCCTCAGGATGCCATGCACACAAAATACTGCCTGTGGCATAGGTAAGTCAACCCTCTAGCAGGCCTTACAGCCCTAAGGCAGGGTGCACTATACCACAGGTGAGGGCATAGCTGCATGAGCAATATGCCCCTACAGTGCCTAAGTCTATTCTTAGACATTGTAAGTACAGTTGTGGCCATATTAAGTATATGGTCTGGGAGTTTGTCAAAAACGAACTCCACAGCTCCATAATGGCTACACTGAATACTGGGAAGTTTGGTATCAAACTTCTCAGAATAATAAACCCACACTGATGCCAGTGTTGGATTTATTAAAAAATGCACACAGAGGGCATCTTAGAGATGCCCCCTGTATTTTACCCAATTGTTCATTGCAGGACTGACTGGTCTGTGCCAGCCTGCTGCTGAGAGGTGAGTTTCTGACCCCATGTGGTGAGGGCCTTTGTGCTCTCTGAGGACAGAAACAAAAGCCTGCTCTGGGTAAAGGTGCTTCACACCTCCCCCTGCAGGAACTGTAACACCTAGCAGTGAGCCTCAAAGGCTCAGGCTTTGTGTTACAATGCCCCAGGGCACTCCAGCTAGTGGAGATGCCCGCCCCCTGGACATAGCCCCCACTTTTGCCGGCAAGTCCAGGGGAGATAATGAGAAAAACAAGGAGGAGTCACCCACCAGTCAGGACAGCCCCTAAGGTGTCCTGAGCTGAGGTGACCCCTGCCTTTAGAAATCCTCCATCTTGATTTTGGAGGATTCCCCCAATAGGAATAGGGATGTGCCCCCCTCCCCTCAGGGAGCAGGCACAAGGAGGGTGTAGCCACCCTCAAGGACAGTAGCCATTGGCTACTGCCCTCCCAGACCTAAACACACCACTAAATTCAGTATTTAGGGGCTCCCCAGAACCTAGGAAACTAGATTCCTGCAACCTGAAAATGAAGGACTGCTGACCTGAAGCCCTGCAGAGAAGACGAAGACACCAACTGCTTTGGCCCCAGCCCTACCGGCCTGTCTCCCCACTTCGAGAAAAACTGCAACAGCGACGCGTCCCCCAGGGTTCAGCAACCTCTGAAGCCTCAGAGGACTACCCTGCATCTAAAAGGACTAAGAACTCCCAAGGACAGCGGCCCTGTTCCACAAAGACGGAAACTTGCAACAAAAACAACTTTTAAAGGACCACACGTTTCCCGCCGGAAGCGTGACACTCTGCACCCGACGCCCCCGGCTCGACCTGCGGAGAACCAACACTACAGGGAGGACTCCCCAGCGACTGCGACCCTGTGAGTAGCCAGAGTTGACCCCCCTGAAGCCCACCAGCGACGCCTGCAGAGGGAATCCTGAGGCTCCCCCTGACCGCGACTGCCTGCTTCAAAGAACCCGACGCCTGGGAAACACACTGCACCCGCAGCCCCCAGGACCAGAAGGATCCGACCTCCAGTGCAGGAGCGACCCCCAGGTGGCCCTCTCCCTTGCCCAGGTGGTGGCTACCCCGAAGAGCCCCCCCTTGCCTGCCTGCATCGTTGAAGAGACCACTGGGTCTCCCATTGAAACCTATTGCAAACCTGATGTTTGCACTCTGCACCTGGCTGCCCCTGTGCCGCTGAGGGTGTACCTTTTGTGCTGACTTGTTGCCCCCCCGGTGCCCTACAAAACCCCCCTGGTCTGCCCTCCGAAGTCGCGGGTAGTTACCTGCTGGCAGACTGGAACCGGGGCACCCCCTTCTCCATTGAAGCCTATGTGTTTTTGGCACCACTTTGACCTCTGCACCTGACCGGCCCTGAGCTGCTGGTGTGGTAACTTTGGGGTTGCCCTGAACCCCCAAAGGGGGGCTACCTTGGACCCAACTTTGAACCCTGTAGGTGGTTTACTTACCTGCAAAACTAACAAATACTTACCTCCCCCAGGAACTGTTGAAATTTGCAGTGTCTAGTTTTAAAATAGCTTATTGCCATTGTGTCCGCAACTGTACATGCTATTTTGCTGATTCAAAGTTCCTATGATACCTGAGTGAAACACCCTTCATTTGAAGTATTGATTGTAAATCTTGAACCTGTGGTTCTTAAAATAAACTAAGAAAATATATTTTTCTATACAAAAACCTATTGGCCTAGAATTGTCTTTGATTGTGTGTTCCTCATTTATTGCCTGTGTGTGTACAACAAATGCTTAACACTACCCTCTGATAAGCCTACTGCTCGGCCACACTACCACAAAATAGAGCATTAGAATTATCTCTTTTTGCCACTATCTTACCTCTAAGGGGATCCCTTGGACTCTGTGCATGCTATTTCTTACTTTGAAATAGCACATACAGAGCCAACTTCCTACATTCTTCTTTAAGGCTGCATTGAGTTACTGCTGCCACCATCTCTGCTAGACTGGCTTCTCTGAACCAGCTCCCTTTAACTGAGCTCATGAGCTAGGAGCATCTTATTTTCCTCTATGGCCAAGCTTCTTTCTTCCATCTCCATTTTAATATTCTCTAACTCCAACTGATGCACCCTCTCTGCCTGTCTGTCCTGCAACTCCTCAGGAGTCAGACCCTTGGATGACACACTGCTGCCTGCCCTAGAGACCCTCACCCCAGGCAGAACAGGTACATCCACTACATTATGAACCCTCTGCACCTCCTCAGCCTCATCCTCCTCCTCTGTGTGCCCCCTAGTCTCCTTGGCTGCCACCCAGGCCCTCAATGCCTTTTGCAGCTTCTCCTTCCTGGCAGAGCTATTGATTGGGCAGGCAAGATCCTTACAAAACTGCTTCAGTTGAGCCACTGTGTACTACTCCAGTTTCTCCAACTCAAAAACAGCATTTGTAGACACAGCGGGTGCATCCTCAGATTGAGACATGTTGGTAAGGATCACTCAAAAATGCAAAATTCCAAAAAGGACAGAGAGTTCCCAAGAGAAGTAAAAAAATCACAAAAAATAGGAAAAGTCAAATAAGAAAAAAAGCAAAGAAGTATGTGGTCATGTAGTGGTCTGCACTGAAATAGTAGTGTACACTTAATCACTGTATGTCAAGTACAAATACAAGTTCTATCCTCAATGCTGATCACCAATGTCTGGTTGACAGTCAGTTTGCCCTCTGTCCAAGCAGGGACCCTCACTCTAGTCAGGGTAAGGAGGTTACACTCTTAAGACAACTCCTGCCACCCCCTTTGGTAGCTTGGCACAAGCAGTCAGGCTTATCTCAAAGGCAATGTGTAAAGTATTTGTACCAACACCCTCAGTAATGCAGTAAAAACACTACAAAATGGACACCACACCAGTTTAGACAATTAGGCAATATTTATCTAAATCAAACAAGACCAAAACTACTAAAATCCAACATACATAAGTAACGTTATGAATTTTTTAAATAATCAATTCTTGCTCCATAGAAAACATTGGAAACGTTGTTGCACATAAATACCTGGTTTGCATCAACAATAAAGCTGCACAAGGGAGTGTGTGTCAAAAAAGTGTGCAATAAATCATTTTCTCACTCGCAAGTGAGGCCGTGAGTTATTTTATGGACGGGGCACCTCAGGTCCACGCAGGTTTACATTGATTTTGACGCCCAGCAATGATGCATGAGAAATCCAGCCGTACGGTGATGGAAAACCGAGCTGTGTGGGGTTTGCATCGTTTTCAGCAGCCGCAAGTGGGTGTTCTGTCGTTTCTCCAGGCACAATGCAGGTGATGTGTCAATTTCCCACCCGCAATGAAGGTGGTGCATCGATTTCAGCCGCAAGGCTGTGGCTGATCGTTTTTACAGCTGCGTTGCAGGTGGTGTGTCTAAAAGTTTCCCGCATGGCTCCTGTGCATGGATTTCCACCTTGGTTCTACCAGCTTCACCTTTCAAGGGCCCAGGGACTAGACTGGGCACCACTTGGCAGGGTAGGAGTCTCAGATGGGAGTACAGGTGCTGGCAGAGGAAATATTTGAAGGCCCTGCGACTTCAAAACAGGAGGCAAAATTGGAGTCATGCTCAGTTCAAGCCTTTGGAGAAACTTCACAAGCAGCAATATATCACAAAGTCCAGTCTTTGTCCTCTTTCAGGCAGAAGCAGCAACTGCGAGCCAACCCAGCAAAGCACAGTCACAGGCAAAGGGGCAGTACTCCTCCTCTTCCTAATAATTTCTACAGCAGATAACATATTAAAATACCGTTAAACCTGGATAATGGATAGGGCTGTCAGAATGTGTACAAAGCCATTCACACAGATGTATAACATACATGGTGAATATCAAATCACACATGTCCCTTTTATGTATGCCTTACTACTATATAAAGAAAGTGGCACTATTAGAAATAGGGTATTTGGTTGTCAGTCAGGTTACCCCCTGTCCAAGCAAGGACCCTCAATCTAGTCAGGGTAAAGGAGAATCACCCTTGGATAACCCCCGCTCACACCCTTAGTATCTTGGCATGTGCAGGCAGGCTTAACTTCAGAAGGAATGTGTCAAGTATTTGTACCAAAACACACAGGAATACAGTGAAAACACAACAAAATGGACACCACACCAGTTTAGAAAAATAGGTAATATTTGTCTAAATCAAACAAGATCAGATTGATAAAAATCCAACATACACAAGTCAAGATATGAATTTTAAAAAGAATATGAGTCTTAATCCTTAGAAAACAGTGAGAATGTTGTAGATACACAAAGTACCTGGTTAGCGTAAAAAATAAAGCCACACTGGCGAGCATGCGTCAAAAAAAGCCAGCGATGTGTCGATTTCTCACTCGCAAGCGAGACCGTGTGTTGTTCCTTCTCCGGTTGGGTCGGCGTGTGTCATTTCCTCTCTCCCGAAACAGAGCAATGCATCGATTCCCAGACAGGCACCTCGGGTCCGGGCAGGCTTTGCGTTGATTTTTCACGCTGGGCAGTGTTGCATTTGAAATCTGGTCGCACGGTGACAGGAAACCGGAGCGTGGAGCTTGCATCGCTAGCAGCCACTAGCAGGTGCTGCACGTTGTTTCTCCAGCTGCAATGCATTGATCTCCCAGTGACGATGCAGGTGGAGCATCGATTTTAGCTGCAAGGTCAGCGGCACGCCATTTATCAGCCACGTTGCTGATGGTGCATCAAAAGTTTCCCTGCACGGCAGTCTGTGTGTGGATTTCTGTCCCTTTTCCACCACCTTCATGTTTCAAGGGCCCAGAGACAGGTTAGGGAACCACTTGGCAGGACAGGAGTCTCAGCTGGGAGCCCAAGTGCTGGCAGAGAGAAGTCTTCTATTGTCCCTGAGACACCAACAACATGAGGCAAGCTCAGTTCAACCCCTTGGAGATTCTTCACCAGTGGAAAGTCACACAAAAGCCAATCTTTGTCTGCTTTCAGGCAGAAGCAGCTACTGCAGGCCAACCCAGCAAAGCACAGTCACAGGCACATGGTCAGTACTCCTTCTCCAGCTCTCCAGCTCTTCTCCTTGGCAGATGTTTCTCTTGTTTCCAGAAGTAATCTGAAAATCTGGGGTTTTGGGTCTACTACGTATACCCCTTTCTGCCTTTGAAGTAGACAAACTTCAAAGGAAAGTCTTTTTTGTTCACAAGATCCTGCCTTGCCCAGCCCTGGCTCCAGGCTCTCACTAGAGGGTTTCAAACTGCATTGTGTGAGGGCAGTCACAGCCTATTCTGGCGTAAGTGATCACTCCTCCCTCCACTCCAGCCCAGATTGACCATCAGGATATGCAGGCTACACCCCTGCTCCCTTTGCGTCACTATCTAGTGGAGATTCACAAACAGCCCAACTGTCAGTGTGACCCAGAGAGGGAATACACAAGCAGGCAGAGTCACAGAATAGTTTAAGCAAGAAAATGCCTACTTTCTAAAAGTGACATTTTCAAACTGACAATTTAAAAACCAAATTTACAAAACTACTTTACTAGGGACTTACTTGTAAATCAAATATGCCAATCATGGAAAAGCAAATTGCACTTTAGCACTGGTCAGCAGTGGTAAAGTGCCCAGAGTATCAAAAACAGCACCAACAGAGTCCAGCACACAGTCAAAACATGGGAAGCAGAGACAAAAAGACAGGGGAGACCACGCCAAGGATGGCAGGTCAACACATAGAACTTCAGCAGTTATTATTATTCAATTTGAAAGTGCAAAATGTGCAAAGAATGGCGACATGCTGTGGCTGGAGTCTTTAACTGCAAGTAGAATTTCTTTGGTGAAAAGTGTCATTTTAAAGGGACACTTCCCAATCCTGCCACTTACATTTCAACGATTAGACTGCTAACTATTTTAACAGTACTTGCCATCTCCTTTACCACCATCATAATTGTGTCACACTGCAAGGGCTGTAAAGTACTGTATACATAAGTACTTAGTATCTGGAAACACAGGCATAATGGTAAAGTACTAAAACTCAGCCCTTTCTCTCAAGCCAAATAAAAATAAACAGCATTCAACAATGAATTTCATCAACAGAATATTATTTTTCTGACAAGCAAGCTGCTTTAAAATTCTCCCTCATAACATTTTGTCACAAAGACATGATACAATTTGCTGAAAAGGTCCAAAGGCGGTGCCTTCTATACTGCCCATCCACTCATACACATGCAGTGCCCAGCTTTTTAAACACTAATAGGGACTTTAGAACACATGCTCTATATAGATGTTTCAACCTAAAGTAAAGTATATCATATTTCAATTGCCTTATCCATCTCCAGAAGGCACTTCAAGACGTAATATCTTTTGATGTAATATCCCAATGTCAAGCCCTTAGTACACATTATAACACAAATGCCCATTTGCCGTCTCTTTAAATGACACTTTATACACATTGCTGGAGATGAGTTTTGTACCCAACCATTCCCGTGTTATATGCAAGTTCTTACACCATTCCACTTATTATCACATATAAATATCACATTGCATCAAGCATTGTATCAACCTATCAAATGTTACATCAAATTATCCTCAGTATACAATGTAACTAATGTTTTTTGTCATTTTGTTCTTCAATTCTTCTTTGTAAAGTACTAGGTTGTCTACAGTATCTCAAGCATACTACTATCACCTTCCTCTCTTCCATTCCTCTTTGTAAAGTACTAGATTGTGTAATATTTCACAACTTCTCATGTCATCTCAATACGGTGCTATATAAAGTGCAATGCACATGTGTAGGTTCACAGTGTACATGAGTCCTTCCTCCCAGCTTACCAAATAAAGTGTCAGGTGGGTATTCAATATTGCACTGGTATTTCCTAAGTGTGTAGTATCTAAACTGAACCTAGTACATCAATTTGGATACTCTATAAAGTGCATACACATAACGCAAGGTACAATGATAATGCAAAAGGCTACAAATACATCCTTAATAAATTGGTATTTGAAAGTACAAAAGTGCAACCTAAAGTGCAAATGCATGTAAGTGCAAGACTCAATAATGATACATAAGATGGTGCGTAAAGTGCATGTCTATCTATAGTGCAAGGCTTGATGATTTGATCACCAACTTCAATGTGTGATTTTCAAGGAGATGATATTCCAAAATGCAAGTTATCGAGTTTGTCTTAGGAAGTGCAACATGCAAGACTAAGTGCTTGAAGGACATGGAATGCAATCTGTATCTGTATGGTGTCTTAGTGTGCCTTCAGAGAATTTCAACAGATATACCGTGAAAATCATACAACTGTGTCTCCATTGTCAGGAGCCCAGTATAAATGTTTGTAAGCACCTCACACAATTTACATCTTCTCAGCAGCAATGAACATTCCCCACATATTTTTTCTCTCACATAAACTAATCAGTAAGGTGATGAAATAGAGATCCTACCCACAACTCAAAAAATCCTACCCACAACTCTAAGACTGATGATAACTACAAATGTATATGTAAACCAGCATCCATATTCAGTCCTCATGGCATTTCTGTGCCCATTAGAAAGATCCACTTTGATTCTGATCTTCTGAGCACCTTTTCCTGATCGCCCCCTTTTGGCCGCTTCATCACATGTATATTCACAATTACACTGCAGCACATAAACCAGATATTGATGTTTCTCAAGTAGAGGGGCATGGCTACGAGCTCATGGAGTGAGCTGTGTCGTGGAGGAGCTCCGGCCGGCCCCCGTTAATTTGTATATCCTGAAGCCATTGACCGACACACTGCTCTCCCCCCCTCCCTAAGGACCGGGGGTAGGTGGGCACCAGAAACGGGGCCGGATGAGCAGTTCTGGGGCCCCCAAGGAGCTCGGCACCCAGAGTCTTGTTGGGCTGCCTGCCTGACTTCAAGATGGCAGGCGCCATCGGGATACCGAGGCCTGGCCCGGGCGCGGCCTTAGGGATCACTCTGCGGTGGCCCTGGGGGCCTTCTACCTCTCGCCAACAGGGTCCGGATGAGGAACGAAACCCCACTCGGCACCGTGGCACAGTGGCATTGCGCCAGTGGAGGTGAGAGCTGACAAGGGGGCCGGAGAGTGGAGGATGGCTCCTGGCTCTCCCTGACTGGACAATCATCGTGGACCCAGGGAGGATGGCATCTGGTCTTGCAGCATCACCAGTCGGCTGTAATTCCCCCCCCCGGGATTTGCACGAGGTGAGGAGGGGGGGGGCGCGGAGCAGAGACAGGGGTGCCTGAAATACAGGACAGAGGAACGTGGGCCGTGATTGGGCCTGGGCTGCGCTGAGCACCTTGGGGCTGGATGCCTGGTGGTCTGGATGGCGGAGGGCACCCTGCTGAGACCTAGCAAGATGGGGAAGATTTCCAAACAAAAAGACATTACCCAAGACACTGGGGACCACCCCACTGATCCTTTCCCTGCTCCCACCGGATCGACACGACCATTGACCAAAGAGGGCCCATCACTGGGGGACATTATGAAGGCCATTACATCATCTAGGGAGAGCCTGGAGCTTAAGATTGACACCCTTGCACTGGACTTGGGCCTACTGAGAGAGTGATGACGATGAAAAAAATGTTGAGGAACTTAAGCCTGAGTTGGAGGCGACTGGAGACCGGGTCACTACCCATGAAAAGCAGGTGGGCAAGCTCCCGCTCCTAGTCCGCGCTGAGGATGCTGAAAATAGGTCTAGGAGAAAGAACATACGGATAATTGTCTTACCCGAAAAAAATGAGCGACAAGACTTACCCGACTATCTGGAGAAGTGGATAATGGTTATCCGGAGGGCCGTTCACGTTTCTTCACATTCGAAAGGGCACATAGGGTGCCAGCGAGGGCCCCCCCCAGGAGCACCTCCAAGGCCAGTGGTAGCCAGATTATTGCACTATAAAGACCGTGATCATATACTGGCACAGGCTAGTAAGGCCAGAGAACTAAGAGTTGAGAACACGTTGGTCCGCATCTGATCTGATTTCTCCAGCGAGGTTCAGCGGCAAAGAGCTTCCTACTTGGAAATCAAGAAACAACTGCGAACTTTAAACATTCAGTGAGCTATGTTCTTCCCTTCCACATTCAGGGTGGCGGATAGCAGAGGAACCAGATTTTTCCGGACACCCCAAGAGGCTAGAGACTCGCTCGATGAACGTGAGAGTTCCATGCGGACTAGAAAGTCTAGGGGATCCAGACCTCGGAGCGGGTGAACCCGCGCAAGAGGGTCTCGGTGGGCGGGGGCAGCGCCCACCTCGGAGGAGGGCAAGTCAGAACGACAGCGAACCACAGCAGCGGTAGCGAACTTGAGTGGAGGATAAACTAGGCCACGATCCGCAAAGTCACATAAGGGTGATCGAGACACAGACTTGGATGCTGAATCGGAGAGCTCGGCGGGCCCGAGTGTCGAATTACCGGTGGTGACACTGGGGACTTCTGAGACTATAATCTGAAATAACGCCCAGGACCCACAGATACTTTGATGCCGGAGGCCATGGCGGTGCGGCTCCTTGGTGCTCAAGCTGAACACTGCGTATTACGGTCTGTAAGATGATGACCAGGGCCCCCCTAGAGCCGGCGGCACTGCCTGAAGAGAGCTTAATTCTTCAGCCACCCCATACCCCATTAGCAATGACTGTTGCTTTTGAACGAGTTTGGATGGGGAACTGTTCCGACACCTGTCCTGAGAAAAGGGAGTTGGGTAAGTTTTTGTTTAGAGTTTTTGGTCTCGTCAGATGTCACACCTGGGGAGGAACAATACCCCTGCCAACTGTAGCCCTGATGCTACTGCATGCTAGGATGAAGCGCATAATCAGAACAAAACTGAGTTATACATATGGGAGATCCCTGTGAGTATAAGGTGGCCTCCTGGAATGTGAGGGGCATGCATAACATGGGTAAGCGTTACAAGGTACACTCATACCTCTGCACAAGAGTGTACTAAGGTACACTCATACCTCTGCACAGATGACCAATACACTAATAGATCCCGACGGACGATATGTGATGGTCACCGGTAGATTAGGGGGTCGAGATATCACTCTGATAAATGTCTACCCACCCAACATAGACCAGGGAGTGTTCCTGGATCAGTTATCAAATTCCCTGGCTCCTCACTTGCTACGCTCGGTGCTGATCGGGGGAGATTTAAATTGTGCAACCGTACCAGGGTTAGAAAGGTCCTACCCTCCTTTGAGGGACTCCTTAGTGAACACTTTGGCTGGGAGATTCCTTGACTGGCAGATGGGTTGGCGGCTGGTAGACTCCTGAAGGACCCTCTATCACCAAGCCAGGTATTATTCATACTATTCTGCAGTACATGACTTGCATGTGCGACTTGACACTTTCCTATGCACTACAGACATACACACCCAGATACGAGAAATAGAGTACCTGGGGAAGACCATCTCGGATCACAATCCCATCCTAATGCACATACCATGGGTGAGGGCTAAATCCAGCATTCCCACTTGGCATCTTAAGCCTGACTCTCTCGAAGACCCTGCATTTGGTGACCAACTAAGAGGGCATATTGTACAATACTTTGAGGATAACGAGGATACGGCCCCTTCCCCTCAGACGCTGTGGGAAGAATTTAAGGTGGTGATGCGTGGGCGCTGTATTGCTGCGTCTATGGGTGTCAGGAAAACATTGCTACGAGAAGTTGAGATGGCCCCCAAACATTGTTGGATCTTCATCAATCAAAAATCTTTAGTGATGTATATTAGAATGTACTTTCTCTGTTTTTATTCTTGTAGTTGTTAGAATTGTATGATATTAGGATTATGAAGTTTTTTGTATTGTAGCCTTTGTATTGCAATTTATGGATGTTTTAGCACGTTGTGAATGTGGGATGACTGAGTTAGGTGAATGCTGTTTTTGTATTTGGTTTTATGTTTCTAACATTGTGTAAATGAATTTAATAAAATTATATACTGTTGATATAATTCTTATCCTGTAATCTAGATTGACATTTAGCCCAAACCGTGCATTCAAGAGTTGTATCTTTATATGACATACAAAATTATGATTATTGACACATATAGTGATATGGGTTTTGAGGAATATCAATCCAGTTGTATTCTTTGTGGCTCTTAATTTAGATTCACTCTAAAGACCAGGTTGCCCCCGCACATGAACCGATTGGTACATCCCGATCATGCGGGCTTCATTCCCTTCAGAAACACAGCTCAGAATATTCGAAGAGTAATGCACATTAAGGATACTCTTACCCCTCAGATGGCAGCGGCTGCCGTACTGGCGGTAGATATAGAGAAGGCATTCGATAGTCTTGAATGGGATTATCTATATGCAGTGTTGACCCACATGGGGTTGGGCGAGGGCTTTGTCACTTGGCCAAGACTATTATACACAAACCCGAAGGCGAGAGTCAGAACGGGCACCATAGTGTTAGATCAGTATTCGGTGGAGAGGGGCTACTTTTTGCATTAGTAATGGAGCCATTGACCGCACATGCTCGAACCGCCAACCGGTATCAGGGACTACCGCAGGGCACCAGGCGTCACACAATTGCATTATATGCAGACTACCTGCTGCTGTTCTTACAAAATACTGATTGGGAGCTGGAGAGGGCCCAATCACTGCTGGCCTTGTTTGGTCGACTGACTGGCTTGAAGGTCAACTGTCAGCGCGTGAGGAATCAACGGAGGAGCTGGGGAATGTGACTTGGGAACCCAGATGCATGCTTTACCTGGGAGTTAAAATCAACCACTCTAGAGCTGACCTATTAGAGGGTAACATAAGGGGCGCCATCAGGGCCTTGAGAACCAGTATGGCTTTTTGGAGCTCGCTCCTGCTCTCAATGGCAGGGAGAATAGTGGTCATTAAGATGGTGGCGCTCCCACACCTGTTGTATTTCTTTGTGACTCTGCCGGTGTGGATCCCAGCGGCAGTGTTCAGGGAGCTAGACTCCATGCTTACAGCATTCATTTGGGGAAAGGGGAGATGCAGAGTCGCACTCGCCAAGCTGAAAAGGCCCAGAGCGGGAGGAGGGCTAGCGGTTCCTGACTTTGAATCCTAGTATTTGGCTGCTCAGCTGCAGTGGCTGACTCGATGGGTGGTGTAGTGGAGGGACGGTGAGAGAGATGACAACACCTTGGCTCCCCCCACGTCACAGCTAGCAGGAATGTGCTTTGGCTGCCCTGCTCTGGGCTAAGGGCTCTCTCTTGAGGTCGGGGTTCTCAGCGGGTGTTGGAGGCGCTGTCTGAGGCGCTCAGGTCTATCAGCACCGTATGCGCCAGAGATTCCACTGGTTTGGCTTCAGTGGTTGCCTTGTGCAGGGGATTGGAGAGGACTCTTGGCCTGGGAGGGGGCCAGTGTCCTACAGATGGTGGACCTTTATCGTGAGGGCTCTCTTCTGCCTTTTGAGGATTTTCGACAGGCTCATGCCCTAGACTTCCATTTGCTTGTTATTGTGGCATCTGTGGGGATCCCCATTAATTCATAGTATTCATGGAGGAATTGCTCTGCTGGTCTATCAGGCGGATTTTCTTACCATTTTGCACAAACGTTTTTTAAGCTTAAGCTTTCTCGACAACTTATATAAATCAATCCTTGCTGTTGCCAGGTCCATTTGTATTGTGGGACACAATGTTAAACTTTTATTTAACAAGTTAATGTGTTTTTGCTCTAGTTTATTCAAGGAAAGGTTAATAACAAGGTCCATTTTGCACATTTTCATTCCTTATTCTCTCTTCTTCTTTTCCCATTCCTCTTTGATCTCCTTGTACTTTTGGGTATGCATTCATCCTGTTTTGTGCTCCCCTGCCACGTCTCCTTGTTTCCATCTGATAAAGATGCATTTCCCCTGAAAAATGCTATATGGGCATTGTTTTTGTGGGGCCTTAGTCCTCTGAACCCATAAATCACATTTATATTCCAACACAGAACAGCACTTTGCACCCAAAGACAAATTTCTTACTGCTGTACAGATGGCTGACATCAAGGAGAGGCTACTTGCCCAAGGGAAACACATTATTGTTGTTACCCGGGTACTGGCTTTAGAGACTCATCAAAGCAAGGGTATCTAATGCTAAAGCATTACATCCATGTTGGATTCAATAGGCAACCTCCCTGACTGCCACTGATGTTGATTACTTCTTTGACCCAAAACTTCAAACACAAGAATTTCTCCAATAAAATCAGGTGTACCCCGCACCACTTAACATCTTGACACTTCACAGATACCACACTGTCATTTACACTGATTGTTCAGCACAACCAGCTATAGGTAAACAACATCAATACTCAGCCGCTATGCAGCCATAAATGTAGTGATGAAGGATGGTGTATTCCACCCTCGGAATACCTACAGGCAGACCCTGGGGGACTGTACAGCACAGTTGGCTGAGCTTAAAGCTCTTATCCTGGCACTGGAACATATAGATCCAGAACTGCTCACATTGATTGTGTGTGATTCACATTATTGTGTCCAGTCCTACAAAGATTATCTTAATCATTGGCGGCTGAACGGGTTCAGAGACTCAAGGGGTAACACCATTAAACACAATACTTTCTAGGGGAGAGTGGCTGATCCTAAGGATAAGCTACCAGATGCCCATGCAGTACATATATTGGGACACCAACGTGTAGGAATAAACGTTATTGGAAACTCCTTGACTGATAAGGAGCCAAATCTGCAGTAGGTACGGCTTCTGTTGCTGTAGTGACTATTTCTCATGCGAGATTGGATAATGAAATTCAGGTTGCCATGAACGTTTCAGCGGAAGGAAAGCCTCTTCTACCATATCAGTGCACAGAATGTTGCCTTTCTGACAATTCCTGGGGTTAGAGATCAAGTGATCCCCAACCAGGACCACAGATTAGATCTCATCAAAGCAGCGCATGAGGGTGTTGCATTTGTTCATGCTAATGTCGCGGCCACGATATCACTCTGGTGGTCGGACCTCTACCAACAGACCAAGCAATATGTTCTTTCTTGTGACATTTGCCAACAAATTAAGGATACAAACATCAAATGCCCACAGGAGACATCCCTCTTAGTGTCTAACAGGCCACTACAATGTGTGTACCTGGACCACTGTGGTCCCTTACAACCTGATGGCGCATACAAATACATCATTAATCACTGTTGATTCTTGTTCTAGATCCCTATGGGCATGGTCACAGTGGTTGGTTGATGCTCAAACTGATTTAAAAGACTTGCTGGCATTTATTGGTACATATGCGGTTGCAGCATTCCACTCGGACCAGGGCCCTGCTTGTGCCTCTAGGGCGTTCAGGGGCACCATGAGGACAATGGATGTTGAACTCCATTACTTTTTCCCCATATAATCCCAAGGGTGATAGTGTTGTGGAGAGGAGGAATCATGACCTAAAGCAGTCCTTAACAGCTAGATTCAGGTCACAGTTGGCTTCATCACCTATATGTGGACCAGAGAACACTGAATAATCAGCCAAGGCAGTCCTTGCTAGGACGTACTCCTTATGAGGTCCTCTTTGAAGAACCTATGTATGTCACAGATCTAGATGGCCCTGGTATGGTGGCAGCAGACACACTTGTTGACATAAATGAACGTCTCACTGTCTTACAGAAGCTTCAGCAATTTTGTGATGATAATTCATCTGCCAGTGCAGCCCCCTTAGGAATCAGGGGTTTGCCAACAACGTCTACAGGCTAGATTCCTAAAGGTTGGGATCTGGTTTGTGAGAAGATTGCTGTGTAAAAGGAATTTGTCCCATCCTACAGAGCACCAGTTCCAGTCCTGGTAATACAAGGCACCAGAACTGTCATTCTACCACCGCTGCCAGGTTCCAAAGGGAACAGATTTGTCTCCATCAACAACATAAAACTGTACCATGTGGCTGATCCTGCACAGTAGACCCAGAGGTCCCTTCACTACCCAACAGGACATACCTATTCAAAGACGAAATAACTGCACTTCTGAATACACCTGCATGTACAACAATGCTACAAATGCCTCCTCAAGCATGGAGAGGGAGGAAAATGAGCTTCTGCTGACTCCTGTTAGCACTTCACCGACAAGAACTATCCAAGATGTGGCTATTTTCTACTCCAATGCAACACAAACTAATGACCCCGTCAACTATGAACCTCCACGCGAAGTGAATCCATCCACCAGTAATCCACCAGCTCCTATGTTCGCAGAGTCTGCATCTGGTTAATTCATCCACCAAGATGACTTCTTTAAAACTTCATCTGCAACTGCAACTGCAACTGAAACTGTTTCAAAGACATGTAAGCTGTCCATATGGCTTAAACATAACTATTTGGTTTATCAATGGTATTATCTGTGGATATTTCTGACATTGCTTGCCTTTCTGTTATGGACTGGTTTTGTGACTGTTTTCTTTCTCTTGGTAAATGGTCATTATCTTCCTGAACACTCTTCTGTTGAGTCAGAGGATGAAGTTTTACCACCATATCTTTCCTCACATAAGGTCCGGAGAGACTTGTCCCTTGTGAACATTTCAGCAGTACCAATTCCAGAAGGGACTGTTTGGGATAAATTTCCTTTTGCTATTCATCGGCCAACTGAGGTTATCCAAATTCCTTATGTATTCCAAATATCAATGATTGAAGAATTTACACATTGTGTTGTTTCTGATGACTGGGATGTTAAAACAGTTGATTCAATGCTTGCTGAACTACAGGATTACACTGTATTTGAAAGTGATGATGTATACATGAGCTCAGCAAATGATGGGGAATGTTCTTTATAATCATTGAGGACATTTCTATCTGCACCGAGCAACTAGACATAGATCAGAAAATGGGGGTGTGTGGTCCCAAAATGTTTTTTCCTCATTCTATGTCAAGAGGATTTTGCACTTTTTAGACATGGCTACAGCCAGAACCGCTGAGTGGAATTACACCAAATTCCAAATTTGACAGGAAGCTAGATCTTGGTCCGCGGATCATGCTTTTAGTGATTTTGGGTAAATTTGGTTCAGTAGTTTGTGAGTTATCAAAGGGAAAAATATAGATATCTAGGGACATGGCTCCTTTGTAGATTCATGGGCACCAAGCAAAAAAGCAAGGCCCTGATTGGCTGGTCACAAGCTGAAAGAAAAGTTGTGGCTGCCTTTTTGGTTCTTGGCTCGGCCCCCAGGGAGAAAACATAAATAAAAACACATGGGTCAGGATAGAGGTATCTGGACCCCATAGACCATGTGGCGGAGTTCCTAAGGGACCCCTCATGGGCACAAAATTGAACAGTTTTTCATAAATAATTGTATTGCAAACGTTGCAGTGAGAATATCAAAGAATCTGTAGAAGGTGTCATCAATTATATAATATGTGGAGTAACTTGCTGTGCATAGCAAAGGGGTGATTTATAGTTACCTTAGGGCGTGGGTTATGGTTACTTGAAATAACTATAACTGCTGAATTTCTATGATTTTGTATGAGTAAATTCGAACCTAACTATGACAGCCCTGTAACCTTTGGCATTTTAGTGAATTTCTATGGTTTTTTAATGTAAAGTAATTTTAATTATGTTAATCTAGCCACCACTGCGCACAGCTTTTGTCCATCTGCGGTGGGGATTAGCCGCAGGGTCAGGCTTGCGGCCAAGCCCTTAAAGCCCCTATAGCCACCCAACACCATGCTGCACATGACCTTTGACCCCAGGGCGTGTCTCTGTCAGTGCATCTGTGAGTGTGTGTATGAGTGTCTGAGTGGGTCTGAAAGTGGCCGTGTGAGTCTATGACTGGGGCTGAGTGGGTGCATGGGTGCCTGAGTGGGCACATGAGTCTCTGAGTGCATGTATGAGTGAATGAATTAGTGAATGAATGAGTCTGTGATTTTTTTTTTTTTTGCTTATTCGCGAATAATCTCGGTTAATGCTGAAGTGCATGGTGAAAAAAAATCATTTTAAACCCATAATTTGACCCTCAAACGCCCCTATAGCTCAGCCCTGGGGTCAGGGTACCTCCACCCTGACCCCTTGTGCTACTTTTCATTTTGTTTTTCAGGCCCAGAGACCGTCTCCAGGGACCTTAAAATGGCAACCGCCAGTGATGTTATAGTTAGGAAATAGAATGAAATATACCATAGAAATTCATTTATAAAACCAAAGATTACAGGGACATTAAAGTTAGGTTCACATTTAAAAAAATAAAAATTTAGAAATCCATCTGTTATAGTTAGAGTTATCTCAAGTAGCTAGAGTTAGAGTTATCTCAAGTAGCTATAACTCGTGCCCTGAAGGAACTATAACTCACGTCCCTGCTATGCAAAAGTTTTACTACAAATATTACATTGATATTATCAATTATGTTACCAAAGGTGTCATGAGTGCCATAATTAGTGGGGTGATAAGTAGTTGATGGCGAGGGTGTGAGCTATAGTTACCTTAGGGCATGAGTTATAGTTACATGAGATAACTCTAACAAGTGACTTTTTATGGTTTTGTAGGTTTAAAATGTGAGCCTAACTGTAACGTCCCTGTATTTCTATGGTTTTAAAAATTATATTTCCTAATTAACGTCCCTGTAATCTTTGTTTTTCCAGTGAATTCCTATTGTTTTTTTAACATAGGTAATTTTCATGACTATGCATTAATACTACCACCGCAGCACACAGCCATGCAGCCAATCACTATAACCACCCCAACCCTGTGCTGTGCAGTTGTGCAGCCCCCCTCCTCTAGCCGATCTAAGCCCCAGGGACCTCATCCCCCAGGACCCTGACTAATTATTTAATTTCTTTTGCGGAGGGGGGCTGTGTAGCCCACCTCCCTTGTGCCCATCTTGGCTAAGTTGACCCCATGCCACAGGGCCCAGCCATGTAGCTTGGGTGCCCCCCCAGGGCACCCAGTGATAATGTTGGGGACTGCAGGGGTAGCTTGAAGGCCCCCACAGTCCCAGCTGGTTCATCACCACCCGTGGGAGCCAGCATTGCTGTCACAAGAGGGAGCTGCTTTTTTAGAGCAATGTTTCCTCTATTTCCCTGCCTGCATCTCAATGGGTAGGGAAACAAAGAAAACCTCAGTTCACTGTTTGACAGCTCTCCCTCACTACAGCTCCCACTAAGTTACAGCAAACAGCTATGACCCACGGGTGGGCACCCCAAGGCATAGCAAGAGCTGGCCCTGGGGGGTGGTAGTGACTCTGTGAGGGGGACCTCATGGCCCCCCTCCAATATCAATAGCCCCAGAGAGGTGGTGTTTTCCGGGGCGTGGGGGTCTATGTGCTTTAAAATTTGTATCACAAGGAGGTGTGAGTCCCTGGGGCTGCGGGGGGAGGGGTGCCAGGCACTACCTCGCATTAATTTCATAGAAGTGCCCTAGCGAGGTGGTAGTCCCAGGTGCTGCAGGGGGTCTGGGTGGCCCTCCCTGCATTGAATTTCAAACACCTGCTCCAGGGGGGTGGTAGTCCCTGGGGCTGCAAAGGGACAGTGTGGTACCCCCGTATTGTTTTTTACTAAAGCCCTGAGGAGGTGGCGGTCCCCCCGGCTGTGGGGGGGTGGGGCCGAGCAGATGCAGTCTGTGAAAAAACAGGAGCTGGTGCAGAACTGATAGATGGACCCAATGGTTGTGGTGCATAATAAGCAGTGTCATCCGTTTGTGTTAAATTTGAATAGTTGAGATCTACATTTTCTACATTTCTTGTCGGTGAAGTGATGTCAGGAAGTAATAGAAGTTTATTCTCTGCCCTCCCTAAGCTCGGGGAAGACAATTGTAACATTGGTACTTGTTGAAGCATTGTTGAGTGCTTCAAGAGATATGATATGTGGGATAGTGAGAGAGGCAAGGGACCAGGAATCCTCATGATCTGCTGTGCAGGATCAGGCATATGGTGCAAAGCGGTTTTCTTTAGAACCAAGCAGAGGTGGTATAATGACAGTTCTTGTACTATGGATTCCCAGCACTGGAACCAGTGCTCTATATCATAGGCCAAACTCCTTTTTCACAGCAATCTTTTTTCATCTTAGATACCCAACTTTGGGAATCCAGCTAATAGATGTAGTTGGCTAATCCCTCATTCCCAAGGTGGCAGCATAGGCAGAGAATTGTTGTATTTCCTGTAAAACAGCAACACGTGTATTTATGTCAAAGGGTGTTTCTGTCGCCACTGCCATCAAGATCTGAGACATACATAGGTATCACAAATAAGACCTTGTAAGAGGTACGTCCTCCTAAGGACCTTCTGGGCAGATTATTTAGTGCTCTCTGGACCCAATATAAGAGAGGAATCCAACTACGAAAAGAACCTAATGCTCTCATTGTTAAGGACTGCTCTAAATCTCAGTTTTTCCACTCCACAACCAAATTTTCCTCAGGATGGTACAGAGATCAGAAATGGAGTTCAACTTCCTCATTGCTATGGTGTCCCTGAATGCCCTGGAGGCAAAGGTAGGGCCTATTCCGAGTGGAATGCTGCAACTGAATATGTCCCGATAAAGACGTGCAAATCTTTAACAACAGTTCATGCGTCAGCCAATTGTTATGGCCATACCCATGGGAATCTAGATCATGAGTCAACATCGACTAAGATATATTTGAATGCAGGTTGTAAAGGATCACAATGGCCCAGATACACACATTGTAGTGGCTTGTTGGAGACTAAGAGGGCTGTCTAGGGTGGGCATTTAATGGTGGACCTTTTAATTTGTAGATAGATGTCACAACAAAGGACATACTGATTGGTCTGCTTGTATAGACATGGCCAATAATAGCGATTTTTTGTAACAGGGAGCTGGTAGCCACCACACTAGCAGAAGCAACACCCTAAAGCACTACGTTAATGAGATCTAATCTCTGTTCTTGGTTGGGGATCACATGATTACCCACCCCTGGGATAGTTGAAAATGCAATATTTTGGGCACTGAGGTGGTACAAATATTTTGAGGGTATACTTTTGGTAAAGGCCCGCCGTCAGCCGAATCTTTCACAGCAGCCATTATCTCATCATCCTGTCTCGTATGAGAATTGTGTATGAGTTGCAGCAACAGAAGCTGTAGCTGGTTCAGATTTGGCAGATTCTTCAACCAAAGTGCTTTCTATAATGTGTACTGCTACACGTTGATGGCCCAATATTTGAAGTACATGAACTACATTAGCTTTTGATAGTCTGCCTTAAGATCTGCTACCCTCCCCCACAAGTGTTTGTGTTTCATTTTGTTCCCTTTTGAGTCTCTGAGCCTGTTCAGGCACCAATGATGTAAGTAATCATTTTAGGACTGGACACAGTAGTACGGATCCATATGCTCCAGTGCCAAAATTACAGCCCTAAGCTATGTAGGTTATGCTGTGCAGGCCCCTAGGGTCTGTGTGTAGGCATTTGAGGGTGGAATGTAAAATCCTTCATTACCCTGCTAAGAGCTGCACAATTGGCAGATCATTTAGTGGTGTTCAATACCTACAGCTGGTTGTAAAGAACCATTGGTGTAAATGATTTTTTGTATTGATCAAGAGGCAAGATGTTAGTAGGCAGACAGTATTCATGTTCATATTGAAGGAATTCTTAGGTCTGAAGCTTGGGGTTGAAAACATAATTGACATCAGTGGCAGTCAGGGAGGTTGCCCATTGAATCCAAGACAGATGCAATGCTTTTGCATTTGGGACGCTGGCTTTGGTGGAAGCCTCAAGGGCTGGTACCAGGGTAACAACAATGATGCGTTTCTCCTGGGCAAGTGACCTCTCCTTAATAACAGCCATCTGTGCAGCAGACAGTATTTTTTCTGTTGATTCAAATTGTTGTTCTGCATTGGAGTACAGATGTGATGTGTGTGCCAACGGTACCGTTTCACCCTCATTAAATATGACATAGGCAAATGGCCTCAGAAATTATTTTGATTACCAAACTTGTTTTGTTATTGTGTGTGTAAGTGTTGTGCTTCAAGCCTTTCCTGTTGTAAGGCTCTGAGTATGCATGTGTATTTGGTGTCCAAAGTTTGATTGAAAAATCAAGCCAAATTAAATCATAAAGAGGTTTTATGTGTTATGCGTAATCTGGAATATGTGTTCTGCTAAAATTAAAGAAACCCAGCAATGATTGCTGTCTTGATGGTGTATGGAGGTGGAAGTTGAGCTCATTTTTCCAGAAAGTGCAGGGCTGTAATCTTTCCACCATCAGATAGTTTGTATCCTAGGAACAGGACACCATGAAAGGCCATTTTGGTTTTCTTGGAATTTAATTTTTTGCCTTGGGTAGTGAGTCCTAAAACAATGCAATCCACCTGTGCCAAATGTGCATTGTAGTCATCATCTGTGAGATAGATATCATCCACATAGGACAACACCTCGTGATCAATATCATGTAATATTGATGTTGCATGGGCAGAGAAAAACCCAGGCTGTTCCAATACCTTTGAGGCAAATGACAAAACCACCTTCGAGATCCAAGCAAACTGAAGGCGCTTAAATCTCGGCTTTTAGATTTTGGAAGAAAAACCCATTGGAATTATCCGAAGTTGTTTTACGGAATATATTTTTAATAAGTGCTGTGCTGTGTGTATGGTATTGCAAATGTGCATGTGTGATTGTAAAGGTGTCTGTAATCTAAGACTATTCTATATGAATGGTCAGGTTTTGCTATGGGGAATAACCGGTTATTCATTGCAGAAATGTAGGGTTCAATTACTCTCTGATACGAAAGTTGTGTGAGAATCCCTCCCACAGGTGCTTTAGCTTCATGTTTAATGTTTCATGTTTAATTGAATATTGCGGCTGGATCTGTGGAGTTGATCTAATTGGTATTACATGGTAGGGAAAATCTTTATACCACCCTACTTGGATGCAGAACAGCACAGGAGCCTGTGTCACAGCCCAATCGAAAACATAGGTTTCCTTTACTACTCATGGATCTAGGACTGAGAAAGAAGAGAAAATGACATTGTTCCCTTGTGTGATCCTGTGGACAAATCAGGTGGCCAATCGTTTTCTACCAATACAATGTCATAATTTAGTGTTAATCTTCTCTAGAAGATAACTTTAATAGTGTGCTCTTTGTCTCTCTCAATCTGAATATTTAATTTGTAAACTCTGTCAGATGAGGAGGCGTGCCTGTTTTCTGTTTCAACTTCAAGGAAGTTGTCAGTCAGTGTCACATCCAGAAGATTAATAAGACTCTGTTGACATATCATGACCTCTGCTCCACCATCTTCCCTGTTTCTAAGATTGTATTGTTTCTCTGAGGTCTTGGGTGGTGGAGATAATATTATTTGGCTTCTTCTATCTCTGTTTTGTTTTTGTTTATCCCAGGATTTTTTAGAGCTCTCTTGTGCTTGATTAGTACTCTCCTGGGCAAAAACAATCTGCGATTAAAGCTAAATTGGTCTGGCCCCCAGACTATCCAGACCTATACTACGATATGTTTTGGACATAACCTTTGCAGCTCGCTCTCCTAATCCCTCTGACAAGCCTCTCAGAGCCACTGGTGAATTGCCAGTGCTGCTGCTTCCCCTTTAATATTACTTAAAATAATTGAGGACACTGGCTCAAAATGGAACTTCAGTTTCATCCCCAAGTCCAGGGCCGGGGCCGGGCTGTGTTCATTCTGAATTTATTTTAACACTTTTGGTAAATTTGCATGTGTTGGTATACCAAACGTAGTGGTGTATATTGCAGCAAAGACTGTGCCCCAAGTGGTACTGTCCTCTATTGAGGGAACCATTCCAAATGGCAAGCACATTGTGAGAATTATATCTTTATCTTGAGGTCTTCATATGGGCAAAAATTGCTTCCAGCTGGCTTATTTTTTGCGCAAACCAGAACTGAATTTTCTCCTACTCAGTTGGTTCTTTTCCAATTATTGACTGCACAGTGTGTGCATTTATCCCTGTAATGGACATTTGATTTACAACTGGAGCAGCTCTCACTGGGGTGGTGTGTAAGTTTAAGGTCTGCATCACAAATTGTATTAAGTGTCTATATATTGCTACCGCTCATTATATAATGTGCGTACTTCAGATCCTTGCATAGCTTTCACATTCAGATGTGGAGTATATGTGGCCAATGTTGGCCAAGTTGGTCCATTGGTCCGTCATTAATTAAATGACCTAATCTTACAGCTTGTATTACATGTAGATATTATTGCAATCAGTAATTTATTAAACCTTGAACACCAAATACAAGTGTGTTTGGTCATTGTTTGCCATAATGAGATGAACCTAACCTGATCTGACAGAAACGTGTAACTCAGTGGCTTCATATGTATACACTAGGCACTGTTAAGGCACGTAAACTGGGCCCTATGGACAACCCTCTGTAGTTTGCAAAAAATACACTACACATATTCCTCAAATGAGCGGAATGGCGCATTAGAACATTAGAACAATGGTCACAATAAATCTAAAACTTAAATCGTCAGTAAGCGAGTCATTCATAAATAATGCATTCTTCAAAAATATATAGGGGGTCATTAAGACCCTGGCGGTAAAAACCGCCCACCGCAGCGGCAACGGCCACCAAAAGACCGTCGCCGTGGCTACCAGCCACCCGCTGGATTATGATCACAGCCGGATTTCTGCCAGAAGGATGGCAGAAATCTGGCTGTGGCCATGCTGGCAGATGGCGGTAAGGTGGAACTGCTGCTAGCAGCAGTGCCACCTCAGTAGACCGCCGCTGTGAGAAGAATACGGCCTGGTGGTGTTCTGCCTGGCGGACGCTGCTGCTGGCAGCAGTGCCCCATCCCGTCTCCTGCCAGAGGACCCCCTGACTACAGGTAAGTCGGGTGCTCCGGCAGGGGGGGGGAGTGCTGTGTGTGTGTGTGGGGATGTATTTGTATGTCTGAGCGTGCATGAATGCGGGTGTGTGTTGCGTGTTGTATGTGTGAGCATGTTTGGGGTGTGAGTGCATGTATGTTGAGTAGTGTGAATGCCTGTGTGCGTGTATGTTTGTAAGTGTGTGTGGATGTGTGTGTGAATAGATGTATGCATGTGTGGATGAATGTTGGAATGGGTGTGTGTATGCGTATGTGAGTATGTGTAGGGAGGGGCCTGTATGAAGGGGAGTCTGGAGAGGAAGGGGGGGTGTGGGGGAAGCCTGGGGAGGGGAAGGGGGGCTGGGAAGACCCCTACCTGTGACAGGGAAGGGATTCCCTGTCACTGATAGTGCCTACCACCTTTGTTTTCATGGAGGTACCAATGCCACGAAAACGATGGCGGTAGGCAGGGTCATGATCCGCAGGCGGGCAAGTGACCGCCGCCGGGCTGGAGAGTGAAGTCTCCAACCCGGCGGTCGTTACTGCTGTGACTGTCAGTGTGGTACAAAACCGCCAATGTTATAATATGGAGAAAAGTACCGCCAGCCTGTTAGCAATACTTTCCTCCATATGAACGCCGACTGCCGGGGTCATAATGACCCCCATAATGCCTTAACATTTTCACTGAACTTATAAACATAAATATGTCCATCTTATAAGTCTCCAGTGACAACCCTTTAACATCAGCATGGACACAGATTTCCACAGGTGGATAGTGTATTGTAAGGCAAAGCTTTAGCCTTTCTCACATATTTTTGTTAAGTGGTCTTTGAATGTATCCAATACCTATTTGAAACATACTTCTGTAGCTCACACTATTTGCGCTCAGTCTTCACCTTCTTAAATTGAAGTAGTGTTGGAACTTCAATTGGCTGTTACAGTGTGCACCATAGAAAATTTACAATGCTGAATCAGATTTGTCTTTAGTACTACTCCGTTTCTATTTTGTCCATACAGTCTATCTGAGCTGTATATGTTAGTGGGCCCTTCACATCCTATTTTGTTTTTTCCTTTAAATGATATAGCTGTTTACAGAGCAATTTGAGGAGTAGTAGTTTGGATGATGGCATCAGTGATAAGCTCTACAATAATATTTGAAGGAAACCTCTTCCCATTTCAGAAGGAGTGCTGCTGTAAGGTATGATGGGGCAAATGTATTACACAACAAAAGTATACTAACGTTTTTTGTAGCGCCCATTTGTAGTCTGTCTGCCTGTATCCAGTACCGACTGTCTGTCCACAGTGCTACCTTCATCATCGTCACTATAGCAGTTCCTGAAATGCAACATTAGAAAACAAATAATTCAATGTGTTGTGAGTCACGCCACACTGCTAACTTCCACTGGACTCATAGGGAGCCTTGTTGTGCTGAAACAGGCAAGAGTTCCTAAGGAAGCAGTGGTGGAGGATGTGGCTACATTGAAAGGCTGCCACTTTGCTCAGCACATTCCTTCTACAGCCAAAAATTACTTTCTTGTAGACTCTGTGCTAAAAGAGGTATCTGGAAGGAGATTATGATATACTGCCCTGATTGTCCTTCAAAGCTTGGGCTGTGTGTGTGTGGCTGTTGCAGGAGCGACCACACTCAGAAATGTTATTGGGAACTACAGTGAGCATAAACTGCCTGTTTTATATTTTCATATGTTCTGTTTCACGGTTGGCATTACTGTCATGTATTTAGTTAGAGCTTTTGGGTTTGTAGTTTTGTACTTATTTCTAATTAGTTAGTGGTTTCTTTGTTTTAAAAAAGTGATGGTGGTGTGAATGGAGTGGTGCTTGGCTAGCAAGGTGCGTGGAGTGGTGATTGGCTGGCGCTGTGCGTGGAGTGGTGTTTGGCTGGCGGTGTAAATAGTGACTTGCTGTTGGCCACTGCAACACACTGCTAACCAAACGCCAGTCCACATACTCGCATCAGCTGGTATGATTGCTGTGTCAAGCATATGGGCGCATAAAAGTGATGGGCCCTTGAATTGTGCTGTCTGTTGATGCCTGTTGATGCGAGTGTTGTACAATGCTGGGCCCCCGGCTGGCAGTGTGAATGGTCTTGTGCATGTCATGTATGCAAGGTGTGTGAAGGGACTGTAAAGAGGATAGTTCCTTGTTACAGCTTTACAGATCACGAGCTGTGAGTCATTGGTTCAGTTTTTTGGCCTTTCAGTTATTAACAGTGCATTTCATTTTTATAAAATCTCTTGTTAATAAAATTTGATCAACTGAACCATCACTCACCCTCCTGCCAAATCCAACCAGTATGTGTGGTAAAAATGAAAAAACCTGCTCTGCTGTAATCAGGCGTCGCAGCCACCCGTGGCATGCTAGGTGTCTCGGGTGGGACCCGGATGATGAAGCATGCCACCAACTTGGTTTGTGGGAAAGGGGTCTTTTTAACATGACCTAAATGTGTTTCGTTTCAAATGATAGTGTTTGGAACATCATGGAAGGACGTGGACAAACCAAAATTATATATTACAAAACTACCTGTGTTTCCGGGGGAGGGGGAGTACCTGCGTTTTTGGTCCTGTATGCGGCCTTCATCTAGGGAAACCTACCAAACCCAGACATTATTAAAAACTAGACACCCAGTCCAGGGAGGTGTAGCTTGCGTGGATCCCCCAACATTTTCTTTCCCAGAATCTTCTGCAAACCTCAAAATTTGCTTAAAAAAGCACATTTTCCACACTTTTCTTTGTAGGATCACCATGACACCACAAATTTCCTACCACCCAGTGTTCCTTTCAGTCTCCCAAGTAAAATTATACCTCACTTGTGTGGGTTCCCAAAGCAGAGTTAGTCTAAAAATGTCTAAAAGAAAAAATTGAGCTTATCAACTTGCTGTGCTATCCCCTCAATCTCTACAGGTTTCTGGCCTTTTCCTGTTGCCGGCACCTGGGCCACCCACACAAGTGAAGTACCATTTTTTATCAGGAGACTTGGAGGAATGGTGGGTGGAAAAAAATTTGTGGCTTCTCTCTGATTCCAGAACTTTGCATCACCGAAATGTGAGGAAAAGGTTTTTGTTTTGCCAAATTTTGAGGATTGCAAAGGATTCTGGGTGACAGAACCTGACAAGAGCCTCACAAATCACCCCATTCTTGATTCCCCTGGGTGTCTACTTTTCAAAAACATATAGGTTTGCTAGTTTTCCCTGGGTGCCAGCTGAGCTAGAGGCCAAAATCCACAGCTAGGCACTTTGCAAAAAACAGGTCA
Source organism: Pleurodeles waltl (assembly GCF_031143425.1). Classification (NCBI taxonomy): domain Eukaryota; kingdom Metazoa; phylum Chordata; class Amphibia; order Caudata; family Salamandridae; genus Pleurodeles; species Pleurodeles waltl. Next base: position 382,579,649 of record NC_090438.1, read on the forward strand.
GTTTTCTTTGGGAAAATGTGATGTGTACATGTTGTGTTTTGGGGCATTTACTGTCGCGGGCGCTAGGCCTACCCACACAAGTGAGGCACCATTTTTATTGGGAGACATGGGGGAATGCGGGGTGGAAGGACATTTGTGGCCCCTCTTGGATTCCAGAACTTTCTATCACCAAAATGTGAAGAAAAGGTGTTTTTTTTGCCACAATTTGAGGTTTGCAAAGGATTCTGGGTAACAGAACCTGCCAAGAGCCCCACAAGTCACCCCATCCTGGATTCCTCTAGGTGTCTAGTTTTGAAAAATGCAGAGGTTTGGTAGAATTCATGAGGGGCCGGCTGAGCTAGAGACGAAAATCCACAGCTAGGCACTTTCCAAAAAACACGTCAGATTTCAAGGTAAAAATGTGATGTGTCCATGTTGCGTTTCCTGTTGCGGGCATTAGTCTTACCCATGCAAGTGAGGTACCATTTTTTTCGGGAGACTTGGGGGAACACAGAATAGAAGAACAAGTGTTATTGCCCCTTGTCTTTCTCTATATTTTTTCCTTCCAAATGTAAGACAGTGTGTAAAAAATACATCTTTTTGAGAAATGCCCTGTAATTCAGATGCTAGTATGGGGACCCTGGAATTCAGAGATGTGCAAATAACCACTGCTTCTCAACACCTTATCTTATGTCCATTTTGGAAATACAAAGGTTTCCTTGATACCTATTTTTCACTCTTTATATTTCACCAAATAAATTGCTGTACACCCATTATCCAATGAAAACTCAGTGCAAGGTGAGCTAATTTATTGGCTCTGTGTACCTGGGGTTCTTGATGAACCTACTCGCTCTATATATCCTCACAATCAGAAGAGTCCAGCAGATGTAACTTTATATTGTGTTTGACAATCTGACATTGCAGGGAAAAGTTACAGAGTAAAATGTGGGGAAAAATTGCATTTTGTTTACCTCAATTTCAATATGTTTTTTATTTCAGCTCTTATTTTCTGTAGGACCTACACAAATGACCCCTTGCTGAATTCAGAATTTTGACTGCTTTTGAGAAATGTTTAGCTATTCAGGATACAGCATTTTTTTCAAGCCCATTTCTGTCACTAACTGGAAGGAAGCTAACAGTACAAAAAATAGTAAAATGTGGTTTTCTGATTCAAGCCTACCTGTTCCTGAAAGCTGGGAAGATGGTGATTTTAGCACTACAAACCCATTGTTGAGGCCATTTACAGGGACAAAATTACAAGCCTTCTTCTGCAGCCTTTTTTCCCATTTTCTTTTCAGAAACATTTTAATTTTTGCTGTATTTTGCCTAATTTCTTAATCTCCTCCATGGAACCCACAAACTCTGGGTACCTCTAGAATCCCTAGAATGTTAGGAAAAAAGGACACAAATTTGGTGTGGGTAGCTTATGTGACATAAAGGTTTGAGGGCCTAAGTGTGATCTGCCCCAAGTAGCCAAAACATTCTTGGCACCTGAGTGGGAAAAGGCCTGGCAGCGAATGGGTTAATATTGTAACACAGCATCCACCGCCATTTCTCATATGTGAGGTCCTGTTTTGATCTAAAAGAATTCCTTATGGATGTTGCATGAAACATAAACACATCATTTATCTGGAAAATGTGTGTAAAGGACTCTAACACATCACCCACATTAAAAATTAAACATTAATTAATGGAAAACTGTATTTAAAACAATTGGTTTAATAACTATTCAAGGTCATCAGTGCAAGACTCTATGCAGAGCAGAGCTAGCTCTATCATGGGGTGCCCTGAAAGGCTGGGGCCCTGGAACTGAGCCCACTTTGCTCATTCCTTAAAATGTCTCTGACACAAAAGCAACATACCTAACAGACAGAAGAAGCCCAGTGTTGAGGCATATTGGATAGAATATGAACATAACTTCAGTCAACTCCAGTTTCAGGTTTTAGAAATTGTGATTTGTTTCTGTAGAACTGTTAACAACAAAAGAGTACTTCAAAAAGACATAGGGCCTCCTTATGACATTGGCAGGCAGCAGAGGAAACAGTGTTTCCGCCCACCTGCCCAGTGGGGAAGAGGGCCTTTATATCTTTTAATTCAGGCAGTGGAATTAGCAATGGGGCTGTGCATGGGGTCCCCTGGACTGCCCATGCCAAGTGCATGGGCAGTAGAGGGGTCCCCAGGGGCCCCTCGATCCCCTATTCCGCAAGCCTTTTTTATTGCGGCGCTGCAGATTGCAACCGCCGGGACCGCCAGCCTGCCACGGTCATAATGTAGCAGTCGGACCACCACGGCAGTCCGACTGCCTCCGTGACCCTGGCGGTCTAGTGACCGCCAGGGTCATAATGACCCCCATAGTTTGGACAAAACTTGTGAACGCCCTCCAGGCCATGGGATGAATGAGAGACTGGAAATTACATGTTTCCTTTAATATATATTGTTTGTATATCCTTCTTTGGTTATCTTTCTGTCATTATTGTATATGCTCATATTTCCTTACACAAGGCTAGTTATAGTTTTATCACAAGAGCTTCCACATGGTATTGAAATGAGTGAGAACAAAAACGAACAATCAGAGAGAAATGTATAAATATGTATGGAGTGGCGAATATTAAAGATTTCCTCCAAAGAATTTTGAAAAAGGAGCATTATGAACATTTTGGTTTGCTTTTTGCTTTAATTTGAACTAGCCATAAAACAGCACCTTTGACAGTATGCTCTGGGACTGGTTCCTTAAATCTGGAACAGCTCTTTTTGGTTAATTGCTGTGGTTGCTGGACAGAAAACACACGAAGGCAGCACGTCTGAAATATACAACGTGGCTAACATACTGTATTTATTCGAGTACAATTACAGGCCTTCCCATACATTGATTCTGCCCCCCCCACCCACTTTCTTTTAAGCCCTTACCCTTTAGTGCTTGTTTCGTTTGTGGCCTTCTCTTCCCTTCTTGTTAACTGTCCCACCCTTTGTGCTTCTGCTTCTTTTGAACTTTTCTTTTCTTCATGGGTTATTATTCAGCATTTTGAATTGCCAAAGGGTTCTGAGTCACTCTCTCTCTTGCCCTTACATCTCACTGCCCTCTCCCACTCTTGCATATGATTACAAACCTGGGAGAGTCTCTTTACTCCAGGGATTTTGTGGCAGGGAAGTGCTGGTCTGATTTTGACTGGGAGGAACTTGGCTTCAAAAGCACACCTACCTTCTGACTTTTTTGGTGGTGTCCTATCGATCCTATTGACTCTGGTCGTTAGCTTTGGTCCCTGGCTGGAATTTTATTCCCACTCGGATCACTTCTCAAGCCTAGTTGGTGTCTCTCCTCCTCTCTAGTCCTCCACTTTCTTCTGTGTTCTTCTGGATCCTCGCTCCTTTCGTAGTCTGCAGAGTCCTTGTCGAAGGGAGCCCATCGTCTCTCTTTATTCTCCTCTCTGTCTCCTTTCCTTTCTCCTCATTATTATCCTCCTCCCTTGATTTCTACCTTACTTTCATTTTAATTTTCTTCTTTTACAGGTCACATTGTGTTCTGGGTACACTGCTGTATGAAGAACAATACCGGGTCAGGTGAGTCCTCCTCCTCCTCCCCTTTACATTTCTCCTCCTTTAGCTCCTAGTGATTAAGAACAACTACTGGATATCTTGAGAGAAAATCAGCATTATCCTGATCTTTGCTCTTTCTTTGCTTTACCTCAAACTGATCAGTTAGCAATGACAGAAACCATTTTAGGATTCTGGGATCATTCACTTGCTTTTGACTTAACCATGTTAAAGGAGCATGGCCTGTAAAACGTACAAATGGATGTCCTTCCAAATAACACCTCAGTGTCTCAATGGTCCATTCAATAGCTAATCCCTCTTTGTCTCTTATTGGGTATCTTTGTTCCCTTGGGAATAGCTTCCAACTAATGAAAAGAATTGCTTCCTCTACATCCAGCTCATTTCATTGAGAAAGAACCGCTCCAAACACAGTGCTTAAGAGTCTCTGTATAACATTAACGTTTTTAAAAATCTAGTATTTGTAATACCGGTTTGGAAGATATAAACTTCTTCAGTGACTCAAATGCTTGTAAAACCAAGTGGCTTGGATGTGGGTAGTCTCAAGTGGAGAAAAACATATTTCAAAGATCAGCCAAAAGAGCAGAGATGTGTGACTAATCAGGAAGAAACCTTCTATTTTATCCTAATAAGCTTAAGGAGACTTTCATAGCTTTTTTGTTGTGGGGAAATGGAATGGACGTTATAGTTTTTACTTTTTTTCTTGAGGTTGTATCAAGTTATTCCCCCAACGGTATCCTAAATACTTTACACAATCCTTTGTAATCTTTTTTTTGGGGAGGTGTTATGGAGACATGCTGACAGTAAACCTGCCAATGAACGATACAAGTGTATCCGGTGTTCTCCTCAGCTTTTACTGAAAATTATTATGTTATCCACATATTCAGAGACATATTACTGGTGTGGGTCCAGTACCTTAGTCATTAACCATTCAAATATAGCGGGCGTGGCCAAGATGGCGACTGCATCGGACGCTCCTTAGCAAGCTCCGCGCTGGGCCCTGTAAACATCCTGTTTCTGTGAACCAACAGGTCCCGCGATTGCATTCCAGGGACTCACTACACCCGGCGGAGCTCCGTAGGTGCCTTGGAGGCTCCGACGAGACCGTGGATCGTGTGCCAGGGCTTACCTGTCTTGGCGCCACAGATGCCATGAGGGTGGCAATGGTGGCGCCACGGCCCGTGCACGAAGAGGAGAGTGGAGTAATCCAGGAGAGACGGTGAAGGATCATCTCTGGCCCAATAAAGACAACCCAACCCACTGTGACCTGCTGAGCGCTCCGTGCAAGCCTGCGAGCCACGTCTGTGCTGCGTGGGGGGCGCAATACCGCAGATCCAATTATCGGTAAATCTGAGCCGGGACTCCGGAGGAGCTGCGAACAACATTGGCTGATACCAGTGTTGCCAGATTTTAAAAGCCTTCTATAGCCCAAAGCTGTTGAACGACCAGCCCAAAGTAAGCCCAAATGAACCGGTCCCAGCCCAAAAAGTAGCCCAAACTTTTAACACTGAACTAATGCAATCGTAGGCTGGAGCAAACATTTTAAAGCATAAATCAAATGCCATCTAGCATTCCAAGTGTGTATCTGCAGTCTGGTCTACTACTTTTCTACTTTCTGGACTTTTCATTAAATGGGCAGAAGACCAACATTTAACTCATTTCCTGCCTCCTTCAGACATACTTAGGCACTACCCCTACACTTGTTTTAGCGGGCTATCTCTACTCTGGACAGTGGAGGTCAACAGGGCCCTGCAGAAAAATACATCCTTGTGTGAGGTGAAAAAGGCTGTTTGTGTGAGGCGATAGACACCCTTCTGCAAATTGCTACCAGAGGCCAGAACAGTGATCCAAACTCCATGAACTTGAACTTAAATTATTGTTAAAGGCTAGTGTTTTGTGTCAAATGCAAGCAATGGCTACGCTGAGCAGAGCATGACTACAAGTGATGTCAATAATTTAGGCACTAAGATCACGAACAGAACCATGCAGTGAGGCTGAGCACTGACCATGTACCTTCATTTCGCTTAGCTCAGCCAATGAGACCACATTTGTGCTTGCACTGTCTGCAACTGGAGTGAAATAAATGAATAAATCAGCTGAGCACACAGCTCAAAGTGCCTTAAAAAAAGTATGGGAACAGTGATGCTGCATGCAATGGGGCGGGGTTAAACGTGTGGCTATAAAAAAAACAAAATATTCTCTTTCAGGTAGCCACATACATAACTCATACCTTAAAATAAAAAATAAAGTTAAGTTAATCACTGTATATTATGAAATCTCTATTAGTTAACACACTGAAAGGTCTGTGTATAACCAAAAAGCCACAGAATTAAATCTTCACTGCTGCAATGGAAAAATGTGTGTTGTGCAAATGTAAGTCAGTAGGTTAAACTTGCATTACTGGCAGTATAAGACAGACTGATACCAAACGTGCAAAATGGTTTCAGATAAAATGGTTTAAGTAATACCCAAACTGAATTATTTTTTTGAATTTAACTTCCCTGCAAAGCACGCACTGCGCAGCTGGTAACCCCCTTGCATTACGAGTTGAAAACAATAACTTTGTCATCACCAACCTTCATGTGATTCCATCCAGTGCTTAATTTGTGCTTGTTGTTTCCGGTGCAGAGCACTGGCACTTATTTTTGAAGGACGGCACTCTTTTTTCCTGCCTCAAGCATTTACTGTGAGCAAAATACACATATGGGAAAGACAGAGGAATGCAAAAATGAAAAAGAGCATCAGAAAGGGAGAGAGCAGAAAGCTGCAGAGTGAGGTGAAATGGCTTAAAATGGACTAAAAAGGTCCAACATGGCTTCAGGATTATGCTGCCCTTGTATTCTGTGTTTGCACATTTAATAGCAGCAGCCGCGTGTTTAAGAGGAGAGCTTTGGACACCGGCACGTTTTTATTTACAAATTAAGCATTGGCTATGCCACTCATTCTTAGTCAATCCTGCCATGCTTTAGATCCTATGCACTCTCAATCCACAATTAGCCCCTGAATATTAAAAATAAGGAATACATCTACTCACAACAAGTCACAAAGGCAGAAATTGAAGGACACTTACCTTGTCTTCCGCAGCTGTGCACCAACTGGCCGCACGTGAGTGTAGTAGGTAGCACCTACACAAGAGGAAGGGGTTAGGGGGGTGTCTCCCCTCTCCTGGGCCCCAATCCCGTACTCTGGAGCTGGCTTTAATTTGGGGACCACTCTAAGAGCACAACAGGAGAGACTTTTTAGGGGGGGGCACCACACCTGCGCAGGCTGTCGCATTGTTTCAGCACTTTGGTTCTCTGCTTCCTATTTTCCTCTCTCGCAACCTGACCTCCTTTTTGCTTCTTCACCTTTTGACGCTTCACATCTCGCTATTCCATCTCTGTGTCTTATCCTCCTACCTATCACTTTTGTTTCACATTTGTTTTCTTTCTTCTCTCTCTCCTTTCCCCTCATTCTCTTTCTCACTTTTGTTGGTTTCTCTTTTCAACCGCGCTTTCATTCTACCTCTGCCACTGACTGTCTTTCTCCCTACCTCTACCTTTCTGTCTACTGCTTTCTCTGCCTTACTTACCTCTCACCCTTATTACTCCCCCACCGTCTCTCTCCGATCTTTTCTTCTCTATCAACTTCATCTACCCCGTCTAACTTAATCTTCACTTCACTTCCATTTAACTTCTCTCTCTTCCCATCTCTCCTCTTAGCTACCTCATCTTTCTCTATTTTAATTCTGTCTTCTTGCACCTTCTCATTCCGCTAAATCTCTACCTTTCCCTTTACCTCCTTTCTCTATTTACCTTGCTCAACGGCAACCTCTAATAGCTCCTTCTACCACTCATCATCCCTCTGTCTTAAACGTCTTGTTGCTCCTACATGCTGTTACTCTCAAGACAATGGAACCGCAGAGCGACTTTTCAATGGTACTTCAAAAAGCTTGCCAGGTAAAAATAATTCTCCTTTTACTCAATTTACAAGCTCCGCTGTTGCCATACATAGCTCAGGCAAACGGTAGATTGTGCCGAAGCCAACATGATTCTAATGAGTTAAAATCTTACTGTTCCTTGAAATGGCCAAAGAAATCCACTGGGTTCTCAGGGTTTGAGCCGCTCGTCGCCACTGGTTAAGTAATGCCCAGCACACAATGTCAGCTTCAACTGTGCTTTATTCCTGCAACAAACGGTTAAGCATCAGCCACACTCATTCCTACCCCAACCGTCGTCTGTCTCTCGCCTTCACCACCCGAAAAATTCCTGAACCCTGCTGAATCTACATTCTAGGCATGTTCTCACATATAAACACAACAGGATACTTACCACAATCTTCATATAATCGCACACCAAGAAGGGGCATAACACAAGCCCCTGTAGCCCAGTGAGGAGCAACCCTTAACCCTTCAGTGGCCCCTCAACCCTTCGAGGGTTCCCCATTTAGCACAGGATCAATAAATATTTGTGAAAATAGGCAATTAAGGGGATCCCTCTTCATATTCTGTGCCGGGGGAGCATTATGTTGTGTTACACCACTTACTGGAAGGTCTGTGTGGCTCAGGCTCTGTGTGGGTGGCGCGTCGCCCATTCGCAGTTGCAGATTAGAGGCAGCAGCCCGCGCTGCCGCACAGGCAGGCAGGCTCAGCCTCAGTGATGATGTCACTGGGGTGGGGCCAGCCGCAGACAGACAGGCTCAGGGAGGGTCCAGGGGTCGTGGCGGGAGGACACCTATCTCGCGGGGTGGGGCCTGGGGCAGTACATCTCCGGTGGCGCCGCCCGCAAACAATTTTGCGCACACAGGGCTAAAAATAGCCCAATAATCAGGCTCCCGCAATTGTTTTTTTTTCCCGCACCAATGGGAAAAATATCGCCCATTTGTGCGGGAAATCGCCCAATCTGGCAACACTGGCTGATTAAATTAATTAATTACAGCTCGCCCTACACCGCAGACCTGACCCTGCTGCATCTAATCTAGCATTTCTAGGTGGTCTGCTGATGCATTTAGCTTGAGAACTTGGAGGGCTGTCACCTAGAGTTGAAGGGACTGTGAAGCAGAGCTGCCCCTTAACCACACCCAAGTGAGAAGACGAGCCACCTTGCAGATGACCTAGTGATGAATGCACATAGACGTTCGTCCACTTCTCCCTCCTGTGACACAAAAGTAAAACACGTCCCACTAAAACGGTAGGCAACGCAATGTAAACAGGTGATGGCCTCACATTAGACCCTCCGTCACAGGCAGACCACTTCCGACACCTTGAATCCATGCTCAATAGACACTCAGAGAAAATCCTACATGCCATTCTGGATATGAAAACCTCACTAGAAGCCAAAATCGACTCAATATCCATAGAAGAGAACTTAGAGCAGACCACTGCAGATTGGCAGATAGGGTATCCTAGGCAGAATCAGTCACGCAAAACCCTGCCGCCAACTCTTCAGGTCATGCAAACAAAAATAACAAACATGCAAGAAGAAATAACTGCCTTGCACTGTAGAGCAGAAGATGAGGAGGGACGCTCACGACGTAACATCATTAAATTTATTGGCTTCCCTGTACGCTCCGAGCTCCCCTGTGCCGAACTATTCTTGGAGGAGTGGCTCAAGCATACTGTGCTGAAGGATAAGACACCCCTCTTGTTTTCCATATAAAGAGCCCACCTCATCCCAGGGCACCCTCCCAAACCGGGGGCGCCGCCGCACCCTCTCATTGCCTGCCTTGAACTTTTGTGACTGTGATCTCATCCTCCTACTGTTCTGTACTAAGGGCCCTGGGCACTTTGACAACACCACGATCTCTGCCTACCCAGACTACACCAAGGAAGTGCAGCACAGGCGCGGCTCCTACACGAAAGATAAACAATGATTGTGTGAACTGCATATCAAATACACTCTCCTCTCCCCAGCGAAACTCAAGATTATGGACAATGAAAAGATGCACGTCTTCCAAACGCCTGAAGATGTATGAACCTGGTTGCATGCCCTGGGCTTTACTGGGACACTTGAGAAGGAAGAAGAAGCGGACAAGTGGGTGACACCTTAAGCACGGTGACATAGCAGAAAACTCCCACGGTCTTGCCCTGACCGTGATCAAGCAGCTGCAGAACAGGCCCGAGCAGTTGAAGCAGTGACAAAACATCAAACCAACTCATTCACCACTCTTCAGTCGGATAGTATGAGGACACCTGGATCTGAGACTTGCGAATTGGAGGCTTCATCGATCTGCAGCAACAGAGGACCCCACGTCACCCCCGGCTCAGTAGATGACATTATTTGATTTTGTGCTTCTCATTTGTTATTTCTGCTGATCAACAGCTGCTGCTCCCAAAGTGCCTTCCGGCTGCAGACAAGGCACTACAGCTGATGTTGATTCCTTTGAGACCCTTCCACACTAAAATCCGGGCCCTAGCGCGGTGCCCTAAAATGCACTTATAAAACAAACCCCTACACTATGCCTACTTGTACACGTTACCTACTAAGTTACTACTGCAACTGTTATTTTGAAAATGATTATACATATTGGGCGGCAAACCACACGGTTTCGGCCCTGGGGGGATTGTTGATACAGTTGGGATGTTTTTCTATTTACATGTTTGATTTAAAATGCTCTGCATTGTATTGTTGTGTGCAGTATTGTTACCTTACATGCAGGACACTAGCATTATGGCTGACTATAAATGGGACCTTTCATGAACGATGGTGAGACCATAGGGATTGAGGAGCAACTGCTAGCCAGCAGCCACTTTCCCCCATGTATTACATTAGATATGATCTATAACACACTATCATCAATGCATACCCCGCAATGTAAGATCCTGACTTGGAATGTACAAGGCATGGCATCCCTCACTAAGCGCCATAAGGTGTACTCATATCTTAAGCAACGTAAGGTTCACATTGCAATGCTTCAGGAGACACACCTTACAGCCACAGAGCTGGATCGACTGCGGTCTAAATGGTGGGGACAAATGTATGGCACTGTCACGTATGCCTACGCCAGGGGTGTCCTCATATGCGTGGCTCCAGGAGTCCCCTTTATGTTCATTACTCAACACATAGACTCGGAATTGCGATATGTCATTTTGGAAAGATGGCCAGATGAGATCCCCATTAATCTGGCAGCAATTTATGCCCCTATTGTTAATCAAACACACTTTCTAGATTCCCTTACACCTGCACTTTTCAGAGACCCACTAACACCAGCGATATGGGGAGGAGACTTTAACTGTATCATGGACATACATTTAGACCGTTCCTACCCCCCTCTATCTTCCCCCACATGCAATCGCATTTCCCACTACTTCAGAAAATGGAGTGCTCACATGGGTCTTAGCGATGTATGGCACCTGGGTCACCAGCAAGACGGTGAGTACTCGTTTTATTCACCTGTCCATGACCTACATACCAGGATTGACATCCTCTTTAGCACCACTCACGCTGGGCCTCTTTTGGGTTTGGCTGAATACCTAGCACGCACATGTTAGGATCATAATCCATTAGGGGCGACTCTATCTTGGGGACTACTGCGACCTGCCATTCCCAATTGGCACCTCCAAACTGAGGCCCCCCTATTCCGCAACGCACTATCACAGTGCATTCGCCACTTATTCGAGACAAATGCTGGGTCAGCCTCTTCTTGTGCCTTAGAATGGGAAGCCCATAAGGTAGTGATCCGAGGGTACTGTATGGCAACCACCTGGGGGATCCGACGACAACTTCTATGAGACCTCTCTGTGGTGGAACGAGACCTGTGTCAAGCAGAAATACAGGTCATGTGGCGCACTGTGTTGCCCTCATGACTTCTACAGTGTCGTCTCTGCCGTAGTGAGATGAAATTCACCCTGAGTCGTTATGACTAGCGTACACAGATGGCAACACAACACGCCCAAGGAGAAAGCTCGAGCAGATTGCTTGCCTGGTTCCTCCAAGGAGAACACCATAGTACACCGGCCATGGTGATCACATTAGCTTATAGCACAATGGCTACTTTGCAATTGGCTATTAACGTTGCATTCCGCAATTATTATCAACAGCTCTATAAGAAACTGACAACCCCATAATTTAGCTGTGTGCAGAGATTTATAAGCGAGACATCCCTCCCTCAGCTCTCTCCTACTCAACGGGACAATCTGGAGGAACCCATTAAACTTGATGAGATCAAGGAAGCCATTTCACAAATGGCATGTAATAAAACACCGGATGCAGATGGCCTACCAATTGAATATTACATCACAAACGCTACCATTATTACACCACGTCTTTTGGAGGTATTCCAGGAGGCCTTTGAGCGGAGCCGTCCACCAGTGTCCGTATGTGAGGCCCTCATAGTAGTGCTACCCAAACCTGGGCACGACCCTCTAGGCGTCAGATCGTATTGCACCCTATCTTTGTTAAATTTAGACTGTAAGATATTAGGGAAGGTCCTGGAAAATCGATTACTACCTGTGATGCAGGCAGTGTCCATCACGACCAATCACGCTTTATCCCAAGCCGCAGTACCTTTCTCAACATAAGGCGCCTCTTTCATATCCTACGTAACACCCCACCTGATGATTTACACCAGGTAGCAGTTTCTTTAGACATAGAAAAAGCATTTGACACCTTAGGGTGGGACTTCCTCTTTGCGACTCTTGAGCACATGAGATTCGGACCGTGACTTCTGAAATGGATTAATACTCTGTATACTGAACCATTAGCCAGGGTGAAGACAGGTCAGATGATCTCTAGTTGCTTTAACATACAGAGGGGGACACGCCAGGGGTGCCCGCTCTCGCTGCTTCTCTTTGCCCTGGCTATAGAACCCTTTGCCTCTTATCTGTGGGATCGTGCTGAAGCCTGGGGTATACTGAGCTCACGGTGATTCTGTCATTTCTCTTTATGCGGATGACGCTCTTGTCTACCTCAGGGATGCGCAGGCCACACTTCAGGTGCTTGTGCAGCTACTGGAGACTTTCGGTGAGGCCTCTGGTCTCCGGGTTAACTGGACAAAGTCATGTGTATTTCAGCTAGCCCCACACCCTCACAGCAACAGAGGGGTTGCGGAGGATTCACACTTGCAGTGGAGCTATGACTCCTTCAAGCACTTAGGAGTTAACATTTATCATACGTCACATGACCTTCTTGAAGGTTACTTCCACAAGGCGATAGCAAATCTCTGTAACTCCCTCACCTTCTGGCGATCTTTACCACTATCACCGATCGGCCGTGTGGCAATTACAAAAATGTTAATTCTACCCAGATTCCTTTACTTATTCTGAGCACTGCCTATAGTAGTACTGCATGTCTTCTTCAAGACGCTTGATGGGCTGCTCCTTGAGTTGATCTGGGGAGATGTACGCTTCAGGGTAGCTTTATCCAAACTCTAAGCACCACTGACAGAGGGTGGGCTGGGTGATCCAAATTTCGAACTATATTATGCAGCAGCACAGCTGCAATGGCCGATGACTTGGCTAGTCTCACCATGTGTCCGGAATCACACACAATAGGAGTCCGACTGGGGACCGTGGCAGTGTGCAAGACTTAGATTCACACAATTTGACTATATACTCATGCCTATCTGGACCCCCTGCATCCAACGCATGTACCCCATACATAATCCAAGTTGCCCACGCTGCACCTCTTCCCCAGTGGGATTCTATCACATGATATGGGACTGCCCACTGTTACAAACTGCCTGGCACACAGTTATTACAATAGTGTCGGACCAGACAACACAACCTTTACCCGTAACACCCAACTCTTGCCTCTTGAGCCTTCGCCCCCACAAGAAAGGAGACAAATGCCTTCACAGGTTCATTGACTTAGCGTTCATATTATTCAAACTCAGAATAGCAATGGCATGGAAATCCCCAAATCTCCCGGCCATATCCAATGGCTGAAGGACCGGTTAACTTGGGCCACAGCTGAAGCACACCATATATGTTGGCTTAGAGCCTGGGGTATTATATGCAAAGGTGTGGAATGTTGGGATCAACTAGTACTTAACCTGGAAGCCAAGAAGGATTTACATCCTCCTTGAGAAGTGAATTACATACCGATATATATTTCACCATTTCGCCCAGTCACCAAAAAGAGCTACACTGCTCACCTTCCTTACAACCTCTATCCCTGAATGTTTATTAATATCCTAACAAACATGCAGATATTATCCCACCGCAACACACAGTTCCACTAATGTAATGTTGCGCTCTTTGTATTATAGTTTTGTTGATATGTATGAAACTGATTACGAGCTCCTACCAAAAAGACAAGCTTTATTAGACCGCTACCTCATTAGTATCCATCTGTATGTATAAAGATACTGTTAATAATGATGGCAAATCAATCCGTGTGATCATCTAGTGCAATGTCTTAATGCCGAGAAATAATAAACAAACATGAAAAAAAAACATTCAAATGTAGCTGGAGCCCTATTTAAGTCAAAGAGCATTACTTAAAAAATAAACAACCCCCAGAGAGTGACAAAGGCAGTTATTTCTTTATCTTCTTGTCTCAATGGGATCTATCAGTACCTTTTAGTTAAATCGATTGTGGCTATGTACTAGGACTCTTTTAACCACTGAATCAACTCATCAATACATGGTAAGGTATAACTGTCAACTTTGGAAAATAGATTGTCTGCTCTAAAATCAATATAAAATCTTATAGATCTGTTTGATTTAGGGACCAAAACAATAGGAGAACATCATTCACTATAGGAACTATAGGAGGCTTTTACAAACATTAAATCTAATATTGTTTGCCTCTTCCTGTTGTATAAACTTCCTCCGGGCAACCAGGATCATATCGGAACATTGTTTTATCCTCTTCCAGGGCTCTGTATTGATTTGGCAAAAAATACATGTTTTCTTTCAAAACAATTCCTTTGAATAGCTGTAAAGGTTCTTAACAACTCTGTGGTTTGTAACACTCTCAATTTCTCTCCCACTTCCAAGGTAGCTTTCTCTGTACCCCAACCTTCCATAATTGAATCCATATAAAACTTGTATGGTAAAGGGACATGCCATTTCTTCAGATGATTTATAATAAATATGTGTTTCTTCTTAGGGCCATCTTTTAAGTGAATTTTGCATGTAACTCTATTCACTATCTCTATAACATGGAAAGGGCCCTGCCCTTCAGCCCACAGATTTTGCTCTCTAGTAGGTAACAACACAAAGACCCAATCCCCCAGAGCTAACACTCTCTACCTTGACTTTGTGTTTTATTATAGTGTTCTTGTTGGTCTTCTTGGGGCCTCCACAGGTTTGTGTCAGCAAGCTTCTGTGACTTTCGTAGGTGAGCTCTTAGCTGGGCAACATATTTTAGAAAGGACTTGTCTTCCATTGGAGTTTCTTCCTAATATACTTGAGTCATTCCAAGTAGGGAATGGGCTTCCTCCCAAACAAAATTTAGAATAGGGAGCCCTTAATCTGGCTTGTGTCTGATTCTGAATTAAAAAAGGCAGGGCAATAATGTATCCCATTCCTTCATTACTCAACATTTTCGGTAATCTGAGGTTAATGGTGCTATTAAAACATTCAACCAAACCATCTGCTTGTGTATGGCATGCCAAAGTGTGCAATTGCTTTATGCAACATCAAAACAGACCTGTTTGATCTATTTTGATACAAAAGGTGCACCTTGATCTGTCAAATCTGAATGGGAATATTCTTCCTTGAATACTTGAATAAATTTCATTAACTGCCAGGCTATTGTCTTTGTGTTTTTCGTGCAGAGGTACAGCTCGCAGATAGCAAGTTGCACTGTCGACCACGACTAATACATACTTTTACCCTCTAGTGAACCTACAATATCTAACCCTGCTTTTTGAAAGGGTGAGCCAATAATAGGGATTCACTCCTGAGACATCATACAATTTCTTCATGGATTCTTTGTCTGATAGACTGGACATTCCTGCCAATAACGTTGTTGAAAATGGCCCTCTCTGCAGGGTCACCTCAGCACTTTTTGCCTTTTTGCCTTTTTCCCTTCACATTTTGCTGAATCCACTTTCGGAACCTTAGGACTCTGAACACTTTACCACTGCTAACCAAATGATAAAGTGCATGTGCTCTCTCCCCTAAACATGATTTGATTGCTACATACATAGCTGGCATATTTAATGTACTCATCTTATAAGTCCCTAGTAAAGGGCAATACATTTGTCCAGGGTCTTCAAATTAAATGCTACAAGTGGGACTGCAGCACTGCTTGTGCCACCACCTCAAGTAGCCCTTAAACATTGCAGAGCCTGTATGTACATTTACACTGCCATGTGGACTTAGCATTTAAAACCTCTTGCCAAGCCTTCAACTCTCCTTTTATTACATATACCTCACCGCTAAAGTAGGCCCTAGGTAGCCCATATGGCAGGGTCCTATGTAATTAAAAGGCAGTACATATACTTTTCCTGGTAGTGAAAAATTCCCAAATTCCTTTTTCCCTACTGTAAGGCCTACCCCTCTCATTGGATGATATTGGGGATTCCTTATTACGTTTAATAAGCTGTAATTCCTTATTGAAAAGTAGTAGATATGTCATGTTTCGTACCTCTGGAATTGTAACAAGAAATCCTCTTTAATGGTAAAATCCAATTTATTGTTACAATTTTGAAAATGCCCCTTTTAGAAAGTTGGCATTTTCCTACTCTGTGTTCCTGCAGCCTCTCTCCAATGCACGTTTGAGGTGGGTGACAGCTAGACATTGTGCATTCCCTCTAGACAGCCACACACAAAGGAAGCTTAGGAGTGACTGAGGGGCCATCAACATCCTGTTGGGCCATCCTGGGCAGGATAGGAGGGAGGAACTGACACTCACACCTGAGTAGGCAGTGTTCTTCTTCAGCACAAAGGGCTGCATACACTCCCTGTAGTGAGTCTGGAGCCAGGAAGAAAGGACCTCTGTGCACTTCAAATACCCTTCTTTACAGTCACCTCCACTTCAAAGGCACAACTGGGTATATGTACTGGACGTCTCACGTTACCAACTCAGTACACTGCTGGATGTGTGAAGAACTCTGCCAGGAAGAAGGCCTTCTGTGCTGCATCAAGGACAGATACTCTGGACTGCTGCTGTGGAAGATCTGCTTTTCTGCTGTGCTGCTGTGCTGCTCTGCTGCCCTCTGCCGTGCTGAGGAAGGACTGGACCCATCTCACTTGAACCCAGAGTGACTCCAAGGGCTTGCTGGCTTGCCTCCTGTTCTCCTGAAGTGTCAGGGACATCAAAGACCTCTCTTCATCCTGCAAGAGCACATACATTTTGCTTGCTGCAAGTCTTTCCCAGCCAAGTGGTGCCAATCCAGTCCTGAGGTCTTGGAAGTGGGTGTAAAGTGCTTCAACTGCCCGAACCTGTGCATCGACGCCGTTGTGCCGATCGGAACTGGCACATCTCCATCAACGCTGATGCATTGATGCTGGGAGGATCAAAAGACAGTGCATCGCTGCCAATGGCAATGCATTGCTGCTGCTGCGAGGATTGGGAGCTCCACATTGCAGACTGCACAGCACATTGCCTCCATTCCCAATGCTCCGAGCCAATAGAAAGCCTACATCTTTGGGATTGACCCCAATGCATCCCCTCCTTTGCTCATCACCTCTTGCTCATCACCTCTTGCAAGGTACTGTTTCAGTAGGTCAAGGCTGGTCCCTGCCCCCTACCCATGCTCCATCACAGTCAGCCTGAACGTTTGGATTTATCCCGGTCTAGTGTGACCAGATGGTCCACGTTGGTGCATCATGCATGTGAGCACTACATTTCAGTTTTCTTCAAAAATTACTGATTGGATTTTTGCCATTTTGGTCTTTTTTTGTTTATAAAAATATAAACTCTTTTTCTAACCTAGTGTAAAGTTTTTTGTGGTATTGTTTACTGTGTTAACATTTGAAGTGTTGCAAAAATCCTTTACATGTTCCCTATTAAGTTAAGCCTGCCTGCTCTTTGCCAAGCTACCAGAGGGTGAGCACAGCTTAATTTACGTTGTGTAGCTGATTTACCCTGAATAGGACTGTGGTTCCTGCTTCCACGGGATGCATACCTCTGCCAACCACAATCAAATTTTTAACAAATTTTTTATCTGAGAGTGAAAACAAGGCTATTAAAATTGATCTAAAATGCTTTGGGTAATTTTCTCGTAGCTAAATTGGCCGCCTAGCGAGTATGAATGTGCATATAGCAACACTTGTTCCTTAAAATCTTCTCACACAATTAGCTGGGAGTTTTCCCTCTGGCCCGAACAATAAGCTGCTATGAATAAACAAGCTTGGTCTTAATACTTTGTTCATCTTCTTGGGTGTTTTCCCAAGCAAATTGTAAATGAGGGTCTTTTTCTGAGTTGTTGGTGTCTCAATGAACAGATGTCTTCATGAGAAAAGGGAGGCTTCTTTAAGACAATCAACCTTATCATGTAAGGCTTTCTCTAATAAAATATTTAAGTGAAGATTGTCTGTACCTGGGTTCAAACCTTCAAGAAGATCTGGAATAACTCCTACTTCAAGATACATTCTTTTCCCATGATGGCTATCTAGAGGTAACTGAACCATGAGGTATTCTTTTGATCCCCATGATGTCTGATTTTATGAGGAGGACTACTTTTCACAATTGATTACTTACACCATGAGTCTAGTAAAGTGGTTACTACCTGATCATTAAGAAAAATAGAAGCTGTCTCCAGATTGTCGGGTATGATACTCGGACCTATTGATCCACTAAATTTCCATGGGTTTCTTTTCCTCTTTCTTTTTCCTACGGAACAGGGAAATGTGGCTGCATTCTCACTCAAAACATTGTGGCCCTGGTGGATTTCCTGCTGCTAATGACAGACTGAATACTGTCCGAGATTTCACCTGTGATAGATTAATTATTCTAAAGTATTTGTTGGCTGGCTGTGAAGACCCTTTTAACGCGTTTACTTCTTCTGGGTGCCTTTTACTGAGTTGAGCTCTGATAAAAGTGGTTGCCATTTCTATAGCTTTATTATTAGTGAGATTGGGGTGTTGTTTGAGCCATAGCAAACGTATAGCATTTAAAAATGGTTCTAGTTAAATTTTGTCCATTACTTCTTCCTAGGTCACCTCCTGGAGTTTAGACCATAGGTCTGCCACATCTTTAAGTTACAAAGTTTAGGCCATAGATCCGCAACATTTTTGAGTTACAAAATAAGACTTCTGGGAGTATCCTGACTACGCCATTGCTGTTCGATATTTTAGCACCCCCAAAGTGCAAATCTACTTGCGCCCCTGCTCAGGCCTAATGATTCTTGTGCAGCCTCCCTCCCACTGAAAGGGCTACTTCACGTAGGGCCTGAGGCTCTGATCACACCACAGACCTTTTTACTGTTCATTGGAGCAGCACTGACCTCTGTGCCCTCTATCCAGGTCTTCTTGGGCCATTCCTCACCAGGCACACGGAGTCAAGAACAGTTGCCACAGAGAGCAAAATACCACTTGCTGTACTATTTTAATTGGTGCTTCTTCTGATACAGGAAGACCAGATGGTTCTTGCTTTTGTTGATTAAGTAGGTCACTTTAATACATTGCCAGAGCTGTCAAGTCTTCAGTTTGCTTATGTGTGACATTCCTGTGTCTAATTTATGACACCTTGAGTGACTCTGTATCATGAGTTGAGCAAAACGTTTGGGTCTATGTTTTATTGTTAAATACACAAATTATCCTGTTTTAATTATACTGCGTGCTCTTCCAATAGTAATATTTAAGATCAAATGAAATTATTTTTTCTGGCTGGAATCAAATTCTGTTTCTCTCTACATGAGCTCTTTCCTGCATTTCATGCACACATTATGTCCACCACACCCCTGATGCACTTTATTTCTTGCCCACTCATCTTGCTCGCTAATGCATCCCTGAAATTGCTGTCTGTCCCATTTCCTGCAATCTCTTTTCCATTACCCCAGATGTCTCCCTCAGGTACCTTCTTCTTTCTCTTCTTTGGCTCTACTAATATCAGGGGGTTCTTTTAGAATAGGGGGCCACTCATAATACTCCGATGTCATATGTGGATCTGCTTTTACGTTTTGTAAGATTTTGAAATTATTTATAATTTTGAAACTTACTGTTGGAATTTTTGATTCTCTCCCTTTCACTTCCTCAAGGTCATGCGCTTTTTAGTGAAAACATTGCGGTCAAAGATGATTTAATGCCAATTCCTGGGACAGAACCAGGTGTCAAAGGGTGAACAGTAGGTTTATTTCCTACATTTTTGCCCTGACATTTGAGCAAGGTTTTTGTACCTGTACACTGGAGAGTGAATCAAGAGAACAAACTAGTTTTTGATTTGCTTGATTAATTAGAAAAGTTAGAAACGCATTTACAAACACAGGCCTTCAAGTTTCCTTCATATTGCTGATTTGTCTTTCAACTGCAAACAAATTGAAAGACCTGACAGCTTGATGGGTGATGCTTTGTTTCTCAGCTGACATCTGCAGAGCTATCAAGGAAACAGCTTTACAAACGTTCAAGAAACAACACAAATACTGTAAATAACCAAAGCATGGTTGCAGCTTTTTATATATTTTTAACACCCATCCACTAAAACAGGACAAACAGGAACAATTTCCAACTTGGAGAGGGAGCCTATAAATGAGGATTTTGTGGCATTTAAATAATAATTATATAAAGTGATAACCATCGAAGCAATTCCACACCCATCATGTTTTATGTTTCATCACCGTATTCCATGCAGTGCTCATTACTCACTACTTTGAATATATCATTGCAAAACATGCAGCATCCTTCAGTCTTGGCTCATAATGCTTTGATGTGGTGGGGCGGCACGCAGAGGGCTGGGAGGAGTTGGGGGGGATCAAAAACATTAAATTCGGGGGAAAAATAAAAAAATAAAAACTTACCTCCATGCTGCGCCGCTGCTCCTCCGTCTCTTCAGCAGGCACAGGCTCCCAGCCTGCCCTGCGGACAATCCTGACGCTGCTCAGAGCAGTGTTAGGATTGGCTGGGAGCATTCAGCCAGGGTGCTCGCAGGCAGACTGGAATCCTGTGCCTGCTCTCTCCAGCCTGGCAACACAGCTGGAGAGAGCACAGTGCGCATGTGTGTTTGGCCGGCCCAAGACAGCCGGCCAAACACACATGCATACTGAGGGGAGTGCACAGTGCATCTTCTGCTGCACACGGGGGGCAACGGTCTATGCACTGCATTTTATGCATAAGCCATTACCGACAGACAGACTGCTGTATATAATATAACAATAATTTCAAGGGCAACACATTGTAGGGTCAGGGTTTCATGTAGCATTCTTTAGAGCAGAGAGAAATATTGTGAAAATAAGCCTCCTGTAGATTCCACCATGTTATAGCTTGTTCATAGCTGTGTTTATTACATATCATTGTTTGATAAGGCACAGTGCACTAGAGCATGAGATTAGGCATGAGCCCAAGAGCTATATTGGCCTGTGGAGTAGGGCTCTATGAATTCAAAAAGACCATTGTAAGTATTTAGGGCCTTATATAGACTTTTGCAAAAAGGATACTTTGCCAAATTGTGGTGATGTCCCATCCAAAGTATTACAAGTGCCATAGGCTAGAATGCACTTATAATAGGGCGTACGGGACCTCTGTCACACTTGTAACATAGTATCTCATCCAGCCAAACTCAAAGCAAAGCCCTTAGTTTGTAGAGAGTTTAAATTACTTGTGAAGTGAGTCTTTAATTAGAACTGTGGTTACGTCATCACTAACTGTCTTTTAGATCAAGTACTATTCAATGGTCCACAGCACAAATATGTTTGCCAGCAGGGCCAATGGCAGCGTGCCTGTGACCACTTTAGTCAAAGTGCCTTCGGAAATGGGCTCTGTGTTCTTCATCATCCAGAGGTGCTCCTCATTCAGGTTCTGCTCCAGAAGCTCTGGTCCAATGAGTCTGCGGATGGTCTGGTAGTAGTTGTCCAAATATTTAATCTGAAATTAATGAGCACAAAGTCATAGAGATAAGATAGAAGAGCAGTGGCATACTTCCAAATTTAGAAAATTGTTATAAATGTTTAAACAATTCATTATGAAAACCACTGTAATTCCAATGGAGTTTTAAATTGTAGTTCCCAGCCCTATCTAAGTTAACAGTCCTGCAGGATCACTGTGGGTGTGGTGTTTTTCACCTAGATGTTTGTGCTGCCGGAAGCAGCTGAAATATCCAGGTGAAACTTTGGAAGAATGGCAATTACTGAAGTAATTGCGTGCAGTACTTCACATTAACTCATAATCCCACAGTATTTTTTACACCACTGATGCCCGCGGCATTGTTATCTGGGGATCAGTAGCTCTGGAGATGTATGTATATCGGGCTGATTTGAGGCCATCTGGTAAACTTTATTGATTTCAATGATCACATCATCAATATTTATTTTTCTCACTCACTTCATATGCCACAATTTACTCACATGCTCTTCTGACAAAATGCTTGTGTCAATGAGCTTCCGGTCATAGGGGACGAGAGAAACTGCCTCAAAGGTGAGGTATGGTTTTCCTCCAAACACGTGCTGTGGATCAGAAGCATAGAAGTATGATGAGATGCTGAGAGCAATGCAATCTAAAAAGAGAGAGTTGACTGTCGAGTAGGCTCTCGTTATTCTAATGAGACTACTGGATTTTGAGTGGCATAATCACCTGCGGTGTGGGAGACTAAGTCTGACCCACTACAGGTGACACCTGTCGCCCCAATCCGGGTTTTGCTCCGGCTAACTAACAGTGCCTCATCTCTACCCAAGGGCAGGGATGATTGGGCAGCCGAGCGCATGACACAATTGATTTCTCAGGGAAAGCGTGGTCACTCAGGTCTCATCCATTTCTCTCAGTTACATTAGTTTCACATACACAATGACAAACAGAGGCAGTATATATTTCAATAAGATTTTAATGAAGCAACTGCATCTTAGATAGCAAAGCATGTGCTGCAATAACTAGGACGATACAGCATGACATGACTAAAATCGTGACAAGGAGAGTAAAGCATAAAAATAACACTACCATATTGTCACTATACTCAATAGATTAATTCATACCTAAGCTATTTAAAGAGCACAGCGTGTTAATCTCTAATTCTTCTCTTCAGGTTCCCCTGGGAATACATCATCCCCCATACCTGAGCAAAAGCCTGAAGTCTGCATAAGCAGCTGTAGCGAAGTGTTCAGCGATCAGCATATAGTTGTGGTTCTCTGGCTGGAATCTCCCTCTAATGTTCCATGGACAGGGAAGTGTTTTTATAATAAAACGGCTGATGTACTGAGAAAATGTCCCTAAATAAGGATGTATGTTTTTCTCTGAATGTCAGAAACAAAACTTGTACTACGTTCACTGGCAACCTATCTTACTAGAGCCTTGAAAGAAGCAGAGTGAGCAAAAATGTCTTGTCTGAGAATGTAGTGCTGTCCTAGGCAAAAACAGCTAGATAAAGAGAAATAAAACAAGACGCAAAAGTGGCTATTGTAAGAATAATAAAATGAAGCTGAATAAAATATATCTAGGTTAAAGTGCACAGCGGCAGGCCTATTATGCTAAAATAACATGCATGGAGTTATAACTAAAATGGCTACACAACAAGACGACCAACAAAGGGGGTGTTGGACTTTTTTGCTTATGCAGGGTCATCCCCAATCTTTTTGCCTCCTGCCTTCTATTTTTTCTGACCTGTTGCTGTTGGCTTTTGAACTCTGAGCACTTTACCACTGCTAACCAGTGCTAAAGTGCATATGCTCTCTGTGTAAATTGTATGTAATTCGTTTATCCATGATTGGCATATTTGATTTACTAGTAAGTCCCTAGTATAGTGCACTAGAGGTGCCAGGGCCTGTAAATCAAATGCTACTAGTGGGCCTGCAGCACTGGTTGTGCCTCCCACATTAGTAGCTCTTTAATCATGTCTCAGACCTGCCACTGCAGTGTCTGTGTGTGCAGTTTTAACTGTAAATTCAACTTGGCAAGTGTACCCACTTGCCAGGCCTAAACCTTCCCTTTTCTTACATGTCAGACACCCCTAAGGTAGGCCGTAGGTAGCCCCAAGGGCAGGGTGCAGTGTATGGGTAAGGTAGGACATATAGTAATGTGCTTTATATGTCCTGACAGTGAAATATTGCTAAATTTGTGTTTCATTGTTGCAAGGCCTGTCCCTCTCATAGGTTAACATGGGGCTACCTCTAAATCTGAATAAAGTGTAGATTCCCTTTGGGAGTGGATGGACGTGGAGTTTTGGGTCTCTGAACTCACAATTTAAAAATACATCTTTTAGTAAAGTTGATTTTAAGATTGTGTGTTTGAAAATGCCACTTTTAGAAAGTGAGCATTTTCTTGCTTATACCATTTCTGTGACTCTGCCTGTTTGTGGATTCCCTGTCTGGCCAGTTTGACAGATGGGCTGGTTGCACCTCACACTAGACGGTGACACAAAGGGAGCTGGGGTGTAGTCTGCATTTCCTGATGAGCCATCTGTGTTGGGAGGGAGGAGAGGAGTGGTCACTTACACCTGAAAGGGCTGTGCCTGTCCTCACACAATGCAGTCTCTGACCCCCTGGTGAGTGCCTGGGGCCTGGCCTGGGCCAGGCAGGATTTTACATTCAAAACAGACTTTACTTTGAAGTAGGCCTACTTCAAAGGAGAAATTGGGTATAAGAAGGGAACCCAAAACCACAGACTTTAGATCACTTCTGGACATCAAGAGGAACGTCTGCTTGGAGAAGAGCTGAGGAGAAGTGCTGCCCTGCCTGTGACTGTGCTTTGCAGAGCTATCCTGAAGTTGCTGCTTCTGCCAGAGTAAGAGGGCAAAGACTGGACTTTGTGTGCATTCCATCTTGTGAAGAAATCTCCAAGGGTTTGATTTAGACCTTGCCTCCTGTTGTTTGAAGTCTCAGGGACAGCAAAGACTTCTCTCTGGAAGCACCTGGAGTCTCTGGAGACACTCCTGCTCTGACAAGTGGTGCCCTATCCAGTCCCTGGCCCATTGAAAGGAAAGCTGGTGGAAATCCAAGGAAATCGACTCAGGACAACTTCAGATCGACGTTGCTGCTGAATCCGGTGACGCCACCTGCAACCAACTCCGCGATCTTCGCTGGAACGCGACACCCTTCGCAGGCCCGACGCCGCTGCAGCCCCACTGAAGTCCATGACTCCGTGGAAGTCTCCGCACCACGTTGTGACCGACGCTGCTCGAAGTGCGCGGATTCAACGTTTCGCACAGACGCCGTGATCCCCGACTTCGCACATCGACTTGTTGTCACTCTTCACCAAAGGTACTGTATTTGTGGGTCTACGCGACTCCATGTCCGGCACCGCTGGTGTCGGCTTGTTGGGAACAACTCTGTCACGATGTCGTGTTAACACCTCATTGAAGCATTTTGTGTTTCTAAGCGCTATTTTTGAGTTTAATCTTTAAAAATTCATAACTTGATTTGTGTATGTCGGATTTTTGTCATTTTGGTCTTGTTTTGTTTAGATAAATATGTCCTATTGTTCTAAACTGGTGTTGTGTCATTTTGTAGTGTTTTCGTTAAGTTACTGTGTGTGTTGGTACAAATACTTTACACCTAGCACTCTGAAGTTAAGCCTACTGCTCTGCCAAGCTACCAAGAGGGTAAGCAGGGGTTAGCTAACTAGAGTGAGGGTCCTTGCTTGAACAGGGGGTAATCTGACTGTCAACCAAAGACCCCATTTCTAACAGGGGGTGAAACAAACAAATGGAAGGAGAGACTGCCATTGAGGCAATGCATAAGGAAGAAAATTAGAACTACAAAAAGTGGAAGAGACGGAGAGCCCATTTCACAAAAAAAGGCACTGTGGTCTTGGAACCCTTACAACTGTCCCTTGTGCATAGTTGAATCACACAGATGATTCTACTATATTGAGGGGATTTTAGGTTTAAGTCCAATGATAGGTGTAATTCAAGTTTTGTGAATCACTGACATGAGTTTGCACTAATAAATAATGTCTTTTGCATGCCTAAAGGAGAGGTGTGCAAGTATTTTCATAAATAGGGTCCAGAAGAGAACATAGCAAAATAGTTGGGAAAGAAACAGTTAGAGACACAATCAGAGAGATAATAAGAGCAATTGGGAAGATGAAATTAAGAAGAAGGTGGATGTGTAAAAAAACATGAAATTAAGAAACATGAGAATAGTAAGTGAAC
The DNA here is from genome assembly GCF_031143425.1 of Pleurodeles waltl. NCBI lineage: Eukaryota > Metazoa > Chordata > Amphibia > Caudata > Salamandridae > Pleurodeles > Pleurodeles waltl. The sequence goes on from NC_090438.1 coordinate 382,605,280, forward strand.
ATGGATAGGGATTAGCCAAACAGAAGACAAAGTACAGGCACCAGGGACGTGGACAGAAAGCAAGGAAGAGAAAGGAGTGGAAGAAAGGCCAGAAATGGGGTGTTGGAGAGCAACATAAGAGCAAAAAGTGAAGGAAAGAGACCAGTAAAGAAAGAAAGACAGGAAAGGGGATAGAAAGAGGGAGTGAAATGCCTAATGGGACTGAGAGAAGAGAAAAAGCAAAGGGATGAAAGAGAAAAACATGTTTTCTTCTGCTGAACATGTTTTAACTGACAAGTTAAATCATCTTGTTTACTTACTGCTCCACTCTAGAGTTTGGTTTTCCTTAACACTATTTCCCCCCGAATTGTTCTAGTTATTATAAGACAAATACAAGCAATCTTGTAATAACAAATACTCCAGACAACCTATTTCATATGGAATCAAGGGATCACTTACTAGCTATAACTGCCCTTCAGCTCAACAATATTAAGTAATATGTTTTTTGTGATACAAAGATACCTTTCGTGTTAATGACATTATCCTAGACCTACTCCCTTGCCTTCCTTCTTAACCAATGAGGCTCCCTTGCTTCCAATAGACCCCTCCCTTCTCTAAATAAAAATGCCCAATCCCCTCCTTCTCCTGTACATAAATAAGCAACCCCAGGCACTCAGTTGTTCCATACTTGGAGGGTGGGAGGGACCTTGAAGGAAGGTGAAAGAGTAGGAGTAGGAGTAATGTCATTATCGGTAAGTAATGGATGAATTATCTCACGTCCCTCCCTTGCCTTCCTTCTTAACCAATGAGACATGGCAAATAAAACAGAAAACAGACAGTCGTAAACACCCAACTGAAAGAGAGTGCCCAAAATAGATACTGAAATACCCTTCTGCCCACATAGAGGAGAAAACCCTGTGACCCAACACAGAATCCCAAAGTTCCAACTCAGTAATCCCAAAAGGGAAGAACAATAGAGGAAGGGTTAGCACACATTGCAGCCCACCAAATCCCCACCACTGAGGTCCCCTGCAATGTAGCCACCATAATGGCCACCAGAAATCAAGACTGAAAAGTTAAGAGAGCCAATCCACCCGAACAAGGGGCACAAATGGAGGACCAAGCAAGGCCACGAACACCAACAGCAAATTTCAACCAGGGAAAGAATGTCCATACCAGGAAACAAAGGCATCCACCCTAGGCAAAATTTAGGCATCAGCCCAACCACACCATCCAGAGTACGCCAAGAGCCATGGAATACCTTAATCACTGCCCAGAGACCCCTGCATAAGCAGAAAAGATTTGGCCAAAGTCTGATCCACCTGCTGCCCCAAACACCAATCCAAAAACACTGTCCAATGCCTAGCAGAAGAACGCAATGGAAATTACCACGATAAAGCCAGGAAAGTCAGTGCAAACCACGCAGGAACCACAAGACCAGCAAATTTGCTCCTTCCAACCTCCAAGTGCAAGTACCCGAATGAACCCAGTGGAAGAGCCAGAAAGAATAGAGGAAATGGGACAACCAGAAAAGCCCAATCCGGACTGCACCCCAGCAATGGCAGAAGAGGGAATCAAGTTGTCCATGGCCATTGTGGAGTAATGAAAATTCCCCAAACCCCCATATCAGACCCATACCAGAAAGACCCTGAACAACTGGAAAAAGTGGAAACACATACCGCATACCCTCAGGCCAAAGACAAGGCAACCAGCCCATTGCCCCACTCGAGGACAACACCCCCCTCGAACCAAACAAATGGCCCTTGGCATCTTCAGGCAAAGCAAAAAGGTCCATCACCGGAACACCCCATCACTGAACAAACATAACAAATGAGCCGGGGTGCAGAGAGAAATACTCGGAGATTGGAAATGCCCAGCATAAAAGATCAGCCAGGACATTCACCACCCCCTGAATGCACAAGCAATCAGAGACATAATACAGTCCACAGCCCAGATGAAAATGTCCTGCGCAAACACGTCGAAAGACATTGACCTGGTACCGCTGTGCGGAACGATAAAAGACTGCATCATCAGACCGTCTTGCTGAACCAGCACCACTGAACCCTTCAGACCTGGCTAAAAACAAACTAGAGCGAGTAGAACAGACAAACTTCCACCAGGTCGAAGACCTCAGAGAGGCCTGAAGAGTCTAGAACCCCAGGGCCAGCACTGACACCAGCCAAAACCACCCAACCCGAGAGATTGGCATCCATAGACACCAACATCAAAACGGAACCCCTTGGACCTCCAGAAACGTACCAGAAGATTGAGAGCTCTGGACCCCAGTGAGAGAATCCGGTTAACCAATATGTGCACCTTAAAGAAAGTTATCAAAAATCGCTGTTCGATCCTCACAAGTGGTGGAGTATTAATACCTAAACTTTTATTCGCTTTTAAAAGCATCACTAACATGAAAGACTTGGTCGTGCACACCAGACCATTCACAATATCACAAGAACCTGAGCAGACAACACTTTGACGACTCATACCAGTAGTTGGTCACCATCCATGTGGCAATTGCAACGTTTGTTCACTCACCAAACGGGTAAACACCCTAACCTTGGATCCAATTGGTACATGGCACCTTTTGAGACACACTAACTGCAATACTCGTAATTGCAGTTATATGATTACTTGCCCCTGTGACTTACAGTTAAATTAAGTAGTGTGTTAATGAGGGGAAAAAAGACAAGGGCGCTCAGGAAAACATCTGGCCACAATAGCAACTAGAAGGTGCCTTCACAAGGGACAACACCCTACCCTTACAAGGTTTACAAGGTAAACCAAAAATAGCACAAGCATTTACGTGAGGCACTCAATCTATATATATGTGTAAATACAGCAATATCATAGCAATTAAGTGGAAACGTAGTAAAAAAATTCACATTCAAAATCAAAACAATTCTTAATGTGTCATCCAGTCCGCTTGATTTATTAAGAAAAGTCCTCCAAGAATTTGAATTCCACTAGTTCAAACACCCAATGTTCCAAGCCAACACGTGTTTCATCATAGGGAAATGACCCAAATGACTTCTTCAGGGCTTATTGACAGTGAGAGAATAAGCCCCTCGTGTAGCAAAAAACTGTATATATGTCGTTTCTGTAGTGGACGTTAATCTTGTATCACATAAATCACATCTGGATGAAAATTCAACTGTTTAAATCATTAATTTCGAGCATTTGTTTGAATGTTCTCAAGTATCCCAGTAATTATCACAACAACAAAAATACTGTGGTTCCCGGCCTGTTTTCAAGCCAAGCTTTGATCGCGAGTACGCCGACCCCTGTGACAGTATATTGGAATGACCACAAGACCAGTGAAGGTCAGAATTAATGAGCATCGTAGTAACATTAGATGTTGACACCACACCACCAAACTCAGTGTCCACCACCTTGATGCACACCAGACCCTGACGATATGTGGTGGGTTGTACTTGACACTCCAAAACTTTCTTCTAAATCTCTGTTAGAAATAGAACAACGCTTGGTGTTTAAATTGGGGGCCCATATTCACGGATTGAATGATGAAATACTCTGGATGAGCTTCCCTACCATTACTTGATGGGTCTCTTACTGAGACATCCAGTCCCTGACATTTTCCTACTTGACATAGGACTTGCCATGATTCATCTAGATAGTTTTGATCACTAATACAAGAGTGATGGTCAGTTGAGCACCCTTATTTGACATCTACCGAGGCCATTCCACACTTTCGGTCGTATTTTCCATATGACTTCCACATAGACTTCTTTACAGTGGATTGTAAATATAAGACCTTTATTGTCTGACATATAAGCTTCCCTTTAATATAGTCATGATTTATTTAGACATTTACACAATCGTGTGCTCGTTGTATAAATAATTTTTTCCAGCACGCTCTTATTATTTTTTGACCAACAAGGTGTTTCTCTTCCCCTCTCTGCTTTCCAATGACCTTAGTTCGTCATTTGTATCCCCCTTTTTTTGCTTTCATGTGAGGAACATTGTCCTTTTGAACTCCTCCACTGATTGGTTGCCTGCGCCTCGACCTTTCTATTTGACCCGTGAGCCGCATTCACTTCTTGCATTTCGGGAACGCGGCCCTGGGGTAGGACTCCGGCTACGGACTGTCTCTTGCAACTATGAATAATGTTGCTCCAACAGGACGCTTTTATTCTTTTGTTTTTGCTTGGACTACTCGCACTCTGGCCAAGTTAGGCATTTCTCCAACCGTGCATTAGTGGAGGATGAGGCGGTCCCACTTCTGAGATATTGACTCCCTTTTTTTTTACATATGAGCATTGTTCACTGAGTCTCCGCTTACCAATCCTTTCCGTTTTATCTTGAAGTACAATATACCTATGTCGAGTGAATAACTAAGAGTCATGCTCCTTTTCATTTGCAATTATTTTTGTATTTTTATATACTTGTTGGCTCAACCTGTATTCCTGTTGGCATATGATGGTTAATACAAACATAGTGGCTTAACGAAGTGATTGTGCCTTACCAGAGTCTACAAACTTACTACATATTGACAATCTGCACACTGTACACTATACATCAGTGGTTCCCAAACTTTATGATCTGAGGCTCCTTTGGCTTATTGGCCATTGGCCACAGCTCCCCAATATGTTATCTTTTTTTGATGGGTGGGGAGATTCTATTTTTCTCCCTGAAAATAATTGGGATGAATCAGATGAAGATATTATAATAATGGCCAATATTTGGTGAGAAAAAAATCTATTACAGGAACAATTCCTTCTTAACTGGATTGTGTTTTCAATCTTTTTGTGTGAGGGACATATGGCCTATAAAAGTCTCTTGAATCGAACAGCAGATCCTAAATCATGTATGTAGTGAGTGATGCAAACAATTCACAGTGTAGGGGGGATACAAAGGCAGCAGTAACTTACAAACTGGAACTAGCAACACTATCGCCTCCCACGATCTTTCTCTACAGCAACAAAAGTGAAGTCTGAACACTGCAGACAGTCTACCAAAACATTGAGACTTAGCATTGCGGCTGGAGCTATAATGAAAAAGGAGATGGGGTCAAGAGGCAGATCCATCCCATCTTCTGCCTCATGTTTGAGCAACAGCCTCTGTCAAATTGGAAACTGTCTACTCCAGGAGTACCAATAACACACATCGGCAGGCCCATTATTCATTGAACTTTCTCAAGCAAACTGAAACCTGCAAATAATAAGAAAGAAATGTACACAATGTAGGGATTGTGGTCTCTAGCTCTGCTATGTCTGTCTTACAAAGGCACATATGGAATGGGTTAGGCCTGAAGTGCAACCGCACCTGACATTCCGGTGATTCCCAGGCTGAACTTGCACCGCACCTTCCAGTCTCCACAATACAGGAGCTGTACGGAAACGGGGTGTCACCGTACCTCAGTGCAGTTGAGCTGTGAGCCCACCCACCTCACTCTTCACCTCCACAGTGCTGCTGCCAGGAAGAGTAAGTTTTGCGACCTAGTGGAGATGTGGTTCATGGCCCCTACTGCTTCGGCCTCATTGGCTGAACTGACTGAGAATGCAGGTACCTCTACCGGGCACGAAACGCTATACACAACTGCTCCTTCCTATGTGCTGTGCTTAGTCTCATAGGGATTTTCGCTACTCCTCTCTGGACGCTGAAGATGCTCTTCCACGCCTCATGCCCGCTGTCGATACAGCTTGCTCACTCCACAGAATTACTATGGGTTCCTTATCAGGCAATTTCATAGACACAAAGAAGGGACTAAGAGGGAGTAAAGTTTTAACGCCCGCAGAATATGGGCACAGAAATCGTGCACCTACTGGTAATTGTAGAGACAAGGGGGCCATATTAGGAAATACAACAAACCTCATATCTCTTAGATTTGCCCACTGCAAAAATAGATTTGAAGATGGAACTGATCTTAAGTGCGTGTTACTAAGAAAGCCAGAATGCAGGCTTGAATGGCTAATCCTCTCCAACATCCTTTTACATTAATTTTAAAATGACTTTAACAGAGTACAACAAAGGTCCCTCGGGCTATGTATTCCCTTTCAGTTGCGCAAAATCTCTCCATTCCTCTGGTACCTCTCTTCTCTCTATTTTACACTATCTCAAGGCACTCCTCTCCCAATCTTTCCTTAACCTGCACTCCCCTTAGGATGCACTTGGCCTGCTGGAAGTACACCCAGTCATCTGACACTGGGCTGTACAATACATGATGCATTCTTTCCTTGGAAACCTCGGTACCTGACCGAACATGGAACACTGCATCTTTTGTTACTTAATTCCAGGACCGTGCCCCTGGCATGTGCACTCTTTGGACATTTCTCACTTGTTTATAACCCATCCCCTTTGCTAGACATGGCCTTTAACGGGGTTCATTTTCCATTTTTATTTTTTCACGGCGTGGATGCACCTCCAGAGGAACGTGAAAGAATCCAGCGCAGAGATGCACTGGAGCAGTGGTTCTCAAACTTTGTGCTTGGTGCGTGGTGCCCCTGGCTAGTTTTGACGGTGCACTTGGTAATCACGGCACACAGATTGAGAACCACTGCTAAACATGTATCAATATCCGTGTATACATTACTAGACCCTTATTAACTCCTTTTTTTTGATTATATGTTTGTTTCACATTATTATCTTACATTTTTCCTGTACCTATGTAGCTACAACAACAGCCTATTGACACGCTTTTTCCAATGGAGCCCTGTCCCTATTTGAGGATGGTAAGAAGTGGTGCGCCTAAGTATTCATCCACCACTCAGCATGGCATCACATTAGCACCGACCGCCTCGTCACCCTTTTACAAAATATTTTCTATATACATACTATGTATTTTTGCCTGTGTTGATGGATCATTAAATTAGTTGGTCCATTTTGCCTTGATCAATAACTTTTTTTTTTTTTTTTTGGAGGTTCCAGAGCCAATTTTAAACCCTTTTTTCTCTCCAGCTTTCGTTGTTTTGCCTGTAGGTTTAAATGTATCCCTACTTACTCTAAACCATGGCACGGATTTCCAAAAAAGATCTCGGGCAAAGAGCCCCCTTGTGGGCCCCATCAGACATTGCAGCACTGGACTGGTGAAGAGCAAGCCCTATGATGAAGCATGACATCTAGTGGATGTGTGAGGGCTTTTGCTTCTATGTATAGAAGTGCCTAATAGTCTTTTGATGTTCTTTTGGAACAGTGTACGCTATTGTTTTAACGTGACCGTTAGGGAGACTGTACACTGGACCATTTAATCTCCCTATCCCTCATATGATTATATAGTCTGTTCTACAAGACATCAAAAAACAACGTTTACACAGGAACCACCAACAGGGACAAGATAGGGGAGTGCATCAACAGATCACCAAGAAAGGGAAGAAAAAAACACCCCTCCACAGAAAGAAAAGCCAGAACTATCATAAAGACCCTGGGCAATTACTTGAGTGCAAATGGAAGAAAACAAAGCTGTAAATGATGCCCCCTTTCACAAATGGGAGAAGCCGCAGAGAGGAAACTGCAACAGGGACGGCAAGATAGGCACCCAGAGACCCACAGATGCAAAAAATCTAATGAAAACATCAAACGAATAACTGCCTGAACCATCAACAAGTGAAAAGGTACAGAACCCATCCATGAAAGGACCCATTGGACATCCAGGAATAGCAAAAATGTCCCCGACACTGATTGAATCAGAAACACAATGAAAGAGGCTTGGTCCCCGTGACCTGCAACATGAACTGTGCAAACAGCCCCTACCACCATCAAGCCCCCGATTCCAACCCGAAGGGCCAACCATGCCCCCACAGCTACTGGTACCAAAGGCAGAAGGACAGCAGCATAAGGGGGAACATGCATGAAGGCTATTGCAAAGACAAAAGCCACACTGAACAGGACCCACAGAACTGACACACTCCAAAAGGGCAAGGCACACTGCCATATCATAAAGGCCCTGGAGAACAGGGCAAGTAACCCTACCCAAATGAATGTCTGACCCACAAATGGAAAATACATCAAGGCAGCACCTCCCCAGGGTCTTCCTTCCATTGCCCCAACCAAAGAGCTCACCTGGCCGGAACCAGAGCCCCAGAAAATAATTATAATGCCCAATAATATGCCTGCCAAAATCCAGCGCGCTGCTCTAAAGCAACCAACAGATCAGAGCACTCCTCATCCTCCCAAATGGCCACAGCCAGCTGATTGAAGACCTGTACTAAGGAGTTCGCTGAAGATGCTGAGAAAAGACAAGCTGTAAAAGGCAACATCTCAGTAGTAAATACCCCGAACCCAGAATTGACTGATCTTACTGAGGAAGCAGAGAGCGCACCACACTCCAGAAAAAAGGCCATCAAGCCAAACAGGGTAGCCAAATATAGGCCAGCTGAACCTAAGGAGTAAGAGCATATTCCCTTAAAAAAAAGGTACAATAACTGTAGAAAGCGAGGGACCTGAAACATATCAACATCCCACCAAACCCTTAGAACCAAACTCCAACAGGAACCGTAGAGGGCATAGCAAATCCAAAGGGCTGAACCTAGTGGGGAAACTGAACCCTCCAACATACGCACACAGAAAGTACAGAAAACACCAAGAGGACCAGCACAGGGGCCAAAATAACCCACCATTCCACACAGGAAACACATTTCCCCACAGAAGAAGGAGATGGCACCACAAACCCTGAAGTCAAAGAATCATAGACAGTCACAATTGTCTTAGGTAGGGCTGTTGAAAAAGGCCATGCAGACTGCAACCAATGGCTATTTCATAAGGTGAGTCATGGGTCTGGAGGTAACGCTGGACAGTGGAGCGGAGGAGACTCAGCTGTGGGCATTAGGAAATCCAATGAGGTTTGGAACAAGTGAGGGTTCTGCGAATCCCACAAAGAGGTGCTAATCGGTTTACCACGGCGAGGCCATAACTGTCGCCTCATGAATCCAGGCCAAGTGCTCCTGCAAATTCTCCCCATACTGAAGAGGTCTACTCCCCCCACCAAAACTCAGAGTGTCCCAAGCCTATTTGTGAGGAAGAGGAGCAGTCTCTGAGGCAGTAATAGGCAGTACTACAGGCATCGGAAAAGCAGTGAATAGAACACATACACACCTAGACCGGAGCTCATAAACTTCTGGGTTTAATCCATCAGTTTTTTTGCTCGCCATGCCATTTCAGTTTGGACACCACCATACGCAAATCAGTCTCTATCCTGCTCCTCATGAGAACAGTCCAGCATAAACTGCTAGGCCAGGTTCTCCCTGGACCCGAAACAAGCATCCTGGGACCAGTTTCAGGTTATCAACCCTAATCAGTCAGCCTTGCTTGAATCTGGTGGCTTAGTGAGCACGGGTCCACGTCTGGGCATACCCTTTCCACTTCTTTTTGCTTTTCTTGATGCAGCAATGCTACTCTCCTCTAAATAGAAGAATCCAGTTCAATGTGTAGAAATCCACCACACATTTACCTCGATATTTTTACTCTTGCAGCCGTCACTTGACAATGCATTTGTTCATGAAACTCCCAAATTGCATTTTGTCTCTTATTTACAAAAGGCCTTTTGAGCTTCACATATTTGGGAATAGCGCTCAGTGTTTCCCTCTGCAGAAACACTATGTTGTATGATCCCAAAACCAGCAACTTCTCAAAACCTCCTTCAGCAGGGGATAGTTATTTTAAAAACCTCTTAGGCCCTTCTTTGGCCTGATGCGAATTTTAGATCTGAGGTTTGACAGCACAGCTATCAAACAGACCTGTTGTTATCAGTCTACATAGTGGGCTTTGAGCCTGCCCCTTTCAGCCATTTGATGTCTTTGGCGAGGCTCTTTCAGCCAACTATAGCCCTCTTTGTCCGATCCTGCTGCCTCCTTCCTAAGTGCCTCAGTCTAATGGCCTAATGCTGTGCTGTGCTAAGCAATTTAATCTCGGTCGTATTGGCTTTGTTTTACATACTATCCACTGTATTTCTTCATCGCTTCAAGTATTTCTGTATCTTAAAGATTCATGACAAACCCTAATAAGGGCCTGTGTTCATTATGACGGCTGAAACATGGCCTGCAAGGTGATTATTATTAGACGTTGGGGTTAAAAGTTAAATATTAATCATTATTAATTAAGCGAGCATGTAAAATCAAAGTATTTAAATTAAAAATAATAATAGCTGGACTTCTTAAACTGCATGGTGGTTGCTAAGTCACAGCTAGGTGCTGTGTAGCACCTGATTACATTGTGTAAGTGTGTTCCAAGGCCCGTTTAGAAATTCTGTTCACTGAGCTGCACTGGCACATATGCGGGCTGTGCAGTCTTCATGTGCTCAGTGCATAGAAGCAAATCCTGCAGGCTCCGAGCTCTGCTGTCCGAGGCCCAAAGAGTAACTCAACTCAAAGATGTTCCCCAACTCAGATACTAAAACTGTACTCATTATTTACCGATACTAATCCATCACTAATTCTTGTTGGGTTCCGGAGTAGCGTGCTACTCATCGAAAAGTGCTTCAACGCCTCGTCAGGGGTAGTAAACGCTATATAAATACGATTACAATTACAATTATTGGGATCGAGTACAACATTATGTGTGTCTAATATTCCGAGTTGTGTGGAATTACTGGATGTCTGACGTTGGCCTCTTGCAAATGTCATCAATGTCTGGCAAAATTCGCACTGCAAGAAATGGTTAGAAAGATGAAAGTTCGAAGAAATCAGAGAGGGGAACAGCAATTCTGCATTTTCCGTCGCATACGGAGCAGGAACGAACAAACGTGTGCTGCAATCATTTCCCAGTGACAACCTGCAAGATGCCGTTTTGGGATTTCCACAGTGTGAAAGTGCTTGGCTATGCCCCCCCCCCCCCCCCCCCCCCAATAAGAAAGGGAGAATTACAACAGACTCTTATATTTTGTAGCATTTATATGTTGGAAGTACCTGATGTAAAAACAAGTTCAAAACAAAAGGAAAACATCGTTACACCCCAAATTTGTGACATAAAAGTGACCCACCTAAACATTGTAATTTTAAAGTGCCAAACTATCCCGAATGAAAATAACAACATATTCTAGAATACCATTTTTGCTGTTGCGCAAAACCATTGTTCATTTGTATGGGAAGGTTTTCCTAAAGGTGAATGTAGGACATTCGACAGATACAATTTTCGTGATCAGAACGGTTAATAATCCAAGCATTTACCTGGGTTTGAGCTTCTATTACCAGGGCGACATCTTCTATACGGACTCCAAAATGTCCATCATGGTAGTATCCAGGCTCTACGACACAAAAAGAGAATATTGTCCAGCTGCATATTTAGTGATTATTTGCTTCTTCTCTTCTCTTACAGCAGGTGCTTAATATGTAATAAAACATAAGGAAAAGGGCACCCGGATTTTCGAGGGAGAAGGAGCCTGCTGCCAGCGCTTCAAACCGCTGCAATTGCTGAATACCACGGTTGTCTAGCCTTGAGTCAAAAATGACCCTTTCTTTCATCACCTTACACTTCTTCTTTATGTTTTGAATGTTCTTTTTGTTTCATGCTAGCTCCCATTACCCGTGTTTGGTTCATCTCTTGCCCCTTCTTTCCCTGTTACATGCATTTCTCTCTCTTGTACTGGTTCAAAGCCTAACGATGAAAAGTAAGTCCCGGGCACAAAAAAATGAGTGCTAGTGCCTACAGCCCTCAACTACCGACACACAGTAAGCGCTGCTCACAGAAAGCATCTCAATCGATAGTTTGCTGAGTTACTACGTGTTAATCAGGAAAATCTTAAACATTTTTAAACTGAAAAAGGGAATAGAAAGGTGTCCTCAATACCTGGAGCGTTCGTGTCCTGGGTTTGGTCTGAAAATCCATGAACCATTCTTAAAAATAATTTGAATGTAAGTGGTAGAAAGGAAAAAAACACACACACTTACTTTCCCTCTCCAGCTCTCTCTCCCTCCTCCTTCTCTCTCCCCCCCCCCCCTTTTGATTGCAGCAAACGTTAGCTGTGCAAGAAATATAAAGTGTAGTTCCACTTTACCCAGCCAACATTCCCTGCTGCCGAATGCCCCTCTCAACATATACAGAACATTAGGCTGCAGTAGTCTACTTTTCTTCCGAGGCTACAATGGCATACAACTGGTGCTCCTCCAGAAGAACTGCAGAATTCAGAAGATGTCCTATCATCTCTGGGAGAGTGGCTATCATGCAGACACCTGTCCCCGTAACAGAGCAGTCCTTTAAGTCCTCTGCACATCACAAAATCTGGAAACTGGCACAACGTGGGGTGATGTTTATCTGTTATACACATTTTCCAGGAATGGTATGTGGATCTACTGTTTAATATTTCAGCACCAATTGGGTTGGCTCTGTCTCAAATGTAATTTTCTGGGGGTTCCTTCCACACAGCCTTTGCGCAGTGTGACAACACTCACAGCAGGTAGCAATGAGGCTGGTTCCATGCTGGAGTATTCCAAACAAGGGAAGCAGGAGATCTTTGCACCAGGCTGTCATCAACCTTCTGAAGGCAGTAATCAGGGACAGGGAAAGGGGCACAACCTAAAAGGTTCCTTGACTTGAAAACAAAAACTGCAGTCTCCTCTCTCTACTTTGCCATTAACCAATTGGCAGTACTCAGTAAGAACTAATCAACAGCCTTCTGCTAACAAAGGTCTCCTTCAATTTCTGAGAGTAACCCTTTCTCCAGTCTCCTTCTCTTCAATGTCGAGGCTGCACCCTCCCGCTACAGGAACGCAGTCAGTCCACTTACATTGTGTGGGGAAGCTGTCTCCACTCTCCATCCTGCGCCATGCTAAATGAAGGCCATCCAGAAAAGTTTCCACTGATTCTACTCCTCGTAATCTCACAGAACACAGTTGTACTACTATACATGTTTCACAAAATTGCTGTACATATGTGAACTCGACACACACAAAGAATGTCAGTACATTGGTCTCAGGTTTACTTAACATCAGAACTTTGAAAGAAAGAGATAAGTGGACCGCACTCTCCTTGACACAGAGAAAAAGTTCTGAGTACATCAATGTTTCACAAACCCCTTTATGTGTCTTTCATAAATCATGTACAATAGCCCTATCCCTGCCAGGAGGTAATGCTTTGTGTGTCCTTCCTGATCGGAGAACAGGTTCTAGAATGTGAATTGCCAGGGATAGTCCTAGACTTTTGTACATGTGCTGCATTAGTGTGGTGTCAGGGCAACACTAAAAGTCAGGATAGCATTTTAACATGCAGTCCGGAACTCGAGGCAGTTTCACAGGCAATCAGGCACTCAATGCAAAGGTACACAACTGTTTACCATGCAGGGGACATTCCCGTCCCAACGACAAATATGGTGGAGTGAGAGTACCACTGATTTACATCAGAGCTTCCGCTAAACAGTACATGAGGGCAAATAGACCTGCTGGCATCTTTATTTTTCCCTGGCAGTAATAAAGGCCCCAATATACCTGTGGCTAGCAACAGATAGAACAGCCTCATGAATCTTGTAGTATTCGTCAGTTTAAATGGGCAAAAGGATGTTTTAAAGCACAACTTTTGGGTTTAGCCCTCTCCACATAAAGCAATATAATGTTCATTTGATGATTATTCGGTAGACTGGTATCATCCATATACATCATCCTCCGCTTTATGTTCAAACTTCCTTGCTGCATTACTTTAGGTGACTCATAATTCCAAGAGTGCAAACCTGTTGTTTTGCTGATGCATCAGTTGATGGCTTGGTTTTGTTTTGTTTTGTTTGCACCAGAACATCTCAACCTATACACCTTTCTTTTTTACCCCTTTCAAAAAACCTGAATAACATACTATCCCCCTGTGTCTCATGATTTACGCCCTTATTCCTTCCCTTGCAGGAATGTGTCCTCATGAATAAATTGGGAGGATGAGTGGTGATTCTGAAGCATATCTGTTGCAAAGTATCCATTCTGAGATTCCCACACTCTTGCATTAATTTAAGACAATCATTAGAACAATAAGGTCTATTTATATCTATCATTAATCTGATAGTTTTCTTATGTAAAAACCATATCGGAGTAGCCCCATTGCCAATGAGAAAAATGAATGAAAAGGCACTTAGGGCTCATTCAGACATTGGCGGGCCTAGGACCGCTAATGCCGTGGTGGTGGTCGGACTGCCACACTCCAGGCGGTCTGACCACCACATTATGACCCTGGCTGTCGGACCACCAGGGGACCACCGTCCCCACCAGGAACATGGTACCCGACGGTCAGAGTTGTGCTCAGCCAAGGCAGTGCTGCACTGATTGCGAGTCCAGTTTCCACCAGACTTTTCATGGAGGGAACCCTGCCATAAAAAGGCTTGCAGAAACACAGTGCTAGGGGCCACAGGGTGTCCGCTGCACTGCCCATGACTATGTCATGGGCAGTTCATGGCCCCCCCTTGCCCAGCACCTTCAGAATGCACACTGTCTGAGATTGCAGACAATGCAAATTCCTAGGGTGCTGGTGTCCTATGGTATTGACCTCGGCTCCCTTAAGGCAACCAAAACCAATACCGTAGCACTGTTCCTGTCTGGCTGACTGGCGGGAATGTCATAATACGATATTCCCGCCAGTCAGCCCAGTGGGAACATCATAATACAAGGGGAGTGAGGCAGCTGGGTTTCCGGCCCCCTCATCCCCGCGAGTCTGATCATAATGAGCCCCTAAGTTTTCTTTATAACGGCTTGCTGAATATAAGGGAAAAGTTTAAAGCTGCAAATCATCAGATTTTCTTTAGACTTTACACTGTTTTGAATGAGAAATCAGACAAGAGTTAGAACGAGTCCTTCAAGAATGGAAAATCAAGTGTTTTTTGCAAATTTCGTTTGAAGATATCTCTCTTTTATAAGATGGTCTTGGAAATTTGCTATGATTTTATTATTCCTGCCTTGCGATCAACCCATGATGCACAATGGAAGGACAGATTACTCTCACTCTTCTCTCATAAAAAATATTCTGGAACTACATTTAGAGCCACATTTAGGAGAGGTTCTTTCTTGTTGCTGTCTTCACGTTGTTCAAGGTTGCATAGATTATTAACTCTGGAATGATTGTGACAATCCCATTGCTTGTATTGTGCAACTTAATGTTATCCAGCACTGAGCATTAAGTTATGGCACCCCTTTTAACTTCTTTTATATATTAATTCTATTTCACCAATTTGTGGATTTATATTGCTCTGTTTTTTTAACTCAGTTCTCGCTCAGATCCCAGAATAAAGACATGACCGGACTTTATTTTTAGTATTTTGTAACAAATAGATCCCATTCTGTCTTACTGTTTCCTTTTTAATTACAAGAACTCTCGTGTATAGAGTTCTATACTGGCCTTATCAGTTTATGGTCTAATTTAACACCTATATCTGCCTCTTAAACCTACTCATTTGACTACTGTAATGTTGACATCTATTTGTCCTTTCTCTGGATAAGGACTAAAGTCAACAGTTAACATATGTGTACATGGTGTATAATAGTTTTCAATACTGGATGATCGAGCCTAGGCTTGAACTTGAAATACACAGTGGTGGGTGGCAGAAATTAACTCTGCATCTCCTCATTCTGTGCCATTTACATGACTGTTGTCCTAATCCTTCTCATGGATTAAAAGCATATGAGCAATGATGAAACTTTCTTCTCTGATTAAATTGAAGCCAGTTTCAGCTGGTTACACCTAAAGATGCTACATAGAGTGCTACACTTTTTAGGCAATACGTCTAGGCTTATGTTATTGAATATACTAATTTATATGGATGTGCTACTGTTGTGTAGTAAATAACAGACTTCCAATTGAATTGAATAAAAAAGGAAATGCCTGCACCATTATATAGCCAGGCTGTGCCAAAACTCCAGAAAGTATAACAATGTAAAACCAGCAATGGATTCACTTCACTGGTTACTGGTAGAAGCAAGAACCACATTTTAAGTTATATGCATTGAACAATAGATTAGCAAAGGTTGAGGTACATCCAAAATCATGCCCCACGCTAATCCCAAAAAGGAATCTTCATTGAGCTACGTCATATTGGATTACTCAACAAACTTCCAAAAGGCAAACACTTGGAGCCAGAACACTAGGAGTTCAAGGACCAAAGTTGTGGAACACTCCAAAGGCGACCATGGGAAGAAAGACCAACTATTTATGCTTCAGGAAGCTTCTAAGAACAGAGCTTTACAAAACAATTGTCAGCTAGACCACAGAATTGATGAAAGCAAGTAAGGAATACCTGACATCAGCCAAGCCCTGCAGATGACTGGAATCCTGCTACTATATAATCTTGCACTTTTAGTGGGAAATGTACAACACTCTTAAGAGTCCATCAAGGGACATGCAGCAACACCTCAAAATAAATAAATACATTTATAACTATTGAACATTTCAGCTAATACTCAAACCACTTCTGTATTAATCAGAGAACATTTAAATAATAATAAAGCTCCAAAACACTGTTGTTTTGTAGAGGCTGACAGGAAAGCCATATTGTGTCTAAAGTCATAAAGCAAAAATAATGTTTTCATCAGCGAGGTCTTGCAGCTAAATCTGAAAGCTGGCAAGATATATATTGGACTAAAGATCCACATAAAACACAAATCCTGTTAAGCAGGGACTTTTTGTGAAAATTAGCCCATAGGCTGGAGCATTCTCTTTTGAAGGCCCAGACTTTTTTAGTGCTAAGGACTTCTAAAAACTCTTGTTAAATTTTGTTAGCTGTCGTAGTCACATGCTGCTCCAAAATAATTGTGTCTTTATATTTCTAGGAAAATAATCCTTGAACGGTAGAATGCCTGTTAAAAAAAAATCCATATACAATTTGTAGGTCTCATGTTTACATTTCAGACAGAATTCCCTCTTGGTGATTTTAAACCTACTCATCTCTGTTGTGCTATTTGCAATGGTAACATACACTTTTGAGTGTTTACACATGTAATTTGCTCTTGCATTTTTGAGTGTTCTTACTACTTTTGGCTATTCACAAAATGTGTTTGTAAAGTTTCTCAAAAGTGTAGACTTAGAAATGTGATTTACGGCTACCAAAAAATAAGCAGTGATAAGTCCAGTACCACATATGGGTAACCACTGATACTGGAACACCCTCTCATAGAAAATCATGGAAGTAGGGACTGAAACTAAACATATGAAATCATGTTAGAATATTTTTTTTTTTACATATTTCATATTGATATCGAATTCAAACATTTAATTTTATCAACCTATAATTACAATACGTTTAATCTTGAGATGTATTTTTTTTATACTGTAGGTCGGATTTTTTTTTTAATTTAAACTTTGAAGAAATGTGATTTCATTCAGAGTGTCCCTAGGGCAAAGTGTACGGAAAAGTAAATACGTTTATATAATTAAAAAAATATTAAAAATGTTTTCTGTAAAAAATTAATTTAAGTCAAGGTCATAAATGTAATTTAAACATATCAAAACAAAAGTTAAAATGGTACAGGACTACTAATGTAATTTTTAAGTTAAGCCTTAATAATATAAATATTTAAATGTATACAATGTATTTTAAGAAGTCTACATTAAAAAACGGATTCCCACTTAAAGTAAAAAAAAATATTATCCATCAATAATTATTTAGATTGATGTATAGAATTATTTAAAAGTGACTTAACTATATTTCAATAAAAAACGCACATTAATTTTCAATTTCAAAAATGGTTATACAATATTTTATAATCAAATAATAAATATGTTTTTTAGATTTCTTTTGTTAACATTAAGTTACATTCATTTAGATTTGCAACTATTTTTTGAGAATGTAATTTAATGTATCATTATTGCCAATTGAGTTTTATTTTAATTCCCTATCTACATTATTTTCTAGGGGCGACTGTTGCTTGCAGCATCAGTGTTTAGCTATGTTTGTGGTGGACGTACTGCAGCTCTGAGATCTTGTAATTTACTACTGTTTTGGGTCCTTTTTGTCTGTAGTAACTTTTAGAAGCTCAGTTTGTAAGTAGGGATGGGTTTATCATTTAGTGGGTGGGTGTATGACCATCCCTAAGGCCCTTCTTAATTCCCTCCTTTCTTCTCCCTAAACCCCTCCCATTAAATAGTAACTTTGCCCCTTTTTCAACCCATTCAACCCTGGAACCACCCACATTTACTACCAAGTAGTACATGTGTTAGGATCCCCACAAAGAAATGATAGGAGAGGTGGAGGAGGAGACTTACACTTCAAGGTTTGTGAGTAGAATTTGGTAGTACTTTAATTGCACTACTGTAGCACTACTAGATGTCTGACAAACAGCAACTTGTGAATAGGCCCAGGTGTGTTCAAATGCTGCAAGACCAACTAAGACTTTTATCTTTCTCAGGTTGCTTCATTGAGACCTATCAAGCTAGCTGAAACATGGCAAAAAGCTGTAACAGTTTCTGTAGAGAGACCAACAGCATTATACATAGTCGTTATCCCATTATTATTAATGTTTGCAGTATTAGGTTTAGAAATAGTAATACTGGTGCAAGTGCTAGTTTTGTAAGTCTGACTTTTATTATTTTCATCTTGTTCAGAAAATAAGACATGTTGTGTTGCCCCTGCCAATACAATGCAGGAAAAAACATGTCTTATTATTATTGTCTGACTTAATGGACTCGTGTCATCCACTTGTCATAGTGTGCATCATTGACATACAGATTATTACTAGATATTCTTTGTAGCCGGTCATTCGCACTCATGTTATCCATTTCAGAAGAACGATGTTTGAAGTTTATATTCCCTGATTAAAATTTTCCACGTCAATGTTTATAGTAGATCGTTTTATGACGAAAGCCAGAGCTACTAATTTGAAGAGAAGGTCTGATTACGAGCCGGGCAGAGAGGTATCTCCAGGTGAGATACCATTCCCCACAAAGACAAATAGCTCAGTGTTCCTGCACCTGAATTTCCCAGGCCAGGTTTTACAGGTCAGAACATCTAGCTGGTAAAATTGCATAAGGATCGAGCTGCACTTGCAGACGAGCTCCAGCCCATCTCGACCCCCTTTTGCGTGTGGAGGAACCAGGAACACACCTCTTTCCAGTCCACAGCCTGCGTGGTCCTCTAGCACTCCCACCTCCACCTGCCCCCAATCTCCGCTCAGTGATTAAACAAGATATTATCACTTGTCAACCGAACGTCGGGTACTGTTTGGAAATATCAAATGATGAGCATTTCCTTCTTGAATTTCAAAGTATTTTCCCAAACTAGACCCGCAATTTATTCAAACTGTGGAAGAATGAAAGAATAGGTTAACCTTCCTCTAAATTCAAACCTGCTTTATAGGCAGATTATAGAATAAAAATATCCACAGTGAAAAATTATTGTCTTGTATTGTACACAACATATTGAGAGTAAACCTATGTTTCTAAAGAGAAAACAGCTTTATGAATTAATAAGATTACGCATGTTTAGGAAAACACTGAAATTACCTTTTCAACAGTTGCCAGCCAGCCTCAAACTTATAAAAAAGCCTAAATATCTGAAACAAATACATCTTTTCATCAATCTTATCCCACAGAGCTGTACAGAACAGACTTCTTTTTTGTAACTAGGTGGGTAATGTCTGTGATTTACAGGGAACTTGTGTCTAGGCTGCATGCAGTTGCAGCTGTGTAATACTAAAACAGGAAGAAACAGTCCAGTGGGAAATCGGTGTCACAATCCTGCTTCATCCCAGAAAAAACAGGAATGTGAAGCACCTCAGTTTTCGTTCAAAGCAGGAAATTCGGCCTACAGGGCTTTTTTTGCCTTGTTTTACATACTTACCTATCGAGGTGAACATTCCTTTTGTCAGTGGTATATTATTAGATTGAAACCCGACCGGCCCTGCAGAGAAAATGAAAATTAAGTCCAGACGTATACAACTGTATTTTGTTGTTGGCCAAGTCTAAGCAACCACCATCATAAAAATTACCTTTGAGCTAACAAGCAAGCGATTCTCAGGTTGTTACGATTCTTACAGCATAGACATTTTCTATAATTTTACTATTCAAAAGTGCAACCTCCTGTAGCATTGCACAATTCCTTTAATAACACCAGAGGTGATATCATGAGAATCTGGTTTAGCTCAGACAGGAGTTTGGCGTCTTTTTCAGGGACTTGTACTGTGTAAGGGGCATGGATTTAACCCCAAATTACCTGAGATAGTACATGAGCTGCCGAATGTCTGCGTCAAATATGTGCGCTTTACACATTTTAATCGCATAATAAAAACAGTTCTTCATATGACCCTTGTACGTCTTACACATAAAAACACGCTCTAACAATAGCCTAATCCTCTCGTTTTTCTGAAAGAGAAGTGGTGGGGCCTAAAAGTTATTTCTAGAAACCAACTTGCAAGAAACTTTTGATAAAGCAATTACACTGAAATTGAGGTTATTAAAAAGGTAATGAAGTCCCCCTTGCCTGCTGGTCAGTGTGTGAACTCAAATTATACCCGTTGAGGTTAAGCAGGGAAAAGGCCACCTTACTACCCATACATTAAAAAAGAGCGGGGTGCTAAAGAAAAAAAACACACACCTTATAGCTGAGATCAGAATAAGTTAAACATCTTTGATGTCTCCACATAATACTATAAATAACTCTACACATCAAATTATTTTTTTGAATTATTGTCTACATTGTTTTACGGTATTCTTCATCTCATAAAAGGGTACACTAAATGAGACAACCTTAATCTCTCCATTTACCAATACAGAAATAGAGACACCTATTAACACTTTGTAACAGTTAGCAAGGCCCCAGTCCTGAAGGATTATAGTGGTAAGTGAAGTATGAAAACGTTCCCACAGTCAGCAAAAATGACACTAAGAGAATGCAAGCAAAGTATCTCGGTTTCGCCTTTCTTCAGCTGTGGTGTCATATGTCCATTAGGTGTTTATGTATTGCCATGCAACAAGACATTTTCTATGGTTGGATGATCTATCCAGAAAGGGTAAGACTTATGGATGCTAGTATACCAGCTAGCACCCCTATAGGAAGCCCCGCAGGAAGCTTCACTCCCAAATCCCAATGTCTGTTTAGTGACGTTGTATCGGACACTCAGAACATGCCAGGTGGTTCATTCGTGCATGCCCAATTGCTTACGTACTCCACCACTGCAGCTCTCTGAGATGGAGTAACCTTACACGGAGGTGTTTATGATATAAAAAATGACATTGTCCCCTGTAGAAAAGAAAAATAAATGACCTGTGTTAACCTGCCAGCCTTGGTGTGGTCTTCCACCAAACCTTCTGACTTTACCACTTCTATTTTTGCTGGCCTTAGGACTCTGCACATTGTACTACTGATATCCAGTGCTAAGGTACTTGTGCTCTTCCCCTTAAAACATGGTGGAATTGGTTTATACCCAATTGACATATCATTAAATGTATTTGTCAGTCCCTAGTATGGTGGTACTACATGACTCAATACTACTAGTGGACTCTTGCCTGGCTGAGAAGGACTAGACCTGACTCTCTAAACCCAGGACCCCAGAGTGACCGCAAGGGCTGGTTGGTTCCTGATCAGAAGCCTCAGGGGCATAACAGGCTTCCCACAACCTAAAACCAAGCACCTGAACTCTGCGAGATGTTCCCTGCCAAGTGGTGCCTCCCAATCCTGGAGCCTTGGAAGAGGACCTGTAGGTGTCCTGATAGGCCATTTGTTGACCCAGCAAAAACAACATATTGCTTCTGCTGCGTGGACTTTCCCACGTGTGGACTTTCCCACACATGGACTTTGCATTGCCCTCATAGTCCGCAGCCCCATCTGAACTGCCGCTGTGCAATCGCAAGCCACTCTTTAATGGCAGCTTCACGACAACGCAAAACTCTGTATGGCAAACCCTGCAGCCTCTTTGGAACTAGCCGGGGCACTAAACATCCTCAATGCTGGACTTCACATCGAAAGCCCCCTGCTTGGCTACCTCCTTGAGGATGATGAAGAACCTTGCATCACAGCAACGCAGCTTCACGGAACTGACACTGTGCGATGTATCTCCAACCAAGACCTCACATCCCCTCGGCAGCAGAATGCATCCCTGACGCGGGACTCCCCAACTCTTCGAAACCAGGATTTAAGTTACCCTTGTTCAGCTGACCAACCTGGGTCTCTGTAGTTGGCCCACTTTCCAACACAGTTGGCCTGAAATTGTGGCTTTGTCCCGGTTTAACACAACTAGATATCCACAGTCGGCGCTTTATGCTTTTTGATGGTATTATCACTTAAATCTTTAAAATTGCATACCTCTGATTGTACTGATTGGATTTTTGCTGTTTTGGTTTTACATTGTGTATTAAAATATACTTTATTATTCTAAATTGGTGGGGGATTTGTCTTGTGTTTTGCTTTAATTTTATTACTATTTGAAGGCTGCATAAATACTTTACATATTGCCTCTAAGTAAAGCCTGTCTGCTCTGTGCCAAGGCACCACAGGATTGAGCACAGGTTAATTTGGGATTTGCTTGTGGCTGTGTCCTGGCAAAGGCTTGTGGTTGCTGCTTAAGTAGGGTTTTACCCTCTCAACCACTAACCAAATTTCTTACAACCTGGAAAAATGCTGGTAAGCCTGTCTCTCACTAGCTCTGCCATTAAATGCAAAAAAAAAAAAAAGTAAAATTAGAAAACAATATCAAAAACACCTCAAAGAAAAAAAAAACCTTTGTAGTAGGGAGCAAAATCAAACGCAGGCTGCCTTACACATAATCACATGTGCCATGCTTGGCGATATCTCATAGGTTTTTCGTACCTGTGTGAATACAAATGTACCTTTGTCTTGCAGTAAACAGTAGACGGATGTGAGAATGTCAGTCAACAGGTTTCCTCCCATTTAAAGTCCTTGTGGATCTGGGCACTTTGCAGGACCATGTAACCTAATCTACCAATGATAACGGTTCTAGTAGTGGTCATTAACAACAATACCAAATCTCAAAAAGTGTAAGGTATACCTTATGATATCTAAAATCTGACCCAATTTAAGTAAGTAAATGGCCCCCTAGGTGATGGCAGAGAGGTCACAACCTTCCTAGCATCCTGGGCACATTTCACTCCACAGCTAGTCTGTTCTCACTTTCCAGTGAACTGAACCGGATCATTGTCTCCAACACAGCCACCCTTTGTTTTTATTTATAACAAGAGGTCCCACATATTAAAACTTTCAGGGTCTCTCTTAGTTATTTGTAGACAACACTTACACTAATCTACACACACAGCACTTTGACATACACTTCATCACAGCGTCTTATTTCAGAAGACCTCCAGCAAAGAGCCCCTACAAGGGCCCATTGGGCATGGCAGCGCCAGCCCAATGAGGAGCTGCCCAATGATGAAGCAAGACACCCATCTGGGTGTGTGAGGGCTCTTGCTTCTGTGCAATCAGATACCCCTGATCTGCTTGCTCAGACCTGTCCCAACCTACTGCCTGTTCTGTTTCCTTTTCTGATTCTTTTAGAAACTGTAGACTCCACGTGTATACTTGTAGATTTAGGGAGCTTGCATTCTGGATCTAGATGTGCTTCCAGTCCTCCCATTATTGTGTGCTGTTTTATGAATACATTAATTTTGCTTGATAATCTTTCAGAGGTTCTCACAATTGGAGGTCGATTGTTTATTGACTGGCTTCATTATAGTGTCGCTACATATGCATCAAAATTCAAGTCGGTGTTTTATGATGTGCACATAAGATTGCAAAGTTGGTGCTTGTTTTATCTGCATTTTTCTCTGATGTATGTTTATGTCGTGGGTAGCTGACAACAGTAACACTGACTTGACAGTACCAAAATATATGGCTTTTATGCCATGTTGTGAGCATGATGTTGACACAATTTTTTCTTGCATGTGAAGCATTACTATGACCATTTTTAGGTGAGGTTGAAATGAAAGTGTGGAGATATAGAGAATGTGGATGTCTGATGACAGCCCAAGTATGGGATATTGGAGGTGCGTTGAATGTTTTTATTGATTTTCAAAGAAGGTTAGACATCAATGTACACAGTAGAGCCATGATTCAGAATAATAACATTTCCACATTTTACATTTACAGATCGGATGGACTGTTCCACTCTGCACAACGTGTCACATATAACACAGGAAAGAGGAAAGGGGATGGGGAAGTTACGCAGGTATTGCAATGGTAAACAACAATTGTGGTTCGGCAGCTCAGCTTTGGGATTGATCAGTCATCGGGCTGCCTGTTTTGTTGTGTCTTATTGATCCTTCTCAAGGGGCACACCCTATCTCCGCAGCTGCACCACCTTGACACTCAACCTCATCAGCACTCACGCTAGGTATGCCTCTAAGGGAGACCATATATCTTTAGGGTGTGCGCACACCAGCATCAATTCCCAATAGTTATTTAATTGCTTCTGGCAGTAGGCTGTGTCCTTGAGCCAGTCGGCCAACCTTGCATAGTACGCTATCCCGAACGCATCACCACACAGTGCTTGGCAAGCAACAGCAGCAGTGCAGTCAGTTTACGTTCCTCCAGAGGTGCCTCCTTCATGCAATCTAAAAGCTCGACGCACCAGGAGCACTCCAGCACAGTTCCTGTGATCACTACCAGGGTCTCAAACACCACCTCCCAGAATAGATGCACTCCTGGGTAATAACCTGCAAGGTGTAAAAAGCCACCGCAGCAAGGTGTGCAGCACATGCAGTTCGCATTGGCTATCAGGCCTGTCCTGAGCAATCTCTCTGGTGTGCACTATAACCTATGCACAAGACATAGGGGGTCATTCTGACTCCCGCCGGGCGCGGTCACCGCGCGCCCGGCGGGAGCCGCCAAAATACCGTACCGCGGTCGGAAGACCGCGGCGGGTATTTTGAGTTTTCCCCTGGGCTGGCGGGCGGCCTTCAAAAGGCCGCCCGCCAGCCCAGGGGAAAACGACCTTCCCACCATGAAGCCGGCTCGTAATCGAGCCGGCGGAGTGGGAAGGTGCGACGGGTGCAACTGCACCCGTCGCGTATTTCACTGTCTGCTATGCAGACAGTGAAATACAAGCGGGGCCCTCTTACGGGGGCCCCTGCAGTGCCCATGCCATTGGCATGGGCACTGCAGGGGCCCCCAGGGGCCCCGCGACACCCCCTACCGCCATCCTGTTCCTGGCGGGCGAACCGCCAGGAACAGGATGGCGGTAGGGGGTGTCAGAATCCCCAAGGCGGCGCAGCAAGCTGCGCCGCCTTGGAGGATTCTGACGGGCAGCGGAAAACCGGCGGGAGACCGCCGGTTTTCCTGCACTGACCGCGGCCAAAGCGCCGCGGTCAGAATGCCCTGCGGGGCACCGCCGGTCTGTCGGCGGTGCTCCCGCCGACCCTGGCCCCGGCGGTCTGAGACCGCCGGGGTCAGAATGACCCCCATAGTCTGTAATTAGGAGAAAGTGCGCAGGCCTGGACACAGCAATAATGCCATTGGTCATCAGTGAGGTGGGCTTCAGCTCCGGGTCCCATGATCCTCTTCCAGCAGTTACCAGCAGCGGTGCAGTCTCCTGCATCCCTGCATATAGTCTTGGGATCAGTCTACGAGGTGAGGGGGATGTGATAACAATCTCAAGTACCTGAAATTCAGGTGGGGCCTCTATGAATGAGTCATGGATTTCCCTAATAGCTGCTCTTAGTTGATAATATGTGAAAATGTCTAGGGGGACCTGTCGGCATCCTGCAGTACCATCTGCAGAGCTTCAAATTTGCTTTCTGGGTAGACAGATCCAATTGATGTCATGTTGTGTAATCAGGTGTGAGTGCCTGTATCAATGGTAATAGGTAGCAAGGGGTGTCCTATGAGTGGCACTGATAAGGCAAACATATGTTCTAATTTAGCTAATCGTCTGAGCTCCCTACAGGCCAACACCATATATTCCACTGTATCAATCTGCACCCTCAAGCGTTTGGGGGTTTGGAAAAGTGCCATTGGTAGGGGGCATGGAGCAGGCAGATCATGCTTAGGGGCTCTATGGGGCTGAAATTGAGAGGGGTAGAGCTAATGGGGTGCAAAGTGCGCCTGAGCACTGTGGTAGTATGAATCCATCTCTGGTGTTGCCAACCCCCCGTTCAAAAGGAAGCATCAATATTTCCCAGGCAATCTGAGGTTGTCCTCCAGCTCATTTAGGGACACCATCAGTGACCTGATCTGCCTCCTAAAATAAAGTGGCAGTGGCAAGTTTATAAATAAGTGCAAGAATTTGGGAAGAATCACCATTTTTGCAATGGCCAACCTCCCCGTTAAAGATGGCAGAAGCCTCCACAGGCTCCCCAAATGGTCATCTAGCCACGTCATCATGCGTCCATAGTTACTCTTCCATAGTTCATCTATGTCTCTACTGAGCCATATCCCGAGGTATTTCACTAGGCCCTCTGCCCATTCGATTGGGGATTCAGAAGATAATTTTGTGGTCATGTCTGTGAAGGGGAACACAACAGATTTTGCCCAGTTTGTAGTAATTCCAGATAGTCCCCCGAATCTCGTAAATTTCCTAATCTGCAAAACCAAATTGATATGAGGGTCTCAAATGTATAGCATGACATTGTCAGCATACATGGAGTCACAGTCCTGCAGGGGGTGAATACAAGGCCAGGTTTTGCATCATGCTGGTGCATATGACCCGCAAGTGACTCCATGGCTATCGCAAACAAGATTAGGGATAGGGGCACCCCTGTCATGTCCCCCTTGTCACCACAAAGTGGGTCATGATCACCCCGTTCACACGTATGCAGGCCATCGATTGATTATAAAACAACCCGATTAATCATAAAAAATGAGCACTCACTCCCAATCGTGCCAGGAGTGTGAATAGATATGGCCACTCCAACGTGTCAACCACCTTAGTCCTTGTAGAATGCAGCCGTAAGATCATCCAACCCTGGTGCCTTATCAGTTGGCTTATGATTAATGATACAGACATCCTTCTTTACTGTAAAGGGTTAGTCGAGGTACCTCCTGTGGCCATTTTCTAGCCACAACAGCTGTATTGAGTCAAAGTAGTTTGCTAGATCAGAGGGTTGAGTTCCTTGCCGTTGCTAATCTAGTGTGGGGAAAAAAGTGATCATCTTCTCCTGCACCGCCTCAGTGCAGATACGCACCTGATGCTGTTCATTGTGTAACTCTACAATGTAGTTACAACCCCGGGTTTCTAAAGCATCTGTCCCAGAATTTTGCCTGCTCTGTCTCCCTCCCCATATCGCTGCACATGGGTTTCCTTACTCAGGTAATGTGTTTCCCTCTTCGATTCCTCTTCAAATTCTGCCAGTTTGCCATATATGGTGGCTAACATGGTTACGCTGCCCTCTCTGAAAAGTAATGGAGTTCAAATTCTCCTATTTCCTTTTTCAACCTTGCCATCTCCCCCCACAGCACACGGAGTACACTGGGCTGGATATCAATACAGTTGCCATGTACTACCACCTTAAATGCCTTCCAGAGTGGGGAGAGCGTCATCTCTGGTTCATCATTATGCTGATAGTATTCCGCTATTGCAGTCCTAATTTCTTCCCTGAACACTTGGTTGCGCAAGGCCCTAGGTGGGGTTCTCCAAGCGAATGCGATCGAGGGGCTGTCTGGCATCACCAACTCAAGCAGGACAGGGGCATGGTTGGACAATGTCCGAGTGTTGGAAAGTGGATTACTTTTAAGGGCAGGTAAGTATCTACACTTAGCAACAGGCCACTAACCTCCGCTTAGGTCCAGTTAGGTCTCAATAAATTAAACCCAGCTCAACCCTTGGTAGCTTGGCAATGAGTGACAAAGCTTAACTTAGGAGATAACTGTGTAAAGCATTTAAAAATCACAAAACAGTTAAAAAATAAAACACAAAACACAATAAAAATCCAACACCAATTTACAAAAATAGATTATATTTTTATCTTTAAAATGGCACCAAAACAATTAAAATCGGATAAGGGGAACCGGAGATATTAATTTTTAAAGAATTAGGGCCGCATTATGACATTGGCGGCAAATGCCACCTTCTGCCACGGCATTGGCCGCCAACATACCGTGGATACCGACCGTCCATCGCATTATGACCGTAGCCGGAATTCAACCTGATGCGGCCTGGCGATGTTTTGCTGGCGGGTGCTGTGCTTCCCATCTCAGGCCAGAGGACCCCCTGCAAGCAGGTAAGTCGGGTTCTCCGACAGGAGAGGGGGTAAGGAGGCATTGTGTGCATGTGTAGGGGTGTGTGTAACTGTGTTTGAATGCGTGCATGCGTGTGTAATGCATGTGTGCATGTGTGGGTGTGTGAGTACGTGCATGTTGTGTCTTGTGATTGCGTGTGTGCCTGTATGTATGTTTGTGAGTGTTCCTGTGAGTGTGTATTAATGTACGCATGCGTGGGTGAATGTGTGTATGCGTGTGTGTATGGGTGTGTATGTATGTGTGTGTATGTGTGTATATGTGTGGGGGCAGGGAAGGACTCTGGGGAGGGGGTTGGGGGAGAACCATATCAGTGCCAGGGAAGGAATTCCCTGGCACTGATAGTGCCTACCGCCATGGTTTCCATGGCAGTACAGAAACTACGGAAACCATGGCGGTGGGTGGGGTCAAAATGCCATGGGTGGCCTATTGACGGCCGCCGGGCTGGAGACTGTAGTCTCCAGCCCCGCCGTCATTACCGCCGTGGCAGTCGATGTGCTGACTTGGTGGTTTGGCTTTGGCCAAACCACCAATGTCATAATAGTGGAGGTATGTACCACCAGCCTGTTGGCAGTACTACCTCCACTATTGCACCGACTGCCGGGGTCATAATGACTCCCTTAATATTTTCTAGCACATAGAAGCAACTAGCGCTCAAAGGCTTAAAATGGGTCACCCTGGAAAGGGATCATGTCCAGAGTTCAGGCCACCCATGAGGGAACACTGTTACACTTACTTTCAGAAGTGTTTCTTGATTCAGGAAAGTGGTCCACAGCACCAGCCAAGGGTTCAGAGGCTCTTTTTTGCCTTTTGGGGTCTGGGACTGCAACTCCCACAATGCACCTCTTCAATTTATGAAGTTGCTCCAAACATCTTCAAACTTCTGGATTTTCTTCCAGGAGTCCTTTTTGGATCCTTGAAGTGTCCACAACTTGATCCAAGGTTCCAGAAGCTCTGAGTTGCTCCTTGGGAGTTGGGACTACAATTCCCAGAATCCTGAAATGGCCACTGGACGCTGGTCAGCTGGGCTCTACTTGCAAGACTTGATGCAGGGGACTCTGGGCAGCTCCTTTGTACCTGTAACTAACAGGGAGTCCCTTCTTGAAGCAGTAGAAGACAGGCAAAGTCCTTTTAGTGGGTGAAGCCCAAGTGTGCAGCTGGTGCAGTCCTTCGAAGCGCATTGTCCAGATGCAAGTCGAGGACCAGCAGGGCAGTCCTTCTTCTTCTTTGTCTTGTTCTTTGTAGGGATCTAAGGTGATGGTGCAGCTTTGCCATATTTATCCTTGCTCCTGGATGAAAAACAGGGGGGTTCTGGGTATCCAATCCCAGGCAGGCTCCTTCCCCCTTTCATGGCCACTTCCTGGGAAGTGTGGCAAAAATCAATCCACGGAGCAACATTCCTCAAAAAATCCAACATGGCTCAAAATTATTTTTGAAGGTTAGATTTGGCTGAGCCCACCCACTGGTGTGGCTACAAATACTAAACGCACCCCTCTCCTACCCTCTCCTAATCTAATCAAGAGGGCACCTAATTGGGGTTGCAGGATGTGAGGGAGATGCTGGGCTGCTCCAAATGTCCTTTGCTGCCTTTGAAGACCAGTTTGGCGCCTTCCCCCTTCCTACTGCCACATCTGCTAAGGCAGATCTTCTTCCCCAGGCACATCCTTTGTGTTAAGCTCGGGCCACTTCACACCTCATCTAGGCAGCCTGGTAAGGCTGCCAGAGGCTGGCCAATCAGAGAAGGACACTACAGAGCTGAAGTTGACAACTTTCAGGTAGAGTTTTAAAACTCTTTACCTGAACTAGTTATATTAAATCCAACAATTGTAAGTTGTGGGATTTATTATACCAATTAATTTGATGCCAAACTCAAGGAATCTGACAATTAAAGGGACCATTTTAGCCTATGGAGGCCATTCACTACAGTGAAGGAAAAACTAATTTGGCTATTTTACCTCACCAGGGCTTATACAACAGTTTTATAAGGCCCCTGTTTATAGCTACAAGGCACCCAAACCTAGGGGCACATAGGGCACACCTTAGGGGTGACGTATGTAAAAATAAGGTGGTTTAAGACTTTGAAAGTACTTTTAATTCCAAAGTCGAACTTGCGTATAACTTTTGTTTAAAAACAGCCAGCAAGGCAGGCCTGCCTTTAAAACGACACTGGGCACCTCAGCAGTGCACCTATGGGTGCACCACCTATGCTGGGGTCCCTAAACCTACATACCCTACCATATACTAGGGACCTATACGTAGGTTGACGTAGCAAATTATAATTAGCCTAAGTTGCATACTCATTTTACACAGAGCACAGGGCCTGGGACTGGTTAGCAATACCTGGGGCACCATCAGAGTCAGGAAAACAACAGCAGGTAGGCAAATTGTGTAATCCACAGTCAACATCACACAATGTTAACCAGTAGTCTATGCGGGAACACGTGGTGTGCGCTGCTGATATACATGTGCCTTTAGAAGCATTTGGGTGTCATGAGCGCCAGATGTCAGTCATCTCAGAGTCATCTATAATCATGCACAGCTGGGCCACTGCTTGCAGGTGCCTATTATCACTTGACCTAGCCACATTCTAGTCTAGGACAACATTGAAATCTCCGACCCATCTAATTGCGCCAAGGCCCAAAGAGTTAGCAAATCGCCACACATCTGCGAAGAACTGGGGATAATCAGCATTACATCTGTACACTGCAATAAAGTTAATCGGGTAGCCGTGCAGGATGCCAGAGAGCAGCACATAGCGTCCCTGTGGATCTCGCACTCCCTGACTAGTGTGCCGCAGTAATCCTTATGGATGAGTTGGCCACACCACCTGCATAATTACAATAGCATGCTGCATGTTTTTTATGCATCCAGCCCGCCCGCAAATGTGTCTTTGTACTCTCCATAAGATGGAGCTCCCGTAGAAAACAAACATCTATCGAGTGGTGCTGCGGATAGGCCAGGAAGTGCTGTGCCTTACGCAGATCATTAAGACCACGTACATTCCAAGTAAGGATCTTAACTGAGTTCAGGTATGAGGTAGAGCTTACCAGGAAGATCGTGCTTGGGATTCATTAGCCATGCGGACCTGCCATCTAGAGCTTGGCGCCGAACAATACATGTAAGGCCTATACATACTGAGTAGTTAGAGGAAATGGGACTGCAAAACCAAAGGGTAAACAACCTACTTTAAACAGCATGAACCCGAATACCTTCCCCCTACTTCCCACTTTAGCTCCCCAAACAGGCCAAATTTGGTCACCCCTCCCTTTCGGCAAACCCCAACAGTGTGATAATGAACATCACCAGGGACCCATCCCATGAGGGCAAACTAGAGGTCTGGTAAACTCCCAGCTACAGTGAGCTGGGTGGCCAGAGGGAACCATGCACAGGGGGTGTAAATGTAGAAGTCATAGCAAACAGGAGATTTAGGGGGACAGTCATCAATGCATACTCCTGCACATCCTCCTCTGATGAAAGTGCAGCATTGTCCACCGATGTACTCTCTAACCATCAACATCTTAAGAGGAGTGCGGATCATTCTGTACCTCACCCATTCGGGCACTTCTCCTCGTAGGGGGTGACCTTGCTCCACGTAGTCACATCCAGGGTAGGAGCAACAGCTCTCAACCACACAGGGCTAAGCCAATGAAATGAAGCATGAAACCTCACAGTGGCACCCATGGGTCCCAATACAGCCTTTCAGGGTGCTGCCCAACAGCCCCCCGCCATCCTCAGGAAGCCTACCCGAGAGCAGGAGCTTATCTCATGCAATCTGCTGCCATCACTAGGGTCCCACCACTCCCTATCAATCAGTCCACAAGGGATGAGTAGACCAACAGTGCTAGCACTGAGCTCAACTTCAAATCAGCAACACAAAATGTTTCCTTCTCCAGTTCTGACGTGCTCTGCAGACAGAGATGAGTGCCACTCTAGGTATTCTGCACCGTCTCACCCCAACTCCCCGGGGGCAAGAGCAGGCCAGGGATCCACACAGCAATGCAGTATTGAGCTATTTGCACATAATGCACCAGGTAGCCTGTGTCACCCCTTCTGGCTTTCAATTTGGGATGGCAGTGATCCACCCACAGGGCCACTGCACAGCAGGCCCTACTTCCTGGGTAATCCTATATGATCTCCACTACAATGAAATGGCAATAGCCCCGTTGTTAAAATATCCCCAGACAGACCACTCACATCCTCTTTACCACTGTGCCAGTATACAATATGCCTCCTCAGCAGTATGTCCAGCCTCGCACTTGTCTTCCCTATGCTCTGCCTCAGCCCAGCCCGCCCCCCTGGTGCCCACCACCAGCCCTGCCATCTATCAGACAGGGGTGCCGGGAGCCAGTGCGACATCTACCCAGGCACATGTGCCCACCGTTGGTGCTTAACCACAATCAGCTGGGGAACTGATGTCACTGCCGCTATCATACTATCAGGTCTGGCTGTGGTACCACCTAGCCTCACTCTCACAATCAATGCCTGCCGCGTGGTCCATTGCCCAGCCTTTTCTCGCAATGTGCTGAACAACTCCTGCATGGCTCAATCAGGGCCAAATTAAGTTTGCCTGTGCCACAGGGTGTCATGAGCACAGTCCAGGGTTTTTGCCCCAGGATGCCCCCTTATTCGTAGGATAAATGATAAATTTGTGCTCTGGTCAGCAGGACCACACTAATTTGTTGCCATCTTGCCGTTCGGGCTTTCTAGCACCCCGGAGGTGTATTGAATGTTTGTGGTAAGTACTAACTATAATGTACTGATTGGGAAGATGTGCAGTGAATTCGGGTTTTGGCTGGAATGTGCATGCTAAAAATAGGTATTCTGTAGACCAACTATAATGTGCATGTGTGAGTCGTCAGTTCTGTACAAAAGAAACAGGTGAGCATGGCCAGAGAAAAATATGTAACATTGATGATTTGGAATCACTACCAACACCAATTGATACAAACCAAGTTCACAGATGGCATTGAGAGCTGACCATGATTTGAGGGAGAATTCGCAAAGAGAAGCAATGGAAGGGTAAGTGGAAACTATATCACAAACAATTTTCCTCTGTCTATCCTCCGTACATTTTCCCTGCCAGATGAGGGCTACCAATCGTACTGGTGGGGGAGTTCTGATCATGCCCCTATTTTGGTTCCAGCGAAATCTTGAGCCCACCCACTTTGCTTTTGCTGAAAACCCATGTAGAAAGAGCTTAGGAAACCATCTGTAAACAGTCAACACTTCGAGACAAAGAGTAGGCAAACAGGGACATGAAAACCTTGATTTCACAAGACTTCCGACTGCTCACCACCCTCTTGGGTAAAGCTTCGGGTAAAGGTGAGAGAATGGGTGAGAAGAAGAGTAAGAGTGACTGTTGGGAATCAGATTATTGTTAGATTTACCATTAGGGTTTGCATTAGGTGTTGGATTTGAGCTAGAATTAGGATTCGGTTTTGTATAAGGAATAGGGAAAGTGATGGGGTATGTGATTGGATCAGCAGTAAGGTAAGTGGTTCAGATACTTCACACCATGAGGAAAGTCATGGAATAATGTTGGTGTTAGGCAGGGGGCAAGTGATTACCTTTACTGAGAAAGTTAATTATTTGAAGGATGGAAATAGTTTCTAACATTTTGCTGAAAATGCTCAGTGTGACTAGCCTCTTTGGATCACGACTAATGGATGAGTGCTACAACATCTGTAGCATTATACTCCTAATTCATACCAATAAAAACTGTCTTTTGCAAGTAAATAACATGTGAATGGAGGTAAAAGATCTAGAGTATAATGTTCAAACGTGAAGACAAAGGTGACATGATATACTCAGTTTCTCCAGAGAAGATAACAGCATTACATCATTGCGCTTCCTCTTTTTTGTGGCTGACACCTGCAGGATTAAGGGCCATATGTACAAACACTTTTTCCCATAGACACAGAATGGGTAAAAACCTTTGCTACATCTGGCCCTTATTCCGGTAATTTAGAGTTGTATAGACAAATTCTCTTTGACAATGTGATGTTATTGTATTTGTTAGCAAAACGTGGAAGGCAATAGGTTTAATTTTATATAGTAATTATTTCACTAACATGGGGTATGATTATTAAGGATATGCACTCTTTAGCCTCACAGCCCTCATGATATAATTATAAATTAGTATACTAGATTATTAACAATCCTTACGGAAGCCAAAGGTATTATTAACATAAGGGAAGATTTGTATGGTAAATAGTGGAACTCTCCGTGTAATAGTCATAAGGTAGAGAGATAGGCCACTAAGTCCCCCAATAATTTAAACACTTTATTACTAAGTACAGACCATTTGAAAGAATTCATTTCGTAATGTGAGTATAAATTTCACAACCGTCTTGGGTAATTATAGTGGTGCTGAGATGGCGTACCTATCTTTGATTATAAGGAGTCTACCATTATTAATTGGATGACACATCATGCATAATCCATCTCTATTTACCTCCACTCATTACTTTCACTCATGTGTCCCATATAATAGTAGGTTTATTTTATATTCCAAAATTTTATAAAATCGTAGTGTAGCATGCAGTATTAATGGTTGCAAGTATTTGTAGTCTGTGTATAGTTACTAATGATGAGACAATTCAGATTATAACCTTCAAGATTCTATTCTGCTCCGAAAGCAAAGATAATAAACTAACATGAAAACCACTCACATCTACATTGTAATTAAACATAACTCCAAGTAAAGGCAGCGTAAATAAGGATATGTAGAATGTGCTTAATAATGAACTATAGTTTCGAATTTAAGTTACGGTAGTTGAAGGCTATGGTTCCTTTTAGCAACAGAAGTAAGGTCTGAGCAAATATTTACTAAGCAAGTATTGATTTTTAGATGTAAAGAGATTATTTTGCTTAACTGCAAAAACTGCTCCAATTACTTCACTGTATATAAGCTGCATAATTAAATTAAATTAACATACACTCATGGACTGACAGGAAATTTCCAATTCCATGGCCAGTTCCATGGCCGTAGTTTAGTCCAACACTCCACAAAGGTCTTCGGGCAAAGGCCTCCAAGTTTCTTCCTGTAACCAGAAGCAAAATGAAAAATTAGTGCAATAACCATCACCTGACATGTAATGGCAACAATTTCTTTCACATTACAAAAATAAAAATAAAGTTATATTTAGTTGATTAAAGAAGATGATTTCCTGGGCCAGAGACAACCGCCGAAGATGGCGGTCGAGTAACGGGAGAGCTCCGGCCCGACCTGCCGAGATCCTGACTTGGAAAAGCCCCAGCTGGGAGCCGGGGGCCATGGTTCGGACCTCCCCAGCTCAGTTGGGAGCAAGGCTCCTGGGGGGGTCCACATTGCCTCGGGCGTGCCCCTGACGGTCAGGTGTGCGCCAGGTGCTCAGCTGACTCTGGCGAGGAGAAGTCTTTAAGATGGCAGCCGCGCGGGGTGGAATCAACCGTGTGCCGCAAAGATGGTGAGTCAGCGGGCGGGAGGAACTGGACCCCCACCGCCGGAGAGGTTGGACAAAGGGGCAGCCCGCGGCAGGAAGGAGAGAGGTAGCGGGCACCCACAGTTCAGCCGAGGGAGCGAGCGGGCAGCTGCCCAGCAATGAGGATGCTGAGCAGGCAGCGCGGGCTACGGGAGAAGAGTGAGATCCCGGGGCCCCTCCGCATGGTGATCCAGGCTAGTGTAGGAGGTCGGCTACATACATAACTAGGTGGCCCAGCTGTCAAGGTGAGGAGGGGGGTGGTTATGGAATGGAGCTCTGCCCCACCCCCATGCTGATAGGCTGGTAGAGTCCTGAGAGGCCTGCACCCTTGGATTTTTGCACCCTGGTGGGCTGGGAAGGGAGAGAAGACCTCGCTTGGAGGGGGGCAGGCAAACCTTACAAGGGCGAAGGGGATCCAGGGGACAACTCTGGAGGTGACGCCCAATTGACTGCAGCTCCAGGGGGAGTACTGCTGACCAGCTAAGGCCAGGAAAAGTTAAGGCTGAGACCAGACCTCTGGAGAGACCACTCAGTGCTTGGGAGTTGAACTTTCTGCCCCTGCGAGGATCTCCCCCTGGGCCTACGAGTGAGGGGTCCCTGTAGCCACAGAGGAGCGGAAGTGGAGGGGCCCTCCGGGACCACGGTGCAAATCTGCACTCTAAGGAAGAGCGGGAACATGATCACGCCGGGTGGCTGGGGTGGGCCCGGACGGGGGGGGGTTAATGTAGGTGGCAAGAGGCCCCCTCTCCGGCTGCCCCACCAGGAAGCTGTCCTGAAGGCTGGGAGCCTGCCAGTGGAGCCCTCTGATGGGGAAGTAATGCCTCAAACCGCAAGTGCAGAGACAATTCAGCCTCAACGGTGCTTGGGGGAGAGGGAGATGGCACCGGACCAGGCTGTGCAGCCTCCCCGGTGCAGGCGACTCTCCATAAGATACTGAAAGCGATTGAAGAATCCAAAAATGCCCTTCAACAAGAGATCAGGAAAGCGGCAGCAGAGCTGGGCCATCTGCGGGCAGACCACCGAAACTTAATGGACAGGATAAAAACTATGGAGGAGGAGGTGACGGTTCTGGGAACCCTACAGCGATCCCACGAAACGCAGATGGCCCATCTTGCGGACAGAATGCAGAGGCTAGAATACTGAGCGAAGAATGCTGAGGGCTCCAGCCGCCGCAATAGCGTCCGTAGAATGGGGCTACCAGAAGGAGCCGAGGGTGCGGACATATTGGCCTTCCTAGAACCCTGGCTGAGGTCCAGCTTACTGCCTTTTTCACATTGGAGAAAGCACACAGGGTGTCCCCTAGGCCCCCAGCGCCGGGAAGGCACCCCAGGCCAGTGGTGGCAAAATTGCTACACTACAGGGACCGAGCCATTTTGTTACAGAAAGCAAGGGAGGCGGGCCCCTTTACTGTGGAGAACAGTAAAGTCAATATGTTCCCAGATTACAAGCAGCAGTACAGTTGAAGCAGGATTCCTACCTGACAGTAAAGAAGGCATTGCAGGTGGAGGGGATACGTTATGTGCTGCTCTTCCCCTCTAAGCTAAAAATAATGGGGGATGGTACGACACAGTTTTGCCAAAGGCCGGAAGAAGCATGGGAATGGATAGAGTCCCACAAAGGTGGCAAACTTGATCGTGCTGAGGATGCTCATGGGGCACCTGGATCTCCGTGGAAAAGGCGCTGCTCTAAAAATGTATCTACCGTTGACAGCCTGAGATGACCCACGCAACTTCAAGTAACCCAGGAACAGCGAGCAGCAATTCAGACAGCAGCATCACTGATGGAGTTGCTGTCCTCACACAGAGATAGGCTCTACTCATCTGACATCTGTGAAATGGAGGACACCTCTGACCTTGAATCTGTTGGCAGCGTGAACGAGGGGCTGCCCCGGGTGACACCCCAGACGGCGGAAGACTTAATATGATACATTTTTGGGGTCCTTCCTCAGTCTGCTGCGGGCCCCCGGCTGGAGAGGCAGCATATAACTAGAATGGGCCGGTCTGATATGGCTTGGAGGACCGGATAGCCTCCCCCTTATTCGCCCATGGAATGCTCCAGGAGGGCAATGATG
This sequence comes from Pleurodeles waltl, assembly GCF_031143425.1. Classification (NCBI taxonomy): domain Eukaryota; kingdom Metazoa; phylum Chordata; class Amphibia; order Caudata; family Salamandridae; genus Pleurodeles; species Pleurodeles waltl. The sequence continues at coordinate 382,642,820 of NC_090438.1, forward strand.
AGAGACTGTAGAAGTTTGGTTCCACCGGTTTGGGCGGTTGGCCGTTGCTGGACTGCTCTAGGGTCTGGGAGTTGAGAGTTGTGTTTGGTTACTTTTTCTTTTTTTTCTTCTTCCTGTTCTGGCCCAGATATGCAATAGGTGTGGGATGGGTGGCGGGGGGTGGGAGGCCATGGTCCTGTGGACATGGCAACCCACAAGACAAAATGCAAAACACTGGCACATCTATTAAAGTGATGTCTTGGAAAATCTGAGGGATGGGGACCACATTAAAGCAGCACAACATACAGAACTACATGAAACGGAGTGGGGTCCAGGTGGCACTCCTACAGGAGACCCATCTTATGAAGTCGGAGGCTGACAGCCTCCACAGATGCTGGCGGGGGTATGTCTTCACCGTTACCTACTTGGCGTATGCACGGGGCACCCTGGTATGGGTGCAGACGGGGGTGCCCTTTGAGCCCAATACAGTTGACATGGATAAAGAAGGGCAGTATGCCCTGGTGGAGGAGTGACACCCCCCCAAGATTGATCTTGTTGGTCGAGGTGGCGCTGGCGGCCTGGTGGAGGGCCCTCCGCCAAACGCGTATGACAAGGCCATATGCCCCTGCCCTCCCTCTTGTGGGACTCCCGCATGGTGACCCTTGCAATTTATTTACTGCGCGACAGCTACAACACTGGACAGAGGCTGGGATAGTGACAGTGGGGGACCTGTTCCAGGAGGGGATTCTGATCCTGTTTGGTGACTTGACAGACCAAACACACCTACCGGATGGTCAGTTCTTAAACTATGAGGCTATTCTATGAGCCGTGAGAGACTTGTGGGGGGAAGGGATTGAGGAACCCGCAACAACTGCGATCTTGCAGACTTTGATGACATTGGGAGGAGGTTCCCACTTGGTGACATAGTTCTACAGAGCCCTGAACAGGATGGTGGACCGCTCCTTGGGAGGACTGAGGGACAGGTGGGACACAGACCTAGGGAGACAGTTGACGGATGCTGAATGGTCCCAGATCTTGGCCTACCCCTACAAAATCTCTTGCAATACCCGCTTGAAGTATGTACAGTATAATCACGTACATAGAACATACCTTACACCACAAAGAATCAATCGGATACATGGCACGACATCAGGGGCATGCCCACGGTGTTGGCTGGGTGATGCTCACTTCTGCCATATGACTTGGGGGTGCCCGGACTTGCAGCGCTTAAGGAGAGAGGTGATTGATCACTTCAATCACACACTAGACAGGCAGTTGGACTATGGCCCGTCTGTCTGCTTACTGGGATTTTTTGATAGGCCTCTCCCAAAAAAGGAGGGGAACAGATTTATTGACCTGGCGCTCGGGTTGACACGTAGGAGAGTGGTGATGTCCTGGAAGTCTACCACAGGGTCCAGACTGAGTACTTGGCTGGCGGACATCACGTGCTGGGCTGGGTCGGAGGAGTGGGCCCTCCAGAGGGAAGAAATAAGTCGGATGAGAAACAGGCCAATGGCCCCTCAATGGGCGGTGGTGGTGGGAACATGGGAAACGCTTGAGGCCACCCTGAACCAACCAACAGATAGACTGCCTAATCCGTAGCAACTGTGCTGGAGAACTGGGACCCTCAATCGAGGGTGTTGGCAGCCCGTGGTCCTATGACATGTTCGCCCGTGCCCCCTCCACCTCCCCCCGGCCGGGTCCCGTATGCCTGCAAACACACCTGCAGACCACAGAGTCTGGACATATCACTGGGCAAGTTGTTTTGGTTAAATAGGTTAAGATTGTTTACTTCAGCACGTGAAGAAGTTGGGTACCTGAGAGCTTTGAAACAATGCCTGTAGTGTATAGCCACTCGGCCTCCTGAACACAACACATGAACCGGAGAACCATTGATAACTCACATTGTGCTTGGTTACTTTAGACACAGAGCGAGACGGGGGTGAACCAGCAGAGTGGCATGCATACTGAAGGACAACGAGGTATGATGGTTCAGTAATGCTTGTCATGAACATGTAACGTGTGATATATTTACCAGTAAAAATGTTCCTGTGACAAAGATGATGTACCAACCGAAATACCAATGAATAAACATGTGAAAGAAGCTGATTTTCCCAGTAGATTAATCAGGTGTCAATTCCATCTGTGGTATGAAACATTACATATCTGCAACATGGTTTCAGGAACAATGTCACATTTATATCAAATAACCTTCAACCTTATTTTGATTACATGATGCAACTATTTCTTGTGAATTCTCTTACAAATATGTATGAAGTGAAAGTAGTTGATTTACTTAGTAGGTTAGTTTAAAACCACAGCTAATTTGAGGAGATGTACATTGGAAGTAGTGTGTCTAGCTTTTCTAAATTAAAATGTCATTACATCACCAACAACTTATTTCCCTGTGTCTTTTTAATATTTTGACAATGCCCATCCACTTCTTTAAAAGACACTATGGGGTTTATTCTAACTTTGGAGGAGTGTTAATCCGTCCCAAAAGTGACGGTAAAGTGACGGATATACCACCAGCCGTATTACGAGTTCCATAGGATATAATGGACTCGTAATACGGCTGGTGGTAAATCCGTCACTTTTCCGTCACTTTTGGGACGGATTAACACCTCCTCCAAAGTTAGAATAACCCCCTATGACCCTTCCCCTCCTCCTGCCTGATTTATATAGAGTGCTTTAACTTTGAAAGTTTGGGAAAAAACACAGAGAATTGGTGGAAGCCTAGTAGGACTGCTATGAGAAAGACTGGGGCTCGGAATTTAAATGAAGATGATCAATAATGAAGTAAGTTTATGACCACATCACCTATTTTGCACGTCACGTCTTTACTCTTTGAGGGTGTACAAAGGTTGCACAAACCAGTCTGTGAACTGGTGACAGCTTCTGTCGTTATCTTCACAATCTTGTCATATAATGTGGATGGGCCTGTCCTCTGCATGCATCTGGTTGCTGAATTGTTTGACGTCTAGAAATAGCAAATAGGGGCCATGTATTTGATATCACATCCTTGAGACACCCTTCATTCGAAAATGACAAGCATGACAGTAAAGAGCTGCGCTTTTCTATTATGGAAGCCGAAAATTTGGAATATTTTGAGGCAATGTAGGTCATCTCCCAAGATTCACAGTGAACCATGCAAATGATGGAGGGCTATGCACTGGCCCACGGAGTTGAATGTAAAGTCAGACAGAACCAGAACCTGGGTGCGCTCTGGTGTCTGTTTGTAAGCAGTCCTCTCTCATATGTCCATGATGGTAGTAGCAATGCGATACTGCCAAAGAAGGGAACCCAAATGTGAGTTTATGGTTCCATGACTAAAATTATACATGTTTCATGGCCTACCACGTTTATCTTGGCTGCCTCTCTAGTCAAAATGTTTATATCAGATTATGTTATGTGCCAAAACATGATTCTTAAAAAAAAGATTTATGACTCTAGAAATGAAAGTTGTGGCACAGTTTTCGATAGTGCTTCAATTTATTCAATCTCTTCCACTTTATCTAAATTGATCCCCAAATCCTGTGACCAAAGACACTAAGGCCCATATTTATACTTTATTAGCACCGAATTTGCTTCATTTTTTGACGTAAAAGCGGCTCAAACTTACAAAATACTATTGTATTTTGTAAGTCTGCGCCGTTTTTGAGTTAAAAACTGGCACAAATGCGGCACTAAAAATGTATAAATATGAGCCTAACTCTCTTTAAAGAAGACCATGGAATGGGGTGCCAGAACATGGAACTGAAATGTAAAATCACCCGTTTTATTATGTATTAGCCCTTGTTCAGAATATGCATCCCTTTTCAAAAAAGATTTTACAGAAAAAAATTGTGGTAACCTCCACAAAAGTATTAATACTAAAGACACACTCACTGACATTTTGTTAAATTTATATAATTAGAAAATATATTGGTTCTCTAGCACTTTCTACATTTCTAATTCAGATGTTAACATTCCAATGAGGCATTATTGTAGAATAATTGAACAAATTAAGGACCTATTGTTCTTGTATGAAGTGTGCGAAGTAAAGCGCCAGACTTACCTGAGGATTCTGCAGGGAAAACAAGTGTTGTCAGGTCAATGTTTCCCATCAACACTCTAGTGTAGGCTTCCTGAATGGGAGGCAACAGAAGAGTGTAAGTTGAAGTTGAGTAAAGATGCCTCCATGCATAACTCCCAAATGGTTAAAATCTTAAAAGAATATATATAAAAAGGTAATAAGCTTGAAATGATGTGTGGTTGTCAGGAAAAGAAATATCTACCCCCCACTAATAAATATATATATAACTTGGTTACGGTACATGTTGTTTAAAATGTAGATGCAAGAGTAAAATAACTTTAGTATGTGCTCTTTGTATTTGTTTGTATGTGAGCTAATGCCTACGGTGTGTATGTACCTCTAGCCTCTCCATAACTTTCCTTCTCATTTTTATGTCCATGTTTCTTGTTGTAACCAATCTATTCGTAACTTTAATACAAATCCTGTTAAGGTTTTCTCATTTAATTTTATTTGCATTGGATATAGAACGAACTAGTTATTTGAAATGCAATTGTATCATTCTTGTTTCACATGTCTGCGAAATTTAGTCGTACACCCAAAACTAAAACTGTGTGGCTTTCTTTAAGTGCCTGGCCATGTTTAATTTCGATATCCATTAAATGTGCTGAGAAATTGATAACTATTATTCGTTTTGTAAAATCATATAGAAAGCTTTGTATTGTTTGTGGTCTATGATTTGAAGATGAAAGGAGCTGATTCCAAAACTTGGTATGACAGGTGTGTAAGAGTTACTTTGGTGATAAGCAAACCCATTTCAAGTTTAGAACTGCCAACCCCACAACACCACACATTTAGAAAAAACACAGTCGTTCTGAAATAATAAAGTATTTCTTTTCTTAGATCAAATTTTGTTTTTGTATTTCTACTCCATATATTGTTTTACCTCCTTGGAATTTTACTTTGAAATATTCTAGTGACCTCTGTTAGAAATGGGGTCTTTGACTGACAGTCAGGTTACCTCCTGTCCAAGCAAGGACCCTCACTCTAGTCAGGGTAAAAGAGAATTACCCTCAGATAACCCCAGCTCACCCCCTTGGTAGCTTGGCACGAGCAGGCAGGCTTAACTTCAGAGTGCTAGGTGTAAAATATGTGTACCAACACACACAGTAGCTTAATGAAAACACTACAAAATGACACAACACAGGTTTAGAAAAACAGAAAATATTTATCTAAACAGAACAAGACCAAAACGACAAAAATCCACCACACACACGTCATGTTATTAATTAAAAAGCAAAAAGAGTCTTAAATCATTTAGAAAACAATGCTAACACTGTTAGCTTTGAAAAGTACCTGGAGTGCATTAAAATAACACGCACGGGCGAGTGTGCGTCAAAAAGGTAAGCGATGCATCGATTTCTCACCCGCAAGCGAGCTTGTGCGTCGTTTCTTTTTTTCCAGTTGGACCGGCGTGTGTTGTTTTTCCTCCCCGTAGGGGAGCGATGCGTCAATCTGGGCAGCACTCTGGTACGGGCAGTCGTTGTGTCATTTTTCCATGCCCAGCAAGGTTTGTGTCAAAAATCCTGCTGCATGGTGATAGCAAAACCACGCTGCATGGTATGTGATGATACCACCCTCCGTCAGCGATGCGGCACGTCATTTATCCAGCCACGTGCATCAATCTCCCAGCTGCACTGCAAGCACTGCGTCGATTTCAGCAGCGGAACCGGCTTTACGTCATTTCTTTAGCCGCTCTCAGAGGTTGCGTTGGAACTTTTCCCTTGCAGTGGTCTGTGTGTGGATCTTGAGGCTTGGTCTGCCAGCTTCACCTGTCACGGCTCCAGGAACTGGATAGGGCAACACTTGGCAGGGCAGGAGTCTCAGCAGAGAGTCCAGGTGCTGGCAGGGGATCTCTTTGATGGCCTTGAGACTTCAACAACAGGAGCTCAGGACAGGCCCTTGGAGATTTCTTCTCAAGCAGGAATGCACAACAAAGTCCAGTTTTTGCCCCCTTTCACCGGGTAGAGGCAGCAACTGCAGGATAGCTCCACAAAGCACAGTCATAGGCAGGGCAGCTTTTCTTCCTCAGCTATTCAGCTCTTCTCCAGGCAGAGGTTCCTCTTGGTTCCAGAAGTGTTTCTAAAGTCTGTGGTTTTGGGTGCCCTTCTTATACCCAATGTCTCCTTTGAAGTAGGCCTACTTCAAAGTAAAGTCTCTTTTGAATGTGAAATACTGCCTTGCCCAGGCCAGGCCCCAGACACACACCAGGGGGTTGGAGACTGCATTGTGTGAGGGCAGGCACAGCCCTTTCAGGTGTGAGTGACCATTTGTCCCCTTCCTCCTAGCACAGATGGCTCATCAGGTTATGCAGGCTACTCCCCAGCTCCCTATGTGTCACTGTCTAGAGAGAGGTGCAAACAGCCCAACTGTCAAACTGACGCAGACAGGGATTCCACAAACAGGCAGAGACACAGAATGGTTTAAGCAAGAAAATACTCACTTTCTAAAAGTGGCATTTTCAAACACACAATCTCAAAATCAACTTTACTAAAATATGTAATTTTTAAATTGTGAGCTCAGAGACCCCAAACTCCACACGGCTATCTGCTCACAAAGGGAATCTACACTTTAATCACATTTAAAGGCAGCCCCCATGTTAACCTATGAGAGGGATAGGCCTTGCAACAATGAAAACCGAATTTAACTGCTATTAGAAGTTATGACCTAGAGGGACCACAATGGTCATTATGGCAAACTCTAAATCTCCTCGGCAACACTTTTTGGGTCAGAACAGGTAATCAACATGTTAGAAAGTGTTCAATAGAAATAACATGCACTCAACTCACTGAACGAATGACAACTTATGACACAATAACCTGAGTCTGAGTAACTGGATAGGTTTCAAGTGCCTTTCAAAAATTAACCCCAGTAAAACAATATTTGTATTATAATGGAGACCACATTATCACGGCAAGAGTTTTGTCAACCCAAATGGACGGGATGATGAATCAGCCTACTTGAAAAGTTAGTATTGAAATGTATTTCCAGAAACATCTCTGCAGCATGTGCATTAACTAATTGAGTTGTTTTACTGAGAATGTATATACGAGATATCTATTTACCTTCTCAAACGATGTGGGAGTCCCCCAGTGCAGAGTCCTGGTAATGTCTGTTGTTCCATCCCTGTATTAAAAGTATGGCAAGCAAATTATAAATAATACCGATCAACCAAAGTTCTCTTTTTTCCAAAAATGGAACATCAGAACAGTCAAGTCTGTATATGCTACACAGCTAAGATAGTCAATTTACTAGCCACGTAAAGGAGTTCAATTATACAATCAAGATGCTATCTAAGCATATCGGATAAAACATAGTCCATAAAGAGGATTGTTACTTCATTCTACATAGACGTAGTTTGTGAATATCAACAAATGCCTCTCTAAAACGATTTTGTTACTTGAGACAAAATGATGGATATCCTGTTTGCCTTATTACAAGTGCCAAAAGATATTACGCACTTGTAAAAAAGGCAGGCAGGATATCCGTTCCCTGTAGATTCAGGGAGTAGACTACAATAAGGTTAATTATTCATGGAGGCCACCAGCCTAAAGTATGCATCAGGTTAATCTAATGGGTTGCGTCTTTTATAAATTTGAATTCATGTATTACGCCTGTTTTTAGCCCCCAAAAAAACATAAGCAATGGTATATTTGGTCAGTTCACCGCATGACAATTTCAGAAGAGGATATTTACTGCACTTATACAAGTAATAACAGCAGTTATGTTTGCAAATTAAGATAGATGAAATTCCACAGGCATTTTCCAGGGTTGTACTGCAGGGTTTCTAAGACTTCAAATCCATCTTACTCTTGAATGGCAACAGCACAATTTTAACTTAAACTGATACTTTTCTCAAGGAAAAGACCAACACCTGATTTTGTCACAGCTGTGCCGTTAATAACCAAAGCAGTGGAGAAAACATGAATAAATAACACACACTAGTGCACTAGGACTGTAATGGGTGAGAAATACAAACAATGGGCCTGATTTAGAGTTTGGCGGATGGGGTTACTCTGTCACTAACGTGATGGATATACCGTCCGCCGTTTTACGATTCCATTATATCCTAAAGACATCATAATACGTCGGGTGGGACTTCCGAATAACCCGTCCCCCAAACTCTAAATCAGCCCCAATGTATGGCACAGCCAGGCACTCTAGCTGCTTTGCATCACAAATATTCAGGGCAAAGTTAAGAGTCACTGTTTGAACTAATGCTACAAAGCCTCTACAACTTTGATTTTGAAAATGTTGCTAGTTAGCTCATATTTAATGACGCTTCAAAGGCATGATTTTCATTAACCATGTCCAGGTCATCAGTAGTGACTGGCAAAAAATAAAACAGCCTCTGTGGGAGAGGAAGCCTTTGTGACGCATCCACAGTCAACAGCACCAGCACCATTCCCAAGTAGACAAGTCTATTGAAGAAAAGGGGTGTTGGAGCTGGTGGGGAATGAGACGAGGGCCCTAAAGACATCTCATAGCATTAGGATCTCTAGGAAAAGACACACTATAGTGGGCAATGGAAATTAGGCAGAAATCCAAGTAAAAACACTCAGATACTTGTAACATTAATCATGTGGCCAAAGGCTTGCCAAGAAGTTGTAATAAAATTGCCGTATACTGTGTGTGGTAGGGTGGGCCTACGTAGAGGAAAAGATCACTCATAAGTGGAAGTAATTTAGCTGGTACATAGAATACCCCAGCCACCTAGTGCTCCACAGATCCCACATAAGGCGACAGGGCTTTTGTTTTGACAATGGCGTTTCGATTTCAGTAGAAGGAGTGAGAGAAGACTGGCTGGCGATATTTGCCTTAAGAGCACTCTTCTCTGCTTACATTCTCTTTCCTGTACTTCTCTTTCATCAACCTTTGCCCTTCTCTTCTACATTTATTATCTCAAATCAAAAGCTAATTGTGGACAAGCAACTCTTGCCTGTCAAAGCTGTTATCACTAATGCAAAAATATCAGGTCTGGTTCTTGAGAGGACATGGCTCTGGAAGGCTCCCTTTCAGTTGGCTCCTAGTAAACTCTACTAATAAACTTCTGGCCACCACTTCTAGAGTTTCCCAGGACCCTCAGACACCCAATCTCTTGTGTCAACTACTTCTATTGCCCAATTTATGGCTGAAATTAGACACACTGCAGTTGCCTACCAACTTTTGCATGGGGGGGAGGAGCGGATGTTTCAGGCTAGGACTCATAATTCAGGCATCTACACACATCATCTCAGCTCCCTCAGCCACTTGAGGGTCATTACACTGATCCATCACCTAATTCAGTATTCAATGAAAAATGTAATTTTGTTTATCAAAATCCTAAAAATCCTGTTCACAATCCAGAGATGAAAAATGTTTCAATTTTACCCTCACCAATGATATTTGCATTCTCAGGAATTCTGCAGGTATGGAAAAATCTATTTGTTGGCAAATCTAGTAGGGGGTGCTTTTGTTTATGTTGCTGTGTGGGTACTCCTTTAAAAACTGTTGAACGCACACACAGTTTTGCGTTTGTGGTTATTCACAATAAATGTGCAGATTATTACCAGTCCTGCAAACACCTGCAGTTGTAATTCTGTCAAGGGAAGCTGTAGTTTTACTTTTGGTGGAAACATCCCCAAAACTGAAAAGGTGTATAGGAAAATGTTTCCCCACGGGAATTTTTTTTCAAAAGTAACAATCATTTTGCAAGTGCAATAGATATTTCGAGTCACATTTCCTCATCTGGAAATCTACAACTTCTTTGTGAAAATACATATGAGTACTCCTTCGAACCCGCATCAATCCTAGATTCCCAAGAATAATCCCTTAATTCCTTGCAAATTGCTGAGAAATATGGAATTTGAATCACGCTTGTTAGCAATGGGGTCTCTGGTTGGCAGTCAGTTTGCACTCTGTCCAAGCAAGGACCTTCACTCTAGTCAGGGTAAGAGAGATACACTCCTAGGAAAATCCCCACTACCCCCCTTGGTAGTTTGGCAGTGCAGTCAGGCTTATTTTAGAGGCAATGTGTAAAGTATTTGTACCATCACACAGAGTAACACAGTGAAAACATTACAAAATCACCCAACACCAGTTTCGAAAAATAGCCAATATTTATCTGAGTAAAACAAGACCAAAAACGACAAAAATCTGACATACACAAACAAAGTTATGAATTTTGAAAGATGAAACTTCAATATAGCGCTTAAAAACACAAATACTCCAATTTGGTGTTATCCCGCCGTCGTGATGGAGTTGTTCCCAACAATCTGATGGCAATGGCACCAGTCACGAAGTCGCACAGATCCCCAGGTACAGTACTTGTGAAAATGAGGAACCAAGCCGGTGCAGGGAATCGGGGATCGAGGCATTGTTGGACCCTGTGCGGCATCAGTTTCGGTGCTGCGGAGCAGAAGAGTGGAGCCATCGGAGTGAGGCGTCGGGTCCTCGCTGCGGAGCTGTGGAGATAAGGGAGCATCGGTGCGAAGTGTTGGTTCCTTACACTTCCGGCGTGGTCGATGTCCAGTGGGCAAGATGTAGTGGGGTACACTCACAGGGTTGCTGTCACGCCACAAGGCTGCAGGTGACATGGTGGAATCAGGTGTCACGGACGTCAGTGACATGGCACTTCGGAACTCATGGAGTTGTGGACTGCAGTGAAACTGCAGCACCGTCGGGCCTGCGCAGTCACTTGCAACTGAAGCTGTGGTCGCACTCCTGTGGGGACCACAGCTTCAGTTGCAAGTGGCTTTGCGGGATCTGGGAGCGGCTTCAGTTTGGGCGTTGTCCAAAGTTGGTGCACTTGTTTTTTCTTGGTTTTTCACCAACTTCTCTTTTCAAGGGCCCAGGGACTGGATTAGGCACCACTTGGCAGGGTAGGAGGAGTCTCAGCAAGAGAGTCCAGGTGCTGGCTGAGGAAGTCTTTGATGGCCCTCAGGCTTCAGAACAGGGCGCAAGCTCAGTCCAAGCCCTTGGAGAAACTTCACAAGCAGGATACACAGCAAAGTCCAGTCTTTGCCCTCTCTAAGGCAGAAGCAGCAACCGTAGGCCAACCCAGCAAAGCACACACAGCAAGGGGCAAGTACTCCTCCTCCAGCTCTTCTCCTTGGCAGAGGATCCTCTTAATCCAGAAGTGTTCTAAAAGTCTGGGGGTTTGGGTCCACTACTTATACCTCTTTCTGCCTTTGAAGTAGGCAAACTTTAAAAAGGAAAGTCTCTGTTGTTGACAAGATCCTGCCTTGCCCAGGCCTGGCCCCAGACACACACCAGGGGGTTGGAAACTGCATTATGAGGACACGCACAGTCCTTTCAGGTGTAAGTGTCAGCTCCTCCCCCATCCCTCTAGCCCAGAAGAGTTATCAGGATATGCAGGCTACACCCCAGCTCCCTTAGTGTCACTGTCTAGAAGGAATTCACAACAGCTCAACTGTCAGTCTGACCCAGACGTGGAATATACAAGCAGGCAGAGGCTAAGCTAGAAAATGACCACTTTTAAAAAGTGGATTTTGTTTTAAACTGACCTATCCAAAAACCAACTTTACCAAAATATTTATTTTTTAAATTGTGAGTTCAGGGACCCCAAGACTCCATTTCTCTATCTGATCCCAATAGGAAACTGCATTTGAAAGTTATTAAAAGGCAGTCCACATGCTAACCTATGAGAGAGACAGATCTTGCAACAGTGAAAACCGAATTTGGCAGTATTTCACTGTCAGGACATGTAAAACAAATCAGTACATGTCCTACCTTTAGCATACACTGTACCCTGCCCCTGGTGCTACCTAGGGCCTACCTTAGGGGTGTCTTCCATGTATAAAAAGGGATTTTGAGGGCCTGGCAAGTGGGTACACTTGCCAGGTCAAGTTAGCAGTGCAAGACTGCACACACAAACACTGCAGTGACAGGTCTGAGAAACGTTTAAAGGGCTACTCATGTGAGTGCTGCAGGCCCACTAGTAGTATTTGATTTACAGGCCCTGAGCACCTCTAGTGCACTTTACTAGGGCCTTACTAATAAAACAAATATGCCAGTCTTGGAAAAGCCAATTACACATACAGTTTACACAGAAAGCACTTGCACTTTACCACTGGTCAGCATTGGTAAAGTGCCCGGAGTACCAAAAACCAGAAAAAAACAAAGTCCAGCACACAGTTAAAACATAGGAAGCAGAGCCAAAAAGACAGGAGAGACTACACCAAGGATGCCAGGTCTAACAATGCTGGTAGGTAAGTTTTTGAGAGCGAAATAACAACTTGTTACTGAAAAGTTTTGTGAGTAGGGCCTATTGGGAACGTGCCTGTTTAAAAAAAAAAAAAAAAAATCATTGAAGAATTCAATTTTTTTTTTTAAAAGGACTTTGGCCATCATTTCAATTTTTTATTTTTCATAGCTGTTTGTTGCATGCAAACCTTTTTAAGAACTAATAACACTGCATTGCTTGTTTTTTGTTTGTTCGGCCATCTAGGTAAACTATAAATGTGAACATCGTTAATTTCCCACACCAATGTATGTTACATACGTTTGCAGTGCCACAAACCAAGGGTCACACTGAAAGCAAGTGTCCTTTTCTGTTATGATACTTACATTTCTGAGCATACATACTCACTAAAGTAACGATAATATTTCAGAGGTATATTTTATAGTCTGAATGATGTGTTCTAGTTCTCATCTGAAGCTCATATCGATCATTGAGCAGTTGAGCTACGAGAGTAATTTTCATTTCAGAGAAATGGCATAACAGACCTGCAAACCTCAAGAAAAATAAAATAAGAAAATAGTATATACGCTTATAACATATTTTTTATCAGATTGAAAGGTGTGACTGTGCACACCTAGTGCATTAGCTGTTTCACACCTACTGTATGAGACGTTTCCAACACTCTTTACAAGGTCAAGACAACTCAAATTAAGAAAACATTTATGATGGTATCACATTTTATTATCGCTTCATTACCAGTCCTTACTGGCATGAAGAGGCCATCGGCTGCACACTTATGCAAAAAGCCTGGGTTTTCACCTAGGGACAGGTCCCCAAGGATGATTAGCCCTAGCATGGTTCCTGCTAGGTTCAGGGATCACTGTTGCACTGTGGTCTTTGAGGTGAATGGTGTGTGCTGCTATGTGTCGGAACAGTGAGGCGTTTGCTTCACTGCTACCTATAGTTGATGAGTCTTCAGTGCTGCATAGTGGGAGACAGTGCCTCCTTCCTGTCCCTGCATTCACTGTATGTCTCCCTATCTGCAATGGGTGTTAGGTGGCTTAGCTACCACTCCACCAACGTGTGCCCTACCTGCAACAGCCAAGGGCTACGTAAAGGGACTCTGTTACTTCCTGGCTGCGTGGCTTCAGAGGATGGTGGACATTATCATTTGCTGCACTATCAGTCAATGTTTGAGACAGACATTTTGAATTGGGCTGGTTGTCTAGTGTTCTTGCTGGTTTCCATGCAGACGTGTGTGGAACACATTTTGGGATGGGTGCATCCCGAAAGTCTCTAGCATTTGTAGAGATGTTGGAGGATGAGCCATCTGGAAAGCAGCTCAACAAGCTGAGGGCATGTTCACCTCCTCGCCCCTCCTCACTTAAAATGCTTTCCTCCTCCATAGAGCCTGCTTGCTGGGACATACTGAAATACCTCAGATAGCGCTGATTAGATGTTAAGAGCTGGCCATGAGTACTGGCCTGAATGTCCATTGGTGCCCATGAGCTGTGAATAATTTCTTACTGTTACTGTGCTGAGCACCTGGCCCAGCAGCATACTGTCACTAGTCTTTCATGCGGACAGCAAGTTTGTGGTGAAGCAAAGTCATTTTCATTTATTTGCGCTTAATAAAATGTTAACTTGCAAAACACTTAACCATTACTTAGATGTGTGCACACATTTTGTTTTACACTTACACTTGGTAAAAAATGAATGATATGTTTAACTATAATTAGGATATGTCTGCCATACGTTTTACATGAGTGGGCCTAGGCGCCCTACTCCTTATTGCAGTAAACATATTTGTGCTTGTTGTGCATAACTTTGTTTCTGTTGTAGGCACCAGAATCTCCGTGTTCTTGTTATAAGTGTTATTTTCTGTTAGCTTACTACGTAAATGTCATACAGTTGAAACTGATCAGTTGGATGATGTTTCTCAGCACCTGCACAGGATGGGAGGCAGAAGCGGTGGACACTCCTTTGTGAGATATTGTGAAGGCCACAATGATGGAAGAAACTGGCATTTTACTATGTGTTAATAAGGAGGCTGACACCCAGTCACTGCTTTTTTAATTTTCCCTACTCGGTTTGTATCTCTGATGTAATTTCATGTTAAACTGTGTGAGTCTGTTTTAGTTAGTGAGCATTTGTCCCTGTCCACCTTTGCAGGTAGATGTCCTTTCCTCTCTTGAGACCCGGTTATACTTATATTTCTGCTCGTAGATTTACTTTCTACAGCAAGTACACGTCTCCTTTGCTTGATTGAAACCTTCGTTGGGTTCTACTTTCAATGTTATATTTACTGACACCAGCCGCTTCAAACTTCAAAACTTTCCAACTAACCTACAACATTAGCTTAGCACTAGGGAGTTTTCCTTTATGGGAACATAACTTACATATGCTGTCTTTAAAAACGTGTTCTTGCATTGACTGATTTGAATCATCTGGATCATACTGTGTTCAGATGATTATTAATTTCATCAACTGATTCAATTTGAAATTGTAACTTTACTCATTTGTTAATAAACCTTCATGGTTTCCAAAATTGTTTCTCTTTGTCAGTCCTGTGAGGCAAACTCTGCTACACTGTCATTGGTATATTGCTGAATTTACGATTTTAGTCTCAGTTCGAGTCACAGGTTCATTAAAGTGAACATAGACAGATTTGAGTTTGTGCAGTGCAAACACCATCCTTATCTCTCCCGTTATTATCTGTTGCTCACTATATTGAATCTTTGGTCAGTAGGCTCATGTTCTATAGTGGAGGGCCTGAAGTGATAACTGAAGGTGAGTGGCTGGAAAGAGTCTCTTGTGGTCTGATGATTTAGGTCTCTAGAATGAGAGCTGGCTATGAGTACTATGTTAAAGATCCCCATAGAGTGTATCGTAATAAACAGATTTAGGAAAATGACATCCTATAAGGAAATATTGTAAAATACACATGATTAGTATGACAATTGTGAATACTTGAAATCCCATTTGTAAACTTGGATCTTGTTCCTGGTTAGCATATACATATGCATATCATGGTGAATTGACAAATTATGTATTTCGTGGGCATTTTATTGGCCACTTAAATCCTCTAGGTAAATAACCTCCGTAGCTTCAAAAAGATTATTCTCCCATTTAGAGCAACCCATAATCTACACTCTTCTAAGACCAAACCTTTCTATTTTCTCCAAGATTCACAGATTGTACATTGGTCATTCTCATATTGTGCCACTAAACATTGGAATCAGATCGTACTGGACTCTTGCCAGCAACCCAATCTTCTTATTTTTTAAAACACTTGAAAACTTTATTCTTTAGTCTAGATCAAACTTTCTTGCAATCATTCGACAGTATGAACCTCTCTAACGTAACAGCATGCCCTTTTAAAACTAATCTGATCTAATCCCATGTCTAGTGGCTACAGTGTTGCCTCTGAATTTTGTATTATCGAGATTCAAACTGGCTTTCCTGTTTGACCCAATTATGTAATCCTTGTTTAAATAACCACTATCTGTCTGTGTGTAACCAGTGCAATTTTCAACAAGATACCAGGGCCCATATTTATACTTTTTTAGCACTGCATTTGCACTGCTTCTTGACGCAAAAACGGCACAAATTTACAAAATACAATTGTATTTTGCAAGTTTGCACCACTTTTGCGTCAAAAAATGACGCAAATGCGACACTAAAAAAGTATAAATATGGGCACAAGTTCTTAGCAACACACCAAAACCCCATATCATCAATAAAAACGAATACAGAAATCTAAGTACTCCAATACTTTAATTTGAGAAACTGGGTTATTCGTTGTTTGGGGTCTGGACCCTGCTCATGCAACAGCCACAATCCCTTGCAGGGTAAAACACAGAGAGTCACTGAATTAACCTGTGTTTAACCCTGGGTAGCTTGGCACAAAAAGGGGTCAAGCTTAACTTTGAGGTAAGATGTAAAGTATTGATTCAGCATACTAACATTAATAAAGGGATAACACAACACAATAAAAATCCCAAACCAATTTAGAAAAATTGAGCAAATATTAATAAATCATTGGAAACCAAAATGTAAAAAATCCAGAACTAGAGTTATGAATTTTAAAAGTGTAAGGTTCAAAATAGTGTATAAATGATAAAGTCCCAACCACACACACATGCTCATTTAGCACCACAATCAAGGGTGCAGGAGTGTAAGGAGCCAGCTTGGGGGTTTGGGACTCATTCAGGCAGGGCCCAGGTGTGGATTCTAGATGATGGGAGTCGGTTATGTCCCTGTGGCTCTGACAGGAGGGCAGCAATCTAGCCCCTGGGGTCTGGTAGTCCTGGGTAAAGGTGTAGAAGCAGGGCTCAACAGCAGGGCTGGCTTCTGAAGGTTCAAGCCAGGCTCCAGAGTGCACAGTAGGCCATAACCACAGGCAGTCCTCTTGGAGTCCTTCCGCAGGTCCAGTAGTAAACTGAACAGTGGGCCTGAGAGCCCTATTTTTAAACCCTGGTGCCCTTCTCCTAGAAAGTGGGAGAAGTTTCCAGAAAGGTTCTTTGAAGTTCTAGGAATTTCCTTCCTCCCCTGCCTTGGCTCCAGGCTGGCTGCACTGACAATATAGGGTTGTTAGGCCTATTATGAGGAGACGGGGCAAAGCCCATTCAGGTGCAAGTGGGGTTGTGCTCAGCTCTGCCCCCCATCAAGCCAGTTAATGGCCCACTGAGGCACACCTAATCCCACTATTGTATGACTGTCAGAGAGTAATTTGCAAAGTTTGTCACCTACACCCAGTCGTATGACCTGAGACAAGCTGCCGGCTCTAAGGGTTGGGGGCAGTAAAAAGCCAACTTCTAAAAGTGGCATTTTCAGAATTGTAATGAAACATATGTCTTTACCATTAAAGAGGGTTTATCATTGCAATATTATAGGTACCAAACATGACATGTTCACCTCCTCTCATTTTGGAATTACAGCTTATTAAATGTAATAGGGAATCCCCAATATTGTTCAATGGGAAGGGTAGGCTTCAATGTAGTGATAAAAGAGTTTGGGAGGATTTCACTACCAGGACATGTGCTACCTTTTAATCACACAGCACCCTGTCCTGAGGGCTTACCTTAGGGGCAACGTATATGTACTAAAAGGGAAGGTCAAGGCTTGGCAATGGAGTTTAAATGCCAAGTGGACATGGTAGTGTGACACTGCATTCAAGCTACAACGGCAGGCTTGTGGCATGTTTTAGAGGGCTATTTAGGTGGGTGGCACAATAGGTGCTACAGGCCCATTGGTAGCATTTAATTTACAGGCCCTGCGTATATGGTATACCACCTTACAAGGGACTTATAAGTAAATTAAATATGCCAATTGGGTATAAGCCAATTTGACCATGTTGTAGGGAGAGAGCACAAGCACTTTAGCACTGGTTAGCAGTTCTAATGGCAACAAAACAAAAATGGTAGGAGAATGAAGGCAAAACATTTGGGGGTGTCCCTGTAGAGAGGGCAATTTCCAACAAGTAAGATTAGCATAACACCTTGGTAGGTTGGACAAGCTATTGTATAAAACCATGTATTAGGAGTTAACTCACAAATGAGGAAAGTGAAATGACTAATACACCTAATATCACCTATAATTATCAAGAGTTACCACACTGCATGGGCAAAATAGTTTTAAAAAATTGCAAAGCATTCACATATTTATTAGCATTTTGTTATATTTATATAGAGTGATTATACATGACAAGAATGCTAGGTTGATTTACAAAGAAATCAGTTGATCTGTAGTACAACAGGAGGGGAGTGCATGAAAAATAGTTAGGTACAGTAAAATTAAGTAGTTGCAATTCACTTAATCCATAAGAAGAAAACACCATATGTGGTTTAGCATTAGGTCAGAGTTATTGGAAGAGAAGAAAAAAGAATTGCCTGAAAAAAGAGGTGGAGAAGGTGGGCTTCTAGGTGTTTCCTAAACTTAAGAAGGGTGGCTTTCGTTTGGATATATAGGAGCAGAAAGGTCTAAGCAGATGTTGCAGTTTTCGGACAAAAGGTTTTTTAAGATGAGGCATCTGAAGTTGAATTGAGTTGCAACTTTACGGTTCTCTTTGGCTGCTCATGATTGATAAGTAGCTCAAATAAATGTGTGGGTTTGTTCAATTGTAAGGTTTTTGTAGTTTAGTCAACAGCTCTGTTGGTAAATGGAGCCAACGTTGGCAATAAAGAATTGGTGTGATATGGTAGGAGTCTTCTGAGGCACTGACAAGACTTGTTGCAATAGCTTTGTGTGGGACAAGTAATCATTGTGGAAAACTCACTACAATGGCTTTTCCGAAATCAAGTCTGTAGATGACAAGAGCCCGCACAGTTGTTTTTGGGTGGTCGTGGCAAAAAAGATGCTCGATTTTTGAGTTTGAGGAGATAGAGGTTTACAGATCTACTGTGTTAATGTGCGGTAAGTGAGGGTGAATAAGGGTAGACATAAAACCCAATTACTTTGCTGTGAGCATGAGTAACAGTTAAACCCTTCCATTTTCACTATATCCTGAAGTTTACAGTTGAATTTCTTCCTGTGTTTAGGTGAAATGATGAGAAATTCAGTTTTCTCTCCATCCATTCATTCCCCACTAACATTAAATTATTCATGTGCACATCCATCATCAGACTTACATCTAGTTTATTTTACTCATTCATTTAATCAAACACCCTAATTTATTCATCCAACCACCCTTCTAGTCTATCATTCATCCACACACTCATATGTTGATTAATCATCCGTCCACCATCACTCTCTCATTCAGTCGTCTCTCAAAGTTCAGCTCATTCATACATACATTCCTGGTCTTCTTCAGTCATTTATATAATCCACGTACATTAATACATCTGCCACTTTCCGGTATCCACCCACAAACTCCGCTATTAAAACAACAATACACCCAATCTTGAGAAACAGACCTGGTGGATTAGTTATAGCTTGATTTCTTTAAGACTGACATGTTTCTTTTGAACAAAGTTTGTCCAGGAAGCACTCATGTCAAAAAGTGGACAGTTCCCGCTACAGTTTATGTATGAACATGATCTTACATTTAGCACTCGTCATGAAGGGTAAAGCGAGGCGGATGCAGATGATATGTGTTTACAAGTCCAATGTCATGAAAATGAGTCTGCAGTAGAAGAGATGGTTAGCTCATTTGCAAATGTTGCGTTAATGTGTGTGATAGAATGAGAATGATACCATGTATCTTGTTTTTGCCGACAGGGGTGTCTCCCATTAAGAACTAGTAGGGGCCACATGTATGTAGGTTCAGATTTGCGACTCGCAAATTGCGAGTCAGAGCGACTCGCAATTTGCAAGTTGCAAATCCGAATGTAGGATCGTGTCCTTGACACCATTTGCGATTCGCAAGGGGGTTGCAAATGCCCACCTCATGAATATTCATGAGGTAGGTCGCAATTTGCGACCCCCCTTGGGAATGGCAGCCCTCACAGGGATGGTGGCCTGCTGGAGACAGCAGACCACCATGTCTGTGACTGCTTCTCAATAAAGCATTTTTTTGTGTAATGCAGCCCGTTTTCCTTAAAGGAAAACGAGATGCATTACAAAAAGAAAAAATCAAATATTTTCGTTTCATTTTTACTAAAGCAGGCAGTGGTCCGAAGGACCACTGCCTGCTCTGAAATTTTTTTTGCAGTCACATTTACAACGGGACCCCTTCCCTTTTGCGAATGGGTTAGCACCCATTTGAAATGGGTGCAAACTGCGATTGTTTTGCGACCGCGTTCTCGTCACAAAACAATCCTACATTGCACTGCGAGTCGCAATTAGGAAGGGAACACCCCTTTCTAATTGCGAGTCGCAAACCCGTTTTGCAATTCAGTACCAGAGAACCAGTAACCAGGTTATCGAATCGCAAAACGGGGTTTGTGCATCGCGATGTGCTTTTTGCACGTTGCAAACAGCCAAATTTGCTGTTTGCGACGTGCAAAAAGCTTAGTACATGTGGCCCTAGATTGCTTAATACTAACTTTTAAATAAATCATTTTTGAACGTTAATTACATACAAAATGCAATCCTATGGAATAAAAAAAGTATTGGCAAATTAATTATATTATTACTGCTAGGTAGCATCAGCACATACGCACAGGTATTGTCCGCCAGAGTCGACAAGGTACATTTCATTCACCGAAAGCTTACGCACAGTGTTATTGGATGGACTGAAAAAGAAAATAAATTGTTAAAACACACACACCGACTCAATGGTCAATAACAGCATATCAGAATTGTATAATAAACAATTAGGCTCTCATTACGAGTGGGCCAGTAATTCCAATGCAACACATTATGAGTACTGTGTTTAAAAAAAATCATTCCCTAGATAAATTAGGGCAGGTCAAAACTACTGGTATGTACTGGGAGCAAATTCCCAGTAAATACTGGAACGTACAGATTTTGGAGCGGTAACCATGAAAATCTGTAAAATGTGCATGTTATTGCCCAAAAACCCATGCTAGGTGAGGATTATTGCACCTGATCAGTACCAAACCCCTCCGTGTTGGAGCATCAGTGTTCAGTTCCGTATTCCATATTCTGGATAGGGAAACACAAGAAATAGACCAGGAAAACAACAGACTGTTAGGTATGGCTGTTCAATTCAAGCAAGGATAGATTCAGAAATAGAGGCAGGCGGGGGAGACAAATGGGGAGAGAGAATCATAAAGAGCAAGAGAGAGAATTAAATAAAGACAGAGAGAGAAACATGGGGATTCAGTCTACGGAAATCTTAAGCTACCCCTGTCTCTAATTGAGGCGGGCTGCCCCAGGGTTTTATTCAGACAGGACTCTGTTTGCCAAACTGTAGATCAGACCATTAGTCTTGGAAATTGTTGTTCCTTGAATAAATGCAGAGTTTATTCTTGATCAAGTGGTAATGTCTAAATTTGGGGATACTGAACTATCGGTAGTGCCAACAAAATATTATTTCATAAATACCTGTCAGCTAAATACAAGAGACACTATTTAACGTCAGTAACACATTCCAAAAAATAATTGCCATGCTAGCCATAAAAATCCATATGCCATGAAATCCATATGCCAGTAACCAGGCCCAGTTATATACAATTGGTTTTATTGAAAATCCGTTAAATTAATCATTACTAATAACTATGAGATATTGAATTACAGCCACTTTAGGAGAAGTTGAGGCTGTTTGAATATTTACTCCAAAAAGTATTGCTACTTTAGTTTCTTGCTGGTTCTATGTGTATAGAGATCATATTGTGAATACCTAAACTCACACTATGTTATATTAATGCCACAATCTAGGTTATGCTTGTCCAGGAAGAATTAACTAATTGTGTGTCAAACTAAGTCAGCTGCACGTGTCTGACGTATCACTATGACAATTAATACGCTTGTTAGGAGGAACAGCTTTACTCACTAGTTACTATTTGAAAATGTAAAATTTGCTTTCAAATATGCAGTTCGTGGTATTTAATACTATGCAAAAAAAAAATCCAGAACCATTTTGCTTGTTGACAATGAATTTTGCTGTACCTGTGACTAATGCATTGTGGAGTTTACAGCACTTTTGTGTTCACATAGCAGTAAAAAAAATGAAATTACAGTTTGACAGTGTGCGCTCGACAAAATCCTCACAAATTATACCAGACGAGAACCAACCCGTCTTTCAGTAATATAATTTCATACTTGATAAAATTCTTGTGCAAGACAAGACAATGGGCAGTCATATTTTAGCAGCATGATGAAAAATGTTCAAAAACTAATTTGAGCATCAACATTGTCAATGTATCTTTACATTGGCCAGAACTGAAATCATCTTTTCAACATGGACAAATGGTGTACATTTTTCCTAATAAAATTATTTGTAGAGTCTATATAGACTTCATATGTAACCTCACTCATAACAGCCATTAATCAAGCTATTCACTGTATCCAATTAAATTCACCAAGCAGAATGTTACACTTACTCCTGTCTTTAAAAACAAAATGCTACACACTTGTAAAACATGTTGTGACATTAGTAGGATACCTATGTTAAATTGTTTATTAACGAAAGCCGTCCTCACCCCTAGCCATGGAAACAATTCCTTGAAGGTGGTGCCTATGTGAAATAGTTTGATGCAGGAATATTGTTCTCCCAGGAATACTGATATATCACGTACATAGTTTGCACAAAAGAAAGGTCTGGACTGTTTTATGTATATTCTTTTCTAGTACAAACAAAAGTGTAGGACATGCAGCTTCAAAGAGAACTTCTGTGATAGGTCGCTACGCCATATAGTAAGGGATTTCTTGCTGTTTCGACGTACTAAGCCATTTTTTAAATTATCCTAAATGTAATCAAAACATTCGCTACAGCATTTGTAAGGTCACATGTTGAAACGAAGTAGCTGAAACTCTTAAGATCACAGAGAGTGACTCAGCTTCAAATATTTCAACTATGGCTTGAACTCCACTAAAGCAGGTAGTAAAAACATAAGTAATCTAATAATGACTGATCCCTTCATACCTGTAGTGGGCAAGTGCTGCATTCAAACCACTGGCAGAAATCGTCTCAAAACTGGGTCCATCGCTATTCTTCTGCTTCCTGGATCCAAAAAAGGAATATTCCAATCACATCTGTTACAGTATGAATTAGCATTTTGTTTTTGACATTTTTACTGGACCTCCTGTGCTTTTCGAGTGTCTACTATGCAATATTGGTTAACAATATTCAATGTCTGAATTGCACCACCTAATGAAAGTGAACATAATTCACATGTGATCAAACTGCAGATCCAAATCCTTTCCAGTTTCATGTTTGAAATATGGTTCTGCAGTGTTATTCTGAGCTTTCACCTAAACATGTAATTGGAGCAATGCAATTTTGACATTGGATGAAATGCACTGAGACACCTCCCTGACTTGTTTTTGGAAATCACTAATGTTAAGATGTGCTGCTTGAAAATTAGGACTGCATGTTCAATGTCTCCCTTTGCACTACCAATGAGAAGAAAACCCTTTTATGTATAATCACACTTGACTGAACAATGTTCTGAATGCTTGTGTATTGATGATAATGCTGTTATTGTGGTGGTTGTCTTCTGAAATGAATACAAATTATAACAAATAATTGTATATTATGATTCCGATGATAGTATCCATTTTCCACTTCCAGACCTTTTGAAAGATCATTTCTTATAATATTATGTTAACCATTTATCTTTCAGAACTAAAGTGGTAACACCAATATTCAGGGAACAATGTAGGGACCTTCTCCTATGCCTAATGGCAGTGGAATGATGCTTGAGCTAAAGCTGGTGTCCAATAAATAGAGAAAAAACCTGGGGTGTATTCTGTGAAACGTGTTCTATGTTTAACAAACATTTGCTTGCAAGGTGCAGATGTTTACTAAGAAACAACTTTACAAAAAAGTAAAGAATGTTCAAGCTTCTGTCAATGGAACAATATCAAAGAGGCCCCAGAGTGACTTTATCATGAGGAATATTATGTTCCAAATGTTGTGCCTCAGGAGGGTTATCAATATAGCTTAAGCAAATTGTAAAAGAAGTATACTGCAGCAAAGCACAATTCAAGGCTAGACTCACAAATGTGCTCATCTCTACAATATGTAGTCAAGTTCGGAAAGGCACAAAATTCTGGAATGGCCCTGCCTGAGGGCTCACTTCAAGAGAACATGTCTCCAAAGTGAGAAGTTAGTTTTTGAACATTTTCGAGGCCCTGTCTAGTAAGCATTGTGAATGATGCAGATAATTCTTAAACGGATCCTTTTATATACCAGGAAACAGTGGGCTGCCTTTAATAGTTTCCCCGGAGTATGCATTGTATTACTGCATTGTTAATATAGGAGAGAGAGGTAGAGGAGCATTAGAAAAGTTATCTTGTTCTCACCTATAGCATTGGAATGGGCATTGCTCGTGTAAGCCAGACAGACCACATCATGGGCACTGATGTTTAGCACATTTGTTCACGTCTGTTAATCAGCTTCTAAAAAAGGGTAATAGGCTTGATGACACTGAATGACAATTAGACATAGTATCTATGGGAGAGTATTTTAAAGCTAGCAATTGCAGAAAATGTAACAGGTCTCTTTTGACTATTATACTGAGAGTAAATGTGCTGGTTTCCGATGGCAACATTCATTGTAAACACATTGCCAAAATGATCCTAGGGTTCTGACACATTGGGGAATGATCACAAGGATCATACTCACTTAGTTTCCACTTCCTTGACAGAGTATGGGGATCTGATTTACAAAGATTTTCTGTATGATCACAGGCTCCTGACTTACTCCTGAATTTTTAGGTGCCAGAGACAACTGCTCATTTTGAATTATGCCCTAATAGTAATTTGTTACAGTAGGGAGTATTTCCATATCCTGGCACAAACACTGTAGAACCAGCCATTCTGAAGTTCATGCTTTTATACTTAGCTTTGGAATAATCAACAAGCCATTGCTGTTCATCTGCCCAGTTCAGATTAGTCATGTTAGCAGGCATTCAAACAACAACAGATGTGAACCACATCTAGAGATGATTTCGTTTTTCTTAACATAGAATATCTTTAGATAACTTAACATGGCCAATTTGTTTTTTGTTTGTTAAAGAACAGACCATTTACCCTATTAATGTCTGGTTAGTTTTAGTGTGAATCGATTAAAAGAAAACATCCAGTACAACACATTGGCACCAGAGAAGAATTGCATAAAAGGTATGTTATGACTGCCACTTAAGCCTTCTGTCAAGTTTGTTATGGGAACATGGAGTATATGTGCCCACTACTTGGAAGAGCACACACATTTTACACTTAATGCTAAATAACTCAACAAAGCGCACCTCCTGCTTTAAGTACAGTTAAAAAGAACAGCAATGGCTTGACCAGTTTGAATTGTTAGTATCCCATGTTCTATGCATGAAAGGTCTGATATTTAACCTTCTCAGTTCATCTACATAGAGTGCTCCAGATATCTCATTGACTGCTCCTTGTGGGACGTTCTTCTCCAACCACACAAAGTACTGAATTACTGCTATGGCATCCCGGATCTAGAGAACATAGAAAATGGTAAAGATCAGTAAACAGGCAGTGCTTTATACAGATTAGTGCTCTAAATATAAATGCGGTCCAATGGGAAAACGATCTGCTGAATGGATCTAATATTATTCTAACTTAACGCATGTGGTTTGAGGACAGTACTCCTTCAAAACAAGACAAGGGAGAACTACTCTTGAGTCATAACATATTCAGCATCACACATAATTCTTTTTTTTACATGTTTAGATTTTTTTCCTATTTTGAAAAACTGATGTAAATACATTGAATACCTATGAGGTTGCACCAAAGAAATACTTGAAAGAGTGCTCAAGAAAAAAGTGCTTGTGTGTAAAGCAGTTTAGATGAAGGAAGAAAAAAATACTGCAACAAACTGTTAGATACATCCTAATTATAAAGAAGCCTGTCCCTATACATTCATTATTCACCACAAATACTGTAGCATCTGAAAAGCAGGGCAATCATATCATTCATAATTAATCCTCTGTGAAGTCAAAAAACAATCCAGGCTATGATAGATGTTGTTGTTTTGACCCTGGAAGATGCAGATATGGGGCCACTTAGAGCCTCAGGTGGTTCTTCATCAGGAAGGGGTACACATAGAAATTGGGGAGCAACCTGCTGGAAGCTTCATCCAATGTGAGTCACATGTATGTGCAAGGGCCAATTTGCTCCTTCTTTTTACAGATGGTGCAATTGATCCAACCCATAAAATAAGTGAATTGTCAATGTACAGTCTCATAGCCCCAGATGGTAACTGTAGCAAAGCAATGCGGTAAAGTCAGAGATTTCTCAAAGGTTAGTCCGACCTCTTCTATATTAAATGTATCAAGGCTCTCCGTTGGTTCACTCCATCATTGTCAGTGCTTGAGGAGTACCTATCACTGTCCTCAGTCCACACGTGTTGGGGTTCTTTGAGAAATATTTAAGTTCGAGTAATATTAGATCCGTTCAGCAGATCTTTTTCCCACTGGACCCCTTTTATATATAAATGCAACACATTTCTGTTCAATACTGATTAACAGGATCCAAACAGAGGAATCTAAACTTGATGCTTGAACTAGAATTTTGATTACATGCATAAACCTAACAAAGTTCACAAATAGTGCCTCTTTATGCACTGGGAATAGACTACACCTTTGTATTTACTTGAGATCTCCTAAACCATCGTATCTCTCTGTAGGAAAGTCCTCCTTTTTGCCCTAGTCACCCCCAGGTACTGGTGGTTACCGACTCTTGGCTGTGCCCTGAGTACTGCTTACCAGTCCCAGGGCCAGTGCTCCGTGTAAAGTGGATATGCAAATTAGGCTAATTATAATTGGCAAAATTAACCTACCTATAAGTCCATAGTATATGGTAGGGCATAGAGGTTAAGGGACCCCAGCATAGGTAGTGCCCCAATAGGTGCACTGCTGAGGTGCTCAGTGTCATTTTAAAAGCAGGCCTGCCTTGCTGGCTGCTTTTTAATTGAAGTTACATGCAAATTCGACTTTGGAATTAAAAGTAGTTCCAAAGTCTTAAACTACCTTATTTCTGCATATAAGTCACCCCTAAGGTGTGCCCTATGTGCCCCTAGGGCTGGGTACCATGTAACTATAAGCAGGGACCTTATAAATATAGTTTTATATCCCTGGTGAGGTAAACCAGCCAAATGTGTTTATTCCTCATTGTAGTGAATGGCCTCCATAGGCTAGAATGGGGAGACTTTATTTTAATTTAAAAAATCCCCTTAAGTAACAGATACCAGAAGTTTGGTATCAAATTAATTTTTATAATAAATCCCACAACTTCCAGTTGTGGGATTTAATATAACTTGTTCAGGTAAAGAGTTTTAAACTTTACCTGAAACGTTGCCAACTTCAGCCATGTAGTGTTTTTCCTGCTGTGCTCTGATTGGCCAGCCTCTGGCAGCCTGGCCAGGCTGCCTTGATGAGGTGTGAAGTGGCCTGGCTCAGCACAAAGAGATGTGCCTGGGGGAGGAGATCTCCCCTGAGCATATGGGGAAGCAGGAAGGGGGAGGGCTGCCAAACTGGTCTTCAAAGGCAGAGGATGACATTTGGAGCAACCCAGTACCAACACCCTCACATCCTGCAAACCCAGACAATTAGGTGCCCCCTTGATTAGATTAGGAGAGGGCAGGAGAGGGGGGTGTTTAGGATTTTTAGCCACACCAGTGGGTGGGCTCAGCCAGATGTAACCTCCAAAAATCACTTTCAGCCATGATGGATTTTTGAGGAATGTTGCACCCTGCAATTGATTTTTGCCACACTTCCCAAGAAATGGTCATCACAGGGGGAAGGACCCTGTCCCTGATTGGAAAACCAGGACCCCCCTGTTTTTCACCCAGGAGCAGGAATAAAACTGGCAGACCTGCACCCACACCTCAGATCCCCATCAGATTTCAACAATGAAGAACTACAGGAGAAGGACTGCCCTGCTGGACCCCTGGCCTGCACCTGGACCCTGCATCTGGAGGGCTCCGCCAGCTGCACACTTGGGCTTGACCACAATAATTACTTTGCCTGGCTTCAACTGGTTCAAGGAGGGACTTCCTGTTTGCTACAGGTGAAAACTTGCTAACCAGAGTCCCCTGCACCAACTCCTGAAGTAACCAACCAGCTGGCCACTGCCAAGTGGCCAAAAAGGAGTTTGTGCCAGGTGCATTCTGGGAGTTGTAGTCTGCACCCCCAAGGAGCATCTCAGAGCTTCTGGAACCTTGGGGTGAACTGTGGACCTCAAAAGGACCTTAAAAGAACATCTGGAAGAAGATCCAGAAGTTTGGAGAACTTTTGGAAAAAAGCTCAATAGAGGGACCGACCTGCCGTGGCAGCTCTAGCCGGCTTACCTCATCCGCGACCCGGCCTGACTTGCAGGTTCGTCCCAGTGAAGAAAATCTCCAAAAAAGAGACTAAGTCCGAACGTAGGAAGATGACCGGGACCTCCCAGCCAGCATATCCGAGGAGGGCTCCAAGGACGTCGGATCAAGATTCAGGTTTGCCCCGGTCAAAGGATTTTCACCTCAAAAAAACAACTAAGTCCAAAGGTAAAAATCTCCATGAGGGCTCCCACGCTGCGTATCCGAGGAAGAGTTCCAGGAGGTCGGATTGGACTGGCAGGTTCATCCTGCTGAAGAAAATCTCCGGAAAAAACGACTAAGTCCTGAGGTAAACTTTTGACAAAGGCCTCCCGCGGGCTGTAGTCGGCCTTAAACTTTGACTTTGTCCCGGTCGAGGTGTGACAAGATGACCAGATTGGCGCTTTTTGTTTCTATGCACTAGAAAGCAATAATTCTTTACAAATTCATATCTCTGGTTCCCCTTATCCGATTTTATTTGTTTTGGTGTGATTTTAAAGCTAAAAATATTTCCTATTTTTATAAATTGATTTTGGATTTGTAAACTGTTTTATTTAATTACTATTTTGTGATATTTGAATGCTTTATGCTTTGTCTCCTAAGTTAAGCCTTGTCGCTCATTGCCAAGCTACCAAGGGTTGAGCTAGGTTTAATTTACTGAGACCTGACTGGACCTAAGTGGAGGCTAGTTGCCTATTGCTAAGTTCAGGTACTTACCTGCCCTTACCAATAACCCATTTTCCAAAACTCTCTGATAGACGATATTGGACTACAGATAACTCATGTGATAATAATATAAAAACAAGAGAAACGTTAATGTCAGGTGATTGAATCAGGGACCTTTCCTTCACTTTGTTTTTTGAAGGTCCAGAGGTATGGTTGAAGGATGCCCTCTTAAGTGTGAGGTCAGATCATATCAGAAAGAAAAAGTCACTAGACGTGAAAAATACTTTTTGTTCAAGCAGTGGCATTAGGGCTGCACCAAGGCAGCAGAACATGAGCAGCCTGGCTTGAGCAGCAGGACTTGGACTGAAGCATCAAAGGACCTTATAGCCAAAAGAACAGGTGGGAAAAGATGTGACACACTGCAACTCTGGACAGAGTCTGCAGCATGAGAGGATGACCAGATCAACTTGGTCCAAATGGGCACATGTTTCAGAGGTCAGCGTTAACTCCACTATTTTTTTTATTTTTGTACGGTAAGATTAATTTAGCTTTTGCTGCTCAAACTCAATCTATCTTCAGACATATGTTTGGGTAAAACTGTTGCTTTCCTCCTGGTCAACATCTGTTGTACTGGCCACAGACTGTAAGAAATGAACCTCAAGAGAATCAATATAAATTGTGTCATTAGATGTTACTTGCCCCATCAGAGCTACGAAATCTTCAGTAACTACAGATCTTTCAGGTGGAGCCTCCAGGTGAAATACAGGGGTTGGAATGAGGAATAGTGTACTCAGGACCTAAATTAAAGATGCTTTTGTTAATTCCTTATTTCTTAGGAGACCCGCAGGGTCCCATATGTAATGCTCAGTAATACCACACCCCAGCTATTGGTTACTCTTAGTTGGGGAATTATGAAGCCAAGCTACAATGTTTCATAATTGATTCCCTAATAGGGTAACAAAGCACTTGGGGGATGATTCACAAAGGGCCTATACACTCGTGGCAGAGCACCAGCAGTCTTGGAGGGGGGCTAGCATTCATGACAAGACCCCCGCAATGGTAACTGCAGTAGGGAGGTCCAACAATGAGTTCAGGACCCCAGCCACAAGTGCGGGCCCTCCCATCATGATTTCAGGGCCTCAGCCACTACTGCGGAGGCCCTTTGTGAAAAAGGCCCTGAATGCATAGGCACTCTTACTCAAGAAGGCTCTCAACAGAGGTCAAAACATTGCATTAGATGATTTTTCTGAATCTCATGCCACCGTTTGGTAGCTTATAAAAATAAACAATGCAAAGACAATCAGGTTTATCCACAAAGGCAAATTAAACTTTTAAGTGATTTATACATGTAATTTACTCTTACACTTTTAAACAATTTTACTACTTTTGGCTATACACAAAATATGAGTGCAAAGTTACTCAAAAGTGTAAACTTACATGTCTCCACCCCCTAAAGAAGGGACTCGAGCCAAACCTATGAATGTAATTCACTGCTCAAAAAACTGTAGTAAGTCCAACATCACAAATGGCCAACCACTGCAAGTTCATCCCATTGAAAATAATAGACACAGGGGCTTAGGTTTTAAACTCATAGAAAATAAGATTAAATTGATTTCAATTGCTTACAATAGTTAAAAATGTGAATATTTATACCTTAATGCTAAAAGTAAATAAAAATATGACTTGTATTGTTTAACTATAAACAATTGTAGTAATTCTTTTAATTTAAAAACAAAAGTAACAATATCTTTCATTAAAATATAATTAAACTGTTTTTAATTAATTCTATACATCACTATTAATAATTATTAATCCATGACATTTTCATTAATTAAATATTTAATGAAGAATTAGGGTAGTAGTGATGGGGAATCATAGCACTCCTGACACAAATACTTAAAGCAGGTTCCACTCCCTTCACAATTACCCTCAGGGAGCTGGAAAAAGTGACAGAGGCACTGGGAGAAGTCTCCTGCCCTACAAGTTGGCCTCAAGCGGCTCCAATCCACCAGGCAAATGTCCAGTAGAAAGAAAGGCTCTCTGTCCTTTAATCAGATGCTCCACCCATAAAAGAGGTATTCTGTAAAGTACACTGCTCTTCTATGGAGAGGATTCTGAGATAAATAAAAAGAATATTCCTCACTCTGTATAAAAATGATTTGGAACAAGCAGAGGAAGGAGCTCTGGCTATGATAACCTAGTATGATAATCCAGCTTTAATATATCACAACTGAAACCCCTTAAAACAGTATGGACTGACCTACAAAAAGGTAAAAGGAAAGGAGAACTTAGTGGAAATCTATAGAAGCAGTAGTGTACTAAGCATATCCTGAAATAGCAGTTTGTCAAAATTCAGACAAAACATTGATTAGTAAGAAATGAGGTGGGGAGGAGAATTCTCCTTCATAGCCGACCACAGACACACAAGCACAAAGGTTTTGTTCTGACTTACTTTTACAATACTCTTGATTCATTCTTGAATTCCAGTGGTAAGTCTGGAGTAAGCATTAGCAGTACGAGATTATGTCACACACCTACTCACAGCAAAATCTTTGTTAGTTAGGCCCACAGAATCAAAAGCTTTTAGTCAACGTACATAGCTTAATTGACTGCAAAGACTATGACCTTCCCCCTGGATACAAAGTAAAAAGCAGAAACACACTTCAGCTAATTAAAACTAATATATTTTAGTATATTCAGCCACTCACTTCTCCTATCAAGAAATTCCTTGAGAGGGGTCATTTGCCTCAGCCATGCATCACAACCATAATTTTGTGCTTCCCTTTCAGCCAGGATGTAAAAGTCCCAGGAATACTGTGAGGCAACCATGATGGTAAATATATTTAATTCTAAAGAGGTCTGTGCCTCTGCTCCAATCACAAAGTAAAGAGAAAAGGTAAAAATGTTCTAAAAGATGTGAATAGCAGGGGCAAAGCTATCATTAGTTCATCAGGTGCTACAGCATTGGGCCTCAGAGATTTCAGGAGCCCACCACAACTCAATTAGGATTTTCATTTACTACCCAACAGGCCAAGTTGGAAGCCCATTTTCATTCCTTGCATTAGAACCCATGGCACTCTTACTATGCCACTGGTGAACGGAAAGACGGATTTTATAAGATAACATTGTATTAGTATACCAAAAGTGCATGTACACAGAACACTTTGCTGTTTTAATGAAACTTTTTAAATGCAAAATCAAAGAAATTCAGCTGTAAAGGTGTGATTACATGGGAATTCCGAAGTAGGTCCTGTTCCTTTGAATTCTTTACTGCCTTCGTCTTCATCACGGGTGAGAAATTGTCCACTACAAGTTTATCCTGGAGTTAGTGAGAGAACAAGGAATACCAAGTTAGAGGAAAATTCAGTTAACAGTATAATTACTTCAGTGCAGTTTTTATTCTCTCATACTTTCCATATAATTATAGGTTTATGATTTAAGTAATATAAGACTCTGTTTTTGTATCAAAATGATAGTGCTTAGTTTAGGTTTGCTATTGCGAGCATAACCAGGCTGCATTAGGTGACAATATGAAAGAGTGCATGCTTGTTTTGATTTTTAGGAGCTTCATTTGCCTTTGAGAAAATAATTTTAGTTCAGCTGCAAATCATGGTCTTTAATTGCATGTAACAAAATAATGTTTCACTAACTTCCCCAGGAAAGGATGTTCTGATGTTGCAGCATTGTAAGAGCACTCAGTTGAACCTCCATTAACATGTCTATTATATTTACGTGCAGAAGCAATTCATTGTTTTTTGTCATGTTTTGCATTCATAAAATGCACAATTGTGTCTGTGTAACAAATGTATTTAACACCCAATGAGAATATTGCACATGTACCCAATGTTATGCTATGAAATGTGTGTGCTCTCTTTGTCCATAACAATATAAAAAGGACGTGCTATTTGGGGCAGAGCAAGATATTTTCTGTTTACTGCTTAGAAAGGGTTAAATGCCTTTGGTTGGTTCTGAGTTTAGGGCTTGTTTGCTATTATTAATATGATTGTTTGCCTCAACAGATCTATGTCTCTGCTTACGTAATTTCTAAACAGGCACATTACATTATTACACTTATTATCATTTTTGTTTTTTGTAACTTGCCTTAATTGGCTTTTATTATCTGTAATGATACTATTATTTGAATAAATTAACAAATATTGAGAACTGAAAAGCATGTTTGTGCATGTTTTCTTAATGAGTTTCATGAGTCAGTCAGACTCAGGGGAGAAACAAACAAGCATAGTCAAGGTAGATCAAGCACGCCCACAAAAACCTCATGAGCCAGCCAGCCCCAGGGGAACAAGTAAAAGCAAAGTCAGGGCACATTAAATAACACCATTTGAGCATCATCATGGTCATCAAGCTATCAACAAGTATTGAACAACACTCATGTAGAAGAAACCTGTTAAATAATGTAAATTTTTTCACGGTTAGTGGAGGGCTCAACTGTTTTGAAAGGTGGGGGGCACTACTATTCAGAAAGGCCTCAGCAGACCTGCAAGCTCAACAGTACACCCCTCCACCCCTCGCAAGGTGTCCCAACTGGTCTAGGCTTCTCCGGGTGTCACAAATGGAACTGTTGAACCAATTGAGGGGCGTGAACATCATCGGTTGGTTCCCATGAACACTCTTCCGGACCATAGCCTTTCCAGTCCCGCAAATGATAACGTTTTTTATGCACTAACTTGAAATCTAACACTGCTTTCACCTCGTAGTCAGGCTGATTGTCTACCAGTATCAGTGATGGGCCTTTAGAACAATGCATTGTTTCAGATACTGGCTTTAGCAATGATATGTGGAAAACTGGATGACAAGTTAAATTGTGGGGCAACTCCACTTTCATCACCACCTCGTTCACACTTCTGTTGATTACAAAAAGCCTTTTTTTGTCTGTGTACAAATCTTGTATGTTTGCATGGCTAGTCTTATGTTTTCTTGTGCCTGTCTTTAAATGTCGGATAGCTGTGTTAAAAGGCCTTGCAAAGCTAGTGTATTTAAGGTACATTATTGTTTGCAAACTCTGCAGCCCATAAACAATCTGCCCAATCAACTTCTGAGCCTAGAAGATAGCACTTAATGTACTGCTCCATGCATTGGTATACCCTTTCTGTCTGACCATCAGTTTGGTTCACCCTTTCCATCTAACCATCAGTTTGTGAGTACTGGCTAGACGAAAAACAGACATCCATATCTAATTCACGACAAAGACATTTCTGGAATTTGGATACAAATTCAGTTCCCCGATCAGAGATTAAGACAGAAGGCCTGCCATGGAGATAGACAAATGATTGTACAAAGATATGTGCCAATTGAAGTGCTGTGGGCAAGCTCTTCAGAAGAATTAAGTGTGTTATCTTGGACAGATGATCTAACACTACCAAAACAGTGGTAAAGCCGGCCTGTGATTTCAGTAAGTCCACTACAAAGTCTGATAACACTGTATGCCAAGGTGTTGGTGGTACTGAAAGAGGCACTAAGGAACCTGCAGGGGCCTGATGGAAACTTTTCCCTTTAACCCTTTAGTGCAGATTGCACAATCTGCGCGTATGTTGTTGTGTCCTTGGATACTGATGGCCACCAAAAGTGACGCTGGAGAATTTCTAAGGTCTTTTCTTTTTCCAGGATGGCCAGCGAGCTTACTAATGTGACACCACTCCAAGGCATTATTCTGTAAAGCTTTACTGGGCCACATGTGTCAGTCCTTCATGTTAAGTGATATTGGAAGTGTAACCCTGAAGGGTTTCAATAGCTCTGGAACTTTCTTGCTCTAGTCTTGCTTCTTACCACTAAAGTGGCTTCTAATATCTTTTTTCGTGGAAATTATCAAAGGTGGTTCTTCTAAACGTTCATCACTTGTGTGGCCATCTTTGGAGAGCACATCTGCCTTTCCATTTTTTCACCCTGGTTGAAACTGATTTCTGAAGTCATAATAGATAAAGAATTGTGACAAAGTTGTCGCGAGGAGAAGGCCAGAACCGATTTGAGGAGCTGTAGGTTCCTGTTTTCTGTCAGGATTTTTACAGTATGTGAACTTCCTAAGAGGTAGTGCCTCCACTGTTCATATGCTTTTTTGATGGCCAAAAGTTCTCGATCTTCCACAGAGTAATTGACATTTGGGGCATTTAACTTAAGAGAAAAGTATGCTACAGGATGTAACTCTCCAGTGTGTATATCATGTTGTGAAAAAAACCATCACACTGCCACTTGAGAGACATTTTCTTCCACTATGAACGGGCATGAATGCTCTTGGTGTTGTAGAATTGAGGCCCTAGCTTTTAGGTGGCAAAGGCTTCATCAGTTTCATCTCCCCACAAAATCTCCCCACAAAAACTTCACCCCTTTTCAGAGTAACTTGGTGATGGGAGACACAACTGTGGAAAAGTGGTCTATGAAGCATCTGCAGAAACTGGCAAAGCCTAAAAAGCTTTGTACCACTCTGACATTCTGTTATGGCCTTTTTTGGATCCATACAAACTCTGTCAGAATTTAACCAAGATATTCTACTTATTGAACGTGGAAGCCACATTTTTCCAACTTGGTGTAAAGCTTATGTTGGTGTAATGCACGTAAGATGGCAGTAACATAGTTGACATGTTCCCCATAGGAATTGGAAAAAGATCAGGATGTTGTCTTTATAGACAAATGCACACTTATCTATATATTCTTGTAAGGCCTCATTGATAAAATATTGAAAGGCGGTGGGTGCGTTGCAGAGCCTGAAAGGCATGACAAGGTATTCATATAAACTAAATTTAGTATGAAAAAGCTGTTTTTCACTTGTCACCCCCTCAGACTCTTACAAGATGATAAGCCCTCTGAAGGTCCAGTTTGGTATACATTTGCACATTCTTGACCTGATCAATGAGTGTGCCAATTAAGGGTAAAGGGTACCTGTTCTTAATAGTGATTTTATTTAGGGCTCTATAATCTAAGCTCCCTTCCTTTCTTTGGAACGAACAACAGGGGGGAAGATTCTTGAGACTGTGAGGGATTGATAAAACCAATTGCTGACATGTCATCCAAATACTGGCGTAAATGTGTATTTTCTTTCTCCGTTGCTTGTTCTTTGTCTGTCTTAACACAGGTCCATGGAGGTGCAAATCGCCCTGTAGCATATTTTTCAGCTACCTGGGACCCCGTTGCAGCAGCCTTACCGGGTTGCTTGCGTGCAGTTGCAGCAGTTGGTCAAAGCCTCACACAGTGTGAAGGCATAGTGATGGGACATCCCCTAACAGTAATGGTTCCGCATTCAGTTGAGATTTTGTTGACTCAAACCAAAACCCAGCACATGACAAATGCCCGACTTACTAGCTATGAGACAATTATATTGGGGTCACCTAATGTCTTACTGAAGCGATGTACTGTATTGAACCCGGCAACTCTACTTCCTGTTGAGAATACCGAGATTAATAATGAAGAGGAAGTGGAGCATGATTGTCTTGAGGTAACAGAACTATGTACCAAGCCCCAACCTGATATTCAAGATATGCAGTTAAAAGAAAATGACTGCATTATGTTTGTTGATGGATCCTGTTTGAGAGACTCAGTTGGAATGCTGAGAGACGGTTACGCTGTATGTACCATAGCTGGTATCATCGAAGCTTCCTGGCTCGAGAGAGTGTATTCCTCACAAGTGGCAGAGCTAATTGCCCTTACTAAGGCATGCCACGCAGCTGAAAATCTGAGGGTCACTATCTATACTGACAGCAGATACGGATTTGGAATTGTACATGATTTTGGCCAATTGTGGTCGCAGAGTGGTTTCATGACCTCCTCTGGTTCCCCTGTGAAAAATGGTGAACAAATTAGGGATTTGTTACATGCGATTCAGTTACCTCTCGAAATTGCCGTGGTGAAATGCAATGCTCACGTTAAGTCACAAGACTTTGCGTCCATGGGAAACGGCTATGCAGATCAAGTTGCGAGGTTTTGTGCATTGAACTGTATATCGTTCAAGGATCAGTGGGAATTGTTACCGCAAACTGAAAATGACACATGCCTGAACCTTGCATTAAGGGTGGTCGATACACTAGATGAGCTAAAAACACTACAGGGTCGTGCTAGCAAAGAGTAAAAACGCTCCTGGCAAAGAATGCAATGCGTACAAAGAGCCGACGACTTATGGGTTTCAGAGGAGGGGAAATTGGTTTTGGCAAACAGTCTTCTGTCACAATTTGCGAGGCTCTACCATGGACAGGCTCATCTTGGGAGAGATGCAATGATCAGGTCATTCAAAATCGATTGGTGTAACCCAAAGTTCAGACATGCCGCAGAGGTTACCTGTCACAGGTGCATCGTCTGTCAACAGATGAATGCCGGAAAAGGAACTGTGGTAACTCTAAGCCACATAGGGAGAGCTGGTGGTCCATTTAGCAAGATGCAAATGGATTTCATTGAAATGCCTGTTTGTGGAGGATTGAAGTACGTGTTGGTGATTGTGTGTGTTTTCAGCCACTGGATTGAAGCTTACCCCACATGACAGTCTTACAGTTGCAAAGCTGCTGCTTAGGGAACTAAATACCCAGGTTCAGGTTTCCGGTCTCTATAGAATCAGATAGGGGCAGACACTTCGACAATGAGGTGATTAAGCTCTTGTGTGCCGCATTAGACATTGAACAGAAGCTGCATTGTAGCTACCGTCCCAAAGCATCGGGACTAGTAGAGCAAATGAATGGTACCTTGAAATCGAAAATGCCAAAGATGTGCGCAGCTACCAATATGAAATGGCCAGATGCATTGTCCTTAGTGCTGATGTCAATGAGGAACACCCCTGATAAGAAGACAGGACTATCACCACACGAGATTCTTATGGGTAGAGCTATGAGGCTGCCTGCAGTACCTGCAAATGCTCTTGTGAATATCACGGATGATATTGTGTTGGACTACTGCAAGGGTTTGGCTGATGTGATTCGCTCTTTTTCTCACCAGGTGGAAGCTAACACATTGCCACCGATCAGTGATACAGGTCACACCCTGCAAGCAGGTGACTGGGTGGTTGTCAAGAAGCACGTGAGAAAGTCGTGTTTGGAGCCGCGCTGGAAGGGGCCATTTCAAGTAATATTGACAACAACCACTGCTGTAAAATGTGCAGGCGTCCCAAACTGGATACATGCCAGCCACACAAAGAAGGTAACGTGTCCAACTGATGAGGAACTTGAAGTTTCCGACTCAACAGTTCCAGAGAGGAAAGTCTCAGGGCCTGAAAATAGCCAAGAGAGAACTGAGACTGCAGGAGAGCCCACTGAGAACAACCTTGTCCCTCAAACAGTAACCGAGTACGAGAGAGGTGACAGTGTGCCTATCTCAGTAGAGGCAGCAGGAGAACTAAATCAAGGAGAGGTTCTCTCAGAAGCAGACGGATATGGGTTAGAACTCGAACCCGTTACAGATCCAGAAGAAGAAGGCGGCAAAATAATAGAAAGAGATCAAAGTACACCGGCATCCCCTGAGCCAGTTGCAGGTCCATCAAGAGAAAACACCATACTACAAGAGGAGGGTGCTGTTCAGCGTCCTCAAAGGACAAGCAGGAAGAAGACGCATAAAGGAGATAACTGGCCAGAGAAACAAACTGCAAAAGAAAGGAGCGTACCAGGTGAAACAATAACAGAAGAAACAGATACATCCCGAATAGAGGACCTGAGTGAAGGAGAACTGCAAGGTGAACGCAGACTGAAAAGAAAAAGAATTGCAAATAGAAGGTACGCAGGTCCTAGTGGGCATATGCAACAACATCTGAATGGCAACAAGAATTCTTAGCGTTCTGTTTTGATCGAGAAGTACCAGGCCAATACTACGGTACCTGAAGGAACTCAAAGAAAAAGACTTTGTTAAAATTGGAAACTGAAAAACTAAAGAAAAGAGACTTATAAATTACTGGATGCGACACTGATAACCTGATTTGACTTTGAGAACCTGATTATGACAAGCTGCTAACCTGATTTGACAAAGGGGTCCTGGAGTGAGTGAAACGCTGTAAATATACGCAGAGAGAAAGAGACTTTTTGCATCAACGAGGAAAAAAAAAAAAAAAGGAGAAAAGAAAAGAGTTTTATATCATCCTCAAGTTGATTGTTGTTTTGCTATCTGATTCTTTACAGACATGGCCTATAATAGAGGTAGTAACAAGAAGGGTAAGGTGTGTGGTTGGTTGATTCTTATATTAGGTATTGTGTGTGCAATAATAATTGTGGGAGTGATTGTGGGAATGCCGTGGTTGGATAAGAAAGTGACTAACAATGCTTCAAAACCTGAGACTGCAACACTAACGCTGTGGGAAAAGTTTGAGCAGGATGCAAAACACTTGCATGAGGGAACTAACTCAAAGGGGGAACTTTCCACTAATGTCTTCTATCGCTTGCTGAATTAGTACGTTGAGACCATGGATGCGAAAAACTGTTATGTGTGTACCAAGATTCCTTCATCAGTGCAAGAGGGGGTCACTTACCATAGCCTTCCACTAACCTACGGGATAAGTTGTAGCTTGCTATTAACAAGATTCTGTAATCAGGAGCATGTGCAATATTTGTATTCAAAGTTGGATGTTGTGTTTTCTTTTGTGCCCGTGATTGAGTTTCTGAACAAGCTAGCTAAGGAGCATAGTATAAAATTAGTGAGAGGTTTCTTTGAACCAACGCTTACATTTGGGACAGCTTATGCACACCGCAATAATCTGACTTGCTTATTGACACCTGTAGAGAAAAGCTTTTTAGATCACACTGATGATAGACGCAAAGCATTAAAGACAAGATTAGAAAAGGTGCTAGGAAAACGCACATATGCAAATGATTATGCTTACACTGCAATAAAGACGCAAGGCAAACTAGCTATAGATGCATTACATGTAGGAAGGCTTTGTATATATAGGCCAAAATCTGAACATGACACTTTATTTGTGGGAACGAGTGAACGCAGGCATGTGTTTTTGTTTCAGAGTAAATGGACATTCATGTTAAATGGACAGGATCCAGCGATCCCTGGGATCTATTACATCTGTGGACTTAATGCTTATTACCGTCTTCCTAAAGGATGGTATGGGACATGTTATTTGGGAATAGTTTTCCCAAAGATTTACCAGATTGATGACATAAAGCAAATACCTAAAACGTCTGAATTACAACATGCTAGACAAAAACAAGAGACAGCGACTGCTGTCATTGGTGACATATTTGGAGCCATAATTCCTTCAGTAGGGGTTATCGTAAACTCCATAAAGATTAAAAAGTTGTCTACTATTGTGGATAACATGCTGACACATTTTACAGGGGCTATATTCCTGATGGATACTGAACTTGCTGCGGAAAGAGCTATGACTCTTCAATATCGGCTTGCTTTAGACATTCTTTTAGCAAAGAGTGGAGGAGT
The DNA here is from genome assembly GCF_031143425.1 of Pleurodeles waltl. NCBI lineage: Eukaryota > Metazoa > Chordata > Amphibia > Caudata > Salamandridae > Pleurodeles > Pleurodeles waltl. The sequence goes on from NC_090438.1 coordinate 382,682,963, forward strand.
CTGCAAGATGCTCAACGAGTGTCAATGTTGCTCCTATATACCAGATAATAGTAAAAAGATTAGAGGTATGCTTACTAACTTAACTAAAGATAGTGCAGATTTGAAGGATTTGAAGGAACCTGGAGTGTGGGAGAAATTTGGAACGGGAATTGCCAGAGTAGGGAGCTGGTTTAGCAATATTTGGAATGGGGTACTTGCAAAAATATTAGGGGGTCTATCAATTGTTCTAGCCTGTCTATTAGGATTATGGGGAGCATGCAAAATTAATGATAAAATTAAAAGAAATTGGACAAAGAGAAACAAGAGGAATGAGGAAAGTGAAAGGGAGAAAATGTTAAACGAAATTTGGGAGTGCTCACACAAGGGACAAGATGTTGAAATGCGCATTATGCGTAAAGTGAAAAATTAAAGTGAAAGGTTAAAAGGAAAGGTTTGTGATGACGAACGTCATCAGAGGAGGGACTGAGAGAGCGTAGCTTATATAATCTATATTAACATGAAATGTTTATGAATCAATGTGTGATGATGCCGCATAGAAACTATAATAATAGTAATTTTGCTTAAACATGCACTTGAATTGTGACCATGAGGAGTGGCCACCAATGTATACGTAAAATAATAATAATTACCAAAATGTTTATATTATGTTTAAATAAGTTTATACTAATGTTTGCGTTATTGAATCTGTATTGAAATCCTCATAGGCCTTAAGTTAGCATGAGCCGAAGCTTAGCTGCCCTGGCTCTCATATTAAATGCATTTTTCTATTTTCCAGTGTGCTGACTCACAAGGTGACATGACCCTGCTTGTTCTCTTTCTTCAAACTTGGAAGATGAATGTAACCATGTTAGATCCGTTCCCATCACTTTCTCTCGTTTACAGAATAAATGTTAAAAGTAAATTGAAACAGTGTAGATTAATGTAATGTACAAGGTCATTTAAACCGGTGAAGACAATGAAACTGCTGACCAAAAGATGTGCAAAGAATTATACCGAACGTACCACCTCTGAAGACGTCAATTACGAAGACCAATCAAAGACTTGTAAAACAATATGGGGTGAAGAATTGGATTACCTAATGTACTTTCTGATAGGTTAAAGAAAGTGGGGTATAACAAATGTCCAATAAAATTTTGGGGGAATGTACATCGAAAAAGGGATAAAAGCCCATGTCACGGGGAGTCATTTAGGTGGGTTAGGGAATGCTATTGATTTTATCCAGAAACTCTGTCACTCTGTTTGGTGACTTGGTGGGTTACTTAAAACCATCCTCGCCCTTAGAATTGTCCATTTTACACTTTACCTCCTTATGAGGAAAGTGCCCTTTTGCCCCGGAGCTGAGCACTGATGCGATTTGACTGAAGTCCTGAGGACAAAGACTGAACCTGTGCGCTGACCTAGACAGTGGAGGGTAATTATGACAATGCGATTGTGATTTGTCTGTTTGCTTTTCCTTTCTAGGTACCAACTGCTTGCTTTTGACAGAGACCTTAGCTAGATGTTTTCCAAATTGGTGTTCTAAATTGTTTTGCATGAAGCCCAACATGCGAATGCTAAACAGTGGTTAGGACAGGTGTTCACCAAACTGACGCAAATAGACAAATGACCGAGATTATGCTTTGTTGAACTGACGCGTTATTGACACTCTGCTAAATTGATCTATGTTCACGCCGTGTTATGTTCTGATGTTTGTGATTCTCGCTTTAATGAAAGCTTACCAAAGTTGCCATATCGTGACTATGCTATTATGTTTCTTGGTGTTGAGATTAACACATTTGCTATTAGATTGTAATTAATAGGGAATAAAACTCATAAAATTCTACTAAACAAGGTGTGGTTATTCATGGCTGAAAGGTCATGGTAGCGACTTTGAATTGATTAATGACTTTGACTAAAGTGAAATGCATTGTCGTGATAAATATTGATGACATTATTGATGTATTGATTGATATATTGTTTAGCTATCTCTTCCTAAGGTGTCTCTCAACTGGGTCAAAAGATTCATTGGCCTAAAACGAGTCCTAATGTGTAATAAAATATCATAAAGGGACGCGTTAACAGTAGCATTCAGGTTGCCTGGTCCCAACTCCATCTGGGCACCAAAGCCCTAATCACTATTGTAAAATGACTAGCACCGGGGCATTCCAGGGGAAAGGGGATTGGATGAAAGAGAGAGAGAGACGATTACTCCACACTGATCATCCTTTGGAACCGCTGGACACTCATCTGGATTGCAGTGGCGGTTGGTGGCAAATTACTTTGGAAGGGCACAAAACACATACACAAAAAAACACTAATAACGCACTACTATAACTACACATAACACACTACTATAACTACACATAACACAGTACTATAACTACACATACACACTAATATAAATATAAAAAAACACTTACCTTACTCATTGCTCTGCAGCACTTCCCCATTGTTATGCAGCATGTCCTCCGAGCTCAAAGTCCACAGCCAACTCCCTCATCCAATCAAGGGGCTGCTTTCATGCTGTTAAGCAGCTTGAAAAAAGCATCTTGATTGGCTGAAGAGGGACGGCTCCACGCTCTAAAAGGCTCTGTAGGCCTGTGCTTACTCTCCAACTCAGGTGTCCAAAACAGCCTGGTTGAAGAGGTTTAAATTGTGCTTGTTGGTTTGGCCGTAGCAAGGTAGCTGGTCAAACCAATGTGCGCACTTCAAACTGAAGTGTCCCCTCCTCACTGCTGCCAATCATTGGCAGCAGTGAGCAGCAGTGATGCACTGTCCCCTGCCCTGCCCTTGCACTCTGTTTGCTGGCACAAAGCATAAAAAATAAAATGATAATAAAATGATTTTATTACCATTTTATTTCTGACGCTTTCTGTACAGCAGTGTGAGGGGGCAACACTCCTCTGCTCCCATGGAGGAACTGCTGCTGCTGGGTTGGTTAATATGCGGGGTCCAAAATCAGATCAGCTAATTAGTGACTGTTCTATATTATATGTGTGTGTCTATTTAAGCCTAATGATGTTAGCTTCCAATACCTGTGGTGATCCCCTTTCCCGTGTTTGTTGCTCTCTTCCTCTTTGCTCTGCCTCTGGAAATTTTCTACATGGAGCCTGTAAGAAGAAACGTATTTACATCTCCCTATACCTCCTAATACCCAACCAAACCTTTCTCTTTTCCATTCCTTGCGTATGACCTACCTATATTTCAATGAACGTGAGGCGTCTCTTGCAGTCCTACTAGAGTAGTTGCTTAGGCCACTAGAAAATGCTCTTGAGACAGTACATGGTTCAGGTACACACAATATACTATGTTAGTACATTCAGTAATTAGCATTAACAATACGATGAGGTAATGTTCAAGCACATAAAGAGGAGGGTCTGAACCCAGGAACTCAATGTTAATCGCACAATGATGCTGGACTATGACAATGTTAGTGGCATATAAAAAAACAGCAGGACTAAGCCTGCGTAAATCACACATAAAGAACAACATTCTTACTGTACATGTAACTCCTCAAGGGCTATGCCAACTGAGCTTGTTGTTAATAATCTTACAATGTGTTTAAAAACTCTCAACTCTCAGCTGCAATGTACAGACAATCAACATAAAGAATGCAGGCAATATTTTACTGACAATCAGCATAAAGATTGCAAGCAATGCTCTTGGTTTGTAACATACAGACAGCCAACATACACATTGCATGCATGAACTAGAATGAATGCAATTCAACAAGGACACTGTCTTTGTGAATGGTGCCAGCGCTATCACTAAGAATCAATGGGTAAGTAAGAGGTTATATTCGCATGTGTGCCACGTTCCTGCTCAAGTAGCACTCTAATTTTCTTTCTTGTTCCTTCCAGTTTTCCTGATACTACTGTCTGAAGTCGGAAGAATATCTGGCACAGCAGCCCGAGGCAAGGCGTCAGCTGCCTTGAATTTGGAGCTGTGCTGTTTCTCACAGCTGCGACTAGTCAGGAGATGAGCTGCTGTTCCCAGGAGAATCTCAGGCAGCAAGCAGAGATGTCAAGAACGAGAATGCTTTAAGTAACCACTGTTCCCAACCATGCCCATTGCCTGAGGTCATGCCCACTAAGCCTTGTAAGTCAGTATGCCTCAGGGGAGAAACAAACAAGCAGAGGTACAGTAAATCAACAATGCCCTCTAAAGCCTTGTTAACCAGCCAGCCCCAGGGGAAAGGAGCACAAGCAAAGTTAAGGCACAATAAATAACACTATTTGAGCATCATCATTGTCATCTAGCAGCAAATTATCAACAACTATTGAACAACGCTCATGTCACAATAAACCTGTTAAATAATGTACACTGGTTAATGGTTAGTGGGGGGCATTACTGTTCTGAAAGGAGGGGGGCGCTACTGTTCTGTAGGCCTCAGCAGGTCTGCAAGTTCGGCAGTTTTCTGGTATAGTGCTGTCTTCAAATGCTCCTAGAATTGGAGGGAAAGTCTTCATCCCATTTCAATCACATTTCTATACTTTTAACAGCTAGGTTTGAAAAATGGTACTAACTACACACTGGTATTCTATGATCCGTTTTCAGTCTTCCCATTTTCCAAACCATTCCTCTTTTGATAGGAGGGATTGGAGAATATCACGTTAACATTCTACCTTTAGTGCTTTATTAGGTACAAAGTAGTTTTCTTCTAATGTAATATAGATCAGGAATGCTCCAACTAGGAATGCTCTTGAGTCCTTTTATTAGGGATGGCTCCTCTGCAATGGCGAAGGAGCGTCACCCCATTAGCTCAGAGCCAGCAGCTGAAAAAAAACAATATTTAATTATCGTTTTATTTTTCAGCTGCTGGCTGAGCCAGGGGAGGGGCTGGGCCATGGGCAGAGGGGGAGGAGGAGAGGAGTGAGTGCACTTTAGTGTGCAAGCCAGTTTGGCCAACCGTCTTAGGCCAGCCAAACTGACACGCGCACTTAGGTTTCTCAAGCCCAGCTGTGTTGCACAGCCAGATTGGAGAAATAGCACATAATCCAGTGCACTGTCTGAGCGGTTGACCAAGATGCTCAGGCCAATCCTGATGCTACTCTCATGTTAGGTGCAGGTATATCCTGTGCCAGGATTGCGTGGGAAGTCTGTGCAACACCATCGGGAGAGGAGCGAGGTGGCCCGTGGCAGTGGCAGACTTGTACGTTTTAATAACAAATATTTTATTATTTCCCCCTCCCCAGTGCCCCATGTAGCATCCCTGGAGATTTGCAGTGGCCACCACTGCCTCTTATGGTGTTTACTGATGCACTAGGGGCACAGTTACAGGAGAACAGACTGAGGCAATTACTTACCAGATAAGTGGAACACAAGGCTAAGTTAAACTACACTGGTTCCTGTACACTCATTCGTTAGCCTCTTTTTTAAATAAAAAAAGCCCCACATTTTGAATAGAGATGCAAGACATGGACTTCAATTTACAGCATTAATTGGACAGGTCAGAGAAGCGACATAGATCTAATGCAGGGGTCTTCAAACTGAGGGGGAGGGGCCCCTTAGGGGGGCCTCTAGTGATCCCAGAGGGGACGCCAGGCTCTGGCCAAAAGAAGCATTATGCTAATAACAATGCTTTTTTTAGCTGAAAAAAATGAGCAGCAATAAACCGCTCTGTAATGGGCCATCACTAACATGTTTTGTCATTTATATCTTAGCTGGGAGTGTTTGAAAAAAGGAAAGGGACTCCAAATATTTTTCAAAAAAACCCACTTCTAATAATCACACTGTGGCTAGTTTTACAGGTTAGTAAGGCCTGTCTGGACGGAATAGTATGTGTGGCATCATGTATTTGATTGCAGTTTTAAAACATTAACAGAATCTAACTGCAATGTGTAAATAAGTGTAGACACATTGAAACACTGCCAATTTAACAGAATAATTCCAAAAAATTCTGAGGGGGGCTTGATTATTTCTTTTTTCACTGCGGGGGGACACAGCATTAAAAAAATGTAAGACCTCTGATCCAACCATAAAAAGACCATGTCATGGGTAACAGGTGGTATAAGTACATTATCACAAAAGGCCTACTCTGACAAGTACATAACATGCCCTCTCTGTTTCAAGCATCCCAGAACTGCAACAGCTATTTATATCAGAGCCCCACTTCTTTCACTTATATCTTTTGTTGTAAGGAGGTTTTACTACTACAAAGAAAATTTGGAAATGAATTTAAGTTTATGTAGTTCATCTACTACATTCCTTGTCAGATTAGAGACTACTGTAATTGATGCTCCAGCTTGTCTATGAAATTGTTCAAATCTCATCTTTCTGAGGTTATTGGGCAAAAGGAGCCATTTCAGATTAAATCAACTTTGACTGTAGTAAGTGCTCCAAGATTGCCTAATACTTATGAACCCCGGTGCCACAAATGAGGTGGAGGTATGATCAAACACTGCTGCGTATGTAGACTCTAAGCTATGGTTTACAAAATATCTGGCAAAGGATTGGGTTGAGTATTCCCAAAACTGTGTAATGTGACTTTTTCTGTGCCCTGAAAAGTCAATAGAATTGGCAGTTGTTCTTTAGGATTACAACTATATGCAAATAGTGTTTTGCATCCATTTTCCAATGCAAAAGAAGACTGGTTGAACACATCATCTTCTGGAACCCATCAGTTGAAAGAACCAAACTAGTAGTAGAGCTCCGATAACAGAAAACTCCAGATACATATTAAACCTACTGCGAATGTTAAAAATCTAAGGATTTAACAAATTATTTTAATATCATATAGGGGCATCTTAAATATTTGTTGTCAATGGTTTTTAGCACCGTTAAACATAGAATTTAGTACAGAGACTGCACAGAAAAGTCCAGGCTGCCTCACAATCCCAGGCAGTGGCTAATGTGTGCTTTTTCTCCCTAGTATTGGAAGGGTCTGATTATGAGTCGGGTGGGCCAATTCTAACTGCCTGATACAACAATGGGTTATTTTGGATGTGGGGATTCTGAACCTGATCATACAATGCAAAAGTTAAGCTATTAAAGTTACATTATGCCTGGGGCCTTACCTGACCCCTTTCCATGTCACAGGGTAGCATGGAATACACCATCCTGCCCGCCAGTAGCCTCAACTGGCACATACCACCCTCACAAACCCACCTCTCCTGTCTCAGAATGAGGATACAGCATGCAGATCTGGACCTGGTAATTCCAGGTCCATGTGTTATTCCCACTCACTGTATCCACACACATACATCTGTCCACCTCTTGATTGATGCCTAAGAGTATTTTAAAGGGGGGTGTGGGGTCTCTAGTTTCATGTTTTGCTTTTCATATTACCTCCTACATTCTGAAAACATGGTAAGGACTAAAATCTAATACCATAGATTAATTTATTTCTATGATGTGCAAGCTTCTATTAACTGGTGTTACATAATATTTCTATGCATGGATTTGCAATAGGTCTGCAGTAATACACAAATGCACTTTATTCAAATCTGGCAGTTCATTGCTATAACACAGTCACTCAGTCACTATAGTATCCTCGAAGTAAGTGTAGGAAATTGGGTTACTGGATGAGGGGGGAGGAAACCCTACTCAACAGCAGCCACAATTCTTGTCAGCGGGAAACACAAGCAAACTCCAAAATAAATTGTGCTGAACCCCTTGGTTGCTTGGTAAAAAGCAGCAATGCTTAACTTAGTGGCAATGTCTAAAGTCTTTAGGCAGCACTTCAGATGTTAATAAAATGAAAACACAACTCAAGAAAAGTCCCACACCAATTTAGAAAAAATGAGAATATTGTAATACATTATTGGACACCAAAGCAACAAAAATCCAATTAGTAAAACAAGAGATATGCCATTTGAAATAATTAAGTGAAAATAGTGTGCAAAAGCAGAAAGTACCAACTGTGGTTATCCGGTCACTCTGAACTGGGATGAAGTCACAAGTTCATGCATACTGTGATGGAGAGTGGGCTGAACAGAGGGACCAAGTTTGGCCCGTCGAACATGTACCTTATGTACCTTAAATCCTAGTTGCACAGTGTTATGACATCCTGCATTAAGGATGCATCACACAGCAGTGGTTCTGAGAAGCTGCAGGGTTACGATGCGAGGTCCTAAGCTGAGGATACATTGCACAACAGCAGTTCACAGGAGGTGCAGGATTGCAATGTGAGGTTCTGTGTTGAGGATGTGTCGCACAGTGACGGTTCTGAAGAGCTGCTTGTCCTGTATCTGTTGCGATGCATAGCTGCAGGAGATGTATCACTCTGAATCAGTTCTGTCAAAAAGATCACAGCTCAGACGGCAGAGCAGCTTCAGGCTCACGTCCAAGGGTCCAAGGGTCCAGGAGAGGGGTGGCACCACTTAGGGGGGGGGACAGGACTAACAGTAGTCAAAGTGCAGGTGCAGGGTTCATGATGACTGGAGCCTTTTCTGTCCCAGAGGCCCTGATCAGGAGTCCAGCTAACTAGCCCTTGGAGTTACTCTGGTGGACATGGGTTCATGTCCAGTCTTTCTCACTCAGGAAGCAGGGCAGGAAAGTAGCAGTCTTTCTTGCAGCAGAGCAGCATAACAGTCTTTCTTCTGAGTCTTCCACAGGTCCAGATGTCCACTGGAGCGTTGGGTCAGAGGATTTACTATTTATACCTGTTGCACACTTTAAACCTCTGGAGTGCTCCCCCTACAGAAGTGTCTGGAATTTTCTGCCTCTTTACCCTGGCCCCAGCTTGTCTGGGTGCACAAAAGGCTAGTGTGAAACCTTTTGTGAGTGTGCTGAGGCAGAGCCATTGTGACATGCAAGGGTCATAGGTGACAGCTCCTCACCCTTATCAAGTCAGAGATGGCCCATCTTACTAACACCTACTCCCCATTACTGTCTGGGAATAATACACAAAGATCAACTGCCAGCTACACCTAGTCATTTGATCCAGGATACAGGCTGTAGGCACCAAATGGATGGCAACTCTCTAAAAGTGCCATTTTCAGTATTGTGGCTTTAAATCCGACTTTATCATTAAAGAGGGGTTTAAATTACAGTGCTTTAGACAACTAACTCTGCATTCCTACCTGCTACCAATTGAAAGTTGTTGCTTATTAAATGTGATAAGATAACCCAATGTTAACTTATAGGAGAGGTTAGCCTTGCAGTAGTGAAAAACACATTTAAGAGTTTTTCACTACTAGGACATGTAAAAGTGAAAAGTACATGTCCAACCTCTAAAATACACTGTGCCACAAGGGTTTTTAGGGCCTTCATCAGGGGTGACATATGCATTAAAAGCAAGATTTAAGCCTGGCAAAAGGTTTATTCTTGTTAGGTCGAAACTGTAGTTTAAAAATGCTGTTTAAATGTGCTACACAGGTGGATGGCACAATCAGTGCTGCAGGCCCACTAGAAGCATTTATCTTACAGACCCTGGGAATGGCTAGTACTTCTTTACTAGGAACTTACAAGTAAATTAAATGTGCCAATTGGGAGGTAACCAATGTTACCTTATTTTAGGGAGAGAGCACATGTACTTTAGCACTGGTTAGCAGTAGTGAAGTGAGCAGATTCTTAAGGCAAGCAAAAATAAAGTTAGCAGAAACAGAAGGATTGAAGGTTAAAAGTTGGGGGAAAACCATGCCAAGGATGTCAGGTCCAACAGTAAGGTTTACAGTTTTTTTCTTTTTTTTGGTATTTGTCTGTTGGCTCATTTATTTCCTCTATCCCTCAAAGTAACTGCCTACAATCATCGGGTGTCTGGGAAATTAAGATACCTTTTAGGATTAATATGAAATATTGGGGTAAATGCTCAGTTATATACTATGTTAATACATCTGTGTTATATTATGCAATGATATGCAGATTTGTAGAGCGCGCTGTCACCTGAGAGAGTATCCTGGCACCTCTAAGACTTGTTCTGTATACTTATGCTGTATAGAGGCTTCACAAAACAGAATTTTGAATGAATTTGGAACATCTTATCCCTCTTCTTACGTTAGAATTCTGTGTGAGTATTGTAGCGTATAATCATTTCAACAGATGGTAGTGAACTGGGAAAAGTAATCAGCACAGTCAAAAAATACAGCATACACTGGTGATTTTCACACAGTAGAGCTACAGCTGAATTAACACATATCTGACAGAATCAAGCTTCACAGGCAAGCAATCTCTAAAGCTAAAATGATCTCAAAGGTCAGAGCCTCCTTCTACAGAAGGTCTATCTTTGATGTTAAAAAGATGTTACGGTCTCCAGACTTGTAACCAGGCTATTTTTAAGAGTAATGACATTTTAAAGGCAGAATATGTTGTTGTCTGCTGCCCTTATCTGGAAAATATTTTAAACGGTCATACATCAGCCTGTGTGGCTATCCTTGAGGTTGAACATTACCTTCAAGTCTGGGTCTAACACAGCAAGCCTATGCTTATTTGGGAGAGACACAAGAGGCCCATAGAAGAGGCGGCCCGACCTTTAGGGCGGAGGGGCCACGCCCTCCCACCTTTTGCCCCTCATGAAGAGTGTCTGTCAGGCTGAACAAAGGCCAGCCTGACAGACACTCTTTATTTTCAACTCAGACAGCCAGGAGTGAGCCATGCACGATTTGCGCAGACTCCTGGCTGCCTGAGCTGAACTTTGCTGGGCTGACGAGGTCACAGCTTCTATGGGTGCGACCTCCTCGGCTCAGCAAAGGTGCCTCGAGGTCCTACCCTGGGTGACGAGGAAAGCGTCACCCATTGACACTCGCCCTGGGCCCTTCAGGTTTAAGCCCTGAAGCGCCCAGGGTGAGTGTCAATCAGTGACACTTCGTCACAGAGTGGGGTGGGGTCAGCAGTCTTACTGACCCCATCCCACTCTGTGACAAGGCTGGGACTGCTGCCTTCCCTCATTGGCTGACCTAAAGTCAGGTCAGTCAATGAGGGAAGGCAGCAGTCCCAACCCTCCTGGGACCTGGAGGCTGAAGATAAGTGTGTGTGTGTTTGTGTGATGTTTTAAATTGAATGTTTGGTACGCATGTGCATGTTTGAGTGTTATGTGTTGTTAATGGATGTGCGTGTGTGCGTGCATGTGTGAAAGAATGAGTGTGTGTGATATTTTAAAATGAATGTTTGGTGCATGCGTGCATGTTTGAATGTTATGAGTGTTAATGGATGTGCGTGCGTGCATGTGTGAAAGAATGAGTGTGTGTGATGTTTTAAAATGAATGTTTGGTGCATGTGTGCATGTTTGAATGGTATGAGTGTTGTTAATGGATGTGCGTGCGTGTCTGTGTGTGAAAGAATGAGTGCGTGTGTGTGTGTGTGTGTGTTTCCCGCCCGCCCCCCTCCCTCCTAAAGCTGCCGGCCGCCACTGGCCCATAGCCTGTCAAGTCCAGGCTACTCTTACGTTGAATGGATCTTAATATTTCAGGACTTGCAGAGCATGATTGTCCCTTAGGTTAAACATATTTTGCTGAATGAGACATGACACATTAGGTCCACATTAAAACCTACCTAGAATCTAGCAGCATAGACCTGAGACTAAAAGGAGGCACTGCAAAAAATACAGGTGTTCCCAAAAGCAAAAATCACATATTATGCCACGATGTAGCCCGATACAATTGCAGGGTAATTCTCAAATTCATGGGAGACTTACCTGGGGGATAACTTCATACAGCCCATAGTTGGTGTATTCCGTTCCAATCCAAACTTTCACATTATCCTTAGTATAATTTCTCACATTTTCCCGGACTTGTCTGTAGTCTAGAAGCTGGACACAGGTAGATTCTGAACAGTCTGTCTGGAGGTATTTGTGAATTTCAGGTGTGATGCGGCTTTCATTTACAAACAACCTAAGAAGAATGAAAAATGTTTGTTTGCCTAAAATCAAACCAGTGTGCTGACAATTTATAGAAAAAGGCCTTGCAAATGAGAAACAGGAATTTCCATGAAGACATTCACAAGTGGCCAGTGGTTAATTTGTAAAAAGAAATGAGTGCCAGTGCCCAACCTCTGCATTTAAGCCAGCAGCCAGTGAAATCTCATATCAGCGCACAGAATACTAAGGCTGAGAAGTCTTGAATCCACCTCCTGACTCCATATTCGACTACCGGACACTCCCTTTCCCTTTACTTCACTCATGCAGGTTCCTGCTTTTTCCCTTTTTTCTCTTCTCCGTCTTTCCCCTACATTTGTTTTTTCCTCTCTTGCTCTTGGGAAATATGTGATGCAGAAAAGTAAGTGCCAGTTCCCAAGAAAACTGTGAACACGTGCTTATGTAAACAAATACGAGTGCTTGATAAGCTATTACTAAAATGCTGATATACTGAAAAGGACATAAACCTAATGACACCAAACAATAAGAGATGCATCTCGCAATCCCAGAATTGAATAAAGTGGGCATGTGTTAAAGTGATCACTTTGTTTGTGCTTATGCAAACAAATACATGAGTGCTTAATAAGCTAGTACTAAAGTGCTGATGTGCTAACAAAGACATAAACCGAATGACACCAAAACCAAAGGATCCCATAGACTCCCCAAACTTTTTGAAACAAACCAAGTTGCTTAGCAATTCCACAAGCGGAGAGAAAAAAAGGATCCTCTACTGACCTGGTGGTACACTACTAAGGTAAGCCTGTACTAAAGTGCCAGCGCAATATGAAGGACTAAAACCAATATACTTCGGGTATCACTGTTCACGTACCACTCTGATATCTAAAATTAACTAGTAAAATACCGCCCTCAAAAGAGTATAGAAAACTGAAGCAATGCCATGAAGACAGGAACCTCTTTAGACCCCCCACCCTCCTAGCATAAGCTTCCTCTAACTTTCTTGTTTTAGACACTTTTTTCAGTCAGTCCTCCTATAGTGGAACCCGTTTTGTATGCCAAAAGTGTAAAATCAGCGAGAGTGCGACTGAAAGTGCAATTGACAGGAATATTTGTGCAGGTTTACTTGCTCGACAGCCCTGAGCCTATCTACTCAAACCAAAGAGAACCAGCCATGGTTCCCACTTTATACCAACCTTCATAGCCTGGATCAAAGCTGAGGAAAGCTAGCTCAAAAAAGCGCCAGTAATGGGCAAGAACAGAAAATATGGAGCCACATCAAAAACACTGACCATCTACAGAGGGAAACATTCTATGGAGGGCCACGGAAGTATAATGTGCCATGAAGGAACAGCATTCTCTTGTAATTAGCTGCCCTTAAAGACTTATGGCCTAACAATGAAATTGTTTGCCAATCATCCACGGATAACTGACATTGCGTATTCTTCTATGTTTTTTAATTGTATAATGTATTCTTACTGATGCCTGTATCTCTTGGCTGTAACGCTTGTGTTTTCCGATTAAAGAACATTGCTCCACCAAGGTGTATCTTTTACAGATTTATTTTTATAATTCTCAGCATTTAGGTACAAAGGGTTAGCAGCAGTAAGAAATGGCATATTAAGTATTAAGCTGCCAAGTGTATCATTAAAAAAAAAATAGATGCAGCTAGAACGTTGTGAGTGATTCATGAATAATTCTCCATATGCAGAGTAGCAAAATGGGTCTCACAAAAGTTGAGTACTACACCGGGGTCCATATTCACAAGGCCTGTGTGCCATGGGGAAAGGGCAGAAATGTGGCTTATCTACAAGATACAATGCATTTCTGTCCTCTTCCCCCAGCAATAGCACATAAATTGCTGCACGCGCCAATGCAGGCACCCTAGCATCATGGTGCAAGGGTACCTGCATTGTGGAGATGATTGTTTTTGTGCAGGAAGGGGTTCCTTCCTGCACAAAAGCAATAAATGGAGGCGGTTTCCTGATTCTATTTGTGCTGCAGAATGCAGCACACATAGAAATAGGAAAAAATAGGGAGAAATAAAGATATTTTTCCCTTTGCTTCACTGTCACTCCTGGGGTGGCATAAGCTTTTGACACATTCCCAGGTTTACAAAACCTTGTAAATCTGGGAATGCGTGGGACTACCCATGCTACATCCATGGACATGCCTCCCTGACCCAAAGTAAAGTAATGCAGCAACTTGTCCTGCGTTGCCTTACTCCATATCTATAAGGCCATGAAAAGCCACACATAGATATGGGGGAGCAGCCTGTGCCACAGGCCGCTTGTAAATATGGCCCTCGTTTGCACTGTTTATGAAAGAGAAAGTGCACAAAACCATCATGTGATCACTACAAGTGAACAAAACTTTGCAGGTAGCTGGTGCTTTGCAGGGCCATCAGTGACCTTCCTCCAAAACAACACTTTATATGAGGGATTGGATCTGAAAATCTTCCCTTTCATATGTAAGTCAATAACTGTAGGAAAGTACCATCTTGCCTGGCATGTTACCCCCATATTTCACTGTATATATGTTGTTTTAGTCTATGTGTCACTGAGACCCTGCCAGGCAGGGCTCCAGTGCTCATAAGTATGTGCCCTGTATGTGTTCTCTGTGTGATGACTGTCTCATTGAGGCTCTGTTAACCAGAACCTCAGTGGTTATGCTCTCTCTGCTTTCCAAATTGTCACTAAAAGGCTAGTGACCAATTTCACCAATTCACATTGGCATACTGGAACACCCTTATAATTCCCTAGTATATGGTACTGAGGTACCTAGGGTATTGGTGTTCCAGGAGATCCCTATCGGCTGCAGCATTTCTTTTGCCACCCATAGGGAGATCTGACAATTCTTACACAGGCCTGCCAGTGCAGCCTGAGTGAAGTAACGTCCACGTTATTTCACAGCCATTTACCACTGCACTTAAGTAATTTATAAGTCACCTATATGTCTAACCTTCACCTGGTGAAGGTTGGGTGCAAAGTTACTTAGTGTGAGGGCACCCTGGCACTAGCCAAGGTGCCCCCACATCGTTCAGGGCAAATTACCCGGACTTTGTGAGTGCGGGAACACCATTACACACGTGCACTGTACATAGGTATCTACCTATGTACAGCGTCACAATGGTTACTCCGAACATGGCCATGTAACATATCTAGGATCATGGAATTGTCACCCCAATGCCATTCTGGCATTGGGGGGGACAATTCCATGATCCCCCGGGTCTCTAGCACAGAACCCAGGTACTACCAAACTGCCTTTCCGGGGTTTTCACTGCAGCTGCTGCTGCTGCCAACCCCTCAGACAGGTTTCTGCCCTCCTGGGGTCCAGCCAGGCCTGGCCCAGGAAGGCAGAACAAAGGACTTCCTCTGAGAGAGGGTGTTACACCCTCTCCCTTTGGAAATAGGTGTCAGGGCTGGGGAGGAGTAGCCTCCCCCAGCCTCTGGAAATGCTTTGATGGGCACAGATGGTGCCCATCTCTGCATAAGCCAGTCTACACCGGTTCAGGGATCCCCCAGCCCTGCTCTGGCGCGAAACTGGACAAAGGGGAGGTGCCCAGAGCTCCTCCAGTGTGCCCCAGACCTCTGCCATCTTGGATTCAGAGGTGTGCTGGCACACTGGACTTCTCTGAGTGGCCAGGGCCAGCAGGTGACCTCAAAGACTCCTTCTGATAGGCTCTTACCTTTCTTACTAGCCTATCCTCCTTCCTAGGTAGCCAAACCTCCTTTTCTGGCTATTTAGGGTCTCTGCTTTGGGGAATTCTTCAGATACCGAATGCAAGAGCTCACCAGAGTTCCTCTGCATCTCCCTCTTCACCTTCTGCCAAAGGATCGACCGCTGACTGCTCAGGACGCCTGAAAAACTGCAACAAAGTAGCAAAGACTACTACTGCAACCTTGTATCGCTTCATCCTGCTGGCTTTCTTGACTGTTTCCTGGTGGTGCGTGCTCTGGGGGTAGCCTGCCTCCTTCTTGCACCAGGAGCTCTGAAGAAATCTCCTGTGGGTCGACGGAATCTTCCCCCTGCAACCGCAGGCAACAAAAGACTGCATCACTGGTCCTCTGGGTCCCCTCTCAGCACGACGAGCGTGGCCCCTTGAAGTAAGCAACTCTGTCCAAGTGACTCCCACAGTCCAGTGACTCTTCAGTCCAAGTTTGGTGGAGGTAAGTCCTTGCCTCCCCACGCTAGACTGCATTGCTGGGTACCGCGTGATTTGCAGCTGCTCCGGCTCCTGTGCACTCTTCCAGGATTTCCTTCATGCACAGCCAAGCCTGGGTCCCCGGAACTCTAACCTTCTGAGTTGTCCTCCGGCGTAGTGGGACTCCCTTTTCTGACTTTGGGTGGACTCCGGTTCACTCCTCTTCTAAGTGCCTGTTCCGGTGCTTCTGCGGGTGCTGCCTGCTTCTGTGAGGGCTCCCTGACTTGCTGGGCGCCCCCTCTGTCTCCTCATCCAAGTGGCGACATCCTGGTCCCTCCTGGGCCACAGCAGCATCCAAAAACCCTAACCGCGACCCTTGCAGCTAGCAAGGCTTGTTTGCGGTCTTTCTGCGTGGGAGCACCTCTGCAAGCTTCTTCACGACGTGGAACATCCATCCTCCAAAGGGGAAGTTCCTAGTCCTCTTCGTTCTTGCAGAACACCAAGCTTCTTCCATCCGGTGGCAGCTTCCTTGCACCCTCAGCTGGCATTTCCTGGGCTCCTGCCCACTCTCGACACTGTCACAACTCTTGGACTTGGTCCCCTTGTCTTACAAGTACTCAGGTCTGGAAATCCACTGTTGTTGCATTCCTGGTGTTGGTTTTCCTTGCAGAATCCCCCTATCACGACTTCTGTGCTCTCTGGGGGTTGTAGGTGCACTTTACACCTACCTTTCAGGGTCTTGGGGTGGGCTATTTTTCTAACCCTCACTGTTTTCTTACAGTCCCAGCGACCCTCTACAAGCTCACATAGGTTTGGGGTCCATTCGTGGTTCGCATTCCACTTTTGGAGTATATGGTTTGTGTTGCCCCTATACCTATGTGCTCCTATTGCAATCTATTGTAACTTTACACTGCTTGCATTACTTCCTTTTGCTATTACTGCATATTTTTGGTATTGTGTACATATATCTTGTGTATATTTGTCATCCTCATACTGAGGGTACTCACTGAGATACTTTTGGCATATTGTCATAAAAATAAAATACCTTTATTTTTAGTGTATCTGTGTATTGTGTTTTCTTATGATATTGTGCATATGACACCAGTGGTATAGTAGGAGCTTTACATGTCTCCTAGTTCAGCCTAAGCTGCTTTGCTGTAGCTACCTTCTATCAGCCTTAGCTGCTAGAAACACCTCTTCTACACTAATAAGGGATAACTGGACCTGGCACAAGGTGTAAGTACCTCTGGTACCCACTACAAGCCAGGCCAGCCTCCTACAATAACTGATGAAGAAACATTTTCACATGGCAGAGCTGTGCATTTTTTCTGATATATTAGAGCAAACTCAAAAATAATGCACTATTCTACTATTTTATATTGTTCTACAAAAGCTTAATTTCATGTTTTTGGGCCATGGAGACAGATGTTTCATTTTCCGAATACTACATTCAAGAAAGTTAGTTATTAATCAGGGTGGATGTGAACCCACCACAAGGAATAGGACCACAAACATGTCATGGTAAAACACAGTTTCAACCCTGGCAGCAGTGGTACAGAGCACTTAGTTAATGATCAGTAGTAACAAAATTATTCAGAATTAAGAACACAATGCAAAAGAATTTCCAGAACCAATTTTTAAAAAATAGAGAAGATATTTGTGACTAAAATGGCACCAAAATGACTACAATCCAATAAGGGGGAAATGTGACTTTTCAAACATTTTAAGCAAAATGTGCCAAAAAAAAGTGAAGTGCAAATTAGAAGTCACTGTTCGCAGGACCTTGGCATAATTTCAGGTTGACTGTGATGAAGCACGGTTCATATACACTAGGGGAATTATTCCAGTCAAAGAGTTTATCTTCTGACTCATTCTCTGAAATGGAAGTTGGAATATTCCAGCAGGGCAAGGTTTGCTAGCTGTATCTGGTGAATGCCTCTCAAAGTCATATAGCCAGACGAGATCCCTCTGAAGCTATTAGTTTTTGTACGGAAAGTTCAGAATGGGTGAAATTCTAATTTTGTGGTTGCCAAAGTTCTTGCATCATGCAGATACTTTTCGTGCCTTGGCCCAGTCATTGTTTCTACCTTCAAACTCTTTTTATGGAGCTCAAAATACTCTAGCGAGGTGTGCCAGAAGCTGTACCCTATGAAGTCCCTTTGACAGTGGACACCTTTATTGTGAGATTCTTCAGATGAACTGAAGGTCTTGGATGTGCAAAAATCTTTCTAAGTCCAAACGTTTGAGAGATTCTGGAGCTGCTTCTATAGTTCACACTAAGATTCCCGACACCTCAGGGACAGCACTTAGGGACCAGGACTTACTCCGCAGAAGCTAACAGAAGGGTCAGGTCCAGATCTAGATGTTACTGGTCAGCTGGACACTTCAGGAAAAAGGACTCTTAAAGCTTTTTGTATCCCTGTAGCCACACAGGGTCAACTAACTGCCCCTTGCTGTGTGCTTCTTTGTCTTGAAGGCAAGTGGGAGCAGGTACAGCCCTTCAGTTCAGGTCTCCATACAGACATCGAACTGCACGTCCAGTCTTCTTCTGCACAGGTGCAGAGAGTGTTTTGATAAATGAGGTGGCCCTTTTGTAGGATTATTCAGCCAATAGGGGGAAAGTCTTCATCCTGGACACTCGCTAACCAATGAGAATAAGGGTTTCCAGCGCCAACCCCCTTAACCAGCTTTTCGGCACATCCTGTTTGTCTTGCTGCAAACTACACCACAGTGCAATATTCTAAGTACAATAGATGGTGGCACAACCTCTCTGACTTTGGAGGAGGCAGGGGTGCCAGGCAGAGTTGTGTTCAGGTAATTGAGCAGTCCCTTCCACCTCAGTGACAACACATTGGTAGTGGGACTAGCTGCCCCGCCCACTGGGCTGGTGCCAAGCTGGCGACAGAAAGCCAAGGAAATAAAGACGTATTTTCCCCCAGGAAACCCTTTACGCTTAAATATGAATGGCCAGGCATCCTTTGTATCCCTTTGATCCCTTTCAAGTGAATGAAGTTCCTAAACCCTTTCCAAATGCCTTTTCTAAGCTGATAAGAGCCACATACCTCACATCCAGGACTTCCTGCCAAAAGGCCTAAGCCATTATTTATGCTCTTCTCTTTCACACCTCATTAAGGGGAAGCATTGCCATAGTCTACTGCTAGCAAGGTAATGCAAATTAGCTGATAGGAAGGGTCAGGTAGACAAAGTCCAACTTTTTAAATGACAGTTTTTATAAATATTTACTAAAATGCTGACAGCCTCTGAATTGGATTTATTTTGATAAACATTAAAAACAGTGTTTGAATTATTTTTGTAGCCTGTCCCAATCCAAAAATAACAGTCATGATTTGATTCTGAACTTCATTTTTTCTCATAGGACAGCTAAAGCATTTCGTAGTGAAAGCAGTTTAAAGCACCTTTCCTTGTGTGCTAAAAGGTCTTCTTATGTGTGACATTTAATATTTAAAAGTAGAGCTCTTTTTTTTGCCAAAAAAGGTTATTTGAGAAGTTCACCTTGTCAGGATACACAGGTAGGCTTGGCGTCATGTCCCTTTGTCGGCCTACATGGGCTAAAGTCCACAGGCAACATTCAATTGTTGGTGTATTTCCTGCATCTTATATCATGGACTTGATATGGAGTTAAATATGCTAATTAGGAGTTAGCCAATCTTACCATATTTTAGAGGTCCTAGCACATACATTGGGGACTCGACAGCAGAGTAGTGCCCCAGTGTGCACAATTATAAAACCAGAAGTGCCAGTCGGCAAAGAAAATGGCTGACTATGCAAAAGAGGCAGTTTCCCACACTGCATCTTATTCGTTCCATCATAATCTGTCTCAGCATAACAACTTTCAAAACCTGCCTAATTGTGAACTAATACACAAAGAATAACGAAAGAGGGAATATATGAATGATCTGTATAGATCTCTGAATTTTTAAGGATTTAAACAAGTCTCAAGGAATATACATGAAGTCTGGGCAAGTGGTAAATTGCCCTGCTCACTCCTACCCTGCTCGGCGTACTCTTGATTCCCAGAAGTAAATGCTGTGCAGGATTTGCAAGGATACATTTTTTTTTTTTTTCTTGACCTGGATTTGTTATAGGTGGAAAAGGTCCTTGCTCTATCCCTTCAGAATACTTATGGGTGTTTGTGTTTTCTTGTGCACACATTTTTCAGACTTTCTTTGTTAATTGTATCGATGCAAATTGGGTTTGAAAAGATTTTAAAGGCCTGTGATTCACAAACCTATTTCTGTGTGTATCCAAATGTCCAATTGCTACCTCTCGGCCAAATCCATGGATACCAGTGCAACCATAAAAAGGGAGGGGGAAGTGGGGCGATTATTCCCTAGCTGCAGTCCTTTTCCATCCCCACACTTGTGCAGAAACGTGTAGATATTGATACCAGCCTGCTCTTTTTTGTTAATTGTGAGTCAGATAACACTACTATACCACCAAGTGGCAACAGGTAATAAAAGCTGATGTTTTTTCATTCCTGATACTTTCTTTTTAACTAGACCCTGCAAATTATTAAAAGCGCCACAAGAAATATTTGACCTAGGCCCGCAAAAACATCTGACATGTCTATTTGAAACTGGCTATGAGGCAGAATTTTTTGCTCAGTTGTAAGTTTCATCTGTGAGTATTAATTTCTGAAGTGTTCAGTTAGTATTTGGGCAATTGTTTTCCTAGTTTGACCTGCACAATGAACTGAGTAGCAGTTCCTCATCAACATACATACGTTTCATGGGCTATTGGGATTTTAAATCCAGGACTGCTTCAGCCACAGCAAATTCATGTACTGATAGCCTGTGAAAACTTTCCTGATAGGCTGGCTTTTGACAAGCCTGAAAACAATCTCCCCACCAGGACAAAGGTTCATACTCCTTTAATTACACCCGTGATATAATTTCTGGATTTTTTTCAGCAACTGCATTTCGACTTCTCATCCAATGATGGTCTTTCAATTACCTTTGAATTAACAACAAAGTCTAATGCAGACTTAATAGACTCTTCTATATAGATTGACAAGACACGTGCCAGTGAGCTCCCTGAATTCACTGTGTTTCCTCAAAGGTAAGAGTTTGGAATAAGGCTATACATGATTTCCAGCCTTGGGGTGCGCATCCATAGCTGGCCTCTTGTTCTTTTAGACCCTGTACCCACCCATCTTATTGAACGGAATAGATTCTACACATACTGTAATCCATGGGTACTCACATATAATTTCCCAGGGGCCAAAAAGTTTGGTCTGTGATTTGATCGAGGGCCACA
Source organism: Pleurodeles waltl (assembly GCF_031143425.1). Lineage (NCBI taxonomy): Eukaryota > Metazoa > Chordata > Amphibia > Caudata > Salamandridae > Pleurodeles > Pleurodeles waltl. The sequence continues at coordinate 382,704,109 of NC_090438.1, forward strand.
TTGATTCCAGCAGGACTGCAATCGGACATTTTGGGGGCGGGTTGTCAGTAATTTGGGTGTACGGGAAGTGAAGCATATACATCTAGTGGTTGAACTGTAGAACATGAAACCAGAAAACCGGGAAGTAATACTGGCTTCCCCACTTAACCAAATTGTTTGATCCTAGCAATGGCTTTATTTCACTTTCCCTCCTTTTTCTTCACTGTTGAATATACATGGACTTCGAAATACATGACTAAAGGATGTGCACAGAACAAAACTTTCTCCTGTGTTTGATTTAATATACTATAATGTTATTCACAAGTTTTGATTTAATAAACTATAATATTATTCATATATAGGAAGAACCCAGGCCACCCAAAGAGTGCACATATCAATGGACTTGCCTCTTAGTTCACTATTGGCATTGTTTTTAAGGTTGGGGGAGTGAATGTTTCTAAATTCATCCTTAACAACTATCGCTTTAAAACATACTTCTCAGCTCATAATCTGATGTTTTAATGTGAAATGGTTCTGCATGTTAATGAAATACACGTTTTGATTTCTGAAAAGGCGTTATCATATTTTTACACTTTTGCTGTAAGATGTCTTACACCCTTTTTACTTCCTTCAACTTCAATAAACTTTTAAATCAATACTTTGTTGTTTATTTAACATTTTTGTGATGTATGTGCGGAGTGGAGAAAACAGCACCCCAGCACTGTCTTTGACAAGAGGGCCACATGTAAAGGTCACGAGGGCCACATGCTGCCCCTGGACTCAAGGTTTTCTGTCTGTTTAAGTGCTATGTGATTAAACACATAATGTAGCATGTGTAAGCAATGCCGAATGTGCAGGAAGCACAAAAAATGAACTGTGCTTCAATTGGAAATAAATGAATGTCAAATACAAATGTACACTTTTGCCTACTTTCAGCCTCTCCTGTTCAGTTTCCAGTCTTTTGCCTTTTGTACTCTTTCTAGTCTGTTCCATCTCACTAGCTGACATGCAAGCAAATAGAGCTACCCACTCTCAATCTCTATCTAATTCATTGATTAACCCATATATACACCCCATATGTATTTTCTTAGTGTTGTAAATTTGATATTGGCATTAGATATTTTTCATAGTAAGAAAATATTTGACATTCATGAATTGTTACATGTGTAGAACAACAAGCTTAATAATTTTTTATGGATTTAATTAAATCATTTGGATGACAACTTCTGTGGATAACAAATGTTGATTATATTAAGAAATCTGAATCTCACACTCTAATTTTTAGGACACCACAAGTTTCAGATCACCTCAAGCTCTACCTCAGGGGGTTTTGCTCCAGGTTGATCCTGCACTAAAATGCACCGTCCCCAACATCAGTTTATCAGAGGAATAATCATAAGTAACTGGGACATTCTCAATAGTTTGTTCCTCAATATTTTGACATGATAATCTGTCCACACAATATTCTTGTTACTGATATTCACCACTGAGCTCTTCTCCAAATGCACATCATTCACATGACCCTCTATAGCACTACTTTAGAGTAACTCAAATTATTCTTGCACAACCAGTTCCTACATTATCATCATCTTCAAGACAGCTCTAAAAGATCCACAATTCAATTCACTGAAGTACTCTGCTTAATGCCGTTGTACATTTTATAGTCCATTCTCTGAGACAGAGACTCCATCTCTACATAAAGCCGAACATGGTTTTCTGTATTGGGCATGAAAGGCTTAACAACCTGAAGGTTTTATTGTTATACACATTCCAGAAACGCAACCTAAAAAAACTAAACACACTGATATGTTGCTGATTATACAACACCATCATTGCAGCACTGGAGGATATAATATTATGTTTTCCTTTCCATCTGAAATCAAATTAATTGAGCTATTTTATAAATAAACACCTATTTGTGAATGCCACATAGCACTTACCACAAAAAAAACTACAGACCAGATCAGGTGACTAGCCTACGCCAATCACATCTCTACTTACATAGCTGGGTAGCCACAAAGTCCCTGAGAGAGCGTAGTTTAAATAATACATATTTATTAAAGTGAAATGCTTATATCAATGCTTAACGATGCTGCATAGAAAACGACAATAGTGATTTTGCTTAAACGTGCACTTGAATTATGACCACGATGTGTGGCCACCAATATATACTCGTGAACTAATAATGATGAGCAAAATTGTTAATGCTATGGTTAATCAAGTTTATATTAACATTTACGGTATTGCATTTATATTGAAAATCTTATAGGACTTAAGTTAGCGTGAGCTGTGGGTTTTAGCTGCCTAGCTCTCATATTAAAAGCATTTTTCTGTTTTTCAGTGTGCTGACTCGCAAAGGGCCATGACCCTGCAAATGTTCTTTTTCTCCAACTTGGAAGATGAATGTATCTTTATAATTCCGTTCTCAACCGCCTATTTGGTGCCTTAGTTAAAGTTTTTGTATACAAAATTGAAACAAATGTAGATTAATGTAATGTACAAGGTGGTTTAAACCATGGACAATGGAACTGCTGACCCGAGAAGACGTGCCAAGGTATGAAGTAACCCAGGATGTGCCACCTCCGAAGACGTCAATTATGAAGACCAATCAAAATGTTATGAATAAATGTGGGGTGACAATTAGAATTACCTAATGCATCATTTTATAGGTTAAAGATAGTGGGGTATAGTAAATGTCCAATAGAATTCTGGGGGGAGGTATTACGAAAAAGGGATAAAAACCCATGTCACAGAAGGGTCGAGAGAACTAGGTAAGGAATGCTATTGATTTTATCCAGAAACTCTGTCGCTCTGTTCGGTGACTTTGAGACTTATTAAAACCATCCTCATCCATAGACTGCCCCTCTACGCTTCTCCTCCTTACGAGGGAAGTGTCCCTATGTCCCCTAGTTAAGTTTAGACTGATGGCGTTTTAACTGATTTCTGAAGACGAAGACTGATCCTGTGTGCTGACCTAATCCTTGGAGGGTAATTATGACAATGCAATCTGTAATTTGTCTGTTTGCTTTTCCTTTCTAGGTACCAACTGCTCATTTTGATAGAGACCTTAGCTAGATGTTTTCCAAATTGGCGTTCTAAATTGTTTTGCATGAAGCCCAACATGCTAATGCTAATCAGTGGTTAGGATAGGAGATCACTTCGACTGAGATAAATAGACAAATGACTGACATTACGCAATGCTGATCTGACACGTATATGACATTTACTGGATTCTGATCTATGTTTACGCCGTGTTATGCTCTGATGTTTGTGATTCTTGCATTAATGAAATCTTATAACAGTTGCCATATTGTAACTATGCTATTATGCTTCTTGGTATTGAGATTAACTCTTTTGCTTGTAGATTGTAATCAGTAGGGAATAAAATTCATAAAAAATTCTATTGAAGGTGTGGTTATTCATGGTTGAAAGGCCATGGTTGCGTCGACAATTTGATTAATGCCTCTAACCAAAGTAAAGTGCATTGTGGTGTTAAATATTGATGACATTATTGATATATTGCTTGACATATTGATCAGTTATCTCGTCCTACAGTGTCTCTCCACTGGGTCACAAGATTCATTGGCCTAAAACGAGTCCTAATTTGTAAATAAATTAACATAAAAGGATGCGTTATCATCCCCATTTCCATTCTCATTCTCCATAGACTAAGAAATGCCCAGCTCAAAGCCCTGGGTTTGCTGGCTGCAATACAGGACATCCATATCAATTATGTTTGTGGTGTCAACCCAATAGAAGTCATAACACCCAGCTGCACTGCCTACAATCCTTCCCAGAGCCCAGATACACATTAACTGAATAAGCCACAAAAACCAACACCTAAAACACCCTAAGACAGGGGTCTTCAAACTATTTGCTCTGGATGTCCGTTCAGGTATATTGATTATTCACCTACCATTTTTGCAACTTCGCGATGCAGCAATCAACGTTTCAGTCCTGTTTACATTAGAGTATACTATATTATAATTCAGTTCAAGTATGCTGAGTAGACACCAACAGTTCCATTTGGCTGGCAACATATGCTTCTCATCACTTACCTGATAAAGTTCTCACTAAGTAAGGTGTACGCATAGAAATAGGGATTATATGGGATGTCCTTTGCTCGAAGGTTAAAAAGCCCTGTGGAAAATGTGACGAAAAACTTAGAATGAGTTCAATAGTCCATTTTTGTAGTTTTCTTCAGACACCAAGACATCTTTAATGGAGTTCGATTGGGGGTAGGGTGTTAGGAATTTAGGTAACATCAAAACGTCAGAGCACATATGGAAGTCGTGAATCAATGCCTGAGGGCAAATCATAGTAGGCATGATTAACATGTGGAATTATTTACAGAAATATGTAGGATTTCGATTAGTGTGACTAGTGAGTTAGCATTTGTGCTCTTGAAGTTTATGTAATGATGATGCAACTGAGCATTTGTGTTCTATGTTTTTATGGGGTGGGAGAGTCCCAGACGTACGTTGTGTATGAAATGATGATTCAACAGGTCTCCTGTACAGAAGGGGAAATGCAAATAAATTATCTGTCAAGAAGGCGTAAAGGGGGCAGAAATTAGGAGGATAACAAAGGGCAGCTAAGGTCCTGCAATACGGAAGAAGAAGACAAGAAGTGCATGGTAAACAATGGCCCTATGTTTGTGTTACATAGACAAGACAAAATCAACTATGTGAGTAACTGCAAAGAGAAACGAAGGTAGTTCAAAAATCGATAGCAATAAATGCACTATTAAAAGCAAAATACATTAATAATTCTGTTGCAGGATATTTACGATGTATATTTTAGGAAAAAAGCTAATCTGCAAAAAGAGAATTTATACCTATCTCATGATTATTTCCCCCATTTTAATTTTGCAAATGATCTTAAACAATTCAGCCCTGTGTAAAATTTTCGCCTTCAAGTTTGATGTCCTAACCTCCAATCTGATTAAAACAATTGGAAAATAGTATATTTATAACTTTGAAATCCCTGTGCATGACTGTTGTGACTATAAAATGAGTTACTGTGTTTCATGGACTTCATTTAGAGGTCGCCAGCGGTCGCAGCTGCGACCCCGATCTTGCCTTTTGCAACCCCTGGTACTGTTTTTGCGACCCCTGGCCTCAAGGTGGCATATTCACTGCCACGAACACTGCGTAAGCTGTCCTTATGGACATCAGTTGGGCCTCCACTCTGTTTTCTGTCAATTATCATTGAAGTGATAGTGAATAATAACATATTATTCACTATTAGTGCAATAAAAATGGAGTACAATGAGCTGGAATATGCCCTTCCATGGCAGCTGAGGTACGTGAAAAATGCTTTTAGGTGTATATTGTGTGCATGCTTGTGGGTGAGACAGGAGAGGGTTGCGGCAAGTAGAAGGGTTGGGGCGGCACGCGGGGGAGGTGGTGGGGGATTAAAATAAAATAACATTGGAAAAAAAAAAGTACCTTAACTGCTGCGCACCGCTCCACTCCTGCTTCTCTTCGCTGCAGGCACAGGCTCCCAGCCTGCCCTGTGCCCAAGCCTAACACTGCTCAAAGCAGCATCAGGATTGGCTGGGAGCACCCAGCCAGGATGCTCCCAAGCAGATTGGGAGCCTGTGCAGGTTCTCTCCAGCCCAACACCTTTGTTGCTGGGCTGGAGAGAGCCTACAGCGCATGTGTGTTTGGCCGGCCCAAGATGGCCGGCCAAACACACAAGCGTTCTGAGGGGGAGTACTGTGCACTCCCACTCTCTGCTCATCACCCCGTGGCCCTGCCCTTTTACCACACAATGGTTTTATCATTGTTTGGTAAAGGTTTTGCAGCTGTCACTGCTGACGGGGGAGGGGTGACGCTCTTCTGCCATCATGGAGGAGCCGCCCCTGGGGTGAGAGTGTGCTTATGTAAGAGAAAGTGAATGTAAATGTGAATTTTTGTGAATGTGTAAGTTATGTGTGTGAGTGAAAGTGGAGGTCAAAGGGCATTTGTCGTAACTTCTGCTACCCCTGACATTTTTGTGAATTGACGTCCAAGCTTCAACTGCACAGAAAATGATAAATATTGATGAAACAAATTAATATTTTTGTTTGACAGTTTGGGAGAGCATTAATGTAAAAAAAGAGAACATTTGAGGGGTTTAATTTTAAAGTAACACAACATTAAAATGCATGGCGATAGAACACTTTAGAGTGTTAGCTGTTAATGCAATGATCCACAATGACATTTAATATTTTATGCCCACGCTGTACTGTATTGTACCTGAACAAAACAATGAAAGTTAATATATTTTTTATATTCGCTCCTTACATGCAGTTTCATCCAGTGCTGATAGTAGTACTGCTGTTGGTTTTTGAGAATGTCTTTCCATCTGGTTCCTGATAGCAGAGACTTTTTCCTGCCAAGTACTTCCTAAAAATGACAAAAAACAGGAAATCCAGGTGAAATAGAACGTTCACATTTAGGAGCACAGCAAAAGCTGCAAGCCTACAATATGGAAATGGAAATTGGGACTGCAGAAGGGCATGTGCTTTGACACAAACACACATTGACACTTTTTAGAGCACAAGTAAGCCAATTGAACGAGTCCGACCTCCTTTTGTAGGGCAACTGGGTTTCTCTCTAGAGAAAAAAACGAGGTCAAATGGTGCATTTTATAGTACAATTTTCACAAAATGTGACAAAATCTAGGAAGATCTGAAGTGGTACTAATAAAAACTTCTACCACTTTTAGGAGACTCAGGCAAACCATCCTTGCATGTCACCTCCATAAGAAATCTCTGAAAAAATAGCAAAACAATGCATTTCTCAACCTATGCCCCTTAAAAGTTGGTTAGAGCCTTCTGCATTACAAGCTGTGAAGGAGCCCTGGTGTAGGTATGTCACATATCAATTTTTAAACTGTATATCACATTTTATTCGCTTAATTCTCCCTCATAATCCCTTCTAAACATATCCAAGCTGTGTATTACATCTGCAATTATGAATGGAAGGGGAATTATGAACAAAGTAATGGGCAGGAAAACCTTGATATCATCAGCCATAGACTTAACAACTACACAAATCATATAGTTTCACACAGGAAAGCTACTGTTCAACTGAGACTACCGGATAAATCAGCACAATCTTGCAAGTTCATGTCTCAAACAACAGTAGCAATAACATTATAAAAGATTCCAAAACACTTCTACAGAAACAATGAAGCAACAAGCTTTAAATATATATTTTTTAAACGTCGTTATACATTTCTCCAGGACATACAACGTTTTAATTTCGAATAAAACATCTTGATCCCCTGTAAGAGAGTGTATCATTTTCATGAAATAAATGTTTTTGTCTAGAACAGGCAGATTTTCATTTAAGTACATACTTAGTTGGCCAGTACCAGTTACACATTCATCAAGCAAACTCCACAGGTGGGCAAATTCAGCCTTTCATATTAATTTATCATTGTCAAATGCCAGGGTTGGCCGACACATGCATTTGATTTTCACCACCATTTTGCCAGACATTCCCAGAATTTTGTCAAAAAGGGATGCAATAAGCCAGGGATGAGCCTCTTCTATGCTATGGACAGCTTACATTTTGTCAGGAGTAGCCCCACTGTGGAAAGGATTGGCAACTGCTATCCCAGAGGTAGTGAGAGTATTCCAAGGAGTACAGAAATTTGTCACTGATAGGCTATGCCAGCAGTTCTTAACCTTTTGGCTTCTGTGGGCCCCCACTGAATCATTACTAGAATCTGGGTACTCCCAGTGAGTAATTATTGTAAGCCAAGGTCCCCCAGCCTAAGCAGTTTCTATGATTTGAATCTCAAAACAAAACACAAAAATACAAAAATAAGTATACACCAAATACATGCTAAAAAATTAAAATATTTATTGAATTTACTATCAAATATAAAAAAAGGTTTCGAATTTTCAGCTTTTGTTCTCTATTTATACTTACTTTATAAATTTTAATTTGCTAACTTTACCATTGTTGTATTCTGTAAAACAAAGTCGCAGACCCCGTAAGTAGGTCTCACAGATCACCAGGGGGTCCTTGGACCACAGGTTAAGAACCATGGGGCCAAGCAACCTTGCCAGAATTAGAAAGCATGTCCCCAAGAATACCCACAGTATGACACTAACATACCATTATTATATCAAGGTTAGATAGTGTGTCAATTTCAACAAGGTGATGAAAGGTATGTTTGAATTAATCTCATTTATTGGTGTTCGCTGAAGGCTGCGTCCCAGTCCATCATTTTCGGGCTGCAATGTTCCCATTGGAGCGAGGTCTTGATTGATTTGCACATGGCTGGGTCCAAACTTAGGTGGCATGGACTGGGATGTGGCCAGAGTAATTATCGGTTTCGGTTGCGTCGCGGAGACCTTGAGCGCTGCCTGGTCGGGTCGTGGTGGGGGCCGCAGTCCATTTTACTGGCCACGGGGCCCGCCGTGCCCCCTTTTTCTGTCCTTGTGCCGTCCTCGCTACTGCGGCGGGGATGGGAGCCCAGACTTGGGCTTCGGTTTTTGCCGCGCTTTTTTGCGGCGCACAGAAGTTAGGTGAAGGTCCTCTGCCCCCCCTTCAGCCTTCACTCACCTGGGATTCCCTCTTTGGCTTTCTTCTTCTTCTCTTCTTTTGGGAAGCCATTTTTCCTGTTCTCCCATCATACCTTTCTCTCCCCTTGTTCCCTACATGCACCTGCTTCCCTTCTTTCTATGGCGTTTTTCCCTATCTAGTTCTGTTACCCCTTCCCAATCCAAGATGGCCGCTTTTCCTTTTCCTGTTTGGCACTTCCTGTCTAGAGGTATATAAAGACATTGATTTCTCTTCTCTTTGCGTTGCAACACTTCTCTGGTGGTGGTCATGCTCCAGCTGGTCTTCTATTTTTGAAATCCAGTTTTTGTTCCTGTTTTTGCCTGTTCTTCCTGTGTTTTTTCTTGGTTTCTAGATTCATAATTTTTCCTTGTGTCCTCCTTTCTTCCTGGGAGCTCCGGTCTGGAGGTTTTTTTTCCCTATGGGGTTTTTCCTCAGCGACTCCTTCTGGAGGGCAGGAACTATAGTGGAGTATAACTGTCAACAGCACCACCTCATGATGAAATCTGGGACATTGTATGATGCACTTGTCCATTATTCCTTGTTGCTGGAATTCTGCAACTTATTGAACGAAGCAGACTGAAGTGGGCCCCACCATATTAAAATAAAGAATTGGAAGAGGACTGTGTGTTATTTTCCTTCCCACTTTGTTTACCCCCTCGCTTAATTTTTGTCTTCTTTATATTATTTGATGACCCATGTAATGTATGATCGTTTTTAATTCCTGGAATTTGTTCTTAAATTTGCATACTAAAGCTGTAATTTGGCTAAATGCAAATAAATTATGAGATGAAATTGATTGAATGGCAAGTGCCAGACATAGTCAATGTATATAATGAAGACATATGGAGGTTTGAAGCTGAAGATTGAGATCCTTTACCAAGACATAGGACTCTGAATCATCTTGTAATAGGCTTATGACATAGAGCAAAGGATAATGTAATCCTCGGTTTGTAATGGCCACACCATTACCCTTGAAGCTTCCAATTGTTGTCTGCGGCATTCCCTTAATGAAAGAGATGATTTGGTTGCAGATATCTTTAATAATTCAGTAACCTGTATGGTGAAAATAAACTCACCAACATCTAGTTTGAAAATGGTGCCAAATACACTTTAAGCTAATTAACATGTCACCTTTAATGGTAGCTGTTGTTCAAGATGTGTGGTAACATGGTGATTGGTTCTTGAAATATGTACTCTGCCATAAATGTCTCTTTAATAGGCAATAATAATATTTCTGCAGAAGAATAGTTCATAAGAGAAATATGACAAGCTGGTTATCAGTTTCGTAGTTTAAACTCTGCTCAGTGCCCTGCCTTTATACTGGTCAGCTGAACGTGGCTTGAAGCATGCGGGGTCACAACTCAACTGTCATTACTTTTTTTCAGTAGCGTTGCAATGTCATTATTTAATAACAAATGAGAAGGGAAGTCACAACTAGACTGCATTAGGAAAATATGACACAGTGTTTTATTCAGTCAGCTTTGGAACCATGTAATACATAGGGGGCAAAGTAATCCTATTTGTACATTGTATCACTATTGGTTGCACAGATAAGTGCAATCAACAAATAGAGGTACAAAGCCTGGGTTACTATGGAAGAGAAAAGAAATTCAAGACAAATTGGAATATCATTTTTATGTGCAACAGGGAAATTTTATACCTCCTCAGATATGGTCACAGTAACTGTCATAAGGATCCTCCCTCCTTACAACCCATCCCTTGATTATTCCAATCAAGAGACTTATACTTGTCAATGATGTATAATAAAGTTGTAATTGACGTTCAGTTCCCTTCCCCATCTAGGATCCCATTACTGTTGAAAAATCAAATAGTGCATCATCTCAGGAATAAAAGAAAGAACTTACAGTTGCCTTTACTAAGAGCACATGATCAAACAAGATGTGAAGCTTTTCTTACAGTACACGATGCCGACGAACAGATCTTAGCCAGGCCATCTAACGTTTAAAACCACTAATTTATCTGAATTCAGTTTCAGAATATTGCTGTTACTGCCCCGAGGCCAGACTGAACATTAAGAAGAGTTTAATCACTGCTGCCATGCATCCTAAGAATCAGTTGAATCTCATCAGCATAGCCCTACAGGCGAGTTGAGCCACCGATAAATTAACTATCACAGGACTCAAAGACAAGCTTTTACTCAGCAGGACAAATAACTAGCTGATGACCTGAAGGGGGCATAAAGACTGTGACACGGAGACTCCTTCTTCTTATTTAACGTCTTTTTATTTCATCCACCCAGAACAGCATAAACAGCAACCTCCTCACAGTGACTTCGGTGTCTCCTTTCCCCGATCCTCAACCGTCCTCCGTAGAATCCCCAGTACATTCTATTGCAAAGGTAATTACGATGGCAGCACCGAAGGACTCACTCTAACTACAACATAACAGACTGTATGACTGCAGACTGCTAAATAGGAGTGAACCCAGTCCAGCACTTCACTGTAGTTCCAACATCTCTGAGCCTTCCACTGTGTCAAAGGCTATGCAGAAGTTAGTGTTCATACTCCTACATCCAAAACCATCCGGAGTCCATTTTGAACTGCCTTGTGTTGCATTTACATTTCATGATCGGGTCAGGGCACTACTTGACCAGATTTAGCATTGGTAAATCAGCAATGAATGCAGAATTCTGGGCATTGATTTGTTTTTTTGGAAGTTTTCGAATAAAAGCAGAAAAATTGATTTATAGTTATTGAATGTGAAAGTGCCTACAGAAGATTTCTTTTAAAGGGTGTTATACAGCCTCTAGTACAGAGAAAGATTGGCATATTCAAATATAGAGTTCCCCAGGTTCCATGAAGCTGGGGCAGTTTTAGTAGTTAATAACTGCTATATTCGAGCTGGACGAGAGGTGTCTCATGACCTAGATTTTATAGATTAAGTAATATTTTCTTTAGATTAATGGTTTACACTTTGCTTCAATCTGAAACTGTTCACAACCCTTAATGAAAGAGGAAGAAGTGGACAACAAATTGATAAATGTACTGGCTCTTATCTGTAAAGATTGCCCAAGACAGGGGGATGAAGAGGCAGACATATTGTCCACTAAACAAGTTGGAGATCTCTTTTACAATTTTACTTGGTTGCCTATCCTCTGCAGCAGTTTGCATGCCTGTTGACTGACAAGGCAGGCCTATATGAGAGGGTAGAAGGTGTCGTGCAGTGAGAAACAACAGCTTCTAAGGGAGTGATCAAGAATAAAGCAAACAGTATCTAAAATTGTCATTGTTGACCTGTACATCCTCCTGAACTCTGCAGTGCGGGGATTGAAGCATGGGGCTAAACTCGTTGGTGTTAATATTGGCGAGTTTGCACTTGACTACTGAGGAAGGGCAAAGAAAGAGAGGTAGTCTGAGATCACTCCTTACCACTGTTCGAAGAAAATATCAAAACTGCGTGGCTGAGCCAAATGCCAGATGAGAGGATCTGACAAAATACGTCTTGTACAAATATTAAAGCCACTGAGCGTCAGGGAATCGATTCAGCTTTTAATATCTTCTAGGGCAATATACTTTTAGCCTCCCAAAACCATGGAGAATATTTAACTTTTTACTCTGTTACTCCTGTCTCTCTTACTATTTTTGTATTTGTGTTGAGGTCCTTATGTAAGTTGTTTTATTTAAAGGATACGTTTATATAAAGGAAAACTTTTTCTAACAGTTTTTATAGTCTATCTTTGTGAGCCTGCGGACTGGTTGCGGCAGCTATCTTTCATTCTCTCTCTACTCGAAAGTCTGGTTGCTGTGGACTGGACGAGCTTGTGCAATGGTGCAATAGAGAATACAAAGAATATAAATTGCCAGCTCGCATTACCATGCACTGAGGGCAAGCTTGCGGCCCAACAAAGGTGTGCAAATTGCAGGTCTGTTTGTGCCCGTCTGTGCCACAGACACAGCCTGAAAGCCTGAAAACCTTCAGAGCAGTGGTACTCAATGTACGGCTCTTGGGCTACTGACAGTCTGGCAAACCTTTATTTGCGGCCCATAGATTTCCCAAGGGAATCTGTCAAAAGCAGCATTAAATAAATCTCCATAAATACTGTTTTTTTTCCTGTTGACAAATAATATAGTTTTTGAATTCTGGGCTTCTTTTCAATAGTCAGATCAACCTGTTTTATGAACAGGGCTGCCTTGCTCATAGAACAAGCTGAAATGACCATATATACAAAGCTCAGATAACTAAGAAAACAATGTTGCAAGTGTACATTTGTCCGTACTTTTCTGGTTGTGAGCTTTCTTTCTACAGCCAGTTAAGCTTGCACTGTCATCAAGAAAGGCCTTGTGGAAGGAGAGTTGAGTAGACTATGGAAGGGCATAGAAAATGTATATGACCTGTGAACAGGAGTGTAACATGGCTGAATTGGGTTAGTGAGTGTGAAGAGATCTAATCCAGGTTTTTCGTTTGCACTCTGGTACCTGCAATCATTTTTATTTAATTTTAAATTCAGGATTGCAGGCAGGAGAGTGCAAAGAAATGTACTGTTGTGGGTAACTCCTCACACAATTGTAAACCTGAGAGCTTTGAAGAAATCAGTTAGCCTCATGGTACCATTTCTGGCATCATTTTAATGCTGGGCGTATTGCTGGTACTGCACACATGCCAACGTTTTAGAAGAAGAGAGTGGGAGATTAAAAACAATTGTGAGAATATACTTTCCCAATTAAATTCTGTTGCAGGAGAGGCAGTCACAATAAAGCAATGTCAGGTGGGAAGGGGTCACAACAAAGCCATCTCATGTCTAAACTGAATCAGGTCTATTGGCATATATGGGCACTGCATGGAGCACTTATAATGTTTGAATGCAGAAGAATATACTACTGAAGGTAGTCGCCATTATGGCTGTTTCTCTGCTTCAGGTTAAAACGTTTTAGGATGAAGTGTCACGCGAGGTGTCTCACTTAAAATATGAAACCGTCACATGTAGGCACATTGCAAACATGGAAATGTCACATATAAGCGGGCTGAAAACTTGGCGGTGGATAAGATCAGGTGTGCCACTGTCTTAAATCCTGGTTGGTGCACAGGTGAAAGACAATGTTTACTTGTAATACTATTGAATGTCATCTTGTGTCAGTAAGCACTGTGAATATGCAAGTCAAATGTTCATAATTTTTTTGCACAACATATAACATAGGCTACAACATTTTAAAAATGAATTGGATGCACAGTTTAAGATAGCCTTTTACAAAATGTGCAAAACATTTTGCAATAAAGCATTTTGTCATAATGTTTTGAAAAGGTGGGTTTCTTTCCTGTCCTCATAGTTCCCTGCCCTGCCCTATCTCCCTGGGATTGGGATGGCCCAAGGGCACACACGAAACTGTACTTTTTGGCCCCCTGAGAAGATTTTTTTTGTACCACTACTTCAGAGTTTGGCCATCAGGGACAAAGATCTATTCACAAGATTAAGGGGGTCATTCCAACCCTGGCGGTCGGTGTTAAAGCGGCGGTCAAACCGCCAACAGGCTGGCGGTAAAAAAAATGCAATTCCGACCCTGGCGGAAACCGCCAACAGAGACCGCCACTTTAACACACCGCCCGCCACGGCGGGACAAACAAACAGCGCGGCGGTCACCGCCAACAGACAGGTCGGAGACAAAGTACCGCCCATCCTATCACAACCCACTAATCCACCACTTTTTCCGGGGCGGTAGCCCCGCCGATAAAAACATGGCGGAAACAGCCATTTCAAACGGAAAACGCTCACCTCCATACACCCCACGAGGAATCTGGACAGCATGGAACCCGAACTACACATCCTACCAGCCATTGTCTTCCTGCTCCTCTACCAGGAGCACGAACGCCGGCGCAGAAGACAACGGTGAGTACTGCACCTACGACACAGGGGAGGCAAAAAATTACGGGGACACACATAAGCGACACACCCACCCTCACCCTCAACCACTACAACACACACATCAATGCATAGCAACACATCACAGTTACACCCCCAAAATCCTCGGAAGAATGCAAAGGCAAAAGGAAATGATTATAAATATAGAATTATATTGTAAGACTGAGTATAAAATATATCACGCATCTATAACTTTATATTCATAAATTGTCCAGTCCGATATGTCTATCAGCCATTGTTCGTGGGCCACTGGGCCAAAACACATGGGCAAAGCCCACACAGGATACCTGCCTCCAACGGAGAGAACACTGCAGGGGCATCAGATAGGAAAGCTACAGGCACCTCAGGGGGAAGGGAAGAGGGGGCACCTCAGCCAGATGAGTCCACGACACCAGATCCACGAGGGGCCTCCATGGCCACTGTGCCATCCAGGGGAGTGCAAAGCCAGTCTCACAAGTCTCTACAGTGGGTGGGTTGCCCACTGTGCCATCCTGGGGAGTGCAAAGCCACAGTCTCTCAAGTCTCTACAGTGGGTGGCTTGCCCACTGCCATATCCTGGGGAGTGCAAAGCCACAGTCTCTCAAGTCTCTACAGTGGGTGGGTTGCCCACTGTGCCATCCTGGGGAGTGCAAAGCCACAGTCTCTCAAGTGGATAACAGTCTCCACTGGTACTGGAGGGGGACTAGTGCCCAGAGTGCTTCGTGCAGCCCTGCCCGACACAGATGCGGGCCTGCCCCTTCCGCCAATGGGCCAGCGGTGCTTGAGATGAAGGGCCCAGCGGAGCGGTGCTTGAGATGAAGGGCCCTGTTCAGCGGTGCTTGAGACGGCGGTGCCCTTTTCAGCGGTGCTTGAGATGAAGGGCCCAGTTCAGCAGTGCTTGAGACGGCGGTGCCCAGCGGAGCAGTGCTTGAGATGAAGGGCCCAGTTCAGCGGTGCTTGAGATGAAGGGACCAGTTCAGCGGTGCTTGAGACGGCGGTGCCCTGTTCAGCGGTGCTTGAGACGGCGGTGCCCAGTTCAGCGGTGCTTGAGATGAAGGGTCCAGTTCAGCAGTTCCTGAGACGGCGGTGCCCAGCGGAGCGGTGCTTGAGATGAAGGGCCCAGCGGAGCGGTGCTTGAGACGGCGGTGCCCTGTTCAGCGGTGCTTGAGATGAAGGGCCCAGTTCAGCGGTGCTTGAGACGGCGGTGCCCTGTTCAGCGGTGCTTGAGATGAAGGGCCCTGTTCAGCGTTGCTTGAGACGGCGGTGCCCTGTTCAGCGGTGCTTGAGATGAAGGGCCCAGTTCAGCGGTGCTTGAGACGGCGGTGCCCTGTTCAGTGGTGCTTGAGATGAAGGGCCCAGTTCAGCGGTGCTTGAGACGGCGGTGCCCTGTTCAGCGGTGCTTGAGATGAAGGGCCCAGTTCAGCGGTGCTTGAGATGAAGGGCCCAGTTCAGCGGTGCTTGAGACGGCGGTGCCCAGCGGAGCGGTGCTTGAGATGAGTGTCCTGGTCAGCGGATCCGGCCCAGGCATGGATGTCACTCGCCACCTGACATGTGGCTGGCGGGGCCTACCTGCCCATCTGTCTGGTGGCTTGCGGGCCCTCCTGGGCTGCAGTTCTCGGCCTGTGGGTGTCCTCCTGCCCACCTGGGACGTGGCTTGCGGGGCCCTCCTGGGCTGCAGTACCGGGCCTGTGTGTGTCCTCCTGCACACCTGGGATGGGCTGGTGGGGCCCTCCTGGCCAGCTGGCCTGCTGCCAGACTTGTCGGGCGTGCTGCCTTTCCCACTCTTCCCTGCACGCTTGTGGCCCTTTCCCATCTTTGGCAGTGTGCCAGGTGCTACCCGACTTCCTGCCGGAGCCAATGTAGGGATTTTTGTCCCTGGGGTCTTTGGTCGCTCGCGCCGGGCGCTGGCAATCTTAGGATGCTTTTCCGGTAGTGGGCTGGCCGTGCCTTGGCTCCTAGCTGAACTGGAGGCCCTTGAGGGTGGGGGACTCCACAGTCCATGGACAACAGTCTTCACAGGTCCCGGTTTTGTGGTGGCTGAGGTGCTGATTGGAGTCTTATGAGATGGATGGGGTGGGGGAGTTGTTGGAAAGAGGTTAAGGTTGTCAAGGAAAAGCAATTTGGAAAGAGAGGGACGGGTAGGTGTAGTGGGTATGGGAGTGGAGGAAGAGGATGTGGTTGTAGGAGTGTGAAGTCTGGTGTCTTTGGGTGCAGGTGCTTGGGCTGGAGGCTGTCGTGAGGTGGATGGCTGTTGGGTGGGTGGCTGCCTACGTTTGTGTAGTTTGGAAGAGGGGGTGACAGACACACTGGGAGAGGACACAGGGGACGTGTAAATGGTAGTGGGGGTGGTGACTGCACGTGTGCGGAGTGTTCTGGTGGGTGTGCTGGTGATGGACGTAATGGCTGAAGATGTTGTGCATGCAAGTGTGAGTGGAGACGTGACAGGGACGGAGGAGGGAGACGAGGAGGAGGGGGACACAGTGGAGGCAGTGGCTGTTGGTATGTCTGCATGTGGATGTTGCTTGTGTGAATGTTTGTGTGATGTGTGGTGCTTATGTCTGGATGAGCTTCCCTTGGGTGTTGAGGTGTGTGCAGGCTGGTCTGATGGTGTGTCTGGGATAGGCAGAGGTACAGGGGATTGGGTCTGGGTGGAGGGAGTTGGAGGGGGGAGGCTAGAGACAGGGACAATTGCTGCCGTCAGTGCTGAGGCTAGAGCGTTGAACGATCGCTGATGGGCAGCCTGACCCGAATGAATGCCCTCCAGGTATGCATTACTCTGGTGCACCTCCCTTTGTACACCCTGGATGGCATTCAAAAGGGTAGACTGCCCAACAATGATGGTCCTCAGGAGGTCAATGACCTCCTCACTGAGGGCAGCAGGGGCGACAGGGGCAGGGCCTGAGGTGCCTGGGGTGAAGGAGATGCCCACCTTCCTGGGTGAGCGGGCACGGGGGAAACGCTGAGGGGCTGCTGGGAGGGCGGTGCTGGTGCGCTGGGTGGCGGCTGTACCTGTTGTTGCGGGGGGCATGGATGTTGCCGCCACCACAAGGGAGCTCCCTTCAGAGGACCGTCTCACTGGTGAAATTCGAGTCAGTTGCATGGCCCGCCATGGCCATGTGAGATGCAGCTCCCTCGTGCTCCAATGCCACTTCTCCTCCGCTTGATGATGCTAATGCACACATGAACAGGAAGACCACAAAAAAGGGGGGGAGGAGAAATAAAGACATGTTGAGTGCATGGATTACCGCTACCGTTGGCGGACAAGACAGACACAGAAGCCCCCTGCACTATGCCGCGCACTTGGGGTCCACTACGCAATCCGTGGGACATGGCCTACAAGCCTATGGACGACAACTGCACACATAGATGACACAGGGCCATGGATACCTGTACTTGGCACCCTACAGAGGTGGGGGTCGGGGGCACAGGGCCATGCCTTACGGAGGGGCCTAGCCTCCAGAAATCGCTCTGGCCTAGGGATACCCACAGCCCTCCTCCCCCACCCAGACACCTCCACTGCGCGCAAAGTGAGCAGAATGTATTTGTACTCACCCCCTTGTGTCTGCTGTGATGTCCTCACGTGCCCATCCAAATCGGGGTAGGCCACCGCCAGGATCCGGGACATCAGGGGGGTCAAATGACGACTGGCACCCCTCCTACGTTGGGAGGCCATCCCCAGCTGAGCCTCCGCCGTCTTCCTGCTCCAGCGTCGGATGTCCTCCCACCTCTTCCGGCAGTGGGTGCCCCGTCTGTTGTGGACCCCCAGGGTCCGGACGTCCTTGGCGATGACACGCCAAATCGCGACTTTCTGGTGGGCGCTGACCTATGTGACATGTACAGGGAGAGAAAAATTGTCATCACCTTCTGCATGCTCGATGTGAGTGGCCCCCCATCCCCACCCTTGCCATATGGCACATGCTCTCATCTGTCGTTTGATGCATGCCTCAATCGCTCCCCTGCCACCATCTTTCATCCACCCCACTCAACCCAGGCATTGCCCACTAAGCATGGTCCCAGTGTACTTACCTGTTGGTCTGGAGGACCTTAGAGTAGCGCATACTGGGGGAGGACCCCATCCACAAGTTTCTCCAACTCCTCCGCAGTGAAGGCAGGGGCCCTTTCCCCAGTCGCATGAGCCATTGTCTCTTCCAGACCAAGGTCACAGCAGCACTTGCAGTGTAGGTCCTCTCCTGTCGAAGATCAGGTATCGAGTGATTAAGCAGATAGAAAATGGCGGTCACGCCCGCGGTGGTGCGTACCGCGGCGGTGCGTACCGCGACCGCCGGCGCACCTCGTCATTGGCTCCTGAAACCCATAGGGTTCAATGTTAACCAATGCGGCTTAGCGCCGCGGTCTTCGACCGCCTACCGTCGCGGTGTGCCATGCCAGCGCATTGACCTCACATCCCACTGTCGCACTTCACAGGTCAGGCAGCCGCCATTTCAAGGGCCCACATGGCCTAATTACCAACTGCGTCACACATACCTAGGCCATGCACCAACACTCATACAAGCCATTCAATGCATTGGGAATCGTGTTATGTGCAAGCTGTGGTTACGTACCTGTGGGTTGCTTGACTCTGTGCTCGCTGTTGTCCTTCATAGGCACCGTCCGCTGGGACATGCGAGGAGATGGAGGAATCTTCCCGTGTACAGACCGCTGGTGGACCTGTCGACAATGGAGGAATGACATGTCATACTGACATACAGGCTTGACTGAGCCACTATACAGGAACTGTGTGCCCAGCTGGAGCCAGACCTGATGTCACTCATCCGCCAACCTACAGGGATCCCCCCTCTAGTGCAGGTGCTGTCAGTACTCCATTTCTTAGCAAGTGGGTCATTTCAAACAACAGTGGCCATATCATCAGGGATGTCCCAGCCTATGTTTTCCAAGGTGTTGTCCAGAGTGTTGTCTGCCCTGCTGAAACACATGCGGAGCTACATCGTTTTCCCTGAGGTGGGGGATTTGCCTACAGTGAAGGGTGATTTCTATGCCCTTGGACATATCCCCAACATCATAGGTGCCATTGATGGGACACATGTTGCTTTGGTCCCCCCCAGCAGGAGTGAACAGGTGTACAGGAACCGGAAGAGTTATCATTCCATGAATGTACAGATGGTGTGTTTGGCTGACCAGTACATCTCCTATGTTAATTCCAAGTTCCCTGGGTCAGTGCATGACGCCTACATCCTGCGGAATAGCAGCATCCCGTATGTGATGGGTCAACTCCAGAGGCACCGGGTGTGGCTATTAAGGGACTCTGGTTACCCCAACCTGTCCTGGCTACTGACCCCAGTGAGGAATCCCAGGACAAGGGCAGAGGAACGGTACAATGAGGCCCATGGGCGGACTAGGAGGGTGATCGAGCGAACCTTTGGCCTCCTGAAGGCCAGGTTCAGGTGCCTCCATATGACAGGTGGATCCCTAATGTACTCACCAAAGAAGGTGTGCCAGATCATCGTGGCCTGCTGTATGCTTCACAACCTGGCTTTGCGCCGCCAGGTGCCTTTTCTGCAGGAGGATGGTCCAGATGGTGGTGTTGTAGCAGCTGTGGAGCCTGTGGAGAGTGAAGAGGAGGAAGCCGAAGAGGATGACATAGAGAACAGGAACACAGTAATACAGCAGTATTTTCAGTGACACACAGGTAAGAGTAGACACCGGCATATTACATTTACTTAATGACTCCTACCTCTCTACTGTCTGACTTTTTCCCCCAGTGTATGGTAACTGTGTTGTGACTTTACCTTCCGTTTTCAGAGATGTGGGCCCCACTGCGTGACATCTGCTTTGTTTCCCCATGGACTACAGCTGTGTGACAGCGGTTTGTTAGCATCACAATGTGAATGAACATTTTGGCACGGTCATGTCTAATACATTTGTTCTAAATCACAGCCAGACTCCAGATTGTTTTGTGCAATAAGTGTTTTTATTCAAGTGCTCTAAATTGGATGGGTGGTTGCAAATCAGTGAGGGGTGATGGTGGAGGATTGTCCATGGCAGAGTCCAGACTATCAGTTTCACAGGTGCATTGTCCAAATGCCTGTGGGAAGTGGAGCAGGGGCAGTTTAAGGTTGGACAGGGTGACAATGTGGGACAGTGGGATGACAATCAGGGCGGTATCCTTTGCTGGCGGGGGTCTTGACATCTTACTCTGTCTTCTTCCTGGATCTCAGGGCCCGCTTGCGGGGTGGTTCTCCTTCTGCAGGGGGTGGGGTTCTGGTGGCCTGTTGGTCTTGTGTCGGGGCCTCCTGTCCACTAGCGCCAGCGGAGGTGGTAGGCAGTTCTTGGTGCATGCTAGTGTCAGGGGCCCTTTGAGGTGCCACAGTGTCCCGCAATGTCGTGACTACCTCATTCAGGGCCACTACGATGGTACCCATGGCGGAACTGATGTTTCTTAGTTCCTCCCTGAACCCCATATACTGTTGCTCCTGCAGAAGCTGGATCTCCTGAAACCTGGCCAGGACCGTCGCCATCGTCTCCTGGGAGCGGTGGTATGCTCCCATGATGGAGGAGAGGGCCTCGTGGAGAGTGGGTTCCCTGGGCCTGTCCCCCCACTGTCGCACAGCAGCCCTTCCAGTTCTCCTGTTTCCCTGGGCCTCTGTCCCCTGGACCGTGTGCCCACTACCACTGCCCCCAGGTCCCTGTTGTTGTTGGGGTGGTGGGTTAGCCTGGGTTCCCTGTAGTGGTGGACACACCGCTGATTGACGTGTCCTGGGGACAGAGGTATGGGCCCGCTGGGTGGGTGCTGTGCTGGTGTTCCCAGAGGGGGGAAGGTCTACTGTGGCCTGTGGCTGTGTGAGGGGAACCGACTGTCCCGAGGTCCCCGATGGACCGGGCTGGTCATCTAGATCCAGGGAGACAGAGCTGCTGTCCTCACTGTGGGCC
The DNA here is from genome assembly GCF_031143425.1 of Pleurodeles waltl. Taxonomy (NCBI): domain Eukaryota; kingdom Metazoa; phylum Chordata; class Amphibia; order Caudata; family Salamandridae; genus Pleurodeles; species Pleurodeles waltl. Next base: position 382,725,397 of record NC_090438.1, read on the forward strand.
TCTTCTGGGGCTGGAGTGGACATTTGTGGACCCTCCTGCGCGGTGACGTGGCGTTCGGGTCCTGCAGGGGTATAAAAGTATGGTGATTGCTTCTGTGTGTGTCATAGCATGCAATGGGTGGGTGCCCGTGTACCCCAGTGCTGGCATTCCTTTGTGGGGGCTGTTGTGACGGTGGTGGGGGGGGGGGTTGTATGTGTATGTGCAGTGGGCATGCTTAGGTGATGGGTGTCGATGCTTTGTGGACGCATGCAGGGCTAGGTGTTGGGATGGGTGGGTTGTGATGGTGAGACAGTTGCAAGGAGTAGGATGTGATGGGGGTGAGGGTGAGGGTGGGGGTATGAGTTGGCATGCAGGTGGGGTGGGGGGAAGAAGTAGTTAAGATTTGCCTTACCAGAGTCCATTCCTCCGCCTACTCCTGCGAGGCCCTCAGGATGCAGGATGTTCAAGACTTGCTCCTCCCATGTTGTAAATTCTGGGGGAGGAGGTGGGGGTCCCCCGCCAGTCTTCTGCACCGCGATGTTGTGCCTGGATACCATGGAACGCACCTTCCCCCGTAGGTCGTTCCACCTCTTCCTGATGTCGTCCCGATTTCTTGGGTGCTGTCCCACAGCGTTGACCCTGTCCACTATTCTGCTCCATAGCTCCATATTCCTGGCAATGGTGGTGTTCTGCACCTGTGCCCCGAACAGCTGTGGCTCTACTCGTACAATTTCCTCCACCATGACCCTGAGTTCATCATCAGAGAACCTGGGGTGTCTTTGCGGTGCCATGGGGTGGTGTGGGTGATGTGTATTGTTGTGTTGTGTGAAGTGCGTGCAAATATTGCTGGGTGACAGTGAATTGGGCGTCTGGGTGCTCGGATGTCTTTTCTCTGTGCGTGTTCACGAATCTCTAGGAGTGGAGGTTTGTGGGTGATGTGGATGTGTATTTTATATTTAATTGGTTGTGTGGGAGTGGTGTGTGTATGTGTCTCAGGTGTGTGTATTTTGAATTGTCCAATGTGGTTGTATTTTGTAAGTGTGTGTGTATTTTGAGCGCGTCGGTGTGTACCGCCAATGGAATACCGCGGTTGAAAGACCGCCGCGTGGATTCGTGTGTCGTGATAGTGTGGGCGTATTTCTGTTGCCGTGACGGTGGAGGTTTGGTCATCGCCAGTTTCTCGCTGCCCTTTGGTGTGGCGGACTTTTGTGGATGTCTGTATTTTGGTGGTTTGCCTGTTGTGGGTCAGAATGACCGTGGCGGTTTACAGCGGCTGCAGCGGTGTTATGGCGGTCTTCTGAACGGTGGTAAGCGCCTTTTACCGCCGAGGTTGGAATGACCACCTAAGTGCTTGGTTTAGCCCAGTGCAACAATGGATAGTTTACATAAATACGTTTCGGGGACTACTGCTGACAATACGTCAGGGCAGTTATATGCAGCCCTTCCCAATGTAGGATATCGGGTCATAGACTGATGTAATTACAACGTTTATTAATGTCCAGAACCTAGATTTATTTTTCTTGAAGGAAACATGGATAAAGGTAATGTTTCTTTCTGATATCCATCTTGTTGTACCTCCTGAGCTCAAAAAGTCTAGTATTTGTGAACTCAAAAGGGGCCGTGCCAGGATTGGGTTGACTGATGTAAATCATACTCATTAATGATATCACCTTTTGAGTTAATCACTCTCGCGTCTGACCCCTTATTTTAAATTTTGCTACACGCCAAGTATTTCAGACATGTTCTGAGGAGCAAGAAAGATCATTAACGTGAACGAGCAGTTTCATATGCCTGTTATTACACAATGTTCTATTATGAGCCAAAGTAGAAGCATTGATATAACATGATGCAGGTTTAACATTTAAAAACAACTTGTATTCCTTGCTTAAGAGCATGCTTCACTTGCATTCCCTGTACTTGTGAACGTTTAGACACCTTGTCCTTTGAGCAAAAACGTATGTGAATGTTGCTTTCACTTGCAGTAATTTGTTATACTCCGCAATCCATGTTCAAGTTAGCCTTGCTGATATTTCGAAGATGACTATGGGGAAGACCTAATGCACCAAGGCAATTGAACCAGTAATTCAGGGGCAAATCCTCCTGAATGGCAAAGGAGCATCGCCCCACTGGCTCAGAGCCAGCAGCTGAAATAAAAATTATATTTGATTATCGTTTTATTTTTCAGCCGCTGGCTCTGAGCAAGCACGTACAGGAAGGGGAGGGCCTGGGCCATGGAAAGGAGGAGGAGGAGTCGAATGAGTGCACCTAAGTTCCCATGTCGTTTTAGGCCAGAAAGCTGTCATGTACACTTAGGTTTCTCCAATCTGGCTGTGTTGCACAGCAGGGTTGGAGAAACAACACAGACTCCAGTGCACTGTCTGAGTGGCAGACCAAGCAGCTCAGACAAGTTCTGATGCTGCTCTCATGCAAGGTATAGCATGAGAGCGGCACCAGGATTCCATGGGGAGCATATGCTGGGGTCCCATAGGGACAGCAGCAAGGCGGCCACTGATGGACAGGTACATTTTGTTTAGTTTATTTTTTATTGTATTTTCTCCCCCAACCCGAGCCCCTCCTTTACGATTTGTGGTGGCTGCCGCTGCAGTAATTTTAAAAGTGATCTCCAAAGTAGTGCGGACCCGAATCACAAATAAACACTTTGGAGAATTTTTCCTACGTTTAAAGTATAATTGTCAAACCTGACAGCCTTAGGGTGGTCACCCCATCCTTTTTTGCCTGCCTGCCTCCACTTTTTGGACACTGTTTTTGCTGGTCATAGGACTCTGCGCACTTTACCACTGCTAACCAATGCTAAAGTGCATATGCTCTCTCCCTTAAAACATGGTGACATTGGTTCATACCAAATTGGCTTATTTAATCTACTTGTAAGTCCCCAGTAAAGTGCACTACATGTGCCCAGGGCCTATAGATTAAATGCTACTTTTGGGTCTGCAGCACTGATTGTGTCACCCACCTAAGTAACCCTCCAACCATGCCTCAGGACTGCATTGCAAGGCCTGTGTGTGCAGTCTCATTGCCACTTTGACTTGGCATTTAAAAGTAATTGCCAAGCCTTAAACTCCCCTTTTTCTACATATTGATCACCCCTAAGGTAGGCCCTAAGTAAGCCATAGGGCAGGGTGCTATGTAGGAAAAAGGCAGGACATATACCTGTGTAGTTTTGATGTCCTGATAGTGTAAAACTCCTAAATTCGTTTTACACTGCTGTGAGGCCTGCTCCTTTCATAGGCTAACATTAGGGTTACCCTCACATACTGTTTGAGTGGTAGCTTCTGATCTGAGTAACAAGGTCATATTTAGTATGGCCAGATTGGTAATACAAAATCCTGCTGACTGGTGAAGTTGGATTTTATATTACTATTTTAGAAATGCTACTTTTAAAAAGTGAGCATTTCTCTGCACGTATATCCTTCCTTGCCTTACAGTCCTCGTCTGCCTAGATTTAGTTGACAGCTCCCTTGTGCATTCACTCAGACAACCCCAAACACAGGATGCTCATTCAAACTTGCACACATCTGCATATTGAATGGGTCTTCCTGGGCTGGGAGGGTGGAGGGCCTGACACTTACATGTCAAAGGACAGTAGCCTGCCCTCACACAAAGGACTGCCACACCCCCTACTGGGACCCTGGCAGACAGGATGGAACTGAAAAGGGACCTTGTGCACTTCTAAGCCACGCGTTGAAGTTTCCCCCTCTTCAAAGGCACGTTTGGGTATTCAAGCAGGGTCTCAGACCCTACTAACTCAGACACGTCTGGACAAGATACCACTGGAGAAGAAACCCTGAACCAGAACCTGCAACCTGCCAAGAGGAACTGCCTGGCTGCCCAAAGGACTCACCTGACTGCATTTCTGCTAAGGACTGCAGCCCTGCTGTTTCCCTGCTGCCTTGCTGTCCTCTGGCTCTGCTGAGAAGTGCTCTCCAAGCGCTTGGATAGAACTTGCCTCCTGTTCCTTGAAGTCTTAGGACCAAAAAGACTTCATCTCTGTAAAAAAACTCCTTGTGCGGTGAAAATCGCTGCACAGCCTGCAAGAAACACACACCGCCAGCATCGCGGTGAAAAAAAACACTGCATGCCTAACCGTAACGATGCAGCCTGACTCCCCGAAGAGGAGATCGACGCAGCACCAGCGTTGCAACCAGAATTTGACGCATGGCCCACTGGATCGATGCAAAGCTGAACCGGAACAACGCTGCCCAACTTCCTGCGGGAAGAATCGAAGCAGCGCCTGCCATCTGGTAGAAATTTCCACGAATCACCCACTGGATCGACGCAGCCCCTGTGACTTCATCCTGCACGCCCAGAATTTCAACGCATCGTCCCTGGGGTGTCTGAAAACCCCACAACTTAAAGAGGATCCCAGTCTACGTGCCGGAAATCGACACAAAGCCTGCCCTGCGTGAAAACTCACCCACGCATCATCTGTATGCACCGGAAAAAGTGACGCACACCTCCCCATTTTCCGGGCATTTCCTCCTCTGCGGCCCCTTGCGGAGAATTTGAACGCAAAGCAGGTACTTTGTGCTAAGACTTCTTTTATCCTTTTTTACAGTTATAACTCAAAGTGTACTTATCAAATCTTAATCGTTTTGACCTGCATTTAACCACTTTCTAAACACTATGTGGTGTATTTGTGTGGTGTTATACTGTGTCATTGCATGATTTATTGCACAAATACTTTACACTAAGCTAAGCCTGACTGCTCAGTGCCAAGCTACCAGAGGGTGGGCACAAGATAACTTGGATTGTGTGTGGCTTACTCTGACTAGAGTGACAGTCCTTGCTTGGACAGGGGGTAACCTGACTGCCAACCAAAGACCTCATTTAATGCTATGCTATTTTTTTGAATTCACAAAGTTTTATAGAGCATGTAAACTGCTAAAGTCACGGGTTTCCAGGAGAGACTTCCCAGGAAACGTCCGCTTACCGTAATGCAATAGCTTTTCTGCATACAAAATTGTACCTAGTCAACAATCATACATACAAAAATGTCACTGAAACTCTTGTTGTCTCCACGGTTACATTTTCCCCACCCCCTATGAAGAAGAGGGTGTTCAGTTCCTTTTCCTATCTTGAAAATTGATTTACTCATTCCCCTGACAGGACTAAAGGCCCTCATTACAAGGCTGGCGGTCATCATCACAAGCTGTAGGGTTTGGCAGAAGCAAAACCTGCACAGTGACGCCTGGCCGGCCGGTGCACTCACACCGACACGGCCGGCGCGCTTGCACCAACGCGACCGACGGTGAGCATCTCCAACCCAATAACAGGCTTCAGCTTGCTGGATGTATTACAGGGTAGCAGACCGCCAGGCTTTCTGTGGCAGTCACCCCGCGACAAAAACCCTGGTGGTAACTCACCCGGCGAGAGGAATTGCCATTTCTGTCCCCGCACACACACGTCCATACACATGCAGACACCCCCCCACCTGTGAACACACTTACAAATACCCGCCCACCCCTTTACCCACACATGCATTCACATACACACCCCTCCGGATACGCATACGTTCACACAGACACCCCACTCACTTGCATACATGCAGGCACACACCCCCCACTTGCTCACAAACACACACTCAGACACCCCCATACATGCGCACACATTCACATTCAATCACATACACGCATGCATTCACCTCCCCCCTCGCTTTCCGCATACTTGCACTCATACTACACCCCTCTCCCCCCTTTGCATACTCGCACTCACGCACCCACACACATGCAGACACCCCCCCCCTTTTGGATGATCACTTACCTTCTCTGTCGAGGAGGATGTCTTGGAGGGAATGGGTCCTGACGGTTTTGCATCGCCAGCACCATCACACCAGCAAGACTCCACCAAGCCGTATTACAGCTCGTAATACAGCAGGCGGAGTCTTGCTGCTGTGGCTTTGCTGGTGATGCAACCGCCTCCACGGAGTCGGACTTCCGCCCATAAATGGGCAAAAGTCTTCCAATGACTCCTAATATGGTGGGCTGGCAGACCGGCAGAGCGGCAGCACTGGCGGTCTGTTGGCTGCAGCAGCTTTGGAGGTCTTACAAAAAGACCGCTGAAGTCATAATGAGGGCCTAAATCTCCAAAATTTCCACTAATGTGTTTGTGACTAGCAACAAACAAATGCTTTTTTGGTAACTATGGCATACTTGGTAACTAAGACATCCCTGAGAATGCAGTGATGTCTTTGGAACATGAGGCGAAGTTGGTCAGTTGGGAATGTGTTAGTTTAAACAGGGATCTGATGAAACAACAGATGGCTCGGATGAATCTCTTGTATTGAACTTCATTGAAGGATCCCATTCTCGATGCCAATGTAGAAATGTAAGTCCTTTGAAAAGTGAGGGAATACCTGATGTGCTATCAACAGACAATCATGTTCAATTAGTTTCAAAAGAAATTGAGTCATTCTTTAAAAAAACATGGGATTCATCGAAAAAAGTATGCATTGTACCATCCCAAGAGCGATGGTGTGGTTGAGTGCTTTACTAGAGTATTCAAAGAAACTATTCAGATAGCTAGGAGTTCAGGAATGGAGTAGAAGAATGAGGTATGAAGGGGGTTGGAAGTGTACTGGTAAAGTCCACACTCAGTGACAGAAAAATCACCATGCAAGTTGTTTAGAGGGAGGAAACTCAATAGTATGATGTCTTCCTCATGGCTGAATGCAAATGTTGAAAGTGAAGTTAGACAAAAAGAAGGGTGGTGTGAAAGAGAGGTGAGAAGGATGGAAGGAAGGAAGAAGTGGTTTGATGAAACAAAAAGAGTGAAAGTGACTAAGGTGACAGTGGGTGACTGAGTGAGAATCAGAAAACCGGGAGTTGTACCAGGGGAAAATACTCACGTCCTATAAAAGTGATTAAACTGTTTAATAATGCTGTCAAGACGAGTGACTCACATTTTTAGAATCTTAATAGAGTGGTTGTGGTAAGAGAAGATGGAGAAGTAGTGACTGCAGATGACGTGGATAGGGACTAAAAAGTGAAGATAATAAAAACTGAGTGGAGGTGAGAAGGAGCAGTAGGAAGGCTAAAGCACCAAAGCACTTGAGGGATGATAGTCTTTATCTGGATAGTCTTCATCTAAAATTTGGTATAGTTTGGTCATCATTGTATTCTTGCTGTGTATTATCTATGATTTGATTGTATGCCATTTTACCCACATGTGGTATTCCAATTTCATCTTTATATTATGTTTAGATTAATTTTTACTTTGTTTGATACATTCTCTAATACATTGTACATTTGTTAATTGCTTTTTCTTTTGCTAGCTTTTAGTTTTGGTAATCTGTATTTAGTTGATGAGATTGTTAGGTATTGTAAAAAGGGATATATGTGGTAACTACATCATTCTTGGTAATTAAGATACCAGTAGAATGCAGTGATGTGTTTAGAACGTGTGAGGTGAAGCTGGTCAGTTGGGAATGTATTCATTTAAATGGGGAACTGATGGCACAGCAAATGGCTGGAATGAATCTCTTATACAAATAAACTTCATTGAAGGATCTCTGTCATCGTGTTCTTCATTTTGAAAGGACTTTATTTCTGCAACATTCCTAACCTGGAGCAGTCATAGCTCTCTCCAACGAGTAGACTTACTCCCAAGAAAAAAACACTGGAGTATGGACTGCTTGAATAAGTTGCAGATTTGAATTTTTGTCAAATTAGCATTTTCCAAAACAGGAAATGGTGCAATCATTCTTGCAATATAATCTGCATGTGCTTCTGTTTAAACAAGCTACTACCTATGAAGTTGTCTTGGAGGTGATAGATTTCACTGCTGGGAGTAGGCCTCTGCTGTGTCCAGATTAAGTCGACAAGGTTTGTTTCAATGGATGTTAAGTTTCTACCAGAATCTGCCAAAGCTGTAGAGTAGCTCTTCCAGTCATCTGCAATAAAAACACCGTACGTATTAGAGCTGGGCACACATTAAACCCTCATACACCCATAGATCCACATGCCCACTGTCTCAGCAACCTTCATTTAGCAAAAGGAAATCTGAGAGCCCAGCTAACAACAAAGGATTGGACCCTGCTGGAGACCTGGCTGGAGAGAGACTTACTTGAGTCCCAGGAAGCTGCTCAGAGGAGTTAGGGGTTGCAGGACTGACAAAAAGGAACTTTACTAACAGTTGGTGAAAAGTGGGAATGAGTCATTGTTTCACCTCCAGAAGCCCAGGACAAGAAGCTCAGGTTTATCCAAGGAGGTTGCATTCAAGGTGGATATGAAAACACCTTCATTCTCATTGCACTTTGCCAAGCTACAGCTTTCAGCTGTTGTTTTGCCGTTTCAGTGACCATAGCCAAGACATAGAATTCCTAGCTTGCCTCAAATCTCTTCAAAACCTGCAATACTTCCTAACACTTTTTAGTTCTGGTTTACTGAATAGAGCCTAGAGGCTTCAGAGAATGCTGTGCCCTAAATGTATCTACCATTATTTGAAGACCAAGGACATTCTAAGAGAAATTAACACTTGCAACCACAATCCACTATTAAAATGTGGGTGAAGCTGTTTTGACAACCACTGAAGATCTCAATTATGGTTGGCCACAGCCAGCTACACACTTCATTTAATTTCAGCTTATGGACACATCAGCTGCACATTCAGACTATGGAGCCAGTGTCTGTAGTATATGATCTAGGGCCATCATTGTGTAATGTTAATATACTATGAAGGGTTGCAGGTTGATGTTTTAAGGTTTATATATTGTTAATAATATTTTGTTTAGTTGTAGTATGTTTCGGCCCTTTCAAGTCACAATTCTCAATGCTTGCATTTTACTTTAAATGTGTGCAATTTTCACACACTTTTCTCATGAACATCTTGGGAAACAAGTACTATCTGTTCAAATGTTTTTTCTCAGTGTAACAGAGTAGAAAAAGCACGTTTTTTGATTTATAACTAGCGGGGAAAATTCAGGTGCTGGAGGATATACTGATGAATGAGCAACAAATATTATTCCTCTTCTCAGGGACTTGGGCTCAGGGAAAAAGATGAGGGCTTCACTCATAGAAGACATCATGTGAAGTTATCTTCTCACAAAGATATAACATAGAAGAGAATTCTGTTAGATTTTGATAAGATATTAGTCATTTTCTTTGTATTTCCTTTATTATTATTAGCCTACGCTAATACTTGTATAATAATTGCCATGCTTGGTTGACATTTTCATGCATTTAAGTGGAGAATAAAAACATTTGTAAACATTATTGGGCTTTGACTTAACATATATTTTTGTCAAAGTGCCCGTATTTCAGCACTTTTGAAACCAATGCAATTTTTGCAACACCGCACAGGGAATTTATTCCTGCTTGCCTAATACTGTACTGCATTGATTATCAGATGATGTAACAAGCAACGTATTGTAGAAACAGGCAATTATTCTCTGTGTATAGGTTTACACATTCTGATCAAGCAAGCATACCTATGGAGAAGAGGAAAGGGTCAAATCCAATTAGCTGTCCAGGTTGAACCTCATTGATGATCCACTCAACAATATAAGTGACCCAAGCTGCAAAAGAGAAGATGGTTTAAAATCATGTTCATGGCGAATATACATAAAGTAAAATGTAACATTTCAAATTAATAAATACTTATTGAACAATATCTGGCAGAAGAAAATGGGAATTGATGCAGGTGAAGGACAGTCTTGCAGGAAAGAATAAAATGATGAGTGGAATAAAATACACACAAAAATACACACAAATAAACACTTGTATTTATATCCACAGAGGTACAACATACCACACTGACAGTACTACCCCCACCCATTTAATATTGATGTGAAAAGTCATGACTTCAGTCCCACACTCATGATGCACAAATTCAGCCAACATGTAAATATGCTGCTGGGGTGCCAAACGAGTGAGTAAAAATTCACACATTTTTTATTTCATTGATCATGGCTGTGATTTTTGCTCACAGATGACACTTTGTGTAGATAGGTAAAGCTAAAGATAACTTTACTAAAACTAATACAATACTTTATTACCAGTTGTTCAATCCCTGTTTCTCTTAACACATTATGAATGTTAGCATCCTTTGTAAAGTGAAGATATCTTCAAAGGACAAGCCCATCTATGAGATATATATATTATGTTAAAAGTCCTGGTTAATAATTTCTGGTGTGAACAATGTATACTAACGTGTTTTTTGAAGCTCCCAGTTGCAGTCCAGCTGCCGCTCTGCCTGTGTCCAATATCGACTATCTGTCCACAAGGCTGAATTTGTCATTGTCACAACAGCAGTTCCTAAAAGAGAACAGTTTCAAATAACACAATCCATTTATACAAATTGGGTTCTATAACCCATTCTGTTTGTCACACCCATAATTTACATCACATATTCATCACTAGAGCAGGTACCTGCATTACCTCTATTCCCTCTGTCTCTCTCTCAGAAAACTGTTTCTAAATATTTGTTATTTTAATATTCCTTTCCACCTATTTAATATGAGGACAGTTATCCATTGAAAAATCACCCATGTTTGTGAATGAAGAGCTAAACATTGTGGCAGATTAATTATTTGCCTCAAGCAATTAAGCTTATGCAAGCAGTTGCATGACCTCTATTGAGGAACTACTGTTGGAAGGCTCAGACATAGTCAACTTTCATTCAATCTCCGACCTTTCTTCCATGCAAAGATACCAGAACTTACAGCTATTATACAACTTTGGACATTTATGGAAACTGATGACAAATGAGAAGCAACAGTTTGACCTGGTAGATAAAGAAAATCTATGCCAGTAGTCGCCTGGAAGGATCACAGGAGGATAATAGATTCAAAGGGTGTCAATTGTCTGATTCTGTTGAATCCATTAGCAGCTTTTGACACCGTTGATCATACTGTCTTACTGACCCACCTTGCCCATACTTAGAACATTAAACACGTTCTGGAATGGTTAGGCTACTTTCTATTGGGCAACTGTGAGTCAGTGGCTCTTCCTTCTTTTGATTCCTCATTCTGGAAAATCCTGTATGGTGTACTTCAAGTTGCTTCCTTGCACCATTTGCTTTTTTTAAACTCAAACCTCTGTCTTTATCATTGCTATGTTCTTCAATATCACACACACACCCACACACACACACACACACACACACACACACACACACATTACACCACACACACACACAGATTACACAATGGTAGTCACCACTTTGTGTCATAATTCGGACCTGGTTACCATAGGAAATTGATTTTTGGTTAGCTTTTTTGGTTTTTGGATTTTGGATTTTTTCCCTTTAATAACTTTAAACCCATATGACGAATGCCTGCAAAGGTTTGCAGAACTGCTGCTCCTGTTTCATTGTCAGAGTACTGAAAGTATCACTGTGTTTGGTCAAGGGGGCACAAAGCAAAAAGGGGGGTCCCAAAATGGTCTTGAAATCCAATACATTTTGCAAAGGCTTTTGTTGTAAACGTACTGTGAAAACGGCAAGCCAGATTTTGATGAAACTTGGCAACATCAAATATTAGTGTGCGCAGATGATTATTTTGGTGCTGCAGGTTAAGTAGAGTAATTATTTCCTAAGGTATAACGTTTTCAACTCAGTAATATCTTATAGCACAATACTACTACAAGTAGCAGTGAAGCCCAAAAGATAAACTAGGCTACATATGTAAAGTTTCAGATTTACTGTGTGAAAAACTGAAAGACCCATTTATGGTCCAATGCTAATAGAAATCCATAAACAAATATTATGGACTCGATTGACAAATGTAAACTTAGACCAAAAGTCTAAGTTTAGACCAAAAGAGGGGAGCAAGCAAAGATAGTCGTTTCCTCCGAGTGGGAACAATGCTGGCTCCCGCACCATATAGGGAGCAGGTTGCAGCTGCAGAGGTTCTGCAGCTCCCTCCACGGCCCCCAACATGCTGCTTGGTGGGTGCCCAGGGTAGGCACTGGGGCACCCACCTATAATAAGAAGAGGCCCCTGGGGATAGGGTCCCTGGGTTATGCAATGACTCGGGGAGGGAGTCTGCATGCCTCCTGGCCCTTAAATATATAGTTTGGCCCCAGGGAATGGGGTCCCTAAGGCCTAATAAAGCTCAGGGAGGGGAGCTGTGTGGTGTCCCTGCCTTAGAGGTTTTGGCCCCAGGGGAGGAGGGTCCCCAGAGTAATAAGGCTTGGGGAGGGGGGCACCATTTCCCCCTCCCCAAGACTTGACAAGATGTGGTCCCCAGGGCCTAAAATGTTGCAGGAATTGCGATCCCTGCAACCTGAATCCCATCTCTACCCTGTTCATGCCACAGGCCATGTGCACTTCTAGTTGGTTGCCTGTGGCCCTGTGGACAACCCCCTGCTGCACACTGATAAAGGCATTGTGAAGTTTGGGTCTGGCTGCCTGCGGGAGTTGGATGCCCCAAGCCGGGCCCTGAGTCTAACCCCATGCTGCGCACAACATGGGGTTGGCTGCTTCTAAAAGTGGTTGACTGCAGATCTTGAAGCCAACCCCCCACTGTTCATGAACAAAGGCAATGCGTGGCATAAGGTTGGCTTTACAAATGGTAGTAAAATATTACTGTTCGTAAAAAAAAAAACCTAGGAATTCATTGAAAGAACCAAAGGTTAAAGTAGAGTTTGTTATTATATTTTCCTTCAAATTAAAAGAAAAACTTAGAATTTCACTGAACAAACAAAGGATATGTATTGTTATAGTTAGGTGAATATGTCAGTCACAACATAATAATTTGAACTCAGAAATACACAGAACTTCACCAGCTATAACTTGTACCCCCGCCATGCATTGCCTGTGAACTTACATATTACATCATTTATGAGATCACTGATGACATCTCAGATGACCTAAGTGATGGAAAAAAGTGAGCGACTGAAAATTAAGCCTCTTGGGAGCATTCCAGTCCAGAGTTTTATAGCTATTCTGTGCAATCGCAGAAGGGAATTAATCAGAAAACTAATCTTGGCAGTGCCATCAAATAAGATGTCCTTCTCAAGTACTAAAACAATATTGCAAAACGCTTCTCTGTTATGTAATACCCCCAAACATTTGTGGTTTGGACACCATTTATCAAATTTAAAGAAGTAATGTTTTCAGCACAATTCTTTAGTAATGGGGTGAAACCTTTTAGTAGCTCATCGCTCTGAAGATATATAATTTATTTTACCTTTCTTTGCAGAAATAAACAGCAACACCGTGCAAATAAATATGATTTGGTAAGCTTACTAGAATTAGTCTGAGACAAACAAAAGAAAATTGTTCTCACCTTTAGATGAGAAATCACTCTATGAGTTCATCTTTTCTGAAATGCACACTCTGTAAGGATATTAGTCTATGTTTAGGTAGTTGGTGCGAAGGTTTTTCTGACCTAGTCAAATTATTTTTTTGACTGAACAACCATTCATTACAAATTAATATACTTTCTTACCTGCTGAACCTGTAAACCCTGTCATCCATGCCCTCCTGGCATCTCGATCGGCGATGTACTCACTCTAAAAAATAAGACAGCTACAGTCACAATTATAAAAGGAACACTTGAATAACCTCTTCAATACATTCTACACACAATTTAACACACAACTTAGCGTTCTCTGTGAAAAGGTGCTGTCAAGATAAGTACAGAAGAAACATTTGAGGTTTATTGCAGGCTAACCAATCGTCCACAGCAACGTGATTCAATTGTCCAGAAGAAGAAGCAGATTTAAAAGCTCTCTTGGTTAATTGGGCAACGTCAAGGCTTAATCACATAATCAGAGCTGGAAAGTGCAGGAGTCAACAAGCAAACTGACCTGTGCAGTGATAATGAAGTAATGAGGTCATTTAATATTTGGGTGGGACAGGGAGACTGCCAGAAAATGGCAGTGCAGCTCATCTGTCAATCCGAGGCGGCCAGCCTCATATAGAGGTGCGAAGCCGCTGGCTTTTCAGTGGCAGAGTCTCAGCTGTCTCCACTGTACGGTTCCCTCGCCATCTGCCACATGGCTTCCGGGTCATTATGGTGGCAGCCGTGCTCTATTTCAGAAGGTGCTACCGCCATTGAGTTTTCATGCTCAGGTCGGCCATGATAGCCATTACATCAAACAAATAATGGCTCTGATAACACTCCCTGCACGTCACAGTTGATGTTTTTGATTTCCTCGAACAAACTCCCACCTTTGAGGTATACTTGAAAAAAAACAAAGAGAAGTAGGTGAAACTGTCAGAAATAACATGGTGAACCACTTGGCATTCATTTGTACCTACAGTGCCAGATGCACTGCAACAGAGATTTCCCTGCCAGGCGGCAATGGATCTCAAAATATGGTGAGCAGTCCTCCTCCAACTCGGTCAGACCCTTGACCTCCAACAAAGATGCATCTAGCATGAGTAAACATTGGCAAATCAGATAGCCCTACAGTGCTGTTATCAACAATGGGAGAACGTAGGTAAAATTAGAGTATGTCATAGTGTTTCAATAATTCCAAGCAGGAGCAGACAGTGTTCTTGATGTAAGGGTTGTTATATTCTTGTCTATATAATTGCACTGTAATCAGTAACATTTGGTTGTTGAGAAAGTGTACTGAGGATTGTTTCAGAACAGTCTGGAGTTAATCAAAATACTCAAGGTAGGCATGGGCGTCGATTTACCAAAATGCCAGGGGTAGCGGAAATGAAATCATGCACCTTTTGACCTTATTAATGTCACAGGAAGTGATGTCACATGACCTTAACCCTCATGACATCACAATAATTGTAGTCACTCTTACCCTAAATCACTTATTCTCCCTCTCTTTCTCACTCTTACTGTGACCCGCCTACATATTCTCGCTCACTCACTTTCACACACACACTATCCCACATACTAACACAGGCTCAAACATACACACGCTCTCACTCACATGCTCTCTCATCCACACGCATGCATGTAAAATATGCTGAAAAGAATTTTAATTCACTTTCCTAAGATGTCGGTGGAGGTTCCGTTCCAGATCCTGCTGTTCCACTTTTTTATTATATTAATAGTGAATGATAGGTAATCAACCACTATTGATGTCATAAAAAAGAGACTGGAGCCTGATGATGTTAATGCTAGCTAACCCTGTGTTCTTGTCACTAATTGTGCCACCTCCGAAGCCAGGGGTCACAAAGGCAGTGCCAAGGGTCTCAAAAGGCAAGCCAGGGGTTGTAGCTGTGACCCCTGGCGACCCTTTAATGATGTCCATGAAGGCAGGCCTGTAAAGAATTTGGCCGGCACAAACTCATGTGACATGAAGTGATGCAAGGGCATTTACTTTCCTGCTCAAATGGTATTTTTCACTGGACAGGTGCCTTTTTCTGACAGCAAATAGCATTTTGCACTGCTTTGCACCGCTTTGTGTTAAGGGGTCTTGCCTTGGGAATTACTTGAGTGGATCTTGTAGTGTTGGAGGACCTAGGCCCTCATGCTACTAAATGAGGTGGCATGGACACAGTACTTGGGTTCGTATAACTGGCCTGTGGGCGCGTGCACCCAGCCCTTTATATTGGCAGGGTCACCTGACTGGTGACGCCTGTGATTGATGGGTGTGGGGTGAGTGTGGAAGCCAGCCCTCAGCAGAGTCCACTTTAAGGATCTCTGGAAAGTGTTCCTGCTCTGGGGATGGCACACCTCCAAAGACTGTGGAGGACCTTGATGAAGAATCGTCGTCCATGAAGGCTTGGTGCATCACAACGTCCATTGGCAGAGGAGCATCAGGCGTCCCTCTCATGCCAGAACTCTATCAGACAGGAGTCTCCTCGAGGCCCTTTGGCGGGCTGCCAGGGGACCCTGTAGACTGTGTCGGATCTATCGCAGGCCAAGCAAAGGTATCACTGACGAACTACCCACCGGACCACATCCCAGTCACGCATGGAGCCACAAGGTTTGTTGTCGCAGGGTTGGCATGCTTAGGTCATCAGGACTCAGGTGCTCTGGCATTAGTGCAATAGTCTTTGGGTGACCAGTCTCTGTCTGTGACCTCTGTGCTTCCCGGTGCCTGTCGTCGAGCTTCCTCAGACCCACTTCTCATGGTGGGATTTCTCTCTCACCAGAATTTCCTTGACGCCCTTGCCGCTGGATTGCCACAGGACCACGTGTAGATGATCCGAATGGCCTGATCTGCTCTCATCGGCAGGTGTCCGGTTTACTGGGGGTTCGTGGCAGGTGTTTCGGTGGTCAGCCTCCCACGGTGCCTGGGATGCCTTGTTAACGTTGGATCTTGTTGCTGATTTTGGCTCCACTCCGGTGATACTGTGCTCCTTCAGTGGTTGGGTGATGCACCTCATACAGATGATGATCTTTTTACATCTTGCGGAAGATCAACAGATGGCAGCATCTTCTCTGGTGAAAGGATGATATGAGGGACTTTGTGGCCACTGGCGATTGTTGCTGTCATGTGCAGTCGGCAACAAGGATGCCATCATGGTCAAGATGGTGACAGTTCGCAGGACAGTCGAGCTGGGACCCATGGGGCCTTGATGTGGTCCTCACATGCTGGCGGCTTACAGTTGGCCCACGCGCTGAGCTGTCTCCAGTGACATCTGCTCACCCCGGTGGCTGGCTTGTGGTGATGGATGCCCTCTTGGCTGGCACGAGTCCTCAGTCCTATTGTTTTCCTCCTTTCAATTGCACACCTGTGGTGGTGTGGTTCTTTTGCGTGACTGGCCTGTCACACCCTTTCTTGCTTCACCCATTCACGTCATGGCGTCGTACCACATTCTTCTCTCCTCTATCTTTCTCGATGTGGCATTGCACCACAGGTTGCATGCTGTGCCACATGGACCTTTCACTACACCTCTGCCAGTGCATCTTGCTCTGTTGCAGCCTCTCGCAGGCTGAGTCCTGCCAGTAGGACTTGATCCACTCTTCTCACAGACCTCTCGCAGGTCTGGTCCATTCTGGGATCTTCTCAGTGGTTCCCTTCATGGCTGGAGAGACAATGGGCCTGATTCCCAAGCGGGAACCGCCAGAAGACCGTACCGCGGTCAAAAGACCGCGACGGTCATTCTGACTTTCCCGCTGGGCTGGCGGGCGACCGCCAAAAGGCCGCCCGCCCACCCAGCGGGAAAGCACCAGCAATGAGGAAGCCGGCTCCGAATGGAGCCGGCGGAGTTGCTGGTGTGCGACGGGTGCAGTTGCACCCGTCGCGATTTTCAGTGTCTGCTAGGCAGACACTGAAAATCAATGTGGGGCCCTGTTAGGGGGCCCCTGCAGTGCCCATGCCATTGGCATGGGCACTGCAGGGGCCCCCAGGGGCCCCACGCCACCCGTTACCACCATCCTGTTCCTGGCGGTGAAAACCCACCAAGTGGGAACCGCCAGAAGACCGTACCGCGGTCATTCTGACTTTCCCGCTGGGCGGGCGGGCGACCGCCAAAAGGCCGCCCGCCCGCCCAGCGGGAAAGCACCAGCAATGAGGAAGCCGGCTCCGAATGGAGCCGGCGGAGTTGCTGGTGTGCGACCGGTGCAGTTGCACCCGTCGCGATTTTCCATGTCTGCTAGGCAGACACTGAAAATCAATGTGGGGCCCTGTTAGGGGGCCCCATGACACCCGTTACCGCCATCCTGTTCCTGGCGGTGAAAACCGCCAGGAACAGGATGGCGGTAAGGGGGTCGGAATCCCCATGGCGGCGCTGCAAGCAGCGCCGCCGTGGAGGATTCCCTGGGGCAGCGGGAAACCGGTGGGACACCGCCAGTTTCCCGTTTCTGACCGCGGCTTTACCGCCGCGGTCAGAATGTCCCCGGAAGCACCGCCAGCCTGTTGGCGGTGCTTCCTCCGTCACCTGCCCTGGCGGTCATAGACCTCCAGGGTAGGAATGACCCCCAATGTCTCCTTATCTGAGTCTTCACTTGAGGGTGCCGCTCTTGCGCCTCAAGACTGCGTTGTCACATTGCTCATTCCTGCCTCTGTTTGCTTGGTAGGGTTGGTCAGTTCTGCTGGCAGCTGAACAAAGGGCCAACGTTGGGCATCTTGTACTGTGGTGTGGCCGGCTGGCGCAGCCTCTTCTCCCTGACATTTACATTACGCTCTCAGAGGGTTCACTGTGTCTTGGGCTTGTGCCGTCAGGTTTACTGGCGCGGCCCTCTGCACAGCTCTGAAATTGTCTCTTTCCTTCTCCATGAGCATCCATTTGCTTTTGCCTGGTGTGCCCACTCTCTTACTTGAGGTGATGTCCATCACTGCTGGGGGCATGTGGCGCTGTCTTCCCATTGGTGGCAGATAGCCGCTACGGGCTGTGCATTCAGCACACATCGTTGTGTATGCCAATGGTGGCATGCAGCCTCCATGGGTTTTGCTGCTTGGCTGGGGTGGGATTGGGCAGCAGCAGTCTCTGTCTTCGCTGTGCAGGGTTGCAAACGTCCCTCTCACTTCTGCGCAGTTGCTGCCTATGGGCACTGCTCTTGTGTAGTCACTGTCTAGGGGTGCTGCTGCCCTTTCACCTGTGGGCACAGAAACTTCCTTGGCGCTGCACACTTCTTTCTGGCACAGCACAAAGCTTCTCTGGTGAACAGGTACAGTATCTGTGTTTGGCCATCAGATGGCAGTGTGGTGCTGTTCTTGGCAGTCTGACAGTCTTTCCACTGCATGTGGGCCTCACTGGTTGAGGCAGATGCCGGTGATTCCAGTCACTGGTGCCGGGGCTGCAGCTCACCTCTGCAGGTAAGTGCAGTTTTCCTTCTTTCTTTTTTTATTTCATAGAGCCTCGCGGTTTGGAGGCAGGCAAGTTGCTGGTCGGGGTTGGCAGTGCCACAGGTCAATCTCTGGTCTGGTTGCTTATGGGTAGGGACGGTCCTGGGCACTTCTCAGTCCTTCGGTGCAAGATAGCGCTGTTGCGCCTTCCTCCTCTCAGCCGTGGCAGACTTATTCACGCTGTGGGCCACTATGGCACTCCTGGGTTTTATTCTGGTCACTGCAAATGGGAGGGGGCATGCATTCACACAGGGCTTGTTCTTTGCAGGTGGGCCTTTTCTGGGTGGCACTGCAGACCTCTGCCACTGGCCCCAGGCCCTTGCAGAGGGATGCTTTGCCCATTGGCCGCATCACTATTTCCTCCGTCACCCAGGATTCAGGCGGCAACGAGGGCACTTAATTTCTCTGTGACTGCTCTGCGTCGGAGTGGCATACATCGCACTTCAACAGTCTCTCTCTCGTGGAGCAGACAGCAAGTGGGGTGGTCCCACACGCGGTGGTGACTTCGTTGGTGCTTCCTTTGCTTTGCAGGCCTCTCCTGGTGTCAGTGGGAGGTGGGGCTGCAGGTGCGGCGCTGGGGCTTGCTTCATTGCCACCCACTATCTGGGTCAGCTGTATTTTCCCCCAAACGCCTCACACAGGGGACAGCAAATGGCGGTCTCACACCGCAACTTTGCCGGTGACCCTCTCTCACCTTGAGGAGCCCGTCCGTAATGCTGTCTAGGTGGCCTCCTGCTTTGCATATTCTTTCTCCCACAAGGAGCAGCGAAACGTTAGGCGGCACAGATGTGGGGTAGGACCCACTTGTCACCATTGTAGTGTTGGGGGCACTAGGCCCTTATGCTACTAAATGATGTAGTACTTGGGTTCGTATAACTGCCTCAGGGCATGTGTGCCCAGCCCTTTTTATTGGCAGTGTCACCCGGCTGATGACGCCTGTGATGGGTGGATGTGGGGTGAGTGTGGAAGCCAGCCCCCAGCAGAGTGGCTGGTGGAAACACTAGAACGAGTCCAGCAGGACACTACAGATCTAGGCAAGTACTCATATGTTTTTGACACAAAGCCTGATCTTCAAATCTAGCCAGACTGGAATTTTCATCAGAAAGGAAATGCCTCCTTGAAATAAGAGCTAACAACGCGAAACAATTTTGTATTTCAACACTCCAGACATTTTGCGTATGCTACACAGAACATGTACAATGTGTTGAATGTTTTAGAATTTATTTAGGCACAGGATTTTTTACTGAAAGGGTAATATTTCAGCACAAATTGTATGCTACACAGCAAACACGTACCTTTGCACCATGGTGCAAAGGTTACGTATGGTGCTAGACACCTTTTGCAGTGCAGAGGATGGCAGCAGCAGGCTATTTATAATAAATATGGGTTTCTGCCGCTTTCTCCCCTTTGCACAACATAGTAACTGTAGCTGTTGCACTGATTTGCCTTAAAAATAGTAAATCTTCAAATTGGTGTCTTCCATGAGCTAGGACTTCATTTGTTTGGCTGTGGCCTCTGCTTAAATTGATTTGTAGATGTGTATGTGGTATTTACATCGTGTGAATCTATACAAAAGGAAGGGGAGCGCTGCAGAGGGTCACACAGGCATGAGTAAAGTTGAAAGGTGTTCCGATGGAAAGCTGGGTTCTGAGAATAGAGACGGGCTGTTACTTTTTTTGTAATGCAGTGTTTTTGAAGAGAGTTGTCTTCAGTTATTTTATAAATTGGAGGAGGATGGGGTGATCCCGAAGGATACACGCATAGATGGATGAGGCCTGCTTCCTTTTTTCCTTTTTTTGCACTTATTCATCTCCAGCTTGATGGTGGCCTGTGAGTGTGCAGAGAGCTGCCAGAAGTGGTGAGCTTGTCAGTCAGCCAACTAAGCAGGAGTGCCTGTGGTGATGGCATTGTAGATTTTGGCATAGAGGGTAGTATCCTGCCCTGATAAAGTATAATTAGTGATGGAATGAATTAGCTTAAGTAACTTTAAAGGAATCTTCTATTTGACTTTTGCAAAGATGGAACAGAAAATGTAATTAGATTTGGGGGAATACTTATATAGAGTTGAAGTATGTTATAACTAATTCATAGCAATTGATCTTGGCAATGAACTGAACAAATGGATGAATTCACTCTATAGGCTGTAGATGCAAATTCTTTGAAGTCTTTGATCTTGCACTTGTGCTGGAGAAAGTGCAACAGTGAAAGATAGAGCAGCGACTTCAAACTGCTGCTCAGTCTATGGTTGCACCTCTCTGCAGGCTGGGGTATCTGCCAGGTCCATGGAACCCTCCATGCCCCCTTCCTAAATGCATTATTAGGGTGCACTATGGATCACTTCCTACGTGACACATAGTTTAGCTCCAGAGACCCCAACTCTTATGTGGTGACATCGTGTGTCTTTTTAACAAAAAGAACGACCCGTCTGTCAATGTGAGCCCGGGTCTATAATGATCTTACAGAACAGTGCCTTCTAAGGATCTCATTTCAGCAATGATAAGATGCACAGTGCTGAAGTGAAGTCACTGTATACAGTAAATGCGTATTCATGAACTACGACCAACACAGTATTATTCATACATTATGACCAACACACTATTTGTCCTTTGAACTGATATGTAATACAAGATACAACACTGGTTGTATAAAATTATTAATCATTCAGGGAAGTGAGCAGTGTGTGCCCAGTGAGAGAAAAGAAACAGAGGGATGACAGTAAAGAAAAGTGAAAAAATAGCAATTGTGTATTTAGAAACAAATAACCCAATTTTTTGTTAAGGGCAAAGGCAAACAAATGCCTGCATCCGACTGAACCCTGATTATCAACAAGCTTGTTTGTCATTAATGTTGTCAACTGCATTTCAACCCTTTTAACAGTATCAGGTCTCATCAGGACGTATTGATTGCAGGGACACTTAAGGGAGAATGGGTAGAGTTTGAGCCTCTAAAGTGGCATGTTCTGTAGAAATATAAAAGAAGGAATTGAACAACCTTATGCCTGGGAGGGTCCACTATCACTAAGGAGATGCCTGATTCGCAGACAACTATACGGTAAGGATACTGAGGGCGATAGTTAAGGCAAAGTAGAACAGTGCAGCATAGCAAGCCACCTTGCTTCACTGCGTCACTGGGAAAGGAGATGAATTTGCCATATTTAAGGCATACGGCACATTCATATCCTTTCCCCCTGCGCTGGCACACGAGCCAACACAGGCACCCTTGCACCACGGTACTTCAAGACTGGTGCCCCTGGAATCATGATTTAAAATCCAAACTTATGGTAAATTTGAATTTTAACTTGTAATTCTGAAAATGCCACTTTTAGGAAGTTGGCATTTTGTTACCTTAGTCATTTGGTGCCTGCAGACTGTATCAGTTTACATTGTTGGATTGCCAATTTAGTAATGTCTATAGGCATGTTATTTTAGCAACTGGGTCTGCCGCTTGTGCCCTTTATCCCAGTGCTTCATTTTTATTATTTCAGAACTAGCCACATTCGTGGTGCTGTTCTATTTACTTTATCTAGTTTTTTCGCCTAGAAAAGCATTAGCAAGGCATTCTTTTCCCTTTGTGCTTTCCTCAAGGCTGCAGCGAGATAGGGTTGCCTGCAAAGTGGTACACTGCATATCCAACATTCACAGAAACATACACATCCTTACGTGGGGATATATTTTCTCAGAACATCAGCTGTTTTATTATAAAGCACTTCTTTGTCCCATGCACGCTAGAGGGAGATTCCAGCGAGATGACCACGACTGCATGCTGATTGACTTTGCTACAGCTGCTTGCTGAGACTACCGGTTCCCCGGCCTACATCTTGATGTTAGGTTAGGTCCTCTGAGCAATGATGGCCTTCCCTGGCCTTTATTGGCCACATATACACTGTATCTTGATGCTGTAACCTTGGCGGTAACTGGGATTTGCCTCTTATATGCTGAGCTTACAGCAATATATAGACTGCTAGTACAGTTTGTAATGCAAACATTAAAAACTAATGCACCACATGCTGCCCAAGCGCAGCCACCTACAGTCACACCAGGCATTAACCATGTGACTGTACATTCGATCATTGGTAAAGTACTAGCCAAACAGGAAGAGATTCCGTTTCGGTTAGCTAAAAAAATAAATGCGCTGGAAGCAGTTTTTCCCCTTACGGGACTTCAGGATAAACATAGAATAGTCACTTTCTGCTTGCCATTTGGGATGGTTCCCACAGTAGATAACTGCAATACTTGGGGCATGGTATTTGCACGCTCTATACTAGTGCACAAGGTACACTGACACTTGCCAATCTTTCGGAAGTGCTAAAACAAATTCATGATGAATACGGGGATGAAATGAATGGGCAATATTTCCACTGTGTCTTCAATAATACTGAGCAAACTTAAAGGGAAAGCAGTTGCACTAGTGGTGTAAATGCGGCTGCAGGACTACTGTCGATAACTTTCTAATATTGAGAGCATTCAAGATTACTCCCACTGATGGATTTATGGCACCAAAAATATATCCCATTATCTCTCAGGCACTTGCTCCTCTTTTAACTCTGGAGTTTGATTTCTCATCCCAAACTGGATCATTAATGTTATCCACATGATAAATGTTCAGAAAAACGACTCCTTGGTGACATTTGCCATACCAGCCTATTGGCAGCTTGTAATAGGCCTTTTTCCCACATATAAAATACCTGGTATGGCGGGATCCTGTCCATTTAACATAGAGGTACATGTGCCTTTAAACACAAAAACATGTTGGCATTCACTAATACCTATAAATATGTATCTGTCTTTGACTTTGGCCTATGTACACATAATGGTCCTACATGCTGCCAATCTTTGGCTAAAAATCCATCAATGTTCTTCACTGCATCATGTGTGTGGTCTCCATCTCAATCTAATACTACAACTCCCTTTTCTAATTTGGCTTTCATTATCCTTCGACATTGTTCAACCTGTCCAATGAACTATTTTTCTACTGGGCTAAATATGCAAGTCAAATTATTCTTGTGGGCATATACTGTTCCAAAGGTCAGGGTAGGTTCAAAGAATCCTCCCACAGTGTCAATGTTTTTCCCTTTAGCAATGCTACTCAGGTGCTTCATAATAAGCATGAAATAAATACTAAGTCATAGTTAGAATAGAGGTATTGCTAATGCTTCTGCTCATATAATAGAGTTAGTAACAGACTATGAGAAATTCCATATGTTAGTGGCAAGCTGTGCTGAGTGATTCCTACCTGCACTGATGAAGGGATTTATGTGCATACACAGCAATCACAAACCTCCATAGTTTTAATGTATTCATATAACAATCTATAATACACATTTGATGTCAAATCTCCCTTAGAAATATCAGTATGTAAATGTTTCTCATCTTCATATAGGGGATCTTGATCTACGAATGAATCTTCTAAATTTGGGGCACTTGTGACTGAAGTTTTCTATATCTCATTCTTAACAGGCAAACTCAATCCCATAATCATCAAAATATTCACAGTAACACATACTATTGCTAAACCTACACATGCATACTTACATGCACTCCTCTTACTTTGATTAGTTTTCATGGCTTGTCTAGATTTAGACCACATTATGCTCCTTTATCCAAAACGAAAATAATGGGAAAGCAGCTTTCACTTATTTCACTGTCCCTTTCATGATTTTCTTTGAGGAAAGCAAAATCAAAAATAATTCCCTCAAAAACAAAAATGTTAAATGTTCATGAAGAGTCTCTTTTATTTACAAAATTTCAAAAGATCCTACTAAGAGTTCAAATGTCTCCAATAATAAACCATCTGATAGTCACTAACAAGCACCTTCAGCAAATAGTGTATTTGTTCTAAAAGCAGCAATGAGATTTCAAAGTTCAGTTCCAACACAATTACAATTTCCAAAATGTTCAGCTGGAATTGATTCGTTAACACAAAAGGCAACAAACTCCTTCTCCTAGTCATTAGTTGTGAAGTAAGTCAATTCAGGAACAGAATATGTTCAACCTGGCACTCTTTTTCTCTTTGACCTCTTTGTCACACGACCTTCAGTTTCACTGTCTTTAATCTGATTCTTCACTTACTTCAGCAATGGTAGGAGGCACTTTTATCACTGGCTCTGGGATTTTCTCGGGCCACTGATCTCCAGGTGCGACTCTTTTCTCTGGCATGGCTGGGATTTCAATGTGATCTAAGCTAGCAGGAGTCACCCGACTCTGTCTCGACCCTTCTGTACCTTCAACTGCTCTTGACTCAGAAATTCACCAGAATGTGCACACTCTGCATTAGCCACTTGTCCAGTCCCCACAGCTTGGCTAACTTGGAATCTCTCTCTCATTGTAACCGACCCTTTAGGAACAGGTGGCGGCCATGGCTCTTAGACAACTGGGGAACGCTGCAGCTACTGGATCAAGTGTAGCTGAAAAATACACCACAATTTTATTTGCATTTCCATGTAACTGTGTCAAAACTGAGAGAAAGCAAATGCATCACTCTCACAGCAATAATAATAACAATAATAACTTGTAATAATTAGTCTCTTCCCAGAGATAGGGCTCAGCACAAGCGTACCCTCAGCTCAGTGAAGGCATGCATGTATTTATCATCAAATGGTACTGTATCAAACACATCCTTGTGTGTCAGCCTCTGTAAAGGCTTGGACAAAAGGAAAAATGTTCTAAATCCATAGGGAGCAGCAGCCAACCATTCCCAGAAACATTCTGACTTCTCTCTGGGTAACTTGGGGATTCACCTGCATGATTGCTGAAATTCTGTCTTGGGACACTGTAGGAGGCTGGACTGGCTTGTAGTGAGTACCAAGGGGTACTTGCACCTTGCACCAGGCCCAGTTATCCCTTATTAGTGTATAGGGTGTCTAGCAGCTTAGGCTGATAGATAATGGTAGCTTAGCAGAGCAGCTTAGGCTGAACTAGGAGACGTGTGAAGCTACTACAGTACCACTTAGTGTCATATGCACAATATCATAAGAAAACACAATACACAGTTATACTAAAAATAAAGGTACTTTATTTTTATGACAATATGCCAAAGTATCTTAGAGTGTACCCTCAGTGAGAGGATAGGAAATATACACAAGATATATATACACAATAGCAAAAATATGCAGTATAGCCTTAGAAAACAGTGCAAACAATGTATAGTTACAATAGGATGCAATGGGGAAACATAGGGATAGGGGCAACACAAACCATATACTCCAAAAGTGGAATGCGAACCACGAATGGACCCCAAACCTATGTGACCTTGTAGAGGGTCGCTGGGACTATTAGAAAATAGTGAGAGTTAGAAAAATAACCCTCCCCAAGACCCCGAAAAGTGAGTGCAAAGTGCACTAAAGTTCCCCTAAGGACAAAGAAGTCGTGTTAGAGGAATAATGCAGGAAAGACACAAACCAGCAATGCAACAACTGTGGATTTCCAATCTAGGGTACCTGTGGAACAAGGGGACCAAGTCCAAAAGTCACAAGCAAGTCGGAGATGGGCAGATGCCCAGGAAATGCCAGCTGCGGGTGCAAAGAAGCTTCGACTGGACAGAAGAAGCTGAGGTTTCTGCAGGAACGAAAAGGGCTAGAGACTTCCCCTTTGGTGGACGGATCCCTCTTGCCGTGGAGAGTCGTGCAGAAGTGTTTTCCCGCTGAAAGAACGCCAACAAGCCTTGCTAGCTGCAAATCGTGCGTTTGGCGTTTTTGGACGCTGCTGGGGCCCAGGAGGGACCAGGAGGTCGCAAATTGGACCTGACAAGAGAGGGGACGTCGAGCAAGACAAAGAGCCCTCACTGAAGCAGGTAGCACCCGGAGAAGTGCCAGAAACAGGCACTAAGAGGATGCGTGAAACGGTGCTCGCCGAAGTTGCACAAAGGAGTCCCACGTCACCGGAGACCAACTTAGAAAGTCGTGCAATGCAGGTTAGAGTGCCGTGGACCCAGGCTTGGCTGTGCACAAAGGATTTCCGCCGGAAGTGCACAGGGGCCGGAGTAGCTGCAAAGTCGCGGTTCTCAGCAATGCAGCCCAGCGAGGTGAGGCAAGGACTTACCTCCACCAAACTTGGACTGAAGAGTCACTGGACTGTGGGGGTCACTTGGACAGAGTCGCTGGATTCGAGGGACCTCGCTCGTCGTGCTGAGAGGAGACCCAAGGGACCGGTAATGCAGCTTTTTGGTGCCTGCGGTTGCAGGGGGAAGATTCCGTCGACCCACAGGAGATTTCTTCGGAGCTTCTGGTGCAGAGAGGAGGCAGGCTACCCCCACAGCATGCACAAGCAGGAAAACAGTCGAGAAGGTGGCAGGATCAGCATTACAGAGTTGCAGTAGTCGTCTTTGCTACTATGTTGCAGGTTTGCAGGCTTCCAGCGTGGTCAGCAGTCGTTTCCTTATCAGAAGGTGAAGAGAGAGATGCAGAGGAACTCGGATGAGCTCTTGCATTCGTTATCTGAAGTTTCCCCAGAGACAGAGACCCTAAATAGCCAGAAAAGAGGGTTTGGCTACCTAGGAGAGAGGATAGGCTAGCAACACCTGAAGGAGCCTATCACAAGGAGTCTCTGACGTCACCTGGTGGCACTGGCCACTCAGAGCAGTCTAGTGTGCCAGCAGCACCTCTGTTTCCAAGATGGCAGAGGTCTGGAGCACACTGGAGGAGCTCTGGACACCTCCCAGGGGAGGTGCAGGTCAGGGGAGTGGTCACTCCCCTTTCCTTTGTCCCGTTTCGCGCCAGAGCAGGGGCTAAGGGGTCCCTGAACCGGTGTAGACTGGCTTATGCAGAATTGGGCACATCTGTGCCCAAGAAAGCATTTCCAGAGGCTGGGGGAGGCTACTCCTCCCCTGCCTTCACACCATTTTCCAAAGGGAGAGGGTGTCACACCCTCTCTCAGAGGAAGTTCTTTGTTCTGCCATCCTGGGCCAGGCCTGGCTGGACCCCAGGAGGGCAGATGCCTGTCTGAGGGGTTGGCAGCAGCAGCAGCTGCAGTGAAACCCCAAGAAGGGCAGTTTGGCAGTACCAGGGTCTGTGCTACAGACCACTGGGATCATGGGATTGTGCCAACTATGCCAGGATGGCATAGAGGGGGCAATTCCATGATCATAGACATGTTCCATGGCCATATTCGGAGTTACCATTGTGAAGCTACATATAGGTAGTGACCTATATGTAGTGCACGCGTGTAATGGTGTCCCCGCACTCACAAAGTTCAGGGAATTGGTTCTGAACAATGTGGGGGCACCTTGGCTAGTGCCAGGGTGCCCTCACACTAAGTAACTTTGCACCTAACCTTTACCAGGTAAAGGTTAGACATATAGGTGACTTATAAGTTACTTAAGTGCAGTGTAAAAATGGCTGTGAAATAACGTGGACGTTATTTCACTCAGGCTGAAGTGGCAGGCCTGTGTAAGAATTGTCAGAGCTCCCTATGGGTGGCAAAAGAAATGCTGCAGCCCATAGGGATCTCCTGGAACCCCAATACCCTGGGTACCTCAGTACCATATACTAGGGAATTATAAGGGTGTTCCAGTAAGCCAATGTAAATTGGTAAAATTGGTCACTAGCCTGTTAGTGACAATTTGAAAGTAATGAGAGAGCATAACCACTGAGGTTCTGGTTAGCAGAGCCTCAGTGAGACAGTTAGGCACCACACAGGGAACATATACATGCACACCTATGAGCACTGGGGCCCTGTGTGACAGGGTCCCAGTGACACATACATATAGGCCACAAACCTATGAGCACTGGGGTCCTGACCAGCAGGATCCCAGTGACACATAACAAACATACTGAAAACATAGTGTTTTCACTATGAGCACTGAGGCCTGGCTATCAGGATCCCAGTGAGACAGTGAAAACAGTGACAAACACCCTGACATACACTCACAAACAGGACAAAAGTGGGGGTAACAAGGCTAGAAAGAGGCTACCTTCTCACAGACACCTTCCTTACACCTTTCTCTATGTGAAGACGTAAATATCGAACTTCCCTTTTAGAGCACTGTAATTTTGCCGGGTAAGCTTGATGTCTATTTTCTCCCAAATGATTCTAGAGAGCTATGGTATCTCTTCTATGTGCTTCTCTGGTATTTGATGCAGCCAAAAGGCCATCGATATCTGATTAAAAAGTGATGGTGATTCCATATACCCCTGTGCAGTATGACACCATGTTAAAATACGACTGCCAAATTTAAAGGCAAAGAGGAACCGGATATCTTCATGCAAGGGAATAGAAAAGAATGCTTAGCACAAATCAATGACTGTAAACTACTTTCCTTCACATGGGATCTGAAATAAATTGCTGCTGCATTTGGCACCACAGGACAACATGGAATGACAATCTTGTTGATTTTTCTCAAATGCTGAACCATGTAATATTTTCCATTGGGCTTCCACAGTCCTAAAATAGATGAATTACAAGGGCTTCCCAAACTTTCCTTCGAAACGCCTTTCTCAATCAGACTCTCAATCAAGGGTGTTATGCCTGCAATTGTCTCGGGTGTCATATTGTCAGTTGGTACTCTTGGATACACTGCATTTGGCTTTACTGATATTGTGACTGGCTCAACTCCTATTAAGAGTCTTATATCCTTTCCTGAAAAATCTCAAATCTCAGAAAAAACTGTCTCATGCAATTCTTCAGGCAAATCATTACATGTCATCACCGGAGACAGTGAGACGAATGGGCACTGTTCTACAATTTTACAAGGGACATCTTCTTCCACATGTATTTGTATTTCTATTCTTTTGGGGGTGCAGCTAATGGGATAGTTTAGCTTACACTTGTCATGTCCTAACAGTTTACTGTCCTTGAATCACAAACCACAAATTAGCGCTTACCTTCAAATGAAGCTATTTTAACTGGAACATTTTCTGTAACAGGATTTGTCAACTGTTTATTTATGACTCCTACAACCTAATATCTCCTTCCTGATAGAGACAAGTCTGGCACTTCTGAGGCTCTGCCTGTGGAACGTGTAGCTCCATTGTCAACCAGGAATTCCACATTGTGTCCCGTAAGGTTTGCATTTACATAGGGACCACAGTGATCTACCTCTAAAAATGTAGCTAGCATGCAATCCGCATCATCAGAACTACCACTGGAAAATGTTTCTAATAATTCCTAATTACTCAAATCAATTAAGGGAAATTGTGATGCCATTTGGTTCATGTGTGTGTTTGCCATTTGATTCATGTTTTGCTGAAGAACAATCACCTGCTGCTGTGTCATCGGGGCTTGTGGTGTATGATGAACAGTATAAACGCTGTCCTCCTTATTCCTTCAGTTGGTCCCTGTTGTCTTGCGGGTGACAGTATTTATCATGTTCAGCTGCAGACTCATAGAATTATAAACTAGGCCTGACCAGTGAACTCTGCCACTTGGGGGAGCGCAGTTTTTGCCATACTCCGTGGCTGCGCTTGGAGTGCGGAGTAGCAAAACACGCAGCGGAGTTTGCTGCCCAGGCCTAATTGACATTCCTGCACTTTGACCTATTAAAACAGTACTGAAAGTCTGTCCTATTTAATTTGGGGTAACATTTGACATTGTCTGCACTGGTGTAAACATAGGGATAGGCTGATTCTGATTAACATTCTGCACAGGCATAGTCACATTATTTGTCTGCACTATTTGATTCACATTAGGCATGTAAAGAAATGGGGTTTCCTGCGGAAATCTTGCACCAAGAACTGCTGAAACATTCATTAAATGGACATTAATTCCAGAATTTCCTGAAGCATACAAGGGAACAACTGGACATATAGTCACAGGAACTGTTAGTGCAAATTTGTATGACTCTGCGGAACTGACATTAGGCTTGGGTGGAGCTCGTGGAGTTTCACTCTGTGGAATTCCGCTGAGTTACCGAAAAACTCCTGACAAATACTGCAGAGTTCCACGAGCGGGCAGAGTTTTATAATACAATATAAATATTAATAATACTGTATAATTATGTTGCCGTAAAGAAATTCACAAACACCTGTTGCATATGTAGTTCATAACATTGCAACATTGTCCCTGTTGCATCAAGTAAATATGACTGCAAAAATCCATGAGGGTATATTTAGCTGGAATAAATACATCTCTTGGTGCACTTCTTAATGCCTTGAAAAATTTAATTTTCTGTAAAATGCAATCAATTTCGTAACTTTCTATCAAATCAGAAAGAAATTCAAATCCCACAATCCTTTGTTCTCATGGTTCTCAACCAATAGCAATGCAATACTGTCCACCAATACCTGTGCGGCTTCACACTAACTGACCTACACCAACGTGGTGCAAAATGACATCAAACTCACTACTCTCAGAAGCTGCAATCACAATTGTTACTCACACATTTGCTCACTCACAACTAGGCAAAATATTGCAGGCAAAAACCAACAACATGTCTGCACACAATGGGTAGGAATTCAAACACTTTGAAAGCTGTACAGGCTACACTTCTGAATGTAGCTTTCACAATTACACAATGAGTGAAACTTGACCAGCATTTTCACTCCGGTTGATATAGATCCTCCATGTGCACTCGAGATTCACTAAATACCAACCAACAACTCACACTCATTCAAGGAAAAACTATGTGCACCATTAACATCTCATGACAAGTACCTCACTGCAGACAATAAATTAACCAAGTGACTTCTACACTTGTGTGTTATCCTTGGACCTTAGACTATCAACAGACCTGTCAACAACAAAGGCAGACATTTTTTAGCACAAATCGTCACAATCACTTTGAATATGACGGCTCCGTAAAACACATCGCAATCTTCAAGCCAAAAGCATTGTCACTTGAAAGCACAGTGCTAAAACTTTACCAATCTCTGGAACAGACCATGGGACAAAGTACCGGATGGGCTATTTGTGGACTGGGCAATAACATGGTGCCAATCCTAACTCCCTAATACTAAACAAAAATATGGTTCCCCGCTTATAGGACAAAATTATCAGTCTGCTACCAGATCCATTGACAGAATTTTCATCCTTCGTCGGAATCAATGAGGTAGATGGACCTTTAGACTCAGAAAGTAGTATTGTGAACCATCAACAAAACTTAATTTAAACCCCAAACAATTTAGGCTCCATGATCAATACAGCCATGGAAGGAAAACTCCAATCAGGAATAAAGTTAAAGAATTTAATACAATCACAAACTCAAAGTCATGAAGACAGTGGACAAAACCAAGTTATAAAGATACATAGGCCCTCATTACAACCCTGGCAGTAAATGCCGCCTACCACCGTGCTGACGGCCGCCAGCATACCGTGACCACAGCGGTATAACGCTACGGGTATTATGACCCACACTGAGAAATCCGCCACTATACAGACACCCACACAAGTCCGTCAGACCAAAGGTCATTGATAAATTGGCGGTACCAAAACCCACACCGTTACACCAACAGGAATACCCCCACAGTATCAGGACCCACGAATCACTGTGGTGGTCTTTCAACTGCGGTAAACCATTGGCGGTACACACCGCTGCGCTCAAAATACACACACATTACAAAACACCACCACATTGGACAATTCAAACTACACACCCCTGACACACAGACACACACCACACCCACACACCCAATCCAATCTAAAACACACACCCACATTGCTAGGAAGATGGAGCTATGGCGGAGAATCGTGGACAGGGTTAACGCTGTGGGACAGCACCCCAGAACAAGGGATGACATCAGGAAGAGGTGGAACGACCTACGGGGCAAGGTGCGTTCCGTGGTTGCAAGCCACCAGGTAACTGTACAGAGGACTGGCAGTGGACCCCCTCCTCCTCCCTCACAACTAACAAAGTGGGAGGAGCAAGTCTTGGTGATCATGCGTCCTGAGAGCCTCTGGACTCTGGTAAGTCAAATCTTTACTACTACATCCCCTACCCTACTTGCATGCCATCACAAACTCCTACCCCTACCCTCACTATTACAACCCATCCATCCCAATACCAAGCCCTGCATGCCACAACAATCCATGGACCCCCATCACAGACCTGCATGGACAACCATCACCACAGCATGCCCATTAGAGAAAATTACTTAGCCCACAAAATCACCACACACACAAGGCAACACTGACAGGGCAATCACAACCATACAGGGTAACACACTAATGCACAAGATGGCACAAGCAGATACAATAACACTGCATTTGCATCCCCACAGGACCCATACTCAATGTCACCGGAGAGGAGTTGCCAGCAACATCCAGCCCCCACCCCCAGAGGAAGCCCACAGTGATGACAGCAGCTCTGCACGCCTGGATCATGATGACCAACCTGGCCCATCAGGGACCTCTGGACAGTCGGTTACCATGCCACAGTATCAACCCACCACAGAGCCTCCCCCCTCAGGAAATACCACCACAGCACCCACCCAGCGGGCCCCTGCCACTGTCCCCAGGACACGTCAATCAGCAGTGTGTCCACCACTACAGGGACTCCAGGCAACCACACAAACACAGGACGATCAGGGACCTTGGGTCAGTGGCAGTAGGCACACGGTTCAGGGGACAGAGGCATAGGACAACAGGGAAGCAGGGAGGACTGCTGTGCGACAGGGGGAGGACAGGCCCAGGGAACCCACTCTCCACGAGGCACTCACCAGCATCCTGGGAGCATACCACAATTCCCAGGAGATGATGGGCCAAATACTGGGCAATTTACAGGAGACCCAGCGGCTGCAGGAGGGGCAGGTCCTGGGGATCAGGGAGGACCTCAAACACATCTACACCATCCTGGTCACCATTGCAGGGGTGCTGGCTGACATGGCCAGCACCATGAGGGAGGCAGTGGCACTCCAACGGGCCCCTGACAATAGCCACACTGAAGAACAGCCCTCTACCTCTGCTGGCGCTAGTGGACAGGAGGCCATGCCACAGGATCAACAGGCCACCAGCACCCCACCCCCTGCAGAAGGAGAACCACCCAGCAAACGGTCCCTGCGATCCAGGAAGAAGCCAGAGAACATTGCCAAGACCCCCGCCAGGAAATAATCCTCTCCTGATTGTCCCCCTTCTGTCCCACTCTGTCACCCTGTCCACCTTGAACTGATATTACTCCCCTTCCTGTGCCCCATTGGACAATGCACCTGTGATACCAAGAAACTGGACTCTAACTGGACATTCCTCCACCATCACCCCAGTCCATTGCACATCCACCTCTACTTATGAGCACTTAACTAAACACCCTTGGAATAAATACAAATATGGAGTCTGTCAAATGATTGAAATATGTATTAGTACAAAATTCTGAAAACATTGCAAGTCATATGTACAGTTATATATACATTGGTATGACCTTTAGTGGGCAGCAGTAAACATACCAGGAGCCAGAGTGGGGCACAGAGATTTGAAAATAGAGATGCCAAATGGTATAGTGAGTGGCCATAGACATAGGGAAAACAGGCTGCCATGTACAATGTCCAACAGGAAACTGAAAAGTAAAGTGAAGTTACATGGCTTACCTGTGTGTCACTGGAAGTACTGCTCTATGATATTAATTCTGTTTTCCACATCTTCTTCCTCTGCCTCCTCTTCCTCACTGTCCACAGGCTCCACCGCTGCTACAAGACCATCTCCAGGCTCATCCTCCTGCAGAAAAGGCACCTGGCGTCTCAAGGTCAGGTTGTGCAACATGCAACGATGATCTGGCACACCTTCCTGGGTGAAAAGTATAGGGATCCACCTATCAGATGGAGGTACCGGAACCTGGACTTCAGGAGGCCAAAGGTTCTTTCAATGATCCTCCTTGTTCGCCCTTGTGCCTCATTGTAATGTTGCTCTGCCCTTGTCCTGGCATTCCTCACTGGGGTCAGTAGCCATGAGAGGTTGGGGTAACCAGAGTCACCTGAAAACATCGAGGGACAACTGTTAGACACACACTAACCCTTTGTGACAACCCCATACCCAGACACCAACATATACTGGGTGGGGACCTTGGGCTCACCTATTAGCCACATCCGGTGCCTCTGGAGTTGGCCCATCACATATGGGATGCTGCTATTCCTCAAGATAAAGGTGTCATGCACAGAGCCAGGATACTTGGCATTCACATGGGAGATGTATTGGTCCGCCAAACACACCATCTGCACATTCATAGAGTGATCGCTTATCTATTCCTGAACACTTGTTTATTTCTCCGGGGGGGGGACAAATGCTACATGTGTACCATCAGTGGCACCAATGATGTTTAGGATATGTCCCAGGGCATAAAATTCAGCTTTCACTGTGGCCAAATCCTCCACTTGTGGGAATACAATGTAGCTGCGCATGTGTTTAAGCAGGGCTGACAACACTCTGGTCAACACGCTGGAGAACATTGGCTGAGACATCCCTGATGCCATGGCCACTGTTGTTTGGAAGGAACCACTTGCCAGGAAATGGAGCACTGACAGGACCTGCAGTAGAGGGGGGATACCTGTGGGCTGGCGGATAGCTGACATCAGGTCTGGCTCCAATTGGGCACACAGTTCTTGGATTGTGGCCCGATCAAGTCTGTGTGTTAGTATAATGTGTCTGTCCTCTATTGTCACAAGGTCCACCAGGGGTCTGTACACTGGAGGATGTCTCCATCCCATATTCATCCTCAGCGGTTGAAGCCTAGGAAGTAAAACGGTGAGCAGAGGGTCATAATCACACATGTATTGCAATAATGATGCATTTCTACATTTACAGAACTAGTATGTGAATATGAGAGTCAGTTGCTGTGCCAATGTCTGCTTTGATGCAGTTTGGTGCCATGGCCTGTGTCCCCCTGAAATGGCAGCTGCCTGACCTGTGAGGAGGGACAAGTGGAAATGAGGTAATGCCGCTGGCGTTGTGCGCCGTTGTGGTAGGCAGAGGACGATCGCCGCGCAACTTCACTTTGGTTATCTTTTGGCCCTATGTGTTCCAGGAGCCAATGGCGATGTATGCGGGCGGTGACGGTACATACCGCCGTGGACGTGACCGGCATTTTCTATCTATTCACTCACTTGCTACCTGACCTTCAACAGGAGAGGACCTACACTGCAAGTGCTGCTGTGACCTGTGTCTGGAAGCGACAATGGCTCATATGTCTGGGGAAAGGGTCCCTGCCTTCACTGTGGAGGAGTTGGAGAGACTGGTAGATGGGGTCCTACCCCAGTACACGTTACTCCACGGTCCTCCAAACAAACAGGTGAGTACACCGTGAGCATGATGCGTGGGCCATGAATGTATGGAGTGCTGTGTGTGTAAGGCACATGTAGGGGGGGCTAAGGCATCCTGGCCAGAGTGCTGCATGTATGGTGGTCAATGTATGTGCGTCAGGGTATGGGAGGGATATGGTGGGCCATGAGTGTGACTGTCCGGACGGTTAACGAATTCCCTTTTCTGCTGTCTTTTTCCTGCAGGTCAGCGCCCATGAGAAAAAGGGTATTTGGCGTGCCATCACCAAGGACGTGCGTGCCCGGGGGGTCTTTGATAGGCAGAGCCCCCACTGCCGCAAATGGAGGGAGGACCTGCGCCTCTGGGCAAGGAAGATGGCGGAGGCCCAGCTGGGGCTGGCCTCTCAACGAGGAAGGGGTGCCCGTCGGACCCTGACCCCACCTGATGTTGCGCATCCTGGCGGTGGCCTATTCGGAGTTGGATGGGAACTTGAGGGCATCACAGCAGCCACAAGGGGGTGAGTACAAATTCAGATTCATTACATTGCGCGCGTTAAGGTTTTACCTGGGTGGGGATGTGGACTGTGGGTGTCCCTAGGCCAGGGCGAACATGGCAGGGTAGGTCCCTTGTTGGGTAGGCTTTGAAGCACTCCATCCCCAACAGTGTTAGTGGGCATCTATTATTGGTCAGGGCCCTGTTTGTTTCAGGTGTGCAGCTGATGGCGTTAGGCATTGTACCCCATGGGCTGGTGACTAGCATTGTAACTGGTAGTGCATGGAATAATGCATAGGGCTGTTCCCTGTGAGTTGTGTATGCCAACGGTAGTGTTGTTGCTGGCATTGACCAAGTGTATCCTCTGTCTCCCCCCCCTTTTGTTTTGTTACCCTGTCCTTGTGTGCATTAGCATCATCTGGCGGAGGAGCTGAGGCACAGGCGAAGGAGGGAGCTGCATCCCGCATGGGCCTGGAGGCCGAATCAACCGACGGTGAGGGCACCAGTGGGACGGAGGGCGAGGGGAGCACCATGGTGGGGACAGGAGTGGACAGTTCTTACAGAGACTTCTCCTCTGATGGAAGCTCACTGGTGGTGGTGGACACCTCTGTGCCCACCCCAACAACAGGTACAGCCGCCACCCCCGTACCAGCACCGCCCTCCCAGCAGCCCCTCAGTGTGTTTCCTGTGCCCACTCACCCAGGAGGGTGGGCATCTCCTTCACTCCAGGCACCTCAGGCCCCAGTCAGCCCTGCTGCCCTCAGTGAGGAGGCTATTGCTGGGCAGTCAACCATTCTGAATACCATCCAGGGTGTCGAGAGGCATTTGCAACAAACAAATGCATTCGTGGAGGGCATTCACTCTGCCGTGGCGGCCCAACAGAGAGCATTTCAGGCTCTGGCCTCCGCACTGATGGCAGCCATTGTACCTGTCTCTAGCCTCCCCCCTCCAACTTCCTCTACCCAGTCCCAATCCCCTCAACCCCAACCTATCCCAAGCACACCTTCAGACCAGCAATCACCCAAATCAACACACAAAAGTGGCTCAGGCAAACAGAAGCACTGCACTTCATCTCACAGGCACTCACACAAGCACCATCCCCATGCAGACCCACCAACATCCATTACCTCCACTGTGTCACCCCTCCTCCTCCTCGTCCACCTCCCTCCCAGTAGGGTCTCCACTCACACCTCATCCACTACCTCCATCACCAGCACACCCATCACTACACACCCCTCACTGGTAGTCACCACCCTCACATCCATGCACACGTCCCCTGTGTCCTTTCCCACCGTGTCTGTGACCCCTCCTCCCAAAGTACACAAACGTAAGCACCCACCCACCCAACAGCCATCCACCTCACAACAGCATCCAGCCCATGCACCTGCACCCAAACTCAGCAGACAGACACCTCCTACAACCACTCCATCTTCCTCCCCTCCCAGACCTTCTCCCTCTACCCACCCCAGTGTCCCGAAGAAGCTTTTCCTGGCAAACATTGACCTCTTCCCTACCCCGTCCTTCCCCTCGGGCCAGGGTGGCCAAAACCCAGCCCAGCACTTCAGCCACCAAGTCCACGTCCGCTGTGGTTACTGCAGCTGTCAGAGGCTCAAAGAGGCCCAGCCAGTGTGCCACCAACCCCGGCCAAGGCAAAAACCATTCCACCGCCTGGCAAGATGAAGAAGGGGACAGCATCCAGCAAGGGGAAGGAGCCACAACCACCCAGCAAAGCCACCTCAAAGACTCCAGCTGCAGACCCAAGGTGACACCCCAATCTTCCAAGGTGAGGAAGGGGCACAAAACACCAGGCAAAGCACTTCAGCCGTCCGAGGCTGCAGGTGAAGGCCTGGTGGCTACCAGCACAACTGCCAGCACCGCCACCTGTACCGCGGCCCGCACCACCAGCAGCCCCACCGCTAGCACTGCCACCTGCACCACCGCAAGCACCACTACTGTCAGCAGCAGCAGCCCAGTGGGCATCCATCCGAGGCTGCAGAAGAAGGGCTAGAGCCTCCTCCCACCACTGGCCAGCACTGCTACCTGCACCGCCCCAAGCCCCGCCGCAAGTACCGCCACCTACACCGCTGACAGTAGCACCACTGCCAGCAGCAGCAGCCCCAGCAGGCAGCCGTCCGAGGCTGCAGGAGAGGGGCTGGAGCCTCCCTCCACCACTGGCAGCCCCCCACCAGCACCAGCACTACCACCACTGTGCAGCCGTAGCCACCGGCGGATGGACTTTAGCTCTGCCTCCATGGACTATCATGCATCCTGATCACTACAAATCTCATGGCTCAGACACCCAGGTGAAGGACTGTGAACTGCCACACCCCAAGAGTTGCATCACTGTGCACAGAGCCGCCTCCAGAACAAGTGGATAAATGCATCCACTCACCCTATCCTTGACAGGATGAAGCACACTGAGCACAAAGCCCCCTCCAGAACCAGTGGAGAAAGGCATCCACTTGAGAGACTGTGGCCTTGAACTCCCCAGGACCAGACAGTGGGCAAACCACCCACTTGAGAGACTGTGGCTTTGCACTCCCCAGGATCAAGCAGTGGGCAAACAACCCACTTGAGAGACTTGAGAGACTGTGGCTTTTCATTCCCCAGGACCAGGCAGTGGGCAAACCATCCACTTGAGAGACTTGAGAGACTATGGTTTTGCACTTCCCAGGACCAGGCAGTGGGCAAACCACCCACTTGAGAGACTTGAGAGACTGTGGCTTTGCACTTCCCAGGACCAGGCAGTGGACAAACCACCCACTTGAGAGACTTGAGAGACTGTGGGCTTGCACTCCCCAGGACACGCTGTGGCATGGAGCCCCCTCCACGACCAGCGGCGTTGTCCCATCTTCTGGCTGAGGTGTCCCCCCTTCCCAGTCCCCCTGAGTTGCCTGTGTGTTTTTGACCTGATGCCCCTGCAGTGTTCTCTCCGTATTGAGGCAGGAGTCAAGTGTGGGCCTGGCCTATGAGTTTTGGCCCAGTGTCCCACGGACATTTTGAGTGGACAATGTACCGCCTTATGTATTGTATATACTGTAAATACTGTTTTTAAATTTGCAACGTATATATGACTATCTCTAATGTGACACTCATTTGACTCAATTCCTTTTGTCCTTGCATTCTTCCAGAGGGTTACGGGGTGTATATGTAATGTTGACACATGTGTTTATGTGTATGGTGTTGGGGGTGAGGGTGGGGGTGGCAATGTTGCGTGTGTGTGTGTCACTCTCTTTCCCCCTCCCCTGTGTACTAGGTGCAGTACTCACCGTGGTTGTCGCCACCGCCGTTCGTACTCCTGATAGATGAGAAGATACACCAACATGAGTAACACCTGTATTTCAGGCTCCATGGCGTCCTAGTTCTTCCTTGGGTTTCGAGAGGTGAGTGGTTTCCCTTCTGTGTACTGTTTCTGCCATGCTTTTGATGGCATTGGTACCGCCCCGGAAAAGCTGGCGGATGGGCGGGTTGTAATGTGGTGGGCGGTACACTGTCTTCCGCTTGTTTGTTGGCGGTTACCGCCGTGGTGTTTGTTGCTACCTCCGTGGCGGTCGGAGTGTTAAAGTGTCTGTCTGTGTTGGAGGTTTCCGCCGTGGTCATGATTCCATTTTTTTTACTGCCGGCCTGTTTGCGGTATTACCGCCGCTTTAACACCAACCGCTAGGGTTGTAATGAAGGCCATAATCACTAAGAGCTGCCCAAGGCGTCAAAATAAATTCAGGCAAACAACATTATTAACACCAATCATTCAAGAAGAATAATACATAACATTAATAAGAATATCTGAGACACAGATATGATTTGTTGCTCAGAATTTATGAACATTAGTCAATTAAAATTTAGCAGAGCCAATAATCTTTGGCTGGGCACAGGTCAACCCTACAGCTAACCAAATCAGGGAAATACATGTGCGGGCAAAATACAAAAAGTATAAAAAAGACAAAAATAATTTGGAAAAAATATCATTTTGGACTGCAGGTCACTAAATAAACTTTGACAAAAGATAGGTAAAAAGCGAAAACATCAGCATAGCAGAAGCTCAGCCATGAGACTTCTGAAGGGGCAAAATAACAGGATTACTAAATCTACAAAGTGTATTTCAAGGGTAAGGGCAAATGTTAGAGAGAAAGATACTTTTCCAAGGATACAACATTCAGGGAATCTTCATCAGCAAGACATCCAAATCAGCAAGGCATCTGCAAGCTTCAGGAGCTCTCTGCAAGCTGCTCAAGTCTCCTCAAGACTGAATAAAGTTCCACTGTCCATCGGTATTTCAAATTACATCAATCAATTTAATTCAACAAAGGTATCAGTTCATGTCACAGTGAGTAGGCATCAAACAATGAGGCACAATAGAAAGACTCCAAATTGACACAGTCACATTTCTTCTGAAGTCTGTTATAGGAACATTTCCTTACTGTGTGACTCTGAGCAGATTTGAAACAAATGTATACATTTTCAGTCCATGTTCCTGCAATATTCTTTCTCTCAAGGACAACAAAATTAATCTTTCAACATTTAAACAATGGGTCTATTACAAAATGACTTTGCTTCTCATGGGAACAAGGGAAGTCTTCATGTTAAGAAAACCCATTTTAACACTTTAACATGACTGCACAATGCAAGCTCTGCAGGCTTTACCTATGCTATCACAAGGAAAAATATAAGTGCATTTGAGTAATACGTTTAGTAAAACATATATAAATATGTCAACTTATAAATTCAACTTCAAATATTTCATTAATATAAGTAATATATTTTATCTGTAAACAAAAAAGCCTTGTTATTGCATTACATTAAGTATAACAGAAAAGTGCATTTCTTTCATTTGGCAAACATTTTCAAACTCATTAATGTTTCATTAATCACATGAGATTCAATATTGTATCTATATGGACTGTTAGTCAAGATTCTAAATTACACTTTAACATCAGTTTTAACCTTCTAACATGATTTAATTCAAAAGGAACCTAAGTTGAACTTTGAAATGCAAGCAATTGCACTTTTAAAATGCATGTCAGTGCAGCTTTCTTTGTTAGTTTTTCCCTCTTATACGTTCATAAATTTAAACTTGTCACATCCTGATTACTTTTGTGACATAAAGAACAGCATTAAACCAAACCAAACTCTAAACAGCACTAAAGTTTAAGCTTTATCATCTGTGATTATTAGGGAGATGAAACAAAGCATTGTGACCAACATTACTAACATGGTGAAAAGAATGAACAGTCCAACCATGGTAATCTTAGATGTATATCTTCCTACCTATCACTATCTACAATCTGAGAGCATAGCAGGTGTTCCCACTGCCTGTGCCTCATATTATAGTATATTCTGAGACCCCCGTCCCTGAAGAGCTGAGCCAGGGTGCTGGCTAGAGTGAAGTTGGCAGTCCTTCTTTGCAAGATGGAAGATCATCATCAGCAAAGCTGCATATCGAACACAGGATGTGTAAGCAGAACGTGTGTGAAATGCCATTGCTAAAAGCAATGTCAGCCTAAAACATATGAAATGTAAAATATAAAACTAAGTTAAGATGAAGAACCAGAGTGGGCCAAGGAAAGCATCCTTTCCTACATTTTCATCACAGCTGCAGCCAAGTATCTCAGACTGTCTCCATGCTATTTGTCACTGAAGGGATTTACAATCATTCATTCAAGTACTCAGAATGGAGGTCCTATACTATTCCTTCTCATCAGCATCCACCTCTCCAACCAGCTCAAACTACTTTTCCCTGATGCTAGGCATTCACTCCCTGGTCAGAAACCGTGGGCTTCTTTTAAGCCCACACATGCAAATGTGGTCTTAGATAACTAAAAACAACAATGGCAGCAAGATACCATCTAGTGAACATAGGCAAAATATACCTTTGCATCTCTTTCAGCTCAGTGAAACCACGAGTTAACTGACCAGTTCTCAGCAAGCTTATCCACTCAATAGTAGGTAGTGGGCTTACCTGAATCCTCCTTTGCACTGTTTGACAAGGTAATTTACTTTACTACCATAACGTTGCTTAATCTACCTAGAAAGACTCCTACCTCAAAATACTATCTAAAAGCGGGTTGTTTCTCTGCCAAAAACAAAGTTATATATAAGATACTGACATGTTTCTTCAAGGCAATAAATAGCATGGTCCCAAACTACCTCTTTGACATCATATCCTGACATACAACTACCCAAAACCTAAGAGCAACTTATAATAACCTAAGCTTCAACACTAAAACACACTTCTACCAAGTATTCAGGCAACCTCTTGTCTACAAGAGTTCAGAACTGTACTACCACAACTCAAATGATGCTAGTAAATTCTGCCCCACTCTAATGTAAATAAGTATATTCCACAAGTGTATGCAAACTATTTATCCTGACCATGTATTTCTCTGGCCATGATTATTGCTCCACAGTTCTATTTACATTTACATACCTACTGCCCTCTATATATTATGTTA
Organism: Pleurodeles waltl; assembly: GCF_031143425.1. Taxonomy (NCBI): domain Eukaryota; kingdom Metazoa; phylum Chordata; class Amphibia; order Caudata; family Salamandridae; genus Pleurodeles; species Pleurodeles waltl. Next base: position 382,768,093 of record NC_090438.1, read on the forward strand.
ATTACCTTATTCTCACAGCTCTATTCACTTTTAATCTTGATTTAGTGAAAACTTTCTGAGTAATATTTTATTGCTTCTAACAAATAACTAAATGAAAATAAAAATGGATCCAGCCAGGGATCCCCTTTTGTCTGTGTGCTGAGTCACCAGATAGTTTACAGACTCCGAGGGCTTTTCTGAGGGAGACATGATGATGTTTGAGATTTCTTTTATGGGGTTCTTGCTAGAGCCTGGGCATCCACAGATCAGAATTAAAAGGTCTGCTTGAAATACAGAGTGGGAGATGGCAGTTGAGGAGCTTGAATGATGTTGGTGTTGTTTGGTTGGTGAGGGAGTAGCTCCAGTAGGCCCTATGATGACAGCTAAGCTCTCTTCTGTCATATGTGCACTGTCTATATCTTGCATGCTAGAAACTGTAGAGATGAAGACATCTAGGATGTGTAGTGCAAGTCTCCATGTTTGAAGAGTGCATCTAGTTTATGTTCTGTGATGGCGTCAGCTATGCCAAAAGCCTGGAGGAAGTATGCAATAATGATCATGGGTTTGTTGGTTTGTATTGTTATTTGAGTGCAGGTGTAGTGAGCGTCATGTGGATGATGTACCTCCAGTTTGTTTGCAGGGCTGGTGTATGTGTTTGCATGGCCTTGATGTGAGTGCAGATATGTGAAGTGTGCATTGTGTGCATTACAAATGTTCATTGTGGCTTACATGAGGGACAGGGGTTTTAGAACTTTGCCCTTGTTGGCCTTGAGAAGCCTGAACAGGAGACACCCTTGTCCTCCTACAGCCTTAGCTGACAACACCTCTCATGCTGATGGGGCGCTATGGCACGGGATGAATTTGAAGCCCTCCTGTGGTGAGAAGTTCTGGCTTATAGTTTGCTGGGTGTAAGGGTCATGTCACACGCAAAGAGCCTGAGATGTCTTTTGTCCAGACTTACCTTTTCCCCTAGAAAAAAGGACATAGTGACTATTCTTTTACACAGGTGACACAAACGCCAACCAAATTGTGCTGATACAGTGGAATCAATGTTAGCTTGGACACCCTAAGAATTATGTCTAAACATCAAACCTTAAGTTTTCTGTTTTAGTTTTTATCTATTACTGGATGTGTATGTGCATGTGAGCATCGATGTTTGTAATTTTCTATATCATATGTTAGCATCAGATCTCTCCCCTAGGTCAGAAATGAATTTATAGCAGCCCAGCCCACACCTTGGCGATATGTATTCATATGTAGTCTAGGTTCGCAACAGATCCACCAAATTTCTAGTTCACACAAATTATGAAAAGGGAGAATAAGACATTGGCTATTTGTTATTTGTTATTTGTATTTTATGCTTATTTAACATGGCTATTTTGGTACCTATCCAGATTAAGGCAGCAAAAAATGTCATATTCAGATGAGAGTACGTCTTTGCAAATCAATGCCTCATCAAATAAGAGTCTGTACTGTCTATTAAATGGCTTGGGTTAAAAAATGCTTTCATTCTAGAAGTAAAGTTATCTGAGATACTCAGTTCTTCCTTTTCATAGTGGAAACCTTCAGTAGGGCACAGTTCACTGGAGAAAAGATATGACAACTCTTAATGCAGTTGAGTAGGTGAAACAAGTAATACACTGTAAACTATGCCTTTTGCTTGTATTTCACAATTCAACATATGTGCCTTTCTAATTAAATCACATGATAGAAGGTTAAAGTTGAAGTTAAAACGTAATTTAGTTTCTAAACTGATAGCCAATGTCAAAACCAATTTTAATTTCTTGTGTTGTATGAACGATTAATGACCTTGAACATATGTGCAAATGAGAAAATGCACTTCTCTGTTATACATCATGTAAAGCAATAACAAAACCTTTACGATCTATAATGACATATAATGAAATATTTTATTTATACTGATGAAATGTTCATCATCATCATCATCATCACCATTTCCTTTATTTCGGTAAGAAAAACATACCATAAAAGTGCAATACATAACAATATAAAAAAGAGGTTATATAAAAAAAATGCACAGTAAAATGAATAAGAGACTTTAGGGAAGGAAGTTAAAACAATGGAAGAATAGATATAAAAAATTACTTTCTCCAATGATATAAGAAACAACAACTCTGGACCCAGAAAATGTCAGCTAATATCATACACCAAGGTACAATAAATATACATAAGAAAATCTAAATCTAAAAAGCAGCTACCCAGTCTTATTCTTTGAGTCGCTAGTCTAAAGCCCCATAATGATTCAAAATATTTTGCCACAGGATGGACTATATGAACAGATAAATCAGGTTTAAAAAATTCTCACAGCAAATGCACAGTTCCTAAAACCCAGTTGTATCCAATGATATAAAAACAGCGCCTCTAGTACCACAAAATATCAGCTAATATCATACCCCAAAATGCAATAAATATGCATAAAAAGATCTAAATCTAAAAGGCAGCTACCCAGTCTTATTCTTTAGAGTTGCTAGTCTGAGAAGCCAAATTGATTCAAGAAATGTTGCCACCGGATAGACTATATGAACAGATGAATCAGATTTAAAAATTCTCAGCATGTAAACAGCTCCTGAAACCCATTTGTTTCAAGAGGCCCTCTGTTTGTCATATGCATGACATTGGAAAAGAACATGTAAGACCGACTCTTCATTCTTGCATCCCATCGGACATAACTTAGACTTATTAATGGAATTAGACCATTTATAAGTTAGAGAACACAGAGGAAGGGACCCTATTCTAAATTGAATAAAAAGGGCACACGCAAATGGAGAAAGTGCTGCATCCATGAAGGGCTAAAAACTCATAGTGACATTTAAATTGCAAATAGCTATCAGACATGGACAACGGCACAACCTCAGCCAATTGGGCAGTTTGAACTTTGAGCCAAAAAGCGTCCTTCAATGACTGCACAGTGTTTTTAGGAATAGAAAGTGGATCCTTCCAGTAGGACCCCAAACCAAGGTGCATTAGAGACCGTTCGACATAAACACACCAATTGATTTTAGTATTGGGGTTTGGGCCCACCAGATTGAGGAGCCCACATCTGAATGGAATGAGGGCATCTGATGACCACAGACGGATCCAAAACAGGAGAGGCCTTAAGGCAGCAATCTGATTGATTGAAAAAAGATTTAAGTCCATTCGGATAGGCAAAGATGGAGTGCTGGAAGGAACTTTTAACAACATCTTCAAAAACTGGTTTTCCATCCTAGTCAGATTCTCCAGGTTGCAATGACCCCAAAGCTCCGCATCGTACACAGCCCCTCCCCCCGGCTTGAGATTTGTATATTTTGAGAGCAGGAGTCATGGCAAAACTGGGGGATCTGGTAGCAAATCTCACAATGCCACCCGCCCTTTGTTTCAGGCACATTAATGATTTCTGACAATGGGAGTGCCAGAAATGTGAATCTTCTAATTTTATACCTAGATAATCAAAGGTGCCCACTCTTTCCAGGGAAACACCTTCTAGATATACAGGTCTCTTCATGTTCTGCTTTTTATCCCCAAACACCATATATTTCGTTTTTGCTGAGTTGATTTCCAAACCATGGTCCTTGCAGAACTCCAAGAACCTTGCCAGCAAACTTGAGAGACCCATAGCTGTTCGAGAAAGTAGCAAGGTATCATCGGCAAATAGAAGGCATGGGAACTTCTGCCCACTCATACTCGGGGCATCACCAGGAGGTACGGAATACAAGCATTGATAAACAGGAGAAACAGAGTAGGCGCAAGAACGCAACGCTGCCTCACACCGCGGACAGTGGCGAATGCTGGAGTCAGATCACCTGCCGGGCCCCATCGTACTTTGGCACAGTTGCCAGAGTAAAGGTCTTTAATTATATTAATCATGGAGCCTGGGACTCCAGCTTTGCTCATAACTTCCCACAGCTTGGGACGCGGGACAAGGCCAAAAGCGAAATGTTAATAATGCTGAATTTATAAGTTTGCATGTTATGTGTATCCTATTAACAAGTACTTTTTAAATACATTTCATAGTCTCTTGTGATAGCATTACTGAGGCCTACAGAGCTTGCCTTTTACATTCATGTAAACGTGCTGAACTGTTTTTTCATAACATGAAACCTTCTTACAGATTTCATTCCCATGAGAGGTAAAATCCCACTTGTAACAAGTGTATTGTATAACCGTAAAAGAACTGTATTTATTCGGCCTTGAATTGGATATAATGCAAGGAACACAGTCTGATTTTTACAAAAGTGTTCTGATCGTTTGGAGTCACATGAAAGAGGAGATGATCTCATGACAGACCTGGGAGAATGTTGGACTGTTGCAACCTGAAGTCTGCAAATTATCCTAATTGGATGATGCCCCTTTTTTGTATTAAGAACTTATTCTGGTAGCCAATCTGAACCTTTCATGGGGATTATTATTTGTTGCTGATCAAACTTTGATCAGATGCAGATGCAGAGGAGACACAGAGCATCCTTTGTCTTGTCTTTATCTGAGACAGACACTTTCCTGATGCCTGCTGATGAGATGCTTTTTTGACAAAGATTCCCAGAATGCAGTATCTCTTGTAGAAGTATCTTCCTCTCTGCCATTCACCCGTGCCCCTTGACATGCCCTTTTTGGGTTAGAATCTCCACAATGCTAATGCTTCTTTTACTTTTTCTTAGTTACTTCCCAGTACCCCAAGTTATTACATTTTCCAAACTATGTTTGTCCCTTTTTGTATTTTGCCCACATGCGTTACTCACCACACATGTTGGTACCTAATTTAGCTAGCCATAGGGCTGGTCTGTGCTCATCTAATGATTATTGACTTGACTGAATGTGAATTGACCAAATGATTGTGAAATATGAGTGTCCTTTGATTCCTGTGCCTGATATATTTCTGTTGACTTTCGGTATCATTCTTCTTGAGTGTTTAGTTTATTGATGCTAGTTTGCCTGAACGTATGCCTTGGGCAACCCTTGGTGATCATGTACCTCTATAACTTGGTTTCTACATGTAGTCTGCATGACTTTGAGCTTGTGTTTGTAATAAAGCTTTGAACTATATTCCTGATTGGAGTTTTCCTTCCGTGGCCACATTGGTCATAGTGTCTAAATTGTTGGGGTGGTGGTGAAGTAATTGTTTATAGTTCACCACACATCTTTGTGGGTCAAAAGGTCCATCAACCTTATTGTGCATTTGATTCAATATCAATCAATACATAACTTTATTTCGGCTATAAGCCATAAAAGTAGACAATACAAGACATAACATGATTGGGGGACGTATCAGTTAACAATTATAAGAACATATAGACAGCATTATTTAAAACATTTTTTACAAAATCTCAGAGGGTATAAAAATATTAGGTCATTATAGTTTGGCTCCAATCAATTAAAACTTATCAAACTAAATAAATATAATCTAAAACCAAGTTATTAAAAGCACATGATTATAAAAATTCTAGTTCGTATCTCCCCTGTGTTCTACAAGTATCACGCCGCTGAGGAACCAATTTTATCATTTATCTCAGTTGTCTAGTATAAAGGGAGAGAATTCCATGATTTACTTTTTAAGAACCCTAGAAGGATAATGAGGTCACAAATTTATGAAAACAGGCAATTCATCATTATTCTTTAAATCTAGAAGTCCAGACCATTGAGACTTTAGCTTCATCCAGTTAAGGCCTGGTATATTAAATGAATATAATCTAAAACCAATGTGTTGTAAATACACGCTTATAATAATTCTTTTGTTCTTATGGCCCATGCACTTCGCAGGTATCCCGCAACAGAAAAAACTATTTTGTCATTTGTGTCAGTTGATAGAAGTCGTAATGCCGTGTTCCATTCCCTTATCCCAGCTGCTCTACATAATGGAGCAATCCACTTTTTCCTAGGTACCAGATATCTAGGGCAGAAAAACATAAAGTGCGCGAGTGACTCTTTTGTCTTTTGACAATGATGGCAGTATATTGGATTGCAGTCCTCCAGTCTCCATTGTGCTGTGAATGTCTTTAGCGGGAGAGTCCCTAGTCTAAACTTGATGAATAGTGTTTTGGTATAGGGAGGATTTACATTATCCATGTAGGCCTCGAATTTGGGGCTGCACTTATGGTCTAGGAACTGTGAAGTCAGACTGCCATGATTTTTTAACCAAGTTTGGGCCAAGATGTTCTCCCAGTAGCACCTTTTTACACGTTCCTTTATTTCCTTGGCCAAGTTATGGGGAGCACTCCACACCTCCTCCATTTTGAGGAATTTACACATATCTCTGATGTGTCTGAACCAAGGTATCTTTAGTACGCTGTCTATTACAAGAAATTCATCTAATGCTATATGGAGAGTGGACCGATACTCTGAGGTCCAAAGACGAATCCAATACATTAGTGGTCTTAATGCAATTTCATTGTGTATTTCGTTTAGGGCTAAGTCAAATCTGAGCGGGGTGAGAGGGGTGCTCCTCGGCAATTTCAAGAAGTTTCGAATAAAACGGTTTTCTACCGTGGTCAGACACCTAGAGTTAGTATGTCCCCAAAGCTCAGCACCATAAATTGAGGCTGCTACTGCCACTGCTTTGTAAACGGTGATGGCAGGTGTTATCTCCCCTTCACAAGTATTAGCTATTTTCCTTGCTATCACTGTTGACCTTTGCCTGAGTGCTGCCAAACTCTTCCTAATCTGTGCCGACCAACGTTGGTCATCACTTAACCTAAACCCTAAATAATCGAATTGTCTGACTCTCTCCACTGGTTGGCCTGCTATCGTCATTTTTCCCCTAAATAGTTTATGCGGGTTGAAAGCCATGAACTTAGATTTTGTTGGGTTAATTTCAAGGCCTCTGTTAGAGCAAAAATTATAAAAGGTGTCCAATTCATTTTGCAAGCCCATGGGTGTTCTTGAAATTAGTAAGGTGTCATCGGCGAACATTAGAATAGGGACCGGGGTTCCAGCTAATCTTGGGGCATCATGATTACAATGTAGCAATTGGTCCGCGGCACCGTTAATGTAAAGGTTAAACAGTGTTGGTGCCAAGATACAACCCTGCCTAACCCCTCTGTCGACGGGGATGGCTTCAGCTAAATCGCCGCTGTCTGACCAGCGTACGTGAGCATAAGTCCCTTCATGTAGATATCTAATCAGTCTTAGTAGTTCACTATTGGGTTGATAACTCTCCATAACTTTCCATAATGTATCCCGAGGTACCATGTCAAAGGCAGCTTTTAAATCGATAAAAGCTACATACAAATGGCTTTTATTAAGTGACAGGTATTTCCAGCAAAGGAGGTTAAACCTAAATGCCTGGTCTATTGTGCTCACCCCTCTTCTGAAACCTGCCTGAGAGTCGGAGAGAATTTGGGAATCCTCTATCCATGTCTGAAGTCTGTTCAGTACTTGCTTAGTGAATATCTTTTGGCTAACATCAATAAGACTGATGGGTCTATAGTTGGTAGGTTGTTCCCTTGGCCCTTTCTTGTAGATAGGGACTATAATTGCTCCTTGCCATGTAGTAGGAAGTCCTCCCCCCCTCAGTATCTCATTACTAAGCGCGTTTAGATACAATGACCACGTTGTCGGACGGGAGAGATATAAATCTCCTGGAATGCCATCAGGACCAGGGGCCTTCCCCTTACGTATTGATTGGAGAGCCTCTGTTGTTTCTTTTAGGGAGAAAAGGTCCAGATCAAATTTGGGTGATGTTGTACTTCCCCACGTTAAAGTATTGACAAAAGGGTCGTTAGGTTTTGGAAGAGGTGTAGTAGTACTACTGATATGTGGTTTTCTATATACATTTGAAAAATGCATCATCCACGTTTCTGGCTGGATTACAGGGTAATTTTCCATTCCTTGGGGGCTACTCTTGTCTGCCACTAATTTCCAAAATAAATTGAAATCCTTCTCCTGGAGCGCCTCAACCATCCTATTCCAATGCCTATTCGCCCATTCTTTTTTTGCGTTTTTAAGTACATCTTTATATACAGTCCTGTTCTGCCTTATCTCTCTATTATTCCCTTCCTTAAGTGCTCCCAGTAACTGTATTTTGGCTTGACGGCAGGAGTTGGAGAACCACCTTGAGGTTTTAATCATAGTATCTGTCCGCCTCCTTACAGTCTGGAAGTGTGGTTTTAGTCGGATGACCAGGGTATTGTGGAGACAGACCAAGTCTACCAATTTGGTATTTGTAAGTTTCAAGGGGGAAAGTGTTGCTGCAACTGTTCTATAGATCGCTAGCTGGAAATTGTCATCACCTTCAACCCGATCCCATTTCACATTTTTGCAATCATTGGTCCTAATGAGGGCACTATTTGGAGTCCACGTTGTCAGTGTCTTAGAACTGATTAAGATAGTGGAGAAGGAGGTGCTTAAAGCTAGGTGGTCACTATCAATACGAGGGAGAACTATCATGTCAATTAGAGATTTCCAGAGGGCGTCATTTACTAAAACATAGTCCAGGTGGCTAGAGTATACGCCTCTCCTATATGTAGGTGACGCCGGGTTATCTGATCTGGTGTTCCCATTTACTATTCTTAATCCCTTTATTTTTATTAAGTCTTCTAGTAGTTCTAAAGCTCCTCCTTCTTTCTTGGATGTAGCTTGCACCGGCCCTGATCTCTCCCATGAGTCAGTAAGCTGAGATCCTTCTTGCTGATTATCATTATTACAGTTCAATTGCATATTGAAATCGCCCGCAACAATTAAGCCCCGCCCGTTAGGAAGGCAGTTGAAAAAATCTGCTAATGTACTCATCTGAACAGTCTGGGTCCTTTGGGTGCCAGGTCTGATATATATGTTTACAATTATTATGCTAACAAGACTTTTAACGGTACTAATTTCAACCGCAATGGCTAGCGAATCCCTCGTAGGGGTTGCTATCTCTTTTACTTTTGGGAACAGGTCGTGTTTTAGCCAGATTATCAGGCCGCCTGAAGCCCTACCTGATGGTGATGGGAGTGCAGCCTTCTGAAAGGTCCAATAGCCTTCTCTGTTTACTACAGATGGTGCCCATGTCTCCTGTAATAAGATAATGTGGTGTTGATCTATAAGTCTGCACCAGTCAGGGTTAGCTGTCTTCTGGGTCAGGCCTGCCACATTCCAAGATAGGATCTTAATCGGTAAGTCATGGTCATACCCATTTTCTGGTAGATTCTCCCTAGTCTCATGTAAGCGAGGTGTTACTTGCTGTGACTTCTCCTTTAGCGAGCCACTACAATGTGTTTTAGGCTCTGCTCCCAGGGTATCAGATAAGTCGTTTTTTGGCATATAAGAATCGAGGCTGGGTATGCCATCGCTCCCGACTTCAGCTACGGGGGCTTCATGTCAGTCTACGTCCGAAGTATGGCTATGCTTTCGATCCCTTTTCTGGGGACAAGGAAGCTGGTCCATTATAGTATTATTTCTCTCTTGTGGGAACTGGTTTATCAATGATTGGGGAAATTTATGAACAAGTGTCACTTGGGAGGAGGCACCCGGTCTCACTCTTTCCTCGAGTGCCAAAAGGCCCTTAGTTAGATTCTGACTGGTCAATTTTATCCCTATAAGGTCTGATGTTGAACCTATTCTTGTGAGTCTCTGCGCAATGACTATGTCGTCCCTTATTATGGACCTACACTTCTTTGTTCTTCTTATCCAGTGTATGACTTTATTTTTAAGAGATTCCCTTTGTTCAAATTGGCCATTGCTTAGCTTAGGAACATTTGTCATGTAAATATCGTAGTCGTCATGTCTAATCTGACTTTGGGGGTTATTTCCCAAGAAGCATTTGAAGCTTTTGTCTAGGTGTCCTTCTCTAAGCATCTTCCAGTTAGTCCCTGTTTCCACGAGTGTATTGTGTTTATTATAAGCACACGCTACAGGGTGTACACTATTGCCCCCCCGAGCGGTTTGAGTTACCATTTCAACCCTTTGGCCCCTACACCTCTGTGGCGTGAATGTTTCCGGTATTACAACTGACTTTGCCAAGGAGTTAGGGTCAGATTTTTGTGACGTCTTCCTTATGTCCCCAATTACTGCAGATATACCGTCCAGCTTCTCATATATCATGTGGGTAAAAGATGTAAGATGCTCTCTAAGGCTTAAAATTTCAACTCTAATCTGTGCTAACTGAAAGTCAGCTAGAAGTTATTTCTGAGTGGGTATGTCTGGAGCTGGCTCCTCAATTCCCCTTAGGGTGGTTCTCTCTAATTCAGCTGTCAATGGTAGAGCAAGGGGTAAGAAGCGGTTATTGCAGTTTAGGAGGGGGGATGCGCCATCTTGCTCACTAGGGAGGTTTAATTTAGGGCTCTCTGTTGGATTCTTAAGAATTTCTGACTTACTAAGTTCTGCACTAGTGCCCTGGGATGTAGATATCTGCGGGTCTCTATTCGCCGGAGCGAAAAAGGATTTTATATCATTAGAGGTGAAAGGAGCGTCTTTCCTACGAGATTTTGAGGGTTTAGTGGCTAATAACCGCTTAGGTGCGGGCGTCGGCCACTGGCCGACGCCCACACACCCTCCCTGGTGCGGGTCACGACCAGTGGCCGACACCAGGAAGGGCATTAATAAATCCTCGGGTGCGTCGCACCCGAGGATTTATTTTTTATTTTTTTTCCCCCCCCGGGAGACACGGAAGCTACCGTGTCTCCCCCCGCCCCCCACCCGCCCCTTTGTGACGTCAGCGCGCCGCGAGGCGCGCTGACGTTGCAAAGGTGTTTTCCCCATGAAAGCAGGAAGCAGCCTTGCGGCCGCTTCCTGCTTTCATGGGGGAAAACGGCCTTTTTCACGTTCGGGAAGGCCTCGTAAGAAAGGGGAGAGTCTCCCCTTTCTTACGAGGCCTTCCTGAAAGTGTTTCCTGGCCCCCGATCGCAGCACAGCTGCGATCGGGGGCCAGGAAACACTTTCAGGAAGGCCTCGTAAGAAAGGGGAGACACTCCCCTTTCTTACGAGGCCTTCCTGAAAGTGTTTCCTGGCCCCCGGTCGCAGCTGTGCTGCGATCGGGGGCTAGGAAACACTTTCAGGTTTCCTGGCTCCCCCGATCGCAGCACAGCTGCGATCGGGGGGGTCAGGAAACATTTTGAAAAGGCCTCGTAAGAAAGGGGAGACTCTCCCCTTTCTTACGAGGCCTTCTGAAACTGTTTCTGGCCCCCGATCGCAGCTGTGCTGCGATCGGGGGCCAGAAACAGTTTCAGAAGGCCTCGTAAGAAAGGGGAGAGTCTCCCCTTTCTTATGAGGCCTTCTGAAACGGTTTCCTGGCCCCCGATCGCAGCACAGCTGCGATCGGGGGCCAGGAAACCCCACTAGACACCAGGGATTTCACTTTTGGGGGGCAGCCCCCCCCCCCGGAAAACGGGCCGCCCCCCCCCCCGGATAATTTTCCGAAAAAAATAAAAAGGTAGGTGCCCCCTGGGGAGGGGGGGGGCGCGATCGCGCCCCCCCCCCCCCCCAGGGGATTTAAAAAAAAAAAATAATAATAAATCAAATTAAAAAAAAAATGAAATGACAGGGGGTCGCCCGTGGCAATTTTTTTTTTATATGTTGTAGGGTTTCCCTGGGGGCCATTTTGGCCCCCAAGGAAACCATACAACAACTAAAAAAAAATATATGTATATATCTATATATATATATCTATGTAGATAGATATATCTAGGTACATGGATATATCTATAGATATATCTATGTAGATATATATTTATATATATATATATATTGGTAGATCTGTATCAAAGAGATTTATAAAGCGCGCTACTCACCTGTGAGGGTCTCAAGGCGCTGGGGGGGGACGGAGGGGAGGGAAAGGGGCTAGGAGGTTCACTGTTCAAAAAGCCAGGTTTTGAGGCCCTTCCTGAAAAGAAGTAGGTTTTGGGTCTTGCGAATGTGGGTTGTGAGTGCGTTCCATGTTTTGGGTGCAATGTAGGAGAAGGATCTGCCCCCGGTGGTGGTGTGTTTGATGCGGGGGTCAGAGGCGAGAGAGAGGTCAGCTGAACGGACGTTTCGTGTGGGGGTGTGGAAGGTGACTCTCGTTGAGGTAGGCAGGGCCTGTGTTGTGGAGTGATTTGTGTGTGAGGATGAGGATCTTGAAGGTGATCCTTTTGTCAATGGGGAGCCAGTGGAGGGATTTGAGGTGTGGAGAGATGTGTTCGTGTCGGTGGAGGTCGAGGATGAGTCGTGCTGCTGAGTTCTGGATGCGTGTAGTTTGCACTTGAGTTTTAGAGTGGTGCCGGCGTAGAGGGCGTTTCTGTAATCAAGCCTGCTGCTGATGAGTGCGTGAGTGACAGTTTTTCTGGTCTCTGTGGGGATCCATTTTAATGTTTTTCAGTATACGGAGTTTGTTGAAGCATGAGGAGGTAAGAGCGTTGATTTGTTGGGTCATAGAGAGGGAGGAGTCTAGGATGATGCTGAGGTTGCGTGCGTAGTTGGCGGGGGTGGGTGCAGGGCCTTGCGTGGTGGGCCACCATGGGGGGTCCCAGGTTTTTTTGGTGAGGGCCAAAGAGGATTATTTCGGTTTTGCTTGAGTTGAGTTTCAGGTGGTTGGCTGTCATATATACATCACTTTTGTCAATATGTGTGTGGTTTCCCTGGGGGGAAAAGGGTCCGACTTGTCTAGTGGCAGTTTTAGTGCCATAAAGAAGCGCAGAAGGTTTATATGCCTACTGCAAAGAGCACATCTGTATTTTATGTAAATAGCTGAGTACATTAGTAAAGTCTATGGAGAGATGAAGGGCACTTTTGCTGGGTGGTAATGAGGGAATCCGAGGAGGAGGGAGTGGGAGCACCAATAATGATTGTTGGACTGGGCGCAGGAGGTGCTAAAGACTGTGACGAATGGTATGTGACAAGGTGTTTTTTGAGTGTCTTGAAAGTACGTGCTGATTGAGGGAAGAAGCGCAGGTAAGGTGGCCTCTACTGTTGCACGTATCTCACACACACCATCGATTTTGTGACTGTCTACGTAGGCTAGTGTTTTAGAGCAACAGTTTAGCCAATAGCAGAGATGGCATCTTGATGGATGACTGCTGCCTGCACTCGGGTTATAGAGGACCGCTCTGACATAGGATCAGAGACTGAGACATCAGATACTGAGACAGCATCTGAGGGATAGGACAATGGCGCAGACTCTGGGAGTGATTTTTCAGTCAGAGGAGTCCCATTCGAAAACTCCTCTTCCAGTACATTATGAGGGAGGTGATGAGGACAGTCCTGCTGTCCCTTCGCAAGCTGTTCGTGCAACTGGGTAATAGTGGGTTAGGCCAACCCAGAGAGCAGGTGAATGCGGCGGCAAGCAGAGAGAGAGTGCTCTCTTGGGAGCTCACCAATTTAGTTCAGCCCCAAATTCCACCACCCAAATCATATTGTGGAGACATCAAAATTGTCTATGGCAAAACAAACTGGTTTTGTAAGGCAGGCACCTGTGTTTTTGGTCCTGGATTCGGCGGCCATATAGAGAAACACACTAAACCCAAACATTTCTGGAAACTAGACATTCGGGGGAGTCCACAGAGGTGTGACTTGTGTGGATTCCCCAAAGTTTTCTTACCCAGAATACCCTGCAAAGCTGAAATGTTGAGAAAAAACTCTATTTTTCTCGCATTTCTGTCACACAAACTACAGGAATATGCTGGGATCCACAACATTCCTACCACCCAGTGACTCCTCACCTGTCCTGATAAAAACACTACCCCACTTGAGTGCCTACACCTAGTGCCTGTGTCAGGAATGGATCACCCCAGGGTCAACAGCTGCCTCACGTAAGGACCAACATTGACCGTTGTGTGATCTATTCCTGTCGCAGGCACCAGGCCTAACCACACAAGTGAGGTATCATATTTATCGGGAGACTTGGGGGAACGCTGGGTGGAAGGAAATTTGTGGCTCCCCTCAGATTCCAGAACTTTCTGTCACCGAAATGTGTGGAAAACGTGGTATTTTAGCCACATTTTGAGGTTTGCAAAGGATTCTGGGTAACAGAACCTGGTCCGAGCCCCACAAGTCACCTCATCTTGGATTCCCCTGGGTTTCTAGTTTACAAAAATGTGCTGGTTTGCTAGGTTTCCCCAGGTGCCGGCTGAGCTAGAGGCCAAAATCCACAGGTAGGCACTGTTTTCTATGAAAAAATGTGATGTGTCCACGTTCTGTTTTGGGGCATTTCCTGTCGCGGGCGCTAGGCCTACCCACACAAGTGAGGTATCATTTTTATCGGGAGACTTAGGGGAACGCCGGGTGGAAGGAAATTTGTGGCTCCTCTCAGATTCCAGAACTTTCTGTCACCGAAATGTGAGGAAAACTTGTTTTTTTAGCCACTTTTTAAGGTTTGCAAAGGATTGTGGGTAACAGAACCTGGTCCGAGCCCCGCGAGTCACCCCTCCTTGTATTGCCCTAGGTCTCTAGTTTTCAGAAATGCACAGGTTTGGTAGGTTTCCCTAGGTGCCGGCTGAGCTAGAGGCCAAAATCTACAGGTAGGCACTTCTCAAAAAACACCTCTGTTTTCTTCCAAAAATTTTGATGTGTCCACGTTGCGCTTTGGGGCGTTTCCTGTCGCGGGCGCTAGGCCTACCCACACAAGTGAGGTATCATTTTTATCAGGAGACTTGGGGGAACGCCGGGTGGAAGGAAATTTGTGGCTCCTCTCAGATTCCAGAACTTTCTGTCACCGAAATCTGAGGAAAACTTGTTTTTTTAGCCACTTTTTGAGGTTTGCAAAGGATTCTGGGTAACAGAACCTGGTCCGAGCCCCGCGAGTCACCCCTCCTTGGATTGCCCTAGGTCTCTAGTTTTCAGAAATGCACAGGTTTGGTAGGTTTCCCTAGGTGCCGGCTGAGCTACAGGCCAAAATCTACAGGTAGGCACTTCTCAAAAAACACCTCTGTTTTCTTCCAAAAATTTTGATGTGTCCACGTTGCGCTTTGGGGCGTTTCCTGTCGCGGGCGCTAGGCCTACCCACACAAGTGAGGTATCATTTTTATCGGGAGACTTGGGGGAACGCCGGGTGGAAGGAAATTTGTGGCTCCTCTCAGATTCCAGAACTTTCTGTCACCGAAATGTGAGGAAAACTTGTTTTTTTAGCCACTTTTTGAGGTTTGCAAAGGATTCTGGGTAACAGAACCTGGTCCGAGCCCCGCGAGTCACCCCTCCTTGGATTGCCCTAGGTCTCTAGTTTTCAGAAATGCACAGGTTTGGTAGGTTTCCCTAGGTGCCGGCTGAGCTACAGGCCAAAATCTACAGGTAGGCACTTTTAAAAAAACATCTCTGTTTTCTTCCAAAAATTTTGATGTGTCCACGTTGCGCTTTGGGGCGTTTCCTGTCGCGGGCGCTAGGCCTACCCACACAAGTGAGGTATCATTTTTATCAGGAGACTTGGGGGAACGCCGGGTGGAAGGAAATTTGTGGCTCCTCTCAGATTCCAGAACTTTCTGTCACCGAAATCTGAGGAAAACTTGTTTTTTTAGCCACTTTTTGAGGTTTGCAAAGGATTCTGGGTAACAGAACCTGGTCCGAGCCCCGCGAGTCACCCCTCCTTGGATTGCCCTAGGTCTCTAGTTTTCAGAAATGCACAGGTTTGGTAGGTTTCCCTAGGTGCCGGCTGAGCTAGAGGCCAAAATCTACAGGTAGGCACTTCTCAAAAAACACCTCTGTTTTCTTCCAAAAATTTTGATGTGTCCACGTTGCGCTTTGGGGCGTTTCCTGTCGCGGGCGCTAGGCCTACCCACACAAGTGAGGTATCATTTTTATCGGGAGACTTGGGGGAACGCCGGGTGGAAGGAAATTTGTGGCTCCTCTCAGATTCCAGAACTTTCTGTCACCGAAATGTGAGGAAAACTTGTTTTTTTAGCCACTTTTTGAGGTTTGCAAAGGATTCTGGGTAACAGAACCTGGTCCGAGCCCCGCGAGTCACCCCTCCTTGGATTGCCCTAGGTCTCTAGTTTTCAGAAATGCACAGGTTTGGTAGGTTTCCCTAGGTGCCGGCTGAGCTAGAGGCCAAAATCTACAGGTAGGCACTTCTCAAAAAACACCTCTGTTTTCTTCCAAAAATTTTGATGTGTCCACGTTGCGCTTTGGGGCGTTTCCTGTCGCGGGCGCTAGGCCTACCCACACAAGTGAGGTATCATTTTTATCGGGAGACTTGGGGGAACACCGGGTGGAAGGAAATTTGTGGCTCCTCTCAGATTCCAGAACTTTCTGTCACCGAAATGTGAGGAAAACTTGTTTTTTTTAGCCACTTTTTGAGGTTTGCAAAGGATTCTGGGTAACAGAACCTGGTCCGAGCCCCGCAAGTCACCCCTCCTTGGATTCCCCTAGGTCTCTAGTTTTCAGAAATGCACAGGTTTGGTAGGTTTCCCTATGTGCCGGCTGAGCTAGAGGCCAAAATCTACAGGTAGGCACTTTGGAAAAAACAGCTGTGTTTTCTATAAAAAAAATAGGATGTGTCCATGTTGTGTTTTGGGGCATTTCCTGTCGCGGGCACTAGGCCTACCCACACAAGTGAGGTATCATTTTTATCGGGAGACTTGGGGGAACACAGAATAGCAAAACAAGTGTTATTGCCCCTTATCTTTCTCTACATTTTTTCCTTCCAAATATAAGAGAGTGTGTAAAAAAGACGTCTATTTGAGAAATGCCCTGCAATTCACATGCTAGTATGGGCACCTCGGAATTCAGCGATGTGCAAATAACCACTGCTCCTCAAAACCTTATCTTGATCCCATTTTGGAAATGCAAAGGTTTTCTTGATACCTCTTTTTCACTCTTCATATTTCAGCAAATGAATTGCTGTATACCCAGTATAGAATGAAAACCAACTGCAGGGTGCAGCTTATTTATTGGCTCTGGGTACCTAGGGTTCTTGATGAACCTACAAGCCCTTTATATCCCCGCAACCAGAAGAGTCCAGCAGACAAAACAGTATATTGCTTTCAGAAATCTGACATCGCAGGAAAAAGTTACAGAGTAAAACATAAAGAAAAATGGCTGTTGTTTTCAGCTCAATTTCAATATTTTTTTATTTCAGCTGTTATTTTCTGTAGGAAAACCTTGTAGGATCTACACAAATGACCCCTTGCTGAATTCAGAATTTTGTCTAGTTTTCAGAAATGTTTAGCATTCCGGGATCCAGCATTGGTTTCACACCCATTCCTGTCACTAACTGGAAGGAGGCTGAAAGCACCAAATATAGTAGAAATGGGGTATGTCCCAGTAAAATGCCAAATTTGTGTTGAAAAATTCGGTTTTCTGATTCAAGTCTGCCCGTTCCTGAAAGGTGGGAAGATAGTGATTTCAGCACCAGAAACCCTTGGTTGATGGCATTTTCAGGGGAAAAACCACAAGCCTTCTTCGGCAGCCCTTTTTTCCCATTTTTTTGGAAAAAACAAAATTTTCACTGTATTTTGGCTATTTTCTTGGTCTCCTCCAGGGTAAACCACAAACTCTGGGTACCATTAGAATCCCTAGGATGTTGGAAAAAAAGGACGCAAATTTGGCGTGGTTAGCTTATGTGGACAAAAAGTTATGAAGCCCTAAGCGCGAACTACCCCAAATAGCCAAAAAAGGGCTCAGCACTGGGGGGGAAAAGGCCCAGCAGCTAAGGGGTTAAACTCTCCACTTCCTCTATAAGGTCATCTATTTGGGAAAGCGTGCAATTTTCAGCCGCATGTCGAGGTGCTCTTTTTGCCCTTCCCTGCTCAATAGGGTTACTGGTAGCTTTCCTTTTCCCCATCTTGATGAAATATTATCCTTAGGGACGTTATAGCTAAAGCAAGAAGGGGAAATTATAAGTACCTTGGCTGATATGTTCCAGAAGCCTGTAAGCCCTGGCTGAAAAGTAAAGCGATATGGGTGAGGTTGTTTGTACTTTATTAAACCCTGACAGAGTGCCTTTAGGGAGCATCACATTTGGGGCTGCCTAGTTCAAAATGTTAGGGGGGTGGCCCTGCCCTGGCTCTTCCTGGCAATGACGGGCAAGGACGGGCCCGCCCTTGGCCCGGGCGCCGCCCACGCGCGTCCCGCGCGGCAGGAGCGCGAGTGAAATTTAAAGGGCTCCTGCCCTCTAACGTGGACCCGGCAACAATGCGCTTCCCGCGACGGCGGGAGCGCGAGTGAAATTTAAAGGGCTCCTGCCCTCTAACGTTGTCCCGACAACAATGCGCTTCCCGCGCGAGTAAAATTTAAAGGGCTCCTGCCCTCTAACGTGGACCCGGCAACAATGCGCTTCCCGCGACGGCGGGAGCTCAAGTGAAATTTAAAGGGCTCCTGCCCTCTAACGTTGTCCCGGCAACAATGCGCTTCCCGCGCGAGTAAAATTTAAAGGGCTCCTGCCCTCTAACGTGGACCCGGCAACAATGCGCTTCCCGCGACGGTGGGAGCGCGAGTGAAATTTAAAGGGCTCCTGCCCTCTAACGTTGTCCCGGCAACAATGCTCTTCCCGCGCGAGTAAAATTTAAAGGGCTCCTGCCCTCTAACGTGGACCCGGCAACAATGCGCTTCCCGCGACGGCGGGAGTGCGAGTGAAATTTAAAGGGCTCCTGCCCTCTAACGTTGTCCCGGCAACAATGCGCTTCCCGCACGAGTAAAATTTAAAGGGCTCCTGCCCTCTAACGTTGTCCCGGCAACAATGCTCTTCCCGCGCGAGTAAAATTTAAAGGGCTCCTGCCCTCTAACGTGGACCCGGCAACAATGCGCTTCCCGCGACGGCGGGAGCGCGAGTGAAATTTAAAGGACTCCTGCCCTCTAACGTTGTCACGGCAACAATGCGCTTCCCGCGCGAGTAAAATTTAAAGGGCTCCTGCCCTCTAACGTGGACCCGGCAACAATGCGCTTCCAGCGATGGCGGGAGCGCAAGTGAAATTTAAAGGGCTCCTGCCCTCTAACGTTGTCCCGGCAACAATGTGCTTCCCGCGCAAGTAAAATTTAAAGGGCTCCTGCCCTCTAACGTGGACCCGGCAACAATGCGCTTGTGCATTTGATTCATACAAAGGATGAAAATGCATTCACAGTTTTGGTAGCAGAGTTACGATTTTGTCCCGTAAGAGGGGGGAACCATATTTTGGTTAGTGTTAGGGATTTAAATTGCCCTTGTGTCATTGCCCAGTCCAAGAATGGCCCACCCTGTACCTCATCCCATGAGATTGATGAAGTTCCAGCATTGTGCCTATAAATGTCACATATGTGTTGCATGAGTACAAATAGGGATTTGCGCTTGTGATGCCTTTTGCTTGAAGATTGTGGTGGCGTATGATATTGTGAAGTGTTTTGCGAGTCATCATACTCAAAGTGATTGTAGTGCTTTTTGCTCAAAAACGTTTGCGGTTATTGTTGTTGATGAGTCTGTCGGGTCCTAATATCCCGTGATAATGCACAAGTGTAGAAGACACTTGGTGAATTTATTGTCTACAGTGAGGAACCTGTCATGACACTTCATTGATGTGAGTTGTGGTTGATATGTAGTGAATCCTGAGTGCACATGGATTATCTATATCAGCCAGAGTGAGAATTGCTGGTCAAGTTTCATTCACTGCATAATTGTGAAAGCCACTGTCAGAAGTGTAGCTCGTAAAGCTTTCAAAGCGGTTGAGTTCTGACCTGTAGTGTGCAGACAGGTTATTGTTTTTTGCTCACAATATTTTGCCTTAGGTGTGAGTGAGCAATTGTCGGAGAGACAATTGCAAAGCAATTGTAGACTCTAAGAGAAGTGAGTGTGATGTCATTTTGTGCCGCCCTGGTATAGGTTGGTTAGTGTGAAAGCATACCACTATTGGTAGACAGTACCATGTTGCTATTGGTTGAGAGGAGCTCGAAAACAGGATTGTGGAATCAAATCTACTTCCTTCAGGGAACCTCGCTTCCTTACATGTCCAGACCAGATCAGATTACGGTGTACATTGCAGTACCCCACAGAAATTGCACCAGAGAAATAACATTAGTTTACAAGGTCTTTCAGCACAGCAGTTAAGCGATTGGTTATACAATCTGAGCCCATAAGGAGCAGCATGTGCATCAAATGTTAACAATAGATGAGAAGAGTCACCAGAGACAGAACAGACAGAACAGTGAATGTGCCCAGATGAAAATTAGAATGAAATGTATTGACTATGGAAACACTTGAGATGGAGCAATTAGAAACACACATCGAAGTTGAATTGCAATTCATGTGTAAAGATGTTACCCAACATGCAGGACTGACATGAAAAGTTAGCAGAATTGGCAGGGAAATATGAAGTAGATTTAGAAAAATCTAAACCGGTAAAGAAAAGTTACAGACTAGAGTTAAGTAGTATTCAAAATATGAGAGCGCCTGTATTGAGAATGTTCATTAAGGAATTAATTACATACATTCAAACATGGGGAGCATTAGATGAAATGGGAAGGCAGATGGAAAAGAAAAGAGATCAGAAGAAAGCAAAGCAGAATTTGTCTCTGGCAGGAGCAAATCAAGCTGAAGACAGTGTAAAAATGATGCCTATGAGAAAAAAAAACAAGGTGGACGTTATGTACATGTACCTTGGAGTAGTAGTAATATAATGTCATTCACAAATGACTACCTGAGATTGAGAGAGAAACCAGTGGAATGGTACAAGCAGACAGAGAGATCTGTGAAGCTTTCAAAATGCCTGTGGGAAGATTTGAACACATTGTGTAACATTGTGGTTCAAGTTGATTTGTTGACTGTTAAAGATGCATTGATTGACCAGCACATGAACCTCTGAGAGATTCAGTGAGAGGTGCGCTGATGAAAAAGTATTATGAGGTAATTCAATTCCTGAAGAACAATGGGACATATTTATACTCCGTCTGCGCCGATTGTGCGTCACAAATTTTGACGCACAATCAGCACAAACGTTGCCCCGTATTTAAACTTTGACGCCCGAGCCCGCGGACGACAAAATTCCGCTGTGTGCGTCATTTTTTGGATGCGGCAACCCACCTTGCATTAATTATATGCAAGGTAGGCGTTCCGTCCAAAAAATGGCTTAAAGGGCCGTGCGTCGTATTTATGCTTTCGGGGGAAAATGACGCACAGCCCGATTTGCATAAAATATTAACGCCTGGGTCAGGGCAGGCATTAAAATGGGGCAAACACACTTGTATTTAATCAGAACACACAGAACAAACAGCAGAGCAGCAGAGCAGCAACAGGGAGCCATGGAGGTGATACTAATCCAGCGTGCACGCAGACGCAGAGCCCAGCAGCAACAACAGCAGCTACAACACCACCAGCAGTCACCCCAAAGGCAGCGCAGAAGGCAGGAGAGGATATTCCGCCAAAGAACAACCCTTCAGGGCCTCAGGGAAGACGACATCATACAGAGGTACCGGTTGAACTGGCAGGCCATTCAGCAGCTGCTGCGCAACATTGAACAGCAGTTGGCCCCCACTTTGGTGACACACTGCACCATCCCAACAGAAACAAAGCTGCTTGCCGTACTTCATATGCTGGCAAGTGGCTCTTTCCAAACAACTGGTGCCCTGGTTGGTGGAATATCACAACCATCATTCTCTGCCTTTTTGCCCAAAGTACTAGATGCCATAATTCGACTGACACCCCGCCACATCTGCTTCCCTAACACACTGCAGAAGCAGCAGGAAACAAAACAGGGGTTCTACCTCATCAGTGGCTTCCCACACGTCCTTGGTGCAATCAACTGTATCACAAGTCACAATGCTAGGGAGGGCACACTGTACTGCAAATCCCAAAACATACTGCTGACAAACGGTTAGCAGACAAACACTCGTTCAGCCAAGGAAACAACACAATGCAGATGGTACATCCTACAAGCATAGGATGCCACATTAGTACACAAAAGAGTCACAGACAACACAAGACAACTACTGCCATGAAAGGTCTTTTAAATAGTGCCAGCTACATCAACATGATCCCATTCATTTTCTCTTGCAGCTGATCAGGGGTATGGCATCCAGACATGGATTATGACACCATTTGGCAACCCAAGTACTGCTGCAGAGAGTGCATACAACGACGCCCATAGGAGGACACGCAGCATTGTCGAGCGGACCTTCGGCATCCTCAAGTCAAGGTTCTGCTGCCTCGACATCACTGGTGGTAGCCTCCTATATTCCCCCGAGATGGTCTGTAGGATCATCCTCACATGTGCAATATTGCACAACATTTGTATCAAAAGAAACATTCCCCTCCTGGAACCAGAGCCACACATGCCTGAAGAGGAGGAAGAGGAGGATGCTGGCCTGCAACAGGAGGGGGAACTACAGAACACAGCTGCTGGTATACGCAGGCGGCAACAGATTGTAAATAATTTCTTCTGAATTTGATCACCTTCACCACTTTAGTTAACAAATTTAAATAAACACCTATTCTAATCACCATATCATGGTCTGGCTATTCCTTTTTGCACACCTTCATCTCTACTTATCAGAATAAGAGTGTTGCCTCATGGAGCATTGCTGAGATACTTAGTAGGACACGGAACATCCCAGAGCTAATGTGATGCCTAACATACAATGGTCACATACACACACATTCTTAATGACATATATCATGTACATATCTCCTTTGAAGGCCAATAGCAGAGGATAACAACTATTTCATACACACATGTTGAAAGCAAGGTCCAACGCAGCATATGGCACACAACTAAGACACCATCACTCAATAAGGGGAAAACAAGTCTCATACATGAGGCAGTCAATGTGCTTTGGCATCACTAACAGGAATGCCTGACCAGACCCTTGACAGCAGTTAGTCCAACTGCATCCAATATTTGCAAGGACTATCTGTGACTAGAGTTCCATAGAAGCAGAACATAGACAGCACAAGTGCCACACATATGACATGCATTGCACACATGACATTCCATGTACATGTCAGCCCATTTCCTAACTCATTACAGCCATGCACCTGGTCACAACCCACCTGTCGGAAGAAGCCCCTGGAATACTAAGATGTGTACCCTGATAATACCTCCTCTACACACACAGACCAACATTAGCAAACCAGTGTGCTACACCCTTTCCTATGGTATGCCATTGTCATAGAACATCTGACTGCAAGGACGTCAGGTCAATTTATACACTGTCTTCTAGTTTCAAAGCCCTGTTAGCACATGTAGATTGCTTCCCCTTGTGAAAATGTCTGTTGGCCCTTAGAATGCAAGTTTCACCTACAGGACTGGTGAGAAACAAATGCAGCCCACACCTATGATCACCTGCATGCACACCACCCATTTAAAAAAAGCACTGCCCCTGATGATGCCTGGAACAGCATAGGAGTTGCCATTATGTCAAATACACCGTCAACCATTGATACTAATTAAGCCGTGTAACACAGCCACTGGGTTCATTTATCACCTTCAAAAACACAGGACGTACACAGTTTGACATGTCAACTGTCTACTATGTCCTCAATACAGTCTCAGTCAGACCACTAATTACGTAACTTGTCAAGTAACTGGATCCTGAATCACCTTGCATTCTGTCAGCCTGACTGGCAACTGCCTGTGCGTCACACTAAAGTATCGCTGTGTCTACATATGTACCACACTTGTGTTAGCAAACCTCCCATTCATCAGGGGGCATTGGGCATGGGCTTCTTCCATGCATACCCAAATACATTGCATAGCATCATCTGCCTTTTAACTGTACCATTTGAGTTACATCCTCTTGGAAAAGCAAAATTCATGGCCCATCCCTTGTCTGGGTTGCATTTATGCATGAATGACAAAGTGTGACAGTGTCCCAGGGTCGTAGGCAGGGATTGGGTACGGGGCTTTCAGCACAACCAGCAACCTCTGATAATGTCCATGAATAATACACAAATGTCAGGACCATGACAGTTCACACACAGCATCACAGTGCGCACAACATAGTGAGGGGCCGTGTGTGGTGAATAGCTGCGAGAATAATCAGCACAGAGGCTATGATGTTCCCAGATGCAGTGGGAAGTGCAGAGGCCAACCTGTGTACAAATGTTGTAATGACACCTGCCGGAACATGACACCTGAGACATTATCTCACTCAGCACACCAAGGTTGCCCTGTTGACAGTCTCATTACACGTCTTTAGTGACAGGGTGGGACCATCCACATGTTGGTTCACATGTCCACATCTACTTTACTCACATTGATCAACCAAGGATACTCAGTAGTTACAGGAATAGCTGCCACTGACTCATGATAAGTCCTGGACCGAACTGTGACAAATTACACCCCAAACAATCTACAGGATCATCATTGGACCACACACATGAACAAGACACCTATGTGCAATTAATCACTGGAAATATGTGGACACGAGCTGTCTTGTATGCTGGTCCACCACAGCCACTTGATAGTTGGGGCTCACTTCTATGGCCTCAACTGTGGTGTCATCATACATATGAGATTCACCCTTGTCTGTCTGTGCAAACAACATGGTACCCACTTCCTCAATGCATGTGTATGACTCACTGTGGGATTCACCAACTAGTGCCTAGGAAGCTCTTACCAATACTCTAGGATATAGGATGTAGAAAATGTGGACCATTGACATGAACAGGCGTCTGCCATCCATCTGGTGCGTGCTATGTCACATGTGGTGTCTATGTGACCCTAAAACTTGGAAGTACACTTTACGGGTGTTGTTACATGTATGACTAACACATGCCCTTGCTCATTTTCAATTTGACTTGCATCTAAGGATTGGACACATGGACGTCACATTCATACAACCATATGTACAATTATGTCTCATGTGATACACACACACTTGGTCAACCAACACATTAGTTGTCAAAGCATACACTTTGAGCCAAAGGCATTTAGGTATTGTATATGTGTGCGTCACATTGCTATCCTCTCCTTATGCCAAAAATGCAACACATATATGTAGGCCACACTTATGACCATCTATTGCTTCAGCCAACTGTAAAAATACTGTGAAGGGTGTAGTGGATGATGTTCCGCTGCAGTATGATGTCACACATTTGAACATACACCATCAACACCATACTGTCTTCAATTAGCCAATCTCTGATGTGTTCAAAATGTAAAATAACCAAAAAACAGGTACAAATGCCCCAAACCAGTTAATGCACTGTAATTTTGACGTCCCTAGCGGTGTGCGTCATCTTTTGTTTACCAAAACTGTATTTGCGTCATTTTTTTTTACGCGCAGGAGTGAAATTTAGCCTGCATCCAGATATTTGTACAGTCCATGTATCATTATGTGGATGCGGGTTAATATTCACGTCTGTGTGTCAAAAAAAATGACGCAAATACTGTTTTGGTAAACAAAAAATTACGCATAACGCAAAAAAGGCGGGACTTTTCATACAGGAAGTGATGTAATAGGATATCCTGTTTACAGATCATGTACAGTGGGTGTACTTTCAGTTTCACTTTCCAGTCTATGATCCTTCTAGACTGTGCGGCTGTGTACAGAGTGTTGTCCTGAGATTTTGTGCTGTTTTTGTCCTGTGTGCTCTCTGTAAAGTCCTTTTGTGAAATAAATATTGTTTGTGTATACTGTAGTACTGTGTTTTGTCTTCATTTGTCCATTTATCTTGTGTTTTTCTTGTTTGTGGGAGTCTGTTGTGGGTAGTGCTAGTTTGGGGATAGTTGGGCTCTTTTAGTGTTTAGGTTTACTTTTTTTCTGTCTTTGTACCCCTGCTTTCACCCTTTTCCCCTTTCTATTTCTTTTACCCCTATTCCTTATCATCACTTATAAGTATGTCTGGTAGGCCACATCTTGGCTGGTAGGCCACGTCTTGGCAGGATGGGGGAAGAGGAGTTGGGGGGCTTCATCTGGCTGGTGACGCATTTCTTGCCGCTCATGGTCCAGGCAGGGGGCAGAGTGATACAGGGGTATCCGACAGAGGCGCGCAGAATCCGGTGGGGAAAGGTGCTGCATCACCTGCAGCGTGTGTATGCCAGCCAGAGGAGTGACCACCAGCTGAAGCACCGGTGGGCTGACCTCATCACCAAGGAGCAGGATCTCTTGGACCACCTGGGAATCATGATTGGTGGCACTGTTGGTGAGTACGACTTATGTTAATGTGCACAATTAAATGTTCTGTAGTGACATCAGGGGATTAGTGCAATGTCTGTCAGCTAACTTGCTGACTGTGTGTAATGCTGGGGAAATAAAAGGGGATCATTGATGCACCATGGCAAGGATCACAATTGCTAGCTGTGAGTTAGCATGTGCTCAGCAAACTTACAGGTTACTTTTCCATGAAGGAAATTGGTGCGGCCTTTTTGTCAGAACAGCTAACAAAATAGAAGCCAATCATGTCTATATAGGGTACTATTGACAGAGAAGTACAGATGTACCAACATGTAGGCCAACTATGTTGACGCAATTGCTAGACTGACTTTAGAATCACTACATGATGCAGAAAATGAGTGCTGACTTCATGTAAATTGATAATAGCAAAGTGGCTCAGACATATGTCTCATGTGAGTCTGGTGAGTGTGGAAGGAAAGCGTTCACAGAAGTACTATGAATGTGTGGGATTATTGTGTTCCTTGATCTTTTTGGATACATGTCAGTTCTTGATTTGAAACATTGTGAAAAGGTGTAAGGTGCCCTCAGCTAACATCTTAAGATGTTTGTTGGAATTAGTTGAGCCACAATCCAAATATGGATGGCAGTCCAACTGTATGCACATGGCTTCACATCTCCATGGTTGGTGCAAATCACCATAGATGGGCCACATCAATTGACTATACTGTAACAACAGGATGGCTTACAAAAGTCCCTGCCCCTCCCTCTGTAAATTGGGCCTATGTGCAATAAATGTGTCATGGCCACAAGGCATGTTTGACTGGTAAATGCAGTCCTCAAGTAACCAGGCTTTGGATGTCTCTCTTGGATGCACATGATGAGACGATTACACTCCATATTTCTTAGTTCTCACCAATTCTGGGGCATGTTTGCAACCACATGATAGTTAGGGCCAATGTATGTGTGCAGATATGTGTGCAACTGTCACAGGAGACCCATGCTATGTACAAGTTGGCCGTCATATATCAGATCCAGTACCATCATGTCTGAATGGCTGCCATTTCATTATTAAGCCTACACATTGTAAATGATTATGAAATTGTTGCACTGTGCACAGATTTTGAGCACATTTCTTCCTTCCATACCTTACAGGTGGACCGGCAACCTACACTGTGGGAGAGGTGGCGACATTTGAGGACCCCGACCACTCCAGTAAGTTTTGATATGTCTGTTATGTGTTGTGTTTGCAGGTTATGGACTTGTGTGAGTTGGACGCATAGCAAGGTGTGATGCGTTGGGCAAGCTTTTCACTTGTTCCATGAGTGGAAATGCAGTTCTCACATGTTTTGAGTTTGCCAATGCGTATCCAGTGGTATCATGTAGGGTTGTAGGACATCCCTGTAGGCCCCACTTTGAGTACAGGGGATAGTCATGTGTATGACACTTGTATCACCAAGAGTCGCAATGGAAGTCAGCCCCAATTTAGTCAGCCTTCCAGACCCACATTCTCTAAGATTGGTACAGCAAATAGCTTTCCAATATACATCTGCTTCCCTATTTACCTACGTAATTTTGAAACAGTAGGTAGAACCTCCTAGCAGCATGTACTTCCACATGTAGTGCATCAAGTCTGTGGAACCTGAGTGCAATGGCCTAGGTGTGCATGCAATTCATGATCATGGGTGTTTTAGCAACTCTGTGTCTGATGTAAGTCAGGCCTCACTGGAAGTATATGTTGTGTACTAAGTTCTGCATTTCCTGACATGTCTGACCCTATGAGTGCTCTAGGGTTTGCTGACTCCTAATTGTAGATAGACTTTACCTGTGGTGTGTCTGTAGAGACAAACATGTGTGGAGTTTCCTATACACTCCTCAGTGTACATGTTGTTGGCAAATTATAGTTGTGTATCCACCGCCCCCCTCAAACACGGCCATGGATTTGTGAATGGGGTACCTAGTACTGATGCTACCAGTATGTTACACATACATGTGAATAAGTGACAGTTTGTTTGCATACTAGTATACACACTCAGGTTTGGCACTTGGTACTATACTGGCAAGTCCAGTTACAACTTGCAGACCATGTGGCTTTAGTTTTGCTTTCCGTACACTGACATTTGTAGCCCAGGTCTTGGCGGAGGATATGCAGCATGATTCTTAGATGATAACTGTCAGAACCCAGATTGCAAGTCAAAGCCAGTTATTACCCATCTTGTAGGTTATGGATGTGCTTTGTGTGATGTGACCTTTGTAGTCTGGCCTGCCATATACTTCCTCAGGGACATTCTATGCTCTGTATTGTGATATGAGCTGTTACAAGTACAGTAGATGTAATGTCTGATTAACTTGCTGTGCCATTTCACACAATGCAGTTACTAAAGTTGCATATCTGCATTTGTCTTCACAGCTGCTAACATGACTCCAGACCAGATCCGTGAATTTCAGCGCCGGGCCATGCAATACCAGCACATCCTGCTGATGGAGTCGGGGTTCCGGAGGATGGCCCGGCGATATCGCCATGAACGGGCCTCCGGGGCATGGCGAGCCTTCCCACAGGGTGGACCTACTTTGTCCACCACAGCCACCACAAGCACAACCACCAATCAGAGCCAGGTGTCCCCACCCACAGCTGCCACTGTTGGTCCAACATCTGCAGGACTTCCTGGCCCCAGCATTGCCACCGGTGCAGGACAGCCCACACAGACCTCCTCCACTGGTACCCAGACTGCCACTGCTCCATCTGTTGACCCTGCAGCCTTCAACAGAATGGAACATAAGATGGACAAAGTGCTGCACAAGTTGAGCCACCTGAGCCGGGATGTGCGGCACATTAAACGGCGGGTCAAGGATATTAAGAGGACCCTCTGGAGGGCCAACCTCTAGATACTTTATTTGATGGACATGATTCCCTCCCCTCCCTCCTCTTTCCTTGTTCTTATAGTTAGTGGGCTTAGTTTTAGGTTAGTATAGGCTGTTAGTTTAGTTATTGTTAGTGGGTGTGGGGTGGGGGCCTGCTTGTTTCTTTTTTTACTTATTACATGTGTGGGTGGGTGGGGGGCTATATTGGGGTTCTTGTGTGTAAAAAAAAAAATACCAAAAAAACAAAACAAATAAAATAAAAAAAATAGAAAAAAATATATATTTGTTTAGGATAGTATAGTATGTGTTTAGGTTAGTATGTGTTGTCCTCCATGTGTCCCGTCTCTTAAGGGGGGTGGGGGGTAGATGTTTAGAACGTTTCGTTACATGTGATAAGTAAGTGTAGCTTAGGTTAGTTAGGGACAGTTGTGGGTAATGAGTAGTCAGGGTAGATTAGGGTAGGTAAGATTTTTCCTTCAGTTTCCTCATCTATGGTTAGCATTTAATAAATATTTGGTTACCCCTTAATAGTATGTGTTGAATGGTACTTGATCGTGGGTTTGGATTCAGTGTACATCAATTTGGTATTATAACATCTGTGCCCTATGCTACAAACAAATCCCAACTGAGCTGTACGATTGGCAGCTAGCCCAGATCTACCTTGCAAAGTGTCGACCCTTTGTTGCAACCACCAATCACAGTTAATATGGATCCCAATGTTTTTCTGTTGATAAGTGTGTTTTCAAAGTCACTAACAGTGCTTCCAGACTTGATATTAGGGAAACAGCTTTAGGTCTGACTGCAGTGTGATGATCATGCACACCCTTATAAGATGAGTTTTCATTGGCAATCTGGTATTCTTGTCTTCATGACCCTCATACATCATTTGTGACAAAGTTCGTCATGATTACCTATTTGTATGTTAACTCAGACACCTTCATTTGTGCAGTTTTTGTAGTGTTTACTTAGATTAGTGTGCAGTAGCACGAACAGTGCACATGCACTCCGGGACGTTCCTATACGGCATCAAGAATGAGAGCTGCCAAACATTATTGCAAATACCTATTCTAGTATTGGTCAAAATAGTCTGGGAGCTAGACCCAGTAAATCACAATTACTGGGTAAATCCAATAAGGATTTTACCTTGCAAACACCCAAGAGTTCTAAAAAAAACCAGGGAAAAACAAACACCTAAAAGAGAAAAGGGAGGATCTCTGTGTTTGGAGACCCCACAAAACCGCTATAATCTTAGAAACACAGATAATATAAAAATGCATTATAGATATCAATATAATGATACACGCCAATCTTGTTTCTTTCAGGACTCCGTAAATGCAGTGAGGGAGGTGGGCAGTCAGACCAGTGAACTGAGTACGTGAAACTGAGAAAGGAGTCGCAACACTCGTCTGAAGTTTCTGTTAAGAAAGAAGAGAAACGCCTCAACAAAACCTCAATTAAAAAAGAAGAAGGATGTTAGCAATTTCTATATGAAATGCCACTCAGGATGAGAGCTTTTCTGAAGAACAGGAAGTGGGCACTGGCCCTGCTAAACAGCGCGGCAGAGGATAGTTTGCTGGAATATTCAAGAGCATCTGGAAGTGAAAACAAACAACGGCCTTTTAGAAGTCAAGACTGCTGACATGCGCACCTCCACAACCGATAAAGTTCAAACTAACAATGCAATTAGAAGGATACATTGAGCACACAATAGACATTGGGGGCCATTACAACCCTGGCAGTCAAAGACCGCCAGGGCTGTTCTGACGGAGGCACCGCCAACAGGCTGGCGGTGCTTCCCATGGCATTACGACCACGGCGGAAGCGCCGTGGTCGCACTGCCGGGGCCGGTGGTTTCCCGCCACAATGGCCCCGGCGGTTTTAATCCGCCAGGGCAGCGTTGCTTGCAGCGCTGCCCAGGGGATGACGAGTTCCCCTACCCCCAGCCTTTTCCTGGCGGTTTGAACTGTTAGGAAAAGGCTGGCGGTACGGGGAGTCGCGGGGGCCCCTGGGAGCCTCTGGCATGGGCAGTGCAGGGGCCCCCTGACATGGCCCCGTGCATCTTTTCACTGTCTGCACAGCAGACAGTAAAAAGCGTGACGGGTGCAACTGCACCCATCGCAAGGCCGCAACACCGCCTGCTCCATTTTGAGCCGGCTCCTGTGTTGCGGCCGAGATCCCCGCTGGGCTGGCGGGCGGAAACTAGGTTTCCGCCCGCCAGCCCAGCGGGGATCTCCAAAATGGCCGCAGCGGGGGTGCGGCCTGATCTTAGTGTAATGAGGGCCATTATGTTTTGGGACATGTGTAGTTACCAAGTATGATATTTTATTGCCTGAAAAAGATTGGCCACCAGAATTTGTCCGTAATCGCCCATATAGGGTAGAGGTAATTGAACCACCTTTCTCGCCCTTTGTTCCAAGAGAGCTCAGGGAGGCTTCCGCCAATGATTGGGCGAAGGCGCAGGCACCTGCGATATATCACAATCATGTGGGGTGGGATAGAGATTCTCCCTACCATGTAATACCAATTAGGTCCCAACCACAATATCTGATAAAACATGAAGCTAGAGGGGAAATCCACACACAGCTAGAGTACCAGGGCGTAATTGAACCCTGTGTCCCACCATTGAATAAGCTCTTGTTCCCTGTAGGTAAACCTTACCATTCATATTGAATAGTCTTAGATTACACTTGTTTAAATAGTCAGACATGCACATTTGCCATTCAAAATGCACACAGTACAGCACTTATTAAAAATATAGTGCGCAGAAAATACAAAACAACCCTGGATATTTCCAACGCTTTTCTCTGCCAAAATATACCGTCTGAAAGTAGGGATTTAACAAGTTTTAGCACTTTAGGCTCACAAAAAAAAGTTTTTACGACTCCCACAGGTGAATAAAGACTGTCCAGGATTGTTTTCAGCTCGTGTTACTTCAGTTTTACACAACATTGACACTGAGGCATTGTCCTGCGTAGGTGATATCTACCTTACAAATGACAATCTCACTAAATATATAAGATGGGTGAGCCACATTGTTGTGGTATTTGCCGAATTAAGCTACACATTTAATTTCAGAAAAACAAAAAACAAAAATAGGCTTCCTAAGTGTCCTATTGTTGGAATACAAATTATCAGATGAGGGTAAGAGCTTAACCCCCCCCCAATTTCCAGAAAAATGTGCACAATTGTAACCACCAAGCTCAAGTCATTGTTGGATTTTTAAAACTTTGGCAGAGCACCCATTCCAGATTATGCACAACGCATTAACCGATTACATGACTTAATACATCCAGACTTTTCAAGCAAATATTGGACAGTCGAACACACATGCATTCTCAGAGCATTACAAGACATGCTTGCAGCTAAACACTTACACATAAGAGACAACAAAACACATTTGGTCATCATATTAATTGCTGGTGCCATTGGTTTCACCTATGAAAAGTTCAATGGGGGTGATATCTTCCTTATCGCATACAAATCACATCTGTATTCAACAGCTGAACAACCCTTTGCTCCCAAAGAAAAAATTCTGACTGCTGTTCAGTTGGCTGTCATTAAAAAGAGACCTCTGGCCCAGCAGAATCGCATTATTGTCATATCTCCAATTCCAGCCCTCGAATCTGTCACAAAAGCGTGTGTTCCCAATGCCAAGGCATCACATCTGCGCTGAATTCAATTGAGCGTCTCTGACAACCACTGATGTTGATTATGTTTTTGATCCTAAATTACAAACTCAAGAATTTCTCCAATATGAACTAGAATACCCAGTTCCAGCAAATACCTTGCCTATTGAACAATATCAAACAATTAAGTACACTGATGGCTCAGCCCAACTAGCAGTAGGTAGTAAACATCAATACTCCGCTGCTTGTGCGGGTGTGAGTGGCTACTTGAAGCATGGTGAATTCCATCCATAGCATACTTACATGCCGACCTTAGGGGATTGCACTGCACAATTAGCAGACCTGATGGCACTGGAACACACAGATCCAGGACAGTTAACATTAATCGTCTGTGATTCGTACTACTGTGTCCAGTTCTTCAATGGATATCTGCATTACTGATGCCAGAATGGGATCTGAGATTCAAAAGGTAACATCATCAAACCCAGACTACTGTGGGGGAAACTAGCGCATCTGAAAGAAACTCTGTCCAATGTCCATGTAGTTCATACATTAGGACATCAACATGTTGGAATACATGTTACAGGCAATACCTTGGCTGATGATGCATCCAAATCAGCAGTAGGTAAGGCTTCTCTTACTGCAATAACTCCTTCACGGACGAGGTTGGATGATGAAACACTGGCTGCTGTGAAAGCTTCTGCTGAAAGCAAGCGCATGGCAAAGGCATATTCTGCTACATATTCCTACCTCATATCCAGGCTAAATACTGCCCTAGTAACAGTACTAGAGGTGGGTGATCGTGTGATCCCCAACCAAGACTAAAGATCTGAGTTGATTAAAGCAGTGCATGAGGGAGTTGCTTCTGCCCATGCTGGTGTGGCGGCTACTATTTCACTATTACAGTCACATTACTTGTGGCCAGGGCTATACAAGCAGACCAAACAGTATGTTCAAGAATTCTATGGGTATGGCCACAACACTCAACTGATGCTTGAACTGTGGCTTCATTATGGGACCAACTGTATTGTTTGTTTCCTTATCATCCAGAGGGAAATTGTATTGTATTGTATTGTAATAGTATTTATATAGCACTTACTACCCCTGACGAGGCGTTGAAGCGCTTTTCGGCGAGTAGCACTCTACTCCGGGACCCAACAAGAATTAGTGATGGATTAGTATCGGGAAATATGAGTATAGTTTTAGTATTATTATGAGTTAATTTGAGCTGCGGATATGAGAGTTTGTTAGTTAGATAGACTGGAGAAATGGAGAGGTGGAGGAGGAAAGAAATCCAGAAGTATTAATTGGGAGTATATCCCTCATTTACTCATCCCAAAGGCTTGGGATGAGTAAAGGGGGATGGAGGAGGGAAGAGTCTGTGGAAGGGTTAGGGAGATCATAGTAGCAGGGTGAGATAAATGAGAGAGAATTTAGTAGGGTTGTTTGGGAGGTCATGGTAGTAGAGTTTGGTTTGGTGAGTTAGATGTGGAAGTAGAGGGAAGAGCTTAGGCAGAGTTATTTAGGAGATGAACGTAGTAGAATGGATTTGGGATGAGTCAGAGTGGGAATGGAGGATAGATTGATAGAGACATGACATATGATGATGGGTAGATAAGTGTGATAAGATGAGAGCAGGGATTCATAGATATCTAGTATAACAACCCACCCAGGAGCCATGCAATGACCTATGAACATGCCAAGCACAGAACAACATACACACATATATATATATATATATATATATATATATATATATATATATATATATATACATTATACATACACATATACACACACACATACATACACACATGAATACACACACATATGCATACATATAAGTACATACAATACATAATTAGAACCATGGGTAAATATACTTAGTCAAGCAGGTTTAAAGCGTGTGTGTGTGTTTTATTGTTATGACATAGTAGCAATACATATTTTATAAAGAACTATGCATAACTAGAAATAGACACATAATCAGAAAAAATATTTATCAACATAGGCATATGCAGTCCATAGTTGTTTGAATATGGTGGTTATGAAGGAAAGAGCCAACTCTTGAGTAGCTTGCTGAAGTCAAGAAAGTTATCTGTGGCTCTTATAGTTGGGGGTAATGAATTCCATAGTTTGGCTGCTTGAACGGAGAAGGATGTACCACCTATAGTCTTTTTCTTGTATGGTGAGGTTCCAAGGCGGGGTGCCAATCTTGAGCTGAGGTTTCTTTGTTGGATGTATTTAGTTATTTTGTTACTGATAAAAAGCGGTGCTGTTCCATGTATAGCTTTGTGGGTGATACAAAGCAGCTTGAAAGTGCATCTTCTGGCACCGGGTAACCAGTGTAGTGCTCTCAAGGGAGGGGAGATGTGGGCTTGCGGCTTTACATGTAATAGTAGCCTGGCTGCGGAGTTCTGAATATGTCGTAGTTTTTTCATAATAGATAGAGATGATCCATGGTAAAGGCCATTGGCATAATTCAGTTTGGATAGTACAAGCAAGATAGTAGCTTGCACCTTGTGTGGAAATCCGAGGTGGGGGAAGATGCGTTGTAGAGTCTTCAAGGTGATGAAGCTTGTTTGTGCTAATTTGTCCACTTGGGCATTCATAGTTAACTTGGAATCCATGGTGATTCCAAGGTTTTTAACTTCCTTGGATAATTGAGGAGGTGGTCCGAGATCGTCAGGCCAGTCGCACAGAGGGTCATAACTTCCATTCACCACAAATGAGTATTTCTGTTTTGGAGGTAATTAGTTTGAGATGGCTCCAGGTCATCCACTGATCAATGGCTCTGAGGCAACTGAAGATTTCTGAGTTTTCAATGTTTTTGGGGCATTCTAATTTAAGTAGTATTTGTGTGTCATCTGCATAGTTGTAGCATGTGAGATGGAAATCATTGATCAATTCTGGTAATAGTGTTGTGGAGTGAAAAAACCTGGATTTAAAACAATCCTTAACAATGGGAGTATTAGGCATGGTCTTTAGTTGGCTTAATCACCTGTATGGAGTCCAGAGAGCACTTAATAATCTACCCAGAAGGTCCTGAGAGGGCATACCCCATATGAATGCCTATTTGGAACACAAATGTATGTTCTAGATCTTGATGGCCCTGGTGCAGAGGCGGCAGATACACCTTTTCACATAAATGAACGTGTCACTGTCTTGCAGGACTTACAACAGTTCCATGATGACAATGCATCTGCCATTGCCGCCTCCTTGGGAATAAGGGATGTACCAATAAAACCTACCAGCTGGATTCTAAAAGTTGGGGATCTAGTGCGTGAAAAGACTGCTGTGAAAAAGGAGTTTGTCCTTCCTCTTGCGCACTGGTTCCACTCCTGGGACTCAACTGTACCAGAACTCTTATTCTACCGCTGCCTGCGTCTAAAAAAAATGCTTTGTCTCCATCAACAATGTCAAGCTACACCATCTGGCTAATCCTGCACTGCCAACCCAGAGGACTCTTGGGTAGTCCCCGACTCCCTCTCAATACAGACCAGGATGTTCCTCTAAAGGTTTGGAGCAGCAACGCTGACAGCTCTCTGAGCTTGGGGAGGGTGGAAAATGATCTTTCATTAGCTCCGCTAACTTCTTTAGCAACAAGTAATGTCCACAACAATGAGCAATTGTTCTCAAATTCAACTCAAGCAGGTTGAATAATTTACTATGAACCACCAAGGGAGACTTCTGACAGTTGTCTTCTTTCAAACATGACTTCAGTTTTTGCACAAACTGCTTCTGGATATTTTGCTGACCTTAATGACTCTTTCACCAACTCATCTGCCTCTTCTGCAACAAGGCTGTCAAGAGCACGTAAGCTTATAAATTGGCTCAAAATTAACTTATTTTATTTGTCCATGGAACTATCTGCCGCTCTTATTAACTGTACTTGCCTTCCTTCTTTGGATTGGGTTTGTCATTGGCTTTTTCTTATTAATACATGGTCATTACCTTCCTGAGTGCTATGCAATTGAACTAGTCGATGAGGTCCTAAAACCAAATTTTTCTTCCCATAAGGTCTGTCGTGATATGTCCCTAGTGAACATTTCAGCTATACCAATTCCTGGTGTGAATGTTTGGAATAAAGTGTCTTTTGATATATATGGCGAGATGAACGTTATTCAAATTCATTATGTACTTAAACTTTCAATGAATGATGTAATACCACCTGGAGTTCTTTCTGATGATTGGGTTGTAAAAACGGTTGATTCTATGTTATCTGAACTAGAGTATTTTACTGTATTTGAAAGTGAAGATGTTTATCAATCAAAAGAAAATTATGGAGATATGTTCTGTTACAATTATTATGGACAACCTTACCTTCATAGAGCAAGCACCCCAAAGACCATTTTTAATTATACACAATGGGAACACTGTCCAACTCCACCAGTGGGGAGGTCTAAAACATACTCTGAGAACTTTGCATATTTTTCTGGTCACAATGCAAAAAATGCTGATTCATATCATTTTAAATTGCTGTCATGGAAATGCACAATGTTTTATTGACTGATACTAAATTAACTTATTCTGATTCCTTTGTTTCCTGGTTGGCCATAGAATGCTATGAATATTAACTGAAGTCGATTGCCTTAAAAGCGTATGGGGAACTAAAAATTGGCAAATAAGAGGAAAGGAAGTTTTATGTAGAACATGCCTGATACCTGTCCAAATGATATTTTTTAAATGAAACTGTACAAAAGAAAAGTTGTTTAGGCTTGGGAAAAATCACAGAGTTGAATGTTCCCAGTATCCCTGCCCCTGCTAAAATCTATAACTGGCAAAAATACATTAATGCAACTGCAGATCAGGAGGATGGGTGGGTTCAAAATGAAACATTTAACACTATACTTTCACATCCTGGCTGGTAGTTATTATGGTCAGTGGACATAAATGGTTGTCATGCACATTTTGTAAACTCCACAAGGGTTTATAGAATGAATAGACCAGACCCTTGTTATGTGTCATCAGAATATTCGGGTATAGTAACAACATACAGCGTAGGGAAATTATGCCAGCAATGGTTAAAAATGTCCTCACTAGATGCTGTTAAAGAACACCTCAGTCTCCTGTTAAACAACACAGACTTGCAGGATTTCCTGTTTGACCCCAAAAGACAATGTAAAAAACATTTCTTATGTGCAATTTAAAATGAAATTTGGAAGCTTTCCCAACAAGAAGTCACTGCCCGGTTAACGCAAATAGATCAGGAAAACTTACAGAAAGCATTGGCCATTGTAGAGAATGAGAGTAGGACCTTGTCTGACCACATATACACTCTAAACAACATCGTTTTATCTGCAATAGACATTGTACAAAGTGAGATGTAATTTTTACAACATGAACAGAGCCAGCTTAGGTTCATTATGCAGTTAGGTTGGACACTACAAACATTGAAATCTGGTTTGTTACCTGGCAAAATGTTAGTGCAAGAGACATTTTTTTGCAATTTTTTTAGCATTTATTTTAGCAATTTTTTTTAGCATTTTTTCTGCGAAGAAAGTGACTTATGTTATGCTAAACATTGAAAAGTTAGAAAAGCTGCCTTTTACTGTGGCTGAAATACCATCCGTTGAATGGTTAATACACAGGGTTATCAATCTGCCTATTTCAACACTGCAATTCACATCCTGCTTGAAATACGTTTCAGTGGGCAGATATGAACAGCTAGGAGATAGTTTCATCCATGAGGTGTGGGAGCTACCCTTTACGCACAAATGTCTCAATGACATGAAAGAGGTCTTACTTAGCGGCAGCGAATGCACGACTTAAGTGAGCCATTTGATGGTTTGTAAGCAGCTGTCCTTGCATGGGAAGTGCAATGCTTTGGCAGCGAATTTAGCTTGCTATCTGATGGGAGTTCCAGTTCCCTTGATTAAATCAGTGTTCCGGGTGCTCTCTAATGGAAGCTATGTGCTTCTTAATAGTGAGAGCTGTTGCGGAATGAGAGACAGAACTGCTAGTTTCGGTCTCCCAAACTGTCACCTGTTGCAGCAATGTTCTATTTCTCCCCACACATAGACCAATGTAGCAGATATTTGGCCTCACATTGCTACTTCAAATGTGGATTTTGACGAGCTAAGCAGACTAAAAGCTCTATTGTTCCAGAAACATGTGGTGCTGACATCTGCATGAAAGACCTCCAAGTGGCGAGGTCATCTGCAGTGAATCAGTTCCTTTTGAATGCAAATTTTCCGAGACACCCTGGTGAACTCATGGGACAAATTTTAAATGTGCCCAGTACTACAGGGATTGTACATTGCTTTAAAGCTGTTGGTTCTGGTTTCATTAGCACTTTCTCCCCTATATTTGACATAATTTTCAGCCATACACTCAATATTTTCAAGTATTTTGGGGGGATTTCCAATGACTTTGGCTATAATAGGTGGCATCTTGCTGTTGCTGTTCTTTGTTCACAATGGCTGTTCCATTGCAGCAAGGAGGACTGATTGCTCTTTCACCAGCGCAACTGTATCATGAACGCATGATGCAATATTTCAGAGCACCATTCCCGGAAGAACTGGAGTGTAAATGGTCTCTTTCATTTAGACTGGTTTTAGATGGTGTGCAGCCCGAGTTTTGGTGGCTCTGGTGCCTTTTCGAAAGTGAACTAACAGTTTGTCTTTCTATGTGGTGTTTACTTTCATTGGGTGCTGATCTGTTGATGTTCTCACTGAGGGCTTATTACCAGACATGCGCCTTAAGCATGCATTTTATACGGGAATTTACAACATTGAAATGGCCAGATGCATTGCCTTTTGTCCTGATGAGTATGCTCAGCACACCTGACAGAAAGACAGGCTTGTCACCACATGAGATCATCATGAGGTGCTATGAGATTGCCAACAGTGCCTGCAAATGCACTTGCGAACATGATAGATGAATTGGTACTGGATTTTTGCAAAGGACTAGCTGATGTGGTTCAGTGTTTGTCTTACGTGGATGGAGAAGCAACTGCACAACCGCAACAAGAACTTTGGCACGATCTAACTCCTGGCACAAATAGTTCTAAGGGAGATTTGACATCAAATGTATATTACAAATTATTATATGAGTACGTTGACACCACGAGGTGAAGAACTGCTATGTTTGCATGCAAATTCCTTCACCAGTATAGGAAGGAATCACTTATCACAGTTTGCCACTTACACATGGAATTTCTTACAGTCTGTTACTAACATGGATGTATGATCAGGAGTATTATCAATACTTCGGTGCAAGCTATGATCTAGTGTTTTCTTTCGTGCCTATCATGAAGCACCTGAGTAGTATTGTTAAAGCAAAAAACATTAACATTGTGGGGGGATTCTTTGAATCTACCCTGACATTTGGAACAGCAATGCGAACAAGAATAATTTAACCTGGATACTTAGCTCAGTAGAAAAAGAGTTCATTGGACAAGTTGATGTCAGAAGGAGGGCAATGAAAGCCAAATTAGAAAAAGGAGTAATTTTACAGAACTGGGAATGAGATACAACACATACTGCATCTGAACATCAAGGATTCTTAGCTTTGAATTGGCAACATGTAGGAAGATTATGCATATGTAGACCAAAGTCAGACAGATACACAATTTGCAGGTACTGGTGAATGTAGTCATATTTTTGTGTTTAAAGGCACTTGGGCCTTTATATTAACTGGACAGGATCCAGCGATACATGTTTTTTTTGTGAAAATAAAGCTTATTACATGCTGCCGAAAGGCTGGTGTGGACCTTGTTTCCTGGGAGTAGTGTTTCCAAAAATGTATTATGTTGACAGAATTTATGAACAAGTCTGGGATGAGAAATCAAACACCAGAGTTAAAAGAGGAGCAAGTGCCTCAGAGATAGTGGAAGATATGTTTGGCGCGATAATTTCATCAGTGGGAGTTATCTTAATGACCTCATGATTAGAAAATTGTCAACAACAGTAGATGAGCTATCTACCGACGCATGAGCTATGTTATTAATGGACAAGGAGATGGTTGCTGTGAGATCAATGGCTTTGCAAAATCGCCTTACGTTAGGCAGCTTACTTGCACAGGAGGGTGCAGTTTGTAAGACATTACATGTGCAACATTGTTTTACATACATACTTGATAATATTAAGGTGTTAAGAAACAACATTGCAAACATGACTGACCTGAAGAGAGATCTGAAAAGTCTGACAGACACAGGTGCATGGGAAGTGATTTGAAATGTTTTTTTAGCCATTGGAAAAGGGGATAGTATGAACAACCTTGAGACTGCTGTTGATTGTGATATTGTGTGTTATAGGTACTCTTGGATTTTACAAACTGTACAAGATACTTAAAGAGAAAAGAGAAAAGAATGGGCAGATGAAAGAGAAGAAAGAAATGGAGAAGAGGAGAAGCATTTAGTATTGTAATATCAAGAAAATGGAGCAGACCTTATCGAAATAAGACATTGAGATTTTGAATTGTCTCACTGAAATGAGAATTTTGCCTTTTTGTCATCAAAGGAGGGACTGATAGAGTGTATATTTAAGCACTGATCCTTGTGCTACAGAAGTCAGCAGATTGTGACAAGTTTAAGCTCATAAAACGTAGAAGAGATAAAGCTAACGTAGAAAGCTGCACTGACAGACATTTGAAATATGCCATTTGCTTGTATTTCATAATTCGGCATATGTACGTTTTCGAATTAAATCACAAGCTGGGAAGTTAAAGTTGACATTCAAATGTAATCTAGCTTCTAAACTCATAACCAATATTGAAACGAATTTAGATTTCTTGTGTTTTCTGAAAGATTATTGACTTGAAAATACGTGCAAATGAGAAAATGCACATCTCTGTTATACCTAATCTAATGCAATAACAAAACTTTTACAACTTATAATGAAATGTATTACTTATACAGTTGAAATATTATTAATGCTGAATTTTTAAGTTTGTATACTATATGTGGTTTATTAACAAGTACTTTTTAAATGCGTTATTTGTTTCTTGTGTTAGCATACCTGAGGCCTACAGAGCTTGCATTTCGCATTCATGTAAATGTGCTGAACTGTTTTTTCTTCATAACGTGAAACATTCTTTCATATTTATTTCCCATGAGAAGCAAAGTCCCATTTGTAAGAAATCTATTGTGTAACCGTAGAAGAACTGTATTTATTTGGCCTTAGGTTGGATATAATGCAGGAACACTGTCTGATTTGTACAAGATTGTTACAACGGTTTGGAGTCACACAGAAAGAGAAGATGTTCTCATGAAAGACCTAGGAGAATGTTGGTCTGTTGCAAACTGAAGACTGCAAATGCTCCTAATTGGGTGATGCCGCTTTTTCAAAATATGAACTTATTCTGGTAGCCAATCGGAACATTTCATGTGGATTAATATGTCGTTGCTAATCAAACCTTGCTCAAATGCAGATGTAGAAGAGACACAGAGCAGTCTTTGTCTTGTCTTGCTCTGAGCCAAACACTTTCCTGATACTTGCTGATAAGATGCTTTGCTGATGAAGATTCCCTGAATGCTGTATTCCTTGGAGAGGTATCTTCCTCTCTGCCACTCACCCTTGCCCCTTCACATGCCATTTTTAGGTTAGAACTCTCCACATTGCTGATGCTTCTTTTACTTTTTCTTAGTTAGTACCCAGCACCCCGAGCTTTTATATTTTACAAATTATTTGTGTTCCTTTTTGCATCTTTGTATTTTGCCCACATGTGTTACACACCAAACATGAATGTCCCTAATTTGGCCATAGGGTTGATCAGTGCCCATCCACTAATTATTGATTTGGTTGAATTTGAATTGAGCAAAATGAGTGAAATCTGAGCATTGTATGATTTCTGTGTCTCAGATGTTTCTGTTGATTTTCTGTATCATTCTTCCTGAATGTTTAGTTTTATTGATGTTCGTGTGCCTGAACTTATTTCGCCCCCTTAGGCAATCCTTAGTGATTATGTACCTCTATAACTTGGTTTTAAGCATTGTCTACATGACTTTGAGCTTGTGTTTGTTATAAAGCTTTGAACTACATTCCTGATAGGAATTTTCCTTCTGTGGCAACATTGGTCATGGCGTCTAAATTATTGGGATGGTGTTGTTGTTTATGGTTCACCACACAACTTTCTGGTTCAAAAGGTCCGTCTACCTCATTGTGCATTTGATTCCTGCAAAGGATTAAAAATGCATTCACACAAGCACTAGTAAAACCAATTGGTTTTGCAATGAGTGAAAGATAGGATGAAAGAAACATTTTAAGAAATATATGAAGACTTCTAAACTTCATTAAGGGAAAGTGAGGCCCACTATAGATGGTGTTGAACACTGCTTACTAATTGCAAAATAGGAATGGAAGTTTGACATAATGGCAGCTACTTTAAAACATTGCATAATTAGAATCAGAACCCTGTGTGTCATTCTGTCCAAGATAGTTCAATGAATTTTCTGTGGTGTTTGCACAGAAAAACAATCCTTTACTAATGACCCACTTGGTGCTTTATTTGAGCTGTTGACTGCAGGTGGGGCACTCTGGCACTAATGTTTCATAATCAGACATTTACTCGGAGCAATAGAACGTAAAATACAAAAAGGAGAAAGAAGGACAGAGATCAACACAGAAAAACAGTGACTAAGTGAGAATGCAGTGACAAAAAATAATGTGCAAAATGTGAGATGAAAGGGCAGGGAGCATTTGGTGATGGACTGAAGAGGTCATGGCACCAATTATTTTATCAATTAAGCACTGGAACCATTGACATAGCTAAGGCTGCTCATGGAGTGATACAGGCATATGGAGGAACACAAACAAGCCATACAATCAAACTAACAGGAAGTTAGTTTTTCCAGCTGAAGCACGCGTTAACCCCTTGGTCGCCAAGGACGTAATGGTTATGTCCGGTGGCGAGGCGCTGAGGTGCCACTGGCATAACCATTACATCCTGGGACCAGCCCTCGGGGGAAGTGTTAGCGCTCCCCACAAGGGTCTACCCCCCACACCCCAGGGCAGGGATGGAAGGGGAATCCCCCTTCCACCCTGACCCCCCATCTAATGACCTCAGCGCGTGATCGCCATTCGCTTCCAGCGCGTCTCAGGAGGAAGAGGTGAGTTTCTTTTCCAGCTGGGAGGATTGCAAAGAAAGAGGCATTGGGGAAAGAAATGGTTTTCCTTTCCCTCAATGTCTCTTTCAGCATTCTTGCTGCCCGATCGTGATGCGATCGGGCAGCAGAAATGCCCTCTAGACACCAGGTATTTTTTGATTTGGTGTGATTTTATGTGTTGGGGAGAGACCCCTTAGGCAAGGGTCACTCCCATTGGGGGGCATACTGATTATTGCCATTTCTGAATCCATTGGGTGCAGATTGGCCTCTTAATTTTAGGCCAATCTGCCCCCAAGGGGGGCAGAAGCCACTGGAACCCAGGGATTGTTTTTTTGTGTTTTTTTGTGTTGGGGGGCCACCCCTCCCCCCCCCCCCAAAGTGGGAAAAGCACTGTTGGGCAGTTCTGCCACACTTGGGGGCAGATCAGCCTATTTTTTTAGGCCCATCTGCCCCCAACGGGGTAGAAGCCACTTAGTGCCAGGGATATTGTGTGTGTGTGTTTTGTGTGGAGGGGCAGCCCCTTGGGCAAGGGTCACCTCCACAAAGGGGGCAATATATTTTATGCAATTTCTGCCCCCTTGGGGGCAGATCAGCCTATTCTTTTAGGCCATCTGCCCCAAGTGGGGGCAAGAAGCCACTTGAA
This sequence comes from Pleurodeles waltl, assembly GCF_031143425.1. NCBI lineage: Eukaryota > Metazoa > Chordata > Amphibia > Caudata > Salamandridae > Pleurodeles > Pleurodeles waltl. Next base: position 382,812,140 of record NC_090438.1, read on the forward strand.
GCCAGGGATTATTTTTGTGTGTGTTTTCTTGTGTGGGGTCAGCCCCTTGGACATGGGTCGCTGACCCCAAAGGGGGCAAAGCACTGTTGGACAGTTCTCTTCCAATTTATTAGAGGCCCATTTGATCTTGTGTGTGTGTGTGTTTTGTGTGGGGGCATTATAATTTACACCATTTCTGCCCACCTTGGGGGCAAATCGGCCTATTATTTTTAGGCCAATTGGGGGCAGAAACCACGATCACACCAGGGATTTGTTTACTTTTGTTTTTCTTTGTGTGGGGGTGGCCCCTTTGGTTAGGACCCCCCTCAAAGGGGGCACAGCACTGTACACCATTTCTGCCCTTTTTGTAGGCCCATCTGGCCCCCAGGGGGGCAGAAGCCACTAAGGCACCAGGGATTTTTTAGTTTTAGTAAATTTCAGTACAGGGGAGCAGCCCATTGGGCAAGGGTTGCTCCCCTTTGGGGAGCAATATGGTTTACACCATTTCTGCCCCCCTTGGGGGCAGATCGGCATATCATTTTTAGGCTGACCTGTCCCCAACGGTGGCAGAAACCATAGTGACACCAGGGATTGTTTACTTTTGCTTTTTTGTGTGCGGGGTGCAGCCCCTTGGGTTAGGGTCACCCCCAAAGGGGGCAGAGAACTGTAGACCATTTCTGCCCCCACTTGGGGGCAGATCGGCCTATTTTGTTTTGGCCCATCTGCCCACAAGGGGGGCAGAAGTCACGAAGACACCATGGGAAATTTATAAATGTTTGGTGGCAGGCGTTTGTCGACTAGCAAAGTACTTGCATTTGTGATTATAATTTGTTATTTCTCCTTTTTGTTCTAGTTCAAAGATTTTGCTTCCATTCCTGTGATTCCTTGTAGTTTTGGCAGTGGTTGACCAGTAGTTTGCGTAGTTGCATGTTTTAGGTAAGAAAAAATAATTTACTCCAAATGACTATTGTTGCCATGCATGAATGAAATTTTGTAAGTAGTATACTAAATGCAGGATTGTGTGTGAAATTGTCTTTAGATTAGTGCACGATGATATCTGTGCTGTCTTATGTGTAATTTTCTTTTCTTTTTTTCTTTTTCAGAGGGATATCATTGTTGATTGATGTGGCTGTGCAGAGTAGTTGCTGGTTAGTCCAGCTTTTTGAAGGCAAGTGAGTGGTATAGTTTTAGAGTTTAGAACTCTTAGTGATAAAGCCACATTTTGATTATTACTTATCTTACATAGTGCTGGTTGTTGGTGGTGCATTTGTTCAGTTACTTTTCGTAGGAAGGATCATGGGTATCCATGGGATGACCGCTCAGCAGGTTGTTTGTGTGCTTTTTGAGTCCTCTTCTGACCATTATTTTGAGACTGACTCTGCATGCGAGGCAGAGGAGGAAGTTAAAGATTCTGGAAGTGAATTGTCTGTCAGAGAGGAATCATCTGATGATGAAACCACTCTCAGTGCTGATGTAGTGCGTGTTTTAGAGGAGGACACTGATGTGCCTGAAGTGCATCAGCCAGCGGCTGAAAGTCTTCCCATTGGAAGACCTGAACTCTGGGTTGTCCACACATGGAGCAGCCACAGTTGCCTGCCTTTACTGGTCTCCCAGGGTGTAGAGTGAATATGGAAAACTTTTTGCCTGTCAGTTTCTTTGAGTTGGTTATGGACAATGTATTTTTAGAAGAGATTGTTGAACAGACTAATTTGTATGCGGAGCAGTATTTGAGGGACAATGCTGCTAGACCTAGAGGCAACACTCTAGAGCTAGCTGGTGGATTCCCACAAATCTGGAAGAGTTGAAAAAGTTATTGGGTTTAACTTTTTTGATGGGGCTGATAAGGAAGCCATCACAGTCCTCATATTGGTCTACTAGTCCCTTGATGGCAACGGCTATATTTTCTGCAACCATGAGTCATAACTGATATGAGCTTTTTCTTCGGATGCTGCATTTTGTTGATAATGCTTTAGCCTTGTCATGAGATCACCCTGATTCAGACCATGTTCTTAAGATTAGGCCTGTCCTTGATCATTTTGTAGATCGGTTTTCAGAGGTCTATGCTCCAGGCAAAGAAATTGCTGTAGACGAGTCTTTGGTCTTGTTCTAGGGTCGTTTGCTTTTTAGGCAGTATTCGTAGCAAGAGGGCACGGTATGGAATTAAATTGTATATGCTGTCTGAAGTAGTACAGCATATGTTTATAATTTCCGTGTCCACACTGGTAGGGATTTCAGTATTGATCTTCCTGCTTGTCCACCCACTTTTGGATTTAGCGAGAAAATTGTGTCGGAACTTGATAGATGACTGTTTAACAAAGGTACCATTTGTACTAAGATAACTTCTACACTGGAGTGCAGATGTTCAAGGAATTGTTCAGGGTGGACACTGTTGCTTGTGGCACAATCCGTTCTAACCGGAAAGCCTATCCAAGGGAACTTGTCTGTACAAAACTTGCGAGCGGACAGTGCAGTGCCTTGCGGAATGATGAGCTGCTAGCTCTGAAATATGCAGACAGGAGGGATGTCTACATGCTAACTACCATCCATGATGAGAGTACTTCCCCTGTGACAGTTTGGGGTGAGGTTGCCGAAGTGGGCAAACCTGTGTGCATTTTGGACTACAATAAACACATGGGTGGTGTTGATAGAGTAGATCAGAGGTTGCAACCTTACACTGCTGCTTGTAAGGCTTACGTTTGGTATAAGAAATTAGCGGTTCACTTGTTCCATTTGGCAACTTTTAATGCTTTTGTTGTGTTCAAGAATAGTTCTCCAGAGTCAAGGATGAAATTTGTGAAATTTCAGGAGTCTGTGATAGCGAGCCTTGTTGTGCTGGAACAGGCAAGAGTTCCTAGAGAAGCAGTGGTGGAGGATGTGGCTGGATTGAAAGATCTCCACTTTGCTGCGCACATTCCTCCCACAGTCAAAAAAGACTTTCCTGCAAAGAGATGTAGAGTCTGTGCTCGAAGAGACATCTGGAAGGAGAATCAGAAGTACTGCCTGGATTGTCCTTCAAAGCCTGGGCTGTGTGTGGGCGGCTGTTTCAGGAGTTACCATTATTGGGCGTTACCGTGAGTGTAAACTGCTTGTTTTATATTTTCACATGTTCAGTTTCACGGTTGGCATTACTGTCATGTATTTAGTTAGAGCTTTTGTGTTTGCAATTTTGTACTTAATTCTAATTAGTCAGTGGTTTCTTTGTTGTTTAGAAAAAAAGTGATGGCAGTGTGCATGGAGTGGCGCTTGGCTGACGGTGTGCGTGGAGTGGCACTTGGCTGGCAGTGTGCGTGGAGAGGCACTTGGTCAGCTGTGTGCATGGATTGGTGCTTGGCTGGTGGTGTAAATAATGACTTGCTGTTGGCCACTGCAACACACTGCTAGTCAAACGCCAGTCCACACACTCCCATCAGCTGGTGTGATTGCTGTGTCAGGCACGTGGACATATGAAAGTGATGGAACCTTGAATGCGCTATCTATTGATGCGAGTGTTGTAATGTGCTGGGTCCGTGGCTGGCGGCGTGAATGGTCTTGTGCATGTCATGAATGAAAGGTGTGTAAAGCAGTTGGTGCCTTGTTGCGGCTTTACAGCTCACTAGCTGTGAGTCACTGGTTCAGTTTTTTGCCCTTTCAGTTCTTAACAGTGCATTTAATTTTTGTGAAATCTCTTGTTATAAAATTTTATCTCCTGAACCATCACTCATCATCATGCCAAATCCAACCAGTATGTGTGGCAAAAATGAAAAAAAACTGATTCGCTGTAACCAGGCTTCGAAGCACACCCGTGACATGCTAGGTGTCTCGGGTGGGACCCCGATGATGAAGCATGCCACCAACTTGGTTGGCGGGTGAAGGGTCTTTTTAACATAACCTAAGTGCATTTCTTTTCACAATTTTTGTGTTTGGAACATCACAGAAGGACGTGGATACATCAAAATTGTCCATTACAAGTCTACCTTTTTTTCCGGGGGAGGTGGGGGCATCTGGATTTTTGGTCCCGGCACAATGGTTCTACAAAGAAAAGTGTGGAAATGTGATTTTTTTAACCTATATTTGAGGTTTGCAGAGGAGTCTGGGGAAAGAAAATGTTGGAGGATCCACACAAGCCACACTTCCCCTGACTCCTCCGGGTGTCTAGTTTTCAAAAATGTCTGGGTTTGGTAGGCTCCCCTAGGTCCCCCCCCCGCAAAAACAGGTAGTTTTGTAATAGATCATTTTGATGTGTCCATGTTGTGTTTTCGGGCATTTCCAGTTGCAGGCACTAGGCCTATCCACACAAGTGAGGTACCATTTTTATCAGGAGACCTGAGAGAATGCTGGGTGGAAGGAAGTTTGTGGCTCCCCTCAGATTCCAGAATTTTCTATCACAGAAATGTGAGGAAAAAGCGTTTGTTTTTCCCAAATTTTGAGGTTTGCAAGGGATTCTGGGTAACAGAACTGGGTGAGAGCCCCACAAGTCACCCCATTCTGAATTCGGCCAGGTGTCTAGTTTTCAGAAATGTCCAGGTTTTCTAGGTTTTCTTAGATGCCAGCTGAGCTAGATGCCAAAATCAACAGCAAGGCACTTTGTAAAAAACAGGTCAGGTTTCTTTGGGAAAATATGATGTGTCCATATTGTGTTTTGGGGCATTTGCTGTTGCAGGCACTGGGCCTACCCACACAAGTGAGGTACCATTTTTATCGAGAAACTTGAGGAAATGCTGGGTGTTAAGATAATTGGTGTTCCTCCCAGATCCCTGAACTTTCTATCACCGAACTTTGAGGCAAAGGTGTTTTTTTGCCACATTTTGAGATTTGCAAAGGATTCTGAGTAACAGAACCTGGTGAGAGCCCCACAAGTCAACTCATCCTGGATTCCCCCAGGTGTCTAGTTTTGAAAAATGCACAAGTTTGCTAGGTTTCCCTAGGTGCCGGCTGAGCTAGAGGCTAAAATCCACAGCTAGGCACTTTGCAAAAACACATCAGATTTCAATGTAAAAATGTCATGTGTCCATTTTGCATTTCCTGTCGCGTGCATTAGGCCTAACCACGCAAGTCAGGTACCATTTTTATCAGGAGACTTGGGGGAACACAACATAGATCTGACATGGCAGGAAAAAGTTACAGAGTAAAACGTGGAGAGAAATGGCTGTTTTTTTTTACCTCAATTTCAATATTTTTTTTATTTCAGGTGTTATTTTCTGTATGAAAACCTTGTAGGATCTTCACAAATGACTTCTTGCTGAATTCAGAATTTTGTCTATTTTTTAGAAGTGTTTAGCTGTCCAGGACTCAGCATTGGTTTCACATCCATTTCTGTCACTAACTGGAAAGAGGCTAAAAGCACATATATAGTAAAAATGGGGATTGTCCCAGTAAAATGCCAAAATTGTGTTGAAAAATTTGTTTTTCTGACTCAAGTCTGCATGCTCCAGAAAGTAGGGAAGATGGTGATTTTAGCACTGCGAACCCTTTGTTGATGCCATTTTCAGGGAAAAAAACACAAGCTTTCTTCTGCAGCCCTTTTTTTTTTAATGAAATTTTCGCATTATTTTGGCTAATTTCTACATCTCCTCTGGGTGAACGCACAAACTCTGGGTATCTCTAGAATTCCTAGGATGTTGGAAAAAACAGACGCAAATTTGGCATAGGTAGCTGATGTGGACAAAAAGTTATGAGGGCCTAAGCACGAACTGCCCCAAACAGCCCAAAAAAAACTTGCCACCTGAGAGGGAAAAGGCCTGGCAGCAAAGGGGTTAAAGCGCAAAAATGAAAACAAAAACACCCAGTGTGTCGAAGGCGTTAGCTCACCCCATCTTTGCAAGAGCGGTATTATTTCTAAGGCTCCCAGTTTTTCGTTTGTACTGATTTTTACAGATTAATACAGACAAAAAACTTTATCATATTTGATATGGATAATTACAGAAAATAGCTTTTCCTTTGGACGATTCTCACTGCTGTCAATCATTAGTGCTAGGTCAGTATGAGTGCAGATTGGCATGTAGTGGAGTTAAAAAATAAAAATAAAAATACTAATGGATCTTAAATAACTGCAACAGTAAAGCTGTTTACAGTGTTCTATAACACAAATAGTTTCAAATGACATAATTGCAATTAGAACATTGCAATGCTGGGGGCTCCATTGAAAACAATGGAGTGCTGCGGGCTTTTACTGGCCGGTAAAAGCCCGCAGCGCCAACATTCCAATGTTCGCTTTGTTCACAGCAACAGCTGTGAACAAAGCCTCACGGAGTCCGAGGGGATTTTAATCCCCTCGGGCTCCGTGAACATTTTTTTTTTTAATAGAACATTCTGCCCTGAGTGGCAGAATGTTCTAATAGCCTTAGAACCCGCCGTAGCGGGCTCTACCGGCTATTAAAGTCCCTCTCCCTTGTTAAATGCCCTCGCCTTCGGCTCAGGCATTTAACGCGGGGAGCGGGTCTTTAATAGCCGGTAGAGCCCGCTATGGCGGGTTCTAAGGCTATAGTAGTTGGCTGAAATCTGTTGGGCATTCAAACATAAGAAAGTTTTATCGGTTAAATAAATGTGGAAATATATTCATGGCTCCCTCATTTTTTACACTAAGAATAAAAGTTATTGATAAATACAGATAACATTTGCAAAAATTGATAAATGTAGACAGAAATGTCAAAAAATAAATGTCATAAAATCGGGAGTCCTAATAATAGCCTATCAAGAGAGGGCTTTAATGCATGAAAAAGGGTGGGCCTCTGAACCGCATGCACTCCTTGCGATGTTCATGTCTGTTTGCTTTGTAGTGCTGAGAGAGAGTAGCTTATATAATAAATATTAACATGAAATGATTATGAACTAATGTGTAATAATGCTGCATAGAAAATGTATTAATGTATTGTGCTAAAACGTACGCTTGAAATGTGCCCACGGGGAGTGGCCGCCAACATATACGGGGATTAATGAAACTGACTAATAATGTTGAAATATTATATTATGATATGATTTATCAAATTAATAATAGGTATAAGTAAAGGCTTTTGCTAATAAATTATTAGGCCTTAGTTAGCATGGGTCGAGGCCTAGCTGCCTGACTCACATATTAAATGTGTTTTTCTTACGTGCAGTGCTCTGACTTTCTGAAGGACATGAACTCTTTTTTTCTCCAAACTAGAAGCTGAATGTAACTGTATTAGATCCGTTCTCATGAAATTCGACTTGCTTGTAGAAACATTTTAGCTGAACGCAACAGTGTAGATTACTAGCAGGTACAAGGTCGCCTAAACCGGTACAAACAATGGAGTCACTGACTGAAGATGTGCAAAGGACCACAAGACTATGAAATCATACCGGACATTCCACCCGCTGAAGACGTGAATCATAAGGACCAATAAAATACGTGAGAACTGTTATGAGGTGACAAATTTGATGAAGTAATCGGAACTCTATTGGAGGGAGATAGTGGGGTGCAACCCCTTGTCCAACCAAATTTTAAGGAAATGGGATAATAACCCTTGACACCAGGAAGTAAATTAGACTAGAGAACAGGAGAGAATAGGAGAGAGTTAAGGGAGACCCTGATGCGATTTGCTATGACCCAGACACTTTGTCACTCTGCATGGAGACTTTGCTGTTTGGTTCTTAAAACCAATCCTGCCTTATATTGCCTGATTACACTTTACCTCCTTATTAGGGAAGTGCCCCCTTTTTCCCCGTTTGCTGTATTCCTGATGATGAACCAACTGATGTCCTGAGGACGAAGAGCGAACCTGAGTGCTGACTCAAATACGGAGGGTAACTATATGACAATGAAATTGTAATTGTCTGTTTGCTTTTCCTTTCTAGGTACCAACTGCTTCTTTTGACAGAGACCATATCTAGATGTTTTCTAAATTGGTGTTACTAAATTGTGTTGCATGAAGCCCAACATGCTAATGCTAATTCGAGGTTAGGAAAGGGGTTCACTAAAACTGACGCAAATAGACAAATGACTGAATCTATGCTTTGTTGAATAACGTGATGATACTCTGCTGAAGTGAATCTATGTTGACGCCGTGTTATGTTCTAATATTCGTGATTCTTGCTTTGATGAAATCTTATCAGGGTTGCCATATTGTGACTATGCTATTGTGTGTTTGGATTTGAGACTAATAAACTTGCTAGTAGAATTGTAATCAATAGAGAATAAAAATCCACAAAATCATACTAAAACTTGCGTGGTTATTCATGACTGAAAGGTCATGGTGGTTTTCTAGTTTATTAAATGTCTTTGATTAATTTGAATTGTGGCATTACTGTGAACTTTGATGACATTATTGACATATTGATTGACATGCTGATTAGCTGTCTCGTCCTAAGGTGTCTTCAATCAGGGTCAAAAGATTCATTGGCCTAAAACGAGTCCCAAAGTGAGTAAATTAGTCATAAAGGGACGCCTTAACAGTTCTGACATGTCGCCAAGAGCCACTTTGTGACATAGGGCCTGATTACAACTTTGGAGGAAGGTGTTAATCCGTCCCAAAAGTGACGGATATACCACCAGCCGTATTACGAGTCCATTATATCCTATGGAACTCGTAATACGGCTGGTGGTATATCTCTTTTGGGACGGATTAACACTTCCTCCAAAGTTGTTATCAGGCCCATAATCTCTTACTGTTTATCAAGTTCGAGATATGCCTCCTCCAGGTTTTAAGCTTGATTTGCCCTAAAATCACTGCAGCCCAGTGGCGTAAGTAAACTTAAGCCCCTCCCCTCCCCCTGCAAAGTACTAGTAAGGAGCCTCCTCCCACCTGGACCCAGTCAGGGGCCTACCGCCCGTGCACAGTGCTCGTTGGGGGCTGGGGTGGCTGCGCACCGCGGGGGCTGGTGGGGCCTTTCTTACGCCACTGCTGAAGCCCTAGTAGTATTTATTTCCTAAATTAATGCTATGCTGGAAAACAGGGTTCAAGACCAAAACATGCCCTCACCAGTGCATTGCCTTTAGCCCATTATGCCAACCACAGCTTCACGTTTTATTACCTTCAGGTAACGCACAGAAATAAGTTAATGAAATAATTTAATGACTAGAGCCAGCCTCTATCTGAATGAGAGTTAGGGATTATTAACTCAAGGGTAATAAACGATTCCTTCTCTGTTGTCGGAATGTGGAAAACAATTGCATTTGAACGTAATCCGTGCAGGTGTCATTAGCAGTTAAACAGTTTAGTGCCATTTTATTTTAAACGAATTCACAGATCGTTACTGTCTACAATTGAACTGACCTACCGGACATGAACACATTTTCAGAAAAGTGCGTGGGGGGGCTTGCTGAAATCATAACGGGAACGGGCAGTTTGTTAATCGTCATGACATCATTATGATTCACAACCATAATGCATTTATGTTATAACATCATTCTTCCTCGTGGTCAGGCATCTAGTACGAATAATCTGTAGAGACTCGTGAATTTCAATATAAAATGGTAATGATATTTTCGTTTGCAAGTTCTCCTAAAGGCAGTCGCTTGTATGTTCTACAGACAACATTTCCAAGCGCAAGGTGTAGTTTGCTACCCTTTCAGTGGAACACAGTCACAATGCAGCTGTCCATCATGTACCCCAACCCCAAAAAGGACAGCTGCTTTGTTATTGAGAGGGTGGGACCAGAACAAGCAATTGCATGCTCATTGTTACAACAGGTACTTTAACCTGGCAAGCTATCTCAGCAGATTCTTGTTTTTGATAATCAACATTTTATATTACATTTTGCGTTGAAAAACAATTAAACAACACCTCAGTACACACACTGCTGCATAATAATGATGATTCCACCACATGCATTCCCCTGTAAGGGTCCAAAGAGACATTAAAACATACCATAATATGCCCAGCACTTCCCACAGACTTTCCCCTGTTTTTGAGGACAGCCCCTGGCTAAGTTTATTGACCCCTCCAATATGGCGCTCTAGTCCACTGTCGCCCCTGCAAGGTCATAGATAGGGGATTCACTGAATTCCAGTGCCTAGCAATGTCTTTTTAGCGAGCATGGTTCCAATCCCCAACAAAGTGCAATCTCCCCGGCTCCCTCCAAGATCCTCAAGAATACCCAGTACTGCAAAACGAGTGGGGGTTGCAATCATGGACGTCACCTAAGGGTCGTCATGGCGTCTCAGCTGCGACCCCTGGCACTTTCTTTGCGATCCCGGGCTTCAGAGGTGCCAAAATCAGTGCCAGAAGCACAATGGCAGTGCGTCCTTAGGGGCATCGGTTAAGGCTCTTTTGTCCTATTTTTCTCTCATTTTTTTATTACATAGTAATATAGTAAGTTTATGCATAATAGTAAATAACGTTTAATTATTCTATATTAGTGTAATAAACATACAATTAGCTGGATTATGACCCTCCCTGGCAGCTGAGGTAAGTAAAAAATGCTTTTAAATGGATGTTGTGCGTGTGCTTGAGGGTGTGTTTTAGTGAGAGAGAGTGTGTGTAAGTGTGAATGTGTGTAAGCATATGTGTGTGAATGAAAATGAAGGTCAAATAGCATGTGATGTCACTTCCGCTACCCTGGGATTTTGCTGAATTGACGTTTATGGTTCCAATACTTTTCAAAGGACCTTCGTGAGTGCAGCAAAGATTCTCTGTCAGCATAGTGTAATAAGAGGACATCCCCAAACCATGAGGAAAAAAACATCCCACTGCTCTAGACAGAAACAGACAGGTTTAGTAATTCTGTTTGCATGTCACTATCTGGAAGGAGGCTAAAAGCACACAAAAAATAGTGAAAATGGGGTATGTCCCAGTAAAGTGCCGAAATTGTGTTGAAAAATGTGGTTTTCTGATTCAAGTCTGCCTGTTCCTGAAAGCTGAGAAGAAGGTGATTTTAGCACTGCAATCCTTTTGTTGATACCATTTTCAGGGGGAAAAAGCATGAGCTTTCTTCAGCAGCCCTTTTTTCCCATTTAAAAAAAAACAAAAAAAACATAATTTTCGCTGTATTTGGCAAATTTCTTGTTCTCCTCCAGGGGACCCACAAACTCTGGTGCCCTAAGTATTTAGGCTGAATAAGTTGGAGCCATGAGGAAAGGAGCAACCCCCTGAAAGGACAAAAGGGCATCTCAACAATCATTGTCAGCTAATGGTCCCAACCATTCCTTCCAATGTGTTTTTAAGGACAAAAAAATCAGGCAGGTTGATCACTACAGACTTGCATGTCTGTGGTATAACCCCTTTTCCTTAAGATCTTGACCTCGAGTGGGCTGTATTTAGGTAAGTGTCTGAGAGAGTCCAGATGGGACATAAGTGCGTGGCACACTTGTAAATATTGAAAACATTTAGATTATACAAGTCAAAACCAGCTTGGAGATGTAAAAATGATTTCATTTGCGGTCCTCAAGGGTTGCTGTGTGCTGCAGCCAGATTACCCACCACAAGAGTGGTTTGAGCGTAATCTTCCAGTTCCATCCAGTCTATCTCAGGGCAGATCGTCATGTGACCAAGACCACTCAGGTGACCTAAAAGAAGGCGAGAGGAAAAGGGTTCCCGTAGAGTAACGGCACAAAAGACTCCCATCTCCCACAAGTGCAACCTCCAGACAGAAGGCAGAGTCATGCCACCAACCATTCAACCAATTATTTATCACCAGTAATATAGATGTATAGCTGGCATTCCCATCCCCTATCATACAGTGATTGTACACACTTGCTGAAGGTCAACCAGGGGGCTGGTTCTGCCACAGAAATGGGAGAGTTTTTACAAACCGTTCCTTGTGCCAGGACCGGGGGATGAGCAGAAGAGAAGCTCTGGAGGATTTGCAATACTCGTGGCAGCCCCATCATTTTAAATAGGGCTACCCTGACCAGAACATTGAGTGGAAGCTTGTCTCATTTGCTGAGGCCACCTTAGTCTTAGGAATCTGGGGCCTCAAATTCAGATTCCAAGCCAAATTAAGCTCCAGAGCTATATGAATACCCAAATACTGGAAGTTAATCCTAGGGATCGGTGGCACTGACTGCCACTCCATTAAATCCCTACCACCTTTCAGTGGAACCAGAAGGGACTTGGCCCAGTTAACTGTAATCTCCATAGAGGGTCAGTATCGAGATCAAGCAGGGCTCTTACAGATTCTTAAAAACAGTTCCATCCAAGACCAGCGATGAGTGTTATCTCATGACTGCCCACCAAATATTAGTAAATAAATAAACATTGCAATTCCTGCTGTATTTTACTTTTCAAATTCTCTGCTATGATAGCTTCCTTGTCGGTCCACAAAAGACGAACAGTGTAGCTATTTAATGATCTCCCTGTGTTACTGTACTGTTGAAAGACATACGAGTTTGTGGTGGCCATTTTGTAACTGACCAATGTTGTATCAGTATTCGATAGAGTGTTAAACAATAAAAGTCTCTTTGTTAGCAGAGGAATGTATAAATCTGCTGTTTTACAAGTTATAGGGAAACACCAATGATAAGTTTAATGAGAGGCGCTCTGAAAATGAAACATCATTATACCAAAGTCTGTTTTATAATAGCAACTACTTCCAATTGTTTTTGGCTGTAGATGCAAGCCCTACATATAGCATAACCCATACTGAGTGAAAGATTGAGACGTCATTGTCTAAATTCAAACCTGTGACCAGCAAGTTATGTTAACGCTGAATTTTACTAACAAATTCTCATGTATTCTGAACCTTAAATCTGCATAGAAAATGAATTAATATAGAGAAATAATACACAACTTTGAAAATGTGCCTACTTGAGTGACCACCAATCATCACAAAGTGTCTTTATTAACTGCTTATTAATGTAAAATATCATGCTCATATTCAAATTAATGTAGCAGTATATTACAATAATGGTCATCTATTATGTATTTGCTTTATTAATCATAAGCCTTAAGTTAGCGAGGTCTTGGGCATAGTTGCACTGCCTCATGTTAAGATGTATTAAACGAGTCACATGAAATGGATGCCTAGAGAATTAGAGTTGTGTTTTTCCGCCACGCTGACTGAATGTAGTTAACTAAATCTGCTTTCTCTTGAGAACTGCTTGCTAGAATGCATTGTATTAGCTATTGATACTTTGTCAAGTTTGTGTGTGTAAAAAGCGATGTTCCCAGGAACTATCAATGGATGCACTTACTGGAGTACAAGGCGATACAATATTGTTACCTGACGAGTCCGACGATGGGAACAGGAGAAGAGGAGCCAATCATTGACGTGTGAAAGACAATTTTATTTATATCTAAGATTTGAAGTTCTACTTTCATTGGACTAAATGTAAACGTTCAATTCTCTGACCAATAGCAACGTAGGCAGTGTCCTGGATAGTTTTAACTTAACTAGACTACACAGAGAGAGGAGAGCTCACTTTTTCCAAAACTTTTACTGAAAAGTGTAATTCCAATTATCACCATTCCTGAGAGATTTCTATCTTGAACTTTATTGCCATGTCCGATGCTGATGCTGACTGAACTGATGTCCAAGTGACGAAGACAGTCGTAGCTTGCTGAACCATACTGAGGCAAGATATAAGATTGTGTTACTGATTGCCATCTATATTTGCTTTTGTCTTTAGGTACCAACCGCTGATTTGTTAAAGCCATAGCTAGATGTTTTTCCAAATTTGTGTTGACTAAAATTAATTTGCATGAAGCCCAAACATGCTGTTCTAATCAGGTTAGTTAGGAGAATCACTTCAGGATGTTTGCTAAATATTAACAACAGTTGGTGTCTTTTCTTTGCTGAATCTAAATGTATGCTATTTCTATTGCACAGTTATTTTTGCTACTGATTTGTACTGTGACTCTAGAATGTGTACTGATGCATGCACTGATTATATTAAGATTCTTTACAAGATTAGGTCAATCCATTATTGTTTCTCCATAGCTTAATAGCATCGGTAGACTTAGCCCATGCTTGCAAGGAACCCTTAGCTTTGATTACAATTGATGCCACTAAGGCTTTTGACAGGGTCAACTGGCTGTATCTGGATACTCTTTGCCAAGTTTTAAATCTGGGAGGGAAGTTTATAAGAGTATTGCAGAAGATCTACCACAACCCGATTGCTAAAGTGTTTAAAAGAAGAACCAGGCAGGAGTGCCCATTGTCTCCATTGTTATTCAATTTGTATCTAGAGTCTCTTGCTTGCAAGATTAGAAGAGAGCAGAGGATACCCCCGTTTATATGCGGGGGTGGTGTAGGGAGGTAGCCTTGTTCGCAGATGATTGGATGATATACACCACGGACCTCCAACAAACCTTACTGATCTTAGAGGAACAGACGAATGGGTTTGGGCAGATTGCGGGATATGCAGTTAACAAGGAAAAAACTGAAATTATTGCATGGAATATGCAGACGGAGGGTATTCCAATCAAGAGTGAGATTAAATATTTACGAATTACGATAACTCAGGATATAGCAAAAATACCTGAAGTTCATTTTCAGAGAATTATGAGGGAGTCATGCAAACTAATGAAAACTTGGTCCAACCCACACCCAACAATCTTCGGAAGGACTAACCTGGTCATAATGTTTATACTACCCAAATGTTTGTTTATCTTGAATGCAATTCCTTTAGTTTAATAAACTGCAGGATAAAATCAGCAGCTTTATCTGGGCCTCTAAAGGGGTCCGTATTTCATGGAAGAAATTGAGGAGGAAGAATGAGAAAGGGGGGATAGCGATCCCAGACCTCCAACTCTATGCCTGGGCACTCTTTATGAAAAATATGGCTTGGGTAATGAACAGCACGGGGCTGCAGAGTTTGCGCAAATCATGAAAGAAATGATGGTGATTGACAATGGAACGCAAGGAAACTTTCTTTATAAATTTGGGGATCCCAAATACTTAAAAAAAGTTAGGTTTAGAATCATGCAGGATGCTGCATAGCTGTGGTTCGCAATAAGGAAGGCTACAAACTGGCCATATTATAGCCAACATGCTCTTCTTTGGGATTCCCCGGGCTCACCGGTCTGGACTAGGGACGTTCTGGCCAAGCCATTGAAAGAAGCAGGCATTAGGTGTTGGGGACAGGAAGCTGATTCCGTTTGAACATCTGGATGCAGTGGTAGAGGGCAAGTTAGCTAGATTCAAGTATCTCCAAATAGCAAGTTGGGGGAGGAGTGTGAAGGAGGAAATAGGGGATTCAAACAGGATGGAAGAGCTACTCCACCAGCGTAAACCCTGGAAGAACGACTTGGCGAGATGGTATTGGGCATTAATGGAAGTCATCGATGGAGAATTTAATATGCCAGAGGAGATTTGGAAAGAGCTCCTCCCAGGACCATTGGTTAAAGACTTATGGCAAGTATCTACATCTCTTTTGTACTCCACAGTTAAACCTGCCCACTTAAGAAGGAATCATTTGTTTTCAATTCACAGAGCTTTTTGGTCCCCGGAGAAGCTTGCAGGGTAATTCGATCACGTGTAAGAAGTGTGGTTCGGCATTAGCAGACAATGGTCACATGTTTTGAGAGTGCCCTCAGCTGCCCTGGTTCTGGAAAGAGGTTGGGGAAACAATTAATAGCATGCTATCAATCACATGCCAGGTAAGCCTTTCAGTGGTTATCTTTGGGTGTCTTCCTGACTCAGAAGGACTGAATAGGAACCACGCTAAAGTACTTTTTTATATGCTGCTGCTGGCCAGGAAGATGATATGTAGGAAGTAGGTTTGCACTCCCCCCCACTCTTACTGAGTGGATTGATGCTCTGGTGCACAATATGACTTTAGACTTAGGTGCTAGCAAGAGGGAAAGTAAGAAAAATTAGTTTTAGGCTCAATCCGGAGGTCCTATGATTATACCAATGGCTGGCCTCATGGGCTCTGGGGGACACCCATTAGAGATGAGAGCCAGAGATTGGGTTGTCTCCGGATGGGTGCCTGAAAGGGTAGCTCGCCTTGGGTGGATTGACCCATACGAAGAGGCCCCTAGGACGATATTGGCAAAGCTAAATGGGTAGATGAGGACAAAAAAAAAAAACAGTATTGTTTCTGTATGCCTACCATTTAATTCGGAGACTAAGTTACGTGATATCAGCATTGTTAATATAGGGAAATAAACATTCTACTTTTTACATAAAGGTGTGGTTATTCATGGCCAATGGTTCATGGTGTGTGGAAATTACTGACACCCAAGATTATAGATCCTATTGACTGAGAATTGATATTGATTGATATTGTAATTGAGTCTTGTGGTGGGAATTACTCTAAGTGCAGTCAAAAGGTACATCAAACCACTAACGCGTCCCCTTTTAGATTAATTCAAGAAAAGCCAAATAAGGTCAGATGCGCTAAAAGTGATATGGTAGCAGAGTATGATGGTTAGTTTCCTTGAGAACCCATCATCTGAAGTCAAATAGCTTTTTCCCCCCTAGAGACAGATCGAAGAGTATGATGGTTTGCCTCCTTAAGAGCCCATCATAAAGC
Source organism: Pleurodeles waltl (assembly GCF_031143425.1). Classification (NCBI taxonomy): domain Eukaryota; kingdom Metazoa; phylum Chordata; class Amphibia; order Caudata; family Salamandridae; genus Pleurodeles; species Pleurodeles waltl. The sequence continues at coordinate 382,828,473 of NC_090438.1, forward strand.
ATTTTGCCCCCTAGAAAAGAAGTATGAATAGCAGGTCACCCCTAGAAAAGAAGTATGAAATAGCAGGTCACCAGAGTTCGCAGATCGCAGATCGGGTAGAAGAAATTGGTGAAAGTTAGGATCTTCAGAGTTGATGATCCAAAGTGGAGAAAGAATATGTCCCTAATAACTTAGGATGACTTTCCTAGAACCTTGGAGCTTGCTAATCATTGTTTGAAGATGTTCTCGGTATTGTAGTGACAGTATGAATGGAATAGGTTTTGTGCTTGCACAGCTTATGCAAATTTCAGGTAAACTGTGATGTTTGTGAGGGTTTAGGGAGTTTGCGTACTCCAAATGAAGTTGTTGAAGGAGTTTGTGAACTACGCAGTGTAAGAGTAGGGAAGTCATCGAACTTCACATGTGTGTGGCGCTTTGTGCTCAGAAATGTTCCACAAGAATGTTGGTATACGGGCCATGTGAGGTCTGAGACTACGGAGTATATTGAAAAGTGTAAGAGACACTTAGGCCCTCATAATGAACACAGCGGTGTTTACCGCAGTGTTCAGGTTGGCGGTCATTTAACTGACCGACAGCCCCCCTGTTATCCTGCTTGCCGCATAAAGAACATTCTGCTGGGCCGGGACATTGCCGGCAGCTCCATGCTTCTGTGCGACGGGTGCAGCTGCACCCATCGCGCAGATCACTGCCCGTAAATCGGGCAGTGACCTGCGCGTTGGGGCACTGCACAGGGGCCCCTGCAATGCCCATGCCAAGTGCATGGGAAGTGCAGGGGCCCCCAGGGGGTCCCCGGAGCACCCCTTCCACCAGCCTTTTCCTGGTGGGGGAACCTGCCAGGGAAAGGCTGGTGGCAGTACCCTGTCGGATAATAATTCCCTCCACCGTCAGGCTGCCTGTCGGAGGCAGCCCAGCGGTGGAGGAGGACCGCCATAGGCGGCCCTTCCTGTGTTCATTATATGACGGTTCAGCCCGCCATGCCTGTGGCGGTCTCTTCACCCGCCGCCGGCATGGTGGGCTGAACCGCTGGGGTCATAATGACCCCTTAGTTTTTATTGTGATTCATCTGGTTTAGTAGGTCAATCGGGCTTGGTTGACAAACTCAAGAGTGTGTGTTAAAGAGAATAAAAGACTTTTCGAGTGAGATCTGGCGAGTCCTATGTGCACCAGGACAAACCCACTGATCAGTTGAGAGTAAAATTTGCAGGTCGAATTTTGCTTGCGAATCAGGGAAACTGAGAAAGAAAGAGTAGCTGCTAGAGCGAAAAACCATCAGTGAAAAATCTGTAAGGTTTCAGAAGCGATTGTGTTACCTGACATGTAGTAAATGCACAAATTGTTTTTCATTTTGTTTAGTCCTTGCAATAATTTTCCATTCGTTTTGTGTGAATCCGAGTTTAGGAGGACAACCTGAAAGATTTTATCAGCTGCTGTATGTGTGAGTGTGACTTCATTAGAGCCACGCTGGGATAGGTCAGTTAGTGAGAAGGGTCGCACACAGATTGGTGGACAACCGTGAAGCTCAATTGGTTGAGGAGGTCGGCGAAAATAATTCTGGGATTGAAAGTCACTTCCTGATTTGATTTAGAATAACATGAAGGTCACAGAAATGAAATTTCGGCTATAATAAGCTGTCTGGCGCTCATCCCAAATTTTTTTTAAAAGAAATGTTAAAATTGAATAAATATATAAAACGATGGGTGAGCAATGGAGGAGCGGGTGTGGCAGAAAGTAATATGGGACGGGTGGGAGAGGCCTAAATCAGCAGAGGAGGGAGAGCAACTCCAGGGACCCAGAGAAGTGCACAAGTGAGATAAAAGCACACAGGCAAGAGAGAGCAATACAGGGAGAGAGATAGATGCTCACGGTTGAGAGAGAACAACATGTTGCTTTGGGGGGCAGAAGCACATGAGAGAGGCAATTAGAAAACACATGCGCTCTCCTGGAACGTTCATGCAAAAAAAGTTCCCTAAAAGTGAGCAGCGTCAAGACACAAGCAAATAGTCTATGCTCTAGGGGATGGACAAACACAAACTGGACAAGGCAGACCATCAAATATGATGCAAATAAATTAGTGTCAATAAAGCCAACCAATGAAAGCATCCAGAAGGATTTATGCCCACTGTTACTTCTTGGTAAAGTAACAACATGTCATTTTTAACCAGCCAAACAGCTCTGTTGTCTGGTATGCTCAACCTAAAAAAGGTGTTGATATGCTGGCCAATACTACAGTACATCCCTGCATAGATCTAGCACAATGGAACAGTATGTCATCTTCCATAAACCCATACATTTACTTTTTTAACTAAACCTTGCAACTCGTCCATGTTTTAAAATAGGCAAACTGTTTCAACTGCTAAAAGGCCTTCCTTATTAAGATTTCCTACAGATATGATAGACTGATGGTTTGTAAAACATATATTCACAAAGCAAACGTTACACGCAGTATAAATGTCTGAGACATGCAGCAAACTTTCAGCAAGGATTACAAGAAGTAGCAGCAGATCTAACGTATGTAAAAACAACACACATCATTGACGTCAATACATGTAATTGAACAAATTACATTTCACAACCTGAACAAATTATAATTAAGAAGAAAGAAAAGTCACAGAGAGTCTCATTATAATAGACTCTGCAATGATATATGAAAACCCTATCATCAAAAGTCAACTCAGCAGCATGAGGAGTAACAGAGACGGCATCTGACTAGGACGCAAAATTTGGATAGTGCTGCATCCAAGATGGCTGCCAGATCAAATGCGAGCATGTGCCTTCATGATGTCTTGCGTGTGATCTTGCCATCAATCCAGGAAGTGACTGGATGCGGAAGGAGCAAGCTGCCGAAAAGGTACGGGGTGCATGAATTAAATAATGAAAGAAATCAGGAAGTGATTGGAGTCCTAGGGGTCACTCATTTCAGAAAAATACCTTCCGCATGACAGAGCGCTTATGACCCCTGTCCTGCACAGGCACAGGTAAACTGCAGTATAACATTCTGTTCCTTCTTCACTGGAAAAACCCAAAGGGACAAGCTGCCGCCCTTCACATCAGAAGTAAGAAACTGATATGCAGAGTCCAATAGGGATCATCCCTTAGCGCCACTTTTTTCAACATATACATGACAACACTTGCCAACATCATCCAATTGCAAGATATCACTGCCATCTCCTACGCTGGTGAAACCCAACTCATCCTCTCCCCAATGAACAAGACAACCACCAGAAGTAACTTCAGCAACTACATTACCGTGTTAGCAGACTGAATGTAACCAACTGCCTGAAGCTCAACTCTGAAAAGACGGAAGTAGTGATCTTCAGCAACAACGCTTCAATATGGGATGGGACTCCACCTAGTGGCTGTCCGAGCCAGGACCAACAATCACATCCACAGAGCATGCAAGAACTCTGCTGATCATCCTAGATGACAAGATCAATATGACGGCTCAAGTCAACGCAGTGTGTACCTTCTGTATCCACATCCTATGCATTCTGAGAAAGATCTTCAAATGGTTGCCTCAGAACACTGGACGGATCATCACGCAAGCCCTCACCACTAGCAGCCTAATCTATGGTCTCAAATGGCTTCCACATAACACCACACCTCAGGAGGCTTCACTGGCTCCCCATTCACAAGCACAGCCAATGAAATGTCTGAAGCACACATACAAAGCCCTACACAACACAGGACTAGAATACCTGAACCACCTCAGACATTTTCACCAACCCATCATACACCTACGCTCTGCCTCACTTTTACTCGCACACACTCCCTGCATCCGCAAAAGGAAAACTGGAGGGCGCTCATTCTCCTACATCACACCTAAGACATGGAACAATAGTCCACAATACATCAGAGCCTCCCTCTCACTTCTTAAGTTCCAGAAGAAACTGAAGACCTGGCTCTTTTTATGAGCACCTTAGGGACCACACACTGACACACCTGCTAAGCACCTGGATACTCTCTTGGGTGATTACTTCACTATACAAATCAACATAACATAACATAATTTAACATGTGAGGGTGAGTGTGTATTTAAATTTGGGTATTTGTAGTGAACCCCAAGTTATGGCTTGTTATTAGAACAGCAGCAGAGATTAGTGGTAGCTATGTCACATTGCCCCATTCATGTCTCTCTGTTCCTTCGTTTTAACTTCCCAACTGGTGACATAGTAGAGAGGTTGTTTGTCTGGTTCATATCATCGAGCAATGGATGAAGGTGAGAGGATCCTTTGTGCTCGGCAGAGTGGTTCAAATCTGTTCATCGTACAGGTCAAACTTTGACTTGAAAATACAACACATAACAAAGAGTTTTGGCTGAGGGCAGGGTCACTGTTCTCACCTGCACAAAGGAGTGTGTGGCCTGCCCATCTCCCACATCTTGCCCTCAGCTGTGTCATGAGAACTAGTGTCCCAAACATCACCCTGTACTGGCTGCGGTGTTGTCTGAAAGGCTATACATTACCTGGAACCATTATGATATTCATGCTATCACCGCCAAAAAGGAAAAGATGTCAATATCATGGGATGCTTGTTAGCATGGCACTGAACTTTATTTAAAGAAAGAGACACCCTGACTTCATTGGTTTCTTTTTACATTTCAAGTCCTCCGTCTTGTCTTAGTGCCCCCACGCTATCAGCCACTGTTTTGGGATATAAGTTGACCATTTGAGTCAGGCAGTAAGTTTAACTTTTGCTTTTGGAAAATTTCTGTAACCCAGTACAGTGGGATGGACTTGGACAGTAACAGGAATTGTTGGTAGGTGACAGGACCGAACTGGAAAGCCAGCAAAGGAGCCTGCTGTTGATAGGACCTGAGGAGAAGAAGAAAGAATCCCCTTTGGCCTGAGAAACTTTCCTGGCTATCACATTTCTAAGACTCAATTCTTTACAACCATGACAATCTGCCACCCATGAGATAAACCTCAACAAGATCAAGCAACCCATTGCTCATTCCCAGCCTAAAATACAAATCATCAGCCAGATAACAATAGCTAATCCTTTCAACATATCAGCTGAAATACATTTCCAGCAATCTGTGAAAAGTACATTGAAGGAGCAATTGACAATCATGATTTAGGAATGTATGTTTCACCTTCTTAAAATTTACTTATCTGAAAAATGCGTGATACAGAAAGATTCATGGGGACGAGGCATGAAAAGTCAGCAAATAAGAGGAATCCTGCGAATACATACTGAAAGCCTTACCATATGAGCATCTGTAGCAGGAATGATGTAAGCTCCCAGATTAAACCTCCTCATCTCTTGTCGAAGAGAGTTCAGGCGTTCTGTCGTATTTATCACTGTAGGTGGCAGATACTACTCTCATAGGAAAATACAGGGTAACATTAGTAGACAGTTGAGGACATGGAGATTTACAAGTATATGATAAACACTGTGAGATGGAAATGAGTGAGTATGCACATTCACTTCATTCTGTAATGAACCAGACCGAAAAAAGACGCTTACATGTGGTCTGGGATTGTCCAAAAATTCAACCACACAGAAAGTAAAGGAGCACAGAGTAAAAATGGTAACAAAGGCTGATTTCAAACTAAAGCATAATTAACAGTAGTTGGTTTAGGAAACTGATAATGAAGGTAAAATAGGAGACAAAGAGAAAGGACACAAAGAGACACATGAAGGTATGCAGTCACTTCTAAGGTGACTGAAAAACTAATTCATTCTTCCTAAGAGGACTGGCAGTTTTATAACCTAGCACAGTAGCAATAGTAGATGTTACTTTTAAGATTCAGGTTGGGCAGAATAAATTGGAGTAGATTGATGTGTATACCGTATCAGAAATGTGCTGCTATTCAATCGAGAGATACTGACGTATAATTAATGTTCATTGTCCAGTGGATGAATAACAGTGTTTTGCCAAAGAGCAAAGGGGTTCTTTATTAACAACAGACTTCTGTTTTGTCTATAAATACAATGTGGTTGTTATATCTTCTCTATTGCCAATTTTAACCTCCATGTTTGCTGTCTCGCTACAGACAGCCATTGTAACCACTACTTCAACATATACTTACAGTGGGCTGTGGATTTTTTCTCATGATTCAAAGACTTTCTTTTTTATCCCAGCACTCGGTTCCAGATTTTATAATTTTCCTCACAGTTCTTGTGTTTGTCTTCCCAAAAGAGCATTTCAATCGCTCTATGTTTTAATATCTGGCCCCTTCCTCTGGGTGTTAGCAGCGTCTTGCTCCGTCCCACCACTCCCTTTCTCTACTGGGTGTCAGCCCCTCATTGTTGTTCCTAGATGGCCCACTGTTTTCCTCTGTTGTTTCCATTGAATCTACCCCCTGCTTCCTTACTCATTCTTGTCCTGTTAATTATGTCCCTCCCTTTTCTCTGTTTTCTTCTGCTCTTCCTGTCCCTCCATTTTTCTTCCTGTTCCACCACCTTTACCCTGTCTCTCTCCCATCCTTATTCGCCTCACATTGGTTTCCACCACTTGCCTCCCCCTCCTCCTTCTTGCCTCAGGCACTCGTCCGACAATGATTCTCTGCCCAGATTTCTAAGATGTCTGCATATTTTCTCAGTGTTAATTCAGCATCCTGTTTCAGGTCCATTTATGAGAGACAATAGTGTAATTGTTCTCAGTCTAGATCTATGATTGTTGCCATTTCTGTTTTTGTTAACTTACATGCACTGAGGCTGTTAACTCACATAGTATGCTCCAGGAATATCAAGACTTTGACATCGGGCTACCATAATGTTATATCAAAAATATCAATGATCAAATTATCAACAATTAAGTATGTATAGGTAAGTATAGTTATGCTGTACTTAACTCCACATCTGTGTACCTTGACAATATGAATATTGTCAAGATGCGTAGACTGGCGTTAAGAATAGTTATCCTATCCCTACCTATATATATCTACCTTCTTGATATTTTTTGTTGTTGATATTATTGCTACGGTATTAGGAAAAGTACAAAGGGTAGGAGGTTCCAGAGGATCAATTGTGTTATGGTGTCATTGACTTTTAATTTGAGAAACCTGTTCCCTTGGTAGGTGCAGCATTGACAGAAGCACCTATAATTACTATGAGGTGCCAAACAGGCCAAAATTCAATTATCTCGTATGTGGCACATATTGGTTTATATCAATTGTAGCGGTTCAATTAGCAATTGCATTGGTTTACATATGAATCATATTGGATATGTCTCCCTGCATACTGCTCCGATTCATACATCTTATTTATACGCATTCACTGTGTTGGTTGGTAAACAGAAACATTAGTTTAAGGAATCAGTATGTTGTTTAATGCAGAGGCAAACTATTTGAACACCACTTAAGGAGATTGTTGATGCGAGAAAGCACATGGTTTAGGAGGTTTAGGATGTGCCTTTTTAACACAACATATCTGTTTCTATTCTCTACATACTGATTTATGTTAAGTGAATTGGTGTATGCACAGTAAATACTTGTGTGTATATACCACAATAGTGTGCTTGCACAAGATACTGGTTTGTAAACATGCTCTACTAGTTTGCCATCAGAATGAATCCGTTCTTAGTCATAATATTATGGTGTGCATGCACACCTCACTGCTATGTACGCAGTGCACATTGGTCAAGACATTTCACATGTTGGTTGAAATGCATAATATATTGGGGGTTCCTTCATGTACTAGATCTATGCAATGCTCACTGCATATCATGCTGCTTTGCAAGAGTAACAGGTAGGTATGGATGTTTAATGTACTTGTTAAAATACCCATCAAAACATCTACGTACACTGTTCCGTGAATTGTGTTTCTCAAATCCCATTTGGAGAGGGCACAGAGTCACCTAAGGCAGATAGCTAATTAGAAGCAAGAGCCCTCAAGCACCAACAGGCGGCATACTTCACCATCGGGCATGCTCCTCGTTGGGCTGCAGCTGCAATGCTTGACGGGCCCTGTGGGACTTTTTTGCTTATGCAGGGTCATCCCCAATCTTTTTGTCTCCTATTCTTTCTGACCTGTTGCTGTTGGCTTTTGAACTCTGAGCACTTTACCACTGCTAACCCGTGCTAAAGTGCATATGCTTTCTGTGTAAATTGTATGGTTGATTGGTTTATATATGATTGGCATATTTGATTTACTAGTAAGTCCCTAGTAAGGTGCACTAGAGGTGCCAGGGCCTGTAAATCAAATGCTACTAGTAGGTCTGCAGCACTGTTTGTGCCACCCACATAAGTAGCTCTGTAATCATGTCTCAGACCTGCCACTGCAGTGGTTGTGTGTGCAGTTTTAACTGTAAATACGACTTGGCAAGTGTACCCACTTGGCAGGCCTAAACCTTCCCATTTCTTACATGTAAGGCACCCCTAAGGTAGGCCCTAGGTAGCCCCAAGGGCAGGGTGCAGGGTATGGTTAAGGTAGGACAAATAATAATGTGTTTTACATGTCCTGACAGTGAAATATTGCTAAATTCGTTTTTCACTTTTGCAAGGCCTGTCCCTCTCATAGGTTAAAGTGGGGGCTACCTTTAAATCTGATTAAAGTGTAGATTCCCTTTGGAAGCGGATGGACATGTGGAGTTTGCGGTTTCGGAGCTCACAATTTAAAAATACATATTTTAGTAAAGTTGATTTTGAGATTGTGTGTTTGAAAATGCCACTTTTACAAAGTGGGCATTTTCTTGCTTATACCATTTCTGTGACTCTGCCTGTTTGTGAATTCCCTGTCTGGATCAGTTTAACAGTTGGTCTGGTTGCACCTCACACTAGACAGTGACACAAAGGGAGCTGGGGTGTAGCCTGCATATCCTGATGTGCCATCTGTGCTAGGAGGAAGGGGAGGAGTGGTCACTCACACCTGAAAGGTCTGCGCCTGCCCTCACACAATGCAGTTTCCAACCCCCTGGTGAGTGTCTGGGGCCTGGTCTGGGCAAGGCAGGATTTCACATTCAAAAGACACTTTACTTTGAAGTAGGCCTACTTCAATGGAGAAATTGGGTACAAGAAGGGCACCCAAAACCACAGACTTTAGAAACACTCTGGAAAGAAGAGGAACCTCTTCCTGGAGAAGAGCTGAAGAGCTGATGAAGAAGAGCTGACCTGCCTGTGACTGTGCTCTGTGGGGCTATCCTGCAGTTGCTGCTTCTGCCAGAGTAAGAGGGCAAAGACTAGACTTTGTGTGCCTTCCATCTTGAGAAGAAATCTCCAAGGGCTTGATTTAGAGCTTGCCTCCTATTGTTTGAAGTCTCAGGGACAGTAAAGACTTCTCTCTGCCAGCACCTGGAGTCTCCGGAGAGACTCCTACTCTGCCCTTTGGTGCCCATCCAGTTCCTGGGACCCTAAAAGGAGAAGCTGGCAGCCTAAAGAAAAGTAAATCCGCGCACAGATCCCTGTGTGGGGAAAAGATCGACGCAACTCCGATCTGCGGCTGAAGAAATGATGCGCCGCCGGCTCCGCAGCTGAGAATCGACGCTAGCAGGAAACGCGACTGAAAAATCCACACACGGAGCAGGAGAAACGACATGCAGCATCGCTGACGGAGGCCGGGAGATCACAACCCGTGCTGCAGGGTTTTTGGATCACCGTGCGGCTGGATTTCCGACTCAAGTACTGCTGGGTGTGGAAAAACAACGCAAGGCCTGCCTGGACCCGAGAGCGCTGACCGGATCGACGCATCGCTCTCCTGCGGAGAGAAGAAACGAAGTGCCCTGACCCGGTAAAAGGAGAAACGACGCAAGGTCCCACTCGTAAGTGGAATCAATGCCTCGCAAGCCCTTTTTGACACGCACCTGCTTGTGCGGGCTTATTTTTGACGCACCCAAGGTACTTTTTCACACTAACTGCGTTAGTATATGTTTGAAACTACTTAAAGACTCTTTTTGCATTTTTATTGATAACTTGACTTGGTATTGTAGATTTTTGTTGTTTTGGTCTTGTGTTGTTTAGATAAATATTTTCTATTTTTCTAAACCTGTGTTGTGTCATTTTGTAGTGTTTTAAGTAAGTTACTGTGTGTGTTGGTACAAATACTTTACACCTAACACTCTGAAGTTAAGCCTACTGCTCTGCCAAGCTACCAAGGGGGTAAGCAGGGGTTAGCTGAGGGTGATTCTCTTTTACCCTGACTATAGTGAGGGTCCTTGCTTGAGCAGGGGGTAACCTGACTGTCAACCAAAGACCCCATTTCTAACAGGCCCCACAAAGGGACTTTTTTCCAGAGATCTTTTTGAATCGTGCCAACAGGAACCAAAGGAATAATGTGAGTCCTAAGATGTGATGTGGTGAGGGAGTCGAAAATGTGGGGTTAAAATGACTGTAGGTACGATAGTTAGCCTTTACTAACAAGGGTACCTATGTCAAGATTAAAAACTAAAAGGGGGAAGTCTTGGGAGGTAATGCTCCAACCTCCGAAAAAATCTGTTTATAGAATTGTAATACCACAGAATGCTGGTAGAAATATTTCACACCTCAATAGTCCATATGGATCAAGTAAAAGAGTAAGATTACTCTCAAACTAGGGTGTCTCTCCATACTTTTGTCTCTTACACTAATCCATGAATTCCCTATGTCAGGTAACCTGAAAGAAAACACAAAATGTGGGTGGGTGGGTGAGGGCTCTTGCTCCTAATTAGCTATATGCCTCAGGTGACCCTGTGTCCTCTCCAAATTGGATTTGAGGAACACAATTCAAGTAACAGTGTACTTAGATGTTTTGATTGCTGAACCTTGGGAGACTTTACACTGGACAGTTAATATCTTCCAGTCTCTCCTTTCTTGACTTGTTAACATACCTACCATATTGGCTCTCTCTTGTAATGTACTGGCTTGAGCACATAATGTATCGGTTGTGTATTGGTTGATATCTTCAACCTATTGGTTTCACTGCATTACATCTTCGATTCTTAATACACTGGTAGAAATGCATAATTCCTAGCTTTGTATATATATATATATATATATATAGAGAGAGAAAGAGAGAGCGAGAGAGAGAGAGAAAGAGAACGAGAAAGATCAAGATATTGGGTCAAACTTCTAATGTACTGGTTTATACTTATAATATTTGGTTGTAACACAATCTTTTGGTTTGAAACCATTATATGCTGGTTTGCATGCATGATGTACTGATTCACATTCATAACCTTATGTTACTCTTATAGATCAATATGATATACATGTAAATCAGTATGCTTGCATTCACTGGTATAACATAAATAAATATTATGCATCTCAACCAATATGTTACATATCCGGACCAATGCGTTATGCATGCACAGGCTTAAGGTCTGCAATCAAACCACAATCCGTGCATATGAACCAATTCATTATGAGGGCAAACCAATCGAGTATGGCTACAAACTGATGCATTATGTTACACATATACCAGGACCTACTGTGCATACACAAATACACCAAACAGACACAGTAGTGTTTTGTTGATATCAACCAATGTTTTAGACTATAAACTGATTTGGGACCATATCATGATGGGCTTTAATGAGGTTGCATGTGATTTCAAAGAACAAAACAATTTCAGGGAATACCATTACTGAGAAACCATTTCACCTGACGTTTTCAGAGGAAATTTTCTGAAATAATGGCTTTCACCTTTTAGTAGAAACAAATTCATTGTATGTCTTTTTGGTCCAAATTGGCTTTTGAATGCTTATTTTGTACATGCAAATGCAATGGTTGCAGGTCTTAGTTTCAGAAACATTTTTATCAGAGATGTTTATTTCAATGCTTTACTTCCAGGGGCATTATTTGATATTTATATATTTTACATTGACAAACAATTACTTTGGATGCTTTTAATTCTCTGACCCATCACCACCTGTAAAGACCATCTACTGCTAACCCCTCACAACCCCTAAACACCATCAATCCCTGCCCCTTAAAATACATCACCACGCTTAAATTATTATACTTATCCATAAAGCCTAAAAGCCCTTTCAACCCCAAAAATCCACCATCGCTGAACCATAAAATCATTCACTATCCCTAAATCCACCCATTCCTGTACTCTAAAAACCCATTTCCAGGCATATATCCCACCGATCCTATTCTCCTCAAAACACCTCAGCACACCCAAACTCCACCCATCCTTGAACTCTAAAAACCTCTCACTGCTCTTAAATATCAGCCATCCATAACCCACAAGAACTCCTCATCACCCTAAGCTACTCATCCCGTAACCTAAAACCCTCTTTCTGCATCTGAACTACACTCATCCATGAATCCTTAAAACCACTCAGCACCTCGAACTCCACCCCATCCTGAACCCTAAAAAGTCTTCATCAGCCCATTCGCTACCCACAATTGAGCCTTAAAAACCCTCACCAGCCCTATACTCTACCCATCCATGAACCTTAAAACCCAACAAACCCTTGCTTTCCACACATCCCTGAAAACTAAGAACACCTCATATACATAAACAACACTCATCCGTGAACCTTAAATAATCCTCAAAACCCCAAAACCCCACCCCTCTATGAACCCTAAAAACCCCTTTGCATGCCTGAACTCCCATTATTTCTGACCCCTAAAAACCCCACATCAACCTAAATATTACCCATCCCTGAACCCAAACCCCCATAGTAGTCCTAAACTCTACCCAAATTTAACACAATTTTGGATTTCTCTATAAAATTATCTGTCCTTTAAAATGTTTTCTATATTTTTTATTTCTTTTTGTATTTCCTAAACATTATCTTTCCTTAAAATTTGTTTTCCATGGTTTAGTTTCCTCCCATCTGGTTTCTCATATTTTGTTTTCCATTAGTTCACACATATTACTTTATTGGTGGAGCATAGAACCAAGCTGAGAGTCTGTTTCATGCACCTGCAGGGCATAAAGTGAATCCCTGTACTCTAATGTTGGTCTGAGTTTGTAATTTATTTTAAGAAAGTATTGCTCAGGAACTGTCAGTAGGGTTTGCAAAACAATTCTTGGCTTATTTCTCCAGTTCAGGAGTACGTCAAATGTGCTTCAAGAGTAAGTCACACTTACTCCTACCAGAGCATTTTTGAATGAGGATCTATGTGTCTACAGTTAACCCTCCAGTTTAGGCATAACCTTACTTTTATCGTAGAATGAGTTGATGGAGATGCATTTGTTGAGTGTGGTGCTGGTAGGTGAGATGGAGAGATGATATAGTGTTTAAACACTTTTGATTTGTTGCTCCTATTGGTTGTGTCTTTCATGGTAGAAGAGTAGTAAGCAGGTTGACTGCTGATGTGAAGTGCTTGAAGGGTAATTTGAAGATTTATAGATGCCTTGAATTATTCTGGGATTACATTTTGCAACAGGTCCCTCTTGTTTACAGATCAGGGGTTTGCTGTCAGATATTTCTACGGTGTCTATATGGTTTAGTTTGTTGAAACTAGTTTTGAAGATGTGGAATGGTGGTGAAAAGGTGTATAAATCTTTCTTAAGTGAGTCAGAGAAGAAGTCTTTGGAGGGGACAATCTGTTGTTTAGATAGTTTTGATGGATAGTCAGTATGTGGTGAAGCATGAACAGGGTAGTAAAATTATTTCTCCACTCCAGCACTATTGTGGTGAGGCAATTGCGGTAGAATGCCAAGAATTGTGTGCAGTGACTGTGTTAAGTGACATATTTGGTGTTACAAATGTTCATGAGATTAGTGAGTGCAGATAGCATGTTCTTGATGGCCAGGTTGCCAGGAAGGTGAGCGTCCCTAAGGTATGTGTTGTTAGTTAGAATGATTAATGTATTTGTGATGCGGTGTAAGTCCTCCTCCGTGATTGATTTCAACTTATTAAATGCAGAAGACATAAGGGACAAGGACATCAAGGAGATATGCAGTGGTGGGTGTTAGCTCAGCTTCAGTGATGGAGAGCACATCAAAGCTGTGAATAACAATGGTTTGCTTCTTGTAAGATTGGTAGAAACTGTGGGATTAGGTTTAGCACTGGTTTTCGTGGCTTATTTGTGGTAATGAGTGGCATGTGGACGAGGTTGCTGTGGTTAGGATGACATGCATAACTGGGAAGCGTGATGTGCTTGCTTGTAGAACAATTCTGGGTGTTGGGTTGGTGCGCCTGGGCTTACGAACACAATAGTGACTTAACCAGGACATTTAAATCTCAACTTTTGGTCCATATTCTTTTCTAACCAGAACAAGCTGAAGTTACCCTACTCTTTGTATTCTCTTTACTTCAGATAGTCTGTCAAAAAGATCACGTGAAACAGCAGAATGAAGGATGTGGCAGAGATAAAAACAAGCACTAGTTGCATCTCTCTGTGTTCTAACTGGCTGGTATGGTGATAATAAGAGAGTAAGTCCACTTTGCCTGACTTCAACTGTGCTGGCTCTCTATTGCTATGCTGTCTCTGCATTTCAATGCCTTCTACTGAGTTTAGAGCTTGTAAAAATTTATATCTTCATATTCCACTACATTTCTTCAAACAGTATGTTACTCATTCACTTTTAGAAAAATGTATAGGCACCATTGTACTTCATTTGAGCATGGAGTACACCTGAGAAAAGAGAAGGCTTACACTACAAGATGGGAGTATGTCATGAACTCAGATACTAAACAAGCCTGTAGATAAAGCACATTAAAGTATTTCTTGTCAGGTCTATTACTTGGGAAGGAAATATATGTTTATTTACAAGTAGACAAACAGGACAGTAAGAGTAGGGTCATAAACAAAGGATCCAGAAGGTCCTAGCTGCTTATGGTGCTGAACTGTGATCCCAAATATATTGGAGCATCTAAGACATTGACAGTAAAAGGACAAGTACCTTGGGGCTATATTGACAATGTTACACAGCAGGTTGACTGGGTCACTGGATAGTGGTGCAATGTTCACACAATGTTTCAATATTGCTTTTGTTTTTAAATCTGAGGTTAATAGGGAAATAGTGCTAGGCAAGAAGATATATATCCAGTTGGTTATGATACATCTATCCTCTCCCAAAATTATAGCAAGTACATAAGTGTACATTTTCCACAGAAACCTGTAATTTCAGGAAGATATAAATTATGCTCAACTTTTGTATCCTGTGAAATAAAACCATCTAGAAACTTTATTTATTTGTAGTTTGTAATGAGCTTATTCATACAGAATTTCTTACCGGGGGCAATAAGGTACAGTTCCTTATCATCCCTTCTTCAAAGCGATGTTTATTTGGAAATCCCATGGCATATCCTAGTAACAAAGAAAGATATAAAGCATAACTAAAATCAGATAGTAATTGCATCTTGAAACCTTTACAAACATGTTTTAAATATTTATTTTTCATAATATTACTTTTTGAAGGCTTATTGTGAGAAAGCATTTGCCTCAACTTGAACTGAGGATATTTTAAACATGTTATTATAGCATATAGACTGCTAAATATGGTTAACGGTCACTACAGAATCAAGGCTGTTTCCACTTCAGAAGCAGGCACCCTGCTGCAAACATAAATTAATATAACTTCTAAGTTAGGTCTGTTCCTGGCCCCCATATGGCAACCATATTGGTAAGAAGGAGGCTTCACCCATAGTCCTCATTATGTTATCAAAGCTTCATGATAACAGTAATAAGCAAAAAGACATTACCTCATATCAACTAGAATGAGGAAGAATAAAAAAGAAAGATTAAATCTTAATATTGCCTCCTCAACATCTTCCTCATCCAATTCCTGTACAAGAGTCAGCTTAATGCTACGTGCGCTGACAAAATAAGCCAGAATATATGTGATTGAAGCAAGAAAGAATTGCAGGTATCCTCACCTCCGTTTGATATAAAGCACTATGCAACAATGTGGATGTCCAAAAAGTGATCCTACAACAAGCACTCTACAGAAGAGCCCTCAGTTTTTAAGCCTTTCCAGGTATAGGAAAACAAAAGTCTATCTCAGTGTCAAATGAAGCAAGCATAAGCCGAGATACTAAACAATCATTGGATGGAAATCAATTTTGAGAAGCTGTTACTCCTCTGAGGAGAACAAACCTAGACAGACGTTTTGGAAGAGTGAGCTCTTAATACCTGTGAAATGAAGAACTATCTTAAGAATAAGACCTCAGTCTTGTCTGTAAAGGTCCAGAAACAGGTGAAGGGGATAATACCTGATAAATAGCAAAACAAGTTCAAAGAACCAATGTTGAAAATGGCCCTTTTTGCGGGGCTATCCCCAAACATTTTACCTTCTTCCTCCTATTTTTTTCAGATCTGTGTTTGCTGGTTTATTGTCTCTGTGCACTTTACCACTGCTGATCAGTGCTAAAGTGCAAGTGGTCCCTTATGTAAATTGTACTCATGATCGGTTTATCCATGATTGGCATATTTGATTTACTAGTAAGTCCCTAGTAAAGTGCACTAGAGGTGCCCAGGGCCTGCAAACAAATGCTATTAGTGGGCCTGCAGCACTGATTGTGCCACCCATGTAAACATGTCTCAGACCTGCCACTGCAGTATCTGTGTGTGCAGTTTTAAACTGCCAATTCAACCCAGCATATGTGAACCCACTTGCCAGGCCCAAACCTTCCATTTTGCTACATGTAACGCACCCCAAACGTAGGCCGTAGGTAGCCCCATGGGCAGGGTAGAGTGTATTGTAAAGACTCAAGTTCCAGTGAAGTGAAGTATTTTAAGATGATTTATGGACAACAGCACAGCACTTCTTCCTTCTTGCCTTCTGCCAATAAAAATGCCCCCCACCTTCTCCATGATCTCATAGCCTTCTCCATTCTACATTCCCTCTGCAGGTTCCATAAAGGAAACCTACACAAATCTAAGGACAAAATACAACATTTATTTAAAAGGTACAACATGTACTGGTGTGTTTTACATGTCCTGCGAGTAAAGCCAGATTAGGTTTTCACTATTGCAAGGCCTATCTCTCTCATAGATTAACATGGAGATTGCATTTAAATTCCCCTTGAGTGTAATTTCCCTTTGGGAGCTGTTGGAGATGTGGAGTTTGGGTTCTCTGAACAATTTAAAAATACATCTTTTGGTAGAGTTGCTTTTTAGATTGTCTGTTTGAAAATGCCACTTTTAGAAAGTGGGCATTTTCTTGCATAACCTCTGTCTTCCTGTGGAATCCGCATCTGGGTCGCACTGACAGTTGAGCAGTTTGTGAATTCCCTCTAGACAATGACACAAAGGGAGTTGAGGTGTGTCATGCATATCCTGAGGCGTCTCCTGGGCTAGAGCAGGGAGGGAGGAACTAACACCTGCACCTAAAAGGGCTGTGCCTGTCCTCACACAATGCAGTCTCCAACCCCCTGGAGAGCGTCTGGGAAAGGCAGGTTCTTGTGAATGAAAGAGACTTTCCTTTGAAGTTTGCCTACTTCAAAGGCAGAAATGAGTATAAATAGTGGACCCAAAACCCCAGACTTTCAGAACATTCCTGGATCAAGAGGAACCTCTGTCTAGGGGAAGAGCTGAAGAGCTGGAGAAGGAGTACTGCCCCTTTGCTGTGTGTGCTTTGCTGGGTTGGCCTACAGTTGCTGCTTCTTTCTTAAATAGGACAAAGACTGGACTCTGCTGTATATCCTGCTTGCGAAGTGGGATATCAAAGACTTCAGGTTCATCTGCTTACAGCACTGGGAACTGGGTGTTTTATGCTGCAACAGAAGAAAAACCACCACCACACCGACAACAACGCTGCTGCCTGCACCGTGACCTGACAACAGCACACAAAGCCGTGCCCGCTTCGCACCACAACCTAATGCCATCACTGAGCCGCTGCTTGCACTGTGACTTGTGGGCCCCGCATTCTGCATTGCCTTGCTGACACCACAGCCTTGGTATCCCCGACAGCGCCGCTCTACGCTGACACCAACGTTGCTGCCTGCACCGTGGCCTGAGGCACCACTCGTGGGTTACACTAAGCACCATCCTGTCCCGCACCGCAGCTCGGGTCAACAGACGCCAGGGTATTGACTCCAGCATCGTCAACAGATGCTCCTGTCTGCACAGCGACCCATGGGCGCCACAAGGAGCTCACCCTGTGTTGTACCACCACCTTGGGGCTACTGATGACAGCGCTTCAGCAACAACGACGATGCTGCCTGCACTGAGACCTTGAAACACTGCACGTTGCACTGTCCTGCTTCACACAGCATCCCAGACGCCATTGTTTCTGACTATGTCATCAGCCCGGAGATCGATCTGCAATATGTGTGATTTCAAGGGCCTGGAGACCCCTGCACTGACCTCCGGAACCGATGCCTGCCGATGCCAGCGATGCTGCACTCCAGATCTCATCAGGAGGATCAAAACGCCCTACATTTCCAAGGTACTGTTTGCGGGTCTTCACGTCACCGTAGCTGGCCCGCGACTCCATGGTCTTAATTGTGGGATTTGTTGTTCGCGACGCCGTGATAGCCCAAGATAGAGCTATCGACTTCAAGGAACTGTATTTTTAATTTAATTCTTGCAAAATTCATATCTTTATTACTGTATGTTGGATTTCTCTCCTTTTGGTCTTGTTTTATCCAGAACAATATTAGCTATTTTTCTAAAATTGGTGTGGTGTCCTTTTGTAGGGTTTCACTGTATTACTGTGTGTTATGTGCAAATGCTTTAAACATTGCTTCTGAAATACGCCTGACTGCTTGTGCCAAGCTAACAAGGGGATGAGCATGAGTTATCTGAGCTGGGTATCACCCTTAACCTGACTAGAGTGAGGGTCCCTACTTGAACAAGAGACCCCATTTTTAACAACCAAGCAACCCCTTCTGAAGTTGAAAAGCAAAGCATTCTACCTATTATTTAACTAGTCTCATGCTTGATTATCAGACCCTTGGGTGAATTAAGACAGTCCTACTCCAAAACCTACTTAGAGGTGAATAATAATCTGTGAGAACTCTCACAACCTAAAAGTAGTTCCCATCTTCCAGCCATAAAAAGTGGACTGCTGTGTATTATATGCTACAAACATAAAATACACATCTGGATCTTGAGTCATCCATGATGCTGGACCCCTGTCATATTTATTGAAAAGAGATATCACTGAAAATATATTTAAAAAATAAGACTCTAACAAAAAGGCCAGAAAACCAACCCATTTATGTGCCACTCAATCTGACTTATTAGTGAAAACGAATTTATCTAGTTGTAAGTTATCACAGAGGTTTTCTCTTACCTGATCTGGACAAGGTTCAGGAGACCAGAGAAAAATTGAAGCACACAATAGACATCCACACCATGTGAAGCTTTCAGAAGAGAGAAAGCAAGGTATTCACCATCCCTGCAAAGAAGCCTACGTTTTTAATTCCCAAAAGCCCTAAAAAATAGACTTCTTTTGCAAGGGTGAAAAATCTTGGGAAATAAAAACTCTGTTAGAATTGGCAGCCAGTTCCTGTACATTTCCCTACCAAGTCCTGCTTCCAAAACAAATCATTACATCCCTTCTCCAGAGCTGACCTGATCCACCACTTACAACATGGTTTAGAAACATACCCTGGAGGCCCCATTGAGGTTTGCATCACCACTGCTTGGCGCCTCACCCTTAACACTACCTTTGTTGGTCATGGTTGATTGTTGGTAAATCACTCCAGTGCAAATTCTTAAGGGTTTACTCCTGGGCAGATTTGACACACCATGAGGTCTAGCTTGGCCAGATCACAGGAGGAAAGAAGCATAGGGGCATTCTTGAACTGGTAAGGAGATACTTGTAAAAACAACTGCAGCTTGCTCCTCAGAGGAGGAAGGGTAGATTGAAGCCTTGAAGAATGCACATGCTACAATCGATGCACTGCTCAAGCAAGAGGCAACTTTTTTGAAGCAGCTGGAGGGCTGGATTGTAATTACAGAGCTGTCCCCTTAACGACATCTATATTGAAGATGATGAGGAGTGTGACACCAATGCCGGACACCCTGACAGGCACTCATCTGCTGAATGTTTTACACTGAGGGGCCATCATGGGATGTCAGTACTGTGCAGATCTTGTGTTTGTCAGGTTGTTGTCTCCAACTAGCAGCAATCGCTATCCAATAGTTGAAGTACAAGGGTACCACAATCCATTTTTGTGTACAGTGAAGACCCAAAAGAAGTAGACACCTCAAAGATGCCCTTTGGAGTATGTGCTTTGAATAGGTACCATGAAAATGTTATTTTTTTCACGAATAGGTCACTGTACCACTTCTGAAACAATGTTCTCATGCTCAAATCAGGCACCTAAGTGTTGAAAAGGCACCTGAAACCCCTGGGCGTGAAGCCGACTCCATCCAATAACCTTTGTTGATCAGGAATACTGTCTATCAGTTGTCATTCCATATGTTCCAAGACCTGGATGAGATGAAGACTGAAGACTACCTTCAATTGGGATCACCTGAAGCATTACCAAGAAGACCAAAACAGCATGGTTCCAACTCTCTCTTCTGAAAAAAGTGAAATTTCAAAAGCTTTCAGAATGACAGTTCAAGACCTAGTCCTCTATCATGTTATGCCCTAACGAGCCACATCCCAAAGACCACAGTTGCTCATTGACTTTGATAAATATTAGAACAGTCATTGAATTATGTGTGTCACCTTAAATAGCAGAATAAACATTTAATATTACTTCCTAGTGTTTTTCTATGGGTCATTCAGTCTTCCAATGGTGAAAATAACTTTCAGTATCAGTCACTGAAAGGACAAGTTAACGATACATTTATGCATGTCCTAATTTCACATTCCATGCACCCTTCCTTGTGGACTACAAAGCCTATAACAGGGTTACTAATTAATATTTAAAAGGGAGGTTTTCTCCTGTAAAAATAGCTTTAATTTGAGAGGTCGAGATGCAGGGTTGAGCTGCAACTGCCAGGCAGCCGTGAGAGGACTGGAGTCATGCTAGCCGGGCCACACTAGTGGATGGCACCTTACTCCTGTAGTCCACAGGTGACATTTAACTTTCCATACCTTGCTTGCATTTTATACACCAAACAATATGGACCTGCATGGAAGTCAAATATGCCAAGTAGGTGATAGCTAATTTGACATGTTTTAAGGATCATGTCACATGCACTGGGGGCTGGTTAGCATTGTCCCAGTGCCCAGTGTAAAACAACACAGCAGCATGAGCTCACAAAAAATGGGGTTGACCACGGAAAAAAGAGGCACTTTATCAAAATTCCCATCATGGGTTGACATAAATTGTAAACTTCTCTGCTGCCAGTGAGTTGTACATTCCTTTTCTCATTATCTTATCACGGCTTTCAAGTCGCACAGAGTAAGATACTCAATAGATCTCTACGGGAAGGTATGCCTGTGTGGTTACTATTTAGTGGAAGAAATTATTTTGACAAAGTAGTTTGTTATCTTTGCCCTGAGCCTTCTCCGTTTATCTACATACCAAGCCAGGAAAATGAAAGCCGCCTTCCTTTTTCCGTTTTATTCTGACTTGTACTTCTTGCATCCTCAAGGCTTGTGTCGCTAATAAACTTGTGAATCATAAACCCTCAAGGCATAAGCTTTGTTTCATTTTATTGCAGTGCTCCCTACAATGAATCTGCTAATTGCTGAGGGTTGCCATGGGTACACAGGTCTGCTTGTGCATAGCCTGATTAACAAACTACATGCACCGTAATAACATCTGATGAGAGCTATAGCGTAGGTAATATAAATATTATCCTGCATCCAAGATGGAATTTGCTTAACCTTTTACAGTTTATAGCTGTGTCGAGGAGGAGCATATACAGGGAAAGGTTTGGAAAGAGGGAGAAGTTGAACGATGTATTGGCACCAGGTTATTTCTTCGAATCTGGGTCTTGCCAACTCCAGATATACAAGTTAACGTGGCAGCTGATTAGGCTCAGACACAATCAGGCTGTGTACTTTATGAAGCATCCATGACATCACAAGGAAGATGGTAGCAAGATGGCAAACTGTGATGTGTGGAGCCATATGCACAGCATTCAAGACTAAAGGTTGACAAGTGGTGGGGTCAGTGACATGGCAACCATACACATTCAAGAGGATCTTGAAGGGCTAGTGTGCTGCTTAGTCACAGACCAATCAGAGAAGATGAGTCTTATTTAGTTGAATTAAAATCCCATGTTAAGGATGTCCCACAGGAGTCCCATTACTTAATGTTTAGCAATATGTACGTATGTATGAATGTATGTGTATAGGTATGTATGTATGTATGTAAATAGTAGTTCTGTAGCTGAACCTAGCCAAAAGGAGGAGGAGCATTATACATGGTCAAAGTCAAGCTTAAAATCAGTGAGTAATAGGAGAGGAAACTGGGTTGTAGAAATGTAATGCATTATGATGTAGTGTTCTTTGAAGAGGTAAGTCTGCATCTCTTCAATTGGATCAACACTGGAGCAGTTGTGGTGGGTTTCTTCCACATCCTGAAGATGCTGAGAAAGATCTTTAAATGGCTCCCAAACAACATCAGAAAAACTGTCACTCACGCCCTAGTCACCAACAAGTTAGACTTTGGGAATACCCTCTTCATCAGGGTCACCAAGCAACTCACTAGAAGACTACAAACTATCCAGAACTTGGCAGCCTGGCTCATCCTCATCTTCCCATATACAACTCACATCACACCACCCCTCAGGGAACTATACTGGCTCCTGATACACACACGTTCTCAATTAAACCTTATCGCACACACATTTAAAGCACTACACAACTCAGGCCTCATCGGCCTGAACAATTGCATCTCCTTCCACCAAATAACCAGACACCTCTGCTCTGGAGAACTTATACTCGTACACTACCACACAAACACAGAACCAGATCAGGCAGGCCGACGCTCTTTCCTATATCACTCTTAAAGCATGGAACGGCCTCCCACACCACATCAGAGCCTCCTCGTCTCTTATTGAATTGAGTAGGAACCTGAAGACTTGTCTTTTCTATTACCCAGCCTACCACAGACAGGGCTAGGCACACACACCTGCTTAGCTGGGGATACCCTGGCAGGTTATAGTGCTCTTTACAAATACACATAACATAACATGTAAGGATGTATATACCAACACCTTGATGCTCAGTGCTCTCTGATAGTTCTAGCACATCAGATCACAAAATGTCTTTATTGATGCTCAGGTGCAGATGTGTATAGCACTGTACAGGAACATGCTTAACTCTCTGCCAATTCAATGTGTAGAGATATTAATCCTATATTCCTCAGTTATATTCTGATCTTATATAGAGTTGTGAGAAAGAGTGTCCGCTTGGGGTACATCAATGTCACAGTATCACTCATACACTTGATAATAGCTTTGTTATAGAGACAATCTATTTCTTTGTGGAATGGTGGTGATAGTATCTTGGTGGAATAGTTAACCCTTTTCAGTGGCAATGCATTGGATTTAAAGTAAATATATGCTTTTCTTGATACTTTGCTGGCCTTTTGTCTTCACAAACTGAAGTGGATGTTCAAATACTTAAGACAGTGATACTTTGACATTCAGCCTCCTTCCATAGCATTCAACAATCTGGCATTGCTCACACGCCACAACTAACATGAAAGATTTCATATAGATGCACGCTACCTAGAGTGTCCTGATGCTAGGCAATTTTCAACTGACAATCCCCCTAGCATTTTCACCAACCAGCATGTCTAAAACGTGACTGTGGTAGGGTCAATTGATTCGAATACATGTCTAAAAAGCTACTGTGGCAGAGACAATTGATTTAAATACAGTTTCTGCCCTTGTCCGGCTGTCCACACTTGGATGCACTATTGCGCGTATGGAAGCTACGTAATAAAGCAAGTGAGAGCAGAAAACAATTGCTTACCACTGACAAAATGGGTAGACGAGGCTAAACTGGTGAAATCTAAATAAGATACAAGCAAATTGGAATCAAGTACAAAAACCGATAAGCATTGAAAGGTAACAGTAGGACAGAGTATTGGCGATTTAGAAGAACATCTACATACTGGCAACCTTGATTCTGTCATAACCTTAATGATGAAGTATGGAAGGTTCTGCAAAAATTCTGAAAAATGCTGTTGGGTACTAATGTGCAGCCTTTTTAAAAATGTTGCTCTCAAAGTACACGAAAGAAATTGAAAACTCCGAATTAACTATATAATTTCTTCAATCAAAATGTTCCTAAATAACTGGTCGCCAAAGAAACCTAATGAATCCTCTGCTTATGGCAATGAAATGATTTACAATATCCAATATACACCTGATCTTCAATGATTACTCTAAGTTTGCTGTGCACGCTATTCAGGTCTAGAAGGAAAAAAAGTCCAAAAAAACAAATAAATGCAGTTTCATAGCACGAAATGTATTTATTTGCCATGAATTTTAAACCTTGCATTTGAGTGACCCCTTATAGCTATCTTATTTACTGCAATTCTTGGAAGCAAGCATCTGAATTAAATTAATTTGAAAAAAAAACATGTCCATCAAGGCGCATCAAGAGTCATCCATCCTGAAAATCAATGGGAAAACAAATTATTTTTTAAATATAAAGGTGTGCATTAAATGTGCTTTATCATTTTCTTTTAACCCAGATATTAATTCAGGAGCGCGAAATAAAAGGATTTATCTGTGTATTCATCATATTTTGCAAGAACTTTGCATTAGGATATTCTACCCCAAGAAAGTAAATGGATTTTGCGGTTAGCGCATCATGTAATATACGTAGTAGTTAAATTGCAATTTGACTAAAATGCTCAACCGTTTCTTAGATTATTTTGACTTTTATGTGCAATGTACCGTGCAACGTCGACATTGTGGAACTGAGAAATGTGGTTTTAATCGAGACATTTTTACATTGAATGACCGCACGCCGAAGCTCAGTGAGTGTTATATGTGTATTTAAATACACAGGGACTACCTTCGAAAAAGCACAAAAGCTTTCAGTGTCAGCGTTGACAATGAATAAACAATATCAATGATAAATCAATTTTGTTTTATTAATTTTCTTTTGATGAACACAATCCAATGCAAAGTGTCCAGGAAGCCAGAGGTTTATGGCAGGGAAGATCACTTAAAAGAAAGATATGTGTTCTTGTTTTACGTAATTATACGAGACAGGCATTAGTGGAGATGTGTGGGTAAAGTATTTCTCCTCGAACTCAGATGTGGTGCTGTCACATCTGGTACCCGCTCTACGGCACCGATACTCTGGAAGTACAAGGAGTAGGTGGAAAACACACTATGACTGAAGGGAAGAAAGAGAGCAGACGTGCTCCTGACCGGGTCCACCCGAGGCTCACATCTAATTGGTTTATTGACCTGTCGCTCCAGATTTTCTTCTCCATGGGTTAACTTCCGAAGGCTTGACCCTTGTAAATTGTTTTGTTGTTCCTTCCTGTGTTGCACTCCAACCTTTTTTCCCTATAATTTTTTAACTTCCCTTACAGACCATGTGCTCAACTAAAACTCCCTTGTCCTGATGATGACCTCGCAGTAACCCTGAGGTCGAAACACCTTTGACAACAAACGAGATAGACTCTATTGATTCCTGCAACGAATATTTCTTAGAATCCAGTCATGCATCTTTTTTATGTATATACACTCTTGTCTTGTTCTCCCACTCTGCACAATATGATCACTATTTGAGCACTTTAATTATTGATCTGGTTTTCTGTTATTAAAACATACGCATTTAGTAGTTTTTTGTTTCTTTTGTGTTCTTTTTCTGCAACTGCTTTGACTTGCATATTTTTGAACAAGTGCTCTTTAATATAGTTTATTGTGAATGGATTATGCATCTAGTGATTGAAAAACTATATATGTTGAAAATAAATCTATAGCGAACCATTGCCTTTCTGATAACTCTATTGCTCCTGATTCGTGCTCAGCGTAACAGGCATTCCATTGCTGAAGCAGATGTCTTAATTAGAAATTATTAATGAGTGTTTATATATTTTGAATAATGACTTATGTAGAGAATGAATAAGGTAGAGAAAAATAATATGCACGTTTGAAATTGTGACCTCGAAGAATGGCCACCAGTGTTCACGAAATGTACTAAATAATTATGAATACTTATGAAATATTGAAACATGTATTATATTAATTAATGTAGTAATATGTCATATTAAGGGTTATGAAGTATGTTCTAGCTTATTAATTGTAGGCCTTAACTTAGCAAGTGTCTTGGCCTAGTTTTGCCAGGCCACAGGCACAAGCTGTATTTCTTTGCGTTTAATAAAAATGCTGACAGAGTGAACTAACTGTGAAATGCTCATTGTCTTGTTAAAATGCTTAGCAGAAGCTTTCCATGAGAACCACTAAAAGGAGACAGTGTCCTTAAAATGTATCGAGATGTGTGTAATGTGTGCAAGAGGTTCTTTCCCAGGAAGCGAACAATAAAGACACTGACTGGTGAAGAAGATGCCACAAATTCGATATCTGACAAGCCGGATGATGAGAACATCGTAAGGCAGACCAATCAACGACGTGTGAAGTGTGAAATATTAGAATTCATAGATTTGGTATAGAACTTTCACTGGACAGAGTAATAATGTACGATTAATTAACCAATTGGGAATTAGGGGATAGTTTGGGTGACTTTGACATAACAACGTGACAGAGGAGACGAGGTTCATATTAGACCAGACTTTTCAGATCTTACCCCGTTATGAGATGTGATATTGAGAAAAAGAGATTCGAGATTCTGTCATTGGGCTCATACTCTCTGATGTTTTGCTGATCGACTGATGATTTTAGGACGAAGACTGATTCTGCTTGCTGACCCATACCGTGGATAGGTAGATATGACAATATGACTGAATTGCACTTTTGTGCCTTTTCTTTCTAGGTACCAACTGCACTGTCTTAATAGTTTTTCCTTAGTTAGATGTTTTTCCTAAATTTGTGTTCTAAATTGTTTTGCATGAAGCCCCACATGCTGATGCTAATCTGGGTTAAGTTGAGGCTATTCACATGAGGCTATTCACATGACGACTGACAAATTGCAGGGACAAATGTTTAATGAGCTATCTTGTTGAATTCGATGTATGTGATTACTTCATCGCAGCTGACTTTACTATTGATCTGTACCGTTGCTTTAGAATGTATTGTGATTCAAGCCTTAATTAGATTGCGTTTCTTTCATCACTTTAGTCAACCAGTATTGTTTTTATATGTGTTTCATTTGATCTTGAGATTAATCTACATGACTTTAGCATTGTTAATATAAGTGAAATAAAATTACTAAACCTTTACTAAAGGTGTGGTTATTCATGGCTGAAAGGTCATGGTGTATGATAATTACTGACTCCATTGATTATTGACTGACTAATTATTATTGATTATTGCGTATTGATTATTGTTTCTGTGCTATAGTAAGAACATCCTGAATGAGTCAAAAGGTTCATTAACCTATCCGCGTCCCCTTGTAAGTTTCCTTATTATGGGCTGATGTGCTAACACCATTGTAATGTCTTATTGTTAATGAGCACACTCCACAGCCTGCTCCAATGTCTGTGTGGTTCTGATTATACTCCTGGACATGATTTTTCCTGCTGCATGTTGCTGTTGGGTTTTTGTGTCAGTATCTCTAACACATTACACTGGTGACATGGCAGATCTTTTCCAGGTGCATCTCTACTGTCAAACGCTGGTTGCCTAAAGTCTGTAGTGGCCAGGAGTGGTTTGTTTCTCCTCCTGGCATGGCCTCATTTTGCAAAGGTGCAGCTGACCCGAGTAGCAAATGAAAGACAATGCCATCTGGGCCTCCAAGCTCCAAAGCTTCATCTGTGGTTGTGTCCTTAGGGGACCTAGCAAGGGGTGCTGTCACCATTTGATGTGAGAGAGTACAACAATCTGGTGCTCTAGTGAGTCAAATGATTAAATAATCTAAAATCTTTCTCATTCCATTGTGAATTTGACCAAGGCATCTGTGAGACAGCTCTCAATGAAGCAAACATCTTGGTGATAAGAGCATATCGTAATCCTGAGTTCCAGGCCCATGTGATGGACTGTTCCAGGTACATTAAGAGTTTGTGGGGAACCATTTTCATTGAAATGGATACATATGCTAATAATTTTACAGTAAGCAGGAAGTGCCTTTGGTCTAGCTATGATTTTCCTCATGCAGGTGCCTGTCTTGCTGTAGGCACCATATGTCCCAGATATGGCCTGCCTCATCACGTTGACAAAACATCCATGAAAACGAGTTTAAACAGCTGACCTGATAAAAGCGCTCTATCCCTTATAAAGGTGCAAGTCTGTAACCACAAGTCTCAGTGCTAAGTCAAAACCAAGGCAACAAAGATAATGGGTGATAGTGAATCTTAGGAGGAATGCCCATCTTGGGAGTATTCAGTCACAGGATAAAATATTTTCTTTCAGAAGCAGTGTTCTGTATGGTAACATCACAAAATGAATATTACAAGCTCAGGTACTTTGTGAAGATTTGCATAGTATGAAGATCCCTTTCTTTGTTGATAATGTAGTCACCATTATCCTGATCACTGAGTTTGTGAAGTTTCCTTCAGACATAGAATTTCAGCCGTCCACCATAAAAGTCTATGTTTATGACTTTCGTACACCATCCACTTGCAATGGATATTTTCATGGCTTTTTAGTTAATGAGAGTCATCATATGGACTTTGAGATGTATGTAATTAAAGACCATTAGCGGTCTCCTGAGCTTTTGTTTGACTATCAGATTGGGATTGCAACAAGTACAAGTACCATATCGTGTCAAGAGTGACACAGTCATCTGAACATAAAATTGCACTGGTATTTCCTAATCTGTTTTAGAGCACTGGAAAGTTGAAGAACAGACAAGTCTGTGGCTCAGCAATTGCTGTCCCTTCAAAATTCTACGTTTGTCTCATAAAACAGCAGTTTACTGAAGCAAGACATTATTAAGTCTAATACAAAGCCAGTACATTGGGGTTCACCATTTGGCACAATGTCTAAAAGGGAGTCCAGTGGCTTAATTAGGACCTGCATGATACATCCATAAAGAGAGATGTTTGGCATCTTCATGATTTACTAGCTCAGTGAGGCTAAATTGTTCTCAAAGTGTAAGCTTAATCAAGACTAGAATGAAGTAGAGCTAGCGGAATAATAGTAATATATAATAATTAATATTGCTAACAAAGACCTTTACAGGTACAGGCGCCCCAGCTTTTGTGTTTTACCAGAGACTCTGGACTTTCAGGAATAAATAAGGAAGGTATTTTGCAGCATTCTCAATTGACTCAACAGGTACACTGTAATTCACTGGTAAGGTCTGTGATGCTCTTGCTGACGGAAGTCTCATTTTCAATGAGATAAAATGCAACTTTGTCTAGATCAGCCCTAAACTTGTATGAATTCATATTATCATATGATGGCATAAGCCCAATCCTGAAAAGCAAGAAGTCTTCACTGTTATGCCTGCTTGAATGTTGAGGTCAATCTTGAACATGACACATTATCGTACTTTTTCTATTTAAGACTTTGCATTTACTAAATCCAAATGGAGAGACCTTGCCAAGAAATGGCAGCTAAATATGTGTTCTCAATACTGCCAATCAGCCTTCAGTGCCATTTGAGATGCCGTAGACATGGCTGATTTCAACTCTGCTGTCAAACAGAATTGGATCTGTACACCAGCCCAATGATCTTGGGTGCTATACTAATTCAATATGAGCTGAGTCAAGACTCACTGAGATGTGTCATTGTTCATGTCAGTAAGAGTCTGACACAATCTGACACGGCATATATGCAAATTGAAAAGAAATGTCTATCAGTCATCTCAGCATATACCATCTCCATGTATTACTTGTTACTGATCAGTAGCCCTCATCACCCTTTGTGATCATATTCTCCACAAGCTGACGTTTTCTCTAGTTTTCCGCAAGACATACTACCTCTTCACCATCTATTACAGAAGAATTTGTACATTATATAATCAAACAAGAAACTTTGTGACAATACAGAAAACTGACCTTGTACAAAACACTGTGAGGATCCGACACTTGAGGGCATCTTAAAATCATCAGAGATGTAGACTAAATCAGAAGAGTGCCCCTCTAATGCAACTTCCAAGAACCAAGCATGTTCTTGCATGTCGATAATGACTTTGCATGTCACCTCATTAGTCTAATACTATAATGAAATTGGCATGACTCATTAGGAAACCACTTGAGGAATTGGTGCACTAGGTCACAATAGGTTGATGGGTGTGAAATCTAGTATGGGTTTTTTGAACAACCTGTTGAGAAAATACTAAGTAACTGTCATTTGAGAAAACAGTATCAGTAACTGCAATCCCTATAGCCTTTGTTTTTGAAATTCAATGTTTATTTCAAAAGTGGG
Source organism: Pleurodeles waltl (assembly GCF_031143425.1). NCBI lineage: Eukaryota > Metazoa > Chordata > Amphibia > Caudata > Salamandridae > Pleurodeles > Pleurodeles waltl. The sequence continues at coordinate 382,858,613 of NC_090438.1, forward strand.
TGTATTTTCCAAGTGAGTGTTCTCATTAAGGTCTGTGATGAGTCTCCTGTGATATTAAGGGATTGTCATTTGTGGCAGTATTTCAGGATGACCACCTCTGACGAACCTTTACAAATGTCACAACTACCAGAGGGAATTTTGGGGATGTAGGCATTGACATTTTGGGCCAGTCGCCTCACCACAGTACAGTAACATTTGCTGGTTATGAATCAATAGTTCAGGTTTTTATGGAGTCATGGCTATTCCCTCTACATCTGCTGATCTCATAGTTCCTTGCCCTCAACAAAATGCTCTCAACCATTGGACTAGTGGAGGTAGTGGAAGCTGAAATATGACCATTCTTTAGTGGAAGAGAACTCAAAGACTTTGCCAAGCCTGTGGGGCTTTATCACATAAACAAATCACTCATATTTGCTTCAAGGCCATGGCATCTTTGAGAGCTTCATGGCAAAGTTAGAGAAAGTGATTTAATTTGCCAATCGCATAAAAATCCAATATCTCTGGTACTTTGAAAGGCACTGAGACCATTTACACAGCACCACTAGGAAGATGCCCGCTACACTAATCTTCAGAAGGAAAATAAAAACTCAGCTGCCTCACCCTACGGAACCCTCACCTGCTGCACATGAGGAGGTTTGAATGTAAGAACTAGAATCAGAAAATGAAATCTTCTATGGATCCACAGAGGAGAGCTAACGCTCAATACTTCAAACCTGTAGTCTGACCTCTGGATGCTGTGGGACAGAGCAGACAAACTTAACTAAGGAAAACATGTAATGCACCAAATTGCAATGTATTTAGCAGTAACAAAACTCAGACCAAAACCAATTTCTAAAATTTCTAAAAATAGGGAACTATATAATACGCAAAATGACACCCTCACAATGAAAATCTATTCAGGGAAACTAGCAATATTATTTTTTTGAGAAGTTAAGGCAAAAAGTGACAAGAAAAAGAAAAGCACCAATCAGTTGTCATTGTTTGCAGATGACCGAGACCGAGGCACAATTTCAGTCTGACCACGATGGCGCATGTGAGTCAGGTACCATAGGCAGATTGGTTCAAAGATTTGACTTTCTGACTTAGACTCTGAAATGGAAGTCTAAATCCTCCAGCGCAGCACTCCTGCAGGCTATATTTGACAAAGACCTCTCAAAGCCGGATAGCTATCAGACAAGGTCCAGCTGAAGCTGTTAGTTTTGATGGAAAAAAGTATAATTATGAGAAATTCACATTTCCTAGCAGCCACAGCCTTCCCATTGGACTAAAACCTTTTACACCTTTGCCTGGTCAAAATTCCTACCTTCAAACGCATTATCTTTTATGGAGCACAAAATCCTTCAGCATGGCAAACCTAGAGCTGTACCTGATGAAGTCCTCTCAAAATTGATTACTGTTGCTGTAAGGTTTCACTGATGCTCTGGAAATTTTGGAAGTTCAAGAATTGCATTCCCAACTTTTTAGTTTCTGTTGCATCTCCTCTTGGTCAATTCTAAAGATCCTAGTGTCATAGGTGTAGCACTTAGGGGGCAGCAATCACTCCAGCAGAGGTCACCAGCAGGGTCTAGTCCTCTTCTGTTTTTCTGTAGGTCTAGAAAGTGATCTGATGAGGTGTAGGTGAGGTACCACCTTTGTAGGATTTACTAGCCAGTGGGGAGTGTAGGGGGGAGAGAGTGACTCCTATGCACACCCTAACCAATGACAAAAATGTTCCCATCTGCAAACTGTAAGAACATTAATTATTAGTTGTTAATCCACCACAACCAAAAGAAACAACATTGCTTACCTGTTAGATCCAGCCAAAGAGTTCAGTAATGTATATCTAAACTTCATCCCAGGTAGCTATGGCACAGAGCAGACAGGTGTAACTTAAAAAACTGTGTACCGCATTTAAAAGTACCGACACAGTTAAGAAGACACAGACACAACACAATAAAAATCCCACCCTTATTTATAAAAATAAAGAAAAAAGTAATAAGAAAAATTACACCAAAAATGCCAAAAATCTAATAAGGGGAACAGGAGAAATGAATTTATAAATATTTAAGTGGGTAAAGCGCTAAGAATAAAAAATGTGCCCAGTGTACGGCAATGGTTGTGGTAGACTGAGACCAAAGGTGCAATTTCAGACTAACCATGATGGAGCCAGGGTCGGATACACCAAGTGGATTAGTCCTGCTAGAAGTGCTTTGGTAATTTCTTGCTGAAAAGTCTCAACACAGAATAGGACTTAAGGACTGATTGAGCGTTTGGTAGACTGGTTGCTTCAACACAAACATGACGGATATTAAGTCTGCTGTATTATAAGTGCATTATATTCTTTGGCACTTGAATTATGGAGGATGGGATATCTGTCACATTTGTGGCATTTTTGGTGGGAGATGGTTGCGGGTCTAGAGTACGTCTATCACCTGTCGCAGTAGCTGAAGCCTGCTGGTCTGAATTTATCTCCCTCTTGTACGCTTCAAATGGGGCTGAACCGTTACGGGCCCCTGGAAGTAAGGGGACGCATTCTCTTAGTGCTCCCTCAATAAAAGAGATAGATTTTGACATCCGTTCTATGCGTTCCTCTGCTGCAATGGGACCTGATGAACTTCCCATTTCGGTAATAAAACAAGACATTAGCTCTTGGAGTAAGATCTTATATCTTGTCTTCAGAAGATGCTGCCTCTCCAGAAGCATTCCTTTCTCTTGGGTTGGTAGTATCATTGTACCCTTGTATGAAAAGGGCGACAAAAACTGTGCTGCCAACTATCGGCAAATCGCCCTCTTGGACGCAGTTGGTGAAATTTTCACCAAATGTCTGCTTTCCAGACTTACCTCTTGCGCAGAGGAGAATAACATCATTAAGTATGTTAATAAAATGATAACACCATTTTAGTAATTGCCACCTTGCCAGCGATCAATAGGGAAAGTTTTATCTTTTGGTCCACTCGTGTGTGTAGTTTGACCATCACCAGGCCAAAATCCAGCTTGACTGAATGATCCTGTTGCAATCAATGATGGCTACTCGTGGGTTATAAAAGAGGTAGGTTTATCCGCTTCTGTGCCGTGGACATAATGGTTACCTCCTACGGCACAGTGCTCATGTGCCGAGGACGTAACCATTATGTCCCTCCCACCCCCCCAAGGCAGGGCCGGAAGGGGAAGTCCTTCCCCTTCCAACCCCAACACCCCTGCCCCCCCATTGACTACTGACATCAGAGGCCACTTCCCCATCGCACTGAAAGCTCAGCTTCCAGTGCGATCTGAAGAGAAATGCAAAGCATCTCTCTTCTGATCATGTGATGGGGGCCCTGAGAGGCTTCAGAGGGAAGGAAAGGAATGTCGTACAGCGATCCGGCTTTTGAAATGCCCACTAGACACCAGGGATTTATAATAAAAAGGAAACTGGCATAAGGGGAGCGACCCCTTGGGCAAGGGTCGCTCCCCAGGGGGGCAATTATTTTCAAGGCCTTTTCTGCCCCCTCTGGGGGCAGATTTGTCTATTGTTGTTAGGCTGATCTGCCCCCAGGCGGGGCACAAACCACTAGGCGCCAGGGATCATTTTTGCTGTTTTTTTGTTGTTTTTTTTTAGAGTTGGGGAGCAACCCCTTAGACAGGGGTCGCTCCATAGGGGGCAAATTATATTTAGGCCATTTCTGCCCCCCTTGGGGGCAGATCAGCCTATTTTCATGAGGCCAGTCTGCCCTCAAGGGGGGCAGAAACCACTAGACACCAGGGAGTTTTTTATGGTGAATTCACGGAAGGGGAACGACCCCTTAGGCAAGGGTTGCTCCCCGGGGGGGCACATTTATATTAGGCCACTTCTGCCCCCCCCGGGCAGATCGTCCTATTGTTATTAGGGGGGGGCAGAAACCACTAGGCGCCAGGGATCATTTTTGTTGTTTTTTTTTGTTTTTTTAGAGTTGGGGAGCGACCCCTTAGGCAAGGGTCATTCCCTAGGGGGCAAATTATATTTAGGCCATTTCTGACACCCCTGGGGGCAGATTGGCTGATTTTTGTTAGGCCAATCTGCCCCTAAGGGGGGCAGAAACCACTAGGCACAGAGATTTTTTTGCGCCAATTTCAAACAACGGGAGTGACCCCTTAGGCAAGGGTCGCTCCCCGGGGGGACAAATTTATTTTAGGCCACTTCTGCCCCCCCTTGGGGCAGATCGGCGTATTTCTATTAAGCCGATCTGCCCCCTGGGGGGAGAAACCACTTAGGCACCAGGGATCAGTGTGTGTGTTTTCTTTAGGGGGCAGCCCCTTGGGTAAGAGTCGCTCCCCATGGGGGCACATTACTGTTGGCCATATCTGCCCCTCTTGGTGGCAGATGAGCCTATTTTTGGAAGGCCCATCTGCCCCTAAGGGGGGCAGAAACCACTAGGCACGGAGATTTTTTTGCGCCAATTTCAAGCAACGGGAGTGACCCCTTAGGCAAGGGTCGCTCCCCGGGGGGTGGGGCAAATTTTATTTTAGGACATTTCTGCCCCCCCCCCCGGGGGCAGTTCTGCCCCGGGGTGGGCAGAAACCACTAGGCGCCAAGGATAATTTTTGTTGTTGTTTTTTTGTGTGTTTTTTTTGTGTTTTTTTTGTTTTTTTAGAGTTGGAGAGTGACCCCTTAGGCAAGGGTCGCTCCCTAGGGGGCAAATTATATTTAGGCCATTTCTGTCCCCCTTGGGGGCAGATCAGCTGATTTTTGTTAGGCCAATCTGCCCCCAAGGGGGGCAGAAACCTCTAGGCACCGGGGGTCTTTTTTTGTGCTAATTTCACCCAAGGGGAGCAACCCCTTAGGCAAGGGTCGCTCCCCGGGGGGACAAATTTATTTTAGGCCACTTCTGCCCCCCCCTTGGGGCAGATCGGCGTATTTCTATTAAGCCGATCTGCCCCCGGGGGGAGAAACCACTTAGGCACCAGGGATCGGTGTGTGTGTTTTCTTTAGGGGGCAGCCCCTTGGGTAAGAGTCGCTCCCCATGGGGGCACATTACTGTTGGCCATATCTGCCCCTCTTGGTGGCAGATGAGCCTATTTTTGGAAGGCCCATCTGCCCCTAAGGGGGGCAGAAACCACTAGGCACGGAGATTTTTTTGCGCCAATTTCAAGCAACGGGAGTGACCCCTTAGGCAAGGGTCGCTCCCCGGGGGGTGGGGCAAATTTTATTTTAGGACATTTCTGCCCCCCCCCCCGGGGGCAGTTCTGCCCCGGGGTGGGCAGAAACCACTAGGCGCCAAGGATAATTTTTGTTGTTGTTTTTTTGTGTGTTTTTTTGTGTTTTTTTTGTTTTTTTAGAGTTGGAGAGTGACCCCTTAGGCAAGGGTCGCTCCCTAGGGGGCAAATTATATTTAGGCCATTTCTGCCCCCCTTGGGGGCAGATCAGCTGATTTTTGTTAGGCCAATCTGCCCCCAAGGGGGGCAGAAACCTCTAGACACCGGGGGTCTTTTTTTGTGCTAATTTCACCCAAGGGGAGCAACCCCTTAGGCAAGGGTCGCTCCCCGGGGGGACAAATTTATTTTAGGCCACTTCTGCCCCCCCCTTGGGGCAGATCGGCGTATTTCTATTAAGCCGATCTGCCCCCGGGGGGAGAAACCACTTAGGCACCAGGGATCGGTGTGTGTGTTTTCTTTAGGGGGCAGCCCCTTGGGTAAGAGTCGCTCCCCATGGGGGCACATTACTGTTGGCCATATCTGCCCCTCTTGGTGGCAGATGAGCCTATTTTTGGAAGGCCCATCTGCCCCTAAGGGGGGCAGAAACCACTAGGCACGGAGATTTTTTTGCGCCAATTTCAAGCAACGGGAGTGACCCCTTAGGCAAGGGTCGCTCCCCGGGGGGTGGGGCAAATTTTATTTTAGGACATTTCTGCCCCCCCCCGGGGGCAGATCTGCCCCGGGGTGGGCAGAAACCACTAGGCGCCAAGGATAATTTTTGTTGTTGTTTTTTTGTGTGTTTATTTTGTTTTTTTAGAGTTGGAGAGTGACCCCTTAGGCAAGGGTCGCTCCCTAGGGGGCAAATTATATTTAGGCCATTTCTGCCCCCCTTGGGGGCAGATCGGCCGATTTTTGTTAGGCCAATCTGCCCCCAAGGGGGGCAGAAACCTCTAGGCACCGGGGGTCTTTTTTTGCGCTAATTTCACCCAAGGGGAGCAACCCCTTAGGCAAGGGTCGCTCCCCGGGGGGGGGGCAAATTTATTTTAGGCCACTTCTGCCCCCCCTTGGGGCAGATCGGCGTATTTCTATTAAGCCGATCTGCCCCCGGGGGGAGAAACCACTTAGGCACCAGGGATCGGTGTGTGTGTATGTGTGTGTTTTCTTTAGGGGGCAGCCCCTTGGGTAAGAGTCGCTCCCCATGGGGGCACATTACTGTTGGCCATATCTGCCCCTCTTGGTGGCAGATGAGCCTATTTTTGGAAGGCCCATCTGCCCCGAAGAGGGGCAGAAAGCCCACCAGAGACCAGGGAAGTTTTTTTTCAAAAATAAGAGGGTGGGGGTATGGCCATACCCCCACCCCAAATAAATGGGGCCAAAGTTGTTCTGCCCACCAGTGGGCAGATGGGACAATTACCCCTGATCCACACTCCGGGGGGCAAATCGTCTACTAGATGCCAGGGAATTAAAAAAAAATACATATCTATATATTGGGGTGGTGGCTACCAACCAGTATGGGCCTGGTTATACCCCCACCCCAACTGAAGGGGGGAAACAGTATTTCAGCTCTCCCCGCACTCTAAAACATCTTATCCCACAGCAAGCAAGAAGACATTTGATTTTTTGGGGTTTTGGTTTTACATTTGGGCCATGAGAGCTGGCTAACTCTCAAAATCGTCCCACTTGGAATGGTGAGGGCTGCACTTTATGGAATTTGAAATGCTGCCATGTAGAAAAATCTAGAAGACCTAGACACATCTGAAAACTAAACATCTGGGTGATTCCAGGGTGGTGTGGTTCACATGCACCCTGCCCCATTTTTGTACCCACAATGCCCTGCAAACCTCTAACTTTGCGAGGAATCACACATTTTTCTCATGTTTTTGTGATGGAACCTTCCGGAATCTGCAGGAATCCACAAAATTCCTACCACCCAGCATTGTCTCATCTATATCGATAAAAATTCTGCTGCACTTGTCAGCCTAAAAATGTTTTTTTGCAAACTGCCCTTTTAGGCCCCTTTTGGTTCCCCCTCAATATTAACATGTTTTTGCCTCTTCCCTTTCGCAAACACTTGGCCCACCTACACAAATGAGTTATCATTTTTACCGGGAGACTGAGGGGAACATTGGGTGGTATGAAATTTGTCCCAGTGCAGTGATCCCACACAGAAATGTGGGAAAAATATGATTTTATTTTTAGCTAAATTTGAGGTTTGCTGAGGATTCTGGGTAAGAAAACATTGGGGGATCCACGCAAGTCACACCTCACTGGACTCCCTCGGGTGTCTAGTTTTCAGAAATGTCTGGGTTTGGTAGGTTTCCCTAGAAGGCTGCTAAGCTCAGGACCAAAAATGCAGGTGCCCCCCGTAAAAACAGTTAATTTTGTATTTGATCATTTTGATGCGTCCAAATAGCGTTTTGGGGCATTTCCTTTCGTGGGCAGTAGGCCCACCCACAAGAGCCCCACAAGTCACCCCATCTTGGATTCCCCTAGTTGTCTAGTTTTCAAAACTATGCAGGGTTGATAGGTTTCCCTAGTTGCCGGCTGAGCTAGAGGCCAAAATCCACAGCTAGGCACTTTGCAAAAAGCAGCTCTGTTTTCTTAGTGAAAATGTGATGTGTCCATTGTTGTGTTTTGGGGCTTTTCCTGTCCCGGGCGCTAGGCCTACCCCCACAAGTGAGGTACCATTTTTATCGGGAGACTTGGGGGAACGCTGGGTGGAAGGACATTTGTGGCTCCTCCCTGATTCCAGAACTTTCTGTCACCGAAATGAGAGGAAAAAGGTTTTTTTTGGCCCAATTTTGAGGTTTGCAAAGGATTCTGGGTAACAGAAACTGGTCAGAGCCCCACAAGTCACACCATCTTGGATTCCCATAGGTTCCTAGTTTTCAAAACTGCACAGGTTTGCTACGTTTCCTTAGGTGCCTGTTGAGCTAGAGGCCAAAATCCTCTGCTAGGCGGTTTGCAAAAAACAGCTCTGTTTTCTTTGTGAAAATGTGAAGCGTCCACATTGTGTTTTGGGGCTTTTCCTGTCGCGGGCCCTAGGCCTACCCCTACAAGTGAGGTACCATTATTATCGGGAGACTTGGAGGAACGCTGGGTGGATGGAAATTTGTGACTCCTCTCTGATTCCAGAACTTTCTGTCACCGAAGTGAGAGGAAAAAGTGTTTTTTGGGTCAAATTTTGAGGTTTGCAAAGAATTCTGGGTAACAGAACCTGGTCAGAGCCCCACAAGTAACGCTATCTTTTATTCAGATAGGTGTCTAGTTTTCAAAACTCTGCAGGTTTGCTAGGTTTCCCTAGGTGCCAGCTGAGCTAGAGGCCAAAATCCACAGCTAGGCACTTTGCAAAAAACAGCTCTGTTTTCTTTGTGAAGATGTGATGTGTCCACGTTGTGTTTTGGGGCTTTTCCTGTCACAGGAGCTAGGCCTACCCCCACAAGTGAGGTATGATTTTTATCGATAGACTTGGAGGAACGCTGGGTGGAAGAAAATTTGTGGCTCCTCTCTGATTCCAGAACTTTCTGTCACCGAAATGAGAGGAAAAGGTGTTTTTTTGGCCAAATTTTGAGGTTTTCAAAGGATTCTCGGTAACAAAACCTGGTCACAGCCCCACAAGTCACCCCATCTTGGATTCCCCTAGGTGTCTAGGTTTCAAAACTGCGCAGGTTTGCTAGGTTTCCCTAGGTGCCGGCTGAGCTAGAATCCACAGCTAGACTCTTTGCAAAAAACAGCTCTGTCCATGTTGTGTTTTGTGGCAGTTCCTGTCCCGGACGCTAGGCCTACCCATGCAAGTGAGGTACCATTTTTATCGGGATACATGGGGGGAAACAGAATCTGTCTTTCTCTACATTTTTTCCTTCCAAATGTAAGACAGTGTGTAAAAAAGACGTCTATTTGAGAAATGCCCTGTAATTCACATGCTAGTATGGGCACCCGGGAATTCAGAGATGTGGAAATAACCACTGCTTCTCAACACCTTATCTGGTGGCCATTTTGGATATACAAAGGTTTTCTTGATACCTATTTTTCACTTTTTATATTTCAGCAAATGAATTGCTGTTTAGAATGAACACCCATTGCAAGGTGCAGCTCATTTATTGGCTCTGGGTACCTAGAGTTCTTGATGAACCTACAAGCCCTATATATCCCCGCAACCAGGAGAGTCCAGCTGATGTAACGGTATATTGCTTTAAAAATCTGACATCGCAGGAAAACGTTACAGAGTAAAACGTGGAGAAAATGGCTGTTTTTTTACCTCAATTTCAATATTCTTTTTTTTCAGCAGTTATTTTCTGTTGGAAACACTTGTAGGATCTACACAAATGACCCCTTGCTGAATTCAGAATTTTGTCTACTATTCAGAAATGTTTACCTTTCTGGGATCCAGCATTGGTTTCTCACCCATTTCGGTCACTAACTGGAAGGAGGCTGAAAGCACAAAAAATAGTAAAAATGGGGTATGCCCCTGTAAAATGTCACAATTGTGTTGAAAAATGGGGTTTTCTAATTCAAGTCTGCGTGTTCCAATCACCTGGAAGATGGTGATTGTACCACCGCAAACCCTTTGTTGATGCCATTTTCAGGGAAAAAACCAAGAGCCTTCTTCCGAAGCCCTCTTTCCCCTTTTTAAAAAAAAAAATGAAATATTTGCTGTATTTTGACTAGTTCCTTCAGGGGAACCCACAAAGTCTGGGTACCTCTAAAGTCCCTAGGATGTTGGAGAAAAAGGACACAAATTTGGCGTGGGTAGCTTATGTGAAGAAAACGTTATGAGGGCCTAAGGGCAAACTGCCCCAAATAGCAAAAAAAAGCCTCGGCACAGGAGGGGAAAAGGCCTGGCAGCGAAGGGGTTATTAGCTTAGTTGTAGGTTACAGATAAAGCCCCACAAGGAGCAGCATCCTGCCACTCAGCCCTTCTCACTCCAACTGTCCACTCAGACAAGCACAAACACTGTCAACATTCCAACCATACAATGACCTCACTCCCTGGCTGAGCAGCAGGGAACATTAAGGTAGTGGGGAGAATGCATAAGATAGAAAGATGCCACAACAGATCCCAATCAAACAACGATTTCTGCACTAAGCCCCCACTGCATTGCTGTTTTTAATGCTTCTTTAATTTTTTAGTACTTTGATTAAAATACCATTTGGGCCTAATTTTGTGGATTGATTGCTTATAATAGCATATGACAGGGGCATGTGAACACAGCTGAAGGGACAAAGCAGCTTTACATAGTCTTATTAAGCAGTCCTGTAGCTTGTGTCGCCAAGCTCCATATAAGTGCAGCATTCCACTTGACATGAGTCATCACATGTCATGTCTTTCTTGCCGAGCCAATCCTCAGTACTTGCAACACAGCCCCAACCAGAGCCAGTTGCAGGTCATCACGAGCCAACTGGGCGCCCCCCATGACTGCAACTGCTTGCTCTGCTCTTCCAGGGACCCAGGAATTCCGCAGCGATGCCCTCCTGATGTCACTCACCATCACACTGCGCCGTGACCTTATCAGGTGCTGCTTCAGACCTCAGTGCATCAGCCACAGTCAGTAAAGGTATTGGCGGACACTTCAGTTGCCAATGAGTTTGCAGATATATGTTTAGTTTTATTTAGCAAAAAATAGTTGGGGTGTCCTACGTGATTTGAATGTCCCTCAGAGCAGATTGGACAAACATGTTGTGGCGTGCCAGGCTATCCCCCAAGACAATAAAAATATGACCAAAATTATGTGGAAGTTACGAACCCTCTCTCCACAGAGAATGGCAAGGCATGAAAGGGGCATGAACAGCAGCAAAACCAACAATTTTTGGAAATATTCAAGATTTGAAAAACATCAAAAGTTCTATATAGTATATAAATATTTCCAGAAGAAAGCCTAATTAATTTGAGCTTTAAACCTCTCCATGTTAGACATTGGGTTGTTAGTTGACTCAGGTAAGCCTTGGTTAAGCAGCAACCACAATCCTAGTCAGAATGAGGCAAAAACAAACCCTAAATTAACGTGTGCTCACCCTTTTGTAGCTTGGCACCGAGCAGTTAGGCTTAACTTAGAGCAATGTATAAAGTATTTGTGCAACTCTTAAAATAGTAAAACAGTGAAAATGTCACACAAAAAGATTCCAAAGCAGGTTAGAAAGATAGATCAGAATTTAATGAACAAAACAAGACTATAAGGACAAAAAGCCAATAGGTAGAACTGGAGATATTGAATTTCAAAGTTTTAAGTAAAAATAGCTCCAAAAAGCACTATTGGGGATATCTGGTAGCGTTGGACCGGGACAAAGTAAAAAGTTCATGCTGGCCACGATGGAGCGCGGGCAGGCTACAGGGATCCATTTAGGTCCTCTGAATCAAAGTAAACAATTTCTGGTTGCGGAGAGTTGCATTGATCCATATCGAAGATGTGTCGTACAGCTGAGGTTATACGTCTTAGCCCTTTTTGGGTAGGGTCGGGGCCAGGGTGCCCCTCACTCTGACAAATCCCAGTTTCAGCCCTCAGCCAATGGATCTTCAGGTACTGTGCCTCCAAAGTCCTGACTATCATGGGTATGTTACAGTGGGGGGGGGGGGGTCATCTGTGGCATTTCAGAGAGACTAGGGCTGGGGTCATCTGTGGAATTTCAGAGAGACTAGGGCTTCCACCATGTCAGATGCTTGGGCACTTCAATTGGTATCCAGTGGTTATCGTTTGGCGTTCACAGCCATTCCGGAGGATTTTTTTCAAGGTTACCCGATGCCCAGAGACTCCTTGAAAAGACAGGCACTGTTGGATGGTGTACAGACGTTGTTGCTAAGGAAGCCAAGGTCCCAGTTCCTCAATCAGATTGGGTCAGGGGTTTTATTCCATTCTGTTCATTGTGCAAAAACCTTTAGGGGACTTTTGTCTGAAGGACTTGAACAAGTTTTTAATGCACCAGATATTCAAAATGACAACCTTGCAAATCATGTTCCCATTGCTCAGACGGGGGAGTTTCTGGCATCTCTGGATATGATGGATGCCTAACTTCATGTGCCAATCTTCCTCGGGTACCAAGGGTTTCCACGCTTTGGAATTGGGGACCACCATTACCAATTTCAAGTCCTACCGTTTGGGTTGACTTTAGCTCCAAGAGTTTTTACCAAGCTCTTGGCTCCCTGGCTGGGTATTTTACATTCTGCTGGTATCTGTGCATACCCATATTTGGATGACTGGCTAATCAGTTCTTCTTCATTTTCCAAGGCCAAAGACGATGTCATGAAAGTGTGTCATGTTCAGAAGAGCCATGGATTCCTGTTAAATCTGGCCAAGTCCAATCTACATCCAGTACAGACACTCCAGTTCATTGGGGCTTGGTTTTGTATGGACAGGGGTGTGGCGTTTCTTTCACACCATGCTTGTGGCTCATCTTTCAGATCTGTTGAAGCCTCCTCAGGCATCAGCCCGCCTGTTGTTGCAAAGTCAAGTGCAAATGGCTGCAACCCTGGACCTTGTCTCTTGGAGCCGTTTGCATCTGTATCCCTTAGATCACTATTTGTTGAGCCTATGGAATCCCATCTCCCAAGACTTTGAGACATTGGTTCCTGTTTCTCCTCAGATCAGGGTGGAGTTGCACTGGTGGTTGGTTCCAGGGAACTTGTAGAAGGGATTCCAGTTGGCACAGCTCATTCCTCTGGTTATCACCACAGACGCCAGCCAAAGGGGATGGGTTGCAAGTTTTGGGGACCTCAAAGCCCAGGGTTGGTGGTCCAGACTGGTGCCAATCAATTCCTCGAATTGGAAGGAATTGGCGGCTGTAAGGCTGCCCTGCTGTGGTTCCATCCTCTGATATAGGGGTGCCCTGTTTGTGTTCAGACAGACAACAAGATTGTGTAGGCCTATATCAGGGTTCTGCAAAGTCAGTCCTGGAGTGCCGGGTCCATGCCAGAGTTTTAGCATATCCGACTTTGCAGAACCCTGGCCTATATCAACAGGTGGAGGGATGGTTTCCTCCCTTTACAGGCCAGCCAGGGAGTTTGGTGCTTGGGCAGAGCTCAATCATCTCTCTCTCCAGGCAGTCTGTCTTCTGGGGAAGGAGAAATAGCTTGCTGATCAGTTGAGGAGGTCCTTCCCATCTTCAATCTCACTGTGTCTCTCTCCCCTTATCTTTCAGGATATCCCTCACTGGTTTGGCATCCCATGGTTGGACCTGTTCGTCAAGAGGGAGAACTTGCTCCTCCCTTTATTTTTTATCTCTGATTCCAACCAGGGGGTGTGGGTGACGGATGCCTTCTCAGTCTGGTGGCCTCCCGGTCTCCTGTATTGTTTCACTCCTTTCCAATTAATCCCAACAGTCTTTTAGAAGATCAGGGATGATTGTGTTTGGGTTCTCTCAGTGGAGGTATTGCTTCCCCTCTGTTGAATGAGACGGTGGTGGCTATTCCTTGGACCTTGCCCCTTCAACCTTTCCCATTGCTCCCCTTGACTCTTTCTCTGCGGTCTCTCTGTCAGTTGAATCTGGGGGTGTGGCTTCTGACTAGCTGAGGTTGTTGGCTCTAGGATGCTCATCAGCTGTGGAAAACTCCATTTGAAAGTCCTGTTGTCCTTCCACTAGGAAGTCATACAATATGCAATGGCGGAACTTCGAGAAATATTGTTTCTCCAAACAGTTGTTGCCCCTTAGTTGTGACCCAGTCAGGATATTGGATTTTTTGAGGGACGGCTTTGTCCTGAGTTTGGCTGTCCCCACCATTTGGGCTCAGTGGGCAGCTATTCAGGCAGATTGGGGGGAGGCGATGTTAACTCTTGCTCCTTTGGTTTTCAGGCTGCTACAGAGTTGTTTTCTGCAGCGTCCAGTTATTCGGTCCCCGATTCCTCCTTGGGATTTGCCTTTAGTCCTTCATGGTTTGACGGGAGCTCCCTTTGGGCCCCTGGATTCTGTGAACCTTACTTTTCTGACGCAAAAGGTTGTGTTTTTGGTGGCTATTTGTTCGGGCTCAGGATTGGTGAAATTGGTGCTTTGCTTTCTGTCTCTCCTTTCATTTGTTTTTTT